>NC_045560.1:11747500-13240000 GCF_009819795.1 Aythya fuligula | reverse complement strand
GCTGAACAAAGAGGCCAAATAAGCACAAGGCATATTTTAAACCTCATATGTTTAAGTTTATGGAGAATAAAGTAAGGCTACATAAATAACATGGGGATTTGGGAACAGGACCAAAAGCAAATATCAATAATATAAAAAGAATATAACATGAGTTAAACATTTTTTCTCCCCAAACTAAGAAACAGACAAATAATTACAAGGTAAATTTCAGAGAAGAGAAGAGAGGAGAGGAGAGGAGAGGAGAGGAGAGGAGAGGAGAGGAGAGGAGAGGAGAGGAGAGGAGAGGAGAGGAGAGGAGAGGAGAGGAGAGGAGAGGAGAGGAGAGGAGAGGAGAGGAGAGAAAAGAGAAGAGAAGAGAAGAGAAGAGAAGAGAAGAGAAGAGAAGAGAAGAGAAGAGAAGAGAAGAGAAGAGAAGAGAAGAGAAGAGAAGAGAAGAGAAGAGAAGAGAAGAGAAGAGAAGAGAAGAGAAGAGAAGAGAAGAGAAGAGAAGAGAAGAGAAGAGAAGAGAAGAGAAGAGAAGAGAAGAGAAGAGAAGAGAAGAGAAGAGAAGAGAAGAGAAGAGAAGAGAAAAAAGAAAAAAAAAACCCTTTCACGTCAGCTAGTTGTTAAAATAAACTAAGGAAATCAAAGTACATTTTATAAATCTGCTTGAGAAGTCTCTTTTATACAGCGACATTGCTAATCCCTGTTTATTTCCTCAAACCAGTAGAGGACTCAGACCAATAGATTTCACCATTTAAAACAAAGTTTAAATACCATTCTGGACAGTTCTCACAAATCTTGATTTTTGCTGCAGCTCTGGGTTCCCACACTTGCCCAGCACCAAGGAGAGTGGTTTGGCACTTAAGCAGTTCATGAGCTAACCAACAAAACAATATGGATGAGTGCAGGATGCATGTAAAACAATAAGCTGCAGACAGTTTATAAAGAAATAAATAACCTGCAGGTAGATCTGAGACTTGGTCTTGCATCTAATCTGTGATTTCTGACTCCTCCATTGGTCAAGGAATTTGTATTAGTGTCATTGTCTGTATTATGCACACATGGCATAAGAGATTTCATTTGATTGAATTTCCCTGTTTTTTTTTCTTATATTGTTCCTCATTTTCGGTTGGTGAAGAAACAACCACAGAGTATCCTTTTGTTTAGGTGCAATAGATACCAAAGATAGGTTTTCAAAAAAAAAAAAAAAGAAAGAGAAAAAAAGAAAAAAGCAGAAATCAAACCTATAAACTGACCAGATAATTCACTTCAGTCCATCTCTCACTGAAAGCAGTGCTAATTTTGCCAAGTTCTTATCTGAACAGAGATCAGTCCATTTTGGGACAAAGTAAATGAAAATATCAATAAAATGTAATTTCTATGGGGAAAGAGGGAAGGGAAGGGAAGGGAAGGGAAGGGAAGGGAAGGGAAGGGAAGGGAAGGGAAGGGAAGGGAAGGGAAGGGAAGGGAAGGGAAGGGAAGGGAAGGGAAGGGAAGGGAAGGGAAGGGAAGGGAAGGGAAGGGAAGGGAAGGGAAGGGAAGGGAAGGGAAGGGAAGGGAAGGGAAGGGAACTTGTCTCAAGACAGAATAGTGTTGGAGTCTCAGTTGTGAGCAATAAAAGGGCAATACAATGAAATATTTCTAAAATTCCTGCTGCAAGAATTACAGAATAACATTTATTTCTTTGGGGATTTTCACCAAATGTCGTCTAATTATTCCTGACATTTATTCTTAGGTCCCATAGTGAAGAAGCACATGACCAGCAAGATTTAAGAAACTAATAACAGCCAATTTAAAATATTTACTGACTTGAACCTTGGAAGGAAGAGCCAGAGGGTTCCCCACATACTTGAGGAAGTCGCAGCTGTGCTATTGTATACCTGGGAGACATCAAAGACAAAAACAGATACTGGATGCTGTAAACCCCCAGTGAAAAGTTTACTTAGTGTACACATACTGCATGACAGCTTTGAGAATAGTGTGCTGGCCTGCTTTCAGTATCTGAGCTGCAGTGTACCTAGTGTACCTATCAGTTTCTTATTTATTTACATATTGGGATGTTTCAGTGTATTATTCTGTAATTATATAAGTAAACCTAAGAATGTGATGAAAAATAGACCATTGCATTTTTTTTCTTCTAACAGAAGAAAAAAAAAAAGAAAGAAAAAAAAAAAGAAAAAAAGAGTGGGTTTTAACAGAAAAGTTTTTGTTTTGTTTTGTTTTGTTTTGTTTACTTCAGCAATGATTTATTTGATTTGATTTAACTTTCATTAGTAATACTAAATATTTAGACAAATTGGAAAAACAAACAACAACAACAACAAAAAACAACAACTCAGAACTAGATATCAGATTTAGATAAAACATCAAAGCCCATTAAAAGAAGAGGCTTGCTGCTGACATGCCACTAAAGTTGCATTGAGGTGTGAGCACAAGGACTTTGTAGTAAGGTGGAGACTGAGAACAATCAGTGTCTTGCCGCTATTGAGGCAACAATTTCAGAAATATCAGCATAATGAGGTACATGCGCAAAGGAAGAAATGCGACAAGAAGCAGCCGTGTGAGCAGCCAATGTCTGAGACCAAAGCTGAGCTCTTCACTCTGACAAAGCTATGTGGAGAGGAGAGGAGAGGAGAGGAGAGAGGAGAGGAGAGGAGAGAGGAGAGGAGAGGAGAGGAGAGGAGAGGAGAGGAGAGGAGAGGAGAGGAGAGGAGAGGAGAGGAGAGGAGAGGAGAGGAGAGGAGAGGAGAGGAGAGGAGAGGAGAGGAGAGGAGAGGAGAGGAGAGGAGAGGAGAGGAGAGGAGAGGAGAGGAGAGGAGAGGAGAGGAGAGGAGAGGAGAGGAGAGGAGAGGAGAGGAGAGGAGAGGAGAGGGGAGAGGAGAGGAGAGGAGAGGAGAGGAGAGGAGAGGAGAGGAGAGGAGAGGAGAGGAGAGGAGAGGAGAGGAGAGGAGAGGAGAGGAGAGGAGAGGAGAGGAGAGGAGAGGAGAGGAGAGGAGAGGAGAGGAGAGGAGAGGAGAGGAGAGGAGAGGAGAGGAGAGGAGAGGAGAGGAGAGGAGAGGAGAGGAGAGAGGAGAGGAGAGGAGAGGAGAGGAGAGGAGAGGAGAGGAGAGGAGAGGAGAGGAGAGGAGAGGAGAGGAGAGGAGAGGAGAGGAGAGGAGAGGAGAGGAGAGGAGAGGAGAGGAGAGGAGAGGAGAGGAGAGGAGAGGAGAGGAGAGGAGAGGAGAGGAGAGGAGAGGAGAGGAGAGGAGAGGAGAGGAGAGGAGAGGAGAGGAGAGGAGAGGAGAGGAGAGGAGAGGAGAGGAGAGGAGAGGAGAGGAGAGGAGAGGAGAGGAGAGGAGAGGAGAGGAGAGGAGAGGAGAGGAGAGGAGAGGAGAGGAGAGGAGAGGAGAGGAGAGGAGAGGAGAGGAGAGGAGAGGAGAGGAGAGGAGAGGAGAGGAGAGGAGAGGAGAGGAGAGGAGAGGAGAGGAGAGGAGAGGAGAGGAGAGGAGAGGAGAGGAGAGGAGAGGAGAGGAGAGGAGAGGAGAGGAGAGGAGAGGAGAGGAGAGGAGAGGAGAGGAGAGGAGAGGAGAGGAGAGGAGAGGAGAGGAGAGGAGAGGAGAGGAGAGGAGAGGAGAGGAGAGGAGAGGAGAGGAGAGGAGAGGAGAGGAGAGGAGAGGAGAGGAGAGGAGAGGAGAGGAGAGGAGAGGAGAGGAGAGGAGAGGAGAGGAGAGGAGAGGAGAGGAGAGGAGAGGAGAGGAGAGGAGAGGAGAGGAGAGGAGAGGAGAGGAGAGGAGAGGAGAGGAGAGGAGAGGAGAGGAGAGGAGAGGAGAGGAGAGGAGAGGAGAGGAGAGGAGAGGAGAGGAGAGGAGAGGAGAGGAGAGGAGAGGAGAGGAGAGGAGAGGAGAGGAGAGGAGAGGAGAGGAGAGGAGAGGAGAGGAGAGGAGAGGAGAGGAGAGGAGAGGAGAGGAGAGGAGAGGAGAGGAGAGGAGAGGAGAGGAGAGGAGAGGAGAGGAGAGGAGAGGAGAGGAGAGGAGAGGAGAGGAGAGGAGAGGAGAGGAGAGGAGAGGAGAGGAGAGGAGAGGAGAGGAGAGGAGAGGAGAGGAGAGGAGAGGAGAGGAGAGGAGAGGAGAGGAGAGGAGAGGAGAGGAGAGGAGAGGAGAGGAGAGGAGAGGAGAGGAGAGGAGAGGAGAGGAGAGGAGAGGAGAGGAGAGGAGAGGAGAGGAGAGGAGAGGAGAGGAGAGGGGCACTCTGGGGCTGCCTCCAGCAAAAAGCATTTCTATTTATTACAAGTGTGTGTGTTCTCTGATATTCCTGCAGAGATTGCTGAAGCTTGTGAGGTGTGTGTCCAGTTCCTCACTTCTGATAATTTGGCAGTATCACTGTGTCAGACACTGATATCCCAACTGAAAAATTAAAAATATTCTTATCCCAAAGTGTTGATGTATCACAATTTTTGCAAGCCAAAACTCAAAACAAATATCAATACACTTAGCTCAATCTTTTTGTTTTGTTTTGACAACTTTGAAAAATTCAATATCTTATAACAATTATTACTTTAATAGGTTGTGATAAAATCAGATATATTTATAATGAAAACTATCTTGTAAAAACTAGGAAAAAATATTTTCTCTCCCATTTTGTGCATGGGGTCTTAAAATCAATAAGTCAAATCAATCATTATAATCAGTTTCAGGGTTGCCAATAAGCTCATTTAATTAACAAATAATATAAACCCCAACTCTAATAAACAAAAACACGCAAATATTTTGCAGGTAAATTTCTAAAAAGATTTACCTGCAATGAAAATTTGTGATGTTTTCCTGATGGCTAAAACTGTTCCTGTGATCATTCTAATTTCACTGAATTTAATGATGTCACAAATACTCATTTGATTTTCTAGACTGCACAACTACTATTATAATTGAAACTATGTTACACCATAAAAATATATTCATATGTAGATTCAGCAGAAATGACTCAGTTCCAGTGAGGTAGTGATTATACATTTGGTTAGCAAAATCCTCTGATCTAATAAATATAAATATAAAATCTAACCCTGTGACCTGCATCCACGTACTCTCCATCTATTTCACCATAAATCTACATAAGGTGATCTGTCCCCTCAATATGCAGATCAAAGTTAGCCTTAGCACTCCGGGACAAAACCAGTGAAAAACATCCTAATCCAGAGTACTACCAACCTCAAAGAGCAATTAGTTTTTTTTTTCACTTTTTCCTTTACTGATATTTTAGAAACATGCCACTGTGATTAAATTTTCATATAATGTTGTATTTAGTAAAATTGTTGTAGAATTAGTGAAGGATATTTCTGTTTATTCCTCTTAGTAATTTTTATGCTTCAAAGACAAACAACTGTAGGAAATATTTGTTATGCAGTTGGTAGGGTAACACCATTTTACATATGTTTCTCAGCTATACATCTCTATGCAGAAAATCATAGGATCCCTTCAGGGTGTTTTACTCATAATCTTTTATCTTCCAAAAGATTCATATCAACACGAAACCTCCAGTGCTGTTTCACCTATCATTTCTCTTGTGCAAAAAACAATTTAATTTTATCTGAGGAGAATTGCCCAAATTAATAAGGTTTCAACCACTGTTTTACAAACTCATGGCTATTTTCTGAGATCTCTGGGAAAATCTATGCTACTTTGGAAAAATACTAAAGGAAATGAAAAAGTAATTAATTTTGCAGAGTTGTTTATGTTTCATTCCCTGACAAGACATCCTTACACAACTATTAAGACAAGCTTTAATCTAGCAAATAGTCTTATGAACTTCTATGTTCCCGAGCAGGGCAGAGGGCCTGTTCCCAAGGTCTCTACCAGGTAAATGTACTCTGATACCTGATGCATCTGCTCTGTGTGTGCTTGTCAGTGTTGTAGAACAGTTATCATTCAACACAAAATCCCCCAGGATAAAATAATAATAATAATAATAATAATAATAATAATAATAATAATAATAATAATAATAATAATAATAATAATCTATTCATAATATATTAATATAATAATATATTAATAATAATAATATAATAATATAATATTAATATAATATATTAATAACAATATAATAATATATTTATAATAATAAAATAATAAATAAAATAGGATAAATAATAATAATAATTTATAATAAAATTAACATTTTTGTTGTTGTTTTTGTTTTCTGGATACAAACTCACTTTTGTTTTAGAGACATTGCTTTCTCCAAAACTACAATTATTTTTTCACTATACTGCAACTTTCAGTTGTTACATTTGAAATTACTCTCGTGTTTATGCTATGACTGAAAGTCCAAAGATACAAGCAGTACCAAGAAATATAAAGCTGAAAATCTTTTCATCTTCACTGACTTTGCAGGTTCTAGAAGAAGCACGTCACTCAGTCAAAGCAGAAAGCTAAAAGACACAAAGGATAAAGATGATTTTGGCACCTGCTATGTATTGTACCTTCATACAAAATGCTTACACAGAACATGGGGCTTTAGAAACCACTTAAAATAAACAATCAGCAGAAGCCTGACTAGTCTACTCATTAGGGATCTGGCACTGCAAAAAAAAACATGTGGGTGTCAGAGGTCAAACCAGGAGGTGGGTCCTCTCACTGTGAAGCTTCTCAGGGTTCAGGAGCCTGAGGCATTGCTGCAACAAGGGCTGAAACACAGTCCTGCTGACAGCAGTGCTCTGGGACCAGAACTGGTAGAGCTGCATCAGTGCATATTCCTAAACCAACTGGTTAACTTTGATTAAACTGCATTGATTAGTGCATTAAATATTGAATCACAAGTAATTTCATATTAAAAATAGTATGAGCAGCTAGTGACTACAGAATACAATGTTAGCCTTAGCATGCCTTATACTACGTATTAGAGAAACAGTGGCAAGGAACAATAAAACATATGTGCTATGCCACCGGTAAGATAATATCACTGTGCACTTTGAATGCAGGATCTCCTCAGCCTTGTTAGCTCCACCTGCACTCTCCAGATAGCGATGTTGTGTACTGTATGGATGTTGAAGATCATGTAAATGCTAGCTCTGGGGTTTCCTCACTTCTCTTTTCTGAGTCACTTCATGCTTCCTCTTCCCTTTCCCCTCCAATAGTTCTCTGACTTCTCTAATAAGTTCTAAAACCCAGGATGAAACTAAACTATGTTCAGTTCTTTTTACTGCCTAGAAACATGTGACCTCACCTCATCATTAAACTCTCTAAACATTGCATATCAGGAAATCCTTATCACAGAATCACAGAACTGTAGGGGTTGGAAGGGACCTTGAAAGATCATTGGGTCCAACCTCCCTGCCAAAGCAGGTTCCTCAGAGCAGACTGCCCAGGTAGGCGTCCAGACAGGCCTTGAATATCTCCAGTGAAGGAGACTCCACAACCTCCCTAGGCAGCCTGTTCCAATGCTCCATCACCCTCACCGTGAAGAAGTTCTTTCGCATGTCAGTGCGGAACTTCCTGTGCTCTAACTTGCAGCCATTGCCCCTTGTACTATCCCCACAAACCACTGAGAAGAGGTTGGCTACATCCTTCTGTCCCCCACCCCTCAGATATTTATATACACTGAGGAGATCCCCTCTCAATCTTCTCTTCTCCAGGCTGAACAGACCCAGGTCTCTCAGCCTTTCTTCATAGGGAAGATGCTCCAGGCCCCGTATCATCTTGGTGGCCCTCTGCTGGACTCTTTCCAGGAGATCCCTGTCTTTCTTGTACCAGGGAACCCAGAACTGGACACAGTATTCCAGGTGAGGCCTGACCAGGGCAGGGTAGAGGGGGAGGATCACCTCCCTTGACCTGCTGGCCACACTCCTTTTAATGCATGCCAGGATCCCATTAGCCCTCTTGGCCACGAGGGCACAGTGCTGGCTCATGGTCAACCTGTCATCCACCAGGACTCCCAGTTTTTTTTTTGTCAGAGCTCCTCTCCAGCAGGTTGTCCCCCAGCCTGTACTGATACTTCAGGTTGTTCCTTCCCAGGTGCAGGACTCTACACTTGCTCTTATTAAATCTCATTTGGTTTCTTCCTGCCCATCTCTCCAGCCGGTCCAGGTCTCACTGAATGGCAGCACAGCCTTCTGGTGTGTCAGCCACTCCTCCCAGCTTTGTGTCATCGGTGTACTTGCTGAGGGCAGACACTATTCTCTCATCAAGGTCGTCAATGAAGATGTTGAACAAGACCAGACCCAGCACCGACCTCTGGGGAACACCGCTAGTCACAGGCCTCCAGCCAGACTCTGCTCCTCCGATCACCACCCTCTGAGCTCGGCCAGTCAGCCAGTTCTCAATCCACTTTGCCGTCCACTCATCTATCCCACACTTTCTCTGCTTTGCTAGTAGGATGTCATGGGAGACAGTATCGAAAGCCTTGCTAAAGTCAAGGTAGATGGCATCCACTGCTCTCCCCCCATCTACCCAGCTGGTGATGCCATCATAGAAGGCAACGAGGTTGGTCGAGCATGACTTCCCCTTGGTGAATCCATGCTGACTACTCCTCATAACCTTCTCTTCCAATTGCTTGGAGATGGCATCCAGAACAAGCTGCTCCAATACCTTTCCAGGGACAGAGGTGAGACTGACTGGCCTGTAGTTTCCTAGATCCTCCTTCCTGCCCTTCTTGAAGACCAGAGTGACATTGGCTATCCTCCAGTCTTCAGGCACCTCACCTGTTCTCCAGGACCTTTCAAAGATGATAGACTTGTTCGGCGATCACATCTGCCAGCTCTCTTAGCACACGTGGATGCATCCCATCGGGACCCATGGATTTGTATGCGTTGACCCCACTCAGATGCTCTCGAACCACTCCCACATCCACCAGGGGGGAGCCCTCCATTTCCCAGACCCTTTGTCCTATTACCAGGGGCAATGTATTTCATTTTCTTTATATATATATATATATTTTTTTTTTCATGTATTTCATTTTCTTTATATAAAATGGAATTACTTCCTTTGGAATGCTAGTCCCAAATATTAAAATGGTCTAAAGAATGGGACTTGTGTTTTAAAACCTGTTCAAAGAAGGGACTTGAAGTTGACCCCCTTTTCCCTAGCTGAATATGCTCAGTACTATTATATGAAGCAATAAAGAAGCTTTCCTCCTTTCAGTGTGCAACTCTTAATGTAAGAAGAGCACACTGACATGATAAGGACTTCCAGGCAAGACCAGTGAAGGAATAGGACTTATGGAGAAGAAGGAAAGCAGATGTTTAGCATTGCCTAGAAGATAATTCATTCCACTGGTGGAAGAGTACATCAGATCCCCCTGCCCCCCCCCCCAAAAAAAAAAATAATAAAAAAGATACTTAAACAACTAACTTTTCCAAAGTAATTTGGAGTTAGTTTCCTAAACATTTTCACATATCTGGCCTCCGGCTTTCCAGGTGATTGTAGAGGAAGGTAGAAGGTTAAGTATTTCAATTACCTAAAAAGACACAGTTTTTTAGCCATGTTACACTCTTGGCTAATTATTTCAGCTGGATTACTAAAATTTTCAGGCCCAGATATTTGGTCTTGAAGGAAAAAAACAAAACAAAACAAATAAACAAACAAACACACACACACACACAAACAAAACAAAACAAAAACAAACAAAAAATGATTTCTTCAAGGAAGAATTCTTTTTAAAAAAAAAAAATCTCTCTTACTCTTTTCGTCATTTGAAAAACTGTTTTCATTTATGACTTAGCATACACAAAAGTTAAATGTTCTGTGGATTGAGAAATTACTTATGAAAGAATGCAATTATTTTCTTGGCTGCTTGTTTTGATTCTTTTTTCTCCCTGGCATTAGTATGAACCTTCCAGGAATTTGTAGCTTTAGCAAATATCATTTTATTTATGGGATAATTCATTCAGCATTTCAGTTCATTGGTAAATCTCCCCTTTAAGTTTCCTCTGCCTACTATTAATCTCAAAAGTACAGCACTGCAGCAAAGGTAGTTAAGCAGCTTACACAAAGGCTAACTGGCTGCATACACAGTCTGGTGCCTTTTGTATGACAGCCTGACAAGCTTGCCTTCCTAAGCTTGCCTTCCTATTAAATATCCAGGATTGTGGCTGATTTCTCCACAGAGCAGAAACTTTTCCCCTTCACCCTGTGAATATCAGTTTTGTCTAAAACAGCTAATTAAAAAAAAAAAAAAAAAAAAAAAAAAAGACATTGGTCTTCAAAACTATTCTTTTTTAAACCACATTCTCTGAAATGCCCTTCACCATGTGCCTGGTGATAAAATATAAACTATCTTCAAACATTTTATTTATGTACTTCATGCATTTTAAGCATTTAGACTATTCAAGAGCACTGCCCTCTATGAGGAAGTGTGGTGTCAGCTGGATTCTGCATATGCTTCTCTACAATGTTTTCATGATAATACAAATACATACTTCCTCCTTTCTGTCACAGCTAAGCTTCCAAACTACTTCTCACAAACCTTAGTAGACATAGTTTCATCAAGAATAATGGCAAAGCAAAGGATCTGAAATGTGAGCAAAGTATATGAGACCTGTGGCATTTCTGACAAGGAGGAATGCTTCACTGGTGAAAAAAACATACATGTAACAAGCTATTTCATCAGCAACAAAAATAATAAAGACTTGTTTTCACAATTCCTTGACCCTTTCCACAATACTCAGGCCTTTCCCACATGTTCCTTGTTACTTTCAATCCTCCTCCATCTCCCATGCATTTGGCTGGACAAGTGGCAGCATATGCTGTGACAGATTTACAGCTACACATGTGCTGACTGTCCAAACATATATGTGTGTTGACTGGCCAGCTGGCTGCTTCCTCCTGAAGTGAGTATAGGACTGGATTGAAGTGGTTTTTCTTTCAGTGAAATGTTAATGAGGGCCTTAGCTATAACCAGGAACTTATTTTCATAAAATATGGGGGAACTTGTAATTTTTGAGGCTGTACCTCTGTCAGATTTAGTTGTATATGTCTATATATCTCTAGAGATATAAATAGATATAATTGCCAGGCATGGCAACAACAGACAGACAGATGGACAGACAGTATGATCACACAATCCTCATTTATTTAGGAAGCACGACTGCAATAATTAGCTTTTCCTTGAATTTCTGCATCAAGGTGTACTAAAACCTTCATTAACCTTCTCTACCCTTTCTGCATGATAATAGATATAAAATATTTTTTATATTCACCAAAAAGCTTTTATTTATTTTTTTTATTTACCTATTTTTATATTTCTGATTTCTCCAAAGATATTAACAGATTTCTCACTGAAGTGAATTAAAATTTCATCCCTGGGAAAGGTAGCTAATTGGGGAGAGATACTCATAAACGTACCTGGATCTGAATTAGCTTAAGGATCTTTCCATACAGTTGTTTAGTGGTTTGATGTCACTTTTTCTAAGAAAAGGAGAGTAGCTTTAATCATACAGAAGGTAAATTATGAAGGTAAATTTTGGCCAGAAAGATCAGAGAGAAGATAGCTTCCTTGCTGATAAAGCCATGGTAGAAAGTTACAATTATTGCTCATATAAAATGATGTTTATCTTGGTGGCCTTAAATATAGTGACAGCAAAAGTTTATGGAAGCATTAGTAACAGCAGTACTGTGCATAAAGGTGTTTAAGGTGTTTAAAATACTAACTTATTTAGATTATTAACTCCTCTTATTTTATTATGCATACATTTAGCAACAGTCAGAAAGACTTTTTTTTTCTACACCTTCTTTGCAAGAGCAGATGTAAATTCTGATTTTGCAGTTGTTCTGATAAAGAGAAAAATGAATTTATATGGTCAGTTATGACAGATGAGGTGAAACCATGCCTACCTTTAGACATCCATCATGTAGGTATTAACATCTAAGTTGGTTGCTATCAAAACCTCTTTACAGATAATGTGAAGGAACGGACATTTGTAGGGTTTTAGTGACCTGTTTTAGATGTTTCCTGTAAGATGATATGAGCTAATCACTAGAATTGTTTATTTATCTCCAATGATTAGTCATTTAAAAATATTTACCAATAAATAATTTTGTTCCAGATATAAGCATTGTCAAACATCGACATATTGATAAAACAATATTAACCTATTAACCAGATTTAAAAAACAAAACAAAACAAAACAAATAAACCTTTTCACTGCTTGTGTTTTCCAAGCTTTTTTTCTTAAATATGAAGTGATTCTTGTGGCTACAGTCAGCATTGGGTATACCTTAGCTCCTTCTGAGGATTAAGGAGGAATGTATTTTCTGGTGTTTTCTCCAGTATCCTTTCTAAATAGTATATTTATATTAAGAACAAAAGAAAGAAAGCTGAAGCTCTGCCTGGGCTTAGTCAAACCATCCAATCACCTCCTTTCCCCCAGTTCTCATCTGTTACTCAGTGGACCTCTTTGTGGTCTCATGCCAAAAGAAATCACATTTTGATTTTAGGATGCTCCAATACAGCAATTTTTTTTTTTTTTTTTTTTTTTTTTTTTTTTTTTTTACAGCATCTGTTTCCATCAGCTCACTTAGCTTTTCTGCCTTGAGCACTTTGAAAGTGTCTGGTGAATTAGCTGCCCAGCGGTACATTCTCATGCTCCCTCATCAGTGTGGATCTTATTGGTGATTTCAGTACGCTCGCAAATTTAGAGGGTCTTGAATCTCTGGAGAGCTATTGCTGCAACTCCAATAAGAAGGTGTTGATAGACCTTTGGCAATGCTATTGCAAGATTGGTTCAAGGTTATTCTCTCTCTCTTTTTTTTTTTTTTTTTTTTCACTGTACTTAGAATATGTTATTTGTGCTGCTGGATTTTTGCTGTTATATGATTAACTGCAATATTTACTTATTTTTTTTATGCTCTAAGGCAAAATACCTAATCCTTTCCTACATTTACTCCCACTTTATACTTTGAAGAAATCATTTTTTCTGAGGTCATGACACGTCTTGCTTATGTTCATAAGATTCTCTATAACTGCTCTTCTTCGAAGAAGGAAATATACTTATTTTCCTTATAAATGTAGTCTTATCTTGATTTTATTAGTGTAAATTAATTATGGAAAAATGGTGATTCGTCATGGCATACTGGCTATAGAAAATTACATTTATTCAAATTAATCTTGTAGGTCATAAAGGTTCTCTTACACCACAATTTTTCTATGTCCTTTGACATTTTAACACTCTTTCCACCTTATTAGGTGGTAATATAGGAGGTCAAAATGCATTTCTTCTTATATGCTTTAAGAAATGACAAATCATATGTACGAAATAACCTGTATGTAAGAAATGTATGTAAGAAATGACAAATCATAGATTGGCAAGTATGCAAGTACAACAAAGGATTTCTTTACGTGACTAATTGAAAAGCTACTCCAAACATCGGATATCTGTGGAGGGATTTTGTTTCTTTCTCTAGAGCCTTCTGAAAAAGCAAATGCACTCTGTTTTGCTGCATTTGTAACTGTCTGCCCACTTGTAACTATCAATCAGACTGTAAGACTTTTCATAAAATGTCTTTGATTAACCAAAGACATCATCTCTGTGTTTATCTGGAATTTGTAGAATGTAGCAGGTCTTGTAGATGTCACCTTATTAAGTATATATGAAGTTAAATAATAAAAAATACAGCTATTTAACTGTAAACTCATAGATAGTAGTAGAATGACTTTTTGTTGTTTTTTTTTTTTTTTTTTTTCTTTTTCTTTTTTTTAAAAAAAAGCTACTGTAAAACAGCCTTAGGGGAAAAATAAACAGCATTATATACTTTCAGGGAATTTGTCTCTAATGAGGGGAGCTGATGGGGAGGGAGAGAGCATGATCTTTTCCAGGAAAACTTCGCAAGCAGCAGTTTTCTTGGAAACATATGATGCCACAGAAGGCAGATGCTTTTGTTTGAAAAGCAGCATGTCATGCAGATGAACATTGTGCTTTAACAAGGGTAATATCTGAAAGGAAAGAGATGTATAAAATAATAATACACCTTCAAAGCCAGTTATATGATTAAAAAAATATTTGCATGTTGCTGCTGTTGCCTCATATGGCGACATTGAATTCACTGAAGGTGTTCACATCCCCATGAAGTATGGATTATTTCTCATCACACTGGTAGGCTCCCAGAATGCCAAGTTATTTGCACTGCATGAACAGATTGCATAATTATCTGTTGACTTTCTTGAAAGGAGAGTTGGCAGTGGAGTGTGATTAAGTTTTCCAGAGCTGGCAAATGCAGAGGTGAGGATACAGGCTCCTCATGACCATACCAGTGTAATTTTTAATAATGAGCAGAAACTCTTGGGACATTTTTTATTTTATTTTATTTTTTAACTAAGAGATTAAACACCTCAAATGTGAGATATACATTTGGTTGATTTGGCATGTGATGTTCAGTTGAGTGAATGTCTGTGTTACTACTGAGTTGCTGAACAAAAATGAAAAGGTAGCCTACTAGCAATGTTCTTATTGCCTCTGGAAAATTTAGATTTTGTACAAATCTGTCAGTCTTCCTGTCAGAAAAATGCAAGTCAAATAATTTTATCTCAGGCTTGGTAAATATATTTAAAGGAAACTGAAACCCCTTCTACCTGTCTAGTACAATCTGTATATCTATTCCACTGAGAGGTATTGACAGTATTTCTGTTGTGAACTCACATCTCATTTCTTCTCTGGTAAGATTTCTAAAAATCTGACAACGCACACTTCACGGAGCTCTCCACAGCAAAACTCAAAGAGAGATTTAGCTTGAGTCTGGAACTGCAATAGCCTTGCACCATACTCTAACAGAACGTTTTTACTGCTCTTAGGAGGAATATTTGACCATTGAGAGAAATGATAACTAAATGACCTGATTTATACAGCTTGATTTTGATCACCTGATAGATCATCTGATTTTCTCATGGCCAGATCTTCCAACACATAAAAAAACATAGTTGGTCAGCAGGAGAAGACTTTGTTAGCAGCTTTTTCTCGCTTAAAGATCAGCCTGATTTGATGAAGCTAAACTCAAGTCTAAATATAAAGGGCTTGTGGTACATAGAATGGCTTATGAAAGACATTATTTGTTGTCTCTGCTCTATGGCCTGGCATACCCACCTACTTTTACATATCTCAGAAAAATTACATAACACTTTCTGGAAATCACAAGTCTATGCTGCATGGTAGAAAAAAGTCACCCAGATAGGGCACCAAATCTGTCACTCTACAAAGAAAAGGCATTCTAGAAGTAAGAGAAAAAGTCACACTGAACTGAACTGAAAATCCTAATTTGATTTTTGATTTTTTCACCTGATTTATTAAGAATAATATTGTAAAAGTAATATAACTCTAAAGAATGTTGAACTATCAGAATGTCCAGTGAAACATGTTGACTGTGTTAGCACACAGCTCATACAGCAACAACAACAGAACTACATTGCTATATTACAGGTTAGGTGGCTCTTCCTTTTATTTATCTTAAGTGTGGAATATTTTTTTCATTTACTAAAAGAGAGCAAAGTAAAACTATACAAATTTTTTGCATCAGAAAAGAAGCTGAGTTTAGATGTTCACTTTTCTAACTGGAAATGTGAATCTATGGGAAGACAATGTTTGAAGTACAAATTAAAAAAATACTTTAATATAACATATATTCCTACAGTTATTCTTCTGCTGTTCTTACTGGTTAGTGAGCAGAGGACTGACATTCTGTAGATTTGAGATTGTAGAATCCCAATTACTGGCAGTCCTGTTTGTTCAAAAAAAGTTTGTTCAAAAATCTTTGAATTCTTTGAATCAATTTCCCTTCTGATTAGAGATTGAGCACTGCAAGGTGTATATGAAAGTAAGTAATTGATTCTGAAGGAAAATCAGAGGCTAAAATTGCAATTTTCTCCAAAGGAAACCTCTCCTCTTTTGAATTTTTAGTAGCTGTCGGTGTATTATTAACAACTCTACTTAGGTTTGACAGGCAAGTAATAATGTGGTTATTCATCTCAAAGACAGTGGACCAGCATACATTTCTGGCTCTATAAATGCATTTTAAAAGCTGCAAGACAAATTTCATTACAATAAAGAATGGGGATTTGGTAAATGTAATCTTTGGGGGGTTTATTGGTAGATAAATCTTTCTTTTTCTAAAACTGCCATTAGGGTTTTAGAAAGTTTAATAAATAGAGCAAGTGTTCCCCTATTTATTAGTAACAGTAATGTTTGAAAGCTGGCAGTGTGACATCCATTTCAGAACACAATGTGTCAACCTATCCTGTGTATAATACCACCGAATTTCATCCAGTTACACAGATATAGATCTGGTTAAACAAGGATGCTTTACCTTTCCTGGAAAAAAAAATAATTTCCAGACTAAGTTAAAGATAAGATAAACCATGGGAACCTGTTCCATGTAAAACCTACTGGAATTTCTTTATTGGCTTACAGAGATGCCCAGCTAATTCAGCAGTGTCATTTCTCAATCATCTATATATACAGGTATGTTGACTGCAATGTTTTCCTCTCATAGAACAATTTGTAGAAAGCATTTTTGTTATGACAAGTTTATGTTTTGATAGAAAATAAAGGTTATTGCTAATAATATATAACATATTTTTATATATATATATATATATAAAAGAAGAAATATATAAAGAGTATCTTAGTACATTTGACTACTTCTCATAAGGTACAACTCCATGACTTTATCTACAAATGGCAACTAAAAAAACTGAGTCTTTGTAGTTAGAAACTGACCAAAATATGGTGGTACAATTTAAACATTTAATTGTTTAAAAGTAAAAAAGTTAAGTTTTTGAGCTTTGTTAAGCTCTTTCTTTTCTCAAGCATTATATTTTTCAGATGTAATTTTCTTTTTTTTTTTTTTTTTGATGTTGAACTGATAGCTATTTCTTTTTTGTTAATTAGTTTGATTCTAATCATTCTCATTACTTCTACTTCTGAATATAGACTTTCAGATATGACTTCAATATTTGTTCAAAAATATCATACTGCCTTGTTTATTTCAAAGTTCTACATTCTAGAAATCATTCAATACATACATGTATGTAAGGCTATTAACTACTTCAGTAACTACTGAAATAATGATAGCTTTACTTCACATGATGGAAACTGTCCTGACTCAAAGTAAGAATGTGGTATATTAAATAAAGAAATAAAGGCAATTCCTTAGGAATGCAAATTGATAGTGATGTAAATTATAACATAAAGTTTTGGTTTAATTAACATTTTGTCCCATATGTTTCTTAGCAATATAATATTTCTTCTTTATATCTGTCATTATAGCTTGGTATTCATAAAATATACACAGGAAAACAAAATGCTTGAAATTTATTCTTTGTTTTCACCAAGGAGTGGTAAATTATACTTAGTTGTCTTTAGTCTGTGAGTTACTTCTTCAGCTGAGAAACTACAGTATGAAGGTTTATGTTGTTTTTGTAAAGTTCTACTGGATTGAGTGCATTGTTCACACCAGTCTATGAAAGAAATTAAGTGGAAGTGACTCTTTAGTTACAACAGGAATTGTATGAAGTCCTAGAAGAGGTGAATGGCTTCTAATCATTTGTACTTTTATATTAAAAATCATTAGTCCCATAATACATTTGTTGCCATAACATATTGCTCCACTTTCCACATTCTTCAAGTGTGTATAGGCTCTTCAGTAGTGAGTAGAGAACAAACAGGGATATGGGACAGTGGCAAGAGGTGAACAAATTATTTCAAGCACCTGACTGTCAGGTGGGTATCAGAGAGTTAGAGCCATGGTCCAGAACACAGTTATTAATGATCTGCTTTTGTTCCTCTTCACCCCAAGCTGTGAGATGATCTGGAAATGTGACAGAGTGGAAGCTATAAGCTTTAGACCTTTTGTATTGACTCCTCTAATTCCTACACTCACTCTCTTTTTTGTGACATTTCTAATCCATTCTCTATCCAGAGGGGAGGAAAAAAAAAAAAAAAAAAAAAAAAAAAAAAAGAGAGAGAGACAGAGACAAAAATCTGGGTCCTTGAAGCTGTCAAAAATTTCATATAATTTTCAGAAATTCATTTCTGAAATCAGCAACAAATTGACCATGAGCCAGCAATGGGCCAAGAAGACCAAGGAGGCCAAATGGTATCGTGGGATATCTTAGGAAGAATACTGCCAGCAGGCTGAGGGAGATATTCTTCCCCCTCTACTCAGTCCTAGTGAGGCCTTACTTAGAGTGCTGTATCCAGTTCTGGGCTCCGCAGTACAAGAAAGAATTGGAACTCCTGGAACAAGTCCAGCAAAAGGCTAGTAAAATGGTCAAGGGACTAGAGAATCTCTCATATGGAAAGTCTGGGCCTGTTCAGCCTGGAGAAAAGAAGGCTCACAGGGGATTTGATCAATGTGCATAAGTATCTGAAGGGAGGGTGTCAAGATTATGAGGCCAGACTCTACTCAGTGGCACCCTGGGCAATGGGCACAAACTACAGCACAGGAACTTCTGTCTGATCTTGAGGAAAAAATTCCTTACTGTGAGGGTGACGGAGAACTGGAACAGGTTGCCCAGAAAGATGATGGATTCTATGGAGATATCCAAAAGCTGTCTGAGCGCGATTTGGGGTAATGTGCTGTAGGGAACCCTGTTTGAGCAGAGAGGTTGAACCAGATGCTCTCCATAGGTCTCTTCCAAACTCAACTATTTTGTTCTGTGATATGACCTTGTCTTCTTCAGAACATTTCTGTAATCCATTTGATTTTGCCTTTTTCAAACTTAGTAGCAAATTGTAAATACATGAACAATACTTCGATAAAGCTGTTGCTCTAGATATTGTTATGAATAAACAGGTAAAGATTTTGTTATGTGATTTTTATTTTTTTTTTCTGGAAGATTTGTTTGACTCTGTCCAGTTCTGAGAGGTCAAATATCAACAGAAACCAATAGTAATGCTGATAGGTTCTCTTCACTTGAAAATGTCAGCAAGGAGGCCAGAGAACTAATGTAATGAACTATGTTTTCACCTTTAGTTTTTATTTCTAAATTAAGGTTGGAATATTTTGATAATGCTAGTCCAGAAAGTTTCCTTTGCTATTGCCTATATTAAACTGGAATAACTTGAATGGCAGGTCTGGCTCATAAAATACAGGCCTTCCCAGAGGTGTGACAATAAATTTTATTTCAAAGCAAATCTCAAAACAGAAACACAGCTATGAACAGCAAGACCTGACAGCAAATGTATCTCCTCATTTTTCCTCTGTTCAGTGCAATTGCTCTCATCCTAATCCTGACCAATAGCTGGCACATGAACGCCCCAGCCAGGAAAGGCATAAAACCACCTTTTGGCTTTATCTCATGAGCCAAATGTTTGGTAAATAGGAAACAAAGAAAGAAAGAAACAACAACAACAACAAGCACTACAGCTACAAATCATTTTGGAAGAAAAACAACCTTCTGTGCTCTTTGGTTACACCTGCATCCTGCACATTATAAATCTTTGACAGACATGTGACCATCTTCACACATCTATCAGTCTTAGAGCTAATTGCAGAATTTCAAATCAAAAGCTACCAATCTGCCATCTTTCACAAGTACTTATCTCTCACAGAAACTAAATTTGTATGACACAATCTCTCTTGAATTCCTAAGATCAGCTAATCTATAAGTAATACAAACAGAAGGCACAAAACACAGTTTATACCCTTTTATCCACCTGCTATCAAGTCAATGCATGTCTGTTATCTAACCTAAATTGTTGGCAGCAAAGTTAGAATGAGCTTTCTCACAGTGATTAGATGCCTTTGCTGGCTCTGACTCTAGTAGCATATGCTAGTCGAATATATCTACCCTATAAATTGGAAGACTTACTATACCAGTTATCATTTCTTAGAACATCAAACCAATGCAGACCTCTATTCACGAGGTCAGAAGAACAAATCAAAATATAAAAAAGATGCAAAGGTTTCCAATATCCATCTAGCCAGCAGCCCCTCTAATCCTGTATTCTTTAGAAGTTTACTCGCCTCAGGTTGCTTATAATAAACCCAATGAGGGCAATAACCATGGTCTCTCCATAAACATACATTCATAAGTTATCGGATCAATTTACACTCTAAAAGTTAATGAATTATATTATCTTGCATAGATTTGTTCTAATTTTACATACATCTATGCTAAATGTGGGAGTTCTGTTTATCTTTTTGAATTTTTCTAAGATTTTGTATATCAAGGACATCTTGAAATGATTAGATTTGAAGGCTAATTGGACATTCAGAATTGCTTCTGCTGAGCAATGCTTAACGTGTTACTTCATTTTTTTAATTTTATTATTATTATTATTATTCCCCCTTCTTGTATTATGGAACAAATTATGTTGGAACATCTGCTTTACTGTCTAGGAGTTCATTAATTTTTCCTGTAAGTTTCTTATCCTTGCTGAAATTTAAACAATTCCCAAACTTCTGTTTCCCTGAATTTATTTATTTATTTTTTCCATATCTTTGATTCTTGATTTTGATTCAACTTTTTTTTTTTTTGTTTGTTTTTTTTTTTTTTTTTTATAAACATGTATACTTAGATTGGGTAGCTAGAGTTATAACCTGGCTGAAAACCTCCAATTATTTTATTCAGCAGCTTCTTAACACTTTTTTCTTCCTACTATATTTTTTGTAAATCTTTATATAAGTTTTAATTTCTGACCACACCTGAACATACAAATGCTTTCATTGGCAGTCCTAGGATTTTCTCTCGAGAGTTTACAGTTTATTTCAAACTCAAACTATATAGTTTAAGTTTTTTCTTCTATTTGCAGTATAAAATATTTATCACTGTAAAAAATCCAATCCAACAGCCAATAAGCTCTCCAGAAAGACTTAATGGTTGTTTTATCCATCTGTATTTTAAAAATGGTTGAGTTTCTCTGTTTCATTTACTACAAAATGTACCAATATATTTATAATACCAGTTTTATCCATAGTTGTTGAAAAATGGTAAGCTCATTTTTAGAGAGGAAACAAACTTTAGATCCTCAATATGAAATAAATATGAAATAAAATCAAGATTCTGATACCTTTAACTACACTTTGCCATCTCTTCCAGAGAAAGAACCTTGCAAGACACCTCAATCTTGACGTGTGGTAGAATTTTTTGAAGCACTATAGCTGACTCTCACTGGTGTCTGGTAAGGTCTTCACACTGAACTTGCCACCAGTAACAATTAATCTTTATCACTGTCCTATACCAAGAGAGACAGGCAATTCAGATAGCACAGAGGCTGAATAGCCCTCTGCTGATACATGCCTGTTTTCATCAACTTTATGGGAGCCTAAGACACAAAAGTTACTAATTTAATCTCTGCAGTTAAATGTTTGTTGAATGCAGCTAAAGTTTGGCAGCATAAACTCATATCATTGTTTTCCTTTGTGCAGGGTCATTACTGCAATACATTTCAGTGAAAAGCAAAAGGAAGGAGTGGGAGGCTGATGCTAAAGTGATTTATCCATCATCTGCAGATGTTTCACCAAGAATCACAGAAAGGTTAGCTAGAAAAAGTGGAATTTTCTTCTGCATAATATATTTTATGTGATCTTAAACTATTGTAATTCCTATTATTAGTACTATTCCTTGCCCATTTTTTTTTTTTTTTTTTTTTTTATCTCAACACAGAGGAAATTTTTTTTTTTTTAAAGTAAAATTCAGATATTCAAAGGAATATCAGAATTTAGAGATCATCAATAACTACATAAATAGTCTTTCCAAAGCACCTAAGGATTCCAGGTCTGAATCATGGTAGTATTCATTTCAAAAGTTTTCATCTGAGAAATTCACTACTGGACTTAATCCAGCAAATGACTTTATAACAGGATTATCATGTTTCAAGAACACACAAAAGAATAAGCTTCCTTTTCCTTTTCACATAGTCATTTATTAGATATTTCCTCCAGTGATAGGGAATACAGGATCATTTAGTACCAAGAGAACACACTACTTCATGCTATGCTACAACTTAAGGCCTTTTCACTGGTGAATCTTTTATTTGAGTGCCAAAAATTCCTGGACTACTTCACAAGAAGAATATATCAAAAAGATAAAAGTCCTAAGAATTTCTAAATTTCTAACTTTCCTAAGAAAGTCCTAAGAATTTCTAAAGTTACTTAATGCCATCTCAAATGAATTCATTCATCTGAATTCACTGGAAATCCAATATAAAATCTGCATTAGTTAACCAGCACTGAGACCTGTCAGGTGTTAGTACAAAAGTTTTTGTTGTTATTTTATTTTACTTCATTTCTCATTTGCTGTTTTTAAAGTATCCAAAAAGTCACAAACTATAGCATTTGTTTTCAATAAGGAATATGTTTAACTGTTTACCAGCTCATGGCTACTTTAGCTATACTTGCTTGCATAAGAGATAAGAAAGAATAAAATTGTTCAGAGTCACTCTGTAAATAATACATCAGAACGATACCACTCATCTGAGAGTTGCAAATCTCTTAGTCTCAATCTTCTCTTCTTCATATTAAGTTTACACTCATAAAGTGTTGATTATTAAACATACTTTCAGATTTATCATGAACAAATATTTTCCTTTTCTTCCATCTTTTTCCACCTTGGCTCAGTTTCCATAATCAGCAATACAAAAATTAATAGATAATATATTTATTTGCTAGAAAAAGCAGTGTTAGCAGCAGCAGAACCATAACAACATTGTTCTGTCTGTCTTAGGCTACCAAACATGCACACTTACTACTAAGGACAGGGAACAGCCCTGGATTCCACCAGTCTGCTCTGCTACCGTCCACAGTGTATATGTCAACACATAAAGCACATTCTGTGTTATCAACAGACACATATATATGCATGCATGTATCCCAACTTGCTTTCTGCCACTGCACTGACTGACTGTTTATTAGATCAGTGGACCTTCCAGATTCTTTTGCAATATTTTATTATAAGTCTTTGTATATATATTAAAACAAGAACCACAACAAAGCTGCCAAATGGGATTTTTTTTTGGATGAATTTTCTGGACTTATTAGATGTATTTGATGACTGGAGCCTACACATCTTAAGGTCTTACATTTCTCAGCCCAGATCTCTAAATGTCTATATTGTTCAGACTGGATATGTGCAGAAATACTGAAGTCTTGAGAGCACCAAGCTGTCTTGTTCCTCTGTCCTATGAGTCTAATCATGATACCAGGAACATATACTTCCTCCACAGGCCTCAAATCAGCATCCTTGTCCATACTGCACAGCCAAGACAGATTGCACTTTTCCTTTTATACTTGTATAACAGGTGAGTAATATACAAGAGACCCAATTCAGTCTCTCCCTGTCCTGACTTGCAAAAAAACAGCAGTGGCCCATTTTCTGTAAAAAATCTGTAAGCAGTGCGTGTGGACTATATAGTCTATCTCTCATGTCTTCCTCTTTGTAGTCCAGTTCATATTTAAAAAGATTCAAGCCTAGAAAGACAGAAGGGGACTTGAAATCAACTCCAGTTTGAACAGATCATGAGTTCCTTCTTGACTTTCTCAATACACAATCTTGACTATGCCTGTGGTGCTTTTATTTATTTATTTATCTCAACCATTTCATTTATGCCATGGAACTACCTAGATTAAATCTAGTTTCAATCTTGATGTTATTTAACCATTTTACTACAGAATGAATACAAAATGAAAGCCTGACATAGTTTTATTATAACTTAGCTATGCAGCCTTTAGATCAAAGCTGTCTTGCAGATGTATGCTGCAAGATATGAATGGGACAAAGCGAGTGTACTTGCAAAAGATCATGAAGATGAAGTTTATGGATGGTTAATTCCAACAAAATTTTACCTTTGTAGAGAAGGTCCTTTCTCATCCTTACCCTTTGAACATCACACAAAGAAAGCTGTTCTCATATTGTGTCTTTAATGTTGCCTCACTGGGAAAAAGTTATCTTCTGAGTAGACCTACTCTTCTGGTCAAACACTGAATATTCCTGTCATAGGGGATATGACAGGACAAGGATATAGCCTTGGGGATGAAGCAGCAGAAGGAAGGTGATGTAATTACAATGCTGGAATGAGATTTGTGAATCTGCTTAATCAGAAACCTCACTTGCAACCTTGGAAAAATCTCACTCCTATATTTATTTTATTTTTTTTCTCCATAAATCTATGAAAAACTACTATTTTATTTTTTTTTTCTCCCATTACCATTCCACTTGACATATGCTTGTTTTACAGAAACATATTTTACCTGTATTAAGAGACTAAGGCTTTTAGAGTCCTGGGTGCACATTAAGTGCCATAGGTAAAAAGAAAGAGTTGTGTGAAGAACAAATAGATTTGGAACAACAGATGAACTGCTTTGTGAGCACTTCCGAAGTTACATGTTTATTAATATCTTTCATCTTGGTTGACAGGATAATTCATCATAATTAGAAATATAACCTAGGTTAGTGAGGCTTTCTCTGCCACAGAGTTGTGAAATTAATTTTTAGATGGCCTTTGTATGTACAACAGTTTTCAGTGCTTATGAAAGTGTCCCCATGAACACGAACACTGATTATGACACCTTTTTTTTTTTTTTTTTCCCTGACTAAAACCAGAAAATTGACCAAATAAACTACAGGTCAGATTCTCAGCTGTATAACTTTGAGAATGTCAACAGTAATTGACTGTCATAAATGGTCACATAAATATGCATATTTCATGGAACCATGTGTATTCTCTAGAAATTTTAGTACATACTTTTGACACTAGCCAATAGGTAAAAGGAATTTATTACCAGAATAAGTTTTATGAAATAAAAATGTCTGTATGTGCATAGGTTTTATCTGTTCCTGGCTTTACATCTAAGACAATGTTATAAAAGCATACCATTGTCCCCAAGTGCTTTATGAGCTCCAGAACTGAGACTGCAGCAACTACAGATGTTCTATTCATCTCACACTCTCTTTATAATTAATGTAGAGAAATAGACATTTTTAAGGTGTAATTCATCTGGCTTGTTTAAAACAACCACTTTAGGATGTGATGAATCACACCTTAGACTACATTGACAGTACTAATGAAAATTCCTTAACTTTAGAGGACGTCCATGGTGACTGACTCAGACAAATTTAACCCAGATAGCCTAATATGGTGGAATCATTATGGCTTCCGTTCTTAATGTTGTGAATACGTGTTTTCTACTTTGTGATAATTATGTTTTCTGAGAATTAAATTTCACTTAATAAATTAATTCACTTTGCCAGGGCCTGGGAAAGTTGACTACTCAGAAAATGATAGATAGATATTTGAGCATCAGCATAACTTTTTAAAGCAGATGACTAAGGCATATACCTTTGGTAATATTAGTTTTAATTTTTCTGTGTGTCAGCTGTTCCATATGTTAAATACAAATTATAATATTAATCTTATTATGACCTGGTTTGCATTTATTCATTCAGTTTTATAAAGTGCTTGATGAACTCAAAAGGATAGAGATGCCAAATATTATTAGATATAAAGAGGAATAACATAGCTAAGTGAAATTCATGTGTTCCTGTCACTTATTATGTTTTCACTTCAATTTGAATTTTTAACCCTATTCATCTCTTCTTTCTAAATATGATCCTAAACTGTCCACCACCATGCCTTGAACATCCTGAATTTTTACATTAGTACATTTGTGATTCAGAGCATGTCCTACAACACCCTTTCCCACTCTGTATTGAATGTGCCTTCCATATGCTATTGAAGATTCAGCATCTCAAGCTATCATTATATTAATTTTAAGACACTTTTTTTTTTTTTTTTTTTTTTTTTTATCAACAGTTGAGCAATAATGATGATTAAAAATGCTTCTCCTCTCATGGGCTTGTACAGTATTTTACATTCTCTGGCATGTTGATTACTTATGTTGATTGAAAATGAGTGAAAAACAGAGAGAACTTATTAGCCAGTTTAGTTAGCTGCTACTTACATTAATGAAAACGTCTGGATACATGCCCATTAAGAATAGTTGGGAGATCAGAGGTAGAAAAGTGATTCCTTTGCTTCTCGCTGCTGACAATTTGGAAAGCAGCATTCCCACAAATGGCTGCTGAAGCATGCACAGCCTCCACAATGAAATGTCGCTGCACAGGAGCCCAATCCAAACCAGAGCACCCCTGGGAGCAGGGGATTCACACTCCACCAGTGTTTGTATTCCCCTTCCTCCACTTCCCTTCTCAAGCTGATGGCTGGCAGCACAGGTGCTTTGGCAGCAGTGGTATTTATCAGTGAGAGCAGCTAGCAGCAGCTCTATTACTGCCACTACTAACAACATGCCAGTCTTTCATTACCAGGGTGGTACTGATAGAAATACGTGAAAGCATATAGTTGGTCTTCTGAAGGACAGCTTTGTTTTTTCTTCACTAATTGTTTATTTAAATGGCTACCTCAGAGAGGCTTTAAAGCTGTAAAATAGAATTTCTTATATATGTTGTATATAAAAATTATATATATATATCCAGCTGACAGAAGGGAGCTTCATGCTGAACACAAAATCCATTCTCTCAGCTTTGTATAGCTAGTAAAATGCACTGATTGTCCATGGTGGGGAGCAGGGGGAATGAAGGAGGGCAAGTGAAATGTTACTATGATTCCTATTTCATGATTGAAATTGCAAGGGTAAAAGCAATAAAGTGATTTGCCTAAGGTGATGCAGAAAATGCCAGGAACTGAATCCAGACCTCCTGAGTCACAGCCCAATGCCTTAATCAGCTGACCATGTTTCCAAGCATTTGGCTTTACAAAATCAGCTGGCCTGATTTACTGGCAAAGTCTTATGATAGTGATTTTTCCCACTACAAAAAGTCAGTGACCTAAAAAAAAAAAAAAAAAAAAAGTATGTAGAAACATATCATACTGGAGAAAATACTGCAAAATAAAAATAATAATAATTAAAAAAAAAAATAAAAATGGCAAAAACAGGAAAAAAAAATGGAAAAACAAACAAACAAACAAAAAACAGGATATTAATAGAAACCAGGCTTACTGGTAGTGCAGGACCCGTTTCAGCAACACTGCAAGTCATGTGGCTACAATTTGTCATTAGAGTGAAAGACAGGGATCTGACCACAGAGAAAACATCTGCTACTTGTCAGCTGTCACTTAGACAATGGGAAAGGTCTAAGAAAGAGTTTGGAGTACTTTGCTTGTTATTCTTAGGCTGCTGCAGAACCACTTTCTTTTTCAAAATACTTAGCTCTATCTGAGGAAAGAAACTGGATTTCATCCTTACTTTGCTTGAATTCTGTTGAGTGAACTTCAAGTAGAAATCTGCCAGTGTAAGAGAACAATGCCATTAATTACAGTAGTTAATATTCAGAATTGGTGAGAATAGAATTTTAAAGCTATCTATTAGAATTTTACTTATGTTTTAAATCAGACTGCTCCTACTCCATGCTATATATTTATTATTGTTGTTGTTGTTGTTGTTATTATTATTATTATTATTATTACTCCAGCCATTCACTTTTTGAATTATTCATGAAAATATAGAGGTAGAATAAAATATGTTATTATTTTGCTGATATGAACTTTGGATAATTGGCACAATAACATTACCTATTTCTGACAGTTTTGACTTAATGCAGTTAATGTGCTGGGTTACTGGAAAAGTCAGTGCATATATGTAGGTTTAAACACAGAACTGATGAATTAGCCCTGGAAAATACAAATAGTTTTTGCATTTTACACAGTTGTCCCAGTATCAAAATTGATATTTTATGCTATGTGGTGCCTAAGATGAGGACAGATTTATTACTAGGCAGTTTTCCGTTACAACCCAGGTCCAAGTCATGTGTTGGAAAATCAGAGGTCCAGCAATCATACCAAAGAGAGAGTGCTGGAGAAACTTTTTTTCCAAAGCTTTTTGCAATCCTATCTCCACTTCTATTTATTTTTATTTTATTTTATTTTATTTTATTTTGTCTCTTACAGATAGCAGTTGTGATCTCATCTCCAGAAGACAGGTCATTACTGGAGAGCAATGTCACATTACATGTACCGCTGTTATATACTACAGATGCATTGCAGATTTAATTCTTAAATGTAATTTCTTCAGCAGATGAAAACATTTTATTGTGCACCTTTTGGGATACCTACATCTGTTATTCTTCAGTTTCAAGGCAGATTCATGGAAAGTTGTTAGCACACAGAAAAAATGATCAACAACAACAAAGAGCCCTTCTTTTTATTGGTATTCTGTTGACACATCATAAGCATACTAAAAGCAGCATATGTCAACAAGTCTGCAATGTGTGCATTTAATTGTCTCCCAGTTTAACCCACAAATTGTATTTACTGCTACTAAAACATCTATTATGGGAAGTGTTTCATTTTGTAAGAGCGGCATCCATGTTTTTTGGGCAAGCTCCTTCTTCTGAGATGCTGTTAAAATCTGCAGTGAGGGAGACTACAAAACTACACAACATCAACCCAGAAAACAGTAATGAAGAAAATAATTATCTCCTCAGCTGTGCCTAAGGTGGCTGTTAGATACTGATCCTATAGAAGAAGGAAGATTTATCTGGCAGGCACTATCAGACCAGATGATTAGCAGTACATCTCCCTATGTTTTCAAGTGAGCTTGCACATATAGAAACTTTTATGTATATAGTTCCCTAAAATCATGTGGAAATACTTCATCTACCTGTTGCTGATTAAAGGAAAACTCACAGGATTTGCAGTTTTTTACAATAATAATAAAAATAACAATAATAACAATAATAATAATAATAATAATAGAGTTCTGAGAGTGCTTTGTGATTTAAATATATAAACATATGTCTAAACCAAATTTAGAAAGACCTTTGGGTAGTTTTGACCATGCCTAATATGATAAGGGGGAGGGGAATTACAACATGCTTTATTTCAGCAATAGCTGAATGCAATGGCTATCTTATTCGATTTTGAATGATTAAAAGTCCAGAAGAATAAAACATTATGCAATAGAGTATAAAGCAAGCTGGAAGTATTTTGAGTAAAAAGAATCTCAGATCCATTTGTGATAGAGGAGAATGGAATAATAACTTGATGTTATCTGCCTGCATCAAAACGGGATTTTCTGTGAGTTTAGAAAAAGAAAGGAAAAAGAAACAGGAAAAGCATTATACTGGTATTGTCTTGTACTGTATGGTAGCATGTAAGAAAATAAAAAAGAGAAATGGGCCAAAAGTCATATTAATGTAATTCTGAATTAACAGACGGTAGATCAAATTTACACCTAAAGAATATCCTTCTCTGATAACAAGAAAAAAAAAAAAAAAGTGCATTGTGAATTAGCATGAATATTAAGCATGGCAAGATAAAAACACATCTCATTTCTGAGCACAAAAATATCATTGTCTAATTTCCTCTCAAATGTGTCATAAAAGTACCTTTTATTCAGTTTTTTGAAAGAAAAATGAATCCCATTACACTTCTCAGTAGTATAGTTATGCAATTCAATGGGGGATAAAATGTCATGATTTAATAAATAGGATAAAGATTAGTAAAATAATCTAATCACTGGTCTCTCTTTTTTTCAGTCATCACTGATGAAGGAAAAGAGCAGGAGAGGAAGATTAATTTGAGGCTTTATGCCAATATGGGTCAGTAGCCCACAGCTTTCCTCTTTTTCGTAAGTGCTTCAGTGCTTCAGTACAGAGAAGATCACTGAGAATGAGCGTCATTACAAGCGTAACCCACACTTCCCTGAGCAAGCAGCAGTGGCAGCCCATTTCACCTTGCAGGTGGAACCTGGGCATGGTGAGGTCTGCTCTGCTCGCAAGAAAGAATACGGGATGCTTCTGCAGTGTTTGTGGGTACAGTCCTGAGCTTGGCCTTGGAGACTCTGCCTGGACTTAGCCATACATCTTTAAGGTTACCCAGCCAGTGCCTTTGAAAAACTCATGATACATTTGGTCCTATGGGATCTGGCTGGACTGTCCTTACTGTTCCATATTCCTTCCAAGCAATGTCACACAGCCCTGGTTGGATAGAAAAGTACACTAAACTTGGATTGATTTCAGGCTTAAAGTCTCAGATATTTCCTTGGTTTCTGGATTCCTTAATTTGTGTCCCCCATTAGAGCTACAGCACTCCCATCTCCTTGAAGGCCCACAAGCTAGTAAGTACAAGATATGTTAAGCAGGGCTGTGTAAGGCTCTGTCTCACTGTATATTTCTTAAGAGGAACATGTTGTCTGAACGCCTACACCACTATTCCAGGCACTAGGCATGTTGAGTTAATTAGAAGCATTTGATGTTACCCAAGTGAGTCAGGGTTTTCAGCAGCCACATACGATACCTTCTGCTCTCACATAGTAGAGAGACAGCCTCAGCCTGAACCTGATTTCTCAGGAGTTTTGACCTCCCTTGTGCTACACCTGTCTTCCACCAACATATCCACATGGAGAATCATATATAAATCATATATAATCTGCTGTGGTGCTCTCATGTGAACTGCCATTTGCAGGTGGCATTTTTCCTGTCTAAAATAGATGTCTGTAGCCATTTTGTTTTTATTGCTGTTGTTTGCTTTTCCTTCTTCTCATTTGAGGTTTCAATCAGTTATTCACTCTACAACCTTAAGTTGCCATCAAGTCTCAAAGTCACTGCACAGTCCAGATATACATTTTCAGATCTATCATGCTACCTATTTAGCCCCTGGCTTAAATATTAAAGGCTTCTTCTGGGTTCACTTCAGTTTTTACAATGTAATTGTCCAACACGTTAATGTTTTGTCTCTGTCACTGTGTCAGAGATGACAGGGATTTACAAGGCCAGAGTGCCGAGTCATAAAAGACACCTGGCAGCACATCAGACAGCAAATCCAGCTCTTAGGAGAAAAACTAAACTGGACACAGAAAAACAATTCAAGATTCAAAATTCTAGAAAAAGTATTTGTGATTACAAATTCCCTAAAGTTAGGGTAAATATTATTTACTTCTGAACCAAGTGCTGACACTTGGAAGTGCTGACAGAGTTTTGGGGGAACAATTTCAGCAAGGGGTCAGAAAAGCTGAATTGTTTATTACTCATACATGTTGTTATTCCTTAACGTTCATCAAAATCAGAAGCAGGCATGTGTAAAGCAAGCCACTTTTTTTTTTTTTTTTTTTTTTTTTTTTACTGTTTAATCTGCCATACTTATAAATCATTTACTGAATAAAGGCTTCTGAATGGAACAATGGTGATGTTTGATATAACAGCATTGTAATGCTTGGGCAGAATCTGTGGTCCTGTGAGGTACCTGAACAAGGGCAGTGAATGCTGTCATAGAAAAGCCTCAAGGAGCAAGATATGAGGAAGTCAAGGGGAGAAAACAGGGAAAAGGAGAAGTCAAATGATCATGACTGTGCTGGCACCATTACCTGAAGCAGAGAGCTGGAAAACCAGGACATCCCCTGCTATAGGTATACAAGGAAAAAAGTTTGTTGCTAGGACAGGAGGGAGGACAGAGCAGATCTGAATACAGGTCATGTTTTCTTGTCCTGGTGTCAGTCTGTACACACTTTTCAGGCTTTCCTGTTCCTTTCCTCCCCACTGATGTCAATTTCCCCTCTGACTCTCCATCCCAACTCTATCACCTCCTCCTCGATGTCCCATTTTCTTAATGATCTGGGCAAGGATACAGTTCCTCATGTCCAAGGTGGCAAAATTCAGTTTAGTCCACACTTCTCAAGGACCTTCAGGCCACTCTGAAGTTCATTCATGTAATATTTAAAAGCCCTAACAGTCACCTAACACCGTCAGAGCATGTGCAGATGTGTTGGCTCCCTGAGGCAACCCAAGGCAATGTTTGCTGAGTCTCAAAAGCTGTTTACCATGAAAACACAGAACTGCTCCATGGAAATCTGTTGCTGTGCCTTGCATCACACAGGCACTATGTCAATGTCCTTGCTTTTTTCCTCTTTAATCTACCATACTTATAAATAATTTACTGAATAAAGGTTTCTAGATGGAACGACGACAATGTCTGTTATAGCAGAAAAGACCTGTGTTGTGCAGCCTGGGCAGAATCTGTAGTCCTGTGAGCTATGTGAACAAGGAAGATGAATGTTGTCATAAAAAGACGACAATATGTATTAATGATTTATCTTCCTTTTATGCTGCCATTTAAAAGAACTGAAAGTCACTTCCAGAAACTTCAATAAAGTTTTTGTGCTAGTCAGGTACAACCAGTGGGAATATTGGAATTGAAGGCTGGATGAGCTGTTGACTTTGGTGAAGTTATTCAAGAGACCTGCTTCATATGAATTTTGGATTCAAAATCAAACTGGACACTTTTTACATTAAAAATTAAGTTGTTGCTGGACCTCCCTTGGCAAGGTTAATGCACAAGAAAAAAAAAAAAAAAAAAGTGAGACCCCCAGCTCCCTTTTTCATCTTCCCTTTTACAACTATGTAAAGGCATTTCTCTCCACGATTCACCCAATGGGTGTAGTTCTCAAGGACACTGTGTGCATTTCTGTAACTATTCAACTGTTTCAAACACCTGGATTATCACAGAAATCTCTAAGAATGCAAATGTTCTTTCTTTTTAGAAGAGTCATTCAAAACATCTGCCTATGGTCTTAGCTGGAGGTTGGTGAGGGATATTCTGCAAACCAATGTTAGGAATAATTGCAATGTTCCATTAGCCTGGTAGACAAAGAGTACTGCACACCTTGGTGTATGTCTGAGGGCTCCAGAGCCTAACATTAGCTGTGGCACAAGATCTATTTTCTTCAGAAAGGGCAGACCTAAAGGCTCAGCCTGTGGCTGAACAGTTTAGAAAATATCTCACCAGTCTGATACGAGTTCCTGTACTTCCCTGAACAGGCTGGGGAACCCTTTTAGTAATCCAGTCCTGTGGATTTCCCTTCTGCATAACTTGTTTTCCTTATGAGTCTCAAGTTCAAAACAATAGAGGAGTTTCCAACAATAAGGAGATTTTCAGCACTCCAAGCTTAGTCATTTCCTATTACTCAAAGTAAGAAAATGTGAAAGAGTTCCAATTTAGTCTCTGGCTAGTGGTCAAGACAATATTTATATATCTCTTTTTATAAATACTAAATTTCAGACCAGCAGGGTCGTTGCCTCCCTATGCAAATAACATGATATTTTGGAACAATTGTTTAAAATTGAATTGTAAATGGCTTTCAACGTAACATATTTTGCAGTAGACATTAATGTCTCCATGGCAACACAGAATGCTGTCCTGTTTTTGTTTTGTTTTACTGGATTTTAAAGGAAAACCCTTTGAATAGTTCCAGTGATAAGGATTATATTGTAACTACTATTGCTACACATCTACTCAAAGCAATAAGAATATTCAAAAAGCTATACTGACTGTAGCTTTGGAGATGTAAGCACATATTTAACAACTTTTATTATTATTATTTTTTTAATAATACTGAAAATTATATTAAATTCAATTTAGCTATGTCTCAGAGTCAAGAACTTCAGTTAAATAATAACCTTTCTAAGCTGAGAAATGGCACTTATTTTGATCAGTCAAATAAGAGACATATACCAAAAATCATATAACATACAGACCATACTGATATATAATTTATCTCAGTGTCTTTTTGTTGGAAAAGTGTACCTTCCTAGTTGGATTTATGTATAAGTGAAAAAAAAAAAAAAATCCTCTGGAAAATTCTTCAGGCTTTTTATCAGGCTGGATTTTTAAAGAGGATTTTTTTTTTTTTTTTAACCATCATTTCAAAATACATTTTTGTGATCACCTTTATTTAATATTCACATTATTTTTTATACTATTTTATGAAATATCAGAAGCGGTGTTACGGTGTAGTTATGGGCTCAAATAATTGTCTTGCCCTGATTTGCATATCACTACTAAACAAGAATAAAAATACTTTTGATGGTGCAATAGAGCCATATAATGATTTAGGTTACAGAGAGTCTCAGGAGGTTGTTTGATCCCACCCTTTGCTCAAAGCAGGGCTAACATTGTCATTAGATCAGGCTGCATGAGACTTTTCCAGGTGAGTTTTGCATATCTCCAATAGTGGATATTACATAGCAACCATGTCATAACACTGGGAATAGTTATTTATCTTTCCTGTATGCTACTCCTTATGATATCCAATGCAGCCATCCATTTCCTGCTGCCCCTCAGAAGTCCATATTGAGACTGGTACTGTTTAATATCTTTATTAATGACATGTACTGAGAGCAGTCCTGGGGGCTGGCTCTAGGTGAGCCTTCTTGGCAGAGGGGTTGGACTTGGTTATCTCCAGAGGATCCCTTCCAACCTCAGCCATTCCATGATTCTGTGATTTCGTGTTGCTGGATGAAATGATGAAATACTGGACATGAGCTAACAATACACACTTGCAGCCCAGAAAGCCAATCATATACTGAGCTGCATCAAAAGAAGCATGGCTAGCAGGCTGAGGGAGGTTATTTTTCCCTCTACTCTGCTCTCATTAGGCCCTGCCTGGTATATCATGTTCAGCTCTGGGTCCCCCAACAAAAGAAAGACACAGACCTGTTAGAGTGGGTCCAGAGAAGGGCTACAGAAATGATCAGAGGGCTGGAACACCTGTTCTATGAAGAAGAGAGAACTGGGATTATTTAGCCTAGAGAAGAGAAGGCTCCAGGGACACTTTATTGCAGGCTTCCAGTACTTAAAGGAGGCTTTTAAGAAAAATGGGAAGAGACTTTATTAGGGCCTGTAGTGATAGGAAAAGGGGTAATGGTTTTAAAGTAAAAGAGGGGAGATTTCAAGTAGATGTTAGGAGGAAATTCTTCACCCAGAGGGTGGTGAAGCACTGGCACAGGTTGCCCAGAGAAGTTGTGGATCCCTGGAGTTGTTCAAGACCAGGTTGGAATGGGCTTTGGGCAACCTGGTCCAGTGAAAGATGTTACTGTCCATGTCAGGGGAGTTGGACTAGATGATTTTTAAAGGTCCCTTCCAACCTAAATAATTCTATGTATCTATGGTTCTGTGATTTCTGAAGACAATAGCAGAGGTCAGTGAGAGATATTTAAATATCGAGTTGCAATTTAAAACACCATGACACTTCTTTTACATTCTCCTGATCATTAATTCCTTCAGATAACCTTCTGTTCCATTGTAAGCAATGGAGATTTTGCATCTAATTCCTGTAATTCCCTCTTTATCATCTTTTCTGTCCGTAATACATCTAAGAAAATAATATATATATATATATATATATATATATTTTTTTTTTCCAGCAATATTTCCTGTGAGCTCCTGGAATTTAATCCTTATCTCAGCTTATCTCAGTTCTACCTTGAGTTTATTCAGTTCACTTTTGTAAATCAGCATGCTCCTTCTTTGTGCTGATGTGACTTTCCAGTCAAATTCTTTAAATACCAATTCTTTAGGAAAATTCTAATATAATGTCCTAATTACTAGTAAACAATATTGGAGGAAAAATATTCCTCACTTTGAAAACTTTAATCATTTATTTCTACATTAGTTTTAGAATCTGTTTTCCAAATGGAACTCTGCAATGGAACTCTGCAATGGAATTCAAGCAATAGAAAACAGTTAAGAAACCTCCTCCTGAGACTGCAGAAGCATAAACAGTCCCCATAATCACAGAAATCATGAGGTGAAGCAGGATTAGTGTATTACAGATTGTCTGAACACTTTTTCCTACAGTAAAAAAAACAAGATTAGAACAGCTGATTTAGGGATGTCTGAAACAGAATTTTTTTCTGTATCAGTGTCTTATCATGTGATTACAGAAAAGCACATGTCTTAAAACCATAATAAATATTCTTTCATAGTTCCAAGCAGTCCTTGTTCTTTAATCAGATGACAGTTATTTGATCTAAACGTATTAAACCAGAATAGTTCATGTGTTTTCCTTCTCACTGTATGCTTTGTAAGGAGCCATAAACTACTGCAGATATGGAAAGTAATTACTAAATACAGTAAATGTAGTAGATCACCTAAACTGAGTAAATGTCCAGTATCAATATGTAAACTAGTTTGTTTCTAACTTCTGATGTGAGCATGATGAAAATCATTACTTCAATAATTATTCAATAATTATTTTAAAAAGCATTTTAATGATGTTACTCTTTTTGTATTGTTTTCTATCACATTCACAGCAGAGAACTGTGTATGGGTCGATGAATAAACATATGCTTAAATGCAGCTGTTTCACTATTGCAACAAAACTAGAAGATGTTTTAAGACTGGAAAAGCCAAAAATTAGTGTGAAAACAAAGTAGTCTAAGAAAAGGCTTCCCCAGCTCTTAATTTCTCAAGTCATGAAATATGATTTCATTAATTATCACATATGGGTAGTTTTCTCAAATTCATGTACAAAATAAAGCCAAATTAGATTTCTGGTCTAACTGCACTGACAACAAAACTACTCAGCATTAATGTAGTTACTATATGAGAAAAAACAAACAAACAAAAACAATACAAAACAAAAAACCTTTGTAAATTGAAAAAGACATAAAAACCTACATCCAAGACAGTGAGCTTTTCTCCAGAGTGGAAATTGCCTTTAGGATATTTGGTTTGGCAATACTTCTTGTAATAATAAACAGTTACTAATTTGATGTTAGGTGCTATTACGTTAGAAATAATAAGTATTACTTAATACTTTCACTTCACATACAACATAGAAATCATATACAAAAAAAAAAAAAAAAAAAAAAAAAAAAAAAAAAAGGACAGATATAGAATCATAGGATCACATAGAAACATAAATAAAAGTTCAGCTAAAATCTTGACTATTTCACGCTACTGGGCAGGATTTTCCAAATGCCTGTTCTTCTGGAATAGCCTGTGAAAACACACATTACTTCTGTTTTCTTGAAATGTCAGGCTTAATCACATAAGTAAGCCACTGAACAATATGAGCACTGATTTCATCTTACATTTTGGATTTCTAAATGAGTCACAAAATCAAAAATTTCCCACTGAAGACAAAAGAGATTTTTAACATGGCATTCATCTAATCTGATGCATCAGTGTTTTTGTTGTTGTTGTTGTTTTGGTTTGGTTTTTTTTTGAGTGCTCTGTAAGATCAGTAGAGAAATCAATAGTTTCTGAGGGTCATCTGAAGATAAATAACAAAATTTGGCAAAGTTTCTTACCTTCTAGTACTATTGGCAAGCCATAGGTGAAATTGAGGCTGATGAGGCAGATGAGAGATGAATCTTCACAAAGTGTTGGATTAGGTTTCATCTATGATGGTGACATATTTGTTCTCATTTAATTTGAGTCTGTACTTCCAAGAAGACAGAAAAGTTAGAGAAAGACAAAATGAAAAGTTAAAATGTTTGTGGGTTTTTTTGTTTGTTTGTTTGTTTGTTTTTAATAGTTTGTGGTATAAACAAAATACTGTATAGTAAAAGTAGCTATTTTTTACAACTTCTTGTTCAGAAAACAAGAATAGCCTACTCTTCTGTAATGGTCTTTACAAAGTTACAACAATAAAACTTCATGGTGTCATTCATTGTCACATAATCTGTAGTTATTTCCATACAATATAAGCAATGTTAAAACACCTTTTTCTTCCCACACTGGAAACTTGTATGAATCCTCCCCCAGTCCATGCTTGTTTAGAACACATTTATATAGCAAAGTTGTAAACTCAGTAACGTACGGTGATTTATCTTGGGAATACATACCCAAGAGTAACTGCAATGCAATATGGCAGGAAAATAAGAGATCTGGACCATCTGGGTGAAAATATGTGGCTTTGAAAATTGTTTAGAAAAAGTTGACATATCTGGATGTGAAAAGCTCTGAATTCAGCTGAGAGTTTTGTCACTCATTTACTTACTAACTTTTGTCATGACATTGATAGTTGATTTTCAGAGTCACATAGTGCTCACATCTTCTTTATAGTCAAATAACTAGGGAATTAGGCTAAAACTTGTTTTCCCCATCTGAGGGTGATGTGCATTCCACAAGTATTTAATAACTGTGGAACAAGAACTAATGGGTTCTTTAGTTATCTTTGCCTCACAGAAGTCATAAATGAGAAATAGTCAAATTAGCATAACCATTGCAGAGCCTCTCTCAGCTATGCTATTTCTGATCATAATATGAACATAATGATACAAAATAATAACCCCCTGCCTGAAACTAGAGATCATTTGTTATATGCAATATTCACTTAATTATAAAAAAAAAGATTTGTTTCCTTATTCAATGTTAGCAATGTTTATATTCTTGCTCAGAAAAAAATATAAAGTTAAAGGTGAACTAGTGGTGTTTACAAATAAAGCTGAAGCTTTATTTGTAAACTGAAACAAAATGCATACTTTTTTTGTCTCATTGGAAAGGCAAAAGAGAACAGGCTGCTAAAACAATAAAAATATATTCTTATCAGTTGTTGTTGTTGTTGTTGTTTCTTTTTATGGTTTGTTTTTTCTCTGAAACTCCTCTGGTATTTATCATGGGATAAAAAGGGCAAAAAAAAAATCTTTACTGGAAACTATAACATCAAGCCCAGGCTTTGATGTTATAGATGATATCAAATAGATCTGCTAAGCAAAATAGTGTCAGAGTTCTCAAAATAAGCTGAATCCAGAATTTTCATAACTACAAATTTTAATGTGTCATTGTTCAAAATGTTAGGATGGATTCTGATAAAATCTACGATGATGTTCAAATAAACTTCAAGGAAAGTCAGACACATTTCACTGCTTTTTGTTTTATTTTGTTTTGTTTTGGCTGAAAAGGTGGCTGAAGAGGCCTCTGCTTTTCAATGTTTCATCTTTGTTTGTTAGTCAAGAAGTCACCATGAAGTAAAATATTACATGATGGCAACTCAGGTGCTGGTAGTGTCAACTCACATAGTTTAATCCATTCAGCACTGCACAGTTGACATACTTTCACGTCACCCTGAATGTGTCTTCTTATACCTATATTCAGTCATATATATTTTTTAATATCTTAATATCTTTTTTATTATTATTATTAATTATTTATTTATTTTTTATTGTGGAGACCAAAACAATATTTGAGGTGAGGCTGCACCAAAGCTAAACATAGTGGGAGAATCTCCTCTTTTGAGCAACTGGCTATGCAGGGTTTGATGCACCCCAAAATGCAGTTTGCCCTCTTGGCTGCCAGGACACATCGCTATCTCAAGCTGAGCTTGCTGTCAGCTAGCACTCCCAGGTCCCTTTCTGCAGAGCTGCTCTCCAGCCACTCATCTCCCTGTGTGTACCTGTGTCGAGCATTTCTTTGTCCAAGCACCTTTGCAGCACCTGGCATTTGCCCCGTTGAATTTCATGCCATTGCTGATTGCCCCCATGCTACAATCTATCTAGAACTCTCTGCAAGGCCTCATCTCATGTAGTCTAGGGGAGATTTATTTTTTTTTTAAACATTAGAGAACTGTTCGATTAAATCAAAATAGTCAAGCACACTGCATAAAGTTAGTTCCCCATCCCATGAGTGAAGCAAAGATGAGAAAAAGCCAGAAATGTTGCTTCCCCATCCTATCCTCCAGCACTATGCAGAACGGTCCCACATGACGTCCTGGTTTCCATATTTGAGAGAGGTGGATTTGATGGGTGGAACATTCAGTGGATAAGGAATTGGCTTGACCACCCAGAGCACGGTGGTCAATGGTTCCACGTCCAAGTGGAGGCTGGTGATGGGTGGCGTACCTCAGGGGTCTGTCCTAGGACTTGTACTGTTTGCTATCTTTATCAATGACATAGTGGGATTGAGTGCACCCTCAGCAAGTTTGCAGATAACACCAAGCTGAGATATGCAGTTGATACAGTAGAGGGAAGGGATGCCATCCAAAGGGACCTGGACAAGCTTGAAAAGTGGATCCAAAGAAGTTCAGCAAGCCCAATTAAAAGGTGCTACACCTGGGCCAGGGCAATCCCAGACATGAGTGCAGACTGGGAGAAGAACTCATTGAAAGCAGCTGTGCAGAGAAGGATTTGGGGGTTCTTCTTGTGGATGAAAAGCTTGACATGAACCAGCAATGCATGCTTGCAGCCCAGAAGGCCAACTGCATCCTAGGCTGCATCAACAGAGGAGTGGCTAGCAGGGGAGGGAGGTAATTGTCCCTTTCCACTCTGCCCTTGTGAGGCCCCACCTGGAGTCTTGCATCCAGGTCTGGGAAACCCAGCACAAGGATATTGAGCTGTTAGAATGGGCCCAGAGGAGGTCCACAAAGATGATTAAGGGGCTGGAGCACCTCTCCTATGAAGAAACACTGAGAGATCTGGGGCTGTTCAGCCTGAAGAAGAGAAGGTTCTGAGGTGACCTTATTGCTGCCTTTCAGTGCTTACAGGTAACCTATAAAAAAGTTTCTCTTTGTTCAATCAGATAAAGACAATACAAGACAATAGTTTTACACTAAAAGAGGGGAGATTTAGATTAGGACATTCTTCACTCAGAGGGTGGTGAGGCACTGGAACAGATTGCTCTGAGAGGTTGTGGATGCCCAGTGACTGGAGGTGTTCAAGACCAGGTCAGATGACGCCCTGAGCAACCTGATCTAGTGTGTTGCATCCCTGTCTATGGCAGGGGGTTTGGAATTAGATGGTCTTTAAGGTCCCTTCCAACCCAAGCCATTCTATGACTCTATGATCCGCACAGGAGGAAAAATCCCTTTTGAAAGATATACAGTAAATATATTTGAATCCATCCCAGATGCACACAGTAAGTAGAAGATCAAACTGTCATCTTTGAGTCAAAGTAATTAAATCCCACCCTTATCTAAGATAGATTTTAGAATATTAGGAAACCCTAAAACTTACCACATGTCTCTGAAATACAACGTCTCAGCAGCAATCTAAAAGTTTGTGTTATTCAAGGTAAAGTGCATTAAGACAAAGTAGAAATAAGGCAAACTAAGAAAAATCTGGGTGTCTTTTTAAAGTTTTGATTACCAGTGAAATCTGAACAGAATTTCACAACCCAGATAAAAAGTCACATAACAAACATCTACCCTGAGGGAGCTCCCTGCTTCAAATATCAAAATCTCTCTGAAAACAATAAGCATAAAACTGTACTTAGGTTTTACTAAGTAACAAATTTTTACAAATCAGCACATCCTCGCTCCTGCTTCTGTTTCACAGGAGAACAAAATCCAAAGTATTAGTTAAATGTACATGGACTCACACCACTCCCAAAACAGCAAAAGTGGAGGAAGCACTGCACAAACTTGAGGATGCAGCAGAAATGTGGAGAAAAATGTAAAAGAGGAAAAAGAAACAAAGGGATCTCCTTCCTGGATTTTTCTGTCCCCAAAGTAGTTTGGGGACTCCTTTGTTACCATTTGGAGTCTGGCAAGAAAGAAGACTGGAGCAGAGAGCACCCCTACTGGAATGACTGGTCTCTAACACCAGCAAAACCAGAATGAGGAACTGAAGCAGCCTGGATGATGTGCCTGGAGGAAGTCATGCCTCCATGTGCCTCTGCGCTTCTAAGAGTAAACCTCACAGTTACGTAAACAGATGAAAGACCTTTCTGATACTTTTTAATCTAAGATAAAGCTACCTAGATTTAGTCCTATTTAAAAGTAGAAAAAACAAAGAATACTTACAAATTTGATCTGCTAAAGAAATCTGATTTAGCACACATGGACACATTACTTAAGCAGAGCAACCAACAGCACAACTTATAATCAAAGTTGTATCTTTCTCTCCATATATACATAAATCTTTTCATTTATATATAATACTATAAATAAGACAGAATCCTTCCATGCCCTACAGGAAAAATATGACATCTGATTATGGGAAGTACCCGTTACTAACTACAACTGAGTAAATATATCAAATGACTATTAGAGAACAAGAGACATGCCAAACTATGAAAAACAGATACCTGGCTGTAAGTGCTATAAATTATAACATAAATAAAGCTTACCCAATTTCTTTAGCTATGTAGCTAAAGAAAGGTAAAGAAATGTAACTATGTAAGCTTTCCGTACATGAGAGGAATTGTAAGAGCTCATTTGTGCCTTGAGAAATTATGGAATGGAGTTTATAGCTCCTATACCTCTAATCACTTCTCATGATCATTATGCAAAGCCCTGCCTCTCTCTAATATTTTCCTGGTATTCTGGAGAGCTTTTAGAGAATTTTTTTCCTCTCAGATATGTCCCATGGATCTTTCTTCCATCCACCTGAATACATCAGTCTATATTCATAGACCCTGTATTATGCAGTCTCCACACAGAGATCATATGGAGAGCTACATGTTCTCCTGAATCTCCAGTCTTGATGGCAGAAAAATTCACTTAAATTATTGATACTTGACTGCTCTAAAAGTACAACATAAATGCCTCTGGAGGTATTATTTGTGCATAGTGAATGTGAGAATCTTTGCAGCTTTGCTTACCCATGCTTAAGTTGCTAGAAAGGCTAACATTTGCGTACTTATTTATGTGCTACCCTTCTCATCCTTAGCAGTATGACCACCCTACAGAAGAAAAGCAAGCAGCTCAGAAAATTCCTACAGAAAAACAACATCTTATAAACTGGAAGCTCTTTATTATCACTGAAGAAAGAGGCATAAATACTCAGTGAAAAGAACTGAAATCATAAAAAGAAACAGACACACACACATACACACACACACACACACACACAAAAGAGGAAACAAAGATCAATAATGAAAAACACATCCCTTCAAGCATGGGGAAATGAAAAATGAAGAAACAATAGACAATGCTTTCTGGCCTAATACAATCAAGTCCTAAAATCCACAGCTAAATCCACCAATCTTACCTTTCTTCGTCAGTTACATTTCTCATTTGTTTACCTCATTAACCATTAAGAGAGATTTAGTAAGGTTTGTGGGCTCTAACAAATGCCTCCAAAGCAGACTTGATTTAATTAGAAGACAAGCTATGATATTTATGATATTTATGATATACTTGTAACGGACTTCCTATTTGAGATAATACTCTTTTATTTTATCCTGTTGCCAAAATATTCTACATAGTGTACACTAGGCTAAATTCCATATAAATGTCTGATTTTCTAGCACCTTGAAAACTATGATGAGTCTTTCCACTAAAATTAATAGGCTTTTCACAGTGTTCAGGGTCTCAAATGCAACCTGAGCAAGAAAGCATTTTTGTAGAAGGTCAATATTAGATATCCTGCACAGAATTTTTTGATTAATCCTTGGGGGAATGGTTAATCTAATTGGAAATGGTGAACATGATAACTGAGAAGTGCTAATGCACGGTATAAACAAGTGAATTTGCCAGAAGAATTCTGACTGAAAAATATCACTTCAAGACTAGTTGCTGAAATGTTTTGATCCACTGTGGAAGATGTGGATTGCACCCCTCTATGTGGCAGGTGTTCACTGGCAATGTAGTAGAAAGACTGAAAGTGGAACAGGCTCAGGGTTACCCTTCCAAATAAAGGCAACATTTTAGTATAGCTGAATTAGTGTTTAGAGGTAAAACAGAGGAACCACTTTACCTTCCAGTGCATACCTTCGCTGCCTTTTTTGCCATCTTCTGTCCAAAGCATTTCTGTCTCCCTTTCTGATGTTTGTGCAACTCCTCTCCATTTCATCTCCAACTCCTCTCCAACTCATCTCCATATGAACAGGAGATGTCCCTTATCCAGGTCTTCTCTATCTTGCTCTTAATTAGACCCTATTTTTATTTTTTTTTTCTGGGACCACTGGAGAGCCCAGTAGCAAGAAAAAAGTCTTTTTGTTTGTCATTCTCTAAACATATACAAGAACTATACTGTGTGTTGAATAGGTCTGTAAGGAAATGTGAAAAACTAGAAGCAAGTAGCCAGGAAGAAGATGAAGGCATTGGAAAGACTGGTTCAACTGGTTCAACTAAACCAGACAGTGAAGAGTAAATACAGAGAAAATAAGGAGCTGTAAAACTGCCTCTTTCTGTTGCTTCTGTGATTACATTCTTCTCCCATATTTCATACACATTCCTATGGAAAAAAAAAAAAAAAAAAAAAAAAATAAATAAAAAAAAAGTAAAAGAAAAAAATGGAAATAGAAAAGGAAATAAAAAAAATGAAAAGGGCAGGGGAGGGGAGGGGAGGGGAGGGGAGAGGGGAGGGGAGGAGAGGAGAAATGGTTAAGCTGCTGTGAAATATTAAAAGCATTTGAAGACTTGTTTCCTAAAGGAAAACAAAGAATGCGGAGCCAATACAAACTAATACCAATCAACATACCACTCACTTAATAGGGATTTGCCAAACTTCTTAATAGTATAAGATATTCTTATCAAAAATATCATCTACACAGGTGTAAATGACTTTGTCCTCATGGTGAAAAGAGTGTAAAGAATATGAGAAGTTTGCAAAACACCTGAGGAGAGGGTTCAAAGAGGCCAGAACCAGGCTCTTTTCAGTGGTGCCCTCTGATAAGACAATGGGCAACGGGCACAGACTGCAGCACAGAAAGTTCTGTCTGAATATGAGGAAACACTTCTTACCATGAGGATGATTGATCCCTGGCACAGAGAGTGAGTGGAGTCTCCTCCTTGGAGATTTTCAAACGCCTCCTAGAAATAGACCTTGCTCTGGGCATCCTTGCTTGTGTAGTGGGTTGGACCAGATGGACCCAGAGGCCCCTGCCAACCTTAGCCATTCTTTGATTCTATGATGCCTTCTGGGCAGAACTAAATTCACAAATACATTTAAGTTTTCAGCTGACGAGTGACAATGGTCCCCAAAACCTCTCCCTCTTGCCAACTTAAATTATTGCATTGGTGTTTAGAGGTAAAACAGAGGAACCACTTTACCTTCCAGTGCATACCTTCACTGCCTTCTTTTCCATCTCCTCTAAAAACCAACTCTTAAGAAATAAATTATTACATTTCCAATACACCATGAGATATCTTTAATGCACATTTACCCAAATTTCTGACTATTCAGATTCAAAGGAATTTTCAGCACGCCCAAAATTTGTTTTCACTTGAAATCATAATTCTTTAAAATTTTCAATATATAATTAAAATTTGAAGATATTACATTTTCTGTTTTTTGTTTTTGTTTTTGTTTTTGTTTTGCTTAAAAGAAAATTCTTTTTTGTTTTAGATCTTTAGTCTGATGTTCCTATTATTTTACATATATTTACCATTGTTCTGAAATATTGAGAAAGAATATTATTGTATTAGATGAGAATGCAAAAATTAAAATCTTAAAATGACACCCTATTGAAATTCCAGAATTGTTAATCAAAATTCCAACATCTTATCTTCCTCTGGAAAAGAAATTAGTTTGTTTTTCCTTATAAAAACTTTGATCAAAAATGATGCATTGTTCTAAGCATTTCAGTTATAGCAATCTTAACTAATTATTTATTATTGATAAATAAACCATTTAATGGATAAATATAGTCCAAAACTATTGGATACCCAATATAGTCCAAAGCTATTGGGAGGGACTTCTGTTGCACAGTGTAGGCATTCACACTTTTGAAAAACAGCATGCTGCTTACAGAATCACAGAATCACAGAATTTCTAGGTTGGAAGAGACCTCAAGATCATCAAGTCCAACCTCTGACCTAACACTAACAGGCCCCACTAAACCATATCCCTAAGCTCTACATCTAAACGTCTTTTAAAGACTTCCAGGGATGGTGACTCCACCACTTCCCTGGGCAGCCTGTTCCAATGTCTAACAACCTTTTCGGTAAAGAAGTTCTTCCTAAGATCCAACCTGCTTTTCCTTATGTGTCCAAGTATAACCTTTTTTTTTTTTTTTTTTTACCAGATTCAGAGTGTGGCTCTACAATATACACTAGCACATCAGAGGTAAAAAGATGTAAAAAGTAACAGATGTTTAAAGATGTTTTGATATTTTATTCCTACTGATAACCTTTCTCACTCAGCTCTGAAAATATATCTTCTTCATGCATCTATGGTTAGAAACTTTTTTTTTCCTATAATTTGAAAATAGTTTTTAGGTGAAGTTTTTACAACTTCTATAAAGTTGTAAAACCACCATACAGTTACCCAAAGCTCCTGGCAAGTTGCCCATGTGGTCCTCTATCCCGCGAGTGGTGGGTTCTCACACCCTTCTTCCCTGGTTCTCCCACCCTTCCTATATACATTTCATTTTACCATAAGTAATTTCATTTGCATTCTTTGCATTCTTTATGTTCTCAAAGGCAAAAGAATTGCAAAGCCTTTGTCAACAGTCTCGTTTACTCCTTACAAGAAAAGCCAAATATACAAATTTCTGGAAAAAAATATTATCTCAGCAGAGAACACTTCCTAAGAGCAAAATCATTTGATCTTCATCCTATGACTTCTTCTTATGTGAATGGCAGCCTTGAAGTCAACACTATGACACAAGACTGTTTTTCATGAGCTAGGTTTGAAGATGTATGATCATATGACTATGTATACTACATTAGTTAAAGCACAGATTTTCAAGACAAGCTGAAGCACTTATGCACCTAGAACCAATCAAAATTCATGACTTCCTATGTCTCTTGGATGACTTTGAAATTAATAAAATACAATACAATAAATCATGTTTTAATTAGATATCTTACTTATATTTTTTCATATTGACTTTTATATTTTCATATGGAAACATCACCTATGTTGTAAATTTTTGTCTTCTTAAAAAAGAGATCTTACGAATTAGTATGAGAAAAGGTGATTTTATCATCAAGCAAAATTAATTCAGATAACAGATAAAAGTCATTTAAATATTCTTGAATTTTCATTCACTCCAATTTTGGGGTATAAAATGTAGAGTATTTAACTGGATTTTGTTGTTGTCGTTGTTCTATTTTTTTCCCCTTAGGTCAATGATTTTGTGTCAGTGCTTTGACCGTATCAGAATGGAATTCATCACACACAATTTCAGAGGTCTAGAAGTTGGATATCCAAGTCTAACATATTCTTATTCCCCTAAAGTCAGTAAAGAGACACAGGCATCTCTAGAGGGCAGTTTATCTGATCTGTCCCAGACACCTGTCTCAGAAAGAGATGAATCGCTGTCTGGAGGTGGTATTTCTCTGCACTGACTATTAAAAGAGTGTATAATAACTGCCTTAGTCACTTTGTAACTTAGTTACCATGTTAGATGCCTAAACTAGGGCAGAAGGATCTCTTTTTAGGTGACATTTTTACTTTTAATACATGCCAGGTTCAAAAGAGTAGTACCAAGCAAATCAACGTGTTTGTCTGCTGTTCCACTTTCTATATATGTATATATGAACATCTGTTTTGGAAGTTAATAAAAGTATTTCTTCAGATTCTTTCCTTAATGTTGTTTTTAGCAAATTTCTCCTTATATAGTAAATGCCAGATATCTCTTGAGATACTCCATGCAAATGCATGCTTGCCAGTCCTTGGAAACCTGTTGTATCTTGATTTCCCAGTCGTCATGTTAAAGCAGTGTAATGCCAAGGCGCATGTACATGCAAGCATGGAATGTAATAAACTACAAAGTGCCAAATTTAAAAAAAAAAAAAAAAAAAAAAAAAGAAAGAAAAAAATATAATTTTTATAAGAGAACACAGAATGCTACAGGCTGAAATCTTTCAAAAGCAAATGTACTTCACTAAAAATGTGTTCAGACATGGGAAAATGAGTAACATGAGGTTTTGATAAGAGACTGGAGCAAAATATTTTGAAGAGTGTTTGTGGAGAAACTCATTAACTTTCTCTGCATGTTTTGAAAGGTTATATGGATTGTTGCACTGCTGGCCTTTCACATCTGGTGCTTAAGGTTTAGAACTCCCCTGTTCAGGTTTTGTGACTCTAAAATCTTGATTACAGCAGTTATGCTACAATAAAGTGAAGAATAAAAAGTGCCTGCCTCAAAGCAGCCATAGGGCTTTGTAAGCAATAGAGACAGTAACCTAGTGAGATAAGGGGGAAGAAGAGGATTAAAGGAAAGGGGCAGAGATAAGAAATTCAGTCTTTGCCATTAGCTTTCACATGTAATATTTAACGGTGTGCAAGGCTTGTTTTCCACTGTTCTCTCTTCTCAATTTCATTTTGGTCTACCATGCATGAACAAGAACTGAAAATATTAAATGACTACTGGCAGGACCAAAAGGCTTCTGCATCACTATTGTCATTTTTGCTGCTATATATTGACCATGAACCATTGAAAGAAAACTAGGAAGCCTGTGGGGGCACCTTATCTAATGTCTGTAAGCCTGGGGTTTGCAGACATCAGAAAATACCCTGCAAATGAAACAAAAACAAAAACAAAAACAAAAGAAAACAAAAAAACTAGCTCATCAAATATAGATTCCTATGCCTAGGAGAAAGTAAACAAAAGCAGGGGGAAATACAGATGATAAATATGCAGAGTTTAGTTTGCCTTTATTCCTGAGTTTAAAAAAAAAAAAAAAAAATCTGGAACAATGCGACAACTGACATGCTATTGTGTTTTGTTTTGGTTCCAAAAAGCTGGGAGGCATGAAAGAGGTGGAGGCTGGGAGGCCTTTAAAAAGGTTGGAAGGCATTGATGTAATACATCAGTCTGAGCTGGTACAAAATGTGTTATTTTTATAGTGCTACATGAAGATATTTGTCCAACCTGTTTTTGAAAAATTGCAAAGATCATGATTCCACACAGAATTGTATGTTGGTGTCATAGTTTCTTACCTAAATAATCTCTGCAACAATAGGGCAACTGCTTCTTGCCACCCCCAGTGAGAATTGAACTGATAGATATTTACATGTTTTAAACACAAATTTTTTTATATACTTTATCGATACTATGACCATTCTCTCTGCATGGCCACCTAAAGTTCTGTCTCTCTTTTGTCACCTAAGTGTTTTTTGTTTTGTTTTGTTTTGTTTTAGATTAAATATAAATAAATACATCTTTCCGACTTTCCTTAAAGGAAATAAATCTTTCATCTTATTTTCTGTCTTGTCTATATCTTTTCTGAGGTGTGGTGCTCAAAACATCCCTTCTGAAACTTCTTCATTTCTGAGAAGGGTGGAATAATTATTCCCTTGTCTGATATATGAGACTTCTATTAACATATCTCAAATGAAATTTGTACTTTGCAATAACATCACTATATTGATTCATATTTGTTTGAAATGCACTGTACCACTTGCATACTTTTCTGTAGTGTTGATGCCTCCCTTACCTTCCCCAGTCTCCATTTAAGAAATTGATTTCTTCTTAAACGTAATGGATTTTAACTCAGCCATGCAGGTGCTATTCTTAAAGTTCTCAAAGTTCTACAGTGCTTCTATTGTACCTTTCTAACTTAACCTTAAATCTGTACTTGCAAAATGGAGGAAAGATTCAATTACTGTATCAGATGTCTGAATTTGCATCGTTTGTTCCACAAGCATAGGAAATGCTCACAGAGCAATCATGGTGAGTTTTCAGGGGAAAGAAAATCTGCTAATTACAGAATCACAAAATGACCAAATGGCCAAGCTTGGAAGGGACCTCTGAAGATCATCTAGTCCAACCCCCATGCCAAGCAGGATCACATAGAACACATTGTGCAGGATGGTATCCAGATGGGTTTTGAGTATCTCCAGAAAAGGAGACTCCACAACCTCTCTTCCAGTGCTCTGTCACCCCCACAGTAAAGAAGTGCCCCCTCATATTCACCTGGAACCTCCTGTGCTTCAGTTCATGCCCATTGCCTCTCATCTTGTCACTGGGCACAACTGAAAAGAGACCAGCTCCATCCTCTCAACACTCTCCCCTTAAATATTTATACACATTGATGAAGTCTCCCCTCAGTCTTCTCTTTTCCAGGCTAAACAGGCCCAGTTCTCTCAGCCTGTACTTGTACAACAGCTGCTCCAGTCCTCTCATCATCTTCGTAGCCCTCTTCTGGAGTTGCTCCAGTAGTTCTATGTCCCTCTCATCCTGGGGAGCCCAGAACTGGACACAGTACTCCAGGTGAGGCCTGAGCCGGGCAAAGTAGACAGGGAGGATCGCCTCCCTTGATCTGCTGGCAACACTCCTCCAAATGCAACCCAGGATCCTGTTAGCCTTCTTGGCCATGAGGGCACATTGCTGACTCATGGTCAGCCTGCTGCCCACCAGGACTCCCAGGTCTCTCTCTGCAGAGCTGCTCCCCAACAGGTCAGCCCCCAGCTTATTCCCCCCCAGGTGCAGGACCCTGCACTTTTGCTTATTGAACTTCATTCTGTTCTTCTTGGCCTAACCTTCCAACCTGTCGAGGTCCCTCTGACACATTCTAATATATTCACTGAATTCAAAGTCACCAATAGAAATAACATTTGTTTTTATTTAATTTCCACATTAATTATTTAATTTATTTATGTATTTATTTTCAGAATCTTTTGAATTTTGGGAAATGCTTGTGGATTGCTCATTACTGAGGACGGAATAAGTCTTCTGGTTCACAAGTATACTGACTGCTCGCTCCATCAGAGTCATTATTATATTTCTTCTGAACAGATCTCAGTAGAATCTGGCTAGGAGTGCTGTACTCATCTGTCAGGAAACTCCTGTGGTTTACCAGCCTCTTACACACCCTTCTTATGGTAATATATAGGCCTTATTTTGTTATGTAATCTTCTTACATACACTTATAAATGTAATAGGGCAACACATTCTTTATGGCTATTCCAATAATACAACATCTTATTTCAAAATTTAGGTTTGTATGTACTGAAAGGATTAAAGAAACAATGTGCCTGACTCAGTGCATCACAAGAGAAGAAAAAATCACATGTGAAGTCACAGTAGCATTTTACAGAGAAAATTAGTGGAAATTTACAGTTATTTGTGAAAAAAAAAATATGAATTGTGGTACTACTTGGAGGTAGAACTCAATGAAAAGGTTTACTCATATTGTAATATTGTCTAACCTATTTTCTTCTTATTTCCATAAACTCATTGCCTGGCCTGGAAACATTCATTTGTACATGATTGTTCTCACTGTATGCAAAATTTTTTGGCAACAAAATCTATCTCTACAGAAAGATCTCTGTGATTTTTCCAGCACATTTGAAAGCAGCTGACAATGTAGTTTCTATCTATTATATTTAATGTCTGTGTTTCCAAACACATTTAATCCATTTTAATAGCACTCTCTGCAACTTCACTACTTCGTATTTTTATTCTGTTAGATGTTACGGGTTAATTGGGTTCATCTAAACTCAATGTTTTGATTGAAGGTCTCCAAGAAAATAATCAAATGTTATAGGAAGAACTACTGATGAACCAGTATGATGAATTCTAACACACGGAGAACTACTGCCATTGTTATGTGCTTTCTTATAAGATGTTATAGATCCTGGTCATATTCTACCATTTAATTACAATACACTTGTGAAAATAATAGTACCAACTCTGGTATTGTTGCCAAATTGTGGTTGTGATAATTGGACATTGCTAATTTAAATATTTCTTGAATATCCATACAAAAATAATATTTTAAAATTTCCATTCTTAATGTTATGTCATTCATGTGTATGTTTCTCTTCAGAAAATCATTAAAGTGAATATTCAGTAATCTAAATTTCAGGGTTTTTTTTATTCATGCAGATAGACTGACTCACTCCACATTGCAAACCACCACATTTCACAAGATATCCCTACTCTTGGACTCAACATCCTGTATTTGACTAAATAATTAAGTATTAAATCACATTTAATTTCAATGACTTAGGCTAAATAAGCATTTCAAGTTGCATATGATAATGGTTTTGTCATCACCACGTCTGACCTTTATGTGGTAGACATATTTTGTCAATGGTAATTTTATGTTTATTTCCACTTCATTAATGAAAATATCGAATGCCATATAACACAAGTATTGTGTGTATGCACAGAAGGAGCATTCCATTAGATGATTAATCCCCATGGATGACTGATTTTTTTCAATGTGTTAGTTATTTTTTAATCTCTTTAATATACACAGTGTTAATATTATATGGCAATAATATCTTGACCAGAATGTCAAGAGAGAGAACTATTTTTAGATATGTCTATAGTTTTCATTAACATTTGAGATATTTCTTCTACAGTTTATGCAACCAAAGGTCACTTGATTTTATATGTTCCATCTTTTTCCAGTTACAATAATGCTTGCAATAGACAATCAATAGGAAAATTACTATTGACTTGAGCAGCTGACTTTAAGAAAGGAAGAAAAAAAAAAAAAAAAGGAAAAATTACAGTTTTGTCTATAAAAAGAAACTTTACTCGAGTTTTCTTTTCAGAAAAAAAAAAAATAAAATGTAAGAAAATAGAAATATAAAATTCAATGGAGAAAAAATGTAGGTTTTTGACTCCACCAGTTCCAAAGTTTGAAAACAGATTCAGCCTCATTGCTTCTCCTCAGGTAACTCAGAGACATGTCCCCACATACTAAAATTAACTCCACAACCTCCCTGGGCAGCCTGTTCCAATGCTTCATCACTTTTTTTTTTTTTTTTTTTTTTTTTAGGAAAGTGCAGAATTTGGAAATAACATTAGGTCAGCTTCTGACATCGCTACACATGCTGAAAAACAATTTTAAAACTGCTTCTCTGAATTCAAGTAAAAAGCCACTGCTCAAAGGAGATCCCAATGAAGACCTTATAAATTAAGGATTATGCAAATATATACTAGGAATGTGTTTTCTTGTCATATGCAGGAAGAACATCCTTATCCTCATCTGCAAACATATAAGTTGAATCCTTTGAATCCTTGACCATTGGCTTCCTTCATTTGTTGGAAAACATTTATTTTTTTTCTGCAGTAGTTTAGAAAGCTGTGCTTTTAAATAGGTCATCAATGTCTTTAATCTTAATTTAATATGTATCAGCAGTCTATCTAGAAGGCAGATTTCAAATTGGTGGTTATTCAAGCTTTTCTATTTAAAATATGTTATATCTGTAATGAGGAAATCACTCCTGGAACAGTTGCAATATTAATACTATAATTTTAGTTTTCTTATAGATTTTTTCCTTGATCGAGTACATTCATGTGCGTGTATCTCTGAAAACATTTTGAAAACAGTAATAATGGCTAGTTTGTGGAAAATTAACATTTATATTCCATCCTGAATTTGTGCAGAATGATACATATGATACATGGGATACTCACAGATAGGATTAGTTAACCTCAATTGATGTATTCTGTAATGGTTTCCTTGAAAATATTGGGATAATAATGAAAACACCAAGCTTTAATAATGAAGCTATAAAGAAACTTCCACTGACATTGCACTACATTACCTTTCCTTTGGACAGATTGTATAGGATGCCAAGTCATCCAGTATTGTAAAATATTGTGTTTACCTTCTGGAGTAATATGAAAGGTTGCAAATAAAACTTCAATAGCAAAAAAAAAAAAAAAAAAAATACAAAATCCATGACTCATTTGTAAATTAGAAGTCACTAGAATGTCCTAAACTCATGTTTGGATGTTTTTTAACTTCTTGTAGGCCATATATCTTGTGAGTATTTTCATGTGTATATTTGTAAATATTTTTGATAAATTAGTGGAGTTACAACAATAATAAAAGTTGTCTGTTGTATAAGAATAAGGCGTTAATAAGTATTTAGGATACTATTGATTTACGCATGATGTGTGCTTTTGTGAGCTGCTTTTAATCCAAAGTGCTTAACAAGTCCTTCCTCTGTTTCACAATCTACAGATCTGAAAGGAATCAAACTAAAAATGAGTGTGATATTGCCCAGGTTGCCCAGGGCCTTGTCCAACCAGGTCTTGAACACCTCCAGGGATGGGGCATCCATAGTCCCCAGATCTGGTGAATTAATCTCAGTTCCCCACTAATTAAAGTGTGTGGCTTCTGAAATATTGTTGGTGGAACAGAACGATTTGACCTAAAAAGCCTTTTGAAAATATACCTAGTCATAAGATTTGGAGGTAAGGAAAAATACAGAAAAATAACCTATATGGCAAGGAGGGGAACAACATCTCCAGGGGTAAAGACAGGAGACAAAATATGCAACATATTCATTGCATTATCAATGAACTACTTAGTTTCTCTACTATTTAAATGATATTGATGGAGGTATTTTGAAACCTCCGTATTGCAAATATTTATTATGTCTAGTCTGCTCTGTCAGGCATTAAATAACATTCCCATTCCCATTTTCAAGAACTATGTCTAATCTTTCTTTACACTAATGCCTCCTTTGTTGATTTTTAACAATTATGTGCCATTGACAATTGTTTATTGTTGTTTAATTAGGAGGTGGATTATTCCCATGTTTTAATGATCACTGTTCAACAACTTGACAGAAATGTTATTCCCAAAACAACCAAGCACAAATTGGCTTTGATTTATTTTACTTAATCTTGTTATGATTGTATTATAAGCTCTCCAAATTATATTTTTTTATTAATTACAGTATCTCACAGTTTCAGCTCAGTAATGTGTACCAAAGAAAACAAATATAAACTGTCCATGCGCCTGAATTCTGTATCTTAAAAATAAAATAAAATAAAATAAAATAAAATAAAATAAAATAAAATAAAATAAAATAAAATAAATAAAAATAAAATACATAAAAATAAAATACATAAAAATGTTAGGTAGTAAACAATTATGTACAATAAACTGATCAGCATTGACTCCAGAGCTGATTTCTAGTTTGCTAACATGAAGTATCCTTTTACTTTATATTCTTAATGATCCTGGTAGGCTAAGTGTTAGAAAATAGGGCCATCATTTATTAGGTTCTCAGTATTAGATGTAAAATATGAAACAAGAAATTATTGATAATAGACATTATAAATGCTTACTGTTATATGGAGAAGGGCATGACATACACTTTCATTAGCCAATGCAAGCATTTATATTTTGTCATGAAATATTGATGATCACTAAAATAATAATGAGAAAATACTGCACAAGCTAAAATTTGCATGAGATAGAGCAGCACACATTTTCACATGCATTATTTCACATAACAACTGAAAAAAATCAGGCACATTAAAATAAATAGTGTGTCTAGTTCAGGTGCTAATTGGACATATGTAAATTGGCTATCTCCTGTACTTTTCTGAAAATACATGTTTTTGATATGTTTTTCTGGAAAGGATTTTTTGTCATATCCATCCCTTAAGCTGCAAATCTAATCAACACACACACAAAAAAATGTTAAAGACAAAATTGAAAGAAACAGTAAAATCTAGATTTATGAAAAGAAACAACTGAAATGTGCAGTTTATAAATATTTTTAAAATTTATGTCAAATTCACATTTTCTTGTTTTCAATTCATACCTCGGCCGGGGGTGGGGGGGGGGTGGTGGGGGGGGGGCAGGATGAAGGGGTGTGATGTGATTCTGTAAAGATTCTGTAAATGTTACATTTAAGAAGTCCCGAATGAAGTTGTGTTCATGGAGTCTGAAAGGAACATGACTTTTACCTAGATGAACAGATTTATCTAGCATCTCTCCATCTCTCCTGAGTCTTTGAAGTCCATTACTCTAAAACAGTCTTATTGCATAGATTATTCAGTGCCTAGAGACACCACAGGTGACAGAATTTATCTCATTGATGGCTCTGTTTCAGGCTGTATCAGGCTGTGATGCTCCCAAGAATCTGATGCCCCTCTGGCTGGGGTGAGCTAGCCAACAACTGAACAGGGTTATTCCAGAACCCTGCCTATATTTTGTTAAAAGATTTTTTTTAAAACAGCATATTTTTATGAAGTGTTTTGCTTTGTTGACTCAGCCATTTCTGACAGACTGATGCTGAAATGCAAAATTTACAGCCCAATCTAGTTATTACCACTTGCTTCTATATAAAGCATTTGAGGAATCTGCTTCACTCCTCTGTGGTGTTTCCAGAGGTCATGCAAGACAGCTTCTTTCACTCTTAATATTTTCATAGAGTTAAGTAAATAGCTGCAGGGAAGAAACTCAATTTCTAAATATTTAAAAAAGCTTTTAGTGATGCTTGTATAGGGGAAGGATGACACTAATCAATAAAAACTTGAAAAAAAACACTATGCAGTGTGCATCATTTAAGGATTAATGAATGATACAAGAGAAAGTTTCACCCTTCATTTTGAAAATGTTGCCCCTTTCTAATATTAAACATTTTATACTACAGTCATTCTAAAATAACTTCAGACTTTAATATCAAAATATAATATTTTCAAAAGCATTTCTTCAGCACTATGAGGACTTTCTCTAGGGTTTGAGATCCTAATTTAGTTAGGCCATCTGGAAATTCCTGCTCAGGAGATCAAAACTCCTAAAAATGACACTAAGTTTTTCTTTACTGGTTCTCCATACACCCCCAAAACTGTATCCAGATGCCAGTTATGCTTGCACAATTTTATTATAATTTCTATAGACATGCTATTAACCTTTCTCTCTTTTTTTTTTTTTTTTTTGTTCCCCCCACATTTCTGGCCAAAGACTTAAACACTCTCTCTAAACCTAACCTTAAAGATCTTCCACATATTTTCTATTTCTTCTTTCATTTGCAAAAATGATATAGTTCTCTGTATGAATCATTGCATACGCCATGAGGTATTAAGAAGGTAAGCTTCAATAATGGACCAGACAGAACATAATTTTTCCATTGTCCACAAAGATATTGCTTTAGTTTTTGATGACTCTTAGCATATTTTAGTACATCATTTTACTTCTCAGATCCACATTGCTTAGGGCTGATGAACAGTAGGCATTTATAATCAACATTAATAAAAAAATAAAATAAAAAATAAAATAAAAAGATCCGGGTTACTTGTTTAAGGGTAGTTCATGGTGGGGACAAAAAACAGTACCCATGCAATAGGTCCATGTGTAGCACTGTCAGTTTATGAGGACATGAATACTGCAGTTTCTACTTCATAACACATCTTTAGATCTTTCCCAGGAAAAGGAAAGTGCATTTGATCATATTAGTTACTGAGATATTCAGTATTTATTTAAATGGTTCCTGAGGTAGTTGTGTAATAAAAATAACGCATTTTAATTTTTGCAAAAATATAATAAAAGCTAGCAGTGTATTAATTCTTAAGAAAGTGCTGTACTTGGATAACAGATTCTACTGCCCTTGAGTTCAACTTCAAAATTGACATTCACTTTGGTGGTAACTGGACCAGACTGTTTCTTAACATGGCAATATAGATGAAAAGTAACAAGGCTTCCTAGGATCTATTTCTTCCAAGAAAATGAAGTCAGCACAGCAAGATTTAGTCCTACATATGCTGGAAACTGTGCAAAGATTTTTTCCTGAGAAGACTGATAAAATTTTGAGCCAATTTCTTTTCAGTAAAATAACAAGGAAAAGTCAGAAAAATGAACCCCATTTCTAGTTACACATACAAAAATTGAAGCAGAAATGTATTGTGTGTAAGATTATTTAAATATGTGACTACATTATGTAGCAGGAACTTGAAAATGGAAAATAAAATAAAATGTAAAAGACGTGATTTAACTTCTGAAGGATATTTCTAAGTTCCTTAATCTTCTCTCTTAAGTCTTCCAAACCACTTATTAAAATGTGCCTGAATTACATATCAGTAAACAAAGTTCTTTTTCATAATGACCACTTTTTCCATTACGGTTTCTTACATTTTCCACTTAAAAAAGAGAGAAAGAGAGAAAGAGAGAAAGAGAGAGAGAGAGAGAGAGAGAGAGAGAGAGAAAGAAAGAAAGAAAGAAAAAGAAAGAAAGAAAGAAAGAAAGAAAGAAAGAAAGAAAGAAAGAAAGAAAGAAAGAAAGTAAGTTACATATTCTCCTATCACCTTCTAATCATACATAAACATACATTAGATCATTAAGTTTATTGAAATACTACCTGATAATATTATGCACATTCCATATGTGTATATGTGTATGTGTTATGTATGTCTATGTGATACATATATATATATATATATACATATATATGAAACTAACTACATATGATATCAATGATAAATGGAAGAGTGGCTTACAAGCCAGGTATCACCTGGCTTGTAACATTAGTCCATACTCTAGCTTGTTATATTGAATCTATCACAATGAATCTATCACAATAGCTTTACAGTCACCATGAACATTAAAAAAATAAATTAAAAAAAAAAAAAAAAAAAGAATCCATAAATAAAAAGGAATAGGAATAAAAGAGATGGGGAAAAACAAACAAACAAACAAACAAACAAACAAAAAACATTAGTATTATTAGGTCCAAATCCAGATATTGGTGTGTCATAGATTCCACTTATGGAATTGTGTCACAGATCCTACTTCCCAAGATGTTGCAGCCTGTTGGGTTTCTTGATATAGGGTTTCTAAGACAGGCTTCATGCTTCTAATATTTAGTAGTCTTTTGTTTCTACATCAGGATTAGATTAAGCTAATTTATTTTTGTCCCAACACTTACTTAAAATTTGCCTTCTTTCAACATGATGCTTGTAAACTCAGGGTAGTTACCTTAAGGTAAAAAACACCACTATCAGCAACAACAACAAAAACAAAGAAACAAACAAATCCTCTTTTAGTTTCCCTTTATAAAACAGGTCTTTCACTTTTTTCATTCTTGTAGCCCCCTTATGTACATTTTCCAGTGTGAATGCTGTTCTTCTGAACAAAGTAAACCAGAACTGTTCATGGCACTGTACCACTGGATTTTTTATACTTACCTCTATTTATTTGACAGTCCCTTACCAGATACTGGGATACAATAACAGATACTGGGGATACAATTGTTTGTACGTGATCACATCATTAATGGTTTACTGATGCTTCTAGTTCATATACCATCCCCAGTGGATAAGAGGATAAGCTGACAATTTCTAACACTTTTTTTCTGTTTATTATTACATGCAAGAGCTTTCATTTTTGTGCCTTTTTTTTTTTTCCCCCTACTTAAACATGGATCTAATAACTGTTATTCTGAAGGGATATGCTGCCATTCTAAAAATTTAATAGAATCATTATTTTCTGTCAGACTTACAATAACTTACAGCAATTCTTCTTGGATTCAGAAATGGACATTACCATTCACTTCTTAATCGGCATGCATGTAACCATCTGAATATCATCATAATGACAGTTAATTGGACTCTCAGATTATTCACATATATATGTTATCTCCCTTCTTTTAGATTAAAACCATTCTGCCTTGTCCTGTCATTATCTGACTAAGCAAAAAGATGCTCTCTGTATTTTCTGTAAGTTCCCTTTAAGTATTGAAAGGCTGCAATAAGGTCACACTGGAGCTTTCCCTTTTTCAGGCTTAACAGCCCCAACTCTCTCAGCCTTTCTTCATAGGGAGGTGTTCCAGCCCTCTAAACAACTTGTGACCCATCTAACAGACCCATGTCCTTCTAGTGCTCTGGGCCCCAGTATTCATTCCACTGTTCCAAGTGGGGCCTCACAAAGGAAGAGCAGAGGGGCACAATCACCTCCCTCGACCTGCTGGCCACTCCTCTGTTAATGCAGCTCAGGATACAGTTGGCCTTCTTGGCTGCAAGCACACACTGGTGGCTTATGTCAAACTTTTTGTCCACCAGAACCCCCAATTCCTTCTCTGCACAGCTTCTCTCAATGAATTTTCTCCCAGTCTGTCCTCATGCCTGGGATTGCCCCAACCCAGGTTCAGCACCCTGCACTTAGTCTTGGTGAACCTCATTAAGTTCATGTGGGCCCACTTCTGAAGCTTGTCTAGGTCCCTTTGGTTGGCATCCCCTCCTGTAAAAAGGATCCGCATCCTTGCCTAACTTAAAAATTGCTCACGTGATTCTATCTCCTTTCAAAGTTAACATTAGCCTTCTTATTTCATTGCAAATTCCACTTAGGCTTTCTTGTAAATTTCTGCAGTAAAAAATAACTTTATCCTTTATGTTCATTTCTGTGCAAGATCTAACACAAGTTTTAGCTGTTTTTATGTTATCTTAATGTTTTCGGATCTCTAATGACTACTAAATTTCCTACTAAATTTTCAAGCAGCCTTTTAAATGTCTCTCTCTCTTTTTTTTTTTTTTTTTTTGTATATTAATTTTCTTTATTTTTCAGTGTCTTTCCTTTATATTGGAAATCTGCTTTACAGATTTATTTTGTGCTTAGTATTTCACACTTTTAAGCACAGACAACTCATGTTATTTCAGCAATTTCAGCACAAGATTTTCCTTTCTCTAAGTGTCTCTTCTACATGACCCTGCTGCTTACTAGAATTATACATAATGCACTAAAACTTGCATTTTCTCAGTGACTAATTGGAGGAAAAAATTGTCATGGCAAGAAATATGCCAGATATTTCAGCATAATTTGTTCAGTGTAATTTCTGCTCTAATCTATTTTTTGAAGTCAATCCTTTCAATAGTAATTATTTCAAGTAATTAAAGTTGCTTGTAGTAGTCATCTCACTATAGATATCTTTTCATAGATAAAAGAGTAACAGGGAAAGTTAAGGAAGCTAAAGCAGAATTACAACCTCTTTCATTCCTTCTTGAATGAATATTGACCTAATCTGGTTTATTTCATCAGTCATCATTTACTTGTTTGCACTTAGTTACATAATTAGTGTCACACAATCTCCTCTCTTCTCCATTGTGTCTTTTTAAGTTTCTTCCTTATTTCCACATCTCCTACTCTTCCAATCTTCCTATTGTGTCATATTCATATGTATTAGCAGTTATGCAGGTTCCTCCATTTGGTTCATTATTTTGTGTATGTGGTGGTTTTACTCCAGTGGGCAGCTGATCTCCATCACAACTGATCTCTCACTACCCATCCTCAAAGGGGAGAAAATACAATCAAAAGGGCTCAATGGTTAAGATGAGGACAGGGTTATCACTTAACAATTATCAACATGGGCAAAACAGACTCAGCATAGGGAGATTAGAGAAATTTATTGCCTATTACTAACAAGCTAGATAAATGAGAAACAAAAGAAAGAAACACCTTTCTGCCACCTACCCTATTCCACACACTCCCCCTGAGCAGTACAGGAGAATGGAGAATGGAGAATGGGAGCTGTGCTCAGTGCCTAACATTTCGCCTCCACCGCTCACTCCTCCATGGTTCCCTCTCTGCCCCTGCTCCACGTGTGGTCCCTCCCATGGGATGCCGTCCTTCCCAAACTGAGCCTGCAGGGGCTGCCCACAGGCAGCAGCTCTTCAAGAACTGCTCCAAATATGGCTCTGTACCATGGGGTCCGTCCATCAGGAAAAAAATGCTCCAATATGGGCTTCACATGCGCAGCAGTTCCTGCCAGCTTACCTGCTCCTGCATGGTTCCTGCTCTGGGGGTTACAACTCTGGCCCAGGACCTGCTCCTGCAGGGGCCACAGCCTCCTCCAGGCCACCTGCTCCACTGGGGGCTCCTCCATGGGTCTGCTCCATGTGGGACCCATAGGCTGCAGGGGTACAGCCTGCTCCAACAGGGGCCTCTCCACAGGCCACAGGGAAACTTCTCCACTGACTTTGGGGTCTACAGGGCTGGTTCTCATTCCTCACTCTGGCAGCTTCTGTTGCCCAGTTTATTTTTGTTTGTTTGTTTGTTTGTTTGTTTTTGTTTGTTTGTTTTTGTTTGTTTGTTTGTTTGTTTTCTTTCCCTTCTTAAATATACTCTCACAGAGGTGCAAAAAACTTTGCTTATTGGCTCAGCTCTGAGCAGTGGCAGGTCCCTTTGGAGCTGGCTGAAACAGCTCTTACATGGGGCAGTTTCTGGATTCTTCTCATAAGAGCCACCCCTGCAACCCCCCGCTACCAAAACCTTGTGACATAAACCCACTGCAGTATAACATAACAAACAGTATTGTGCATCTAACATAACTCCAATTTGTCAAAAACATATGACTTATGAAGAAATTGGGTATCATGAGAGGAGGAAAAAGAGACATCAAGATCATTTTGAACTTAATAAACTTTTCAATTTCAGGTGTTTGATTAAAATGTATATTCTTCTAGTCACTTCATATATCTTATGTCTTATAATTCATGCAGTAAATTAGTCAAATTTTATGTTTTTCCAAACTATCATCTGCAATTATTTGTGAACCCATCTCATTGATCTACATTGACCCTTGACTGTAGGTTTTCAGAATCTCTTGGCAAGTTACACAGTAAGATAATTAGGTGTTGAAAAGAAGGGTAAATATCAAAAACTACTGCCATCTGTCCTCTTTGTCTCCTCCACTTTTTTCTTTATCCACATATTTGCCTATGTGAGGATTTCAACATATTTTGAAATCCCTCCCTTTCCATTCCCTTCCCTTTTCTTACCTTCCGTTCCTTATGTCAGTAAAGAGAGACAAATAATTTAAAAATGGATAAAGTTATGCCTTATTTGTTTATTTGGGATTTAAGTTATGAGCAGCTAGTTAATCAATACATTCACTTAGCTTGGAATGAAATGTACAGCTTGTACTAACCAAGAGAAGCACCAAATAGAAGTATATATGAAAGACAATATTTCTGATATTTAGATTCAGCTGTCTTTGCAATTAATTAGGGTCTGAAAATGTCTCACAAGAGGACAGATTCTGATGGAAAGAAGTGAGGGCGTAGGTCACTGCATCTTGTCCTGCAGTTGTGCAGTTCACTGGTACTGCTCAGAACCTGTAGGCCTGCTTGCATATTCAGCCTACACACCACAATTTAGTTCCAATTGAGGCACTCTGAGGCTACTCCAGTTCATCCCAAATATTCCAAACATTCACTCAAGGATTGTCTCCCTCTTACCCCATTTCAGGACAAGAGTTTTTCCAATGCACAGGCTGTCCCTGTCTTCTCTGTATACATCAAAGTGACATGAGTAGCAATCTTTGTCATTGAACCCACAACTAAGAAAGATAGGGAGAGGGAGAAAGAGTGAAGATAATCCATTTCTTCCATCAACATCATAGTAATCAAAGATAGGCATCAAAATACACGTGTTCAAGATCCTAGCCTTGAATACTCAATGAAAAGCAGCAAAAAAACTCTTTAGTGGGAGTCCTTGAGAGGGCCTGCTTGACTATGAGCTTCAAAAGCCAAATGGAAGAACTGATGAGGTCAGAGAGCACCTGTTGAGAAAGACCTCCTAAGCACATAGTAGACTAGAGGCATGACTCAAAGAGCAGTCACTCACTGGATTCAGAGTATGACTAACTGTTAATGGAAGCTTTTCAACACAAAGTATGAGTCATCTGCCCAGACTTGGACATCCAAAACTTAAACATTTGAATCTGAGGAAATTACTCAAGATAGCATTCAGAGGATAAAACAGGTGTTTCCATAGCACAATCCATTTTAAGATAGGCATCTTACTGGGGCAGACAACACACTTTTTTTTTTTTTTTTTTTTTTTTTTAAGTGAGCCTACAGTGACACAGTTAGACTAAACCAAGGTGTCTCAACCTAGGTGAGGTAAATCCCACTAATACTTAACATGTGAAACTGAGATGGCTGTGGTAGGTCCTCTGTCACCAATGTGTGGCAAGGTGCTTGTTTCTCAACACTAGTAAGTGATTATTCCTTGCTATTCCTTATAGTAGGTAACTCTTCACCTAGATTATGAATCTGATTTAATCACTTAAGGCTAAGACCAATAATTGTACCTTTAGCATTAACATTTTGTAATCCATAAACAAACATAGAGAAAAGACTACAGTAGCAGAACTGAGAAGTCTGAATTGGAATCTTCAGTTCCATATACAGTGAATGGAAAGGTGTTTGTGCCTTAGACAGAACTTAAAAATATCCAGAAATAAAGGAATGGAATACTTCATATACATTTTATCTAGTTTGTTCTTAATGCAAATGTATATCTTTCCAGAGGAAACAAACTCTAAGATCACTACCATTGCCACAAGAGTGTCTTATCCTGTTCTACAGACTAATGCAACAACTTCCTTTCTGGCTTCATGAATTTGCCTCCCTACTCTAGTCTTATTTGTATGTTAACTTTCAGGATACTTGCATAGGTTGTGTATTTGGACTTGACAAGGTTAACAAGAACACTGCTATTCCCTTTTCAAATGAATGGAAAAGTGTTCCAGACCTTTATTATTATTATTATTATTATTATTATTATTATTATTATTATTATTATTATTATTATTACATAATTATAATATAATATTATTAATTATTAACACTAAAATTAATATTAATTAATAAAATTATTAAATACTACTACTACTACTAATAATATATTTTATTATTTTTTAATGTAAAAAGTGAGCTCTTGGAATTAGTATGGCCAGGTGTTTTCCACTAAGTTAGTCTTAAGAGTAATCTGAAGGACTAGTTGTGAAAATGGAGCAAGAATGAACATTTCTATCTACTGTTCAGAGCAGTTAAAACATACAGGTGAAAAAGTTTTGAATATTTTTCCAAAGTATCAAACTCCTAATGTTAAGATAATTAGTTTCAGTGAGATGTGAGTTGGCTTAGTTCTCAGAATGTGGGTTGCCTCTTCCCATACTACAGGAATGTGTGTTGGAGTAGGCAGATAATAAAATGCTACAAACGGGAAAGCCTTGAATAAAGCAGTTATTATGTGTGCTAGGCAAGCATTGGTAAAGAGTGCAACTCTTTCAAAATAGGGTTCAGTGTTTCAGGTTTTTCCAGCTTCACATTGTTTTATGTGACATAATGTCTTTAATTAGGTTAGCGAAGGCTGAGGTAATGTCTGTGTTTGGCAAATGTGCTGTACAATGTCCTAAGGGCTTCTCTGTGGTGGTGAGCAGCTTCAGTTTCTGTGAATGCTCAAGACTTCATACTGAAACCTCAATTCTAGGCAAATGGTCATTGCATCATTAGTAAGCAGTTAATTACTTTCTCTTTTATCTTAACTGCATCATGGGTTTTTTGATCATTTTATACTCTGTTTTCTCCCACTTTTCTGTTTAAATCTTGAACGAGAATCTCTACAGTGTATTTACAGGCTCTTTAGCAACTTCTCCCAGGAAAGCAAAGATAGATATTGCAGTATATGTGTTCTCCTTGGACTAATGATAAATAAAATATTCAGCTGAGTTGCTGATGAGGATGGCCTTCCTAATACACAAAGAATTTCCAGGTATGTACTTGCACTTCCTCATATGGATACTGCAACATTTTCAGGAAGCATATAACAGCAAAAGTAAAAAATGAAGCAAGACTGACAAAACTCAAATAACATTTTTCATTCCTATTTTGACCTAGAAGATATCCCTCTCCTCTCCCTCATTTTCATTTTGCCTGCTTAGCAAAATATTTATAGCTTATGCAGTCTTGAAGGCTAATCTCCATTCCACATGCTATATCATATAAGCATCAAATTTACTTTTTAAGGTATGTGAACTCATTTTGACTTAGAATGACAGTATTCAACCATTTGCAGTTAAGCACCTGCCAAAATGTTTTGCTGGATCAGGTTAAGTAAGAAGAAACATAAGGTTTACATATGGCTTTCAATTTAGCATAAAGAACATTCAAAAGAATATATGCGTATATAGGAATCACACTCATGCACTCATCTTTATATAATGGATTAATTTTTCATTAAGAGAAGCAGAAGAAACAAACTTTTACAGCAATACTCCATACTGTCCACCATGATAAAATGGTAGGTTAAATTCTGGATATGTTGCTATGATTGCTAAATTGATTGTACATTTTGCCATTTACCATAATGAGAATAGGAACTACTTTTGTTTTAGAGAATTATAAGCTCCTTCACCTGCAAGTGTGCTCATCAAACTGAATACATGACAAGGAAAATATCTAAAACCTTTGAATTCAGTATGAAAGAATGAATTATTAGCCATGCTATTAAAGGATGTTTCTCTTCTGCTAACAAAAGGCCTTACTCAGAGAACTTGTTCCAGCTGTTTGTTTTTAACCAGCCTTCTGTAAATCTAGTTCTATTAGGTGACATGAAAAACTAATGGATTGATCAAAACTGTCTGTCAGCTTTAATTTTCGTTTATGCTATTTTAATGTGCCATTTTAATATTTTTGCGCTATTTCATTATTTATTGTTTATTATTTTATTAGTATGTTTATGCTGTTTTAGTTATGATATTTTAATATATTAATATGCTATTATTCATTTTTCAAGTATGCTATAAAACTAAAGTCTAGTCTCTTGATTTTATGCAGGGTAAGAAAAACCTCCCTCAGGGGAGATAGTGAATATTAAGAAATACAAGGTTCCCATTCCAAAAATCAAGAAGCTATAGAACAATTATTTTAACTAATACGAAGTGCTTTCAATGGACCAAGAGTATTACAACAGTAGAAGAAACTTTTCATATTTAGGGGAAAATTAAAATAAAATAAAATAAAATAAAATAAAATAAAATAAAATAAAATAAAATAAAATAAAATAAAATAGAATAATGAATGTCAGGAAGGTGTTTATTTTTATTATTATTATTTATTTATTTATTAAATGGTTCTGCTAATTAAGATTTGGATGCCACCTTACCCTCTACAATATCATCCTATACTTAGATCCTATAAAAATGTTTAGGATTATGGTCAAGTTCGATCAGGTGTTTAGGAGCACAGGCCCTAATTGTCCAAAATAGGCCCCATTGTCCAAAACCTTCACATTCCCTAGTTCTCTCACTCCCAGTGATCCATTTCACATCACTCATCTGTGATCCTTTGTCCTTCATGTCTTACTTTTCCTGCTATGGTACAGTATGTTCCCTTTACTTTCCATTCCAAAACTTTCTAAACTTTCTCAACTTTCTCAATCAAAAAGCACAAACTGAAAAACAAAGTGCTAAAGATCAAACAGGCAGTTGTGGAAGTTGCTACATTTTACAGAATACTACCAAAAGACAGTATAAGACAGTACTACCAAAGACATATAAGGACACATAAATACGTCATGCCTAAAAAAAAAACGGATCTAAGACTGTAATGGAAAGAGCAGGCTACTTTTTGTGACGCATAGAAACAATCTGCACATGGGCAATTGTCACGATGCAGTCGTAAGAAGATGAGAGAGGGATTTGGAAACACTATGTTTGAAGGTTTAGACCTAGGACTGCCCTTGCTCAAGGCAGCTAAATTATTAATCAGTTATGCTAATTGTTTCTAAACAAAGGTAATGTATGCTTTTCCTGTACCACAAAATCAGTATCCTCTAAAATCTTTTATTTCTTTAACCGAACAGTCATTTTTATAAATTTTAAACAAATAAACAGGTTAGAAGTGCCCTCTGGATATATGGAAGAGCAAGCAGAGGTGATATCAAAAGAGTTGTCTATAAAGATCTGAATAAGATTTAATTCATGTATTTTAAATGGATTCTTGAGTTTGCAAATAAGTGGGAGTGCATGTACATGAAAATTCCCCTAAAATAAGTTCATATTAAAATAAGTTAAAATAAGTTCATATAATTCCAGATTATGCATATAGTTTAAGTACATAGTGAAAAACATTTAACGCTCTTATCTCTATTATTACAATACAGCATAGCTGTTTAACTTTCAGACTAATTTAGAAATAAATTGTTATAAGGCATTTAATCGTTTTTTTAACTTTTTTTTTTTTTTTTTTCCCTTGCAGGAGACAAAAAGGATCATAGGATGATCTCTATATATAGTTCTCTATAGGATGGATTACAGTAGTCCTTAATTTCAGTTTATTTTTTTTCCCTCATATCAGTATTTCAAGAATACATATATTCATACAAAATAAACATTTCGTTTAAATACAGTCAGTGCTGTGCTAAAAATAACAGCGATTTCTATTGTAAAATGAACAATAGCCATAGAAAAAAATCTTAGGAATTATTAAGAAAAGAGAAAAGTTTCAAGGGTAATTAGAACCTAATTAGAAATAGAGATGTTATCAGTATAATAATAGATGCCATTTTATTCATGCCAATGCATAATTTCTCTCAGTGATACCATGTGTTTCTATCCTGAAAGCATGCACTCATAAATTGCTCACAGCAGTTAGTGGCGCATTGTTATTATTAGTAGTACAATAACTGTGTTTTGTTTTCCGTAACTAGTTGTCTTCTAAGTACTGATCTGATCATTTAAGTTAATCATTAGGAATGTTTATGGAAATTAGCATCAGTTGCCAAAGAATTCATTATGAGAAATAATTTACATTTGAAAGAAAATGTTAGGTATATAAAACTACCTTGCTATCAGAATAATGCTTCATGTGATTGAAGAAAATAGGAAAATTCATAACAGGAAAAATATTTCAAAATACTTTTGAAAATGATAAAAGGGTATGAAAAAAAGTAATACATTACTCATCACTGAGGTCCTGGGCATAGTAACTGTATTTTTTTGTTTGTTTGTTTTTTGCTTTCTTTGTTTGATATAATTTTACCATGACAATACTCTTTGCAAATAAGATATTTAGAAAGTGATCTCTTGAATGTCAGCATATCATTGCTTAATGGTTTTAATCATCTATTGGCTATAGGAGACTGATAATATTTGCTTACTTCATGAATATTAAATTTAATTATTATTCATAAAATGTTCAAGGATTAAGAAATAAATATGAAATCACAAAAGAGAGAAAGGTCTTTTTTTTTTTTCTTTTTTTTTTTTTTTGTCTTTCTAAGTGCCTCATGCTCCCTTGCAAACATGGCAGATAAATTTTTGAATGTAGCCAGATTATACTTATTTCCTTCTCTTTACAGAGTCACAGAATCACAGAATTTCTAGGTTGAAAGAGACCTCAAGATCATCAAGTCCAACCTCTGACCTAACACTAACAAGTCTTCCACTAAACCATATCCCTAAGCTCTACATCTAAATGTCTTTTAAAGACTTCCAGGGATGGTGACTCCACCACTTCCCTGGGCAGCCTGTTCCAATGTCTAACAACCCTTTCGGTAAAGAAGTTCTTCCTAAGATCCAACCTAAAACTCCCCTGGCGCAACTTAAGCCCATTCCCCCTCGTCCTGTCACCAGGCATATGGGAGAACAGACCAACCCCCACCTCGCTACAGCCTCCTTTGAGGTACCTGTAGAGAGCAATAAGGTCACTCCTGAGCCTCCTTTTCTCCAGGCTGAACAAGCCCAGCTCCCTCAGCCGCTCCTCGTAGCATTTGTTCTCCAGGCCCCTCACCAGCTTCGTCACCCTTCTCTGGACTCGCTCAAGCACCTCAATGTCCTTCTTGTAGCGAGGGGCCCAAAACTGAACACACTACTAGAGGTGCGGCCTCACCAGAGACGAGTACAGGGGGAAAATCACTTCCTTAGCCCCACTGACTACATTGCTTCTTATACAAGCCAGGATGCTGTTGGCCTTCTTGGCCACCTGAGCACACTGCTGGCTCATATTCAGCTGACTATCCACCATCACTCCCAGGTCCTTCTCTGCCTGGCAGCTCTCCAACCACTCATCTCCCAGCCTGTAGCTCTGCTTGGGGTTATTGCGCCCCAGGTGGAGAACCCGGCACTTGGCCTTGTTGAACTTCATGCAGTTGACCTCAGCCCATCGGTGCAGCCTATCCAGATCCTCCTGCAGAGCCTTCCTACCCTCAAGCAGATCTATACACGCACCTAACTTGGTGTCATCTGCAAACTTACTGAGGGTGCACTCAATGCCCTCGTCCAGATCATCGATGAAGATATTAAAGAGGACTGACCCCAGCACCGAGCCCTGGGGAACGCCACTAGTGACTGGCCTCCAACTGGATTTGACTCCATTTACCACGACTCTTTGGGCCCGGCTATCCAGCCAGTTTCTAACCCAACAAAGCATGCGCCAGTCCAAGCCAAGAGCAGCCAGTTTCTTGAGGAGAATGCTGTGGGAAAGGGTGTCAAAAGCCTTACTGAAGTCAAGGTAGACCACATCCACAGCCTTTCCCTCGTCCACCCAGCGTGTCACTTTGTCATAGAAGATCAGGTTCGTCAAGCAGGACCTGCCTTTCATAAACCCATGCTGACTGGGCCTGATCGCCTGCTTGCCCTGCAAGTGCTGCGTGATGACTCTCAAGAGAATCTGCTCCATGAGCTTCCCTGGCACTGAGGTCAAACTGACAGGCCTGTAGTTTCCCGGGTCAGTCCTCCAGCCCTTCTTGTAGACGGGCGTCATGTTTGTTAGCCGCCAGTCAACTGGGACCTCCCCCCGATAGGCAGGACTGTTGATAAATGATGGACAGTGGCTTGGCCAGCTCCTCTGCCAGTTCTCTCAGTACCCTTGGGTGGATCCAGCCCCATCGACTTATGCACACCCAAGTGCCATAGCAGGTCACCAACCAGTTCTTCATGGATAGTGAGGGCCACATCCTGCTCCCCATCCCCTTCCACCAGCTCAGGGTACTGGGTATCCAGAGAACAACCGGTATTGCCGCTAAAGACTGAGGCAAAGAAGGCATTAAGCACCTCCGCCTTTTCCTCATCTTTTGTAACAAGGTTTCCCCACGCATCCAGTAAAGGATGGAGATTCTCCTTAGTCCTCCTTTTTGTGTTGATGTATTTATAAAAACATTTTTTGTTATCTTTAACGGCAGTAGCCAGATTGAGCTCCAGATGAGCTTTGGCCTTTCTTTTTACATTCTCATGTTCTCATAATATTGTTACAATCCAGCAATCCAGTATAACCCTGTATCAGCCAAGAACTCTGGCTTTCATATAATCAAAAAAAACTCTTTTTTTTTTTTTTTTTTCAATTTTGATGACAAGCACTAGGTAATCACAGTTTTAGAACTTTTTCGGAGATGTTCAAATATCACCAAACAACATTACCAGTAATGCAGTATATATTAAAAGGACTAAATTATTTTTCCCTTTTCTTTTTATTTAAAACATCAGAGAATCCCCCAAAGTCATGTCACTTTCAGACAATATGTGACTCCACAAACACAGCCTTCAATTCAGTTAATCTGCAAGTGATCATGGTTTCCTTAAAATAAAGATGTTACACTATTATATAAGCCACTGCAATCTAGATCATATACTTCATACAGATTGGAGTTGAAATCTTGTTATATGTCAAATATGTCAAATGATCTTCCCTGAAGGACCTTTGTGTTACTTGAAATGATAACCATTGATAAACTTATTTACATCATGGTTGAGAAATAGGAAGAGGGATTACAGTTCGTGATTTTCTGGGGAAAAAAAAAAAAAAAAAAATCACTGCTTTACATCCAGACTCTGCCACTGTTACAGCTGACTGCTTACATGAACACAGTTCAAATTTCTAGACACTAGGCCATCGTGCTGGCTCAGCCAAAACATAGACATCTGCATTGTAAACATCTGCATTGTAAAGATTTGAGCCAGACTCTTGAAGTCCCTTTGTAGTCAATGGAATGAAGTAGGAATTTTTATGATTAACTTCTATTTAAGGAAAATGTCTACATAAGTCAGTCCTATCTCATTCAAAAGCAGTTTGTTTGTTTGTTTGTTTGTTTTTTCTTTCAAGATGGAGCCCTGAATCTTCAGAAAACTATCTACTAAAAATATCTAAATATCTAAAAATCTTCTACTATTTTCCCTCAGTTTCATCACCTCTTTGCTGACCACAAACTACTGAAGAAATTACACAGTAACACACCAAAACTTTCTGCCATTTGCAAGAAACATCTTGGGGTGTCATTTTTAGCAGTTTCTCATTTAGTTATTACACCCACTTATTCAAGTTCTTATTCCCTTATTCAAGCACCTCATTATTATGAGATGGGAGATTGCACTGGTAGGCCAGACAAGAGGAGTATGATTTCTTGATCCCAAGCTACAGACTCAGAGGTTTGCAATGGACAGAGTTATATTTTAAGAGAAAGAGTACATTGTCCAGAAGAAAAAAAGCAAAACAAAACAAACAAACAAAAAGAAAAAAAAAAAACAGTAAGTCTGAATAACAAATTGTAAGCTAGAGACTACTTTAACGAATAGAACATGGGTTTCTTCTCACAAAAGTAAGTAGTCCAGTTGCTAAAGGTTTAATGTATTCATTATAGCTCACAATATCTGACAATTATAACTTTAATTTGAACAAATGTTCCTCAAGCCACAGCACCAGTAATCATATAAACAAGTTCTTATATACATAGTTAGTCTCTTTTATTCATTCAGGTGTAATCTTAGAAATTTTCTTACTGTGAAAAAGGGCTTTGCCTCTTAGGTTATTTTCTTGGAGAGTTCTTAGCTACTGTCACTCCTGCTGCTGTTATTTTTAAGTAACAGCAGCAAATAGTGCCAATGTTTTAAGGTCTCATGCCAGAACCATCTACGCATCTACACCTGCAGCTGGCAAAGGTTACCAAAGATTCTCCCTTAATTCCTTCGTCAGCATTGACTGTTTGGTTACTCACCCCAAGTTGTATACACTTTTGTGAGAGCATTTGTCTTTAAGCATCATTAAGTTATTAATAGAGTAATAGGCTTTTTTAGATCTAAGTTTAAAATGTATTCTTGGCCTTACAGTAGTAACATTGACTCAAATATTTTAAATGCCTCTAAGTAGCTATGGGAATGTATTTGTGAGTTTTTATGACCTTGATTGAAGGAAATATTTTAATTTTGATTTTAGCATGAGTTTAGACAGAGGATTTACAGGGAAAGTGAACTCTTAATCAATGGTTCATCTTCTTCTATAGTAATTGTTCTTTCAAGCAGTTTATTAGGTAATATTTCTGTGACCATCTTCTAATTCCTGTTCAGAATATGACTCCCTGAAAAGGATGGCTTGAGGTTGGACTCGATGATCTTGAGGTCTCTTCCAACCTAGAAATTCTGTGATTCTGTGATTCTGTGAAATTGGCATCGAGAAGACATATAGTGACTCTTCTACTTCAGTGTAAAAGAACAAAACAAGATCCTGGTACTGCTGAGCCAGGAATGCTTGGCACATTTCCCCAGTGTATCTAAATTCAACTCTTCCTGAGTGACTTTTATTAACACTAGCAATATGAAAGATTAAAAAAATGTGGTTTGCTAAATATTTGCTTTGGATTCACTACTTAATTCTTGATAAGTTCTTAAGATTTCATTGGAAACTGTCCAGTTGGATGTGGCTATATCTTTTATCTAGTTATCACAGCTACAGACGGCTAAGGACGTTGTGTGAGTAGTAATCTTAAGTAGCTACATCATACATGACAATTATTCAATTAAAGCTGTCAGTCCTGGTTCAGTCTCTATATGCACCAAATGTATTTCTTTAATTTGTCTGATATATTTGTTAAGAAATTAAACATTAAAGCAAGTCAGTGCTGGTTAACACATTCTTTCTTAGGTGCCAGTGAAGTTAGAAACATGAAAGAGTTGAAGTTTCCGGCTTCTAAGAGTAGACAATACTCATTTATCATCAGAACTGTTCTTCCATTTTCAGTCTCCTCTGGCATACCTCATCCTGAAGTACTTTATTCCTTCCTTAGCTAATATCTAGGTACCTGCATCTGTAAGTAGCTACTTCCTGAGAGATATAATAAGCAATACATTCCACTATCCTCTAATATACATTCCGCTTTCCTCTAATTTCTTTATTAGTCATTTTATTGTGGATATCCTCTCACATTTCCCTATTAAAAATATTCAGACTGGATCCTTGTCATACCCTAAATCCTACTCCTTCTTCTCTTGTTCTAGTAAACAAGTGAACTTATTTATTTATTTATTTATTACCACTGTCTCTTAGCAAAAAATTGAAACCAGGCTTGGATTTTTTGATAAGTTTTTCTTTTTTTTTTTTTTTTTTTTTTTTTAAAATCAGTAATTTTGTAATTGTCAAAAGAGAAACTTTTCATATAATATTTTTAAGAACACTGACAACAAGATTTCTCAGGTTCAAGGTAAAATTTCACATCTAACTCAATGTCAGAATCATGAAGAACACTCTTAGCTATTTGTTATGGAAAAAAAAAGGAGCATGACCAAACACTAATTTAATTCTACACCTTCTGCATCCAGGTGAGTATATTTACCTGGGGTTGTGACTTGGATTCTTAATTCCCTGCATTTTTTTCCTAAAAATTATAATAATAAATGTAAAATGTTCTCAAAATTTTCCATAATCCTCTCACTAATTTCATTCTAATCTAATTGTATTTTAGCTTCCTTCCTCTTTACTTTCTGTTACAGCAGTCCCCAATCTGTTTCCTTATGCAGTACTGTCCCTAAGACTGACTTTTTCAGTGACTTCCTATTTATTTATACATGCATTCATTTATACAATGTATATTATATTTATGCCTAAGAGCCCATACTAGGTTAGAAGGTTAGATACATTTTGTCAAGGGCTTTTTTTCTTGTTCTTTTTCCCCTCCCCCCCCCCCCCCTTTTTTTTTTTTTTAATCATAATAATCTTTCAGTATTAGATGATAAGCAATTTGAGGCAGTTTTTCTCTGTAATGTACATTTACAACGTGTACCAGAGTTAAATATAAGTAATGCAGTCCACAGAAAACCTCCTGGTCTTATCACTGTGTCCCAAAGAGAGCCTAAATTTTCAGACAATAGAAATCTTAGTGCCTTAAGGAAAAAACACAGAGAAAACACAGTCTCATTTCACTTTTCCAACATTCCTCAGACCTATTAATTAATTTCCAATATTTAATGTGAACCCTACTTTTAGAAGTGTTGGACACAATTCTTATATTCCAGAACAAAAGGTAGGCCATTTAAAAAAATAGAAGAAATAGATTATGATTTTTTGAAGACTTCCTTCAGGAAACTTTGGAAACACTGAATAATGTCAATAAATGTTCTCATAGCACTACAAATATTCATAAAATTCAAAAATTTCACAGAGGAAAGAACTCTAATGTATATCACAAATACTTTATTTTATAATAATACAGTACACTTTAACATATCTTCAGTAATGTTCAGTAACAAGTAACATAATAAGTAACAAGTTACCCAATATCACCAAGATATACCCAATATTACCAAGAAATATAAGCAAAAATATCCAGGAAATGAAAAATATATTAAAGTAACCATAGAGCAGGAAAAAATTAAAATCTTCTTTAAACACACATGCAACTTTTTACCAACTTGTAAGCCTTGAAGCTCAAAGGCTTTTTTTTTTTTTTTTTTTTTTTTTTTAAATCCCAACAATATCAGTTGGTGTAATTAAGGATATTATCTCTTCTTTCAAAACTCTGTCTGTTGTTATTATAAAGCCAACACAGCACTTAACTAACACCAAATTATGGAAAAGTAGTGCTCAGAATAGTACTTCAAAGGCAACACAGATAGCATTGCCTGTAATCACAGGCATGTACCTTCAATCACCTTTAAAAATTGAAAATCATCTGTATCATCACAGTTCAGATACTTCAGACATAAACAGAAATCGGTTTGGTGTAAAAAAAAAAAAAAACTACTTAGAGCTGCAAAACTTGATACACATACAAGGTATATTTTCCACAGTGATAACTACAAGTTACATATTAAACTCCCCACTAGTTTCCATAATATCACTAGACAAAATATATATATATATATATGTATATATATATTTAAAGATATGTATATGGATATAGTGAAATGGTTAATTCCATATAAATTGAGATCAGACACTTCTAGGCTAATTCAGCTGAGTTCTTTTAAAAATCTACTTCAGGCAGATAGGAATTGACTGTATTGATTGATCCACCATAATAACAGTGGGATGCCTATACAATTAAGTCAAAGCAGATGTCCACATTAGTCAGACTAATCCCATCCCTAGTGACAAATGTCATCTTAAAATTATCTTTAGAATCACATTTTCCTACTGTTTACAAATGTCATGTTGAATGACAATTCAGAACAGTTTTTGGAGAAGTATTTGAAACCGATGAAATGTATAAAGAGTGATAAAATTTTCCCGTTTGAGGATTATATAACTTTATTTATTTATTTATTTATTTAATAATTAATTAATTTAATTATTTATTATAATTAATAATTAAATAATTATTTATTTAATAAATAAATAAGGAATAAAAGATGTGGAGTTCGGTTACAGGAATGGTAGTGGGTTTTGTCTGTACTTTCCCAATATAAAAGCTTATAAGAATAAGCTATAAGGATACCTTAAAAAGGTAGTCTTTGTAATTACTTTGGGCTGCTTTTCAATGAAAAGAAGAATTATCTGGACCTTTCCTCAGTATTTGCCTGGCCTGTCTTTGTTCAGTAGCATGGTATTACCATGAGCCACAATTTCCATTGTTCAACAGTGAAGACAGAAAATTTTTTCAATGAACAACTGTGGCTTTTGTCTCAGTGAGAAATATGAGAGATGGCAAATGCCTTCAGAGTGCTATTCCACCTTGAATGCCTCTGTAGCAGAGGTGTTTGCTCTCTGCTCTCAGCTAAAAAAAACATATTTTGAAAAATTGTGACAAAATACCTACTTACCCTAAAATGTATTTTCCTGTTGCAAAAAACATTTTTATATAAATTCTTAAACTTTTATTGCCATCTCTTTTTTATATAAAATTGCTTTATAGAGATGCTGTCAATAAATACAAGGAAGGATGCTGAGGTACTGCAATGAAGAGTGCCAAGATAGACTACTGGCACAGAAATTCTAATAAACATGGCAAAAATTTCCTTTCATAAATCTTTATAAAAGTACATTTTAAATAGTTTTAGCCATTGCTACAGTTAATGTTACATTTACTTTTTCTTGCCTTTAGAAATCATTTTTAAGCAATAAGATCTCTGTCATCTTTTTGTTTTTATATATTTTTTTTTTCTAAATAATACACCATTTACTTGCAAACAGCATAAATATTTTGGAATTGATGTCTGAAACTGGTGTCTTCATTTTGAAAAGAGTGGCAGTTTGTGCCTAATATTCTTTCTGAAAGTTTCAGAAGGATGTTTAAGATATAATCACAAATTATAATTGTGTCATTATGCATAATTACTCTACACCATTACATAACATAATTGGATCAGTTCAAGTTCTAATTGCATGGTTAGAGAGATTTACTCTAAGTATGTTTGGGACATAATTATACTAATTTCATAATTCTGGGACCCGCAGAGTCCAAATTTTGTTGGATTAATATTTATTTTTGTGGTTCTGTCTCACAGCAGGAAAATCTTAAAATCATATTTTGCTTGTATAATACATTCTATTTGTTTTCACCATTATGGTATTAACCTCTATTTGTATTTGCAATGTGCTAATTTCTATCTGTATATGAAAAAATTACAGTATTACTTGCTCTATAGCAATGTTAAACCAGTTTATACAGACCACCTCGGCCACTGGTCTAGAAATGAAAAATAAGCAAACACAGTGGTCCTCACATGGCAAGAAGCAGATGGGCAGAGACTAACCGGACCAGAGCCAGCTGGTGTGCAAGTGACAGGGTCTGCTTCATAGTCTTGTGAGGGTGCCAGCGCAGAGAAGCTGATGTGGTATTACTGGGACACTATTAATATCTCAGTACTTTAATGAAACATCTGTGGGTGGGCCTGTGGCAGCACAGCACCACCTGGAATATTGCTGGCTTTAGAAGACTGAAATTCATCAGTCAAACAGCAAAAAAACTGACATTGACCTTACAATATTGGCATTAAAAGTAATCAGATTATGTTTTCTATTCTGTCTTTTGACTTTTAAATGACCATCTGCTCCTCTTCTAATAGTCATTGGCATATGACAGTTTCAGGTTGAAAAGTCAATATGGCACAGTTTTCCCTATTTCTTCCACTTGTTTCTTTAAGCTAGTGGAACTATATTCATTTCCTTTTATTATCCCAAGTTTTCTAATTTCTCCCTGTGTCTATAGCAGGTGCTAGAAAATGCTTGCTTTATATCCACAAAAGTATTAAAGCATTAAAAAGCATTAGTAGTAGTAGTAGTAGTAGTATTTATTCTGTCATTTTTTTATCTGAAAGTTGAAAATACTGCTAAACCAGGGTAATCTTGGAAAAAGTAATGCTACCAGAACTACATCAAATAACCAACAGTAATAAATGCATGTATCATCCATCATCTTCAAAGCAAATCCCAAAATGATTGCAAGATACACCAAAGACATGATTTAGTTGTTCATAAAAAATCATATAAATTACAGACTTGTTGGGGTTGGAATAGACCTCTCGAGATCATTCAGCCCAATCCTTCTGCTTTGAGCAAAGCCAGCTAGAACATTCTGCTAGGGACATTGTCTAGTTCAATTTTTAGTATCTCCGAAGGTGGAGACTCCACAGTCTCTGTGGACAATCTGGTCCAATGACTCACAAGAATCACAGAATTGTCTAGGTTGGAAGAGACCTCAAGATCATCGAGTCCAACCTCTGACCTAACACTAACAAGTCTTCCACTAAACCATATCGCTAAGTTCAACATCTAAACGTCTTTTAAAGACTTCCAGGGATGGTGACTCCACCACTTCCCTGGGCAGCCTGTTCCAATGTCTAACAACCCTTTCGGTAAAGAAGTTCTTCCTAAGATCCAACCTAAAACTCCCCTGGCGCAACTTAAGCCCATTCCCCCTCATCCTGTCACCAGGCATATGGGAGAACAGACCAACCCCCACCTCGCTACAGCCTCCTTTAAGGTACCTGTAGAGAGCAATAAGGTCACCCCTGAGCCTCCTTTTCTCCAGGCTGAACAAGCCCAGCTCCCTCAGCCGCTCCTCGTAGCACTTGTTCTCCAGATCCCTCTCCAGCTTCATCGCCCTTCTCTGAACTCGCTCAAGCACCTCAGTGTCCTTCTTGTAGCGAGGGGCCCAAAACTGAACACACTACTCGAGGTGCGGCCTCACCAGAGACGAGTACAGGGGGAAAATCACTTCCTTAGCCCCACTGACTACATTGCTTCTTATACAAGCCAGGATGCTGTTGGCCTTCTTGGCCACCTGAGCACACTGCTGGCTCATATTCAGCTGACTATCAACCAATACCCCCAGGTCCCTCTCCGCCAGGCAGCTTTCCAACCACTTATCTCCCAGCCTGTAGCTCTGCTTGGGGTTATTGCACCCCAGGTGGAGAACCCGGCACTTGGCCTTGCTGAACTTCATACAGTTGACCTCAGCCCATCAGTGCAGCCTATCCAGATCCTCCTGCAGAGCCTTCCTACCCTCGAGCAGATCAACACATGCACCTAACTTGGTGTCATCTGCAAACTTACTGAGGGTGCACTTGACCCCCTCATCCAGATCATCCTTAAAGTTAAAATGTTCTTCCTTAAGTTTAAATGGAATTTCTGCCCATTTCAGTTTGAGCCTGTTGGCTCTTTATCTTTCACTAAGCATCAATGAGAAGGGCCTGGTTTCATCTTTAACCCCTCCTATCATGTATTGATATACATGAATAAAATTATCCCTGATCCTTTTCTTCTTTAATACATTACCATCTCTCCCAGCTTCTCCTTGTACAACAGATTTTCTAGTTACTTAATCACCTTTTTGACCTTGCTGTGGAGTTACTCCAATATGACCAGGTCTCTTGTCTGGCCTTGGGTAGGCCAGAATGCACCTGACCAGAGCAGAGGGCAAGTGTTGTCTCCCTTGACCTACTGGCAGAAATGCTTTTTTCAATGCAGCCCAGGAAACAACTGACTTTTTTTTTTTTTTTTCTTTTTTTCCTGCTACAGCACATCAACTCAGTATCTCTGGTAAACCATAAGGCCATTTCTGCAAAGCTGCTTAAGCTGCTTTCCCGTTGGTTTATCCCCAGCCTGTCCTGGCACATGGGGTTCTTCCTTTTTCCAGGTGTGCCATGTCCTGGCACATGGGGTTCTTCCTTTTTCCAGGTGAACTTTTTCCAAAGGAAAATGTTCCACGTAAACATTTTCCTTTGTTGAAATCATGACATTCCTGTTTTCCCATTTATCCAGCCTGTCAAGGTACCTCTGAAATGGCAGCACAAGCGTCTGGTGTATCAGTCATTCTTTGCAGTTTGGTATCATCTGCAAAGTTGTTGAGGGTGTACTCTGTCCCATCATCCAGGTCATTAATGAAGTTGTAAAACAGTATTGGACTCAGTATCAATGACTGGAGCACAACCCCAGTGACTGGCCTTCAGCTGGACTTTGTGCCACTGATCACAACTCTGAGCTCTGCAGACAGTTTTCAGTCTATCTCACCATCTGTATATTAAGTCCATACTTTGTGCACATGTTCATGAGGATGTTATGGATGTCAATGTTAATGTCAAAACCATTAACATGTTTTGACATGTTAATGTCAAAAACCTTACTGAAACCAAGATCAGCAACATTCATTGCACTCACTTCATCCACTAAGCCATATATCTTATCATAGAAGGCTAACAGTTTGTTCAGGCATCATACATGTAAATCCGTGTTAACTATACTCAATCACCCTTTTGTCCGTCAAGAGTTTGGACATGGTTTCCAAAATTATTTGTTCTATCTCATTCCCAGGGATTGAGGTAAATCTGAATGATTTGTAGTTCCTTGGATCCTCCTTCTCACCCTTCTTGAAGACAAGTTTGCTCCAGACCTTAGGAAGACCTCATGATTGCCATGATCTTTGAAAAACAATTGAAAGTAGCCTTTCTAGTTAACACATTCACTGGATACTTGGCAACTACACAGAGGAGAATGTAGATAACCACTTAAGGGTGAACTGAATAACTCTCTATGCTCCATTGACTATACTGACTAAATTTTCAATCACCACAAGACTGTATCTGACATCTAAATTCTCTTAGACACATATGTGTGGACAGGTAAAGATATTTATCTTCATGCATAAGCTAAATGACCTGCAAAAGTTATTGTGGCACCAAAACTTTTGGCAACTACTGACTGGCTAAGCATGACCTGATTGTTTGTTTGTTTGTTTGTTTGTTTTTGATTCTCCAAAATATATGTCTTTACCAAAAAGCCATGCATAATGGAATCAGTATTAACTGAAGGAATTCTAGGCTTAAATAAAAACATCTTCAATGGAAACATTTTCACTTTTGATAAATTGGACAAAGACTGCAGGAAGTATCTATCTGTTGTTTCCTTATGTTCCTCAGTATACCAGTCCTGAGAAGTAATGTAAACAGCAAAAAAACAGAAAAAAAAAAAAAAAAAAAAAAAAAAAGTAAACATTCCACAATTACATTTTGATACTAAAGCTATTAGTTCAAGATTTTATAACCATTTCCATATAATTATATCACTATAATTGCAATAATATTTTTCTGTTTTTTAGATGCTATAATTTACTATCTGACAATGAAAAAAATCTTCATGTAAAAATTATTTATTGTCCTTTCTACCATTCCAGAAAGTCTATGATCCCATTCACAATATTTCTCTCTCTCTTTGCACTTTTCTGACTACTCATGATTCTTTGCGTATAAGGATTTATCCTTAATCCACCATCTCTATTTCCTTTCTTAGCATCCTCTTTGAGTTGAATTCCTTTTTTACTAATACTGCTAATTCATAATTAAAGGCCGTGTGCAAGAACAATAACTCACCTGTGCCTCCAGCTCCAGCCCCTGCACACAGCTTCGGGGCCCACAGATCATAAGAATGTCAACATTTCTTCCATTTTCCTGGTAGCATGAAGGTCTTTTGGCCAACTGGTGCAGAAGAGTTGACCAGTGGATTTGGGATCCAGAACACATGACTGCGTGCCATTAGAGCCACCACACAGAGCAAGCACAAGAAATAAAAGTGGCACTGCAGAAGATCTTGAGAGATCTCTCTCAAAAGAAGCTTATCCAGCTTCTGTGCACCTTGGGCTCTTGTGTACAACTTAGGTTGGGGTTATGAATGAATTACTAAAATAATGAGAGGAATTGGCATAATAATAATTAACCAAGGTTGTTGATTGTTTCAGGCTATTACAGGTTGGTTTAGACTATTGTTTTACCTATTTATTTAATACAACTGTTTAAATTATTAATTATTTTATTTGCTATTGGTTTAGACTATTACAGAAATGTCTTGATACTGGTAGTTTTATATATATTAATATATGTATAGTTCATTGTATGTAAACAGAAAAAACAGTACCATAATGCAACTGTTTCCACAGGTTAAATGGATATGATTTTTTTTTCTTCCAAATTAAACAAAAGAAATCTGTTCTGAGCCTACTTTTATTTATTCTTTTTTTTTTTTTTTTTTTTTATAATTGCCATTTTGTATAATGGATCACAAATCCTAAAATAAATAAATTCTGCATCTATGAATCTTTTTGTTTTGTACTGTAATTAAAGGATAATCAGTATAACATTGTACTGCCCAAAGTAATAAATAGCACTTTCAGGTAATTAAATGCCATAGGATAGTTTAGGGTTTTTATAACCTTAGAAGTCATTTAGTGTGAGTAAGAAAACCCTCTTTTTTTTTTTTTTTTTCCTTTGCTGCAACCATATTTTTAAAACAGAACAGGTGTAAGAGACCTCATTGGAACAAATGTCTGATTTCAGTTGTCCATAAAAACTCTTGTTTGTTTGTTGTTTGTTTGTTAATTTTATTATTATTTCCCACACACACCCCACCTCCCACCCCCGGATTCTTTTCAGCATTTTCTATGGCAAACTAAATGAAATTATGAAAAATCAAATCTCATAAATACTATATTGTCTATTTCATCTTCTAGGTTTCATCTGTAGCAGATCAGGAGATTCTTCAGTTTGCTGGGCTTACTCAGGGAAAAACAAAACAAAACAAAAACAAAACAAAACAACAACAACAACAACAACAACAACAAAACACTAATACTCTTCTAACTTGAACATTACATGTGGAAGGGAAACACCTTTTAGAGGTTAAGCACTATGGATGAGGAGACATAGACATTCTTTCTTAGCAAACGAAGGTAAAACGGGCTTGTTTGTTCCCTCAGTAACTATGTTTCCCTGTATCTCTAATCTCATATTCCAGGATGAAGCTCACATATTAAGAGTGTTTAGTAATTGATATCTTTGTAAATGGAGTTAATGAGAGCTAATTATTTTCTATTAGTAGTGATTGTTATTATTTGTTGCTTTTATTGATATTCAATATATATCTCAAGAAGAACTGAAGCCACATTATATTAGTTATTATAGAAATTCACAGAATGAGAAGATCATTCAGGGGAGTTTACCTTCTAAATGTAATTTGAGCAATTGAGTAAGAAAGGAAATGGAAGAACCTATGGTCTAAAAAGATTCACAGCAGAGACAGAAGTAGAATTCATAGAATCATAAAATTGTTTGGGGTGAGAATTTCCAGAATTGTTTGGTTGTTTGGTTGAGAATTGTTTTTCTCCCAGCTTTTCTCTACTATATTCTATAGCCTCTCTGATTTTAATGGTCTTTTCCTTAGAGTTAGTGTATTCCAAATCTGCCAATAAGACTAACCCGAGGAAGGAACATGGTACAAAGTACAGCAAAATGTGACGATACATAGTGTTTTCTTTTAAAGATATACATCCATCATGCCAACCAAACGTTATTAAAATGAAAGTATTCTCTTTAGTTCTAAGCAGCTTTCTCATGAGTACTTACACAGACGACAATAGAATCTGGAAATGATAATCAGTATCCAGGCCAACAGATGAAAAAAATGAGTTTTTCTCCTGAAATAGTTTTCAGAGGAGAATGCTCTGAAAGATGGAAAGAGAGCAGTAAGATGAGAATTAATTTTTATCCTCAGAAAGGTACAGCATATGGAAACCTAGATTAAAGCTTTCTGAAAGGATGTTGGCTTTACTGACTTTTAAATAGGCTTTTTTTTTCTTTTTTTTTTTTTTTTTTGTGATTCTGCCAGGCTGCCAAATATGGTGGCAAGCTACCAAATATACTAATAGTCTGGCTGTCTACAAGATGCAATAGTGATCCTAATTAAGACCCACAAGTGAAAGCACAAGCAGTTGAATGCAAATTGCAAAATTCAACTGATTATTTGCAGAAGAATGGAAATTTTCTTTCTTGATTAAATTCATCTTTAGAGCCTAAATTTTTAATTTACCATTTCTCTGGTATTTTGAGAACAGTAACTAGAATGAGCAGCTTGAATATCTTTTATTAAAGTGAAAATCATGAAAACTAACATAGTAACAAGAGTCTCCATGACTTTTAAGTGACACTAATAATATTTCTAAATGTTTCTAATGTGTGTTCAGTTGACACATGAAACCAATTTATGGCTTTCTTTTAAACCCCCCCAGACATGGAGAGTGGGAATGACTTCAAAGTATACAGGGACTGTGAAATTTAATGTCTAATTTAAAAAGGGTTCCTTTATGCTCTCCAGTAACTAGTAAATCTCAGTAGACACTGCACCTGATGAGCAGATTTTCAGCATGCCAGCATATTATATAAAATCTTGTTTTGATCTGGGTACACTGAAATTTACTTCAGCTGGTACTAATTACATCAAAACTTCTATGACAAAAGATGATATATAGTATAAAACATAGCTAAATCCAGAAATATCTGTTCACACCTAAACAGGTTGTATAGCCATAGGCCTTCCACAGAGATCATCTTCAGTTTTGGCTCCTACTACTATTTGAGGCAGGTGAGAGAATGGACTTTAGACCTGTAGCACTACCAAAAACTGACATATGCTGGAGGATTGCTGAGAGTTGTCAGCTTCTTTGATGGCATCACCCACATAAAACAGATGGAAATATGGTTGTTAAATTCCTATACATTTATTTCCTGTCTGTGGTATCAGCTAACTAAACAAATAAGAACTTCTAAACCATATGGTCCTTCAACTGACTCTTGATTTCCTACTCTAAGGGAAGGAGAAAAGTGAGCTTTATTATACAATATTGATCTGAAAACCCCTTTTGAGAAGGTAATACCAAGATTATTTTCAATATTGCTTCCTTATACGATGTTGATGAAAAACAAACAAACAAACAAAAGACCCACAAGAATTCTACACTGCACATTGGTTTTAGTGAGGACAGCTAGGGGTTCTATTTGTTTCTCTGTCATGTCTGTGTGTTGTATTTTCAGAGCAAGATTATAGTCTGGCCAAGAATGTACAGAAGGTAATAACTTCACATAAATTCAGAAATTGATAAGCTAGCAAAATTCAGTTCAACATATTGATTCTGATACACTTTAGGGAATTATAAAAATATTGACTGAAAGTACATTCTGAAGCACAGTCCCTATTACATATCAGTATACTCTGTGAAATTATATCTACCAACATTCCAACCTCTTCCATAATGCTCCTTTGAACTTTTCCTTATGGCAAGAATTTGTTGAGCTATAAATTGGGATCCTTTAAGAAAAAAAAATGCTGTCAGGAAATCAAAAAATATTGATGTAATAGTTTAATTTGTAGAAAAATAAGTTATTAATATTTCTTCTCATTTCAAATGATACCAGGATGGGATTTTCTAAAAGATTGTGGTTGTCCTAACTTTGCCTCTATGGACTGAAAGGATATGAGCCAGCGGTGTGCTCAGGTGGCCAAGAAAGCCAACAGCATCATGGCTTGAATCTCAAATAGCGTGGGCAACAGGAAGTGATAAAGGAAGTGACCAAGGAAATGATTGTCCTGTACTCAGCTCTGGTGAGGCTGCACCTCGAAAACTGTATTCAGTTTTGGGCTCCTCACTACAAGAAGGATATCAAGGTGCTGGAGTATGTCCAAAGAAGGGAAATGAAGCTGGTGGTGGCTCTAGAAGACAAGTTTTATGACGAGCAGCTGAGGGAGTTGGGGCTGTTCAGCTTGGAGAAAAGAAGGCTCAGGGGAGACTTTTCTGTACTTTACATTTACCTTAAGAAGGCTGTAGCAAGGTGGGGATTGGGCTTTTCTTCCAAGCACCAAGTGATAAAATGGTGAAAGATAAGCCCTAGGAAAGGTTTAAGCTGGATATTAGGAGAAAAATCTTTACTGAAAGGGTTTTGTGTCATTGGAATAGGCTGCCCAGGGAAACTGTTGAGCCACCATACTTGGAGGTCTTCAAGAGACATGTGGATTTAGAACCTAATAGCATGGTTTAATGGTGGACTAGTACTAGGATAAAGGTTGGATGAGATGATCTTTGAGGTCTTTTCCAACCTGAATAATTCTATGATTCTATTATTTTATGATTTTTTCTGTACATATGCTGTTGCATATATCTTATCACAGGCCTTTAAATTTTTTTTTTTTTTTTTTCCCTCACATCTGCTTCCTTTTCTCACATTTGCTTCCTGTTGAGTGAAAGGTGTAAATAATACAAAATTTGCTGGATTTGTTCTCATAAGAAAGAGAGTGTTAAAGGAATTGAATTAGCTCAGAATTAAAGTTTTCCTTTCTTCAGGCATTGAAGTGCTTTGTCATTGAAGTGCTAGTGTCATTGCATCTTTCAGCGGTCAAGAAAAGGTATCCTTACAAACTTATACTGAGGTACCTTCTCTCTAAAATTGAACAGGCTGAGAAGTTAATTTGTTTCTGTTTAGACTGAGAAGTCAGCAGCTATGACATGCTCTCCTGTTCTATGTCTGACCCTGTTACAACTTGCCTGTTATTAAATAAAATCTCTTTTGCTAGTTTATCTTGAATGTGAATCCCTGTGGTCATGGCGAAGGCAAATCTGATATAACAGCTCATTGGAATTCAGGAAAACATTCTCTCCCTCTGTTTTCTTGTCTTGGATGAGCACTGACGGTGACCTGCCTTTTTAGGATATTCACTGTTTTTAACAATGGAGACAGTGTTCATTTCTCTTTTCCTGCAGTTCAAGGCAAGTTCCTTAGACAGGGTGCACTACAGGTTCTTTAATTGCAATTACAGTTTATAGAAGTAGTCCATAATTTTTCTGATTGTTTTCACAGAAGATCAACAGAGATCAAGGCTGCAGTGTTGAGTTCTGATGAATCACCAGAAGTCATCAGACATGAGACTTTTCAAACCTCATGAAAAGTCTAAGATAGAAAGATACAAAGCAGAAAAATTATAGGGAGAGTAAGTGGGTAGCCACATGACATGACTAGTCAATGTCGTGCTGGGTCTAGGACTGGAAAAAGAGCATCAACGAAAGTGAATTAACCAAGTGACGTATTATCAGAAGAACAAAAAGACACACACTTATCCAGACACACAAATAAAAATTTTAAAAAATAAAGGGGGGGGGGGGAGAGACAAAGAAGAAGAAAAAATATGAGTTTGATAGTATGTAGGGTGAATGGTAGTAAACAGGTAAGCAGAAGAATATAATGTCAAAATAAAACTTAGAAAAAAAAACAACTCTTTAGGACTGCTTCTTCTAGCCTGAACATGCTTCAACATTTCTGAGGCCTTATCAGTAGAATTTGGAGGCAAGAAGTTTACAATATATATATGATATCAAAACCAAAATCAAAAATATAAATAAGATATCAAAAAAGGAGGGGAACTAGCATAGATCCTAGTACCCTGTAAGAAGCTAACTCCAGAAAAGGTATATAAAAATGGAAAGCTAGTGATCAGAGGTAGGAAATAATTAAAGCAGTTCAGAATAAAGCAACATAGAAGAAACATTTTTATTTGGCACTCACAGATTATTTTTAGGTGATTCCTTCTCCTTCTTCGTCTTTTTATTCTTTTGTCCCCCCAGTAACCAAATTCCAAATCAATTACTTAAATGTCAGCACGTTAATGTAGAAAGCAGACACTTTCAATACAGAGTGGTAAGAAAAAATATGTATTTAAAAAAATAAATATATGATTTGTAAAAACAGAAAAACAGTTAGCTATAACTAGTATATTATTTTTTCCTAATAGCCTTATAATAGTGTTAGTCAGCTGTAATGTTACAGGTATGAATGAAAATGTCGAACATAGTGCCTCTACACAAAATTTGTGCCTCACCTATAGAATTCCTGAACTCTATGTTATCAAAGTATTCAGGTCCAGGAGCTTGATGTTAATGCTCAATATAGAATAGAAAAAAAAAAAAAAAAAAAGCTCTAAGGTTTGGAAACTGCTTCTATTTTCTAAATGTTCATTGGCATAAAGGAGAAGTAGATTGTCAAAGAGAGCATCAGCAGTCACCATCTGTCAGGTGTTCTAATAATCTAATGGAGTTGGGTTTGATTGTCCAGAGAAGTTTTGTTGATTAGAGAACATTTCTTTAACCAAATGTGTTTCCAAAAAAACAAAGTAATGAGGAAAAACATGTGCACAGATGACATTAATTTTGTCAACAAGGTCTGAGAAATGGCTGCTGCTGAGAATAAACCATCCAGTATTGCTACTCTGAAGCTGTGTCTAGACTTAGGACCATGCTCTGAAGCCCCAAAGCTGTACACCCTACTTGAGTGAACCACAAGCCTATCTGGGCTATGAACACGGTCCCTCTTACGTAGAAGCTAAAGAACAGGAAGTTGGGCTGTACATTTCTTTGAGCATTTATATGCAATCCAGAGATTACTAAATAATCCTGCAGAGGGAACTGGAAAGTTCTCCTAAGGCTATCACACCCATAACCTAAGGAAACTCCAAGGGTAGAAAAGTTCACTTTTTTTTTTTTTTTTTTTTTTTTCATGTCCTCTTACTAAGTGCTAGCCCTTCAGAGAGGAAATAAATCAATTGTCTGCATGGCTGGTACTTTTTTCCTGTTTTCTTTGCAAGAGCTCAAATCACTGGTTGTGCTCTGAATCAGTCCCAGAAGTATCAAAAGACTGGAAACCCAAGGATGTTGTCATTGAAGCATCATTCAGACAGGAAACAATCTGTGCCTCCCAAAGAACACATTAATACAGAGCTTTTTATCTGTCACACAGCTGTGGCAAAGATTAACTGATTTTGTTGCTCCATTTGACCAGCATTGACTTGTGCCATGGATCAGCTAATAACAGGCCCACAACTGCTTGTTTTCTGTTTCAGACTAGCTCATCTGCGTTTACCTAAATGAAGTGATCCTGTGTAAACAAAATGCCAAAATTGGTACTGGGAAGCAGGAGCTGGATTGACAACCTTGATAGACAAGTAAAAAATAGAGTTGTTATTGCTTAATTGCCATGGCAACTAAACATAGCCTTTTTTTTGCTGAAATAATATCATGGTAACACCTTACTCATTATAAAAAAATAATCAGTAAACCTAGAATTGCTATCGGGGTTGCACTTGAGTGAAAACTGTAGACTTAGAAAAGAAAGATTAATAAAATACACAGAACAGAAAACAAGGTTAGAGGTGATGTTTTGCCTGTGAGGGGTTTTTCAGAATGCAGAAGAAAAAGATTAGCAGTAGAGACAGGATGAGCATTAGCTCCCTGGTTTCTCCTTTTCACCATTAACCTTTTAAGAGCCTTTCGAAAGTGCACAAAAGTCCCTGTAGCTGTAATGGTGTCTTCAACCTTGTTATCTATCCCAACTTTCAATATATATTGATATCAATTCTTTTTCTTGTGATCTTTTGAAGAAGGCACAAATTGTAATTGTTTCACATCTTTATTAGGAATATGGATCTCTGAGTAATCTAACTGCTTTTAATATGCTTCTTTTCCAGCTACTGGGAATATTAAATGTTTGTGAAATAACAGCCGTGGTACCGATATTTCTCTTAGTATGTTATTATATGGCCACCTAATCTAACACAATCATGAAAAAACTTCACTGATTCATTTTGACCAATTTTTTTCTATTATGTCAATGTTATATTAAAGTACAGACTAATAGAATGCACCATGCGAAAAATAAAATGCTTGATCATCTCAGAAATTCACTCCTACTATTGTTAGCTATGTATCTCCATATGTTACTTTTTAATATTTTATAAGCCTTAAAATAGCTGAATCTAAAGAGATTCATTTATTATGTTATTCTCTACCTTTTAAACATTTTGCATGCTGAGAACTACACAGGAACAAAGAATAATAAAGCTCAAAATTAGTGCACTTTAATGTATAGCAGAAATAAGATATTTTTATTTATTTATTTATTTATTTATTTTTAAAGTAAAGAAGAAGCAAAGACTTACTGTTTTAACTGTTAAGCAATATTTATCCACTGATTCTGGTTAACTTCCTTAAGAAAAGTTATATACTTTGAAGATCAGGAGTAAACATTTAACGAAACTGAGCACATACTGTTACATTAATGCATTAAGGAGAACATTCAGTCCATTTGTCTTTTCAGATTGTTGATTTGACCACAGATTTTTTTTCCAAAAGAGTGCAAATTAGAATCTTGTGATTTTTTCTTAGTATGAATTCATTGGCTTATTACTATGACTAGCTTATTATCTGCTGTTTTTCATTTTGCCAGAAGAGATTTACAGATCCTAATATTTATAACCAGGCCTCATTTTTATTATTATTATTTAAATAATACTGTATTTCCCCTTAAACTATTATTTTTTTTCTTACTCATTTTTTTACAGTTCAATGAACATCTTGGGTCCAGGTGCTCTAAACAACATGAATGTGGTGTAAATGCCTGAAGTAACTAGGAAAATAAAACTAACATTCACATTTTTAAGGAAAAGGTACAGCATTGAAGAGGCTTTCAGGGTAGGGCATAACTGCTTTATCTGAGCGTTCCCTAGGCTCCCAGCCTTAGATGCTATCGCGCTGGGGAAACTTGGTGTGCTAGCTCTAAGGAACAGCACGGAGCATAGAGTGGAGTGGAGACACCACGGCTAGGCTCTGTAATCAGATGGGACCTCGATTGTTCTTGTGCACAAAGCTGCACTTTTTGCCACCCTAAGCCAAAGACCTGTCATGTTTTGACAAATGCTGTACCCTAGTGTACTTTTTGCTCATTATAATATCATTATAATACCAAAACACACCTCCATCCCAAAAGCTACCCGCCTCCAAGGTGCGACCACCCCTCACTGAGCATGCGCTCTGAATTCCTCGGAGCCTATTACTTTAAACGGAGACGGGAAAACTTTACACCAAGCATAACTAAGATATGCTTGACTAGAGCCACTCAAGCTCCACCTAAAAGATAGAAAATAATATAAATTGGCCCAAGAGAAAGGGGATGTTAGGGAAGATACCACCGTCAGGGGAGATACCATCCCGAGGACAATATCCTTAGGACCTCCTGACTCCTGGGATCAGTCGACGGGCTGAGCCTCTCTTCCCCCCCCATTGGGACGCCTTTGGGTGAGATCTGAATACTTGCTTATAAATCTCTATAGAGTCTTTGATCCTTTTAACGCGTTTATTTCTAGGCTGCACACCTGTGACACCTGTAAACACCTGTAACATCTGTAACACCTGCAACACCTATAACCTCTGTAACATCTGTAACATCTATAAACATCTATAACACCTGTAACACCTACAACACCTATAACACCTGTGTATTTTATGCATACTAACTTGCTTTTGCAGACAGTCACTATCGCCGGCAATCCAAAAGAACCTGATTATCTGTTGCTGTAATAAACCATACTTGATTGCATTGTGATAACTCTCATTGAGTGCAACGAGGGTGAGGGTGGTTATCCGTGATAGTTCAGTGTTCTGAATCTAACCAGACCCCCAGGCAGTTAATGCATTTTTGGTGAATGTCCGAACGGACCCCCAGATGGTTAATGCGTTTTTGGTGAATGTCTGAACGGACCCCCAGGCCGTTAATGCGTTTTTGGTGAATGTCTGACTGGACCCCCAGACGGTTAATGTGTTTTTTGGTGAATGTCCGACTGGTTCAGTAACCTGAATCTGACCGGGCCCGTAACGGTTAATCAGCTACACCCCTTAACGCGACAATGAAGAGCCTCAGTTTGGTCTAATGTGTTATTCTATTCTGAATAGTGGTGTGCCAAATGAACAGGGCTGAATACTTATGTTGAGTGTCTTTATAAAACAATTTATGAAGCCTTAGGTATGGGTAATAGTACTACCACAAAAAAAGATGGCAGGTGTGTATTTTACATTTTTATATTCATTTTGTCAACTGACTTTAATTGGGTTTTACGTTAAGACAGAGTTATTTTCATATAACTCAGAGTGCCTTTTTACGGAACAGATTAAGATTCAAAATTTTGGTATTTATGGTTAGAGAGCCATCAAATCAGTAGGCTGCATCTCTAAATTTTTAGGACAAGACAGAGATATTAGCCCCACTAAACAGTGCTGGTGAAATAAATTTTAAACCTTGAAATGCACCTTTTGTGCAGGCACTCAGTCATATTTCTCACATTCTTTTCTTCTTTGTGGCTTTCTGTGCAGTAATACACATTATCCTGCACCCTAGCACTGCTGTGGAAGCTTGGAAGAAAAATGTCTGAACAGTAAAAACAACTTCAGTGTTCACTACTCTGCATTCAAAGAAACGATTGCTATCCATGCACTCAGTTAGTATGAGGACACTGAATTAACACAGCGTCTTATTCTTTAAGTGCTATTCACAAGCAGTAACTTGTCTGTTGATCAGTTTAATTTAAAAAATAACATTTCTTATTCAAAAAAGGATTTACTTTTTTCTTTTTTTTTAATATTTCAACTTCAAATAAACAAACAAAAAAAAAACTATAGTACTAACAGCAGATAACTGGGGAGAGATCCTTTTGAATTTATTGCTCTATGTCCATTGTCCTCTAAGGTGTCCTGTATCTGACATCAAGAAACCCTAGTCAAACAAACAAGCAAACAAACAAACAAAAACCACCACCACCAACAACAACAAAAACCCTTGTGTTACATGTTAAAATATTTGTGTCATGCACAGGATATATCCCTTTGAAAAAGCAGTTCTGAGTTGTTTTTACGTCTGAAAAATATTTCTCTTTGATTGTTAAAATACAATTAAACCCTCCTCACACATTGAATCCTGTGCACCTCGTCAGTTTTGCCTTGCTCAATAACTTGAAAGAAAACTATGTTGTGGATGGGTTTTCATTCCACAATTATATGAAAATGTGAAATAAATTTTAACTGACATGTCAGAAATAAAGTCAATTTCCAACCCATTTCAGTGCATTATCCACTGTTATGCAAATGACCACTAGGTCAATGATCTCCAATCCTTCTCAGTTAATCAATGTTTACAGACACAAAAATAGGCTAATAGTTCTCCTAATTTGGACCATCTCTCTGATCAAGGTAATTATGACAAACAAAATAACAAAAGCATAAAAAGGAAGTAGTTTCTGCATTCCTGGATAGAACAGAATCAGTAGGCTGCATCTATGTATGTAGATATATATTCTATATATTAGATATAGATATATATCTATATATTAGTATGTAGATATATATTCTCTATATTAGAATTTATACTTTTTTGAACTAGATTATATTACAACAACAAAAACAGAGATTGCAAGATTATTTTAACTTGATATTATATAGTTATTAATAATTGACTATAGCCAGTCATGATAAATAGAAATTAAAGTTCCTAATGCTTCTTTTAAAAACAAAAACGAATGGGGAAAAAACAAACAAACAAACAAACAAACAAACAAAACTTATTACAGCATCAGCTAGAGGCATTGGTAAGAGTATTTAGCAAAACACCAGTATGTCATAATGTTTCTGTTCCTTAAGGGTTATTTTATAGTTAAATGGTTCCCTGGACTGTCCATCTCTTACAAGGACAGTAAGCTGATTCTTACCAGCAGTACCCCTAGGGAAATAAAGGAAAACAATAGATCCTATAATTTTTCTGTTCTGCCTACTCCATCTACTCTGGAACCATAACTATAATATATGACTTCAGCTAAAAGCTTCAGAAAAAGAAATTGATAGCCTGCTTCTTTAAAATCTTGATAATGCTATGATTACTTCTAGACTATTGTTAATCAGAGGGAAAAGTTGGGAAGTTTCTGTTTTACATTGCAGGATCTAAAATTAATGAGAGGCTAGCTGTGTGGCTGTCTTGAAATGTTGTTTCCAAAACTGAATGATTGCCTCAACCTAACCATTCAGTGCCACATTAAACATCATTTTCAAAAAAAAAAAAAAAAAAGGGGGGGGGGAGTGAAGAAGGAGGAACAGTGTTAACATTTTAGTCATCATCCTCATCTCATTAAAAGTAAACGTAATATCCCGTTCTGATAGAAATATGAAAATTAAATATTATGTATTAAAACCCTTTTCAGGCCAGTAAAATGGAGTTGTTCAACTGTTTGATTTATAAATGCAGAATCTATGTATCTTAGAAATCAGATGAAGACCATGTGACTGTCAACAGGCAAAGAGTGTATTCTATTCTACTTTTCCAGTGTACCATCTGTATATCTTCACTCAATTAGTATAAACTCAGAACAGAGAACACAGGTCAATGATGAAACCATGCTTTGGAGTTGTTTCTAATGCATCTTGGCAAAAAGATGAGATTTTGAAAGCTGGGAAAGGAGGGAAATGTAATCATCAGACTAATCTTTTTGAGAATCATTATTAGCTCAGAGAAACCATTAATTGTCTTTGATGAGACTATTATTAGTATAGTTAGAAATCTTAATTATTTCCAATGGTTAGAAAAGACATTGAGGGTTCAGTAGTTGTTTTTTGTTTGATTGATTGATTAATTGTTTTATCACTAATTAAATTGTAAGCTAGTCCTTTGGCAGTGTATGATATTAACAAATTTCATGAAGTTTCCGTTGACAGTGTGTTATACTAAATAAAAGGTTTCTGACTTTGTATGAAGTAGTCCAGGCAGTAAAAGGCCAAAGGTGAGTTACATGTAAACATATTCTGTCCATAATTAGAAATAGAGCAAAAGGTCTATAGTTGCAATAAATCTCAAAATCTTTTCTTTACAAACTTCGAAGTTTCATGCAGAAGTGCTCAGAAATTTCCCAAATAATGTGGATTGGAAGGGTGTCCCAGGAAGCAATCTATGAGTTTTAACAAGTCACATATTTTCTGGTGTCCTTAGGAAATATTTCCATTAAAAAAATAATCCTCTTAAGGGTGAGGAGGTGGTGAATCAGATTAAAATTCTTCAGAAAAATCATTTAGCGCAATCCATTTCAAACCAAATCAACCAAACTCCAACCACAGTGTTACAGCTCTGTAACAACAAAGCCATTGCCCATTTTCTTCTTTGGCCAGGACAAGAGTCAATGAGTGCAAAATGAAACACAGAAGGTTCCATCTAAACACTGGGAAGTTCTGGCACATGTTGCCCAGAGAGGTTGTGGAGTCTTCCTCCTTGGGAGGAAGCCAGCTAGACATGTCTTGGGCACCCTGCTCTGGGTGTCCCTACTTGAGCAGGGGTTGGACCAGATTACCTCCAGACGTCCCTTCCATTCTTTGATTCTGTGAATATAAAAAATAATGGGAAATGCTCAATGCAAAGTAAAGTATTTGGATAAAGTAGCTGTAAACAAAACACCTCTTTTGAAGATACCTGTGAAATTGTAAGTTACTGTACATAGCAAAGTAGGGACATCTTCAGGGAGTTGTTAAAAATTTATTCTAATTTTTCTATGCTTAGCTATAATGATTCTGGAGTACCCTTCATTGCCCACAATGTGTTGGAAGTTTACATTAAGGACTAGGGGGGAGGGGGGCAGGGGGGGTAGGAGGAGGAGGGGAATGTTTCTAATGCAGTGAGGATATTGGATGTTTATTATGCCACTAAAACAGAGGTTGAGCCTCTGTTAGGTATTTCCAGTTCCTGAAGAAATATCCATTGTGGCTGTACATGTTGCTTTGTATCTCCCACAAGTGATCTGAACAGTTTTCAGGTGGGACAGAAAACCCTTTTCTCCTGACTTCACTGTCTTTTCTGCTACCTTTTTATAAAGGTTAAAAGCTTTTGTATCTGCAAAAGCATAGCTCTAGAGACCTTTTCTACACTAGGGCCTCATATTCTTTACAATATATGTCAACACACTGATGTACAAAGGCCTGTGCTTAACTTCATTTCACACATTTCCTTCTGCCAGATACCTCCATTTCTAAAGAAAGAGCTCTGAATCACTCAAGAATTTTTATCTTTTGTCCAACATCAGCATACTGTCCAGCCACTGGTAGAAGCAGATTCCCCAATTCAGGCTCTTCTCTCTTTGGCTGTACTGGGATGCACAAGCTAATGAACCGATTCTTTGCTTGTCAACTATATTCTCTCTCTATCCACAAGGAGGTAGTTTCTTCCAGGGGACAAAACATGAAACTGCTTGAATAGAATAGATCAAAAATAATAGATAAAAACAACTGTTCTGTACTTTTTATGCCTAATTCTTTTATGAGTGCCTAAGATGCCTAAATAGATTCTGATCTATAATTTTTGATGTTTATTCAAAGGAAGTGGTTTTGTAGGTGTTATTTGCATAAATGTATGCTTCTTTGTTAACAGAACCATTTCCTGATTTTGGAGAAAGCAAGCTCTTCAGAGATGACCATATAAGATAAGATAATTTGATAATTTCTATGAAAATATAACCTCTAGGATAAAAAAAAAAAAATGTTCTTAATGAATATAAGATTTTACCTGCAGCTGAAAAAAACACCTGACTCAGAGTATCTTACTTTATTATTAAACTCGTCACATTGCTCTGTTGATGGAGAGCTTGCACTGAATTCTTCTTTTTACTTATGCACTACACATATTCAGAAGAGGAAAAAAACTCTTTTCAAATCATGTTTCCATGGATGCTAAACTGACATGTTGAGAGCTAGGTGGGTGTTTAGGGTACTGAAAGGTGACTAAAGGGCCAATTTCATCTTAAGCTCAACTCACTGAGTACAAGATCACATAAGTCTTGCTTAGGGGAAAGATTTTATCTGACCTAGGATTTAAGGTTGAATACAAAACCAACATAAACAAAAAGGATTCAGGCACCCTACCTGAGGAAAGTGCTATTTTGGTAACTACAACCAAAATGGCATTGCTGAAAGACCCTTTTCAGATGCCATGTAAGCCTCAAGGCACTTAGTTTTCACAGTTGTTGAGGAAGGGAAGGGAAGGGAAGGGAAGGGAAGGGAAGGGAAGGGAAGGGAAGGGAAGGGAAGGGAAGGGAAGGGAAGGGAAGGGAAGGGAAGGGAAGGGAAGGGAAGGGAAGGGAAGGGAAGGGAAGGGAAGGGAAGGGAAGGGAAGGGAAGGGAAGGGAAGGGAAGGGAAGGGAAGGGAAGGGAAGGGAAGGGAAGGGAAGGAAGGGAAGGGAAGGGAAGGGAAGGGAAGGGAAGGGAAGGGAAGGGAAGGGAAGGGAAGGTGGGGGGGGAGGGGAGGGGAAGAGGGAGAGGGAGAGGGAGAGGGAGAGGGAGAGGGAGAGGGAGAGGGAGAGGGAGAGGGAGAGGGAGAGGGAGAGGGAGAGGGAGAGGGAGAGGGAGAGGAGAGGGAGAGGGAGAGGGAGAGGGAGAGGGAGAGGGAGAGGGAGAGGGAGAGGGAGAGGGAGAGGGAGAGGGAGAGGGAGAGGGAGAGGGAGAGGGAGAGGGAGAGGAGGAGGGAGAGGAGAGGAGAGGAGAGGAGAGGAGAGGAGAGGAGAGGAGAGGAGAGGAGAGGAGAGGAGAGGAGAGGAGAGGAGAGGAGAGGAGAGGAGAGGAGAGGAGAGGAGAGGAGAGGAGAGGAGAGGAGAGGAGAGGAGAGGAGAGGAGAGGAGAGGAGAGGAGAGGAGAGGAGAGGAGAGGAGAGGAGAGGAGAGGAGAGGAGAGGAGAGGAGAGGAGAGGAGAGGAGAGGAGAGGAGAGGAGAGGAGAGGAGAGGAGAGGAGAGGAGAGGAGAGGAGAGGAGAGGAGAGGAGAGGAGAGGAGAGGAGAGGAGAGAAGAGTAGAGAAGAGAAGAGAAGAGAAGAGAAGAGAAGAGAAGAGAAGAGAAGAGAAGAGAAGAGAAGAGAAGAGAAGAGAAGAGAAGAGAAGAGAAGAGAAGAGAAGAGAAGAGAAGAGAAGAGAAGAGAAGAGAAGAGAAGAGAAGAGAAGAGAAGAGAAGAGAAGAGAAGAGAGAAGAGAAGAGAAGAGAAGAGAAGAGAAGAGAAGAGAAGAGAAGAGAAGAGAAGAGAAGAGAAGAGAAGAGAAGAGAAGAGAAGAGAAGAGAAGAGAAGAGAAGAGAAGAGAAGAGAAGAGAAGAGAAGAGAAGAGAAGAGAAGAGAAGAGAAGAGAAGAGAAGAGAAGAGAAGAGAAGAGAAGAGAAGAAGGGGAGCTGCAGGGGGGAGGGGAGTTCTTTGGGCCAGAAAGAAAATAGAAGAGTCAGCACCACTCTGAGAATTACTTGTCCTTTGTGACTTGGCTGCTACTGAGTGGCTATATCAGCTGTGATTTCTGTTTAAACTCCATGAATCCTGCATTCCTTTATATAAAGTAAAAAAGCAAGCTTTATCAAGCTTGTGGAATTCATCTTTCCTCCTCCAGCTGCCAGTGTTACCTGGAGCCCCATGGTTATTGCATTTTCCTGAGGAATTAAAAGATTCCTGAAAGCTGAAAAGAGCCTCAAACTCAGGTTGTGGCCTATTCAGATGCCATGTACAAAGTGAATGGAAGTGACTATGGCTGGTATTTACTTCAGGTTGAACACAATTTTTCAGCCATTGCTAGCCATAATCCAGTCTCTGTGACAACAGCAATCATATAAAGCAGCAATGTTTATACTGGGAAATCAAAGAAATCATGCTATATAGGAGTTATGAATTCAATATCTTTCTGTACCTCTCGATTTTCTGTATAACCCAGACTCTTACAAACACATTTCCATGCACAGTTCACAAATACTAGTTATGCTCATTTATGCAAATTAGGGACTCCAAAGATGATAACTAGTATACTACTGTCATACATAGGGAAATAACTTCTGGTCAGAAAGATGACACAGTTGAGCATGTCCAGTCTCCAGGTCTGCTAGTTATACCCTGCTATCTCAGAACCACACGTGGTTACTTCTGTTATTTCTTGGTGAGAAATTATATAATTTAGGGCTCCCATGGGCATCCCTCTATCCCTTCATAACAGAAAATGTAATGGATTAACCAACCTTCCATGTGAAAAGAGTAAAGACCCCCCCCCTAAAAAAAAGTATACATCGTCTCTTACTGATACTAGACACATTTTGATGTGATTTTGCTTGACATGAAGCTCCAGAATCATTATAATTGCTCTTTAATAATTACATGTGGCTCAACTCCATGTAGCTATTCACTGTACAGAACTGTGTAAAATCTCATTACAAAACTTGGAATCAATTAAAGCTCACCTAGTTAGGGTTTTGTTAATAGCTTAGTTAATAGCTTGACATTCACCTTCAGGTCATTATAATGCCTGTCTGATCTTTTAGAGGGTGTAGTAACTGTACCTGTACAGATTTTTTGTTTTGAAGCAGACACTACAGGAAAGAAAATTTTACATAAATGGTATTAAGGATAGGAAAGGACAAAATAAAAATACTTGTTTATTCAGAATAAAAGCAGTCAATTTGGTTTGATAGCACTTGCTTTCCGTTCTATTTATCTGTCAATGTGTTTATATCAGCAAATTCTTGTTTGTTTAACATGTAAGCAAGTTGAGTCATACAAATATGTATGTACAAGTGTTTGTGCTGGAACAGTTTGAGAGCTGATGTTGGCATGGGAATTTATCTAACAAAAAAACAGAAACAGTGTCACATATGAAAGAGATGACCAATTACTTAGAGAAGTCAAGTATAATAAATATAATGAAAAACTCAAAACAACAGTTAATCATTTATGTTCGGACCTTACTATTACTGGAGTGCTTATTACTGGAGTGGAGTTGTGCTGAGCATGGCACACAGGTGCCCACAGGCATAATATGGACAACTCACTGCCAGCTTTTGACTGAAGTATGTCATTGGGTGACTAATTTCAAATACTGAGCACACTGCAACATGTCAGCACATATTTGCATGTATTTCAAAAACAGTTCAATTTGCTGAACAAACCATTTTTCTGGTGAAACAGATTGCTCAGTAGGAGAAGACACTAAAAAACTTGGGTAGTTTCCACTAAGTTTTCTTTTTTTTTTTTTTTTTTTTTCCCACTAATTTCCACTGGGGCTCAAAACCCACAGGCAAAACAAAATCCAGGGATAGGTTCCCACTTGTGTACCAAAAAACAAAGCATGACACAGTTACACAAATATAACTCTGGGTGACATTATTCTCCAATTAGTGCTTCTAAGTTTTAGTGCCCAGCAAACTACTGGCTGAACCAGTTACACATGACAGTGTGACTGACCCCAATTTAACCCTAAGTTTATATAGGTGCAAATGGAAAATTATTAACAGGGATAGTCAAATAGCACACCTGGTAATTTTAGGAGGAACATAAATTTGAAGGAATGTATACAGTATTAAGAGCTAAATAGTTTTATAGCATACAAAACAACTCTTATAATGAAAAACAAATACCACTACTACACTCTGCATTCCTTTCTTCCTTTCCTATCTTACTCAACCAAATGTTCAAGCTAATGTTCAACATATTTAATATTTACAGATCTGGATGTATTGTATGATTTATTTGGTTAGCCTTAACATATATTCACAAAAAGGGACCTCAAAATGATGGTCAGCAAAAGTTGACAAATGAAAAACATTTCATCCTGTTGTGACACATGTAGATGCACTCGATGAAGTTTTAAGATTTCTTTCAGCTCAGGGACTCAAAACTTTAGACCATGTCTGATGATCATAGTTTGATGACTGTGAAGAGCAGACACTGAAGCTTCTTTCATCAAAAGTCTATTTGTGTATTTGTGTGTGTGTGTGTGTGTGCGCCTATTAGTGGTTTGTTCGAAAAAGTCACTGACCAGGAAATCATGTCTAAAACCTCAAAAGCCAGAATAATTATGAATATTTAGGTTGAGCCTGTTCTTTGATTTTTCCCCCATTAGAATGATTGATAAATATCCCTCTAGCAAGGAATAATCCTGGACTGACAGATTACTTCCTTAGAGGTTTTGAATCAAACTAACACAGTCATTTTGACCACACTTCATTCTTTTATACTAATACAGCATAAAATCCTCCCACAGCTACATATGTGTCTGATGGAAATATTATATCTAATTCACAAATATTTATTTATAACAAGTCTTATGTCTGAAGTTTCTTGGATTGCTAAAAAAAATGTAAGTACAATAGATTTATCTTCTGCAAAAACTCTAAATACTGACTACTCATTTATATGGTTCAGATAAGGGCCAAGGAAGTGATGGACATCAACCCTGTGGCTTTTATTTTTACAGATCCCTAAAGAATGCTCTGCAGTTTAAAATATAAACAGAAAAGGGTTTGCCCCAAGCCAGTTTTTATCTAACATTAAATGCAACTTAGTGGTGCCAAATATTACAAGGGGAAAGAGGATGAATGTTACAATAAGATCATGAAGAAGGTCATCATGATTGTCTGCCCGAGGCTTCTTCACATGAAACCATTCAAGGGGTACAAGTTTAAAGGCAGCAGGCCAATGCTGCTACTGTAAAGGAGCCTACTCCCTTTGAAGTCAATAGAAACAGCCTTATTTACACTGAAGAGACTACTGTCTCTGAACAGGTAACCTAGCAATTCGATGATGACTAGTTAACGAGCTGTCAGAGCTTAAACAGCAGTCATTCACTTGCCTGTATCTAGGAAAGTGATATACTGCCAGAACTATATGTGTAGCATTTAAGCAACTGCCACAGATGGGGAATTTAGCACACTTGCTGAAATTATTCCAGGAATCCCTAAACCATATTTGAGCATCAGCAAGTGTATATAGAAATGCACAGTTATCAAGAATGCCATCTAGTGTACCCTCCAGCAACATTCAACTATAACAAACCCTGCACACAGAAATAAAGTGAAATGATTATGAACTGTACATCACCCTGGATGGTGATAGATGGGGCCATTAATGGCAACCTGAGAAAAATCAGATGGCTGGATCTAATGGAAATCACATGACTTCTCAAAGCAACTTAGACTGTTTTGTTCTGCAGAATGATTCTTTGCACAAGATTCTTTGTATAAGATTACATAAAACAATTCTGGTCCCATCCAGCCTGTCTCACTAATCTTCCACTAAGATGCCTTGTGGCAAGTCTATAACCAGAGCCCCCCACCCTTCTCTATCTCTGAATCACCTGAAATGTAGGGAAGCAGACATTTTTTAAAACAAGGCTCCTGGATAGTTCTCTGAATTCTGAGATAAGCATTAAGCTGTTCAGCCCCAGTAAAGATGTTTGATATGATGTTATCTGAAAGTGGTTAATCTTCATCTTACTATCTCACAGTTGCTCTGGTATGCAATAACGAATTGTAAATACCTAAATGTTTTCCACCATGCACGTCACACCTTTTATTTCTACACGCACAAGTCTCAATGGCTGCACTTCATCTGTGGCTGACTTCTGTGATAGCACAATGGGTGAATCAACAGCAAAGGCTTTCTATTACCCACATTCAAATCAACTTACTTGTGGTTTTCTGCTGTATCTCAAACAAGTTTTCTGTCAGTTACAGGCATACTACTGTGAATTATTTACATACAAATAATTTTTTATTTTTTATATAGCCTACATGCATTTCCAAGAACAATCTCACTATGATTCCTACTATATTCCAGCCTGTGTTAAGCAATTGCACAGATACATCTACTGTGTATCATTGGTGATGCAAAAGCATTAGAATTTGTGTTCCACACTATAGTACATTTCACAGTAAACAACTTCATGTTCATCTGTGAGAACAAAGAGGATTTCATGATGAAGAAAGCTCCAATGAACAGGGAACTAATCTAACATTCAACTTCTCTAGTCTCTATGTACTTCCTGTATGACTTCAGGCAAGGTGTTCAGCTGTGCTCTAACTTCCTCCCTTGTAAACCAGAGATAAAGGCACAGCTGCCAGTCTATGGAGATTCATGAGGGTAAATAATGTTGAAGGCTGTGAAGTGTTGAAACAGAACATTAACAGAGGGAAGTAATACTTTAGAAATACTCTCTGTTTTGCCCCACTTTTACCAGTGCTAGCACCCGCTCTCATCTCTGTAACATATTGCAATAAGCTCTTCAACAGTTCTTCCAGTTTATCTTAAATCCATTAATGAAAAAGGTAGATGTTTAAGGTGTTTAGTGAGATTGTCCTGAGCACAATGTGCAGCTTAGTTGCTACCTATAGCATACCAATGATGGTGCCCCATGAGGAAGATAGCTGCATTTTGTGCTCTCAGACATCTGCACAGACACTGTGAAGGCTGACAGCATATATACTGCTGAAAAGCATGGAAATTATAGTTCAATAAACTGCCTTGCCACAGGATGGCAAATGTTTCTCTCTCCTGCATATTTTTCATTGAACTGAAGCCCATGTATGATTTACAAAACCACTAATAAAACTTTTCAGTATGATGCATTTTCACTGCTATCAATTGAACCACTCAATTCAATGAAAATATAAAAGCTCAAACCAGTAAGGACTGTATTTATATTATTATGTATAGTTTTAATTGAATAATGACTTAGCAAGCTACTAAGGCATGGACAGCCTTATGATTTTTATTTTCCACTGTGAGAATGGAATAAAGCAGAATTTGAGCTTATGGAGAAAGCCTCCTGAGTACTCTCTTTAAGCTGGAAGACTCTCATCTGCTGTAGTCTCCTAGCAGATTCTACACAGTTTTTCACCCTGGTTAATATGTGGGAATTTAGCAAGAAAACAGTACTAAGACAAAAGAGATCAATACTGAACATTTAAGGAAACCAATATTACATGCTGAAAGACCTGTCTTTTTTATTTGAAATCTATCTGCTCGTATTGCAGAGCTATCAATGCACCTTCAAACTCCTAGCATATGACAAGCATCACTCTCCAGTTACAGTAGTCAAAATACTTTGGAAGTGGCTGGACAGCATCTCAGAAGGAGGTATGATTTGTTCATAGCTATTAAGCACTGACAATAGTGAATGAAAACCTCCTATTACAGGTAGGTAAAGTGAAAATCTGACAGATGGCTGCATCTTCACTATTTTGGGAAAAGACCTGCATCCTGAACATAAGTATACCATGGAAATCAGAGGTAAAGAGTAAGAAACTACCACAGGTAGGAGTAAAAAAACAAACAAACAAAAAAATATTTAGTAAAAATAAAATGAAATATTTTTCATAAATAAGACAAAGATTACACAGTAATCAAAGCCCCAGGCTGGTTGCATATTATGGACTCATAAGAAAAAACAACTGATCTGACCATAGCTCTGTGTTGAAATACATACTGTTATTTAATGATATTCTAAAATACTTTAAACTGCATTTATAGACATGCAAGATAACTCAGAAAATCAGTATGCATATAGAGATCGGGAAAGTGGATAATTTTCTTGGTAAAACAAGAACGGCTGCTTTGTATTCACATAGTCAAATTTGGCCTCAGTTTATGCCATCCCTACTCCAGGAGACTTGGATATTTCTTCTTTCTAAGGAATTGATTGACTTCAGCCAAACAACCTCTCTGAGATGTTCACAGTCCTTAAATAATGAATGCAAATTTTCAGCTGCACAATGAAACATTATCCAGATGTCCAGATGGCCTCCATTTCATATGCTCAGGGTCTGGTGTAACTGCTGTCCCAACATGATATGTAGCAGGTTCCCCATACCTGAATGACAAATGAGGCTATGTATAGGATTTCTTTGGAAAGAATTCTGTACCTCTGTGCAAAATGAAGCCTGTGAGCTCCTTTGCAATACACAATACAAGAAAGCTCCAAACAAGTATTAACACATCTAGTCCTCTTCTTGCACTCACAAAAGAAACTCCATCTCTACATTTGGCCCAACTTGTCACTTGAAAGTCACTTGAAAGTCCCTTGAATGCAATGTCATTTATTGTGATTTAAATTGCATTAATAGCAAAAAATAGAGAAAGTTCAAAGACTAAATGCTTCACTGAAAATGTATATAAATCTTCTTTTGGAAGCAACAAATTGTGTCTGCTTCCCAAGTGTGCGCTTTCCAACTGCCTGGCTTTTCCTCTGGATACTCCTTCTTCTAAAGTGACTAAAATAGAGCATGGAAATACAAATGCTACTTCACATTTTTCAGTAGCATTTTTAAAGAGTGAAATCAAAGACTGGATGCAGTTTGATTCTTGAAAAACATAGCAATTCTTTGGGTTTATGTTTGTTTTTTTTTTTTTCTTAAAATAAAAAAAAAAAAAATTGTGTTCAAGTTATAGACAATATACCTTAAAATTCAAGGATAGCAGACTTCTACCTGGTTGACTAACTAGTCAGAAGATTTAGAGGTGACATGATTAAAAGATATTTCAAGTGAAAATATGGGCTCTGTAGTTAAAGGCACAGCAAACAATAAAGGCTGGAAGAAAAGTCAATCCCATTCAAAACAACAGAGTTCTAAGATTTTTAAGAGGGAGATTCAAGGGACGTGACATAGTCCTTTATATCTTCAAATTAAAATGTTACTTGGAAATACACTTCAGTCAAACATGAAACTTCTTAGTTTCCAGGCTGGACTAACTAGGCAAAATGATATGCCAGTAGTCCTGTTTTGTTTTCAATCTCATTAGTTAAAATCAATGAATCTGCAAAATCATATGAACAGTATTATGCCATAAAAATTCTTTGTTAATATTATATAACATTAATCATATTTCATTCTCCTTTTAGCAGACTTACCTCTAACAAATTTGAGCAGATTTATTCAGCAAAAAGTTGGGCATTTGCTTTGAGAACAACGAGTACATCAGCATAGATACCCTACTGTTCACTAGAGGAAAGAAAATCCCTATCGAGTGCACAGGTTGTTATGAAATTTATAATAATGTCTAATTTGTACTGCAAACAATTTAGTATGGGTTTTATTAAGGTCACCATTAGTCACTAGTCTGTTTCCTAGATGGAAGTTATTGTATAAAAAAAATATATATATATATATTAAGTATATCCTATTTTGCAAGGAAAAAAATAATAAATCAACTCACATTAGATGCTGAAGAGAAAAGCTTGTAGGTTAGTGACTGTATCAAACATTTAGCATGTTATAATGTGGATCACTATCTGAAAGAAAGTCACTTAAAGATGTAAAAAAATATGACATGATACTCAGTTTTGTTTTGTTTTGTTTAATACATGTTATACAACAAATAACCAAGAATGTTCAAATGGTCCAGCTGTCAGAGGTTCTGGGTGATTATCTACATGCCAGTAAGCCCTGTTAACTCCCATGGACTGACACATAATGTTGGCCATTTGAGAATTCTGGCTAGTATTTTTAATAATTAAGTTAATTTGGATTTGATGGTATTCTATTGTGAGGTTCTTTTCATGCAGAAATAAACCCACATTTCTCTAAATGGAGGGCTAGATTCTCTTTTTCTTTAAATCTAGGCTTTCAGTCTAAAATTTCCACCTCCACAACGATGTGGGATGAATTTGTGAGGTGTGTTAAGCCTGAAGGCAAGTCTGCATTGCATAACACAGTATGGCACAAAGATCTATGCTCTGTATTGTTAAAGTCTATGAAGTCCACAGGGCATTGTGCAAGCAAGACACAACTCAAATGCTGAGAGGCTGCTTTTGAAGCAGTTATCTGTAGTGTCCACTCATGTTCCAGCTATGGAACTAGCCTGTGAAAACAAACAATATATTTACATTTAAAGGAAAAAAAAAAAAAAAAAAAAAAAAAGCCAAACTAGAGAACATATATGTTTACATAATTTCTTCAGGAAAACATTTGAAAGGTTTTGTTCTGCTTTCAAGTTCCTCTGAAGAGCTCTTTGCAGAAGCTTCCTAAATGATGCACAACATAATGGCAGTAAAAATAGAATTATTTTTTTTTCTCTCAATCAGAACTCCAAAATAATACATTTTTGGCCACATAGTGTTGTGGTTTAACACGTCAGACAGCTAAGCATCACACAGCTGTATGCTCACACACAAACACACACACACACACTCCTCAGTGGAATGGGGGACAGAATCAGGTAAAAAAAATGTAAAAGTTTGTGGGCTGAAACAAAGACAGTTTAATAGGATGGTAAAGGAAGATAAATTAATAATAAGAGTAATAATAGTGATAGTAAGTAAGATAGTAAGTAAGATAGTAAGGTAGTAGTATTATTATTACTAAATAATAATAATAAATATGTACAAAGCAAATGATGCACAATGCAACTGCTCACCACCCCTGACTGATGCACAGCCTGTCCCTGAGAAGTGGTCCCCCCCGCCACTCTGGCTAGCCACCCCATATTATTTTTTCAGCATGATATCACATGGTATGGGACATCCCTTTGGCCAGTTGGGGTCAGCTGTCCTGGGCACGTCCCCTCCCAGCTCCTGGTGTACCTCCAGCCTCCATGGCGGTATGAGAAGCTAAAAAGACCTTGGTTCTGTGTAAGCACTGCTCTGCAGCAATTAAAACATCAGCATGTAATCAACATTATTCTTATCATAAATCCAAAACACAGCATCATACCAGCTACTATAAAGAAAATATATTTTATCCTAGCCAAAACCAGGACACATAGATTTTTTTTTCTTTTTCAGTTGGCACCCATTTTGTCATTTTTAACAAAGTGGTGACAAATGAGCCAGAACAAAAGAATTTTGTTTTTTTTTCTGAAAAATTCCAAACATCCAAAAAACCATACTGAGCTGCACTTGCCCAGCAGGTTGGTGGGTTTTGTTCATTGACACTGACTTTTTTTAGAGCTAAGTTATAGAGAAGACTACGAGATGAGATCCAGAGCACCTAGTGTTTGCCTGAAATGGAAGTTGGATGAAATGTAGGCATCTTAAGTACAAGAAAGGGATCCAGAAAACCTATGTAGCAAGTAGTGTCAAAGCCAGCAGACACTAACACTCAAAAAGCACTTTCCTGTTCAGCCTAAGACATTTCTCAGAGGCTTATACTCATGCCCAGCTCCCACCTCAGCTCCTCAGACCCTCAGGGATGACAAGGCACATACCCAGCCTTCAGCTGAGCTCTGCAACAGGTGGTGTTGTGGTGTCAGCTTGTTAGATCTGAGTTCAGCCCTAAGAACAGCTGCTTTCACAGTGTGCAAAAACTGGGTCACAGAATGACACAGCAGTGCTAGTTCTGGCCCCTTTCTCATGAAATTGTCCTGTGGGTTTGGATTGAGATACATGTTTTTTTGTTTTGTTTTGTTTTGTTTTGTTTTTTTTTGTTCCAGACGATTTATCATAGTTTATTTTTAGCTTTGCAAGCCATCATGGTGCCAAGGATTCCTACTGGCGCTGTAGGAGCTGAGGGCACCAAGGGGCCTCCCTGTCCATCCCTGTCCAAGCCCAGCCCACTCAGACCACCCTACCACACCTAGGGCCCCACTTTGCCTCCCCCTGCCCCAGACCACCAGCCCATGCCCCAGTCATGACACAACTGGGCTGTTCAGCTCCATACAGTCCTGCCCTGCCCAACCATGAGTCCAGAAGGCCAACACTGCAGCCCAGCCTTGGCCTGGCCTAGTCCCCAGGGAGGTGCCCAATGCCTGGGCCTGGGCTTACTATGCTGCCCAGCTCCTGGCTGGGGGTAGGATGAGCCCTGGCTGCCAGGTCCTGTACTGCTTGCCCCATGAAGAGTCCCCATGGCTCCTGGCTCCACTCCACAGCTAGCCATCATCCCATGCAATGCCCTGCCTCTTCACCAGCCCACAGACTCCTCAGTGCCATCCCATTGACCAGCCCCTCAATGCAAAGGGAAGTGGGAAGTGGCCTCTGACATTCACATTGCTAAGTAGCTCCTCAGAGACTTGAGACCTTGATGGGTCAACATGGAAAATAAGGAGACAATCACTTTCTTCAACTGCTTTTTTAAATTTTGCTTATCTAGGATTAAAATTACTCCACTGCACCCCTCAGAGGGAAAAACAGCATTATGGACATATTGAAACAAGCTGTCACTGCCCGAGAACTTGCTTTTATGAGCTAAGGAAATTCCACTATCCCAGAACAACAACCATAACACTTCTGAGAAAACTCTGTAAATCTTGACTGAGAGCCAGCTTGTTGTTTTAGCCAGGTTTATTACTAGGAAATACAGGGGAAAATGTGATGAGAAATCCCATTCTGATGAAATCCTAACCAATAGTGAGATCAAAAGTGAAGGATTTTTCTCTGCAGCAGACTAAACCCCTAAAACCTTTAAAGGTTCACTCATCTTTTCACAGACATCTCTACATAAATCAGTCAAGCATTATGAGGCAATAAAATTTAATTCATGCATAAATATTCTGGCAATCAACTATGTTGGAAAGAAAATTCAGAGTACTATATGGGAACTTAGGAGGGTTTCTTGAAGAATGGTTTAGGCAACCAGTGCCAGAATGTGACATGATCTCCTTATATTCATAACTATTTTCTTGCGTATTATGTATTCTACCACAACTGAGAACCCGTGCAGAGCCTTTTAAGTTCTATAGTTAAGTTTATGTTAGTAAATCAATGGAAGTAATAATTAACAAAGGGTTACAATCAACCTGTAAAAATATACTTGGCATCAAAACTTGAAACTTAGCACATAAATGACTGGCATCAGTATGGCTCAAAAACATTTTCCCTCCCTTTTCCTTCCCAAATTTTAAATACAAATAAACAGGGGTACTCTGAGTTATGTCTGTGTATTTCTATGTATAAGAACCAACTTGTTTTAAAACAGATTTTTTGCATTTCTGTAATTCTAAAATAGGATGAATCAAATCAACTACAGGGCTTATATTTATGTCTTTCCTTAGAAAGGTTTTAAATAGCTAAAATTTAGCTAAAATAAGAAATGTACAAGCCATTACAGTACCCTAGAACTTGTTTTTACAGGCAAAGGAAATTCCGCTATTCCAGAATGAAAAGTGCTTTGAAAGGGCCATAATACCACCAACTCAGGGCATGAAAGAATTTCCCTATCACATACAGAGATTATCTCCTAGTTATTTCAGAGATGCATGGAACAGGAAGCAGACAAAAACTTGAAAGACAAGCCACAGGTTTGATTCAATTTATATTGACTAAATAGTTCCTAGTTAGGCCTATTTTCCTTTTATATCTTCCTTTTAGTATTGAGCCACTAACTTTAAGAAAGAAGAAAGTCAAGCATTTAATCTCTTTGTGGAATGAAAGCCTATTAAGACATACAACATATAGTCTGTAGAAGGGAGGCCATTTCTGGCATCTTCCATCTTACCATACTGAGCCAACTCAGCATCACTACTAAATGAAGTATGCCTTAGAATGAGTGTCCTGCTTATGAGACACTCATTGAGAGAGTGATGATTTGAGAACCTGTGAGGTTCTCAAAATTAGAGAGCTGTGGGAAAGATTACTCAAGACATTAGCAGACTTGCTAGGGATTCTCAAGTTTTTAAGGAAAAAAAAATCACTTTAAATACTCACCTTACAGGTCAACTGACTGGCCCTATTTCTTCCCCCCTTTCTTGCCTCTGTTTCCTCTCCACATTGACACAAAAATGATGTGAGGGAAACAGTGAAACACCTTGAACTTTCTAGGTCTTGGACTCTTAAACAGATTTTTCCTTGGAAAGGGAAATCTGCCCCAACACCCAGAGATCAAAAGTAGGAAAAATACAGTCAAGTGTGTTGTACGCAGGGTGTGTTTGTTTGTTTGTTTGTTTGTTTTCCACCAAAGCTCAGAGGGGATTCTAGCAGGAGACAATAGTCTCAGAATAGAATCAGAGAATATAGTAGAAGGTACTTCTGAAGGAAAGAAGGACCTCGTGAGACTAAGCCAAGAAAGGCAATTTTTTGACTTATATCCAGAACCATTTCCCTTTCAGGAACTGAGGCCTGTGGAGTTTTTAAAGCTTTTAAGATGGATTGTTTTAGGTAGCCATGGAACCGAGGAGTGGAGTGGAGAGAAGAATTAGTATGAGTGACTCCGATTCCACGCAAATCCAGTTTAGGAATAATTTGGGCAATATGATCTTTATTTATCCCTCCTCCTATCCCCCCACTTTTTTTTTTTTTTTTTTAAATCATTAGTCTATAAAGACCAACTGGATGAATATCAGTAGTTCATAGGAGTTCCAATGTGATATGCTCATGACAACTTGTGGATTTAAAAGCCTTCTACCTGTGACCTTCACATCTTGTTCATCTTTAGGAGTGAGGCAAATTCTCCCAGTGCTCTCAGGTAATTCAGAGACATACTGGCTCACACTCATGACAGTCCTAGCATGGCTTAATTGCTGTTAGCATGGAACCACAGTGAACGTTCACAAGCTCTTCCTAATTTTGAGATAACATGATATAAAACAAATCCCCATTGAACAGATTCAACCCCACCCCCGCCAGACACAGGCTCACAGTGTGTACGCAGACAGTTCCTGCAGTTCTACTGACGAGTAGTAATTTGTCAAATTGCCATAATTCTGGATGTATTCAGGGCAAAGGTCTCATATATTACAGCTACAGAAATGAGTCTCATCTTTTTATTTGAAACTTTATTGCTATTTCAGAAGGCAAGGTTAGGCATGCAGCTACAGCAACACTATCACTATTGTCATTCTATTACTTTGAAACTGTTCCACTTTTGCTTTTCTTTCTTGTCAACTAGCAAAAAAACATGCAATGACATCTGAAGAATATAATTCTTTACAATGGGATACAGCAGGTAGACATTCTTGATGCCTTCTACTTCTGCTGTGTCCACAGTTTTTATATTCATTCAGTCTTTCCTTTAAAACAAACAATAACAACAACAACAAAACATCCTCACCCTACACTTTACAATCTAACACTTGTAAATTTAATCACATATTTGTCTGTGGTTGATTGCTAAGTAATTCATATAAGCCTCTTGCATGTACAAAAGTTCAGAAAGAGCCTTAGGTTTTGCAGCACTCTTTCTATGTGTTTCTAATGTCCTTTCAAGTCTATTATGATTAAATATCTCAGCAAAAAAGACACATTCAGTCATGTATTTATCACCATTTTTTATTATTATTATTTTTTTGGCGATTTTAAGCATACTTGGCAAAAGTGATTTCCATAAGGACTGTTTTGCTAGAAGGCATCTTGCAAAGTCTCATTCATTTTTGAAATGGCCCATATTCAGGTCTGCTCCTGTTCAAGTGAGTGGAAGATGTGACACTGACTTCACTGTTGACAGAATTCTGTCTAGTCTGTGGCATCTCCCTAGTTCAAAAACGATGTTAGATCATTCTCTTCTAATCCAGGTTGTTTTTTTACAAAGGAACAAAATTTCCTTAGACCATGATTCTGCTTTTATCTCTGTTTAATTAAGAACTCTGAATCATCTTTACCATGCCAGAATATCTTGCATGTCTGATTCATTTTCCCTTGGCCAGATGAAGAAAAATGTGACTGTTGGCTGCTTTCCATTTTTACCTTTCCATAGATGGTCTGACAGAAGTTTTCTTTTTATTTACTTTTAGTCTTTTGCATTGGCATTTCAGTGGAAAGACTGAATTTCTGTCATCCTTGCCTCAATCCTTGTAATATTATCTGCAAAAGATACTCACTGCCTGCTTGTAGTAAGTTCTTGTCCAAACACTTCAGATTTTTTTTTTATTATTATTTTTATTTTCCCCTGCAGCACAGAGTAGCATTATTCTTGAATATATGAATGTATGCATTTAATTATTTATTTTCAGTAGATATATTTGGCCTCATTAAACAATTACAGAATAACCAGAAGGAGCTGGTTCCAACCATTATATGGGAAATAAACAGTTTTTAAAATGTGGCCTAATTAAATAATTACTCAGTGGACCACAACAATTCTGATCTGTCATGTAGCTAATGTGCAGTGTTCAAAAACTACCTAATTAAAGTTATTATCCAATAGAGTTAATATTTCTAAATGAACCAATTCTTTTCTTTGGATACTTGATGCACAGGCAAAAAAAAAAAAAAAAAAAAAAAAAAAAGCAATGTAATTGCATAATTTCTTTAAGGGAGTATTCTGATCTGTAATATACTAGGCACTTCTCCCACTTCTTTACTTTTCAGCTTTTTAAACTGTGAATCTGTTGAAGACATCACAGACTTTTGTGATCTCTGGGTGACAAATGAGGGGTTATTTCAGTCTTAGACAAAAATCAGGAATGCCTCTTCAATGACAGAGCAACTCTTCTCTGCTATATTTTCATTTAAAAGGAAGTATCTATTGCCCCTTTGTAAATGTGGGCTCTTTGTATGACACCTACTTATCCTACTCTAACATCAATATAAATATTTGAAGTGCCAGTGTGATATATTATTGACCGGTCAGTTTTAATCATTGATACATTTTATCAGCTTTCCTAATATGAATGCATTTTATACAAATAAAACTGTGCTTTGTTTCATTTAAACTGTGGTTTCATCATTTAATCTTATAGTGCCTTTCTGCTTCCTGCTCCACACTCCTCAGAATAAAAGGAAATATCAGCAAAAGCACAGTTTTGCCAATATGGCTGTGCTTACACTAGCAATTTTGCCAGCAGTTCTGTCAATCACACATCACACCACCCTCCTCATCAACATAGCTGTTCCAGCAAAATTTTGTATAACAGACCTGACCTGAGTCTCATTAAAGTGACCAAGGGTCATGGGTTATAAAGTCAAAAAGACATGTTTTGAAAACAGCAGCTTCCTATCTTTTATTCAGTTTAATTGATTTTGAAGCTAAATATATTTGAACCTGTTTTCAATTTTTGACCAAAAAATTTTTCCATGGCTAGTTTTGATTTTTCCAATTTTCCATAGCTAGTTTTGATTTATTTTAGTTACAGAAATCTTTTACCTTTTCAGAAATCTGTACTCTGAGAGCTCAGCTACTTTTAATCCTATGCTATTAAGGCTATGTCTGGGGAGTTTTGAAGGAGGATCTGAAAGAGAGATATTTGAGTATTTTCAAGAAAATTAGATAAATGTTTATAACAACTGGAAAGAGCCCAAAGAGATGGAAGAGGAAAAAGAACCCAAGTACCACAAATGTCTCATTCTGAACTTTCAGAACAGCCTTTTTTTATATTGATGTAATGTAATAGCATGCCAGCTTTAAAAACAGCAGTCTTTTATTTAGGAACTTGTACAAATCCTTAGATATTTATAGTCATCCAAGTGTAAATATATTGTATTTATTTAAAAAAAATATTTTTAACCTTCTGTGACTTTTTGCATTGGTAGCTCTAATTAAATGGCATTTGTTGTTCACTGTGCTATTTCTGACACCACAATGAAGCTTGTAGCACGTGTCTATTCTTGTATTAACCTAATTGACTCTGAAACTTCACAGACATAATATAAACTGTGGTCTTGTAGCTATGACAGTTAAATCCCAAGTCATCACTACAGTTTGACAGCTTTACTATTTGTAACCATGAAAGACAACTTACCCAGCGCTAGTCAACCCACACAACTGTCCAGAGAAGCTTTGATTTGGAACAGAGCAAGAAGCATGTTGAAGGGACAGTAGAGAGATTAGAACCCTGAACTTAAATCAAACCTAGGTCCATTAAAACAGTAGTCTATTTTCAGGATTTTCCCTTGTTTAAAATTAACCAAAGTGACAATATGCCAAAAGAAACAGCTTTGTTTCAGTCTGGAAAAAAAACACTTAGTTAATAATGCAAAACTCTTTTTTTTTTTTTTTTTTTTTTTTTTTTTTACACTAACTATAAACAATTAACTAAGATTATAAGATTCCATAAGATTCCACTCACTGTAGATTTTTTTTAAATGTTTATTTGTCATAGATTTGAAAAAAAAGAAAAAAAGAAAAAAAAAAAAAAAAGGATCATAAGTAAGTTATGATTCCCATTCTCCTTAGAAAGAACTTATATTACCTTTTTGTAATTCCTCTATGCAGCAAATATAGCAACAATCTAGACTTTCCACAAAAGAGCAATGTATTTTGTGATTTCCTTAGAGATTACCTTTTTCCTCCTTAGCCATATTAGTCACTCAAAAACTCTCATAATAGTGGATCCAAATTTCTTCAACACGTGATGAGACTGACTTTACCTACTGAGAGAATACATTTGGTTATTCAGGTCTGTTCTGTGAACAAAAATCCTAGATTGTATTCTTTGTTGGTGAAAAGGGAGTGGATTTACTAAGTATAGGGTTGGGACATATGTTTGAGACATGCAAAGTTATAATGACTTTCTTCAGCTGCTAAAGGGCAAGCCAAAGGGCAAGCAGGGTGGCACAAAGTATTTTTATATATTTAGTATATTTTTTGTATACATGGTATATTTTATGTCTATGTAAGTAAGAATGGAATGGCCAGTCCCATTCTATAGTTGTGTAGTATTGCAGTTGGAAGCATAATATTTTAATTATTTTCTGATATTTGAAAACAATTCTTAAACAATTTATTTCTTGTCATTCATCAGTTATTAGTGCTTGGAAAATTAAAAGTGTGGGGAGGGGGAAGATGGTGAATTTTCAAAAAAAATTTTTGAAGATGATGTAAGTGCTTCACTTCCTCCCACCCTGGGCACATATTCCTTCCCTGTCCCTTTATCCAGCTGGCCCAGGAAACTGATTCAACTGAAAAATAAGTGGTGTCATTCAAGTCAGTTTCCTGATCTCATCACATAAGCACAGTTGCTTTTTTTTTCTCTCTGTAATCTTGTTATTGATAGTTGAAGGTGGTTTATGAAGCTGTACCAGCCTGTGGTTGACCCTAGCATAACAAGTTTGAAGCTGCATTCCTTTGAGCCATCTCCTCACTCGTATCCTCCAGTGGAAGGAATATGGGAAGGCAGTTGTACTGGGTGGACTGCTCATTTTGTGGTAACTACCCGCACTCAAAAACTTAATCAATTCCTGCACAGGATGAGTTATCTTACTCCTCTCTCAGGGTTACAGGCAATTTGAAATGTGGTCTGCTGCTACGGAATTGCAGCTGTGCCCAACTGTGTCCAACTCCCTCTGGGCTGATGATCACAACATGACATGACCCTGTACACTGGCATTTAGAAGCAATCCCCTGTATGGGTCTTTAGACCTTCTGACCCTTCTCAGCATTTGTTTTGTCTTAAACCTCACTGGAGGTGGCTGTATTTCTACCACCAACTGTTCTACAATGACATCTAAAATACTTTTCTTCAAAGGTGCTGTTAAACTAACCCTTAATTTTATAAACTCATCAGCTTAATCTCTGATAAGGTAACAAGATAAGAGTTCTTGGCATGTGCATTTGTGCAGCTGTGTACCCTTTGCCATTTCGCAACACTTAACTGACTTCAAGAGGAAGTCATCAAAAATATAGCATGGGAATTATTTTCAGGGCACGTGGGCCTGGCTCTGCTATGTTATAAGAGCCTCTCTGGTTCAAGTGCCATGCATATTTTCTATTGCATACATTCATTGCTGAACTCCATTGAGAATGGCAGTAGTGTCCTGAACCAACAAAAGCACTTATTCATGTTACCTTTAAGATCAGCACTATTCCCAATGAAGTCAAAAGGAACACAAGGGTTAACTGTTTAAATTTAAACAGATGTCTCAGAGCTTTTTGACTTGAGAACAAAAATCATCCCTATTAGTAAATCTCTGGACTGTTGAGTAAAACTGCGTAACTTTGGTTTTGGATACTTTGAAAAATAAGTTCTCAAAGAGGAAAGGTTGTGGAGGAAAACAAGAATTATTTGTGAAATTACAGTAGTACAGAACTAATTATTACAAACAAGGGAAGGAGGAAAAGAAATCTAAAACACATAAAAAGAGTTCATATGCAAGATTTAAAATATATACATATATCTTGAGATGCTGAAGTATTTCATGTTATTTTACCATAATCATGTGAACACATTTTTTCTTGTTAAACAGCAACATTTTTAAAGAAATACAAAGAAAAGAAAAGACAGCTCAGACAAAATTAAGTACTTCGTAATTGAAAACCATATTTCATCATGGATTTTTTTTTTTTTTAATTTGACCTAAATTTAAACTTGAATCTGTATTTTGAACTGAGTTCAGTTTCAAAGTTCTACCATCTTGACTAGCAACAGTAGCAGTAATGGTCATATCTTTGTGAAGTATTTATTTTTCAATGATACATTTAGTGAACAAAAAAATGCAGTATTATTCCAGTTTCCCTGTTGAATGATGGAGGAAGGAAGGAAGGAAGATAGAGAAGGTAAATTTTTCTCTTTCTCTTTCTCTTTCTCTTTCTCTTTCTCTTTCTCTTTCTCTTTATCTTTATCTTTCTCTTTCTCTTTCTCTTTCTCTTTCTCTTTCTCTTTCTATTCTCTTTCTCTTTCTCTTTCTCTTTCTCTTTCTTTCTCCTTCTCCCTTTCTTTTTTTTTTTTTTTTTCTTTCTTTTTTTCTTTACACATTGCTCTTCCTTATTCCTTCCCAGGCTCTGCATTTCTTTGGAAACTTTACATTACTTTGGGAATTTCCCATTTCAACAAATGGAATTTCCCAAGGAGGGAAATTCTATCATTAGAAAATTCCCTGTTACTTCTGCTGTTATTGCCCAAGAAATAAGCTGTTCAAGTACCACTGTCTGAAGCTTCCAAGTTCTTAATATTAATGAAAAACAGCTAGATCTCCTGAGAACTTTAAAAGGCATTCCTTAGGTGAAAAAGAACTGTATGGTGCTTCATTTGCTAGTTGTAATTCTGGGACTGGTGATAATATTCGTATAAATATGTTTTTAGGAAATTATCAGATGGATATTTCCTTCTTCCTAGGTATAGTACTTAACTCAGGAAAAGAAAAGAATATTGTATTTCTTAGCTCACCATTAGACCATGGTATGGACTCTATTTACTAACAATACAAAAATGCATTAAGTGCTTACTGAGCAGTTCTGAATAACAAACAAACCTATAAAAATTGGAAATTATTTTTTGTTTATTTTTTTAGACTTTTTGCAAGCAGAAAAGGGAGAGAAATAAATCAAATGCATTATTCACCACAAAGTATTCTCCCAAGTCTCTCTCCCCCTTCTCTCTCCCCCCCCCCCCCCACCCCCCCCCCCCACCCCCCAACCTTTATCTAGAGAACCATCCACTTCTTTCTGGGGATTTCATTAGTATGTAGAAAGCATATTGTAAAAAAGCTTGTCCACTAGGGAAGCATTATCTTTTACTGGCAATCTGTGAATGCTACTGATAAATGACCTTTTACTTTTACAAAATATGAATGTCTTCATTTCAAGAAAGAATTTCAAATCTAAACCACACATGAAAATTGAATATCATTTTTCTTTGCACTCTGTGGGTATGGATACTTCATAATGTCTGTATAATTCTCTGCTTTACATTCACCTTGTGCCATATAATATGATAACTGGAAGTTATTATATTTTATAAGGCTATTGTAGTATTTCTGCCATGTGGAATGAAAACTGTAGACTTCACATAATTTATATATGAAAAATCTATTTCTTTGATAGACAGACATGGATAGTGGGCAACAAGAATTAGTAACTACAGCAGCGATTGAAATTATTTTCTGTAGCTCTACTCAACCCCCCTCCCCTGCCCTTGCCCCCCATACAAAAAAAAACAAAAACAAAAACAAAAGACTAAAATATAAATATTCTTAAATAATATGGAAAGTTCTTATTCTGTAACATTCCCTTTAGCCTACAAATGTGTCTGAATCTGGATGTTTAAAAAACAGTGGGTTGTGCTCAGCTTAGAGATTTAGGTATAATAACGTTCTAAAAGAATGTTAGTGTAATTTTCAATTCTAAAATAAGAGTAGTGTAAGCAGTGATGTCTTCTTTCTGTTGCTCATGTCATCAGATTACTTACATCATTTCAGTGATGACTTCACAGTGTTTACGTTATTTCAGGGTAAGAAGTATATAAGTTCTACATTACCATTTACCCTCTGCAGAAGATATTACATTGCCAAGGATGTAGAGCTCTGGGTACTAGGGCATCATCCCATCCACTGGGAAAAAAAAGAAGGAAGGAAGGAAGGAAGGAAGGAAGGAAGGAAGGAAGGAAGGAAGGAAGGAAGGAAGGAAGGAAGGAAGGAAGGAAGGAAGGAAGGAAGGAAGGAAGGAAGGAATGAATGAATGAAAGATAGAAAGAAAGAAAGAAAGAAAGAAAGAAAGAAAGAAAGAAAGAAAGAAAGAAAGAAAGAAAGAAAGAAAGAAAGAAAGAAAGAGAGAGAGAGAAAGAGAGAGAGAGATAGTGAGTGCAAATTCAAAGCTCAAATCCTTAAGCTTGGTCTCTTTATGGGTCTCTTTTTTTTTCTTTTTTTTTACTTTTTTTTTTTTTTTTTTTTTAATAGGTGACCACAGGGGAAACAAAACAAACCAAAAATAATATACAAAAGAAACTGTCAGATTGTGGAAAATTGAAAGAGTTATATTACACGTGTCAGAAATAACACATATTCATTTTTTATGGGTAAAAACTGAGTTGATTGGCCTATTTGGAATAGATATTTCTTGCAGAATTTCTTGTAACCTACAATTTTGACATGAAATGTGACTCTTTATTCCTCTCTGTAGCCATACTAGTTTGATGTTATTGAGCAGTCAAGAGGGGACAAACTCCTTTTAAAAAGTCCGAATGGGTTACTAAGGTTATCAACAAGCATTTAAAAATGGTCAGATTGAACTATTTTCTTTAAGACCCAGAAGGTATGTCTTAGCAAATGAGACAAGGACTAGTTCTGAACTTCTAGTATAATTATATGCAAGAATGGTTTAGTGATGCCAGAAGGCATCACTGATCCCAGTCCTTCCCCCTTACCACCAACTTCAGACAGATGCTGCTTCCTTTGATTCAAATTGAGTATTCAGTGAGCTGATTTAGCTTGCTAAACAAGCAGAAAGCTAATCCAAAAAAGCATTGCTGGTGACATTATTTTGATTTGGTTTGGTTAACTCTTATAAGAAAAGCATATGCTAGAATTTCATCTCATGATTCAAGATATCCCACTAATATCCCTAGGAATTTAAGAGCAGGCACAAATTCAGCAAAAGCTTTCCTTCACGAACACAATAGTTCATAAAGACTAAGTGAAATTCAGAAATTGGAATATCTTCTCAGATGGGTTGAAAATAGAGGGCTTAAAATGGCCCTTAAAATAGTAAAATATTTCTTTTACTCCCTTCATACGAAAATACCAGTTCATTTCTATTTGGGAGAAATTATTTTCAGAGATTTTAAAATTTAGATATGGGCCAGTATCTAAAACACTGCACAGGCCAAAATGGAGAGCACCAAACAGAAACATCACATATTGCCTGGTTTAAGTTATGTTATAAAGTGACTGCTCTGACCTGAGAATGTAGAAGTTAAAAGAAAGCATAATTATTTTAAGAAATTGCAATTAGCAACCATTGCCTAAACCCATCAGTGTGGGAGTTAAAAAAACAAAACAAAACAAAAAATAAATCATTAATATTAGGACTCCTACAATAACACTGAAGCACGGAAATTTTAGGTCAGCTACATTTTAAAAAGATAAATAATTAATTGAAGTGTCAAATCATTTTGTGGAAACATTGGGTAATGCAAATGCTTCTTAAAGGAAACAAGAAAATCATGTTTAGAGATAACATAGGAAAACTGTCTCTGGTGATTCCTCAGGAGCTACGCTACAGTTTATAATAGATTCCTTCTCTCATCTTCTCCTTGAAAAAAAGTGTTTTTATGCAATGCACTTTCCACTAAAGTCTCTGATTTAACTGTGGCAGTGAAGGTATTAATGTCTCTATTGCATGGTGAAGCTTTTTGCCAAATATAGCAGAATGGATTTTTCCATATTCCAGTCACTCAAATTCACAGTCCAGGATAGTAGTATAAATTGACAATGTTCAGGTATGAACTGAAGTGATGGGGTGCCAACAGATAGATGTCTGACGTGGCTGTCCTATTTCTAATGAAGAACAAGGAAGGTAACTAAGGACTTTAAAATCTTAAATTGACAAAACCAGAAATGTCAGTGTCTTGCTAACAGAGCTCCAAGTTATTTGTATTCCCAGATCTTAAACTCCTATGCTAGGATTCACTGTGACTACTCTCTAAGGATAAATGAACACAAGAATTTGTTGATTCAGGCCTCGGTCTGACTAATGAATGAAATTAGAAATTACATTTTAAATAAGGGTTTTAAAATTACATTTAGGGTGTTATGCTGTTGTTGTTTTTAATGTTCTGTTTAGCCTTTTATTAATTTCAGTAGTATGAACTTTCAGTGTCTACAGCTCACTGTTACACGTGATGTCAGAAGAACAAAAAGGACTGGAATAATTGATTAGCATACTATTATCTCTGTTTCACAAAACTTAGGAACAAACAGTTTAGGCTTCAAAAATACTAAGCAATTCTTGTCACTTCTCACTTTCCAGAGTACTAGGCACAGGAAAATGTCTATGATAATGGAGGCAAGTTGGAACAAATGATAAATGACAGTCACTGGTTAATTAGAAAATATAAATTAATGCAGAATTATTATTTTTTTAAAATACAAAAGGTGTATAAGACACTTCTTGTGTGTGTGTGAAAAACTGAACTTGTAGCAATTCCACCATTTATTGAAAATAATTTAGCTAAAGACAAGAAAGGATTGAATTCAATATCCCTTGAACTGCTGCATGAGTAATGCTACTGAAATCAATGCATCTCCTCTATTTTCAGATGCTAAGTGAGAATCTAAGCCAATATCTTATGTGTCTGTGAGAGAAAATAACAAGGGTTTTTTTAGATATGTAAATGGAAAAAGGAGAACTAAAGAATACATAGGGCCGCTCCTTGATAGGGAAGGTCTCCTCACAGACGATGACGTAGGCAAAGCAGAGACGCTTAACGCCTTCTTTGCCTCTGTCTTCAATGCCGATGATGGGCTTCGGGACCCAGGGTGCCCTGAGCTGGAGGACCGGGACGGTGGGGATGACAAACTCCCAACTGACCCTGAACGTGTGCGGGATTTGCTACTCCACCTGGATCCCTACAAGTCCATGGGTCCGGATGGGATTCATCCCCGGGTGCTGAAAGAGCTGGCGGATGTCATCGCGGAACCTCTTTCAATTATTTTTCAATGATCCTGGGAATTTGGAGAGGTCCCGGTAGACTGGAAGCTGGCAAATGTTGTGCCAATTTTCAAGAAGGGTCAGAAAGAAGACCCTAGCAATTACAGGCCTGTCAGTCTCACGTCAGTGCCTGGTAAAATCATGGAGAAGTTGGTTCTTGGACTTATTGAGGCGCACCTGGGGGACAAAGCAGTCATTGGTCCCAGCCAGCATGGGTTTGTGAAGGGTAGGTCCTGCCTAACTAACCTGATTTCCTTTTATGATAAGATCACCCGTATGGTGGACCAAGGGAAACCAGCTGATGTGATTTTTCTGGACTTCAGCAAGGCTTTTGACACGGTTTCCCATAGGATCCTACTGGACAAAATGTCCACCATACAGCTAAATAAAAACATCATACGATGGGTGAGCAATTGGCTAACGGGCAGGGCCCAAAGGGTTATGGTAAATGGGGCTGCGTCAGGCTGGCGAGCGGTCACCAGTGGGGTCCCTCAAGGCTCCATTTTAGGGCTGGTACTTTTCAATATTTTTATAAACGATCTGGATGTAGGAATAGAGGGTATTTTGAGCAAGTTTGCTGATGACACCAAACTTGGAGGAGTTGTGGACTCAAATGAGGGCGTAAAGGCCTTGCAGAGGGATCTGGATAGGTTGGAGAGCTGGGCGATCACCAACCGCATGAAGTTCAATAAGAGCAAGTGCCGGGTCCTGCACCTGGGATGGGGAAACCCTGGCTGCACGTACAGACTGGGCGACGAGACGCTGGAGACCAGCCTAGAAGAGAGGGATCTGGGGGTCGTGGTAGACAGCAAGTTGAATATGAGCCAGCAATGTGCCCTGGCAGCGAGGAGGGCCAACCGTGTCCTGGGGTGCATCAAGCACGGCATCGCTAGTAGGTCAAGGGAGGTGATTGTCCCACTCTACTCTGCGCTGGTGCGGCCTCACCTCGAGTACTGTGTGCAGTTCTGGGCACCACAGTATAAAAAGGACATGAAACTGTTGGAAAGTGTCCAGAGGAGGGCTACGAAGATGGTGAAAGGCCTGGAGGGGAAGACGTACGAGGAACGGCTGAGGTCACTGGGCCTGTTCAGCCTGGAGAAGAGGAGGCTGAGGGGGGACCTCATCACAGTCTACAACTTCTTCGTAAGGGGTTGTCAAGAGGCAGGAGACCTTTTCTCCATTAACACTAGTGACAGGACCCGCGGGAACAGGGTTAAGCTGAGGCAGGGGAAATTTAGGCTGGACGTCAGGAGGGGGTTCTTCACAGAGAGGGTGGTTGCACACTGGAACAGGCTCCCCAGGGAAGTGGTCACTGCACCGAGCCTGTCTGAATTTAAGAAGAGATTGGACTGTGAACTTAGGCACATGGTCTGAACTTTTGGGTAGACCTGTGCGGTGTCAAGAGTTGGACTTGATGATCCTTAAGGGTCCCTTCCAACTCAGGATATTCTATGATTCTATGATTCTATCTTACACAAAATTAACTAAAAGGTAAAAAATAAAAAAATAAAATCTCTCTATAAAATCTATGACTCTCCACTATATTGTAAAATAAAAATATCTTTAGAGTTTTGTAGGTTTACTAGTCTATGTTCTATGTCCATATATCTCCATGGATAAAAATTTACATGACTACCACATCCTATGAGACTGAGGAAAATCTTATTTTGGAGTGTGAAGGGGATCCAGATAACAAATCATTAAATGTTTAGAAAGACATGCTTCACTGTAGGAAGACTGAAAAATTGGATTAGATTAACTGTAAAAGTTGAAAGGAAAAATATTTTTTGGTAGCTATTCACTATTTATTAGAAATGAATAAAGATACAGAAAAGTGTTTGTATAATAATCTTGCCATGTCAGTAAATCCTTTCATCTATAGCAAAATATATTCCTTTAAAAGGAATGACCAATCTATCCAATGTTATGTGTGGTTGAGTAGTCCCATGAGAGTGATTATATTATCTAAATTCTTAGTTTGTAAAACATTTGGTAATGCTTGAGCACCTTATAATCATTAATTTTCTCTAATAGTAGAGAAAAATCTTATGTAGCTCAAATTTGCTGACTGCCTGAATGATATGCATTTTTTGTTAGTTTGTTTAAATATTCATGTAAAATTACTATACATCAATTAATCTCACTGACTCATCCCATTTCAGTGCCTTGCCTTGACCTAATAGGAGTTCAGATACTTTTAATGGAAATTGTAGACCCTTTTAACACTACCAGGAAATATTTTTTCCCATATAATCAAATCAAATTCTTTATTTAATTTGCTTGAGATTCTGAGAGATGCAAAGCCACTGAAATTCCACTGACATCATAAAAATTACACCGATATTAAATGCATTTATGCAAATATGTGTTACTTGCACAAGGAGGGTCATGTGTCTTACATGATTCACTAAAAGACAAGTAGTATCAGCTGTTGTCCAGAAGATGTGTTTGTTTTTGTTTTTGTTTTTTTCTTTCACATTTAAATATAATTAAGAGCAATGAGATTAAGAGCAATGAGTGTAATGAATACACAAGTAATTCCTCAGCCTCAGAAAATGCAGAATAAGATCATGAATTTGATTAATAATCTGTGTTAAGTTGTCATTTACTGCATGGTTCCATTTCTTGGCCTCTGAAGTCTATTTTATAATTGAGAGAGAGTCATCTGACAGCTGCAATCTGCATCACAATGTTATTTTCACACATGAGACAACACTGATTACTAGAATACACTCAGCACTGTTAGAAGAGCATACTCAGTATACCTCCAGAAATTCAGCCCCTCTACACCACACTCATGCTCTTGCTTTTACCTCATAGTCAGACAAATATGCTTTATCCTTGCATATACTAATAACTTTTTGCAATGTATTTTGACATTATTTTTATTTGATGTTGCATCTTCAACAACTTATGAACATATATTGATGAATTTGTAGTCAGTGTTTGATACTCAGTGGCATAAAAATTGGAAGCTTTTAAATCAATGCTATTCGGTAACTGACATGAGATAGACCTCAAAGCTTATTTCTTACTTCACATGGCTGATTGAGTATATCAAATTGTTCCCATCAAAAGACAGCAAGCTTCTTTCACTGATTTATGAAACCAGTGCAGAACTGTAACACATAACTAATTTTGCAAATTGCACTAACTAGACTAAGCTACAGTTAGGCAGGCTTAGGGCAACCCAATTAGAAACAGAAGTCTTTCTGAAAAAGCATTAGAATCAGGCTTCAGCTCAATAAGTCAAAGCTGTGGGAAGATGTAATAAAAGCTCCTAATAATGCTTAGCCTTGAAAGGTATTACCAGAGTGGTTAATATATACCGAACAGAGGCAAGAAGCCATGGTCTGGAGTTACAGGAAAAGCTCCAGGTCAACTGTGCTAAGAACTTGCTTGATCAGAATGAAAATAAATGCAGCACTCTTCATTTTCACTGAAATGGAGATAAAAGCTTAAATGAAACTATTGTATCGTCAAAGAAGCTGTACGTCACTAATACTGGGAAACATAATAAACTTACTTCTGCAAGAGAATGAACATAACAGACATTAAGCAAATAAGTGAAGTGAGCAAATAGTTTCACTGGGTTTAGTAAGCCTTGATCATGTAGGTATTCAAAATTAAATTTGGCAAAAAGGTTCTGAGTGATGGAATCTACTTTATTCATCCCACTGAAAGCCTAGTCCCCCAAAGTTCCTGACAGCCTGGAGCTATAGGAAATATTCCAACTTTCTGAATACTAACCAATAAAGCACCAATTCTCAAAGTTTCTGGTTCAGGAAACTTCTACTACAGAATCAAACTCAACTTTTATTGGCAAAATACAGCTGGTTAATAAATTATATTTCATTATTTTTATAACTGCAAATATTTTGATAAGTTCAAAGCCACATATCTCAAACAGGCAAAGCCACCAATTGCTAACTGTGGAATTAAATCTTTTGTCCTGTGTTGTGCAAAGTTTAAAGAAAGGAAAGCAACAGTCATTTTCTTCAAAACTGTAAAGAACTATGAAGAAAAATATTTCTGCTGATCAGCAAATATTTAGAAATATTTCCTTTTGGTCATGCTACCAGGACACCAAAAAAAAGCTCTGTGACTTCTGGAAAGTGTTAGGGCTATAAAATTTTGTTCATATTTCGTAATGATTCTTACTTGTTCTTCTTGGAACAGACCCTGAGAATATTGTGCAAGTTGTCAGATCCTCTTGATCGTATTGAGACATAACTTCCTTCTTAGCTCTTCATATTGCTTATCCACCATGTCATTGGACATTCAATTATATAGGAACATGACTCACAAAAATGTATTACTCAGTTGCTATACTCTGTCATACCTCCCTGTCATCAAAGGCAACCATGTCATAGAGCCTTTTAAAGTAAATTTATAAAGTTCCATTTTAAAATACATTTGTTTCTAGCCTCCTCTACTCTTATAGAAAAGTTGTTCTAAAACTTATCACCTGCACTGATACTTGAAGTACAAGTCTCTGAGATCACCTCTGATATTGGGACAAATCATAGTATGGAATTTTCTTCAGCAGAAGACTGACACAATAAGTCAAAATACCACAGATATTAAATGAGATAACAAGGTTTAGAAGTTTGTTTTGGAAATGTCAAAACAGAAAAAAGGGTGGTTGTTGTTATTAAAATGGCACATAGCAAAGTTCTGCAAGACATGGCTGGAACAATCACTTATAAAGGGGTTATTTCAAGCTGAAATGTGGCAAGAGATCAGGAAAATAGAATTAAAGTCAATATTCCCTTGCTGTAAATATCAGCATAAATAAAAATCTAATTAAGATTTTATTTGATGAATAAAATACATCAATACAGATTGCTAAGCATTCTTATGAAGGGGGTGCTATGTGTAAGAACATCTAGTCAATAAGGGCAGGACTCATTTAGCAAGATGTGGATAACTATATTGGCAATGCCTAGGAAGACCTCAAATACCTACTTTATCATGACTTAGTGTATTCAGTAAGGGAATTCCAAACAACACAGAAGAATTGTGCCCTTCCAAGAGCTATTTCTCTCCAGTAACCCTAAAGCAACTTGATTGACTAGGTGAGCTGTAGACTATTTTATCTGTTGTTAAATAAAAGGAACCCCATTCTGATATCTCAGCGGCACAATTATAAAATGTTGTGTCTGCATGTTCAATATTTCATATTGTTGCACTATTTAAATGGACTAGCAATGTCATTACTATATTCACAGTAAGACGTTTTGGCTTTGACTTTTGTAGTTTGTTTGTTTCATATGATGTTAAAGGTTCCTCACAATGAAGCTGATTACTGGAATTTAACCCCCAAATGGTAAGATCTTCTGGCATTATAGTACATGCTTTCATTGTATTACACTGCCAACATTATTAAGTCATGCATGTGGAAACACACACATACTTATATGTATACATTTGATTAATCCTATTTAATGGCTCACTTGTAGAGAAGTTAGAATGTATGCCAGAATTTGTAAGATCAGAGACTATGTCTTTTGACGTCTGAGCACTGAAATATCTCACTTTGTAGATTTATTGCTCCTGGCCCCAGTTGCACTCACTGTCTTTTTGTTGGCTAAGCATTTCTGCTGAAGACTCAAGAAAACACATGCCCATATCTCAGCTATTTTGGGGAAAAGTATGGTTATCTAGTTAACAGTCACCCAGAAACTGAGCTGAAATGCTGGACTTTTGTGTGAAGTGGCTGAGACTGAGGACTTCAGTCATATACCGAGGTCAGGCAGAAATGCAGAATAGAATGCACAGTTAAATAGCATCTTAAAGTTTAATAGCATCTTTAAAATAAAATAAAATAAAATATTAATTATTTTAGCCTGTAAAGAATTCTTATTTGGTAACATTAATTTGATGGTTCTAACGTATAAAGTGACTGGGTGCGTTATTTTAAAAATATGAAATTTTATATAAGAATCTGAGAAACAAAAAAGCAAAGATCACATCAAAATTTAAATATTTTGTGCAGAAATGGTTAAAGACGTTGAAAAGTACCTAAGAAACTGTTCTGTGCCCTGATGGTTCTGAAAAGGTAAACAAGACATTAAAAATGTAAATGAAGAAACAAGATGTTATTTATCCAGGTAGAACTTGTCTTGGAGGAGGAAAAGACAGAGTGAAGGGAGCAAGTTATAATTATACCTTTCTAGCTTCTGATCTTTTTATATGGATATGCCATTTCACTGTTTCATGGGAAACTGCACTGAGGCCAACAGTGTATTCAGATGAAATCAGATGTGATTGTAAAAAGGCTAAGGAATTCCCTTTCTGGTGAGCTTCCCTCCTGAACCCAGCCACTGCTTTAGAGATCTGTGCCTCCAAGCCCTTAGTTACTTATAAAACTTGTAAACGGAGAGGAAAAAGACGCTCACACACACCCCACCCAAAGCAAACAAATAAAAAAACTTGTTGAAGATCCCATACTTGACTGAAACCAGGGGAGTTATTTAACGCTGTACTACCACAATGATTAACTTTATCTTCAGACTTATAAAAGAACTGATTGCTCTAATAAAAATTAAAAGGCCCTAGCCTACTGAAAAGATAATCTCACAAGCTGATATTTAGTGATTCCAAGTAACTAATTTAATGGCAATGACCTTAAAAGGGCCTGAATTGTTAGGCTCTCTACTCTGCTGCAGCCTGAGCTAGAGCTGCTCCAATGGGAATTGCTTCTTCCTGTGAAACCAAAAGATTGCGTCTGCCAAATTCAAGAGGGACAGCTCATTTGAAAACTATGTCTAGCAGTTACAGCGTCAGTTTGAATGAACAGATCCTCTTTCGTTCAGCTGTTTTACTGCTGTGCTTCCAATGTTTGTTTTGCATTGCCATTTGTGCTGCTGTGTAATTACTTAAAGTATAGATGACCTCAATTAACGTTGATTTGTTACTTATTCTTCTCTCGCTTGTCGTCTGACCCAGCACCCAGTGAAGTCAGAACCCCATTGTGTTGAAACTGCAGGAGCTGAATGTCAGTCCACACACTGAAATACAAAGGGTGACTAAGCCCAAGTGCACACAAACAGCTGCACACTAATTCTTTCCAGTCTTCTCCTCCTCTGAAGGCAAGGGTTTTTCTCATGCCAAATAGCAGCCCAAACTGAAGAATGAGTTCTCACCCTGGAACTCTTCATGACAAAAATTTCTCCACGTTTATGTATATATATAAAACCTTCACACTTCTACTTAAACTTATCCCAGTCATTTTTCTTCTGGAGAGGGGCAGTTTCTCTCTTTCAAAAGGTGTTTAGCTTCAGCCACAGAAGTGTATGAGTCATCCAAGAAACATCCATGATCCTTGAGCAGAGGAACCTTGATCTCCCTATGCAGATCAGTACAACCAGATCCTGACTGGGGCAATTCACATGTTCTCAGCAGCAGAGGAAAACAAGCACAGTCAGTCAGATGACGGGATTGCATCAGATTTCATCTGCTGTGCAAAGGTGTTTTATCCAAATAAGTAGAAGATCCTCAGATACAGAATACAGCAAAGCCTGACATCCCAGCATTGTATTCTTATCTCTTCAACATGCCTTATGGCTAATATCTTTTATTCAGCACCTCTTCACGTTTTCATTTTAGTCTCAAAGTGGATGTCTTGACTGAGGTTCTTCTTATGGGCTAATGCATAATAGTAAAATCAGTTCTGCAGGCAACTGACACTACTTTAAGGATTGCACATGACAGTAGAATCATGTCAGAGCCTGTCCTAGTGAGCTAGTAGTCTGAATCTATGACTTCAGCCCCTCTTTGTTCCAGCTGACAAACTTGTTCATCGAGCTGTGGCTGAGCTCACAGAGCTCCTAAAGGCAGGCCTCATGTGGCCCTGTGCAATGTGGTGGGAAAGGACTTGTCATGCTAGTCTGCAGCTTGGCAATGTGCAGTTACTGTCACTGTGATCTTGGGACTCAAATGCCTGGAAGTGTATGGGAAAAGTCTCCCTTGAAATCCCCTTTTTATATGTCAGCTGCAGGCCAGGAGGCAGAAAGGCACAGTTCAGTACTTCACTGCAGTTTTACAAGGTGCAGGCTCAGCTGTGGGGGAGAAGAGAAGGGACAAGGTGAGGAGATACCTAACTGTGAGCCTCTGTAATGTTTTATGAGTGAGCTTTGGCAGGGATGACGAAGACTAACTACACATTGTCTTCCAGCTTCTTCTGCAGCTGGCAGTGAAGAGGTCTGAGAACGGACTCCCATTTCAGCCATCTGTTGCTGTGTTTCTTGGGGCTGATCTTATGGAGAGCTGCTCTTCATGGGATTTTGGCACAAAGCATAGCATGGAGTTAGCAAGCCCTGATAGGAGTTACAGATAAAGCAGTACATTTTCAGAGGTTTTAAATAAATATAATCCTTTGCTTTCTTTGTAGTTTCTTCTGCCAGGCTTTAAATACACACACACACACGCACATATATATATATTGCTTTTTTTTTTTTTTTTTTTTTTTTTTTTTTTTTTTTTAATCTGACTGCTTAGAAAAGTCAATTTTCAATTTTCAGCATTTATTTTGTTTACCAGGCTATCTTATGGAATGCAATAAAGAAAAGAGGCCTGGATGTTGCTTTACCAGCCAGCAATGCATTGCCAGTTCTGACCATTCAGTAATTAAGGTCAGAAAAGTATTCCCATACTGACTCATGAGATTTAAAGTATAGTTTGAGGTTTTGGGGCATTTTTTTTTTGCTGTTTTCTCAGCACTCGAGATTCAGAGCACTTGCTTGAAATTTCCAAAAGCTAGATAAATTTTACTATTTATTATAAACCAACGCTCAGGGAGATATAATCCACTGCATACAGGTGTTTTTAAGTCGCCAGCAGCTATAGCAATACAGTGACTTTGTGAAAGATAGTTCAGCTGTGTGTTTCTACATGTCATAGCACTTCAAGAAGTGAAAGTGGAATGTGGTTTAAAGCCAGCTACAGCCTTTCCTCTTCTTTCTTACAGTGCACAAAAAAAACGGGGGAGCAAAGCAAGCAATCAGCAGCCTCAGATATTAAAACTACTTGAATATTTGCATGAACCTATCAAAGTAAGTTATATTCACTTCAGACTGCTGTAATTGCCAAGTGGGCTGTAGTAGCTACCCAGATACCTTTCTCTGGGCAAGAATGTGCCCTGTGCAAGTCTACTTCAATGCTTTGAGTCACTTCATCACTACAGCCACTGCATCAGTGCAGAAAAAAACTCGGGAAGTTACTCACTTGTGACAGCTAAATAAAGGAGTGACCTAAAAGACTGTACTTTTTGTTGTTGTTGTTGTTTTGTTTTGTTTTGTTTTGTTTTGTTTTGTTTTGTTTTGTTTTGTTTTCAAGCAAAGTCTCCAAGTTACTTGGGTCCTTGCTTCTTCTGGCTAGGATCACTTGTCAGTGTACCACAGGTGAGTACACAGCCTCTGGCTTGAAAATGCAGGGGTGAAAATGTGGGGTGAAAATGCAGAGACCTCAAATGAACTACAGTCATATATTTATATATCATGGCTCTGGTCTTAGAGAAAGGGAAGATAAAAGATGAGTGAAGATTTCTCTTCCTAGAAACACAAAATTCTCAAGCCTTTTCTTTCACTTCAGCAGTGTAACTGTGGTGAACAGTAATTGCTGTATCTCAGCAGAGTGAATTCAAGAGGAGAAGCATCCCAGTTCCTTTAGAAAGAGACATCACACTGTGGAGAAGTGTTTTGGCCAGTGCTCACTAGGAGAGGAATCTACATACATACTTGGGAGACAGCTTATGGCTAATGTCATCTCTCAGCAATAGAGGCTGCTTTAGGCTGCACATTTCCATTATGTTTTGGGGAAAGTGGAGGAATAAAGTTTCAGAGCCTTAATTTCCTCATCTCTCAAGCAGAGATAATAACAGGCCTTCGGCCCATGGCTACACAGGGAATCATCTGATACTATTTTATTAAAAATAAATAAATAAATAAATAAATAATCATGCCATGCTATTTGTATGAATGAAGAAACTTCATTATCTCAACAGACAAGGCTGGCTAATATATGTAAATTTTATATATACCCTGGTAGGCCACAACATCCTTTCTTAGCAGTCCTTGCCTGATTAATACAAAGAGCAGCTGCAAAGAAAGAGTTTTGATTCTGGCTGCTGGGGGACCATAAATATTCCTGCATTGAAGTTCCAACCTAGCATCAAGTTCTCCATATAGCAAAAGGTCTGATGATGGCTTTGTGGACTTTTAGGAAAGCCTTATTCTAAAATCACTTGCATTTTCTATTTTCTTTCTTATTTATCCAGGTGGGTTTTAATCTACATGCTTTTAGTAATGCTGCATGACTGAATACTCCTGTGATTCTACTTATCTTTCCAATCTATTGCACTCTCTAAATGTAACTTCCCTCATATTACCTGGGTGTGCAATATTTATGCAACTTCAATGAACAGTATAGGCAAACAGCTTATTCTTCACTAGGCTTTGTCAAACGAAAAGAAAATAAACATCTTTCTCTTTCTAAGAGCATGAATACATGAAAAACACAACAGTGATACTTGGATTACCTTAGTTTTTTCTAATTTGGGTTACAAATATACAACAAGCTTATATGCCATTAGCCAGACTGTGGTAGGGATCAGGTACCTTTGTGGCTAATGTAGCTGACACCAAAAAGAAAAGAAACAGGAAACTATAACTGCAATATTTTTAAGCATTTAAAATTATGTCTTTTAAACAATTTAAAATGTTAATATCATATATATTTTTGGCTCTCTAAAGCTTGGGGCCATATGAAATTTACACATTTGAGCCAGGTACAATTTCAGGTGAGACTATTGTTATTTCAATGAACAAATGTGGTGTACTGAGGAATATGTTCTGAGTATATATATATATATTTCATTCAAATAAGTATTTTGAATAATAATAATAATTTGAACAGTAATAACAGCAATTACTTTAAATAATTCCATGAACCATATTTATTTCATCTGACTTATATAAAAGCAAGTAAATATTTTGATCATGTTTTCATACAGGTGAAATCTGAGGCTCAGAAGTGAAGTTACGTGGTCAGAATAAAAGAGGAGCCAGAAGTGGGATTTTAAGCTTCTTACAATATCACTTCATACTTTTGTAAAGATGTGATGATTTTGCCTTATTGGATTTTCAGTAAATTTGCAGTTAAATAACAACTAGATGATACCATTAAAAATATTAAATGTTGTGTATATCCTCTTCCAATTAATATTTACACTTTGCTTACAGTAGCATGGAATAATGTCATTCAAATTAAGTTATTGCTATGTTGCTTGTTTATGGCACACCACCTGTTACCATGGTGACAACCATACTCTTTTTCTATGGCAACACTCACTGTGGTGTAAACTATGATACCAAAAAGCGGAAGTTAGTAGAAGTTACTAATTCTAAGAAAAACTTGTTTTAATTATATATTTCCTGTAACGAAAATCTGTTTTATGTCACTGGGCAATTTTCATAAATCCTGGTTTCAATCTCAAATCTACTGGAGGTTCCGAATCATACAGGGACCTCTGCTGATGTCAGTGCTGTGGTCCATGTGGGGGGAGCATTGCCTCTTGCCGCAGGACTGTGCTTGATTCACAAGTCACTAAGTACAGTTTATACACATCAGCCCACAAAAAAAACCAACAAAAAAAAGAAAAAGGTACTGCTAAGACAAAGAGTTTTATTTTCCTACATTGCATAAGAAATAAATGAAATTAATGTGTGTTTGTTTGTTGTTTGTTTGTTTTTTTCCCATATTTTACCCACTCACCAGAAGTATCAATGTCATTAAAAATAAATAAATAAATAAATAAATAAATAAAAGTTAAAATTTCCACAATAGAAGATATTCACCTCCTCTAAGAAAGTTCAGATTCAGAGTCTGGAGCTATTGATGTCTCTCTACTAGTGATGAGGATGACAAATTTGTAGGCTTTGATAGACTGAATCTCACAATAATTAAATGCTTAAAATAGCTTTTATAAATACCATCCTCCAGCCATTCAAAACAAGTACTACTTCTGAACACAAATGATGAGTGCATTTCATTTTAAATTTAAAAGAAAAGGAAAAGAAGAAAAAGAGAAAAAGAAAAAGAAAAAGAAAAAGAAAAAGAAAAAGAAAAAGAAGAAGAAGAAGAAGAAGAAGAAGAAGAAGAAAAAGAAAAAGAAAAAGAAAAAGAAAAAGAAAAAGAAAAAGAAAAAGAAAAAGAAAAAGAAAAAGAAAAAGAAAAAGAAAAAAAAAGGAAAAAAAGAAAAAGAAAAAAACATTGTTGGAGTGCAACAGTTCAAGGTCTTCTCTGTGAATTTTTCCACAGATGCATCTTGATTACAGGAAAACTGTAAAACTGATTACAGAAGGAAGTTATAAGGGTCAAAATTTTGTGTTTGTGTGCAAACAAATATGTATATAGACTTTATGAATGTTGGAAATATTTTGTCAGCCACAACTGATAAAAATAAATGCCTTAGAAGAAATAATGCATTTTGTGTTCAGCCACTCTGTCATAGATCAGTATGAGTTCTAGGGCCAAATTACTAAAAATTCATATCATTTCCTGTAGCATTGGCTTTTGCCCAAAGGAGAATAATGGCCTACATGAACTTTGATCCAACAAGGATATGATCTTGTGTTTTCAGATTTCCTGTGTAAGTAGTCTTTTTTTTTTTTTTTAATGAGCTTTCAGTTTCACAGCCTTAATCCTAGCAATCATGAAGCAACAGACAGGATAAAAGATGGTAGGTGAAAAAGCCTTGGCTCCAAATTTACTTCTGTCTAAATGCTGAATCCCTCCAAGGAAGCAGAGTTGTTGTGTTTTTGTTTTTTTTTTTTTAACAGGAAAACTTCAAGGAGGTACTTGTATAATATATTTATGTAGCCCCATAAATTTTATGGACTCTTGCCCATTCATACTGAACTAGATTGCCTCTCTGTGCACATTCCATCCATTTGCACCTGGTGTTGAGAACAAATCCAGATTTTAATTGGGTGGGGCACGTGGCCTTCTATGAGTTGTTACCATAAAGCAATTACTTGGCAGTCTTAAAGAGCAGTTGCAAAATTCCTTTTCTACGTCACAAACTCTGTGACCTCCAAGAGAATGCAAGTTTTTGCTTAATTTCGCCACTGTGGGCAAAAGGAAGTCAATTATAACACAATTTTCTGTTCCACTGTGCACACCAGTGTAAATGTATTATATTCAGACTCACCATGCTGGCAAAAACTCAGGGAAACAAAGTAAACAGTCATGACCAGATGTTGATATTTCTGTTAATTATTTAAAAAAAATGTGTTGCAAAATCTGAAGTCCCAATAAAGGACACACGCAGATATATATATATATATCTGTGTGTGTGTATATATATTTTCCATCAAAGCTAGGATTCCTAGAAAACATAGTTGCAAATTTTGGAATCAACTGTTTAGTTTCCTGTAAAAAAATATATTCCTTAAAATTTTCATTGAAAATTTGAGGTTTTCAATGAAATACAGAAATTGTCATTTTCTTATTTTTATTGAAAATATAATGATACAAGTACTATGCTCTGAACTAATCAGATTAGGTCTTAAATTAGCACTAAAAGTATTTTTACAGCATTGAAGCACTGCCGTCAGGATAGCAGTGTAAACTATGGCAACCTATGAGAAGCTTTCTAGGAAGACACTGGAGCTGTGTATTAGATTTCATTTTTCATAGTATCTTCATTAATGATCTGAAAGTATCATATCATTTAAATTGAAGGTGACATTATATTAAGACATGTTACCAAAATTCCAAAAGGAAAGTAGAAAGAAAAAGTATTCAAATACATTTTTTGAATGAAGAGGCACATATCCAGAGGATACCAAGGCCACAATAGGCTTGGGATTGATAATGGAAAAATAAATCATAAATGATTTTGCAGTTTAAGGTGTCAGATGTAAAATTTCACTTTTTTTTTTTTTTTAGCAGTCTTCTGAGAGGTTTTCTTCTTCAAAAATTTGGATCCATGGAAGCTGAATGATTTCATCCTATGCACATTTGATTTGATTGCTATATCAGTGGTTGAAAGACCCCAGAGAAAGCATGTCTTGTTTTCATTTCTGGACATCACAGTAAATCTAGCTCACCATCTATATCATAGCTCCTTGACTCATAGTGAATGTCATATCTAGTAACATTGTTCATGAAGCAATGCTACTTTCTTACTCTATAAATATTGGGTGAATAGTTTGGACAAGTGATACTCAGCTGATGATGTGTTTGCAAACTAATCATTCCAGCTGTTCATCACTTGGTCTTTGTTATTCACAGTTGGTCACCCAGGTCACAGCATGGTAAAGACATCTGAAAAATTGTGATAATTGTTTTTGGAGCAAGTGGACAGTTTTGATATTTTTTATTACCTGCTTTCGAGGGACGATCAGAATAACAAGTGTTTTCTGGAGAGAGAGAAAAAAAAAAAAAAAAAAAAAAAAAGTGCTTCTGTCTCTATATATTTATGGTCCCTGACTAGATAAGCAGAAAAATTTTGAGAGCAAAATGATGAGTAGAATATGATAGGCATTCTATTCATTCAGCTGTCATTGGAGCAAAATCTATGAATAAATCTTGAGGAAGAAAACTTGTGTCACTGTAGAAATCAGATGGATCATGCTTTTGATTACGTAGTACAGGAAAAACATAATTGGAAAGTTTTAACTTTAATAAAAATAGAGATAAATAAACATATGAAAACAAGAAATGCATCCAAGACAGTGTGCTATTACTTGTTTGTATGGTTAATATAACCATAAGGCAGGCTATTCGCTTCTCTCAGCTATTCACTCCTTTGTCAAGATGGATTTGCACTTCTCAAATCACAGAATCACAGAATCATCTATGTTAGAAGAGACCTCCAGGAGCACCTAGTCCAACCTCAAATAAATAAATAGATAGATATAAATAAATAGACAAGAATCATAAAATCATAGAATCATCAAGATTATAAAAGACCTCCAAGAATGTTCAACTTTCTCACCCCAAGAGTGTCTTTTTATTTTTTTTCTTTCTTACAAAAAATAATAATAATAATAATAAAAAAATCATTATGTCATCAGAGGGTTGGGGCTCAAGGCAAATACTTAATATTACAAGTTTTGTGATAAAATCACTAAAATTGCTGACATTTAAATTTACTTTTTTACATTTGTTTGCTTTCCGAATCCCTTCTAGTCATGTGTTAATTAATTCACCTTTTATGATAAATCTTTTGCAAGATTTTAGGAACAATCATAGGAAACAAGCAATTGTGGTTAGCTTTGAAAAACATGCCACATGTGGAGACAAGCCTTTGTAGGCTACATACAAAAAAAACAAGACAGTATTGTCTTTGATGTAAATTTGCTACAAAATAGATCAATTATACAGAAAATATCATCAATATTTGTGAACTGTTGCTATATTCATAAAGATAGAACTAAAGTGTATATCCATTGTGTAGAATTAGCTATTTTATGGGAGAGTGTTTTCTACATCATCAATGACAGCTCAGTGTTATCTGTAATTCATTTTCCCATCTAGTTGATGAGAATTCTAGCTCTTACTTCCTCAGTAGAAAACAAAAATCCCAAAATTAGAAACTATGATACTGACCCTAGTTTAGAAATTTTAAAAGCTTTAAACAAAAATCCCCTGAGGTGTGGACTCTCCACACTAGAGACTTTTTAAAAATAGATTAGAATAACATCTGTGAGGAAGAACTTCTTATAGCTTATCCTGTCCACAGGGAGAACACTAAACTTGACAATTTCCTGAGGTCTTTTCTAGTCCTGAAACATGAGGAGTCTAATGGCAGCTATCTAGCTATCTAGAGCACTTATTCAGGCTACAGCCTCACCTCTAAATCACCATTCCAATGGCTGGGTAGGAATTTTAGGAAGAAAGTGAGAGACTCCACTACCATCCTTTCCCCAATGCCTGGTGATCAGGATACAAGACATAACTCAGGTTCCCACTGAAGACAAGATGGGACTTTAATTCATGCTTCAGTATTAGCAGATAACAAGATGTTGCTCACCATTCCATTCTTAACTGAATCAAAATTTTATCTAGGGTATAAGTAAGGAAAAAAAAAAAATCTCAAAAAGAAAAAAAATAAGAAGAATCTATCAAAAATAGCACATTCCCACAAGTTTCATTTGTTCCAAGTAAACATTTTATAACCAAAGAAAAATAATCCCTTAACCAAATAATGTCAACCAACTGAAGAGACAATGGAAATACTAGTCTAGTAATACTGCTTTTTGTGGTAGTCTGGATACATACTTATTTATTCTGATGTCTTGTAGTGAAAGGAAAAGACAGATGTGCTCATTTCCTTTTACAGAAAATATGATTTTTACTGTTGGTGTTTTGGGAATAAAGAAAAAATGAAGTGAGAGTGATATACATGGCATGACCATCTACTTTTTCAGTATATTTGACCACTGTTGTATATACTAGGTAACAGGAAAAAAAAAAAAAAAAAAAAAAAAAAAAGTAAGGAAAGAAGAAGAAGAAAAAAAAAGCCTGGAAATTACTCTGTCTCCCTTAGAGCCCAGGACAAGTAATACCTATGGCAGCCTTGACATTTTAGAAAAAGTTTCCATTGTGGTTTTACACTAGAAGAAGATCTAATTAGTTTCTGATGATCTTATTCTCATTTTTGAAGGAAACTAAATCTGATGTCAGTTTTAAAGAGCATTTAAAATACTTAGAAAATTAAAAAAAAAAATGTGGATTTTACTTAATGTGGTAAGAATTATAGCAACATGTGAAACCCAGGCACCTCAAGAACCTCATACTGGCAACCTGAAGTTTCCTTTCCACTTTTTGTTCAGTAGGATGAATCTCAGATGGGAGATTCAGAAAGGTTCATATAAATGAGGCTTGCATCCCAATAGCCGTGGTCTGTTGTATTTCAATATATGAGTTTTCAAATTTATGAAAGAATGTGGTAACACAGATAGACTTTCCTTATTTACTCCAGGATTTCCCACAATTTCTTGAACCATAGTTACAAAGATGAGAGTGCCATCTTCTCTCTCTTCTCAACAGAAACAGACAGTATAGCAGGGGTCAGCAGCCACAAATAGCAGCTTGGTAGGTTTAGGCTGGCCAAACAGATTTTCTGCAACTTTTACAAAATTCTTCATTGGAAGGGTGGAGGAAAGGTGGACCTGAGAGACTGTGGAATCTCTACCTTGGAAGGTTTTAAAAATTTGAGGTAGACAAAGCCATGGCTGACTTGATCTAGTGCTGGTGACAGGCCTGCCTCAAGCAGGAGATTAGAAAATGTCAAAGGTTGGACTAGGTGATCTTGGAGGTCTCTTCCAACCTAGATGATTCTGTGATTTTGTCCTTCAGAGGTACTCTCCAGCCACTGTTTCTAATCTGTGATTTCTATGGTTCTATGGGTATTTCTTCATCTAGTATCACAGTAGATGTTAAGCAAATCAGCAAGTAAATTGGATCATCACATCAGAAAAGGGTAATAAATATTCCAGATTTTAGAGAAATGCTTCAAGGATGTGTGGTTCTGCATTGTAGTATAAATGTATAAATAGATCTCCAACAAGAAGAAATGTTGTTAGTGTAAGAGTATAGCTCTTTGCTCCTTTGACCCATCCATTCAGAGTGATGCTACAGCACTACATCTGTGCCCTTATGCCTTATGGCACAAATGCAATTTACAGCCAAGAGGGCAAGATAATATATCAGCCAGCACTTTATAATCTGCATACAACACTTAAACTTCACTCTGAAGAGAAGATCTAATATGTACTCCTGCAACTAGTTATGTGCAAATGGTACCTGTGTAGCATCTAAATCAACATTGCACTGTTCTGACCTTTTGCTCAAGTGTCTTACTTTGGAAAAGCAGACTTTGAATCATAAAAAAGTTGGTTCATGTGTTCAATAGGACATCACTTAATTGAAATAAATGAGAAAATCTTGCCTGGTAAAAGCTTCACTTTTCATATGCCGAGTCACAAAATATGGATCATATATGATATTTGAGCAAAGAGGAGAAAAAAAGGTTCTTTTTGTAGCAGGGATTAGAAACAGAAATAAAAAAGGAGGAAGTGATACTTTCTTTCCTGTGATGCATCTTTCTGTCATTTCTACTTTAAAGGGAATACATCAGTTCCAGGTATCCAGGAAAAAAAAGAAAAGAGAGAGAGAGAGAGAGGAAAAAAAGAAGACTGAATTAAGCTTGTTTCAGCAAATTAAAAATCCTTTACAAATCAGTGGTTTGGAGAGCTTGTAGGATTCACTACTTGACTTCCAAAGAAAGAAAGAACAGCATTTGTAAGGGTGAAAAGTCATTCCCTCTGGGCTTTGAATTATTAAGAGAAAGGTTATTCCAAAACAGCCTGTTATTCCTCCAGCCAAAACCACCACTGGCAGTTTTCCCTCCTGGCCTTCTATGGGAGATCTGTTCTTCTAAGATTTGGAGAGGACTTCTAAGACTTGACCCTGGGCGTGAACAACCAACACCCCAGTAGCTCTCCACTAGTGAGCAGCTCTCACATCTTACAATTCAGATGCAGGCAAACAAGGTAAGGATTTAATGAAACTTGATTTGAGAGTCCCAGCAGAGTTCCAGACCCTGTAACCTGCACAAGAGGTCTTCCTAGGGTTTATTCTTGTCAAAAATGGAGGTGCCAAAAAGATGTCTCTGAAGTGCACCTATATAGTCCTATATATATAGTCTTCTCTCATCATTTCATATGAGGTTTTGTTGTAGCATTTGAGTGAATGCATGAATTAATCACTCTTCCGAAGAAAACTAAAAGATTTTCTATGGAAGGCAATTATTATTATTATTATTATTATTATTATTATTATTATTATTATTATTATTATTATTATCATCATCATCATCATCATCATCATCATCATCATCATCATTAGTTTGCTTTTGCAAGCCAAAACATCTAAATTTGTTAATAGTCAGTTTTTTTTTCCCACTGAAAACAATCTCAGTGGTTTTTTGTTTGTTTGTTTGTTTGTTTTTGTTTTTTTTCCATTAGGCTTAATTTGTGGAATTCAGTGTCTAAATATCCCCTGAAGCTTTTATCATGCATGGCTGTGAAGCATAGTTGAAAGACTTCAGATACTGCAATCCTTTTTAATATGAGTAATGGATTCACAATCTATTCATTTGGGCTGAGGTGTTTAAATTTAGGTAGCCAAACTTTTTGTCTCAATCTCTTTCTGCCTCAGATTACCTACCCTGAAAAAGGATATAATGTCCTTTGTTTATCTCCAAGGGCTGACACAAGGCTTACTTAATTTACATCTGCAAAGTACTTTACAATGCACTTAAAACAGCCCCATTAAAATGCAATGTTTTATTACAAACAGGGGAGTAAATGCTACTGTCATTTATGCTGGTGTCAAATAGGACTAATCCCATTACAAATGAAGGAATTGCACATGGGAAAAGGCATTGCAGGAATCAGAAAAATGCCAACCGGCTTCATCACCAAAGTAAAACTCAGCAAAAACATTTTGAACTCAGTTTGATTCTGAGACTTTCCATTCCTTTTCTGAGCAAAGCCACAAGAGGCTGCAAAATGCAGCTCCAGGGCTCAGGCTGAGTGTGCAGAGCCCTGATGACAGCAGCGGCAGTGCTGACTCATCACTTGTTCCCTGATGGGAAATCAGGCACGGAGAGGCCCAGCACACATACTGGAAGACAGGAATGATCCAACAACTGGTCAGTGACAGAGGAGAGGGAGCAACATTAAAGCATATGAAATAAATTCGAGCAGCAGCAACGAATGAAGAAGTAACCGTGTCCCAGGCAGCTGCTGACACGCACAGGAGCGGAGGCTGCTGGAGATTTTCACTGCCAGGGATCTGGCAGCAATCACAGTAAATGTTGTGAGCTGTTGACAGCTGAAGATGAGCAGCTTAGGCAGAAGGAGAAATCCTCTGGACTTACAGTAAGTCCTGTGACACTGTATCATTTGACTCAATTAGCTCAAATGACTGGGGTATAATTGAACAAACTATAACATGAGTTGTGACTCATGCTGTGCCTCAAACTGCCCATGTCAGTGTGGTAAATTAATTCATAGTCTGCTAAGTGAAAGTTAATAGCCAACGGCAGTTCTTGGCATATCAGAGGGATATTTCATACAAAGGCAAAGTTTAGAGAAGGAAGGGTTTTATGAAACTCTTGATCTGTCAACTGATTTCAAAACCAAAAGTGAATGAGGGTTAGAAACAAGAGACCAGAGTGAAGAAATATCTTAGGTCAACAAAAATAACAGACAGAAGTTATTTCTGGCATCATATCTGGTAACTGTGTTTGAACGTTGATGATTAACGTATTAGTTATGTGTGTGTGATGCAAGAGGCATGGTAAGTGGTTTGCTTGTATATTCAGCTCTCCAGCCTGCTCACTTTGTCCAGACAAAATCCCCAGCATAAAAGGCTTATCTCACAAATTAGCCAGCACAGTCATCCCAGGATTTTATTTATTTTAAGCTGTGGGCCCCAGTGTGACAGACACACCCATTTCCAAAACTACTGCCTTTTGCAGTAACATTTTCTAACTTGCTCTGATTTTTTTTTCCCTTTTTCTTTTTTCTTTTTTTTTTTTTTATTCTTTCTAAAACTGGAAAACAAATTAATGGATTCAATATACTGACAAGACTGACAATAGGGGAAGCCCAAATCTGTCTCTGTTGGATATCGTGTAATGTCCAAGCAGGACCCGGATCTGATATTTGGATATGCAGCGGTTATATGTAGGGGGAAGTATGAAGTGAAAGAAGGATCGGAGAGAAGCTAAAGACAAATGAGAGGTAGGAACACCCTGAGATAAGATCAGGGAAGTGAAAAAATGAAGTGGTAAGTAGTAACACAAATTTTGGAAGCTGCAAGAGAAAAATAGAAAACAAAAGGAAGAAAAAATAAACACAATTTTGAAGAACGAGTCAAAAGAGAGTGGCACAAGGCATAGTTCTGGACCTAACCCTTTAAAAAATGCCTGTCTGTATTCATGGTGGCAGGGCTGAGCGCTGATAGCTGTCATGTTTGTAGAACTGTTGAGGCCCTTTAAGACGTGCTGATTTTTTAAGAGCTTTGCCTTTCTCAGAACTGCTTAATAACTGCAAATTTAAGTAGTCCAAAACACATGATAGCATGAATCATGGTTCCTGTGGTAAGTCTGTGGTAAAATGTTGTGGCAGAAGTAGTATAGCAGCTTATTAGAAGGTGAACATACACTTTTCATCCAAACATGGATATAGCAAAGATATGTTGAAGACTGAAAGTCCGTTAATCAAAAGAATATGTTTCTGTTGGAAACATAAAAACCATTCACATACCCCAAACACAAATTACTGCACCTACCGTGTTGGCCATTCCTATTAAACAAAGTCTTGTTTTGTTTTGTTTTCTGTTTTTCTTCCAGAGGGAGATAGAACTTGAAGTTCTGAAGTGTACTCAACCCCAAAAATATAATGTTTTCTCTTTAACTACACAACAATTTCATTAAGTTAAACAAGGTCACCTAAAGAACTGAAATTTGCCATTCAATAGACCATCAACAACTTTGAAACATTTTATATAGAAACATAATTTCTGACTGAAGAGTTCTTCAGTTAAAGGTAGAGGATCATATTCCTAGATGGCATAAGAATGGAGTAGGTCCAACTATATTATTCTCATTTATGATCTTGAGAGTTTTCTGAGATAGTATCCTAACTGAAGCTTGAGATACTTTTCTATTAAAGGCCTCCCTCCCAGGAGACTTAAATAGTAGTATACTTTTACTTTTATAGTCTTTAAAAACAAAACAAAACAACTTAAAAAGTAAAAGTGATAGGTTCTTAATAAGTGAATAAAAAGTGGTATTTCTCACCCTAACACATTTTACAGCTTTAATTCAGACTTCCTTTCTTTTCTCTACAAAAGAAATGGGCAGCCCTTAGCCCCTGTGCAGCTTGTGTGGCTGTTGTAATCTCTGCCAGCCACCAGCAAGCAATCTTCAACCCAGCAATGCCAGGCAGAGAGGTGTTAAGACCCGTGATGATGAATTTTCTGGTGGGACAGTGGTAGGCTGAAAGCAGAGGGGAAGCTGATGACATGTCAGGCACAAAATACTGTTATGTTCCTAGATTTTGTTGCCTCAGTTTCTAGGCAACAGTGAGATATCTAGTAATTTATTAGTGACTTCCCAAAGTCCTGGCTGAGGTAGTTTAACTAGTGCCAGTTAATAATTCTGTTGCACAGGCAGATCTCCTGTGTACAAACCCACCTTCTTAATCAAGAAACAACCACGATTCATTCCCTCACAAATATTTCCTTTTCTCAGTCTCTTCACAGCAATGCAATCATATTCAACAGTGGGCCTAAGTAGAAGAGCCAAGCACCAGGTCTTTCAAGATAGCATCCTAAATGAAACTTGAGATACCATTCCATGAAAGGCTTCAAGATCTTTGGGATAAACAGTATTCTTTAGGCTATAAATACTTATTTTCCTATATGAAAAACTACATGCATTGTTTGCCCTGTCAGAAATGTTTTTGTGGCAACTCCTGGACTGCCTTTCCTAATGGTGTAGAAAAATAAAAATAAAAATAAAAATAAAAAAATGGTTTATCTGGTTTAAATTGCAATCTGTCTCTCACCTCAAGTAGTCAAAAATGTTTTCTCCACCCCACACAGGTCTGCAGCAGAATTTGAATGTGAACTGCACCATAGTTTTCAGCCTTAAGATCTAAGGTGCAGGCCAGGATATTTGGATTTACACCTGACTTCTGCATGGGAAGGTGATGCCATCAATTAGTGAATAAAAACAGACAAACTACCTCCAGTTTAATTAACAGACTTTAGCCTCAAACCCAATTCAGAGACTTCAGGTTTGGGGCCATTTTGTATCAAAGGGGTGGAAAATGCAGTTGCATTGCTCCCTTTAGAACTGCAGGGCAGTTACTTGCCCACAGCGATGTAAAGCTGGCATTGAACGGTCTTCAAACAGAAGTGCACAGTGCTGAATTCCCCACAGCCCTGAATCATTGCTACATAGGTCAATTTTACACTAGAGCATTATTCCACTGACTGACTAGTACAAGTCAAATCACAGTGTTATCTAAAATCTCCATTTTCTGTCTGTTGTGTAAAGAGAGCAGAATCTGCAACATGTTTCTGAGTAAAGCTGTGTTGCTCAAAAAGGTTGTTTTAATACTTTTTTTTTTTTTTTTTTTTTAATCTATACTTGTAACATTTAACCTCTGAGAAGGAAAGAATAGTCTTGGTGTTTAGATGCTATGAGAGGTGGTTTTGCTAGTAGTCCCATATAACAGAGCTTACGCAATGCTTTTGTTCCCAGAGGATTTTATTCCTATGCAGTTCTGTGTCTCTCCCCAAAAGGTCTGAGCATCTTCCCATAGAGAACACAATGCTTGTCTTTTTCGTCTACTACAATGACAATGGTAGCAAGTCACAGTTGTTACAGTCTATATGGAAAAACAGTAGCAGAGACTGAACAGGTCAAAATAGATATGGCTTTACCAAAATCACAAAATTTACACCGACTGAAGGCTTGACCTGCCATCAACAGAGCAGTGCAGCTTACACTGCTGTGGAAGGGAAACAGCAACAATTTAAAAAATCCTTGTTCCCCCATGGTCAGAAGTGGTATGCTGGAATCATACTAGCATGCAACCACATTTAAACATAGCTATGGCCAGCATGGCTTGAATTCTAATGTGGACAGTGCCTAATTTAGGAAAGACACAGGAGAAGCTGAATGTAAATGTGCATAGGGGAATGTAAATGACTTGCACCAGTGTCACTTTCACTTTGTTATTAAAAGCAGTCTCAGTGCTTTGGAAGCAAACAGGCATCAGTGCAGCAGACTGGCTGTTGCCTTTAACACAAGGCCAGAAAAAAAACTCTAATTTTAGCTCTTTGTGAATGTACCATTTGAACAAGACACCCCTATGAAACAGGAAAGGAATCTCGCCATTAGCTCACCATTCTCTGAATACAGGCAGTTCCAACCTGAGGTAGCATCATGGATTGGAGGCAGTTACTTAGGTTTTATGCCATGCCAGTGGTGTTTTTTTTTTTTGTTTGTTTGTTTGTTTGTTTGTTTCACCTCTGGCAGCAAAGCTATAAAGTGATTGCAGAACAGGTTTCAGGTGAGGGTCACTTCTCAGCTGTTAGAGGTCACTGTCATCTACAGGAGGGCAGGACACTTTGGCAGCTGTGTTTTCACCAATATTTCACAGTGAAAACTTTTCTGTCCCATGGCAAATTGCCTGAATGTTTGGTCTGATGTTCCCTCCTTAGCTCGCTGCCTAAACCAAGGATGGGGGAACCAATCTCCTGGGGCTCTGCAGAATGGAGGTGAATGGTCCTACCTGCATCCCATACACCTCTGTGCCCTAGGGGAGACAAGACCAGGGCAGGTGGACACAGGACTGAGTAATTCACATTCACCACAGAAAGGTGATCTGGCTGGAACTGATGGGTCAATGTCAGGTAAGGTAATGAAAAAGGTAGGTTTTATATCACTTTTATTCACCTTCATTTGCCTTGGATGTTTTCCAGTGCAGATAAAGACCTGATCATATTTATTTCTACACATAACAATGCTTTAAAAATATATATGTATAAATAAATAGTACTATATACATCTTAGAAAAATGTGCTGCTATATGACTATGTCATTTTTAACAGGGTGTTAATAAGTGTACAGGTTGGCCTTGTCACCACTTCTGAAATAAACTAGGGTTTCCTTTGTTGAAGCTTTTATTAGACTTTTGGATTGGAACAGTGCCAAGATGGTCACAGGATCGCATGACTCAGAGGGTTACTGAGATTTAAAAGAGTTTTAAGAGTTTAAAACAATAAAAAATAGCTCTACTGTGTCACTTTTAATAGATATAAATGTGTTACACAATTCAGACGCAGAAACTCCTTTCAGTAATGAACAAAGATCACCATAATAGCTGACATTTCTGAAATGTTTGAGAAGTAAGTTCAAGGTCATGTTTAAATGCAAACATGTTACGCATAGCAATTATCATGTGTTTGTTGTATTTATTGGTACAAAGTATTCAGAGAGTCATGCATCAAGTAAACTAATGGTCTATTACTGAGCAAAGTTTAACGTCAAGCAATATGCTATGAATTTTAAAGCTTTTTTTTTTTTTAATGTTAAACTGAAATTGTAATGAGAAAAGTATCTAGATTATGAAAGATTTACGAAAGGGGAGAAGAGGGGAGAGGGAAAGGAGAGTAGAGGGAATTGTTTTAAAAAAAAATCTTTTTCTTAAATCTTAGTGTTTCAGTCCAGTTGTATACCTAACAGGATGGAAACTACAGAAGTGATTCAACTCTTGTAATGTATGTTAGTCTCTTAAACATCCCAAGCCAGGTGAAATTCTCCCCTCTTCATTTCCAAGCCTGTACATTTTGACCCAGTGTCAGACTGAAACTGTGCTTGGCCTTTCCGGGAGCTTCTGTGAGTAATGCAAAGTCTCATCTCCTGACATAGGATACCTTTGCTGGAGGCAGTTTCAGTATTTATCAGCCTGTCGTCGCTATGGGCTACAACCTGCTAACAAAAACCTTGGGCTCTGATTCATTGTCAGCGGTGCTGTTATTTAACAGGGTTTTAATTTAACCAATGTAATTGCCTCCAAGAGTAGTCTTTTTTTTTTTCCTAACTTTTTTTTTTTTTTTTGACAGAAGATATTTATTGATCTTATGGTCTTTTTCTTCTACTTGATTCATATTTGTACTGTAATAAAATTTGCCTTACTTTTCTTTTAAAATCCCTGGCAAAACATTACTAATATCATGGTAGGGACAAAACACACCTGTCCAGGAAGATACATTAATATCTATGCTGGGGGATGTCACTAGACCTGCAGACAAAGTGAATGGGCTGCATGTGTTCAAGCCATCTGTAACAGCAACACAGCCACATGGACTTCATCAGTATTTTGCAGTGTGGCCCTACCCCACAAAGCTCCTAGGGGTGAATTTCACTCAAAAAGAGGAAACAAGTGCAAAACCCAAATGCCATTGCTGTGGTTATTAGAGATGAAGACAATGAATCAGATTCAGACCTGAAGGCCTAGACTACCCCAGAAGAATTAGGCGTATGATTTAGTTGGGTCTACAAATGGGGCTCAGCAGTGAAGTGCAAACCCAGCAGTGGGCTCAGTAGCTCCACCAGGGAATTAAACAAAATGTTAGTTCCCAGCAAATAACTCTGAAAGACGTGATTCAGCAGAGAATTTCTATACCATTTAAGTATTTTTCTTGGCCAGGAACAGGCTGCAAAGAGGTATCCTCTAGGAATCACAGAAAATACTAACCTCTAAATAAAAGGAGAAACAGATTTGCCACCCAAGAGATGCAACCAATACATTTGCACCCAATTGGGGTCCATCTAGTAAAGGATTGATTGCTAGGTTGGTACCAACTTTAGTGTTTTAAAGCCCTGGGAATGACTATTATAGCCATTGCAACAGGCCCTGCCTTCTTCCTGTGACAGTTTTTATTGGCAGATCTCAGTGTGCTTTACAAAAGGCGTCATGATCATTAACTCCCTCTTACAAATAGGATGAATAAGGAACAAGCAGGGAGGGAGGGGGCAAGATCTCTCCTGAGTTCAAATAAGGACTCAGACACAAACATGCACAGTGCCAGACCAGTGATCAGCTGTGGAAGATCCTAAGCTAACGCCTCTACTAGTCTGCTTTGGGCCTCTGGTTTTTATTTTTAAAGAAAAATCTTGCACACAAATGTAAGACTAACACATAACTACTCACTAGCTGGTAGAATTGATGGATTTTCTACAAAGTCTCATGGTTGTCACATGCCACTCTTTTTATTTCTCCCACAAAAAAAAGATCACTGCTTACTAGACAAAGAATTGTTAATAATGCTAGAAAAACCTGTATCTATTTAATAGTATTTCATTTTGCAAAGCCACTCCCAAGCACAGTGGCATAATTTTCATTTTTAAAAAAAAGCGTTTAACTTATTGGTCGTGGCTGCAGATTATCTCTAAAGATACTGCAATACCTGGAGGTACTGGGGAAGGCCTTTTTAGAGCTGTAGTTGATGAAGCCACAGGAAAACAATAAGATCTCCATTTAATTATTATTATTAATAATAAAACAATAATGATAAAGAATAATAATAAAAAATAATCCAGCCCTAGTACTGGAAATAAAACAGGAAAACGTGAACTTGGGAGACCTGAACATTGAAAAGAATTAAAGTAATGAAATACATATGAACTTTTACCTATTTACTTACTTCTTTATGGGACTTCCTGTTTCAGCAAACCTTGCTCGTCATTTTTGATGACTCAAGACTAGTAATAGTGTAGCTCCAGAGCATAGGTTCTTTGTCTGTTTAGTTGTGTTTTGTTGTTGTTGTTTGCTTTGTTTTTCTCCAGCTTTCATTCTTCTCAGGTGTTACTCATGGAGAATCATGGATCTGGTGGGTAAAAATATACTGGGGAGAGATTTCCTGGGAACAATGTGCTTATGGTGAGAGGGGTTTGGTTCTCCACAGGTCTTTTATTAACATATTTCTACATTACTGTACCCAACTCAGGTAATAAACCTACCAAACAACTCTGGGATAAAACCAGGGGGGCAGGGAGGAAGCATGGGTACAAGGCAATGCACTAGTTTGTGCACAACTTAATTTCGAATGGTTATTCACAGCTTTGTCAGAGTCAGAAGGCTAAAATCTAGGTGACAATACAATTATTCGGAAATCAGTGACTTAATTCTTAAATATGTGCCATGTCTCTGAAAAGCTGTTTCTTTTATCCCTCACACACTGCAAGGAACATATCAATACGTTCTTCAGAGGAGATGGATGGAGAGCTTAATTCACTTTGCAGATCTATGGAAGCAACACTTTAGCACTTTGGCACAAACTGTCTCTGACATTGAAAATTAGTAAAGAAAAGAAGTGGTAAAAATGTCAGGAGCAGGAGGACTTCATTTTTCTCTTGTTTAAAATGTCATCTGTTATCTGCAATCAATGCAAGGAGACAACATCCTATACCATAATGATTTACAGTATGTTTATAGGCACAGATAGAAGTAATCACAGGGTTAGGCGAACATCTCTTGGTGAATTCCTCAAGTGTCAGAAGTGCCTAGTTCTGCAGTTCCCTCTTCCTAAGAATGCAGGGGAGATAGGCATCCATAACTGTGTGATTTCTGTATTTCCATATACAAAACTGTAATATCTGCAGCCTATCTGGCCTCAGCTGCGTATAAACATCCTGTGACCAGATGACTATAACTTAAAAAAAAAAAAAAAAAAATACTGCCTTTGACACTGAAGAAAAGGCAATAAATATTTTTCACTCTTTTTATATCTAAAGAAATATGTACGAAAGGAAATACACTCATGGTCTTGGTGCTAGATTTAATGATTTAAACTTTCCATTGTTTGGAATTTCCTGTTTCAGTTCTTGAAAATAAAACTTCCAGTACTGATTTTTGTTCTTTCCCAGCAAGAACGCATTGTCCAAATCTTTTAAATGGTGCTGAGATGACTAAGTGCCAGTTTATTCACTTCCTTTGTGTCCACCAGAACTTGGAATACTGTGGGCTATAATGTCTTCTCTGCCCCCAGAATTCCTGTTTAATATTCCTTAGCAACAGAATCCTGGATGTTTTTCCAGCTTTGGTGGCCACACTACTCCACAGTCATTGCCTGCTCTTTTCCACGCAAAACCCTATGTGAATCAGGGAAGTGTTGCAACTCCAAGTTATAGATGGTAAATTAAAATAAAAACAGCTCAGCATTTAATACTTCAGAGAATTTTTTCCAGTCTAAGGCCCAGATCTTAGAGGTAGAATAAAGAATGAATGCCAGGCTTTTTGCATCTTGGACCAGTGCCAAAATAACTTGTTTGCCCTTCCTGTCAGTGAATGAATGATGGTTCTTAATAAATAAAATGATTCCTGCATCTTGCAGCCACTCCCCATCACGTTAGCACAGTGGTTCTTAAGAAGAGTTACTCATACCCTCCCCTCAGCTGCGGCTGGTAGCTCCACGTTCTACAGCAGGAAGAAACAAGGTGTGTAAATAATGTTCAAAATTAGAGATGGACAATTTTCTTTTCTTAAAGTATTGGTTTTTTTGTTGGTTTTTTTTTTTTTGGTTGGTTGGTTTGTTTTTTAAATAAAGATGTTCTAAGTTCTTACATGTGCTATTTCTTGTAGAACATTCACCTCCAGTTATTTTAATGAAAAATCCAAAGAATCATTTGTCTTCTTTTATCCTCTAGAAAGGTTTCCCAAACCAAATTAGTCACAAAATTTAAGTCCAAATCTTTCACACTTTCAAATACTCTATCCATTTCTTTCCGGCAAGCTCTTTTGTCTCTTGTGTGAGCAGTTACAGAGCACCTGAAGCTCAGTACAGGGAGCTGTCCTTTCTCTGGCAGCCGTGCTTGCAGTCAGCACATCTGTTCATGATCCACTTCATAGCCAGCTCCTGCCCAGCACCTACCAGGTAATGATCTAGTTCATACCACCATTTTTCCCCCCAGAGCCTGGTATGTTGTTAGTGTTACAGGACATACAGTAGGTTAGCGCTTGGATTTAATTATTGACGTAGGTCTATTTTACACATCCAACAGTTCCCTTCAAAATAAAACATATGCCTTGGTCCTTGGCATTTTCTCAGTGCTCGCTTGACATCTCAGTATTTATTTGTTCCCAGCTTGCTACTTGCCTGTAGGGTAACCTTGAACAAGTATTTTCATTTGTCTGTATTAGTGCACTGTTTCTTCTGGTTTTGTCTTCAACCACTTCAGAACAAATATTATTCAGGAAATGTACAGGCTGTTTGTAAAAACTGTCTCATTGAAGCAAAAATATACATTAATATTATTAGGGGAAAATAATATGGGCAATAAGTAGTAAATAAGTGGCATGGCCTGAGTTATAAATGGTGAGGTCCTGCCTTCTGCTTATTTTACTACTCCATGCCAATTTTGAACAGAGTCTTGAATATCCTCCCAAAATAGACCATAGAAACACAACACACAATACTCGGGGGAAAGGAGAAAAAAAAAAAAAAAAAAAAAAAAGAAGAAGAAAAAAAAAAAAAAGAGTATAAGAGCATAAGCTAATGCAATATAAAAATCAGGATTCCTTCACAACTGTAGATAGTATTTCAACCATGTATACACATTGCTCAGCATATATCCACTAATAAAATCTAACTTAAAGATTTATCTATGGAAATATGTACCTGGAAATTCTTAGTATAGAAACATTTTGAAAAACAACCATGAAGGCAGGGGATCGTTTTCCTTCTGTTAACAGTAAAAGCTTCAGGATCTCAAATGGATAAACACTCTGCAATTTGAGCTTGGTGAGTCATGCTTAAAAAGGCAGAAGTGTGCAGAGAATCAGCCGTCTGCAATGCATGGGTTTCCCTAGTCTCACTGGACTAAATTGCAAAAGACAAAGCAGGCAAAAAATGCAAAGACTCAAGACACAATGTGTTCCTCTTTGTCTAAGGACACAGAGATCACTCTGGTAATCATCACACAGAGAAGGCTGCAGTGAAGGAATGAGCTATGAAGCTATGAGTCTTTCATTCAGAGCAATGCAAGCAGGGCACCAGAGCTTCACCCAGGATCAAGGGACAAGGATTAGGCCCTGGGACAGCCTAGAAATTGACTTTGAGATCAAACTGAAGGCCGAGCCTATAAATCATTACATCTGTGAGCCCATGCTCAGGTAGAGATTTCTCTGAAGGCAACAGCTGCAATGTAAGAAAATGAAATTAAAGGAATTATTCACCTGTGTAAAAGCTCCATCTCAAATGGAGAAGAGAAAGAGCTCTGCATGTAGCAGAGAAACCACATAAACTTTTACCCCATCCAACCACTCCCAACTTTCAAAATCCAGCTTCACCCTTAGCTTTACCTCTATCACCTTTGTTTCACCCTTGATCCTGAACTTTCCTCAGCTGCTATTTTTCCTGTATCTATTAATCTGTCTCAGATACCCTCTGTGACTGTCACCTTTGTTTAAATTCTCATGTATATCACTCTTCTCTCACCTTGAATGCTGCATTCCTTTTTCTATGACGTTCCCAGATCCAGCATGTGGCATCCATACAATGATTCTGCCTTACTTCCAGGGCATTCTGAAAGCTCATCTCATCCTACTCTCAAATAATTCCACATATCTCTGTATCAATTTCAAATTGCCTGTCCCACTACAAATCTACTGTTCAGTTTAGAATTTTCATCTCTTTATTATGACCCATTTCCTTCCTCAGCTATTTCATGGTTGTTTCTTTGTTTTGTTTTGCTTTTAATAGAAAGTCACTATTGTTTAGAAAATTCGGTTCCACCTGGAATAGCTTTTCTGTCTATTGTTATCTCACTGAATTTTTGAGCCAAATTTATATCTCCTTTTGAAGTCAGTGAGATTTTGTCCATTCGCTATTGTTTTAACCCACAGATATCTCTTAAATGGCAGAAGGAAAAACATATTTTATCCTCTTGATTTCTCTTTCTACAATTCTGAAATTGTTATTATATATATACATATATTACATAGAGTGGCTTATCCTTTCAAGTGCTCTAGAAAAGATATATATGAAATTGTTGGTATAAAACAAATTTGTCCTCTATCTCTACTTCCGTAAATCCCTGTGTTATCTTTGGCTACATGATATATCTTAATCATGGAATTACAGCTGAATACTAAATATTTGTACATGTAAGCCCCAAGGAATGCTAAATTTCTTTTTTTTTTTCTTTCAACTAGGCATGCTATTAATTAATGCATAGCAAAATGATTAAAAGCATTTTTCAAATAATGAACAATACAGAGACAGATGAGTTAATTGATTGATTGGTGTATGAGCAGGGTCCTAATGGACTAGTATTTGCATATTAACACAGATCCAATCTCTCTCTCTTAATGAGCTGCTTGCCACATTTTGTCTTCTTTTAAACAGCAGTGAGCATGATAAAACAAATAAACCCACTGGATTGCTCTCTCTCAAGGGACCAAAATACAAGCTTAAAAAGGCCTCTCTCCAGCACTGATTTATAGAAGCACTTTGTACATCAGTGTAGTGGGTACACAGGGACAGTCACGCTTTATCGCAGGTTCCTTGTGAAAAAAGCCTTTCTGCAAATCCTGGAAATTTACAGCCACTGGTTATAAGATGCTTACAATGTGATTTTCCCCACAGTGATCTGGTGTTTGTCTCAGCTGGTTCTGCTGTGCAAGAAGACAGAGTGAGATGTCACAGACTGGCTCATTCCATCTGTGGCCTTTCTGCTGCCATCAGCAGCAGGGCTGTGCATGTCTGTCTGATCTAGCCTTCTACAAGGAAGAGACATGAATCTTTTCAGGTAGGCAAATGGTAACTTTTAATCACTGGGCTCACTGAGAAGGATTTCAAACCTTCCAGCATTAATAGTCAAAGGCTAGATATGGGCAGTGCCATGAAGACAAAAGCAGCAAATGCATTTCCCACCAGGAACATGTCCACAATAGCAGGGCAAATCTGTTTTCCTTACAGAAGCAGAGTTCATTCTTGCTTGGTCAAGAATAATTAAAACCAAAACAAAATGAAACAAAATATGTTCATGGTTTTTATGCCTGTCTATTGCTGTCACCAGGAAGATCTGTGCGACTTTCCATGCAGTATCATGCACAACTGCAGGGCACAAAGATCTGCTTAACACCATACACATACAGCAGTACATACACGGCCATACCCATGACTTCATGTTGCGAAGTTAACTGGCAATCTGAGGGGCTTCTGGGGCCCAACTTAATATCACAATATGGAATTGCACCACTGTGCCATATACCAACAGATCTGAAGCCAGCTCAGAGTTCTGAACACACCACTAGTTTGAGCGATGTAGACATGCCCTTTGTGTTCTTGGCCCACAGCCTCCATTAGAGTCAATTGGCACAACAGTATTATAGTCACTTCCCTATTTACACGGGATGAGGATCTGGTCCATTATGTGCTTTGGCCGCAGAGAACAGCTCTGCCTTCTGCTCAGCTGGCGGGCTGTGAAGACAGCAGTTGCTGGGTTTTGAACTTGGCATTCAGGGTCAAACTGGGTGACACTTCAAAGCCGCCAGGCTTGGGCAAGTTTCCAAAGTTTCTAGGAAACCCATGCAACCTCCTGCTACCTGGGATTCCCTTGGATTGTTTTACTAAGCTCCCATGGCTATTGAGGTCAACGTTTGCTGTGGATGCATGGAAAGGCTTGTCCAAGTCCAACCCAAACTGGTGCATTATGGGCAAGACCAGCTCCCAGAGCTGGATGGGAAGCAGCAGGGAGCCAGCAGCTCAGGTGGGATGCGCTGTCTTCAGGATGAATTACCAGACGATGAACTAGCTGCAGAGTTTGAATGACTTATTCAGCCGCGAAGAGATCTTGCTGCTGTTTTGATTGTCATGGTTCTTTAGATAAGAAGGGTATTTTCATCTAAGGGGTACACTTTAAAGTGACCTTTAGAAAATGGGATCATTTGTGAACCCTATGCCAAACGGATTTTGGCCCCTGTTTGAGCAACATAGTTAATTAATTCACTTAGTTTTTTTCTTAATGCAATTTTGTTTCCTGTGAAAACAAATATATTGTTTGAATTGGATTATCCTAAATTTAATGTAAATCTGTGTTAGTTTAATGCAGAACATTGTACTGGTCCTTTTCTTTCCTATACAGATGCTTTTTTAGATTCTATCAATCTACCCGTCCTAATCATTCAAATTCTAGAAGAAATCGGAAGAAAAATCTCAGAAGAAAAAACAAACAAACAAACAAATTATTATTCTAATAATGTTTGTGTTATAAATTATAATTACAGGTTGTGGATTCATGATTAATTGAGACCATCAAGAATTTTTGGAAATCAGTGCTGAAGTATTTTGTTGCCGTAATAGTGTCTGTTAATATCTATCACTTTTTTCAAGGAAAAAAAAATATTCTAGGCATGTGCATCCATCTATCTATCACCTGTCTGTCTGGGCATGATAAATGCAACAAAAAACAAACAAAAAAAAAACAACAACAAAAAAATGACATTGATATGAGTTTTCCATTGGATTGATTTCCATCAAACAAGAAATAAACCTAGAACAGGGGCCTCATCTCTACTCATAAAAACAATTTTAAGTCCTTTTTTCTTTTTTTTTTTTCAGTTATTAAAAAATAGGAAGAAATATATACAGACCTGATCTCACTTAAATGCCACACATATCAAATCTAAAAACTAAAACAAAAACAGGAAAACTAAAGTCTGCAAACTTATTTGCTTTCTTTTTCTAATCTTCTTAAAGGAGCTGCTGAAACAATTGGAGCCTTTTAAGATTTTGATGAAATCTTGTTTTCCAGATTTTTGCAGAGCTGAAAGAGGCATAAAAAAGCATGGCTGATATTTATATATTGTTCCATTCATCTCTTTGTTTTTGACCTGCTTTAATATTAAACAATTCTGATTACACATTTAGCTGGGGAGAAAAAAGAAAAAAAAAAAAAATACTACTCCATCTCACTGTGCTAAGGTGTTAAGGAGGCTGGTGGATAAATTCCCACAGTGTGATGTATCTGTGATCCTGCTACTTCACAGGCCCTTCTCTCCCTCTAGTCTACCCCATGGCTGCATCACATCTGTGCATAATCAGACCCTTAATGGGAGGAGCAGAAACCTTTCTTTTACACTGCCTTATCTCCATATCCTTTGTTCATGCCAAGTAGCAGCCTGTGAATGCCAGCCACTTTTCTCTACTTCTATCTCGCAAAGGTTGGGTTTTTCAGTTCCAATGGGGGAAACCTATCCTCCCCAAACAGCTGAAGAGATCTGTATCCAAATATACATGTAAACAAACAAAAGCCATCTGTAGGGAACATGCAAATGTTTTTCTCTGGAGCTGCAGTCCCTACACATGTCCTTGAGCCCTGAGGGCCCTGCTGCGGCTTCTGCAGAGGTCCTCCCACCCCCGGAACCAATTTTAAGTGGTGGAAAAGCCCTTCTTGGGGCTGGAGGGTATGGTATCAGAGTAGATTTCATCCCTTTGTCCCTGCTAGGACAGGTAATATGGAGAAGGGATGAAAAGGCAACCTACCCAGCAATGGAAATCCCCTGCTGCTGCTGCCCATCTGCCTTGGGTTGCCCAAGAGGAGTGAGGGGAGGAGCAGAGGTCAGCTGGAAGGGTAGATGTGTGCATGTTTGGAGCTGGATGGAAAGAGTGTCCATGAGCAGGGGAAGAATCATGTGTATCAGTGGGAGTCAACTGTTCAACTGCAAAAAAAAAAAAAAAAAAAAATAACATGTAAGTGTTTCTGAAGCCCAGCCTAAGAACATCACCCTTATCTAGGTGTTTCCTCTCACCCTTAAACCTTTCCTCCACTTAAATTTAAATCTTCCTGGCACTATCTTCAACTCATGGCCTAATTCTTTGCCTTTCTACCTGATAAATCTTCTTATAATGTCATTTCCATTCTGTCAGCACTTTTATTCCACAAAGAGGACCACAGACTTGTCTTGGTCCACTGTTCTCAGAACCATTTCTGTGTTGTTTCCCCATGGAGGTTTAAATGATGCTACTCCTGTCTGTGTGGTCCATTAGACACCGGGAGGGGTATGTGCAGTTCTGCTGGTGTGACTCCTCTCCAGTGTCAATTATATTTTAATTGCATTCTGTATAATAAAGAGGTTCAGAAACACAAACTATGTAGCCATAAATAAGCAAAGTTTAGCTAAATTAAATTTTATATTCATTCTGAGGTACTCCAGACCAGAATATACTGAACACTTACGCAACCTCTGACAAGTAAATTCAATGTAAATGTATGAGTTTATATCTTATCCTCTCATTAGAAATCTAATTACACTGCCAGGAATTTGGGTCATGGTCTGTACCATTTCATTTCTGTGAAGTGTCCAGGACAGTTGCTGTAGGTAGTAGGCCTTTGGAGTGACAAACTGCTTTTCCAGTATGCTCACTGTGAACAAAATAGGGCCGTAAACAGTGTAATCAGGCAATGCCCTGTCACAGCATGGCAGATAGGAAATATGAAGTATTAAACAAGAATCGGAAGCTGCCAACACAATTGTCATCAAACAATTAGCTGTTGCAGGGAAGACTCACAGCTGATGTAACTGCAGTGATGTATACTGCGATACACTGACAGAAATGATCCAGCAACATATCCTTCTAGGCTGGTAACCTTTATTAGAGGGGATATTTTGCTGTCCTTTTATGTACCACATTACAGGCTATAGTATCGGACTGGTATCCTCCACGTCATGGAATTATTGTACTGAGACAGGGATGCATCATCTCAAAATGTTCATCAGTTCAAAACTCTGCTTCTTTGGGAGAAGCAAACCAAATTACCAGCAACAAGAACAAACTACATAAGAGAAGCTGGCATTTCACTCCTTTGCTAATGGTTATATTCTGATAGGTTATATGTCAGGAATAATTAGACAGTTTGGCTTATTTCCCATCATATTTTCTCCCCGGTAAAATACAGTATAAGCCAGTCCATAAGAAATGGACATTTTGGACAGAACTATTTCACTAAGACACACGAGGCAGAGTGGTCTTTTATAATTCTGAGTGCAGAATTAAATGTAAACACTGTTTACATTTGAATGTGAATGCTCATAGCGAAATATCAGAAAGGTGTGATTTGGCTCCTGCAGATCTCCGGAGCTTTCTGTGACTGGCATTTCTCCCTGGGGTAATTTATAAACTAATATTCCCTGTTGTGCGAACATTGGCAGGCTTGAGGAGAGAATAGCTCCAATTTTCACTCTAACATGGCTGGCTCACATCCAGAAACTGCAGAAGGAATTTGCCACAAAAATGAGATGAAAGGGAAATTCTTACATATATAGTGTTAATGATACTAGGCACAGTCTAAGCAAAGGTGTATAAAGACAGCACATAGATAAATGAAGGTCTATAATGTGGATTAGCAAGGCATTTACATTAACTGTGTTTACATCACAGCCATATATAATTTGCATGTTGAAAAAAAAAAAAAAGTATAAAGAAAATGACATAAATGAGAAGAACAGCTTGCTAAACCACAACACTAAGTGGACCATGGAAGCTGTGTGGATTCTCTTTTTAAATATGGGAATTTCTTCATCTAGGTCAAAGGTTTCACAAGCTACATGAATCAACAGATATAGTAGGTTTGAAGATGTATACTGAAGCTCTTTGGAACTTCTTAAAATAGAGCAACTGTTGAAAGAAGATACAGTAGCGTTACTGGCTGCCTAGACACCATTCTATTTTAATAAGTGTCAAGGATGCTTTAGGGCATATCAAAAATAAATGGCAGTAAGTAGGTAGGAACCCAAGCTTCTGTGACTTCTAGCAGAACTGCAATGCAAATAAACTCCAGTGAAGTCTTTCACAACCTCTCCAGGGTTATCTCTGCACCATTGTTTCCAGTCAACAATTTATAACCTCAGATTTGCTGATTATCCTTGTCTGGACTATAGACTCCAGCTGCTAATGCTTTATACAATGTCAGACTTCGGCAAGTGATTAACTGACTAAACTTACTAATTTCACTTCCTCAAAACCATAGTAGTAGGTTTTCTTTAAAAGATTTAATTTTCTTTTATGAGTTTTACCTCTGTGCAGTTCCACTGACTTCAATGAAGCTGAATACCATGTATTAAAAAAAAAAAAAAAAAAACCTTCCAAAATGAGGGAAAAAAGATATTATATCAGGCATTATCCTTCTCTCCTGCACTTCCAGTCTTGCAGTCTGGTCCCATTGCTTCACATAAAAAGTGAAAACGTTTTCAAAAAAAAAAAAAGCTAGTATTTTAAACAACATAAATACATTTAACCGTTTATATTCAATTATTAGACTTGTTTTCCAAATTGTTAATAAGATTAATTAGTGCTTCCCTATTACTTATGTAATTATTATTTTTTAATTCTAATTTTCTCTATGTAATATACAGTAGAGTACTTATTTCTACGTTACAACAACTACATGAAACTCTGTATATGTATAGGCGCATGTGGAAGAGATTTTGTACAAGAATACATTAAGCATACCAGAGAAGATGTATACTCAAGAGGGAATGTTTCAGTAATAGTGAGGTGTGATAAGGAAATTTAAAACCCCTTGTATGATCACAGTAACATTGATTTGTTTTTATGCAGGAGACTGTGAATTGGTGTCACTGTAGAGAACAGTTAAACACATGGACAGAGCTTCTTTAAGGAACATTTTATTTCCAGCTATGTACATAAAAGATGTTTTATGAGAAGAAAGTTGCTGTAGTCACAGCCTAGCAAACCAAACTTATTAATTAACTGCAGTCTGCACCACTTGCACTTAGCTACGTGCCTTGGCTGACAACACAGCATTCAGTGCTGGTTTGCAAACAAATTTAAATATTCAGCGCACAGCTTCTGGGAAAGAGGCCATCTTTCTTCATGCTGTAGTTTTGGGATGTAACATTTATTAGTGACTTATGTTTATTTCTACTGGCTTTGTGATGCCAGGAGAGTTAGCAGCATTTTGCATCCTCTAAATACATGTATAGGAATGGGGAAGAGAAACATGAGGGATGTAGCAGGGGGAGAAATGTGAAGAGATGCCTGTGCAATGATGGTTGGCAGCACGGCTCTGCGGTATGGAAAAACAAATTCTGTTTTGTAGTAAACATAAAGGTTTTAAATTCTCTATGTTGGAATGGAAATAATCTCTATTGAAAAAGTTCAAAAAATTAATAAAAGCAAACCCCTTCCCACTCTGAATATTTAATAATGAGCCTCAATCTCTCAGTTTTATCTGTCTCTCCTTTTGCCACTTGACCATTCACCTACTGCCAGGCTCAAAACCTTGACCTCTGCTGTTCCAACTCACCTTCCCTATCCCTTTTCAGATACAAATGATGTATCTGAAAACATCTTCCTTTCCAGAAAAAAAAAAAAAAAAAAAAAAAAAAAAAAAAAAAAGATGCTCCTATTATTTATTATTATTATTTATTTTAACTTATTTATGTATTTATTTATTGGTTCCTCATCCTGAGGAGAGCTGTATTTAATTTGCTAGGAAAATTGTGAAAGCTTTTGTCAGGCTGTTTGTCATGAACTCTTGTAGATGACTGGTGTTAACTTCATGCTGCACTCTGCGTAAAGGGTTCATGAACAGAATGACACTTCTTCATACAAATAAATGCATATAATTTTTTTTTTCTTTCTAAAACATAGTTCCTTAAGCAATGTCTTGCTTAGTCCCTATAACATTTAGAACAGCAAGTTGAATGGTATAGAAAGTAAAAAATACACATGAAAGTGAAAAAAGAAAGAATAATCCTAGGTTAGGCAGAGTAAGGCTGAAGTACAAACAATTCTTTAGAAACTTGACCTTATTCCTGGATGAATAACATTCATCCAAAGTGATTGCCATAGTTTAAATCTCTGGACAGTGAATAAAAATAATTTATAGACTCATAGCACCTTTGCTAGTTAAGATCAAGTTTTCAGAAATTTTCCATATTTGATCTGAAGTCATCAATTTGCAGCTTATACTTCATGAAATTCATCGTGATTCTTGTTTATGTGTATACCCTCTCTTACACTCATGCTTCATCTGTTTTATACTAGCCAAGACTGAATTCATATATTCTAATAAAATTTGTGAAGGAGGGTGCTATGATGGTACAACGTACTTGTAGTGATAAATGAAGTGATCCTTACAGTGTATAAACTTCAAGATGATATGGTGTGCATCTATAAATGTTAGGTACCATTATATGCTCTTCTAGGCCATGGAGACCATTTCTGCTCCTTAGTGTCTAATATAATTTGACTCTAATTTCCTCTACAGAAGGGATTAAACTGGAGTCACCGCCTACCTCCACCTCCTAACACCTCTCAGAAGTATTTGATGTATGAGTTAATTTATTCTGTCTCATAATTAATCATATTCTCCCTCATTGTAAAAATGTACAATGTCACTTACATTGCCTGTGTTCATTTTACCATCAATATAGTAAATGACATTTCCTGTAATTAAGTAGAAATATTACATTAAACAATTAAGATGCACATCTAACAGAAGTAAGAAGTGGAACAGAACCAATTTGATGTGAGCATGCCAATGCCCACCAAAATTTTAACCTCTGTAATCCACACTTGAAACTGCACAACAAAGAAAAGAAGTACACGTAAATGGCATTGCTGGTAATTTGGAAAGTTTGGCAGTCCATCTTGAATCACCTTTAACAGCCCCCATAATTTTGAGAGAGTGTTTCATCAAAAATATAGCATAACTGCAGTCAGACCACATTGTTATTTAGGTTGTCCATGGCACGAGGAGGAGTTTCAGGATGCTACTTCTGTTTTATGCCATGGTCATTATGGTTTTCATCAAGGTCATTATCCTTTCATGTTCTGTTTAGAATGATGGTAATAAAGATGAAAGATACCCAAAATGTGCAGGACCCACTCTAGGGAGATCCTTGATTTGATTTGAAAGTACTATAAAAATGTTCATCTTTAAAATAAATAAATAAGTAAACAAAATAAAATCAATAAAAAGTCAAGGGGTGAAGGAACAGAAACATAGTTGATGAAGCCGAGAAATGCTGTAATGAAAAGAACTAAACTGGGGGGGGGGGGGATTATTATGATTAAATAAATACATATATAAATAATGGTTAGATGCCTCTATTACCTCCTTTTCCCTTATCATTTTTAACATAGCTTGAAGAAATTTCTCAGACACAGTCTGTTGAGCTAGTAATATACCACACTAAAAGCTACCAAGAGACAATATGTTGAATGTCAAATCTATGCCTTTTAAAGGATATTAGACAAATACTTTGAAGAACTGGAACTATCATTTTAGGTTAGACCTGCAGAAAAAAAGATTGTGTCTCTTTCTAAATCCTAATGCTGTCTTTGAGAGTGGTCATCACCAGAAGGAGGCAGAGGACCCTTCTATTACACAGGTGTAATATAAACTGTATCTTCTGTCAGATATCATCTGTTTTCATACAGCAATACTAGTCTCATTTAGATTAAATTGAGCCCTGGAGCACAAGGTTAATGGCTATTTCAATAAGCATTATTGCATTGCTTGTTTACCATTTGTTGTAACTCCAGGAACTATTGTTATCTATGGAAATATTCAGTCTCACTTGGAATCCTCCAAGCATCATTGGTCTCATTTCCTTTGAGAGAGATTTCTACCACCTAATTACACACTGTAGAGAGTTTTCTTATAATGGTTTCCAGCTTGTCTTTTACTTTCCTCAGTGTTATTCTATTTATCAGAGAAAAGGGACATTCTCATTCTACAATGCAAGTAGCATTCACTGTTTCATATGATTTTGGTACATTTGCTTATTCCTCCATTTTCTAAATTAAACTATTTCAAATTTTCAATCTCTTCTCTAGTAAATTTTTTTCTGGTTTGCGGTCATTCCCATCATATGTCTCTGAACACGCTCTAATATATGATATACAAATTCAGGTCTTGACTCTGCAAGATCCTGTACACTTCTTGTGACCCACCACATGCCTAAAGCACACAAATATTCCCTTTCCTCTTGGTAGGACATTTTGTATAATTAAATAAAGGTTTGAAGATGTTGCTGGTTAATGTCTCCCGATATATATAATGCATCTCCCGGTTGTGCCTACAACCAAAAATACACATGCAGTTTTTATTAGTCACCCTAGAAGGACAAACTGTGCAGCTTTTGATTTCAGCCACATACTCACATGCTTAAAAATAAGCCCACTGTTAAGCCTCTGATTCTTCAGATTAATACCAATCTGCATATGTTTGTTCCTGGAAGACCACACACTTACTATAGGCATAAACTATGGCAATAATATACATGGGGAAAAATAAAAAAAAAAATAAATAAAAAAATATGAAAAACCCAACTGAATTATGAAACCAAATTACAGCTAAATACAATGACAATAAATACTTTTAGCCACAGGCAATAAAATATTGTATCATTAATAAAGCTAAGTGGAGAAAAATTTTGCTTGTCACTTTCATTTATAACTTAAATTTTATACTTTAGCCTTACTTGCTAGCTCAGTGCATTACACATCTCTCAGGCAATTCCCCTCTGGCCCCAGCAATCATGAGTTACTGTGGTTTCAGAAAGTGGTGAACTGGGTAAATGGAAACTGATTTTCAAGGATGAAATAATGGTCTTCAAGACTGTAGAATTTTTAAAGGAAAGACAGTTGAGACAGAGAGACAGCAAGGAATTGATGATATGGAGGTTAAAATTGCAAGTCCTTATGGGTGTGGGAGACAAACTGAGAGGAACTTATGGAGCATACTTTAGCTGTTCTGAGATTAATCATTCATGAGTTTGCACATGCCACCGATAATAGCTACAAATAGCATTGCTCTTGACCTTTCTAGTGACCCAGACACCAAGCCCATTCCGTGTCCTAGCCTTAACAGGCCATTCAAGAGACTTGACGAATTCAAGAAAAGGATGAAAAAATAGATAAAAATACTACTTAATTCCATCACTTAGTTCCAAGGGGAAAAAAATATATAAAAGAAAAAATAAAAGAAAAAGAAAAAAAAAGGAAAGGAAGAAATAGTGGTAAATTATCTCACAGTTAGATATGCAGCATATCATATACTGGAGCTAGTGAAGAAGCACCTCAGAAACACTATGTTTTGTTTTCTTTAGTAGATGTAGATTGGGATAACCCCATTTATGGCCACAAACTAGAGTTATGGCTGTTTGGGATCTTGTCCTATACATTCTTGGTGTCTCTCTACTTCAAACACCCATTCGGGAGAGATTTATTGGTTAGAGACCCAATATAACAAGTCCTTCACATATTAAATAAATCCAAAGATATTTGAGGGACAGGAAAGAAACAGCTGAAGACAAAACTGTCATTACAACTTTGAAATGAAGCAAAAAACTCAACTGCAATCTTTGAGAGTAAATGAGGTCAACAGATGCAAAAACTAATGGGTAATGTAAAGCTTCCCCTGAGATCTTTCTTCTCCCTGTTACAGAAACTAATCATACTAACTATTGTCCTTTCAGCCACTTGAAAGAATACGGCACGTCTACTAGAACCAGACATTAATTTTAGTTATGTTATGAGTGATTGAGCAATGAAATAGATCATTTATTATTCTACTGTCTTGTTTTTGTTTTTGTTTTTGTTCTGTGCTTCTACATGAGTTCTCCTTATGCACACACTGTTGTAAACTGCAAAGTAATTTATGGTTTATTCCTCCAATATGTTTCATAGTAAAGTTGAGAATTCTGTTGCAGTAGATAACATTTAATCTAAGGGAGCAGCCTAGAAATAAAAATGAAAAAAGAAAAAAAAAAAAGGGGGGGGAGGAGGGGGGGAGGAAATTCACAACAGCTGCAGATGAAAGACACGGTAAAGATTCTGAATAGTCTTGGATCGACTGTCCAAGGGACTAAATAAAAATGTTGTCTATGACTTTGGACTTCGGCACTGACACCCCATAACGTCTATTTCATTTATCCAGTAGTAAAGAAACCCTCACAAAACTATTCCAGAGCAAGAATCCTCACAATTCACAAATCTATAGATTAAACCAGTGCTATTAACAGTACCACTTTATCTGAAATTTCTGTAAATACATCTACCGCACATACATACAGCAGCAACTATAGTTGTTTCTAGATTCCTAGTGATTCCCAGGATTATTACTTCAGTTTTCTTCCAACATTCTTTATTTAAGCACTGACTAAAATATGTGAGACTTCCTTGGATCAAGAAAGATTGTTAATGCAGGCTGGAGACCAAAAGGGAAAAAATATTATAAGGATAAACAAATGCATTTCTCACCTGTATCATCTGAACCCACCCAGATTGTAAGAAGCTTATGTTAGAACTTATGTTAGGAAGAGTTACTATTTGCTACACCTACTAATTGGTTTCATTTTTTCAGATAAACCTTTAACAGAATTAAAAGTGTCTCTTATAACCTGAGTATAGAATATACTTTTCCTTGCCTATTGCCTGGCATAATTGGCATCTTTATGCATTACCAGGTTATAACAAACTAATCCATCACATATTGTAAGTATATACTGGGGTTCATCCTCCTACTGTAAAATATGCATATATTTAATCTTAAACCTAGTCTTAAATCCTTTAAGTAAATATTTACATGTACTTCTGTATTTATTTAAAGACCTGAATATTAATCTTAAAGATAGAAATCTGCTTATGGAAAACTGAATAATTCAGTTACTGACAGATACTTTCCCATAGGGTTTCATTGGAAATTACCATTGACTTCAGTGGGTGTGTATCAAGCCATTAAAAGCTGCATGAAAATTAGATATTTGAGTCACATAAATCCGAATTTGATTGAATTTGAATTTATTTGAAGAAAACTTTTCTGTTTGAAACCATGTGATTTAGAACATATTTATACAGCAACAGATTCTGTATCATTAAAAATTGTTTGTATTGGAATTTTGTGATCTGTATGATTAAACACTTAATAATGAGGTCACAGTTTAATCACTTTGTCTAATGAATAATTTGTCAGATAGTTACAAAAGCTGCCTTTTGCCTTTATACCTTATTGATTCTTACTGAATTCTCAGTGAACAACTCCACACACTGAAGAGAAGAATGTGTCCCCTGTTCCCTGCCTTTTTTTTTTTTTTTTTTTTTTTTTTTAAATTCAAGGTCAGTTGTAACTGTGTGTATTTCTTCATAATGAAGAAACAAACATGAACTACAGAGTGACCAATCCAATGAAGTCTTGAAAATGGGTTCTCCAGGCCACCTGCAGTTTTAACTCTATTGATATAACAGATTGCAATAGTATTTCTGCTATTGTTAAAGCAAAACCTAGCGTTAATGTATCAAAAAGCAACTCAGTGGAATGCCTCACCCATTTATGAATGACTGGCTGAGATGTCCTTTTTGGTAGTCATTGATTTATGGATCAAGCTGTCACTTTTAAGCTGTGGTGATGCACGTGTGATGACTTCCAACAAGCACATTCCTGAATGATCTTTGCTCTAATTATAGACACATAGCTGAAGGCAAAAAAAAAAAATGAAATAATCACAGAGCAACTATCAAACAAGGGTACAGAAAGAGAAATAACCATTTACTATGAAGATAATCTACCGTATAAACTCCACAGTCTTGGTCTTGGGTACAATCAATGGACCTGTAAGTTTAAAATGGAAAAAAATATTCTGAAAACTGAGAAAAATATCTAGTTTTCAAGCCATTTGATATGTCTCTCATGTAAGGACTATCCCGGACTGTCCAGTCTTCCGGTAACTTAATTTCATCTGAATATTCCAAGGGCAATAACATCTTCTTAGTTCACTTTACATTGTCTTATTTTCAGTGTGTTTTTCTCCATTTCAACTTGTTTTAACATTTGCTTTCAATATTTCAACCCATATTTTCTGTTTTACAAATGATTTTTTTTTTCCCATAAGTCCTCAATTCAGTTAATTTTCCCTGCCAGCAAATACCTGCTTATTATCTTACATAACACAGAGGTCTCAGAAAGCTTGCCTGTTATGAAGAATTACCTGCATCATGGTTTACATCATTTTCATCTCTACTGATCACCCCAGCATCCACATAAGCATTTTGCTCCAGCTGTGCAAAGTATATATTGTCCTTTCTTCCTCACTGGCCAACAGTCTTGAACAGCCAAATGGCCTAATCATGGGCTTATATAATTTGCAAATTAGTATCACATAATATCCTTGCAGATTGTTCTCATCATCTCTGTGATTTGCATGTACTTTTCTTGATAAGACTCATTAGACTTCTACAGTTCAGGATGCAGAGTCCAGTTTCCCAGGCTTAATGGAGCCAATAGATATCTAGTAAACACAGTCAGTAGAGCATAAGATGCCACACCTCTTTTCCTGAAACTAACATCAAAAATACATTGGAGGTAATACATTATAAAAATACCTCTGCCTCTCCATTGACTTTAAAGGGAGCTCACTCACCCACTCAGCTACAGACATTTATGCTGCAGATTTCTAAATTTTGTGGTGCCCCCCCCCCCCCTCCTTAATGACCACATCCTTGTTTCCAGTAGCAGTCAGCAAGTAAAGTAAACAAGAAATGACAAAAAATTCTAATCAAAATTTTAGGCTATGAAATAATTGTCTTAAGAAAGTGGTGGAAAACTATTCATAACATCAGAGACTAACCAGTGTAAAAATATGTTTCTGTGATTAAAAACATTTACCATTGTGAAAGCCTCACATAAAGCAGTTTCATGCTACTGTCTAAATAAAAATTACTAAAGTAGTTAAAACCCACAAATCTTTTATAAATATATTCCAAGTTTCTATTCCATATCTTCACATCACCATAGGGTAGTTATGCTGACATAGCAACTGTAGTGAAATGGGAAAATGAAATAATAGAAACTGAAACTACACCACCAAAGTCTGACTTTATATTTTTCTACCCATTTGAGATGAAAGCTTTTATTTAATTGGCAATAATTACCTTTAATTTTCAAACACAAGCTAATTTGCCTCCAGGCAGTTGAACATGAACACTGTTAGGATGAATCCTCTGTCTTTTGAGCATCTTGAGTGAAATTTTTATTTTATTTTATTTTATATAAATGTGTAGTGATTTATCTGTTAGAAAACCCTTCAGATTCCTCAGGCCTGTTCCCCACTTTAGATCCTAAAAGAAAAAAAAAAAAAAGATAAAGATAAAGATAAAGATAAAGGAAAATGAAAAGAAAAAGAAAAAGAAAAAAGAAAAAGAAAAAGAAAAAGAAAAAGAAAAAGAAAAAGAAAAAGAAAAAGAAAAAGAAAAAGAAAAAGAAAAAGAAAAGGAAAAAGAAAAAGAAAAAGAAAAAGAGAGAAAAAGAGAAAAAGAAAAAAAAGAAAAAGAGAGAAAGAGAAAGAGAGAGAGAGAGAGAGAAAAAATGTTTACTTCCCCAGATTGAAAGAAAACACGAGTATGCATTTTACTTCAGATCTTTCCTTGGAAGCATTTATTCTCATGCTCCAAAGACTACTAATAGTTATAGTCAATCCAGAACAATGAAAATAATTAAGCAATATGCAGAAGTAATACGTTCTTATTCATAGTAGTACTGAGATAATAATCATTCCAATATCATAGAATCACGGAATCATTAAGGTTGGAAAAGACCTCCAAGATTGGTCCAATCGTCCCCCTACCACCCATGTCACCCACTAAACCATGCCCCCAAACACCATGTCCAACCTTTCCTTGAACACCACCAGGGACGGTGACTCCACCACTTCCCTGGGTAACCTATACCAATGCCTGACTGCTCTTTCTGGGAAGAAATTTCTCCTAACTTCCAACATGAAACAGTAGTCCAGTAATGTCCCAGCAGTACTTATTCACAAAAGTCAAGTTTTAGTTCAAGCTTGAGTTAGAGGAAGTTGGTGCACTATATTTTCATTTGTGTAATTAAACAGTACCCCACTACCAGAGATTAACAAATTGTGATTGGAGATTTTTGCTTTGGGGCTCAAAATCATGCAACATTATTTCAGCAATGGATTTGATACACTATTCTAGCACCCAGGCAAATAAACAAACAAAAATCAACTAACAATATTGCCCGGTTTTGTGGCAATGAAACCATAGTATGTTACCTTGAAATTTAACAGTCAAATTACAATGGAGGTAAAGGACATTTATGTGCAGACAAAATAAACAAGTAGTGAGCTGTCATATAAAAATGATCTTCCTCAGAGAAGAAAAAAATGTGTAGGTTAAGAGATCAGTAGAACACCTCCATGGCTCCATTACAGTTGCTCAGGGACTCTCAAAGAAGGCTAAGCAAATCAGATGGACATTAAGAAGCAAATTAGATGGACAGGAACTAAGTTGAAGCTTTCTAGGGAATGAAAGAGATCAGTAGAACACCTTTTAGACATTACTACAGTCTTCTTTGAAATGTTTGTAGCAGCTTGAGATGTCTCAGAAACACAAGAAACTGTTGCAGAGACAAGGTGAAATGCAAAACAAAGTTAAGAGAGGAGAAGCAATTACTGAAACTACTGTGAAAAACATGATAAAGCTCAATGCTCACTCAAAAGAAGTTATTCTCAGTAAGTTTTTGACCTCACATTAGGCTTCCTCTATGTATGTAAGAGTCTTTCCTTACATAGATTCATGGAGATCTCAGCATAGAAGAAGAAATAGAAGAAGAAATAGAAGAAGAAAACCCTAGTTGCTAATTTTATGTTACAGAAATTAAAGGATTAATCACATTCACTCAATGACTGTGTGCTCATGGCACATCCTTAGGAAACAGTATTGTTGCTATCTTCTCCCCCTTTCTGAGAGCTCATCTGTGCTACATGGCCTTTCATTAATTAATAGTGGATGGGCTAAAACAGCACAGTGGTGTCTCTGACAAAGACAAGATGGTCCAAAGTACAGACTGAAGTACTCACATTGTAGAGAAGATGGGTCTGTTTTCATTTGTTCTGTGGGCCAAGGCACGGAAACATATATCTCTTAAGCTAGTTCCTGAACTCAGAGCACAACTGTGGCATGCTCAAAAGCAGTATAGTATGGCACCATGCCTGAGTGGAGCCCTCAAGAGCAGAAAGACAGAGTATAAATAATTTATAACAATGTCAGGAGCATTTTAGCTGTACAAAATGTGTAAAAGAGCATTCATGAAAATAAGGATCAGGACCAATGTATCTTACTAGATACATGAACAATGCTACTAATCTTCTCCAATACAAAGAGAGGGATTTTTAATGACACCTATTGTGTTTCATTCCCTTTGATTTAAATAATAACCAGGAGACTCCTAGCAAAATGCTCAAACACCCTAATGCACCATTAGGAATACAATTAAATCACAGCAGCGTTAAACATCTCATCAAGAGCTCAGCCAACCTACAAAATTACTTTTCTATCCTTTCATTCCCTAGAAAGCTTCAACTCAGTTCCTGTCCATCTAATTTGCTTAGCCTTCTTTGAGAGTCCCTGAGCAACTGTAATGGAGCCATGGAGGATTGACAGCATTGACAGAAACCCAATTCAGCCTTGTCATGCAGATACATAAAGATGCACAAAGCTATAAGGCTTTTTTAGGCAAGTAAGATAAGGGAGCAAGAACAGACTGCAGCTGTGTAGGTACTCTTGTACTTTGACGTACTTTGGATAAAGCAAAGTCTGCCCATCACATATAATTTGCTGTGTCCCTCCCAACCCCTTTTCTCAAGAACACCGTGCAAACAATGCTACCTCTGAATCATATATATCAGAGAGAGAGATTACTTCCCTCACAGATAACCAGGGAATTAAAAAAACAGAACCGTGAGTCACAGCTCTACTTCCAGTCTGTGTCTGAGGTCTTTTGCTGCTGGTCCAAGGCAAAGTCCATAGAGCATTTGCTCCATGGCCACTTCTTCACCGTGACTTTTACACAGGCAGTGGGCAAGTTCCAGCCAACAGACCTCTCTGGAGTACTCTGGCTGCTAACGCAGCTTCCCTCTTGCCCCACTGACACAATCTCAGACCAATCTATAAATAACAAAAAGAATCACTCAGCACTGAAATAAACACCAGGGGCCAGATTGTATTCGTGTAACTAGGACAAGGAATGTATTTGTGCTGATGGTGTTTGTCTTACAATCAGATTGCAGCAATGGGCAGATGTCTGTAACACACTGACCTAGAATACCAAGGAGAAACAGAAGTCAGCCACTGTGTGATCTGCGCTTAAAATTGATAAATGACAAAACCAACCATGTGTTCCTTAGCACCCAACAAAGTTAATTCCTTAGCACCCACTTTCTGAGAAAACCACAATCAACATTTAATTGTCATGGTTTCTTTCTTTTCTTACATTGAGTTTCATCTACTCTGAAGACCGTGCAGCTATACCATTTCCTTGATCTTCAACACTTTGGCCAACTGTTTACTCAGCCTCCCCAATACTGCTTGAATTATCATTTTGATAAAGATCCAGAAAAAGAGTGGCTGACTTCCCTGCCAAGAAGCACCCCTGAATAAAATAAAATAAAAATGCTTCACATTCCCTCTGTTCAAACACTGCCTGCAGCCGCAGAGTGGGTGACATTACTGAGAACAATGACATCTATTCAAATTTGTAAAGCAAGTATTTGATAGACATGCTTCCTCCAACACAATAACTTCACTGAATGAGCTGTTAGCTTATCTAGCTTTTACGCTTTGAAGTATACAGCTTGAAAAAGTCAAGCACATACCAGCAGTCCTAGACTTCAGTTTATTAGCTCGAGAAATGTTTTAAATTTCACACAGAAAAGGACCAAAAATGTGACAGCTTATTTTATTTACACAGCTTCTGATGATTGAAGGAAGTGACAGCATGCATTAATTTACCATACAGTTACGAGGAGATCTGCAGAGAGCTATGAATTTCTAAGAAATGTCTCTCTTAGTCCACATTACGTAATCTTATTCTTAGTTGTATTCACAATTGACATCCCACAACACTTAATCCTATGGAAGATGTCATTTAACATGGATACATCATGTGCATTTGTCTAAAAGATGAGTGCATGCTGATCAGTGGTATCTCACTATATTTAGGTCTGCAGACTATACCATGCTGATAGCACTAGAAATTATTTTACATACAGTTATTCAAAGGATGCTGGTTATGACAGATTTCTGTTTGGACAGGACAATTCATGAAAAAAAAAAAAAAAAACCTTAAATACCTTACTGAATAAATAAATAAATAAATAAATAAATAAATGTTTTAAAGCTACCCAGAAGCTACTATCTCAATGGGAAAAAGAGGGAAGGAACCAAAGGAGCTGGCCTTAGCTGAACCAGACCAATCTTGCTTTGGGAAAGAAGATGCTTTTTTTGATAAAAGCTAAGAAAATATCCTTGTTGTAATTTGTAACTAAACTCACAAAATCTAAATTATATCAAATGAGAGTTGTTTTGTGCAAATTTCAAATAGTTTGTAATGTTTTCTACTTTTTTTAACTTAATGGAGCTGGATTATTTTTTTTATTTTTTTATTTTTTAAGTTGGGATTGCCAACACCACAAAAGTATTTATACGGAAAGGGAGAGATGACATCTTCTAAGAACATCAGGAGCATTAAAAAAGATTTGCAAACATAACAAATGAGTTTACAAACTATTCACCAAATGTTGCTGTTGGACCTGTAGCAATTCCAGGCCAATTTCCATTAAGTGAGTGCAGCAACTCCACAATGAATACAAAGATATAAATATATATCTTATCCTGTTTAATATTTATTAAAGCAGTTCTCAAGAATTTCTTCAAAGATCTCCTAATCTTTAATTAGCTAGTAATTTAAAGTATTTTGGAACATTTAATCCCAAACAGTTATGACTATATTGTGATATAGATACTGTTTGCATGCACCATTTAACAATAATCTCTTAGTTAATATGAGTTGATAATATTTTGAGCTGATTTTGAGTGTTCATCTATTGTGCTTGGGAAAAAGGTGGGAGTATCTGTTTTGTTAACTAAGATAGTGGAGCCAACATTCTTATTTTGTAATGAAAATACAGATCCATCAGTGATTTCAGATTCCTGTATCTATGTCCAGTCATCCTCAAATCAGCTGATTAGATGCTTTAGAAATGGCCTGTATCATTTTCTGCAATTACATATATTTTCAAATATTTTATTTTTATTTTTCCATGCATAATTTGTCAATATACTACATATTCTTTGCAATTATTTTGGAGTATTCTGATTTTTCGTTATTATAGATCATATGAGAGTTGTCCTCAACCTCCAGCTGCCTAGTATTAGTCCAGTAATGAATGTGCATTACTGAGTCAATTAAAAATCTATTGAGGTCTGTTGTAAAGTTTGCATTGATAACAACTGGTTTTCTGCAAATAAAAATCTTTTACAGAACAAGAGGAAAATCAGTGCCAACATAGAATATTAATATAAATATTAACTAATAATATTTTTAATATTAAAAACATCTTTTTAAGACTATGACAAGAGCTAAACATCACAGCAATGCCAATTTTGAGGAGGAACACAGGCAATATCTACACTTGGATAAACATTAAAAACAGCCCTTGAATTGCTTATGTAGTTTCACTAAATAGATGGAAAAAAAATGGCTTCAAGCACCTATACAAGACAGATCATTAAAATCTAAACAGCTATAATTTCTGTATTCAAAGACTACAAATGCAATAGTTTTGAATGATATCTGTGTTATTTTTCTCCAGTACATTACAGAGAGCTTTCAGCATGCCTGCAGGTATGTAAGTAATCATTACTTACACAGAGAAGGTCAAGAACCATCTAAACTACAGGGGTTCATACAATTCAAACATTTTAACTATTCAACTGCTGCTGATGTCATTATGAAGCATCTTATCAAGTGAGTCAGTTGAGCAGGAAATCAAGAATTCTTCAACTTAAACAATCCCTCAGCAAGGGTTGACCTGCGCAGAAGTCCTGTTTAATGAACTTGTAAACTGCACTGTAAAGTTAAAGGAAAGTCTGACTGCTCGTTTGCTCATTTTCCTTGTTTATATATTCTTTAGGAAACATCTGCTAGCCATTCTGCTGCTTCTTTTTTTTTTTTTTTTTTTTTTTTTTTTTTTTTGTTCCTTTTCCTATTGCTATTAGTTATGGGAGTGAAGGTTTAGGCAATCTTTTAGTCTTTAAAAACTGGCATTTCTGGGTTTACTTGAGGTCACCTAAGCAATGAAGAAACCAACTGTTTGTTGGAATGTAAGCAGGGGAAATGATTTTTCCCAGGGGGTAGAGTTGTGAAAGTGGTTATATGGATGGAACAGAAGGGTGCTTTTTTTAATGTTTTGCCCCTCTTGCAACTGTGCCACCAGACGTACACAATTCTGAGCCATTAGGATGACTGAAAATGCAGTTTGAAAGATCGACGCAAGCCTGACTGCAACAACGCTGACATTTTATTAACAAGTGTTATATTTGTGAGTTGTGTAGCCCCAACTACACTCTGGAATTTAAAAGGTCACTGCAGACACCAAATAAGGCTTCAGACTTTTAAGACCTACTGTGAAGGACAGCTGGCAGGGCACACAAAACTCTGCCACAGGGTGATAAAAGAATGAAGTGAATATTTTAGCAGTGAGCTGTCACTAATTAACACAAAATTTATTTACTTGAAAGATAAATATATTTGGAAATGGTAAATGCTCCAGAAAGAATGTTTGGCCATCAATTGTGCAAGTGTTAGCTAAGTAGGAAACACACAGGACGTGCCTTGGCTAGGATCTGAAGCATCAAACCTGACTATCTCCAGACTCTGAGACATGAAGTTGTTGAATCGGTTGATGATTTCACACTGACTCCAGAAAATCTTCTGGGTACAGTGCAATGACCTCTGATTTATACCCTTTTAAAATGAGATTTATACCCTTTTAAAATGAGAGCAGAGTGGCATTTTCTGAGCGTAACACCTAACAGTCACACTTCCCTGAAACTCCGCAGCCCTGTGGCACTGACCTGCAGGTGCTGTGAAATGTCAACACTTCAAAACAGCAATACTGGAGAATTTTAATCCAGTGGACAACAAATATGATAGATTAGTAAAGGTGTTTCTCCTACATTTGGCTCTAAGTATTGGGCATGACAGCAGTGCTGGTACTGCTTTTCCCTTCCATCATGGGCAGGGATGCTCAGGCTCTGAAGAGAGAGGTGTAAAAATGAATGAATTCTTTCTTCTTCAAGAATATTTCATATTTGTTCTTTGCTCATTGAGACTTTTAGTATATCTGAAATTCTCACTTCTGTGTTTTTCTCCTTTATGAATGTGAAATAAAACAGGACTGGGGCTTTTTCTGCTAATACAGAATAATCTTATAACGTTCCTGCTAACTCAAGTGACAAGTGAAAAAAGGCCACTGAAAAGATGAAGGCCATGGAAAGACCTGTACAGATATACTGGGACCCAGGGGGACCATACAAATATGAATAATTAGTTATTATAATTTGAAAGTTCTTCTTTGGAATAACCTTTAAATTCTTCAAACATGATCCTAGGGATTTCCTCTTGAAAGAGGTTCAAGATGGCCATGTTTCCCTAACATAAGCCAAAAATGTCTCCTTCAGAATTAAATAAATTTGAACCCTGTGGTAAAATAAGGAGGAACTAACTGTGGATTCCTCCTAGGAAGACTACATCACATGCCAGCAAATTGAAAGCATGTGTGTGGACACCAAGAACACCATGTTTGGCCACGATGGAAAATCATGTTCTCCCAAACTCCAGCACACAGGAGTTGTTTACATATACTCAGCTCTGGTGAGGCCGCACCTTGAGTACTGTGTTCAGTTTTGGGCCTCTCACTGCAAGAAGGACATCAAGGTGCTCGAGAGAGTCCAGAGAGGGGCAACGAAGCTAGTGAAGGGTCTGGAGAACAAGTCTTACAAAGAGCAGCTGAGGGAGCTGGGCTTGTTCAGCCTGAGAAAAGGAGCCTCAGGGGTGACCTTATCACACTCTACATGTATATTAAAGGAGGCTGTAGCGAGGTGGGGATTGGTCTATTCTCCCATGTGCCTGGCAACAGGATGAGGGGGAACAGGCTAAAGTTGCGCCAGGGAAGGTTCAGGTTTGATATTAGGAAAAGCTTTACCAAAAAGGGTTGTTAGGCATTGGAATGGGCTCCCCAGGGAAGTGTTTGAGTCACCATCCCTGGAGGCCTTTAAAATACGTTTAGATGTAGATCTTAGTGATATGGTTTAGTGGAGGACTGGTTAGTGTTAGGTCAGAGGTTGGACTCAATGATCTTGGAGGTCTCTTCCAACCTAGACAATTCTGTGATTCTGTGTTCATGTGCAGTGGCCTCTTCTCAGCAAAAATACCTTTGAGAACTGCCATCCCAGGATGCAGACGTGCAACACTGAACCTACTCAAGCTACTCAGTAAGAAGTTAAATTGCAGGACAAGTGGACCACACAGTAAGAAACTGTCTGCACATGTACATCACTCACACTTGTAAATTACCAAAACCTTGCAGGCAATGGAAGACAATCATTTTAAACAGACTTGATGGGCAGCCTACCCAGTCATCAGAGGAACTGGAAAGCACATACACAGGAACTCCAGGAAGGAATCCAAGCCAGTGACAGAGACATGGTGCTTATCAAGGTGCTGACTGAATGGATTCTACTGTGTTAACTGAGAATCTATCTGCTTTTGCCAGATGTTAAATAATTAACCTCATCTCAGCATGACATAATTTATTCTTAATGTCTTTTTTTTTTTTTTTTTCAGACTCTTGTTTCAATTTAAACAATTAACCAAAAGCCAAGAAATAGATGTAGGCCTTTCCATATGTCATCACACTTTGTTCCCAAGTGAGAATGTATATGAGAACTACATATTAGAAAACCCACCAGTAAGATTGCCTTGGTTCTTTGGACCACTAGTATCAACTGAAATCTGTTCAGTGCAAAAAGACTGCAAATGGAGATGAACTTGAAACACTGCAGCAGCACCTCAGGTCGTTTACAACTCCGGAATTATTCAGTCTACAGTACCATTTAGTGAAGCTTTGGATGCTTAGAAGCCATTCATCAGAGAAAATCCACTGGCACATATCAGTGCTCAAGAGCTGCTCCTCTTCTGGAAGCTGTGCAAATAAGAATATCAAAAAAATTCAATATTATCCTAAGACACCCTGTAACAAAGAAATTCAGCAGTCACAAAATCTAGACAATGGATCACCTTTTTGAGTCTCTGGAATAACACACACAGGGAAATTGAATGGAAACATGAGATTGTCCTTTTGTCTGCTTTTCCCTTACATATCTTAAATTCTAAACACATTACACTATACAGTATAATAAAACCTCAGATGCACTAAAGCATAGTCTATAGGACTGAAAAGAGAAGCAAAGAAGTGGGCAGTCTCAGAATGGTTTTCTTTGTAATTGCCTACTGCAGTTGGAATGAAACTTTCTACTTAAATTATGCTTTACTGCTGTTTGGTTGTTGCTTTTATTTATTTATTTATTTGTTATTATTTCAAAAGTGCAGAGACACTGCCAAAATTAAATATTTAGACTGCAGTCAGTGTTAAATGGCAGAAGATGATGTGCTTACATGTAGTACAGTATCTCATTAAATCATGGTCTAATCAAGCCATAAATGAAACATGTCAAGGCACTGGTTAGCTAAACTGTCTCATTATCTGATCTCCACTTTCAGAAAAATTCTATAAAGACCAACATTAAAAGTGGGAAAATTTTTGTTTCAAAGAGAATATCATGGTGAATAATGCATAGTTATGGTAGCAGGTTACTTCAATGTCCTCAGGAAGGGTTTGAAGTTTAATTCTGCACAATGCATTGTACTTCAGAGAATTTTCAACTTATATTAGCTTAATAGAAATTGAAAATAGCAATGAATCCACATCTGAACTAAAAGGTTCCATCCTACCTATTGATCTGTGTTCTGTTGAATCAGTACTTGATTCCAGCAGTCATCAACCTCTGACTCTCAACTTGCAGACAATATGTCAGGTCTGCCTCTGTGAAGGTCTTACTCTGTCCTATATTTCATAGTACATTCTGAACAAAGATGTTGACACTACTGAATGTAGGAAATCCATTATCAGTAAGTCCACAATTCTTTGCAGCTTCCTTTCATATCTTCTGAAACCTGCTCTTCTTCTTTGTAGAGCCAAGGCTAGAAGAGGAGACATGAAGCACAGAGAAATCTTTCTATCATGGCTTTGCTTTAGAAGTGAGAAGAAAGACATTAACAGTGTTGGCATGATTGAGGTGATACATGTATAAACTCATCCCATATTTCTCCGTAAATTAACCTCATTAGAAATCTTCAGCATCTTGTGTCTCCTGGCTACTGTCTCTTAATAAATAGTTCCTACTAACATCTTCTGCAATCATTATATCATCTTTATATCATAAATATATCATAGGATGGCAACCAATTCTTATGTACATTGTAGGAAAAATCTGACAGACAGCATCTTACACAGGAGAGGTTGAGGAAGAGAGGCTGAAAATTCTTATAAATATTATCACGGGATCTTTAAATGTCCAGATGAACTAGACTTGACCTCCATCATTAGCATATGCTCCAAATAGCACAAAAAATACGGATAATAAATGAAAGCAAATACTATTAAGTATAAGGGAAAAGTATAAAACACTGACCATTTTGGAGAGCTGCAGGACTAAAATGACTTTTTTATAATGTTGGACAGTTTTCTCAAAATAAAGGTTTAAGTTTCATAAGCAGAGAGCTTAACTTCCAGCATTACAGAAGTAATTGGGAATTTTGCCATTGACTTAATGGATCATGTTTTTTTTTAAAGTGACTGAAAGGGAGGAAAGTGTGTAATGTAGTTAGCATTTGGAGGAAAATAAAGGAGTGTTGAATTTGCTGGAAGATGTCCTGGAAGGGTAAGGTTGCAAACATGAAGCATATGTGTAATCTGAAGCAAAGAGACTCCTCACATGCATAAAGCTAAGCACATTAACAAGTTGTCATAGAATTAGGGTCTTGAATGTTCTCTGTGAGGTCATATGCCTATGTCTGCTTGCAGCACACCCCTATCACCATGTCTGTCATTTCTAGATTTCATTCAAAGACAGCTATTACATTAATCTTGGTAAGAATAATGCACCATAACTGATTTTTATTTTTTTTTTTCCTCCCAGCTTTCTGAAATCTTGAAAGACTTTCTCTTGATTAAGTTTTTCCTTTTGGAAATGAGACTCTAAACAATGAGAGAGAGAGGTTTACATAACCTTTATGTTATGCTCACAAATTCATCTTATATCATGGTTGGTGGCCAAAAATTGTAAAATTTATCTATCAGAAATACAACTTAACTTTTTTGGTTTTCTGATATCATTATGTTGTACAGTACTTGGGTTTATTTTTAAACCAATTGAACCTTTCTTCCCTCAAAATTAATAAGTTTCAAAACTAATATTCTTAGACTTCAACAAAATTTAATCATTCTGTAGGGTCTTTCCAAGACAGATCACAGATCACATTTAGGAAAACAAACAAACAAACAAACAAACAAAAAAAAAACTCTATTTTTTTAATCACTAAACTGTAACAGTGAAGGTTACCCAGTCAGTGTTTGTTCTAAAACATGAAAGTAAAAGAAACAGAATTAAAAATGTAAAACAGGCAATATATTGTATTTTTCTATTTCCAGAACTAGTTTCCTTGTTTAAAAAAAGGAAAGTCACAAAATGACAGTCTACCCAACTTCCTAGAGCAATGAGTGATATTTATGTCTGTATTAAGTCAATATTAATAATATGCTTAATTACTGGCAAATGTTGGAGTCATTCAAAACAAAATGCTGCTGTTGAAGGCACTGAAGCATATCCCTGACTTTAAGTACAAGAACTGTGCTCAAGCATGTGCTTCATGTCTGTGGGCTTAGCCGCATGCCTGGGACCTAAGTTTTGGTAAGTATTGCCCATACCACGTATAAGCAATGCTTTAGTCCTGATGCTACTATGAATTGGAGCAGCTGCAACCTTCCAAGTTTCTAGAAGCATGTGCAGGAAGCAGTGTAAAAAAAAAAAAAAAAAAAAAAAAAAAAAGAGAGAGAGAGAGAGAGAGAGAGAGAGAGAGAAATCTCCTCATTTAAGGAAATAATATGCCTGTCTGAATGTCCAATATCATATCAACTACTATATACATCAGGCAACATTTTACTGCTTTTTTATCACAGTTGTACTCTTTATCATGTTTGCATACCATCTCTTCCCGACAATGTAGTTCTCCTGCAGTTTATTCCCTTGCTCTATCTTTGTTGTCTTGCTGTGTAAGTATAATAAATGCATAATACGACTGGTATTTCAGCCAGCAAAACCAGCAATCGTTCTCGCTTGCTGACATTTCACCTTTGACTCACCACCTTGCAATCCTGCTAGATGAAGTACTCCAGCGATCCCAGGCTGCGGTCGGGGCTGCAGGCAAGCAGGTGACAGTTCTGAGACATGTCACTGGTGACATCGCCAGGGACTATGCTTGCTGGTGGCCTCTGCTGAACATTACTTGTTTCAGTGGTGCTACAGATTGGACTAAGATGATATTGAGTGTCACTGAGAGTTTAAAAATATGTTTCAGACATCCTCATCACTTTTTTTCAACTTTTGCAAATGGAGCTAAAACTTCACTTCTGTTTGTCTCTTTCCCCAAGTTGAGTTATGTCATGAATCAAGTGACATGGATATGGCTATTTAAATCCCATTCAGATGATCTGAAGAGTGTCTAAAATATTCTGCAAGATTGTTTTGTTCTGAAACAATTCAGTTTATCTCTGCATTGTTGGAATGTTATTTTCAGAAAAAGGCTGAATCTGCAAAGCTAACTCAAGTGCTAGTGTTGTTAGCTCCCATGATGTTATCAGGAGTCTTGTGACACTCGCAGTCCTGCTCAAAGCCTCATTACAGCATGGAAAATTGCAGAGAACATCCTATTCTCACATTAAACAAACCAAACTCAGGCTTCAGGGTTGGGAAGAAAACTCATTACACGTAGGTCCTAGAGCTCAAAAAGCTGTATTCATAACTGTGGGAGGGAGAAGGAGGAGGCATCTTAGAGACGTATATATATCATTGGTAATGCTGGCACACAGCCTGAGTCTGTGGATCTCGTACACATGATGGCCCCATTACAAAGACACCAGTCAGCATCAAAACTCAGATCCAAACCAATCTCTAACTTCAAATGCCTCCAAGGCTGGGTTAGGCCCTGTGAGGACAGCAGGTGGCCAGAAGTAGTGTGAGGTTGCCTGTCACCAGAACAAGCAAGACAAAGCCCAGAAGAGCTGGCAGGCATGAAAAATCTAAGTAATTGCTCACTTCCCCATGTGATGGGCAAGATGTGAGAGGGAAAAAGTCATGGTGTTGCATCACTCACCCTTTATCCGAGAAGTAGGATGGGCGCCTTGCCAGGACCTTTCACTCTATTTCTTTCATGCTGTACATGCTGAAAAGAAAAAGGAGAAATCCAGCCCCCAAGTTTCGATTGTTAATAAGTTATCACAGAATCACTAGTGAAAGGCATGCCTAAAAACGTCAACATTGGCACCCACTACTTTGTTTTGCAAAGGGCTTCGTCTGTCGTCCCCCTCAGCCTCCAATCTATCTATCCGTAAACACACACATGCGCACACAATTCTGGCATTTTTTGTTCCTGTCTTTTTCCATACATGATCTAAGAATGCATCCAGCTTCAGTTTCAACACATTTTCTTAAAAGGGAGCAGATACAGACTTACTTTCCAAAACACCCTTCACTTGCATCCTAGCTAAAAACACCAGCAAAGAAAGTTTGAGAAAATGAGAGAAAAACTACCTCTATCCCACAGCAACTGTGGTAGGGAGAATTTTTCAGCCCTTAGAGGTCCCCAGAGAACTTTGAGCACGTTTACTAGTATCAAAGCAGGGCAATAGTTTTTCAATGACATCACCTTCCCACTCCCTGTAACTGAGAACTCACCGTTCCCTAAACTAGAGGAAAGCAGGAGGTTTGAGTGCCAAAGGTCTTACACCATAGTATCACCTACAAGAATTAGGATTTTCAGGCAATCAGTAGCTAACATGCTACTTGTGATAAAATTTGCTAGTGGCAAATGTTTTTTTTTGCTGTCTACACATCAATAATCAAGAATTACCCATGTCAGGCTGTAAGGTTTATTTTAAGAAAGCCCTAAGAGGCTTGAATTCAGTATTAAAATTATATGTGTTCCTAAAAAATGCATGAGATTCTTAATATCCAAACTTAGGGCTCAATTATATTCACAGATGTATTCTGGGAGTGAATCAGTGCATGTACAGGGAAAGTTGCCCACAGCGGAATGAATGTTCAGGGTATGCAGCAGCAAAACCTCCTGAAAAATGAAACTTTAGGCTGCACTGATACTCTCAGAGTCTGATGCGTTACACTGAAGACAAAGGCAATCTCAGGCAAATACAAATCCTTTCCACTGATATAGCCTGGAACTGTAAACTGTAAATGCAGTTTACAGCCAACATTTGTTCTGTTTTAGGAGAAAGAAAAAAAAAAAAAAAAAAAAAAAAAAAGAAACGTATACAAACAACTGTTCTTTTTCATCCTAAAACAATGGAATAACTCATGAGAGCTCCTTTGCAGTGGTGAAATTCTGACAGTGATCTCAACAGCTGCTTAGACACCAACCACAGCATTTACAACTGGTTCATTACAGACACCCAAACCCTTGCAACACATTTTGCTTTCATGGCCCAAACAGTATAATCAGTGACTATATCCAGGACTGCACAATAATGTCTCTGTTTATCAGAGAACATAAGCTGCATAGCAGCTTATCCTCAGATTCATTGTGATCAACTTAAACATATCAACTTGCATTTTCTGTTTTGTTTTGTTTTTAACTAAAAAAGAAACAACAACAACAACAAAAGGTATTTTGCATTTGTAAGAATGCAAAAGGAAGAAAACTGCAGATTAAACCTGGCTAGCCCATGATAATGTCCTTGTTCTGCACCATGACTATAACAATTTGATTTTGAAAGTGGGAGGATGAAAATTATGTCCAAATTGACACACTTCAGATCAGCATAATGCCTTTCCTTTTCTGAGTAGTTTTTCTTCACAGGTACTCTCATTCATTTTGACTCCTCTGGATTTGGTTGAAGAACAGAAGCATAAGAGATGTAGGGTGTCTAGCACTATCCATCACACTGCTCTCAGGAAGAACTAGCATAAATGATCCTGCAGGAAGGATATTAATCATAGTAAACAGAGTTAAACAAAACCAGAACCCAGGGAGACTAGGCTTTTGTTTACTCGAAAAAAACTAGAGATCTCTGTTGCATAGTGCTGTGCTGCTCATCTGTGCATAACAAATTAATTCACAAGTTTCACCATTTCTCTTTCCCATGGGGGAAACTGAGGCACAAAAAAGTACAGCTTAATTTTTCACTTGGCCCTTAATTTTGAGGACCTGATATATGACACTTGATTTTTAGGGCAAAAGATAAGGAAGAAAACCCTAAAGGAGGTTTATGCCCTCCTCTGTTTCTTATTCATGGGCTCAGCACTGAGCCACACAGGGTGAGTCAGGGACTGGGATTCACATACAGATCTGACTGGTCATCTATCCAGAGCCCCCGCCTGCCAGACACCGCTCCCAGATACTAACATTTCCAACTCAGTGGGGGGGGGGGGAAATGTAATAATAGTACTATAATAGTACTGAAACTGAACACTGGATTGGGTCTTTTTTTCTAGCCACTATAACTGCAGAAAGGGCTTTTGCCAACTTACTTTGCCCAGGGATTGAATGATTGAATTCTGGTCTGTTATGTAAAAGCCCAGACGAATTCCTGCTCTGCTGCACCCGAGGCATGAGCAGATCACCTCTGCCCACCGGCTCAGCCCACACCAGCTCTGTTAAGCATGGCCATAGGACGACCAAAACCACTGCAGGTCTAATATTTTGGAAGACCACTGAAACACATCTTTAAAAGACACCACAGTCAAGAAAACACCAGCGGATATCTGCTAGGTGACAAAAAGAATGAGCTTCCAGATATTTTTCAAATCTTATTCCTGTAAATAAGAAACAGCTGACTATGATCCTGCAAATTCCAGTTGAGAAAGCCCTGATGATATTAATGTATTGTGCTGTGTCCAGAATCCCTTGATAGAATTACAGCATTACTGTACGCAGCTGGGTGGATGTTATCATGTTGCACCAAAAAAAATAAAATAAAATAAATAAAATTCAGAGATTGTACTATCAGGAATAAATGAAGCCGAGATCCAGCACTAATGCACTTTAACACAATGCTGGCATCTCCAAATTTAGTACAGTGTGTTTTTTCAATGCTAACTTTCTAACAACATGGACAAATAAAGCCATGCATACACTGGCAAACTAGTCTGTGGCAAGAGAAGTTTGCTGATGACAGTCTTGTTATTGTAACAGGAAGTGACTCAGCCTTGGCAACAAGAGATCAGATATTTTATTCAGAAGCATTAGGTCATTTTTTTTCCCCTAACCAACCAACAGTTTCACAAGGCAACTGGTTTTGTTTGAAAATAAATATCTATCTTGAAAGTGATTTGCTGAGGGAGAGAAGTTAAACATTTATGGTCAGGAATAATCACTCGGTTTAATTCAAGGCATCTGGAAACCTCTTGTCCTTTTAACTCTCTTCAATGTGCTGCCTGCACAAAATTCCACCCCCTCAGGCAGGAATTCTCCCACATGGTTGAGTAAAGTATCACCAGCTACATTATTTTCATGAGAGTGAGGATGAGTGAGGAGATTTTTGCCCGGACCAGTAACTTTCCATGACAATTATTCATGACTGATGTCATCATTACAACTAAAGTAAAACTACTTCACACAGGCATTACAGCTGAAGCAAATGCATGCCTTGTTATAGTAGCATATTACATGATCTTGCATCAGTTATTTATAAATGGCTCATGATGCTTCTTCTAAAATCAGTATAAAACAAAGCTTCTCTTCATATTTGGCATTTAGCCTTGCCTAGGACAGTTTCTTTCCTTCCCAGTTCCTGCACTGTTATGTACTGTGTGTTATCTTTTGCACTCATATAAGTTCACACGACTGTGTGGAGACAAAATAAATAGTTTTCCTTTCAATGTTGCACTGGTATTATTCATTTTTGCTTCAAGTAGCTTTTATCTTAGTTCCCAACTGTGTAGAAGAAACTAATTGTTCAAACCAATTGAAAATTATCCCTGTAATAATAAGGAGTAAACACGCCAGCAGCTGCAGTGCTCCTAGAACAGGATTTTGTCATCTTCCTAATATTTTCCTGATTCACTTCAGTTTTGTATTTTTATAATACCAAGGAAGCATAATACTCCACAGCACAATGACTCAAATGTCCCATAAAAACACATAAATAACATATAAATAACAAAGCCAGCATTTTATCTTGGGCATGGAGCAGGCAAAAATAAGTTCATGGGGGTATCTTAAAACCTCTATAGCAAGTGTGTTTATCTGTTGCCTCCACACTGTGCCCGGAGCCTAATTTTAGGTATTAAAAATAAAATTCCAGACAATTTCCCCACATGAGGCACTGCAAGAACACAATAAGGCCTCAAGCATTTTTCTTTGACATCAAAACACATTATTTTTTGTAAATATGTGAAAAATTAAACTTCTTTGAAAGGCCACTACAGTAAATACAAATTTACAATTCAGCGTTAAATGAAATATATCCTGAGAAACCTCAGCACCTTACATTATTTTGCTGTTATCTTCCTTGTGACACAAGCAGTATTTTATAATTCCAGCCCACTAAAACAGCAGATTTCATAATTTTGCTGCTAAAGCAACATGGTTTTCTGTGCTCTGTCACATAGCATTTTTATCTTCTAGCAGGAAAATATAGCTATCTTGTTCCACCATCTGCCAAAAACTACTTAACGCAGGGTAGTGCTCCTGTGATTTCAAATTGCAGCAGCATAAGTAACTCCAGTATTATACCCATTAAATATACTGACAATCAGACCCTAACATTTTCAAAGTAGTGTGGCATGCTATTTAAAAAAGGTATTTCTACCATACTGTTCCAGGGTTTAACTGCTAACACAGTCTACATTTCAGTTAGCTGTCCTTGCTGAACACCATCATATATTAGACGATTTTAACTAGATAGTAATCTTGAAGTGCTGGACAAAGGTTCGCTATCCATACACTAAATTTGAGAAAACAGGTTTCTTTGTCCAACTATATGGCCATTGAATACAATAAGAGCACAATTTCAGCTTTCCTGCAAAACTTACTATTCTGTATCTAGTCTCATGGTACAGCACCCCGCTGCAATTGTCTGACAAAACTTACTGCCTGAGAACTGCAATTTTATACATGAACACTCAAGCATACACATATATATGTCATTTTTTTATATATCTCATATTTGTTCAGATAGACTTGAAAACAGAAGTCTCCAGTGTTTTAACACTTGAAGAATAATTAAAGGAACATATATATCTTATTACCCACATTTCACTACTTCAAAACCGATGTTGTGCTTTTCTGGGACCTAGCATTTAATATATGAATGCTTGGAGTCAGCTTTCTCTGCATTATAGTCAACATGCACAAATATATTGCTATCTTTCATTGACACCATGTCAGTTTTATGATTACAAATCATCCGTTCGCATGTGTTCTGCTCAAAAGTACTCATGTTTTAATGGGCCTCCATCATACATGAAGCCTTCATCTAGGAACTGACAAGTTTCAAAACTGATGTTATATTTCTTGCAGAAGTAGAGACTCCAGAGCTCTGATTTAGCACGCTCAGTCTGGAACAGCAAATGACAGGAGCAGATAAACCATTCCCTGCTTATTGCTGTATGCAACTCCCAGCTTTATCTCTGGCCAGGCTGACCCAAGGACCTGGGGATGTAGAAGGAATTTTGAGTTTTTCAGATAAATGGCTTAAATTTTTTCATTCTTTGTGGAACAGGATATTATTTTAATTTGTTATGAAGCACAGTAGCAATGAACAATATTCATGATTTGTAAGCTGAGAAGACAATACAAGTTACATTTTCATAAGGACAAAATATTTTTTCCAGTTGGGTACATTTGTGATGCTACTGTAATGCATTTTAATGGACTCAAGCTCTAAAATTAAAAGTTCTGAAAACTCATTTTAGGCATGCAAAATGAATTCCCTATAAAACGCACAGGCTTTTGGTAGAATATGAATATCAAAGATACATGAAGAGACCTGTTAAATCATTTTCTGATCATTTTTTCTTTTCACTATGTGAACATATAAAATAAGGAAAAATATAGAAATTGTGTAGAAACTCTATAGAACAACAGAAAAAGAAAACGTTGGATAGGAGAAAAGCTCTTCCAGGAATTAAATAAGATGCAGAAACTGTGATTAGAAAAAAGTATTTCAGAAAGTTGCTTTAATTTGCCTAATGCACTCTAAAAGTGATCTAACAGGGTCATGGCAGTAGTAGCCAGGAGGGGAGAAAAATGAACTCTCATAAATCATGAGAATGAATAGAGAAAATGAACCATATTGAGATTATATCCTAATCTAACTGTAGAAAAATTATGTTTGTCCTAATATTCTTCATTTGCCTGAGGATTTCACAGTATAATAATGTAGACTGTAATATCTTCAAGGAATTTCAAGCATATGGATCCAATGAAGATGCAGTTCTCAGATATCTTACCAAGGTTGTGCATTTCCTCTGTAATTATCCTCACAGTTTTGATTGGTGGTGTTTTTTAATCATTATTATTATTATTATTATTATTATTATTAATATATGTATGTATTTTATAGTGAATTTGTATGGAACACATGCCCTCTAAGAGGCCTTAACATTAATTTTTCCAAGACTCACAGACTTTTTGTATTTAGGTTTCAGGCCCATGACTAAGGGACTGGAAAATCTTTTATATGAGATGCTGAGAGAGCTGGCACTGTTCTGCCTGGAGAACAGAAGGCTCAGATGTCAATCACACATCATCATGTGTGTACATACCTGATGGGAGACAACAAAGAAGAAGGAGCTAAGCTCTTTTTGGTAGTGCCCACTGTTAGGAGAAAAGGTAATAGGCATGAAGTAAAACAAACAAACAAACAAACAAAACACCAATAAATTAAATCTGAATACAACAAAGCACTTTTTTTAACTCTAAGGGTAGTCAAAGACTGGCATAGATTGCTCAGGGAGTTTGTGGATTCTTCACCTGCAGAGATATTCAGATGTGGCAGAACACGGTCCTGTGCAACCTGCTCCAGGTGACTGCTTGAGCACGGGAACCGGACAAGGTGATCTCAAGATCTCCTTGCCAATCTAAACAATTCTGTAATTCTGTGAATCTTTTTGTATTTGTTTCAGGGTATTTACAATACATGACTGTTTTCCTAGATGTACCAGTCTAGGTTTGCCTTCCCTAATGACTTCCACAGCCAACAAGGTTAAGAGCCAAGCTCTGTAAGCAAGTAGTCTGGTTCCTGAGGGCTAGATAGGAGCTCACCTTCTTCTCTACTCCACTGTGTTTCCCAATTCTGCATCATTCTGATGAGAACTTATTGTAGTATGGGTCTTCCTGCTTTATTTCATTTGCCAAGGTTTTCTTCATAGTAAAACAAGTCCAAGGTAGGGCACATTGGTACTAATACGAACTCAGGAAAAAGCTAAATTGCACTGTTCAGTCTTGAAAGCTCAGAAATGTTCTTGGGCCCTCCCAGCTTACATGCAGAATTTACAAGACTCACTGACTAAAGCCTGTGACATTCAGCTGATTTAAAAGACGTGAAATCTTCCCTTGTCTCAGTTCCTGATGTGACCATGATCTGAGGTTGTGCATGTCTGTAAAAGGTCATAATTTCCTCCAAATCCAGCCCTTGTTTATGGAGAAATCCAAAATTTTGTGTTAGTCCAGTGTCCTTTTTGGGCTCTGTAAAATCTCCAATATCCTTAATTTGGACTGTGCTTGGCATAAATAGAAATTACTGAAGGATGAAAGAATTCAGGAATTTCTGAGTTCTGCAGATTGACACATGGATGTAATATTGCCCTGAGATTATCCTCTTGATTTAAGCACTGTGGACACCTTTGTAGTCAATAAGAGAGTGCAATCTTATTTTTGCTTTTTTCTTACGCAGTTCAGAAACCCTTCTATAGAAATGTTACTAAACAGCTTTTTTAATATAGTGCATTATTCTTGCACAAACATCTTCATTTACCATGTTTTGTTGTTTTTTTTTGTTTGTTTGTTTTGTTTTGTTTATAAGGAAAGAGGCACACTTATTTGAAGTTTTTTACATAAGAGCAGTGTTCTTTGAAACTCACCCATACTGTCACAGCCACAGATCCATGAGCCACAGGTCCACCACCTACCAGAAACTCGGGATCTCAATTACATACATGGATACTTTGCTAGTATAAATAGAATTTCAACTATTAATTCATGTCTTTCATGGGAGAAAAAATAATATATATATACGCATTTATACATATATATATATACACACTAGCAGTTTTTCATAAGTTCTAAACTACATGTTATTGTTTACTTACGGCTATAAAATCTTATCACTTATGCAACAGGCTTTCCTGCTCCCATTCCCCTTCTGAGTTGTCTATTTCTTGTTCTGCACTTTAAACATATTTCCTGTTAGTCATAAAATAGTCAGCAATCATCATACACAGCTCTTAACAGCAATGATGTGTTTCCAACTCTGAAGAGTAAAAGCCTGTAGACCAGGTACATAATCATCATAAATGCCTATTGTGAAGCAGTTCAATAAATTCAATTTACTTCTTTTTTAAAACTATTGCAACAAAATATACTTAATTACTAGCAGAAGTGAAAGCAGACAACTTTTCTGCCTATTTATGAAAATATTTTTGGTTTTGTTTTGAGGAAAATGCTATATTATAGAGCAAAGGGGAAAGCAAATCTTATTTAGGAAAAAAAAAAAGGAAGGGAAGGGAAGGGAAGGGAAGGGAAGGGAAGGGAAGGGAAGGGAAGGGAAGGGAAGGGAAGGGAAGGGAAGGGAAGGGAAGGGAAGGGAAGGGAAGGGAAGGGAAGGGAAGGGAAGGGAAGGGAAGGGAAGGGAAGGGAAGGGAAGGGAAGGGAAGGGAAAAAGAAAAGAAAGGAAATATCAGGCCTTTGAAAAATGTTTGCAGGTTCCCAGAGAGACAGTTTCTGATTTTTTTATGACTACCAGAAACTCACAAAGAATAAGGATAGGAGTCATGGCCTTAAATGTAACGTTGAGTAAATATAAATTATCAGAGGAAATGTGACATGTAAAGACACCTGGCAGGTACAGTAAAAATGCCAGTGATTATGCAGAACAATCACCCTAAACACACCAGCAGTCCTGATGAAAAGAACATGCTAGACAGTGGAATATTCACTCCCATGAGAGTCTGAAAACTAAGGTGTGTTGGAGGTGAGTAAGTGCCAGCTCAGATCTAACCCCAGGCCCACTGTCTGTAACTCGGGCAAGGACAGCCTTGACTGTCTTTTAAACAACAGCACTGTAAATTACATAGAACTCCCCTCTCTTTTCTGCATTGTACAACGTGCAGATACTGGGCAATTATCACCACTCCTTGCTTTTTGATAGGACTTGAAATTGAGAACTGAACTAACAACTCCAGTCAAGTGGTCATTTCAAAAGACAAAAAGCCTATTTAAAGGCTGAAATATGTCTGCTATGTATCTTAAAAGGTGAACGCGTGCATATTTGTTTTAAATATTGCTTGATGACTTCAGAACATGTGATACAATCAGCAAACTAGTTCCTATCCTACAGATACACATTATATTTTGCTCTTAACAAGCTAAACATATTCCTGCTCAGACCTGTAACATGGGTGGTAAGGCACAGACATTAGCACAACAGTTCTGGATACTCGGGGAACACAAAGACAACTGATTGCAGAAAGTGGATAGTCTCATGTACTCTTGTACCTGAAATTATTGTCACCAGATTATTCCTCCTGTTGTCTTAAAAGGACAGTACAAATCTAGTACTTCCTTATCACTGGTTCTGAAGTTGAATTTCCTGCATTTCTGTATACATTTTATCATTGTTGGAAAGAGAACACAGAACTCAATAGACTGTTGCCTTTATCCAGTTGTACTGGGGGTCTGGCTGGGATGGAGTTAACATTCCCATACAGTGGGGAGTTAACAGCCCATACAGTGCTGTTCTCTACACCTGGAGATAGAGCATCGGTATCACACCAGTGTTGTGTCTATCTCTGAGCTGTGCTGGAACAACACCAAGACTCCCTCCAACCACCACAGAGCTGGTGGTGGGCAAGAGGTGGGTAGGGGACATCACCAGGGCAGCTGACATAAACCAACTAAAGGGATCTTCTATAGCGTGTGGTGTCACACTCAGCCATAAAAGGTGGGAAAGGGGAAGGAGTGGGGGGGCTCTTGTTGCGAACCACTGTGTGTATTGAGGCCCTGCTTCCCAGGACATGACCAAATATTGCTCACTGATGGGAAGAATACTTTTTTTTTTTTTTTTTCTCTCTCTGTGTTTCCATGCAGCCTTTGCTTTTTTTTTTTTTTTTTTTTTTTTTTTTTTTTTTCCCCTCTTCCTTTACCTTTTAATTAAATTATCCTTATCTCAACTTTTAGCTATTTTTTCTTTCCAGCATACTTTCTCCTCCCCCTCTTCTGAGGAGGAGGAGGTGTAAGAGAGTGGTTGTTGTGGAGTTCAAGTACCCAGCAGGGTAAAAAAACCACACCAGCAGGACCACCTTCTATTCTTAGCACTAATTAATGGGATTTTTGGTCCACAAACCCCACTGCAAGAGTTAATACACATCCTTGTTCTCAATAACCCAAACACCCCAATTTCCAGTCTAGACCTTCCTGTAACCTCTTCTTGTGGCTGCACTTTGTTTGTTAAAAGGTCCTTCCCCTCTAACATCTATTTCTAGAAATGCCTCTTGCATCCCATGATTGCATTTACTGTTCTGCTACTGGCTGAAATTCCTCCAGTGACCAAGGTGATCTCATGATCAGGTGATCTTATGATCAGTGATTAAATAGCCTGTTTGTTCTTCTGTCAAGTCTAACTGATGACCTCCTGAGGTGCAAAATAAGTTCTTGGGGTTGGTACATAAGTGCATTACCCCAAATTTCATATTATTTATTTATTTATTTTTCTTCCCATTGACATTACTCCAGCCCTCCAGGCCATTTCTTTTTCTGTGGTATTACAGCACAATCTGTCCTGTATTGACAACATCTCCAACCCTTGTGCCATCAGTATATTTCATTATTACACTCCTACTTATTGTGTCAAGGTCAGGAATGGAAATATTAATAATTCCCCGTGCAGTTTCAATTCAAACATTTTCATGAAGTCCAGGAAAATTAAATCTGTCAGAGTTCCCTTGAGAAAATCCATTGATTTTCTCTTGATAAGAAAAAAATCTATTCTCTTATCGGTGAAATGTCTAATTAATGATATCATGTTAGCCTAATGAAATCTAAATTAGACACCAGAGAAGTCTGTATGGGAGCCAGCAGAAGGATCATAACTCTGTATTTTTAATTTGATTGAGATCCTATTAAAATCTGAAAAGATTCCCAATGATCTCAGAAGGAATGCAGTGAAATTTATATCATGATGATTGATGACACCTTTAATATAAAAACTACATCCAACACATAAATTAAGTCCTAAATATTATTTGTCAGTCTTCTTAAAATTCATGATTAAACTTCTTTTCCAAAGTTGGTGGTTTTTTTTGTTGTTTGTTTGTTTTTGTTTGTTTGTTGTTTTTTTGTTTGTTTTTTTTTTTTTTTAATATAATACTACTTCCAATTTTTGAGTCTGTGAAAGGCACCTTGATTGCAACTTTAGGATTTTCTCAAATGTAAAAAGGCAGTGATGGCTTATTTTTCCAGTGGAACTCAGTTTTGACCTATTCACATGCCTCCAGGAAACATAAAAAAATAAAATAAAAACAAATACAGTTAAATGTTTTAGAGCTGTGTGAGTGTGAGATACAGTTAGGCACATGCAGAACTTTTGAGGTGCTCGGGAAAAAGGGCATTTTATAAATAATTAAATACCATGCTAAATGTTGCCATCATATTGAAATTTCACGAGAAAGGTCATTTCACATAGTGATTGTTGCTCTAGAGATTTTATATAAGTGGTCTGTACTATTGTAATTGTACTGAAATGAGAGTACATCCACTGAGATTATGATGGATGAAGGAATTACACATGTTGTGTATTCATTCAGCTCTGTCCTACTGCAGCCTCCTCGTAAGAGAATAAATGCTCTATATGTCATTTCAAGACTGAAGCATGGATGATGGATACGTGGACATGTTTCAAGCTTGAAAAAAAAAATATATATATATAAAAATATAAATATAAATAAAAATAAAAAATAAATAAAAATTTAAAAAAAAAAAAAAAAAAAAAAAGAAAACACATCAGGAAATAACTGAATGGACTGGAAAGGACTCTGTTTTTGAGGACAGTTTGAGAAGGGAGATTTTTATTTCAGGGAACTATTTAGACTCTGGGATGCACTTTGAGAGTTAAATAACAGTTGTGGCAAAGACCCCTCTCCTTGGTTAGGCAAGCACAAACATTTATTCCAGCTGAAGAGGCTGATGAAAGTATCCTGTTCTTTGGCAGGATACAAATTAAGCTACTGGTGCTGGGTTCTCTGAAGGCACACCAAGAATTATTCAGCTAGAAAACCTCTTGCTGAATGCAGCTGTCTGACAAAGCAGGATTTCATGCAGCAAGCTTGTTACACCTGAGTTTAGGGTTTGCAGGAACTATTTACTTGTAGCTGATATTCATATTACATGGTGTAGGCAGTAGCTGATAAAAAAGCATGTTTCTTCTCTGTCTAGAACGTGTTTTGAGTCACATAAGTGCTCAGGCTAGTGTCCTCTTTTTTAAAACACTTTCCATAGCACATTTTCAGCAAGGTATCTTTCACTCTGAAACTATATCCAGAGTCTATATTCATTAACCTTCCAAGCATGCCACAAGGTTCATCTTTTCATCCCACAGGGATTTGGGAAGATTGAAAGCTACTGGGTTCAAAGAAATTTTACTTGAGCAAGCAACACTTCTATTTCTGAAAAATCTCAAGGAGATTTTATTTACATTTAATTGCATTTAAAATAATAATCATCATCATTTTTATGTCATTTTAATTTGTTAAGCAGCATCTATAGCACTGTCTGATATTTTACAGATGTACGGAGACTTCACATACCCTGAGTTACAGCTTGTGGAGGCAGGGAATTGATGGTATTTTAACTATCTGTATACAAGCACCATTGTGTGCTGGTGTCTTTAAACAGATAAGAAATTTTTACTATCCTTTGAACAAGAAGGCACCTTGCAACACCCAACAATTCCGTGCTGCACTTTCCACTCTGCTTTCCATAATGACCAGTTATTCTTTTTCCTTTTTGTGACTTCTTCCCTGTGATCATGTTTAGGCAGATTCCCTTTTAAATTATGAGACAACCTCTCTGAAAGAAACACGGTCTTTTCAACAGTTGCTGCCTACATTGCTAAAAAATAAAACTATGAATACCAGCCAAAAGCTAGAGAGCAGTTCTGCAGTGCTTTGGACCCAGCAACAGCACAAAGGAGCAAAGGATAGAAACACCCAAAGCTCATACTTCGGAGGACATTCCCACCATGTAGCAATAATGAGTCACAGTGAAGCAAAAGCCATCTGTTCATCTGGACACAGATACCACATGTCAGTTAACAGGAAACATTTCCACTGAAGACTCTAACTGAAATGTTAATCTCCCTGCATAGACAAACTCCCAGCATTTCAGATCCTGTAGTCTGCAAATGGGGAACACCAAGGCTTCTTTTCGCCTTTCTTTGCCTGGCTTACCTTTTTTGAAACCAGGCTTGTCAGGCAAGGGATATTTGGATGCATCTATCTATAAAGCTTGGCTAGTACCATGAGGTGTCCAATTAATGAGTCTAACTGTCCCCATCAAAAACTAAGCATTCAAAGCCAGCAACACACAGCATCCCCAAATTTCAGCCAGAGGCAGTGCTCTGGAAGCCCTTTGGCAGCAGCACCTTCCCACTCCTTCTTTCCCTCCCCACTACTGCACGACTCAGCCAAGTTGGGACCCCTCTTAATTCTGGGACAGTGCCACATTAGTTCTTTCCCCCTAAAGATTCCCCACCTATCAGCTATTGAAAAAGCTGGGGAAAGTGCCTCATAATTAATACATTACATCTTGAAACAATTAACTTCAGAAATACATTTTGTAAAGGGACCAATCAACACTAACAAAAGTCATGTTTAACTAAGCTTTTTAGAATGGGGATTGTCATTTTGTGTGTGTTCCTGCCACACGTAATACAAGGGGATTCAGCATTGCTGTGGCCTTCAGGTGTTATCACAACAAAAAGAATGCAAAATAATAACTATATAAGAAGAAAACCCTTAATTTCCTAGCATGGCTGCTTATGGAGTCATCGTATTTCAACTCCCTTGACGACTATACAGTTTGGGTCATCACTGTATAAATGTTTAGCTCCATTGGAGCAACACACATGTGCTGGATGGGTGGGTAATTTATTTCACGTGTGTAATGTTTTGGATCAAATTATTTCCACATTCATTTTGATGGATTAGGTTTCAGGTGGACAAGAACCAAAAAAATCAGATAAACTCTAAAAGACCCTGCAGTATGGAGGACATTCTTAATAATGTAATTTAGAGTGAGAAAACACCTCTTCTAATAAAATTAGATTTAATACATGTAGGCATGCAGATAAAATAAATATCTCAAAACACTGTTTTTCTCAAAGAACCATCAGCATTCTTTGAAACAAGAGAATGATTTTGTATTAAATCAGCCGATACTGAAAAGATCATCTGATTAAAGATTTTATCCCTCAAGTTAAAGCAACAAGGCAATGTACTTGTTTCAAAGAATTTAATTTTTTATTTCCACCATGCCTCTGAAATCCACGATTTCTAAACTAATGCCAAATAAGATTTAAAAAAAGAAAAAAAAAAAAATCCTCCCACAAATTAAGTTCATAAAATGCAAGAGCATGGAAAAGATCTAGAAACAAATATTTGGGCTTTTGTGCATGCTTACTAACTGAATTGTTTGCCCCTAGAAAACAGCAAATAACCTGGAGCATCTAAATCTTAAAAGTGCTCAGTTAAAGCAAAACATTTTTATTTGGAAAAAATAATTTAGGAAATCTCTAAAAATGTCTTCAAATTTTGGGGATAGAAGGATTAGATACAAATGGCAGGTAAGGAAAACAAAGAACACTGTGTAATTAAAAAATGCTAATGTTGATTCCACCACCAGGTGAAAATCACTTAGCATTCATGTCTAAAGAAGACAAGCAAGCTTTCCTGAAGGTATCTTGAAGAAAGCTGCCTATCTCCTGGGAGGGGAAGAAAGGCTTTCAAAGGCTTGTGAAATTGCCAGCAGGAAACGAGGAAATGAAATGACCACCACAGATAAGAACTCCATCAGGTTTTAAATGTATAGGAATAGGGTTAACACTTTGGTTGTTATTCAAAAGCAAGTGAAAGATGAGCTTATGATAAGCTTGGATTAGGACTCAGAAGATCTGAGTTCATTTCTTGGCTCTGCCATGATCTCTTTTTGTGATTTTTGGGCCAAAGCTTACATTTGGCATAGACCAAAGAAAGGAAGCAGTATCCTCTTTGTATAGTTAGGGAACTGAGACCCAGAGATCATAGTTGCCAAGGATTCACAACTTTTTATAGGCATTTATATTTCCAATAAATTTCCCTGCAGAGAAAGGTGACTAACCGAGAGCTGAGAGCTACCTTTGTGGGTCTGATCCTCCAATTACTTCTGTGTTTCTATTTCCTCATTATAGCATTCTAATAATAAATCCTTTCTCCTATACCTCAAACAAAAGCTAGTTTGTGTGTGTTTTTCTTTTTTTTTTTTTTCTTTTTTTTTTTTTCTTCTCACTACACTGGGATATAAACTCTCATTTTACACAGTCACTTATACATTTCTAACAACTTCACAGTCTCATAGCAAGGAGCCAAGAAGCTTCTATGAATCAACCAGTAACTAGTTATTATGTGTGTATATATGTATATATATACCTATTCATCTCAAATACTTACAGAGTAAATCTCCTTATCTTATTATTGTTGTCATCCAAGTGCACAATAGCAATAATGACAATAATGTGACTATACGGATGGGGTCTGTCTTGGGGCTTACAAAGCAAATAATAAGTTCACAATTTCCCATGAAATGGGCTATGTTCTGACACTGACTGGGATTGAACCCATAGCACTTCAGTGGAAACTCAGGATGACTTCATCACAGTCACTTGTTTTTCATTTCCTTTCCCCCCAGATCTTCGGAAGCTACTAGAGTTACACTGATGTGAATGGGTTCTGAATCCTGCCCATTGGCAACAGTTACTCAAAACAGGAAATGGGATATTTCAAATAACAATAGGTGGGAACAGAGTAAAGGTTCACTATGTGGTAACGGTGCTGACTCTTTAACGACTATGTTTATTTCCTTGTGTCCCAAAGAAGGGTAAGGTACTGAAAGGCCACAGTTCATTTTGCTCTTGAATGTGTATGTATGTCTGCATGTTTATCAGATGCTGTATCCAACTTTGCAGCTGAGGGGAAAAAAATAGCTCTGTCTCCCACTTCTCATCATAAGGAGACACAATTGCCATGGCACCGAAGGAACAAGTCAAGCTGCAAGGGCCAAAAGGATCATCCCATGTAGTGTTAATAGGGAAGCTCCCCATTGTTGCGGCAACAAGTTAGGTGTTTTGCTTTCCTCCCATGCACCACAGACAGGGGTACTGTAACATAGAGAGAAACCCTTTATAAACCTTTACAAAACCCACATAATACACATGGCACAAAGTCAAAGCAGAGATGCTGTGAGTTGGAAAAGAGATCCTGGGCCATGCAGTTCATTCCGAGCAAAGGCCTACCACTCTTGGCTGAGGCCTCTATACAACTCCTTGCCTAGTCTTGCCTTAACTAATTCTTAGGAAAGGCAGTTTCACAACCACTCCAAGCATGTCATTCCTACACTAATTGGCATTACTGCTTAGAAATATTTCTTTGCATTCTTCTGTGAAAGTTTGCAGTTATAATCAAACTCCATACACTTTTATTCATCCTCACTTGGACAGAAACTGGCAGCAAGACAGTCCAGATTATTTCATCATTAGTCCTCCAGTCTCTTGCTCCACAAAATGATTGGTACATGTTGGGTTCCTTTTCTCACAACTTCCAAAACTTCACAGAATCACAGAATGGCTCAGGTTGGAAGGGACCTTAAAGATCATCCAGTTCCAACCCCACTGTCATCGGCAGGGATGCCACCCACTACATCGGGTTGCCCAGGGTCTCTTCCAACCTGGCCTTGAACACCTCCAGGGATGGGGCATCCACTGCTTCTCTGGGCAACCTGTTCCAGTGCCTCACCACCCTCATAATTTAGGATTTCTTCCTAACACCTTATATAAACCTGCCCTCTTTTAGTTTAAAGCCATTCACCCTTGTCCTATCACTACACTCTCTGACAAAGAGTCCCTTCCCAGCTTTTCTGTAGGCCCCCTTTAGATACTGCAAGGCCACTGCAAGGTCTCCCCAGAGCCTTCTCTTCCCCAGGCTGAACAACCCCAGCTCTCTCAGTCTCTCTTCATAGCAGAGTGCTCTAGCCCTCTGATCATCTTTGTGGCCCTCCTCTGGACCCGCTCTAATAGCCCCACGTCCTTCTTGTGCTGGGGCCCCACACCTGGATGCAGAACTCCAAGTTGGGCCTCACAAGGGCAGAGCAGAGGGGGACAATCACCTCCCTCATCCTTCTGGCCACCCCTCTGTTGATGCAGCCCAGGACACAGGTGGCCTTCTGGGCTACAAGCACACACTGCTGGCTCATGAAGGGCTGCTCTCAATGAGTTCTTCTCCCAGTCTGTACTCATGTCTGGGATTGCCCCAACCCAGGTGCAAAACCTTGCACTTGGACTTACTGAACCTCATTAGGTTCACATAGGCCCACTTCTCAAGCTTGTCTGCACAATTTGTCTGATTTAAGTTTCCAGCACAATGCACCATTAAATAATGGTCACTAATTAGCAATGGATAAAAGGAAGAGATGGTCATAAGAAAATGACAAAATGTCCAGCAACACAATCTTTTTCCCTCTATCTCAAACTGCTACTTTTACCTCTAAACTGCAATTTCTGACCCTCCACCTGGGGAATCAGTCAGTAATTTCCTGACAGCAGCCAGTGACTTGGTGTTCAACAAGTCCTAGTTGCTTGTTACTTCTTATGAGCACACACAACCTAAAATCAAAGACTTTCCTAAAGATGTTTTGCAAAGAGTGTGCTTTTCTTTTTCGCTCATATTTAGAAAGAAATGTTTGAAAATCTGTCTTTATTTATTTATCTATTTATTTAAGATTAGAAATTCGGGTCTTGTAAATCATGGGAAACTTTATGGATGGCTACAGAAACAGTCATCCTAAAATTCAGATACCGCAAAAACAAAAAGTGCCAACTTTTTGAAGTGCAATTTGTATTTACTCTGGATAGGACTTAAGCTTTTAAATACTTTAAAGACCCACAAATGATATTTGCCATATTAGAAAACACAAACCACCTATTCAAACGAGACTTGTAACTACAACTAATATTGCTGTGTACTGCTAAGTGGACTGTTCACTGATCCTCCTCTGGAAATAGGGTCTCATACTTTGCTAATGCTCTCACCTAAGAAAAAGGTGAAAATAAGCATACTTTCTGCATAAATATGCAACTATGCATCAGGGAGGAAAAAGAACTATTTAAAGCAGAAAAACAACACTGACCCGTGAAATAAGCAAAATAACCCGGCTATGAATAGGCCTGGAATTAGGGAACCACCACCAGTAATTACAGCACTGCCAGTATTGCCTTTCCAGTGTCTGCTACGGGAGCAGGAAGTGTACCTGTCTTCAAAATGAAGGTGTGCATACTCAAGGAAGACACTCTGTGGTACACCTGCATGAAGAAGGATCATCTGTTGGTATCTTTTATTCTAACACTGTTTCTGGGTGCTGATGGGGATCACAGGCCAGTTCTTTCTCAACAACTGTTTATTCACATCTGGGAGTATAAAATAAAAACAGGTGCTTAAAGACATGCACTCCAAGCCTCCATAGCAGGTGAAATATTGCATAGTTCTGGGTTTGGTATGACAAGTGAAATGGGAAAAAAAAAAAAAAAAAAGCAAACAAAAAGAAAAAACATGTAACCATTTATTTTTGACTTTTAACTTAGTTGTGGGTCACTGGTTCATGTTCTATTCACATTAGCTAATAACAACATTTTTTCCCCTCTGTTCTGTTTAATCCTTTACCAGTACTTGTAGGGCAACACCTCACCTCTTCTAACTATCTTCTGTCTGCTGTACAAGTTACATTTACCAAAATTATTCCATATTGTATTTTTGTCATTATTTCTTTTTAATTCTTTTAGTTTTCATTCTATGCCAGCTCATGTTCTGAAATGTAATACTCTAATACTGCTTCTGCCAGAGTGACAGATCAGGAATCACCCTACTTGCTTGCCTACTCATAACAGTTCTATTTATATATCCTCAAAGAGCATTTACTTTATCTGTGGTAGAATCACATTGCATGCTAGTTTTCGATTTAGCAACTTACCACCTCGGAAGCAGATCATTTCAAGTAGTGTTCTCTGCTAACTGACAATGCTTTCATGCACTTGACACTCTCTCTCTCTTTTCCCCCAAATAAAGTCAATTTATCCTAATCAAACCACAAGCTATTGATTCCTGCCCATTCCATCTAAACTCCCTGCATCTGCCTGCACATGAAACATTTTCAGGAGGTTTTCTCCTCTTCTTTCTGTAAGCCCTGAATACGGTACAGAGATAATGTGCCCTCTAAAAATGCACGAATATTCTCAGAACAGAACAGGTGCTCCCCCTGCCTCACACAGAGCTCAGCCCACCTGGAAAACACCGTCTGTCGCCTGCTATGCTGGCTAGCATATTTTCCAGGAACATTCCACTGGCCCCAACAAAGCGGTTACTACAGAGGAGTGGTGGGGCATTTAATGTGGTAATATAGATTTTCAGACAGAACCTTATTAAAATTAATGAGCCAAAAGAAAAAAATTAAAGCACACAGGGCTTTTTTTTTTTTTTTTTTTTTCTTACATGTATTTGTAAATCAATGACCTTACGGGGATAAATTGGCTGATTATCCTAACTTGTGGACGGTCCTACTTAAAAGCCATTGTGCAAGACAGAACGCTGGCATCTGGAGTAATCCTCTATAATCCATACCCATTTTTGCCACTTTTATAAGTGACCTAGATCATAAATAGTTAAAAACGCTTTATATAGCCTTATTCCTTCCCTATCTGTTCAGTACAGGCACTTCAACCTCCTTCACCACGACCAACAATGAAGAGCCTTCTGACCTAAATCAGGTTGCCGCTGTCCCTAGTTGGCACATCTAAACAAAGAGGTGTGGTCCCAAGGGAGCAACTGATTTGAGTACGTCTGTTTGTTTGTTTGACCTAGAACATGTTTTCATTTAAGGTTTTCAAGGCAAATTCCACCCTGGCTCATGATTCAAAAAATCCCAGTGGTATAAAATGGTTATTTGAAACTTTACTCCTATGGAGAGATTGACGAAAGTCATTAGGACCAAATTATGTTTGTAAGTATTCCCACTAGTTCAATCATTCATTTTGGGGTCTATGAAAATTTGTCCTCATGGTTATTATCCACAAAAGACCACAATAAATTCTCTTCAATTCACACTCTTTTTCTTCATCCTGGCTTCTATTGGCACAAGTACCTTTCCCCTCGATTTATATTCCATGCAACAGTCTCCCAAACAACAGCATTTTATTGACTCATCATTTAATTTTAATTCCAGATAAAAATATACTGGGTAAAAACACTATGTCTGTTTACTTCACTCTGCACAGTCTTACCCATTCTTTCTTATCTGGAGTTGACTTCAGTTTACACTTTTTGTTATTTAAGACTAAAATTTGTTAACACAGTTATAACCTAGAACTAACATGTCCAGTGATAAATGTTTTTTGTTGTTGTTGTTTTTGTTTTTTTAATGGCCATAAATAGTGGCCTAATCTAAGACAGGTTGTAACTTAAAGAGCTTTTACTGCAATTTTGTCACATCTATGTCATGGTTTCCTTTGATTTGCTTATTTTTTTTCCTCTGACAATCTTAATCCAGCCCAACCAAACACAGGCTGGCAGACGCGCAAAAAAAAAATCACTTGTCAACTAAAAATGAATTTTATTAAAGGACTTTTTCTTTTTCATATTGCATCTCCACCGATTTACATTTGGTATCCTCAGTTGTCCTTCACCGTGAGGTACTGTCCTTTCGAAGATAACTACCAAATAAGACCCTTATGCTTCAAATTCCACATGGGCACAATAAACCTCATCCAGACCCCTTAGGAGTTGAGAACCCTGTTACACGAAACATAGCTAAAACCAGGCAAACTTAAAATAAAAGGGTAAACAAAAGCGTGGATAATGACTGTCACTTTGTTTGAAACTGAAATCTTATTCAGAAAGGGAGCAGGTCACCTATACAAACACTAAGGATTTCCAGAGTTATGCTACCAGATTGTATTTGTCTGGAACCCACATGGCAACTCAGGCCACAAAATACTTCACTCTACAGAACTAAAAGTAGGCTCAAGTTAGGTGTGTAGCTAATATTTTTAAGACTTCTTTTTCCTTCTATGTTTTTCTTTGAAGGATTGGGTTTTGGAAACAAGTAGACAAAACTATCTGTTGTCTGCAAGGTAACATTGGAAATATATTCAAAGGTTTGGCCCTCTGAAGCCAAGTAAAGAATTATTAATTACTAAGTGAATGTAGTTCTCTGGATTTGTATGTTTTGAGTCTTCAACACCAGCTTGTGTTTCTGAACATGCAATAATGCTATAACGAACCTTTAGCTTTTTTTTTTTTTTTCTCCATAGACAAGGGGAAACTCAAGCAGACACACCAGCAGTATGCTTACAAAATGGACATATTAACAGTTTGCAAAGGGCTAGAGGATGGAAAATTAGACTTCGACATTTTGACTCCTACAATCACTACTTTTCAGAAGACAGTGGGCAGAACAAACTTTAAATACGTTAGCTGCCATTTGTAAGTAACAGAGAAAAGTGTGGAGATGGAAATAACTGAGAAGAGATTACGATGGAAACATCAGCGGAAAATTAGAAGTCCTTCAGTAAAAGCAAGACATTAGGAGTGTTTGTTCCATGCCCTGGACACTCCTTTGGAAAGCTAACCACAGAAAATGTTTTTCCATTGTACAAAGACAGCCATATCACCGACGAGCTGTGTTAGGAATGAGAATGCTATGATACACACCAAAACAGGGTTTTTGCTGGATGGGAATGAGAATGCTATGATACACACCAAAACAGGGTTTTTGCTGGATGTAAACGCTGCATGAAGTGATGCCTTGAGCCACCGGCCAGGAGGGCAGGCATGAGGAGAGGTGTGAGCATAGTTCCCACTACACTTCCAGACCCTTCACTCGATCGAGGGTCTCCCCAAAACCTTAACCCCCAAGCCCATAGGGACCTCATGACCCTGCCTGCTATGGGCACCCTCTGCTCCCAGCCTCGCAGGGAGACGACATGGCGGCTGCCCAGAGCGAACCAGGGCACCCTGACACCGCGGTGAGGCCCCCCCAGGCCTCCCGTCCCCTTCTGCCCCACAGAGCGCAGCGGCCACCTCACGGCCACCCTACGCGGGTGGCTCCGCAGCGCCCTCGGCGCCCGCCGCCGGCAGCGCAGAGAGCAGCGGCCTCCTTCTCCCCTCCCCCGCACGCTGCCTGCTCCCCGAGCACACACCTCCCCTCCCGAAAACACCGCCGCTTCCCCGCTTTATATACCCTGCTAAAAATAGCCTGCCGCCCAGCCCTCCAATCAGGAGGGGACGAATTTCGAATCGGGCCAATGGCGGGAGCCGTCACGGCCGGGCTCGGTCACGCCAGGAGGAGCCGCGATGCCTGCCGGGCTCCGATTGGGCGGCTCTGACATCATTGGCACGCGGGGCGCAGGGCGCGCGGCGGGGATTGGTGGGGGGCGAGCGGGCGGCGTCACGGGATCACGAGGGGCGGGGAGGCGGAGGGCGGGGGGGGGGAGCAGGAGGAGGAGAACGGGGAGGGAGGGGGAGAGAGGAGGGGGGGCGGGCGCGGGGGGGGGGGCGGGGGCGGCGGCGCGGCCGGGCCGGGCTTTGAGCGGGGAAGTTTTGCAGGGGGCTGCATTCGCAGCAGCGCCGTGTTTGCAAATATTGAGCCCGCTCCTGCGCCAGGGTCCTCCGCCGGCCGCCTCGGGAAAGCCGTCCTTTGCCTTTGCCGTGCGATTAAACTTTGCATGAAACTTCGGGTCTTTTTTCCTCCCTAAGCTCCTCAAGGAATTAATACATATATATATATATATATCTGCATATATATAAAATATTTTTTATTTTTTTATTTTTTAATATTTTTTTTTTCTTCTTCTCTGGAAGGAAGAGGGGGGGGGGGGCTTGGAAACTGAGAACTGAGGTTTTTGACACCCCCCCGGCACACCCCCGTCGCACATAAAGGAGGCATCTCTCGTGGTGTTTTTGGTAACCAGCAGTGACTTTTGTTGTTGCAACTTGAGCCATGGATGTGCTCCCCATGTGCAGCATCTTCCAGGAACTCCAGATTGTGCACGACACGGGGTACTTCTCAGCCTTGCCGTCCCTGGAGGAATATTGGCAACAGGTAAAACGAGGATGTCGATGTTGTTGTTGTTGTTGTCGTATTTTTTTTTTTTAAAGCCGTATTAAAGGATGAGCGGATTGAAAGAGGAGGAAAAAAAAAAAAAAAAAAAAAAAAAACAACCAAGTGTCAGCGGCGAGTTTGGGGAGATCTGAGCACAAATACCTAGCGACGTTTGGAAGCAGGTGTTTCGCTTTTAAATAACACGGCGGTTTTTTGATTTTTTGATTTTTGATTTTTATTTTTTTCCAATTTTTTTGAGAGTCCCGAGGTGAAGGCGAGGAGCTGCCCGTATCCTTGCCCGGCCTCGCAGCTCCCCGGTCCCTCGGCTCCGCACCGGGTCCGGGCAAAAGTTTTGCTCCGGTGCCGGCTCCGGGCTCCGCAGCTGGGTCTTGTCAGCCCAGCTCTCCGCCTCGGCCACGGGCTGCCTTTCCACTTCGGCTGTTATTATTTTTATTATTGTTATGCATTATTTCCTAGCGATGATGGAAAAAACCATCCACGGGTGTACATGCACATCGGTACACACATATATATATATATAATGTATACATATATGTATATAATGGAGCTGTTTCCCAGCGCAGGGAGCTTTGCAGAGTTGTCAGTCATATGACAGCGCTCCCCTTGTGCTAATTGCCTTGGTGGGGAAGGAGGAAGAACGGAGGCTCCTTCCCTTTAATGGACATATTTCGTTGCCTTTTTTCCTTCCCCTCCTTTCTCGCCCTAATCCGCTCCGAGCGGGGGGCTCCGCTGACAGCCCCACTCCGGGGGGCGACGGGGACCACGGCCGGTACCTGCCGGCGGGGCGAAGGAGCCTACCCAAGAAGGTCGGAAAAACAAAGATGCAAAGTGCTACAGCCTTCACATGCCTCCTCATTGTATGCAATCACCCCCCCCCCCCCCTTTTTATTTTATTTTATTATTATTTTTCCTTCCCTCCCCCCTTCCCCTTTCAAAGAGGCAGCCTCATAGTACGTGATTGAAATGGAGCTAAGTAGTTTCCTTCAGGCATTTGGGTTTTTGGCAAGGGGCCAGCCCTCTTTCCCAGTAGCCTTCAGAGGCATTTAAACTCGGGGAGAGAGAGAGAGAGAGAGAGAGAGAGAGGTTCGCTCCGGTTCCCATCACTATAATCTACCTAATGAGGAATTTAAATTAGCCAGGAATATTAAAGTTTAACAAGATCTTAATAAATGCTTCCTCTCCCCCCACCTTCCCCTTCTGTTTTCTCGGAAGATCAATACACTATTGTGTCGTCCCTATCAAAAACCCTTTTTTGTTGTCAACATGCATTGCAAACGAGTTATCTAATTACAGGCAAATACCTAAATGCCGTGTGCAGCGCCGGGCTTGTTTTCGTCTTGTTTTGTTGTTTTTGTGTTGTTTTCTCTTCCCCCCTCCCCCCCCCATTTTTGCCCTCGCTCCTGGCCTGGTCACAACATGTGACCCAGTTTACTGGGGGAGACAGGAGGCAGATGGGAAGGGGCTGTGAGGGGAATGTGTGGCATTTGGGATCAGGTTTTGCTACCGGGCTGGGAAGGGATGATCTTGCTAAAATAAGTAGAGTTTGGTATGGAAACTTGGTGTGTCTTTTTTTTCCTGTGTAATGCTTCCATATGGATCGTTTCCTATAGTGGAAAGAATAATCCCAAAACATCAGCTTGTTGCCATAACAGTTCGTACCCTTTTTTGTTCTCCTCTGCAAATGGCTAGAAAGTCAGCAGGGTAATTGAAATTGAAAACCGCAGCTTCACCCATTTAGGGTGGTTTTGTTTTTTGTTTTGTTTCGTTTCATCGAGTGGAGAGGAATGCGGCTGGGGGGGGAAGTTGTCCATGTACTGTTGCATGTATATTTGAACAGAGTACTTTCTTGGCAGATGGACAGGATTTTAAAAGGAAGTCTCCTTTGGCATTGCGTGAAAGAAAGCGAGCGATGACTCATACAGTTGCACTCTTGGCCAGTAGATAAAGTTCTTGTTCATTGTGGGACTCCCAGCAGGACCTCAGAGTAATTTCCCGTTTCGCATCCTATAGAATAGGACGTTTCTATTCGGGAACTTTTCTCTCCCCTCTCTTCTGTCGAAAAAGTTCCCCCCCTCGTTCCTCCAACCATGCAGGGGAGCAGCCTGAGCTATGTGGCGTGCATGCCAATATGCTTGGAAATGACATTCTTTGAAAGTCGAGCGTGCGGCGTTCTCATGCACAGGAAATGGGAGGACGTCTGCTGCTCCATTGATGGCCCCAGAAGACGGACCGGCAGCTCCGCAGCCATGCTGAAATGTGGCTTTGTTTTCTGACACGGCGTTCGGGCTTTAGCTGCCTGTCAGAGCACATTGTGTTCGCCTGGGTCCCTTCAGCCTCGTGTTTGTGTGAGGGAGATGCAAAACAACTTGACGTTAGGCAGGGCGCGAGAGTGAAGTGTACTTATTTGTTGTGGCTCTCTGTGGTCCCTTTTCAATGTCAGCCTGCTAAAACACAGATTTTTATGATGAGAGTGATGATAATTTGAGTGACTCATTAGAATGCTATTTTGCAAACCCAAGCTGACTTGCACCTTCAGCTGTGTTTGAACTCCTTCCCAGGTCTCAAGAAGCGATTTCTTTTCATCGTAACAGTCACCTAGTTACGGCTGGAGAAGCCTTTAATTTGTTTTGAACCTAGAAACCTCAAATCGAACGTACTACATTCCTGCATGCTTTTTGAAGTGTAAAATACAATTGGGTTTATTTTGAGCAAGCTTGTAACTTTCCTCTTTTTTCTTCCTCTCTTTCACCTAGACGTGTTTGGAGCTGGAACGGTATCTTCAAAGCGAACCCTGTTACGTATCTGCATCTGAAATCAAATTTGATAGCCAAGAGGATCTCTGGACCAAAATTATTTTGGCACGTGAGAAAAAGGAGGAATCTGAACTGAAGAGCACGTGTGTGCCAAAAGAGGACAGCCCTACTAGTCAGAACTTAGAGACCAACAGTTTGAATTCTGACGTGAGCAGTGAATCTTCGGACAGCTCCGAGGAGCTCTCGCCCACGACCAAGTTTACCTCTGACCCTATAAGCGATGTTTTAGCCAGTTCAGGAAACTTGAGTTCATCTGTCACTTCCACTCCCCCTTCGTCTCCTGAGCTGAGCAAGGAGCCTTCTTCTCAGCTATGGAATTGTACGCCGGGTGAGTTGCATTCACCGGGGAAAATTCGTACCGGTACCGCTGGAAAGACTGCAGAAAAAGGTACACCCGCCAATGGTGACACCTCGCCAGATGGCAGAAGGCGTGTTCACAGGTGTCACTTTAACGGTTGCAGGAAAGTTTACACCAAAAGTTCACATCTGAAAGCACATCAGCGCACTCATACAGGTTAGTAACTGAATGCTTGTTAAGAGTTGGCAAGTACGGCAGGGAATACCCCTGACGGTGGTGGTGTCACGGCCTTACACAATCGCTGGGTGGGAGCCCAGGTTTGGAGAGATGATGTAATAGTACAAGAGGCTTACCAGCATGGGCGACATCACTTCCTCATTCTCTTCGTAAGCTGGCTGAAGCCAAGGCAGTTGGCTGTGGAGGAGTCTGCTGTCACAGCAAATATGAGCCACTTGTTTAACTAGGCAATCCTTGGGAAACTGCAGAGGCATGTGGTCTTCAGGAGCACTCACTAGCCAAAAGAGATGCTACACCTCTGTTCACTGTTCACAATTTATTTCCAAAGCAAAAGCTAACTGAGACTTTCTTGAGAAGAAAGGAAAAAAAAAAAAAAAAAGGAATGGCATATCCAAAAGCTGGATGGATCGCAAAGTAGCATAAGAGCTTGTCTTCATGGTCCACTGGTCCACTGTACGTTGGGTCAATTCAGCCAGACATCCCAAGGCCTTGATTATATAAAGTACAGCTATAGTTGTAAATAATTTAACAGTTTTGTGTGCCCTTGTGTCAGCAAAAATCTTGGAAAGCCATGGTGCGTTGTAGTTCTTCTAACATATCTGCCTAATTGGACTTGCAAATGTATGATTGACTGTATAATTTTATCCCAAAATACTGAGTAACAGCATTTTATTGTTATGGAATCTGAATGGAAAAAAAATAATCCCGTGTGTTATTGGGAAAGTGAGAAAGGTAGACACTTCAGGGCTTCTATAAATATTTTATGGTTGAAGTAGCATGCTGATTTGCTTGCTTGAGTATTAATATTCAACATCATTTTATGACAGCAGTTAGATGTGTAGAGCTCTGCCTTGGCTCAGTAGTCATCGCTTAATGTGAGGAATTGGTTTGTCATTCTTGGTGTGCAAATCCAAAGACCTATGCAGTTTTTTTCCCCATGATGTGGAAGGAGAATTCACGGAAGAGATCCTGTTTTGACTCATGAGCTCAGCATTTTGTGGCTTTTATGGGAAGTCTGAGCAAGCTTGGATGCTCCCATTGTCAGGCAGAAGTCCGATAAAACGAGATTATTTTCAGAGGAAAGAACAACTTCCACTGAAACCATGGTGGTTGAGCAGACATAAATAGCTGCTGGCCTCAGAAGTATTGCAGAACTGTTGTCCTGGTGCTGTCTGGCTGAGAACGTTCCTGTGAATGGAAGTGGTATTTCTTGAATGCTGAAATAGCAATGTTCAAAGTGGTGTGCAGGCTTTTCCAAGAAAATGTAGCTCAGCAGAAAGAGGTTGCATGTTATACAGATGAGTGAGTGACAGAGGACTTTGATGCAATACAGTAGCCTAATTGCAACTGGGAGCCTAGCTGCGCTGTCTTTAATCACCTTCATGAGGTCCATGCTACCTGTTTGGGAGTCAGGGTGCTATTACAGATGAACAGGAATGGTACAAGGTTGTATTTCTTTGTTTCCTGAGAACCTGTTTAATCGCTTTTTTAAAAAAGAATGAGATTACTTGATGTACTGTTGCAGCACAATAGTTAAGTAGGAATCAGGTGGATGAATTCTGCCTTCTTTGCCTGCATGTTCTGAAGCATTCAGATATGTTAAATAAAATTGACTGTCTTTAGGGGGTGGAGGAGGTTTACATAGAAAATGAATGGGATAGCACCAATCTTCGTTTGAATGAAGTCGTGACTAACATATAATCTGCTTTCTTTGTAGGGGAAAAGCCTTACAGATGTTCATGGGAAGGGTGTGAGTGGCGTTTCGCAAGAAGTGATGAATTAACCAGACACTTCAGAAAGCACACTGGTGCCAAGCCTTTTAAATGTAGTCACTGTGACAGGTATGCGACTGAAATGCACCTTTTAAAATAGTTATTTTTAACACTTACTGGAAAGTGAGTCTAGGCTGCCTTTCACAAGGTTCATTTGTGAAGGAATCGCTTGGGGACACAAATGCATCTAGTATTTTTAAGGGATTATTATGTCTTCATAGTGGGGGAAAAAAATGTTTTACTAATCACCTGGATATAGTTTGTAGCTCGATGGTGCAGATTAGTGTTGTGAAATCCCCAGTGCTACCTGCAGAGCACCCAGGTGCCTGGAGACGCCTTGGGCACTCTGGTGTCTCTGGGATTGCCCCATCCCTCCTCCCCTGGCCACAGTATGGAACCACAGAGCATGGGGGGGCGGTCTCAACCTCACAAAATGTGCCATGAGTGTACCCAACCCTCATCTAACACAATGTCTTTCTCTTCCCTTGCAGGTGTTTTTCCAGGTCCGACCACCTGGCCCTTCACATGAAGAGACACCTCTGAGTGGGTCACGAGGTGAATCCTGTGGGCTAAGAGGCGTCAAGGTTGAAGAGCCTTGAGCAGAGGGATGCGTGTTCCAGCCAAAGCATGCCATTTTGCACCCTACCCAGTTGCCTCCAGGACCTCTCTTCCTTGAAGGTCTTTTGAGGGCTAATAAGTCATGTAAGAAACGGCATAGCAACCGCGGTGCGTGATGTTTGGGGTTTCCTGGACTCATACACTGGTATCTAACCTTCTGAGTGGCTCCTAAGCCTTTTGCCGTGAGCATGTGCACTGAGAATGTCAATGATTGGGCGACTGTGTGCTATGAGGATCTATTGATGACTGTATGCTGAGGCACATTTTTTTTCTTGTGGTTGTTTTATAACTGTAAGAGAAAAAAAATAGTCTGAATGTCTTGTATGTGAGGAATATCTCGTGAGATGGGACGACCACCAATCATTTCCAAGGGGTGGGGGGAGGGGTGTCTGCACCTTTTTCAAGGGAAAACTGAGAGGGGAAGGGGGGAATAAAAAGAGTCAGGATGCCAGAATGGAGATGGGGACCTCCCCGTTCCTGTGTGAGAGGAGCTTTAGGTGTCTGGTGCAGCTATTAAACGTGCAATGTGTCAAGTAGCTTGTTTTACTTGCTACAGAGCTCATTTGTAATCCATTGTATAAGCTGTGTATTTACAAATGTAACACAACTATAACTTTTCATTATAATACAAAGGTTATTGCATGGTTCTGGGGAACTATATGCTTTTCCATTCTTTAATCAGGACTGCAGTTTTGATTCCAGTTAAGAGCAGCTAAAATACAATTGGTCTAATGTTACATAATGTATGGAACATGAATAATTTTTTCTGTTGGGTGGATAAAACCACTATTGGTTAGAAACTGATTTTTCTCATGCAGCTAATTTTTCTCTTATTTATGCCTTGAGGACTAACTTCTGGTTTTCTAGCTGTTAATGCACTGTTGACCTTAATAATGGTGCCTTATGCAAGTGACCTTCTCTTGTAGAGGGTCTTATACAGGGGTATGGGTGATGCATGCTTTATTAAGGCTCTCTTTTCACCTGGCATTGTACTGTATCAAATGTATAATATGAGGGGAAAAAAAGGTTACTTCCAGGGTCCTCCTTCACAAAGACAAATATAGAGAAAAGTCATTCATGTCAGTACAGTATTTGTTTAACTTAGACAATTTGACTGTGTTACAGTATAATGCATATGCCAATTGAATACCTGACCAGTTCTGCCACCTTGAGACTTTTTTTATATTGACCTTGCACAACAACTGTGTATATACACACCCCAACTGTACTTAATATGTCAAGTTTTCATACATATTAAAGATACAGAAGTATTAAAAGATGTATTTGCTTAAAAGGCACAAGTTTCACATCTATATATCTAGCTATCTGTTGGTCATACAGAAAGAAACTATATTACTTTTTTTTTAAAAAGTGGGCAGAAAAATAATTGTGTATGTATATTTGTGTGTACAGTCTGTGTATGTGTGTATATATATAGATAATATATAAATATTTTTTTTAAAAGGAAAAAAAATTAGAACACATAGCTAGAAAATGCCACAGCCCGTCAAAATATCCCCTCCCCCCCAATATGATCATTAAGGAGACAAAGAAATGAAAGATACAATTATTAAAATCTAGCATTTTTAGAGGCTTTACCTTTAGTTTAATGCTATGCTAAAGGCTTTGTTGGCATTCAGTTCTTCTCAGATTGCTGACTGTGTTTTGTAGTTATTAGGTTGTCTGAAATAGCGTATCTGTGGCCATTTAAGAATGATATGAACCGAGTATTGGCATGCTAAAAGAATATTAGCTGTGTGCAGATGAAGTACACTCATATTTTGGCCTTCCGGCTTATGGGAGGACCTGTGAGTGAGCTAGTTGTTGTGGTGGTTGAGCTCTAATTTTGCATAGTTCAGCTAAAATAAAGACTGTTTTTTTCCTAGAATAGAAATAGTCTGTCCAAAAGCAGTATTTTTTTTTTTTTTAAACCAGCTCACTACAGTTGATGCAATGAAACACGTGATCTGTTTCTTTTTTTCTATTTATTATTGGTCTTGCTTACTATGCTAATATTTTGGTATATCTTCCTGGAAATGTATGTAGATAAGTGGTTTAGGAAAAAGTATATGCAAGTGATCTGGTTCTAAGGAACATGCAGGCTTAAATCATTCTCATTTCATTTTTGTTTTAAATTGCCTGAAAATGCACTTTTTTTTTCCCCCCTGAAACAAAAGGAGAAATGGATTTCTATTTAGGTGTTTTTTTTTTTTTTTCTTTTTTTTTTTAAACTCCTTGTTTGCAATGTCCTTGGTTTAGCCATATTTCTGAAAAATAAGAAAGTAAACAAAAGTGGAAAAAAAAATAACCCCAAACAAACAAAAAAAACATTAAACTTGCACTGGCTTGTCTCAATTGTGAAATACCATCAGACTTGTGTGGATGGGGTGGGGCTGTGTGCCATATGTCAAATGCCTGTAATTTTCTTAATAAGCAAGTACATTTTGTTCAGGTGATAACTGAGCCTCAATCAAGCTGAAAAATAAAAAATAAAAATAAAAAAAAAAAAACATTTTTGCTTGAAATTTAAGAAGAAAAAGTTTCTATTAGTGAAATTTCTTTTTTTGTTTTTGAAGCACCCTGTTATCTAAAGAATCTCTTTGTAAGATTTTTGTAAAAATTTTGTTTTACAAGATTTTATTTGAAATTGTTTTTTGCAAGATTGTTATATTTCTGTATGAATGTATTTTTTATTGGAATAACATAAAAAGAAATTCTTATCAGCATCATGTGTCTGGCTTCATCTTTCCCATCTCTGAAGGCATACATACCAATGTCAAATACTATGTTGATGCCTTCTCTTGAGCCATCTGATCTCACGTACAAATATCTTTGGGTCAGGTCACTTCATGGAAGACAAGCACTGGTGAGAAAATAACTTTGGCAGTAGGAACATATCTTCCATATCTGAAAAGCCGTTGTTGATTTAACTTCTGTTCTCAGCGGAGTAAATAGTTAACACGATTGTTACTACAAGACTGCACCTTTATTCCAAATCGCTTGTTCTGAAGAGGTGAATGCATGTGGGCATTTAACGTGAAAAAAATAAACAGAAAGAAAGGAGATCGCTGGCCGAGAAGTACCTGCCCATAACTACTCCAGCTGGCTGTGGGCCTTTGAGCTGTCCCATCACTGAGAAAGCTAGCCCAAAACCTTCAAGGCGTAGCTGGGGGAAGGAACCACATGAAGCCTGCCTGGTCTACATGCAGAGACCCGAGCCTGCTGTGGGGCTGACCTGACCCACATGCTGGTAACCTTCAGCCATCCAACTGCAAGCTTCTGTATGAACAGCATTTTTTCAGAGCAATGGCTCTTCAAAGCATGACCAGCATGGGCACCGGCTTTGGACGCGTGCAGAATTTGTTTTATGTTGCCTTGTGGCTTCTGCTTCACTCAGACTTGTGTTAAAAGTCCCTTAAGCATCCAGTAAAACCATCGGCATGAATAGCAAAGTTACATGCAGAGAAACTGACTTAAAACATGTGAATTGAGTTCACAGGGTTTGAGCGTTCATGGTTTAAAATTAGAAATGTCCTAAAAATGAAGCAGAAGAAAACAGGAAGTTAAAACTGAGGTGGAGGGGGTATGTGGGAGAGACCCTTGTCACCTACCTCAGCTTTGTAGTGGGCTGGTAAGCAGAAAATAAGCCTCTGTATAGGCAAGGAAAATGGCAATTTAAGCAAAATCCTGATCTGTAATGAGAGGGAGATACCACATTTTATCACTTCCAGTACCTCGTGCAATGAAACCTGTTCTGGGAAACTCAGTCACAGTTGCAACAGAAATTATAAAGTCAATGGAGATTCAGGGATTGTGACATTTTGCCTTCTCTGTGTACAAGATAGAAATGGAAATATTTTTGAAGAACTGATCTTGACCTTAGGGGTTCTCCACCCAAAATGTTCAATGGGTGTGTAATGCAGAACAAGGACTGGCAAATTTTTTTCTGTTTACTGGGTGTGTGTCCTCTAGGGCTGTGTCTTACTGTATCTTAAAAAAAAAAAAAAAAAAAAAAAAAAAAAAAAGGTTCGATAATTCCACTGTTACGGATGTTATGGATATTCTACTCTCCTCTTTTCAGATTGTACTGAAAAAAAAAAGGGGAGGGATGTTCACAAAAAAAAATGCTAGTGACAGAGCTGTTGGGCAACAAGGAAACGGCAAAGCAGAAAGCAATCGCCATTTCAGGGTTAGTGCATTTCAACATGTACATCTACTGCAGACTTGCTTAATTCCATGTTTTGAAACCCAGAGCAAATGGGAAGGGGTGTGAATTTAAGAGTAAAAATGTCAGGTGGCTTAGACAGAGTGCAGACATTGATGAGTAGCCTCAGCAAGTTCCAACAAATTCAAGGGAGGTTAAAAAGAGGACAGGTCTTCTAAGCCAACATGTTAGCTTCTTACTATAGAGGTCAGGTACAGCATGTTTGTGCATTTAGGCACACTTACATGCACGCAAAGGTCAAGATGAAACAGTTAAAATCCCCAAACAGAACCTGTTTTTATTTTTTTTTTTCCTTGGGTGTGAAAAAATCCTGGCATAAAAGTGGTCAGTGCAAGTAGGACAAATCACAGTTTACCAACTTATTTGAATGACTATATTTATTACAAATATAGATGACTTTAAAGTTCACAATAGACAAATGTTTTTTATTTTCTTAAATTGGATGTTCATATTGTCTAAATGTTGCCATCTCTCCCCCTCTAAACCATATTATGAATTGTCACAAGCTGAATCTGGATTTGTACCTGTGAAAGCATGTTCAAGACAAACTATATTTTGTCCTTTCCTCTTTAGAAGTTGTTTACAGTACCTCTGCCTTTTTATTTGTCTTTTTCCTCTCTCATTCTTCTCAACTACTTGAGCAGTCACTCTTTATTTTCTTTAATTGTGCCGAAAGCTCAGAGGAATAAGAACAACCTCTGTAAATCACACAAATGACAGTAGAGAAATTACAGACAAGAAGAAGGAAAAACACTATGGTGACTGTTTCAAAAAGTAGTGGAGTGTTATTTATACATCCCCAAAGGGGTATGTAATATCACATATTCTCACAACAGGGAGAGATGACCTTCAATAAGAGGAAAGGTCCATGCTCCATCAATTGGAGGCCTCCTTAACCTTGACTGTAGAGAAGAGTTAAGGTAAAGGGAGCTCTAACTACACAGGAACAGGGATGACAGGTAAAGAAAGTTTTCTCTCTGCCTTTAAAAGTGTAAAAGGACCTATGTTCCCTCCTTGTTCCTCCGTTCTTCAACAATTCATTAGAGACAAAATAGTTTGGAGAGGAAAGTTCTGCAACACCTCTTCCTCAAGCTCTCCATCTTTGCTTCCTCAGGTATTATCACTTTATAAGGCAGGCAATGGAACCAATACATCAGTTCTTTGTTTCTGGTGACAAGAGGATACCTAGCAGCCTGTACCCTGTAGAAGTCTGCCTGCTTCAGCTTCATCCCATGGGGTCATGTAACCATGAGGCATTAACAGGTACTTCTGAAATAAAGCCTCTGACATGGCAAGAAACTCCACTGAGATTATGAAATCCAAGGCAATAGTATCTTTATTTTTTTTTCCCTTTAGCTCTTTTACCCTCTACACTGGCTGTTTCATCCCTTATTCATGGTCCCTAGGTATATGACATTTATTTTTGATCAAACTTGTAGTAATACTGTCTCATAACTATTTGAGCTCTTACATATAAGGGAGAATGAGCAGATGGAGTATTGCTTTTGCACATAGGTCTACAGAGGTTTAATCAGTCTAGGATTCTTTGGAGATACCCTGGGAAATAAGGGTTTGCAGGTTGCTACATTAATATTGTGAGGCCTTGGTCAAAAGCTCATTTAAGTCAAGAAGAAATTCCTCACTGAATTCAACTGGCTTCAGACACGGTCATTTTTCCATAGAGCTGAACCTGAGGAGGAGGTAGATTTGAAATCCATTCAAAACCAAATTTTGATTCAATGACATTTATGACTATATTTTACCTATTTCCCATGAACATTTGATAGCTGGAGTTTACAAGTGCAAGCATTACAGAAAAGTTTTTTGTTTTTTGTTTTTTTTTTTTTTTTAACAGAAGTATGATTTTTTGCTGAAATTTATTTTTGATTGCAGACTGATGGTAAACACTTGCAATTTGCAACGCAGGTTCAGTTACACAACAGCTACATAATCATTTTGTAGGTTACAGCAGTGACTGTATTCAACTGTAATATTTTCAATCTGAATGCTTCAAAAACTACTAGCTGAGAATTAATAAATGAATAAATTAATGGGATTGGTAGGATACCATAGCAACAAAGGTGGCCTATGGCTTTAAAAAAAGTGCTGCATCAGACAGAAGCCAGCACATTTTGTTAAAATAAGGAAAAAATATTCCAAAACTGTAATGGAGGCTACAGCTTGGTCGTGTTCTTGAAATATAGGTTTATAATTTGTCACAGGAAAAATAACTCCATAAAGCAAAGCCGCTAAGGTGTTTTAAGATGATCTATTATGCGGAGGTGTCTAGTGCAGCCATTTTGGATTGGTGTCATGATAGGAAACAGATGGTATATGTGTTTATGTTTAACATTTAAGGGGGTATAGAAAGCAATTGGGAGGTGATGCATTTTGTTAATGGGTAAGTAAAGCCTCACACATACAGTTAAAATAGAAGGTAAAAAACAAGCAACATTTTTTCAGCACAAATGAGGCCGTGCAACAACACGTTTAAGTAGATTTATTTGACTTGTTTCACTTTAAATAATTTTAATGAGAAATTCTCTAAATGTTTTTGAGCGGAGATAGAAAGTAATCTGGTAACCACATGTCTTGATGTAAGCCAAGCTGTTCTTTAACAGCACTTTCTTTCAATACAATATAAATTTAGCTGGAATTAGCATTGCTGAATATTAGTCCCTCAGTGCCTCACTTGCTAAACCTCCATCTTCTTTTTATTGCCTCTGTGCATTTCAGAAGCAGAATGTGTGGTCAGTTCTGGACAAAGGCAAATTATCCAACCAGGCTGGGGAAGATGATGTTATTTACTAAATTCTGTAACATAACAAACACTTCAGCAATAATTCAGGAAGGTAGCAGATCTGCACAGGATAGAGTAATATATTTTTTTCCTGTATTGTGCTACTTTTTGGATTTGCTACTGAATATATCAAAAAATCTAATTACTCATGCGAAGCTGTATTTTAGTGAATTTTATGTACTTCACCTTACAGTATGTTATTTAATTTATAAGATTTATCTTTAAACCTGCACAGATAGTCAAAGACTATTGTTCATTTCCAAGCTTCACTATACAAGTTACTCAGTCTTCTAAGTTTCCCTTTATTAGCTTTTGCTAACTATGAAGAGGACATTGAGGGCAACAGGATTTTAATAGATCCTCACTGTAATTAATTATTCATCAGCAGTAGAAGTATTAACGGTTGTAGTCAGACATCCAGAGGAGGCTGAGGTCTTACCGTGGTGAACCTACAGGGAGAGAGGCTACTCATCCTGGCTCTGCCTAATTAGACCACGGCACATTTGGAATTACTCACATCCAGAGAGAGAGAGAAAGCAGTTCTGAGAACTGGTCAGATCATCTCAGTGGTTTTCCTTTTCCCAGTCAGACAGATAATACTGTTGATATTTTACCATAATTCCGTCCAATTCCATCTGCCTTTCACAGATGGACTCACCCTGGCCACCAGGATGAGAAATCACCACGCAGAACCCTGGGTTTCGATGCATTTCAGTGAGCATCTTTAGGTGTGATCTTGTAATGCTCATCCCTGTTTCACGGAGCTGGGATATTTCTGTCATTTCATGATTTTGCTTTCTATTTCTTACTTTCTTCTTCTGGCAATAAGCTTGGTATATATCTGAAATGTTTGCATCTACTGAGATTTCTCCTTAATTTGAAAAAAAAATGATAATAATTAATCTTTAATCCCACAGATAGAAAAGAGTAAATAAGAGATGTAATAATGTTATAGTATTAATGGAATTTGAGCCTCAGTAGGAAATAGATGCATTATTCATAAGGATTGATGGTCTTTAGTGTCCCAACAGCCCCTTGTGGGGCTTAGGAGGTATTAGACTGGTCACTGGAGAGAGGTCTGCTCTAATGTTCAGTAAGCTAAACTAAAAACATAGCAAGAATTATAAAGCAAAACCTAATCAAATCCTAAATATAAATATGATGATACAAATCCAGCCCTTAGTTATCTCCAGAAACCACCCTGCCTCAAAGGGTTGTCAGTGACTTGTCCCTTATTATCTTTAATCAAGCAGAAGAGAGAGGCATTGAATGCCACAGTGGTTCCGTACAAAAAGGCACGGCAGGTGAAATCTATAGAGCTGTGCTCCTCGGTATACGTGTGCCACTGGCCAGCTCCACTCTGCTAATGAAAGGGAGGGTAAAAAGGATACAAAGGGATGCAGTGTTTTTCCAGCACATGTGAAGTCTCCTGTAGCTTCTTCTAATTTCAATCCCCAAAGTCCAGACCACAGATGCTTTGTAGGGCAAAAACTCAGCCTCGATTCCTGTAGGTAAAAATTCTGTGGTAACACACAACAAAGCAGCTGACGAAAGGAGATTTCTGCAATAAGGTTTCCAGCACTTACACAGATGGGATATACCCAGGCTTGGGTCTCTGTGCTTTTTGACAGGACATTATTTATCTTAACTATAATGCACAATTTAAAACCAAAGGGAAAAAAAAAAAAAAAAAAGAGAGAGAGAGAGAGAGAGATTATTTGTATATTCTTTCATTTATCCAAACAGATTAGGCATTACAGTTTGAATATCTGTCTGAGAGGCTAAAACTAGTCACCAAACAAAAGTAAATGTGTAATTCAATATTAAAAATATTTTTTCCATTACACATTAAGTATCACAGGATAATGATGAAGTCATAAAAGACTAATGTGTTTAGCCAGGAGAGAAGAAGAAGATTAAAAAGAGAATAAAGAGCTGTGGGATACGGCTCCTTTTGACACAAAGGGCAGCACCCAAAGTCTGTTCAGGCAAATATCCATGCATCTGGATTGTTTAATTCAAAGCAGATATATGCCTTGACTTTGTAATAAGCTCTATGTAAACAGTCTTTGGACCCTCACCTGCTGTCTCATGAGACACCAAAAAAACAGTGCAGGATTTCCTCATTGGTGAAGCCCCAGAAGTCCTCATGCCTCCTGGGGCTGTGCAGCCAAGGTCTGGGGTGCAAGGATGAAGCACTTTGTGACAAAGGGGTTTGAAAACATGTCGGAGCAGAGTTGCTGAGACATCTTCAACCTTAATACTGTCTTTTTTCAATGTTTTGTGCGAGCATCACCTTTGTACTTGTAGAGGTAACCCATACCAGAAAAAGAAGAGGCAAGTATTTCCCTTATCCTTCGTGCATTTTTCTATGTATATTCAATCTATGATATGTAGGTATGAGCTAACGTTTAAAGCTAAAATTTTATTCTTAATTTTAATTCATTAATAAAGAAATAATAATGGCTGAAAATAAGGATCCTAAGAATGCTTAGATTTTTTTGGTTAAAATTTATATAGATATGTGCACATATGCACATAAATGAAAACAGATTTTCTTGTCTAAGTTTTTTTTTTTTTTTTCTGTATACTGTTACATTCCAATAAACCAGTGTCCTTCAAGAATCATCTGTAGGACTGATAATAATACACCAGCCTTAAATTAGGGTGTAAGACAAAAACAGATAAAAACACTGAACAAAATAAAACAGTGTGTAAGATGTAAGAAAATAATAATAATGACAACAATAATGATAATAATAATAATAAACATTGAAGGCAAAAAAGTCAGCCATGAGAGTTCTTTTGAATTTAACATTATGTGGTAATTTGAGCATGTCAGCATTGAGGTTGTTGATGGATTTAGTCAAAAAGCCATAGTGCCAAGCATCTCTAAATCAGGTCTTAAAAAAAGGTCAAGATTGCCTTAAATGCCTTAAATTTAAATAAATGATAATATGACACTGTTTTTATGTTTGTTTGTTTTAATTTACATTCTGGATTTTGGATCCAGCAGGGTGTATTCAGAATATGTTTTCATGATATTCTTCACAATGAGGGTTAAAACTTCTTTTTTAAAAAATAAAAGATAAGAAACTAAAAAAAAAAAAAAAAAAGAAAAAGACACATGACAATAGGTATTCAAGGTCATACTATAAAATGGTATGAACTCGTTACCTTGAGGCAAATGTATGCAAATAAAATTCTTTGCTAGAGTAAAGCCGTTGAGTTCTCGTGATTTCATAGGCCAGAATATATGGGCCATAATTTTCAGACTGACAATGTCTGAAAAAAAAAAGTTATTAAAGCAAAAACATCCCCCAAACCTGACAATGTTCTTCACCTAAAACCCAGAGAAGGTCCTTAAAAGTGCCTAGGGAACCTCATTAAGTATTTCTCTGCGGAAAGTCTACATGAGCATTATTCTGAAGTGATTTTTTTTCCTCCTTTCTGCCATTCCACCTAACATTTTTATCTTATTATTCTTAGCAGTGGTAAGTAACTATGACAGGAAGACAGAGTGGAAAATTAAGGCTTGTTAAGACTATTATACACCAAAAGGATCATGTCATAAATGAGACTTTAGTCGGCCCAGTTTGGGATATAATTAAGTAATCATGTTCAAGGTGGATAGGTTTGAGACAATAAAAGGCCACTGGAGGTTGTTCAGTTTCAAAGGAACAAATCTTTTATGCTAAGAAGTTATGGGGATGCTGTTTTGGCAGTGGTGTGGGACACAGCCTCTGTCCCAACAGTAGAACATGGAGGGGCTTCTACCCCTGGCAAAAGTGGGCAACCCTCAGGACCCCACTGTCCTTCAGGATGATCTTCCTGCCAGACTAAGGTTTCCCATGTCTCATTTTCCACAAGCATATCACCAGCGTGCATTAGCCTCTGGCTTGGGTCTGCAGGAGACCCTCAAGTGTAAGATCAACAAATGCAGCACCCTGTGAAGGAGTTGCATATGCTAAAAATTTCTCTATCACTTCATTCACTTTTGAGGAAAGTGTGTTTAAAGCCAGTCATCAAGGCTGTGAATAATGACCATGTTCCGATACGATGGACACAACAAGGACGTGCCAACAAAACCGCAACAGAAAAACAGTGAGGCTTTTTCTTGGCTTTGGGAGAACACAATGAGGCTAATGTTGCTGCTTTCTCATATTTTCCTGTGTTATCAGCATGGAAAGCTGGGCAGGACATAGTTGAATCACTGCTCAGAAGTCAGTCCAAAATATGAGTGAGTCAAACAGTGTATAGGATGCAGAGTGGCATGTGTGGTTAGTGTCAGAAAGGATTTAGTGCAATTCTTGAGGGCATAATGGATGATTTTATATTTTTTTTTTATTTTTTATTTATTTTTTTTTTTTGCCTGCAAGTAACCACAATCATTATATGAATCATTTGGGAGAATTATAATGAAAGATATCATATCAAAAAGCTGCAATACAGAGTTTTTCACTGAAAACAGCAGCTTAGAAGAGCTTCAGAAATATGCTAACAAAGATGATACCTTGCTGGGATATCTATTATTACACACACACAAAGAGATTGAGCTGACGTGGGGGAGGTAGTGCTGGGGGAAGAAAGAAAAGAGAAGATGGATCATAAAATTTGAAAAATAATATTTTAAAATGTGATATTCCTCATTTCTGAATTCAATATTTAAATGCAGAGTTTGTATATATTTTTTTTCTCTAGTTATCTTTCTTCCTCCCGCCTTCCCTTTTTAATTCCTCAGAAGGACAGAGTAGGAAAAATCTGTATTTTGCTCTTATATCTTTCCCTTTTTACAGTCTTCTGCTTCTTCAAATGGAAATTATAACTGTTTAAGATTTCAAGCTGTGCAAGTGGCAAAATCTTAGCCAAGACTGAACTTCCTACTTTGGCAAAATAATTTTGTTTTCAATAAAATCTCTTGGGGGCAGGGGACAACAAATAAACACTGCATTTAAAAAGTTAATCAACCTATAGTCTACACGGGCAGCTCCCTCACTTACTTTCTCTGCCTCATATAGGAGTGTCATGGAAAAGGGTGTCCTGGGGAATGTGAAGGTAAAAGCACAGTGTGGAATGTGGTTACCTCCTCATCCTCTTCAAAGAGAAAATTGTCCCTTAAAATAGCATATGTTGGTGGTCACATCCCTGCATGGGGGCTGTTGGCAGGAGGACCAACCTCAGGCATGGAGTGGTGCCCATGCAGCCCGTGCCAGCATCCCACTCTCCCATCACTGCCTCTGGAGCCTTCACCTGCATTTGCTTTCACAGCTATAGTGGAAGGACATTGCCCATTCTGGTAGTTATATGCATGTTTTTCCACTGTAATGCAGTGGGTCATTATCTTCATTGCTATTGCCTCGGTATTTCCTGGTGATTTTGTCAGTCTCAGCTTCTTTTTTTTGTGGATTCCTAATGAGAGGCCATAGCTTAAGAAAAAAAAATACACAGAAGGTGTATTTTTGTTGTTAAGGCTTGCAAACAAAGAATGCCAAACAGACCTCTAAGGAATGAGAGAATTAAATTAGTCTACCTGTGTCCCACTGTGCTGAATCTGGTCCAGCTTTCTAGAAACACTGGTTCATCAAAAGCAGGTGGGAAGAAATCTAACTGGAACAGCAGGAGCAACTGGATTGCAAAGTTCACTCTTGTCACAAACCCTTTTCTTCTTCAACTTGTTGGGTATGAAATAGCTCATAAATACATTGAAGAATCCTTCTTTCCCCTGCTCTTTTGTGGTACAGGGAATGACTCTCCTTAAAGTGCAGGTTTTGAGGAATAAGCTTTTTGTATAAATGTTATCTTTTTCACATCATATTTAAGTTTTGGTTAATAAAGGATGTCTTAACTGTGTAGTAAGGATCTTTTTTTCTTGGTGGTGTTTATTTACTTGTGAGGTGCCAGTAAACAAACAAATAAATAAAAACCATGTTTTTAGAATAAATTCAATAGCAGTAACTCACACTTAACTATTAGTGGAGGCAAATGACTGAAGTGACCCAGATTTTCTTTTTGTGATGTTATGAGAAATAACTGAGCACAGAAACCTACATTTCCTGCAAGCAAAAATACTGTGTGTCAGTTACAGCTGCTAGATCTATAGGCTACAGCAGAGAGATTTATTTTTTAAACTAAAACTAAAACACCAGTATTAAATCTAAACAGTAGAATACATACATTAATACACGGTATGTCAAATGAGTACATAACCAAGTGTCTAAGGACATCAGCTCCTTAGAAGTATCATGGGTTCTTTTCCCTCCTGCCAGTTTAAATCTGGGATATCTCCATCAATGTCATCAGAGTCAGAACTGTGTAAAACTGACATGATAGCAGGATGTGATCCTGTGTGTCTGTGTAACATCTGCCATCTTCATCAAGACTGAACTCAGGCCATGCATATAATAAACAGGCTTATATTGCTTGCTGGGGAAGAGACAGCTGCCAAAGAGTTATGCTTGAAAGATATCTGGGAGCTTACTGTTGATCTCAACAATAGTCCACCCAGATCCTCTGCTATGTGCAAACACTGTGGCAGTCTCAGGGCACACGGAGAATGACAGAGCAGCCTCCACAATGGGCTTTCTTTGAGAACCAGCAGGTGCATTCCTGCACCCAAGAGCTCTGGGATCAGACCACTGGCCAAGGAGAGTCAGGTGGAGCCGGGGCAGAAGGGGAAGCCACCCAAGGGTGCCAGCTGTGGGTGGCTGGTTTGGGTGTCTGTATGCCGGGCCTAAGTCTGCTTCTACACTGTGCTGGTGACATATTTTTGTAAGCTGGGATTTGGACACTGCTCTGAGGTCAGTCACCTAAAACTGAAATACCCAGCGTTTTAGATGTTCGGGTCCTTCCTTATATGTATTCCTACCACATTTCCTCAAAAATCTCTCTCTTGGATTGTCAGAGTTGTAAGGACTATTTGTCTGCCTGTATGCATATCTGCATGTGTATGTGCATACATGTATATATGTATATTAATTGCATTTTAAGTTATATAGCTTGCTGTCACTGACTTATTTTGTAAGAAAAGTAGACTTAAAATAAATGGAAAACTTAATAAAGACTTACATAAAATAAAACAAAAAAAAAAGTTTCCTGCTTGTGGATTCAAGTTAGTATTAAACGAGTCATCAATGTGGCACCTTAATTGTTTCACAACATTTTATTTTTACTGGTGGGTCAAATGAGTCAGCTGTGTGAAGGCAGGATATAAGACAATGGATGATTAGTGTAGGGGTGAGTAAAAATATATACTGCATACCTTTCTGTCCCCACACGTTATGTTTCCTTAAACTGATGCCAGATTCATTTGATAAAAAACTGACTCAGCTTTTGCTGAGTTGGCCCTGCCATTGACAAATTTCCCTTTAGGGAATTATATTTTCTCCTCCCAGAAGTGGACTTGTAAGACACTGTCAATTTTAAAGGTTGGAATTCAGGAAAGAAGAGTAAAAGTATGTGCTTCTAAGCTCTTTTATAAGTATCGTAAGAGTATACCTTTTTATTTCCCCTGAGAAGAATGTGAAAACACGAGACAAACATGGTCAGTAAAATCTCTCCAAAGTAGGTGAGGAATCTTCTTCAGCTGCTACCAATTTTTCTTCTTTTGCAGTGAGAGTTCTGCTTATTCTCCATCTCCATCCCGAGATGGAGATGAAAAGAAAGAAGAAGAAAGGAGAAGAATCTGGGAAATAATCTGAGTTATGTCTTCACTTTGTTTCAATCAGCACATCGCCAAATCTGACAGTTCATCTACTTGCTGAGAATCTAAATCTCATTTAAGAAAACAAAACAAAACAAAACAAAACAAAACAGTGAACTTTATTAATTTTATATGTTATTTTTCTTTACAGACTTAATTCAGACAGTATTTATAGCCCTGCTTTCATTCATAGTATTTTCCTGCAATGTTGTCTGATTATATGATAGTGGACTGTCACTTCCAGATTGGAGCTTTCTTTTCAGCTGCTGTGAACTAGGGTAGCCCAGTAGGTGCATCAGTTTATACTACATTTGAATCTCAGTCTCTGATCTTTTTAGAATTTGTGTTGAGATGAAATAGGCTGAAGGGGGAAAATGATAAAGTCTAAAGAGAATTGAAGCATTTTTCAGGTGGCTTCTATCTAGTGAAATCAGACCTGTCTGTATAATTTATGGGCAGAACAAGACACCTAAAAATGGGGTTCAAAGAAGCCAGTGCTTTGTGTGAAGTATTAAGCAGTAGGAAATGGCAAAGAAATGTTCAGATTTCTGCTCTGCCATCAAATGTTGTTAAACGAACATGGGGTTAGAGGAAAACACCTTCTTCCATTTCAGATTCACAGCTACAAATGACTCTTGGAATTAGTTTCATCTGTCAGCTTCATCTATTCTTGCAAACAGCAGAAGTGATACTCTAGGTATGTGTGAGATCCATGTCCATACATCTTTGAAACCCACCATTGTGCAAGAAATTGCACCAATGCTTTCCACAGTTCAGAAAAGCAATTACTCTCCTTGGAGGATTCCGAAATGGTGTTGAAATTCAATATCCAACTGGAACTGTTCTTTCTATATAAATTAAGAAAATATTAATTGAAAAGGAGCCTGGAATTTTCTTCTTATAGGCTTCAGAGATATTTTGTCAATGCTTATTTAACCCCTAAATCTCTATTTCAGAAAACAGAAAAAGATTTGCACTTAAGCATCCCCTATTTTAAGAGAATCCTTTAACCACCAGGCTCCTGAAAATAAAGAAAGATACTCGTGAAAGATATTAGTTTAGTTTTAGGATCTAAACTCAAATTGACATGTTAGTTAGGTCAAGAACTCAGGTTGGTGCAATTCAGTGGCTTGGTTTACACAGGATGCCAGACTTTGAACCTCTATGTAACAGGTACAAATCAATGAAATTTTACAGATTTCATTGAAGAAGCCTAATCCATCTGAAGCCAGTGGTAATCCTTCCTATTACTCCAGTAAGCTTTGTACATGCCTGTGTCCATGTCTGCTACTCTGGGATGATGTATATTGCTGGTTTATTCACTGCAAAAAATATAAAAATACAAAATCCACTTACTGCAGTAAAATATCAGTTGGTCTGCCTATACATCCAGTATGGTTTTCTTTGTTTTTCTGTTGTTTTTGTTTGTTTACTTTTTAATGTTTTTCTATTGGGGGTCAACTTTTAATACTTCAATCCCTAGTAATCCCTTCCTTGCCTTCAATTATTAGGGCAAAGACAAAGGAAAGGAGGGAAACAAAAGAGATGTTTCTGGTGCCATATGTTTTGTGTTCACAAAAGCAAATGTTCAAAATCCCTCCTATTCCTCCTGCTGCCTGAAGGACTCTCTGATAAAACCAGTGTACAATTTTTCTACTGTGACTCAAGGTGCTTTTAAGATCCTACATGCTATACATGTAGGCATCAACATTTTACAAGAATCCTTTTTTACGCTTCCAAACTCATAGTTTTCCATCAAAGATTTTAGTCCAAAGAACAGTTAATAAAGCTGAATGACCTCTTGCTCTAGGACTTTTTAAGTCTTTCAGACTAAAATTAGATTTCCTCCTCTAGGAAGAGGAACAGGCCAATGTGTGACCCTTGAACTGTCAATCATCTGGAAGTAAAGCAGGGAACTGATTTCTCTCACAGCAACAGAATGAAATGCTCAAAATAATAATAATAATGTAGATATACATATTTATAAGCTCCTCATTATTAGTCTTTAGTATGGTTGTTCCTACATGGTATTCAATAATAATTTTGGCCCATGGATATATACTTTGACTTAGTTCTATAAGATACTCTAATTTCAAATAAATTATGCTTTAAATGAGTTAACCACTAATTAACTAGCAGGTTTCAAATAATAGTAATCTATGGGGAATCATAATTGAATGCTCTAGTCATGTTTGACAGGTATCTGTGCTATGTCCAGTGCTGTTTAACATTTCAGTTTTGATGATCTGAATTAAATATATAGCTGTTGCTCAAAAATATATATGAATGGTACAAAATTGGAAAGAATAGTAAAAAATAAGAAGAGGTAGATGAAGAGAGCAATTGCCTTTCACAGATATGTATTTCAATACACAAAATGAAATTTGCTATTTCTAGGAATAAAGATTGCAGGCTATATATTTACAGTAAAGGTCATATATTTGCAGTAAAGGACTATACTAGGAAATCAGCAGCTGTATAAAAGTGATAGTCATATAGCTTGCAAGCATCTTGGTATAAGCTCTAGAATAGTGTGCTAAGGAAAAGAAATAGATAAAGAAAACCAAGAAAACTTATTTGATACTTGGCTGATAAACAGGAATGAGGGGGAAGAGGCACGCTGTTTTTCCTTGATGTGTATTAAAAATTATACTCTACAGTTCTGGCAGCCATATGTTAAAATAGCAATTCAAAAATTAGAGAGGATGCAGAGATAAATGCCTTACCCTGAGAGACACAAAGAAGATAGTCTGGATAGTTGAACAAAAAGCAGACCAAAAGGTAACTTGATTATAGAATCCAAAACCCCCTCATCATTTCTTACACCTTACAGGTGAACAAGGCAGAAGACAAAAATCACTACTTGTGTTGCAGAACTCATTTTCCTCAAGCCTTTTATATTCACATGGTTAAAAGGCAATTGCAGTCACTTCTGTATTGCAGAATATGCCTCTAAGTCATACCATCACAGGGTATGGGCAAATGCTGAAAAATAAAAGGCTTTTTAATTTAGAGATGGGGAAATGAAAGAGACCAGTAGTTGGTAAAGAGAACCAGACAAATTCAAATGGGAAATAAGACATGGAATGTTCAGAAAGAGTCTGATTAGCTGTTGAAATAGTTTGCCAAGGAAAACAAAGGAATCTTTGATGTCTGCAGATCAAGTCTGGATCTTTTTCTGAAAGAGATAATTTGGATAACTAAATGTTTGAGATTAATATTGAAATAAGTGGGAGAAACTTAAGGGCCAAAACTATGCTTCAAAAGGTTGGACCAGAGATGTTTGGCTTTAGATTCCACTTCTGAATCACTTTCTGGCTTTTGTAGCAGAATGCAATTTTTCATGAATATAAAGAAAAAATAAATAAGAATCTCAATGTGAATGGTAAGCACTGGAAGTGGTTGCCAAGAAGTCCGGGAATCTCCACCCCTGGAGACTTGCAAAACTCAGCTGGAAAATACCCTGAGCAACCTGATCTAATTTTGCAGTTAGAACCACATTCAGGAGGAAATTGGATTCAATGATTTCCAGAGGTCCCTTTTAGTGTGAATTTTACTACAGTTCTGCACTTTTTCTGATGTACAAGATGCTGATGGCATTTGATAAAATTTACATTTATAAAGAATTCCACAGTCTTTAGATGCACTCTTTCTTGTATCCTATTTTATCTGTCTGTACAGTGGGTATGTGGTACACCATTTTTCTAGACTTTTGAAGACAAAATTATATTTTGTGAATTGATAGTCATGTTAAAGATTCTTTATACTGTGATTTATTGCATTGCTAAATGCATTGTTTGTAAATATATTCTGCTTTAAAATGATAGACAACACCCGGATGAAATCATTGATAATCCAATCTAGATGTTGCTCTGATCAGGTTCACTGTACAAATGTAGGTTTTACAGTGTGCTCATGTTCTGGTGCCAGACTGAGAACATGGCACCACCATCTATAAAGTGTGTGGAAAAGATGTCCTTTATCAGGGCAATCTGGCTCATTGGGCTTCATTTTACTGGAACCTTGAAATGACTGTCATGCTATGAAATGACTATCATGCTATTCGTCTCCCAGCACAAGAAGGATGTGGAGCTATTAGAGTGGATCCAGAGGAGGGCCACAAGGATGATCAGAGGCCTGGAGCACCAATGAAGAAAGGCTGAGAAAGTTGGGGTTGTTCAGCCTGGAGATGAGAAGGCTCTGAGGAGACCTCATTGTAGCTTTTCTGTACTTAAGAGGGGCTTATTAAAAACATGCAGAGCAATTTTTTGCTTGGGCAGATAATGACAGGACAAGGGAGAATGGTTTAAAACTTAAAGAAGGGAGATTTAGATTAGATTTTCAGAGGAAATTCTTCACTCAGAGTGTGGTGAGGTCCTGGCATGGATTGCCCAGAGAAGCTGTGGATGCCCCATCCCTGGAGGTGTTCAAGGCCAGGCTGGATGGGGCCTTGGGCAACCTGGTCTAGTGGGAGGTGTCCCTGCCCATGGCAGGGGGACTGAAACTAGATTGATTTTTAAGCCTCCTTCTAAACCAAGCTGTCCTATGGTTCTATGGACACAGAATATGTGCCCATATGCAAGACTGAAGCATCAGCAGCTCCCTGTTACAGTCAGTTCTCTTGCGGCCACCTTACAGGAGAACCATGGCAATGCTCCTCTTGATTAACAGCTTCTGGCCTGAAAACAAATTTTCACCACCAGCTCAGCTGCTGTGTTGTTTGCTGCTTTACTACCATCATGGAAAATTAAAGCTTATATTATTTATTTATTTATTTTATTCACACAATATTATAGGGAAATTATTGCTTTGCTTCTATTCTCAAACTACTGAACAAAGCCAAAGGAACCAAAGGGAAGTCAACCAGTTTATCACACAGACCATGAAATGGTGACCTTGTCTGCTTACAGGTAGAGCAGCTAATTAGGCAGAGAAGTGCTATGATTTAGTACCTATGTCTTTAGATTTTAATCTGATGTAAAGTGACGTAATTTTATTGATCTCAGTGGTGATTTACAGTAGTTGAGAATATTACCATTTATTTTTAACTTCACTGAATTCTCTATCTGCTCTAGTATTGCTGATGCAAAGAATATTAAAATACTCAAGATCAATCTAGTCTCCCAAAGTAACAATGAAACATTTATAACTGCAGTGAGAAAGGTGCACAGAAGCTCTTTTATTCTATTCTGCTCTTAAGAGTTAAGTGAAATTACTGAAGCATGTTCTAAATTTTATCAATTTTGACATATTTTATGCTACTGGAATAGTATATTCAACAAGTGCATTAGGAAAGTGCTTAGCACTTTGTAATTACACTCCTATTTCATTTTAAGATAATTTCATGCTATTCTTTCAAAAGTCATCAAATTTGGAGAAGTAGTCTTGAAACAATAGGATATGATATTAAAAAAAAAAAAAAGATATAAAAATGCTCTTCTACTGTAGTGGAATATAACTGATACAACTGAAATAGAACGTGCAACCTTCATTCATTCAAACAAACAAACAAACAGCTGTTGTCAAAGAGACACTATTGATTTAAATCATGATGAATTTAATAAAATGCCATTCTTTTTTTTCTTTCTTTCTTTTTTTTTTTTTTCCCTGTCTTCCATCCTCTCAAAATAAATAAATAAATAAATAAATACATAAATCAGGAAATCAGGTTTGCAGTCTCGATTGTCTCAGGAAACAAATGTTATAACAACATCTCTGCCACATGGACTTTTTAAAGTAACTAAACCATTGTTATGACACATGGTTTTTGCACCTGTGAGGAACTTTCTGACTCACTGACTCAGCACTGTTACTGTGGACATGTGGTGACTCTTAATGAAAAAAAAAAAAAAAAAAAAAAAATCATGTCATTTTCCTCTGTGAAAATGTGCTTTCTATATTTAGCTATGCTTTGTGCAAAGCCTGAGAAAAGACTAAACAGTGCAGGTTTATCTGCATTGAATTTGGTGGGAATGCCACATGTAAAGAGGTTGCAAAATCAGGACTTTAGCAAGAAAACATTCAGCCTCTGTCTTAATAGGATGGAAGTTTTGAATAGGGAGGGATTGGGGCCAATTAATGCGAGGACCAGCTATGGAGAGACATGGGAATTGTATGGCAGAGGAACTGTTGGATTGGGTTCTAAATAATAAAGAGAGAAGCCCTGATCTCACCACAACGAGGACCTGTTCTCTATGCAAGCCTCAGGCCAGTAATGCAGAAAGAGCATGGTAGTCACTGTCTTGATCCAAGGCTGCTTTCAAGCCTTGCTGTTTTCCTTGGGGGTGTGCACTGGCAGCTTGTGCACAGCAAAGCTCCAATTTGGTTGCAAAGTGCAATTCCACAGCACTGCAAAATACACACAATGAAATGTAATTCTTTCACCACTTCAACATTTCAGACTGTATACAAGGAGACATTATAATTAGGCTACAGGTTCTTTGCCACTGGAGAGACGCACTAGGCTTATTAATAATTTAGCTTCAGATGTGTGAGGAAAATCCAGGTAAAGTGGTTCTGGTAGCTTAGGATGAACTTCTCTCTGGTCTGGGAGAGGCATACAGTACCTCACCTTTCCAGCTGTGTCTATTTGTCGTGCCACGTGAGAGATTTCTGAATTAGCTTTTATGCACAGTATTTTACTACCAAGTATTATGCTAACAAGAAGTATTTAAGCCCTAGAAACAAAGCTAAGCAGCTCAGTCTAAGAATCACAGACACAGCTTGTGCTGATGATGATCCATTTCTACCTGTGGTCATCATTTCATGGGGCTCTACTGGACAGGACAGAGCTACCCTTACTGGAAACTGTCACTGCACAAAACCTGCAGATATGACAAAATATGTAGCACTGAGATGGGGCAGGAAAATAAAACAAATGCAATCCAGCAGGTTTCACAGCTAGATTAGAAAATTCCTTTTAAAGGTTACAATTTGAGAAATTAGGCATGCAAACTGTCCTGTTATTTGTTGTATATTCCCAAAGTATACAGATCTGATGGAGTGCTGTTGTTTGGAGTAATATGATGGGTAGCTTATAAAAATATCGTGTTTTAATTAAGCCAATTCTGCAAACCTTTAAGGACTGATGCATACTCAGCATAGCTCAAACAGTGCACCCAAGCTGAGATTACAGCCTTTAGGTTATATTGGGTTCTAATAAAGTTTGTGTCATATTTAATATATCACCATACACCGAATGTACTGTGACTTTAGTTTTTCAATTGAAGTTCTCGGTAGGTTTTCTCCATGATTCATTTTTATATTCTCATGCAATGCAACAAAGAGTTACTTTAACCACTGTGGTTATCCTGGGCTGGGAAAATTCACAGGTGAGTATGTCATGTTGTTTGGCATGAACAGTAACTATACAGTTCCTTTATTTAGAATAATTAATCTTGCCTGCAAGTAGTGGTATTTTCCGCAGTCTACACCATTAAGTGGGAGCCTAGTTTTGAAAATTGATGCTAGTTCCCCAGTTGCATTCTTGGCTAAGGTTGGGCATGTAACATCCCACAAGGTCATTTAAGGGAAGGAAGTACCTCCAGTTTCTCAACATCATCAGTTCAGGCATGACCTGATTTTGCAATCTTACTCATATTGGGCAATTCCCTTGCATGTCATAGGATTACTTGAAATAGTTCAGACTACTTACTTTGAAGGAAACTGACCTTGAATCTAAATTATCTGCTCCCTAATACTCTTCACTAGAGGAAAGGAAACAATCTTTCACACAGAATTAGAGGAGGAAGATGATCTTGGAACAGCACATGCAAATAACCTCCAACCACTTGTTTATTCAAGCAAGAGGTCGGCTCCAAGGAAAAAGTTTACATCCACAATATATCATTAACATTATATAATATCTAGAAAAAATATTTACTGCAGTTGAAGTGTAGAACATGGGGTTAATAACCATTGTAAATGTTCTTTGCTGTATGCTAAAGTAGCCCAAAATAAAGCACTCACTGTGCACTAAACAACAGCATCTAATGGTGGCAACCAAGGGGTCAGATAACATTATTGCTTCAAGCTCTTATTCTGTGGATGCATTTTTGGCCTTGAATCCCTCTTTACAGTATAAATTACCAGCTTAAAGTGTACTTTTAAAAGCTATCCTTTGAACAGGAGTGGGGAGAGCATTTAAGCTGCTCCGAGGTCCCCATAGACACAGCACTGGTAGAAGCTGCCAGGGGAATGTACTAATAGCCCTCAGAAATGCACTCTGATTGCCATTCTCCCCACTTCAGTTTTAAATTTCCCCCTCTTAGGCCATGAATGCACAGGTCAAGTCCACCTTGGCCACAAAGATCATATATGTTCTCTGCAGTATTAGCTTCAAGAGGGTTTTCATTTTTCAGACTTCTTTTTCTTAGGTTGCAATGAAACCTTGCTTTTTATTTTGTGAATTCTTTTAATAGAAATCTTTTTCTAGGAATCCTTGGAGAGGGTTATTGTATGTTACTGCTACTCCCTGGGTCAGTTTTTCTCTTGTTGTAGTGATTTAAATGGAACTTTGCCAGCTTACAGCAATAGAGGATATATTCCCATGAGCTTTACGTCATCAACTTTTATTGCTGATGTTGATTCCTAGGGTTACCACATACCTGAAGAACTCTGGGCAGAAAATCAAGAACTTCATATGATATTACTTCTGGTCACTGCACATGAAATTTTGTTGATTTCAGATATCTTCAGGTTTATATTTTCTATAAAGTGAAGAGTACCAGCACAGTATCTCATATTACAAACACAAAGAGAGTCTTGCCTTAATATTTTCTTGCAGTGAAATAAAGGTAACGTGTCTCTGAAACCTCTGGTAAATCTAGGAACAAGACACCATGTAGCAGAGCCAGATTTCTGTAATCCCATTTCCCCTCTAACATTTTCCCACACAGATTGTTGTACGTCACTTATTATTTCTATACTGACTGTACTAACATATTTGTTGCTTATAGTAAAGCCTCTTACAACAAAGACAGAAGTAGAAATAGAAAGCAATTTGGATCAGCTTTTTTGAAAATATTTTAGATTTGGTGACAGATATGGGAGTATTTATCTCTGGGAATATGAGTGAAATAAATTGTATTAAACTACTAAATTAAATCTTCTATTAAAGTACAAGAAAAATCGTGTTGTTTCAGTTAATGAAGTAACAAGAACAGTTAACCTCGTAATGAATTAATGAGTTGTGGTGGAAAGGTCTGTAAAGTAGATAATGAAGTTGTAGCAGTAAGTGTCCTTGAAAGACATCAGTGAGGATACTATGCATCTTCTAGGGTATTTGACAAGGTAATATTTGACAACAGTGAATGTGTAACAATACTGTAGGATATATATGATTTAACTATTTTATTACCTAAAAAGATCTGTTAAGTATTGTGTAAGGTGAACATACAGTCAAAGGGTAAGTCTTCCAAATGTGTACGTGAGTGAGGTAGTTTGTGAATAAGAAAGCCAACAGATTCAAGGATTTGGAGAAGAATCTGTGACCCTGAAAATAAATCTCAGATAACTCTCCTTCATTTGCTCCATGCTAGAGCAACTTTATGATAACAAACTGTTGAGATTTTCTTCTTAGAATACTTGTGCATGTGCTTAGAACTCAAGTGACTAATCTATGACTTGTTGGTTTTACCAGGAAAGAATACAGCACTTCCTGTGTTAACTTTAATGCTGTTGTTTACAAGAATGAGCCTAATTAAATATCTATTATTTCTATGGGGTTAATATTATGTTAAGGTAAGCAGCCATTATCTAATTTGAGCTAATTTAATATCAGACCAGAGACACTGGTCCTTAAAATCCCTGATACTTTACTGCATCACACATATTCCAGTTTTAGGGAATTTTAATTGTCCTCTTCTCACAAGGAGGATAATCTGCTTTTTACTTCACTATCACACCCAGTTACCTTTGCCGTATCCTCTCAGTGGACCCTCCACATAGGAAAGGGTCTATAGCCTTCAGCCCTGTTTATCCTCTCCTTTTGAATAAATTAACACCAATTCTCTGTTTACTGGCAGTCTCTAAGCTCAATTTGGATGAGCATCTACCCAGTAGAAAGCACATCTTCCTAAACCTGCAATGTAAGAAAATCAATAATGAAGTTTTTCTCCTGATCTCTGAGTATTCATCAGACTCCTACACACCCCCTGCAAATTCTTTGGCAAACTTTTAGCAGATCACAGGTCACATGTAATTCCTTTTTCTCCCTTTTTGAACCCTTGGTGCTGCATAATCCTTGTGAGCACAGGCAGCTAACAGTAGCCTGAAGAAAAGACTTTAAGATGCTTTTTCCCATTCAGTGGGTATCTACTGGAACCTTGCCTCTAAATATGGCTTCCTATGGGAATGTTCTGCTAGCTCAGGAGAGGTCTAATATGAGGTAAAAGAGCCCTTAGCTTACAAAGTATTTTTTTCCCCATTATGTGTTTGCGTTCTTCCTGCTGCACCACTTGGTTCTAAACCTTTTTTTTATTATTATTATTATTATTAAAAAAAAAAGTATCAAGCCCATATGAAGTGATGCAGTGACACGGGTAACTTCTGCATGGTCAGTTGTTGATCCCAGAGATCTATCAGGCTTTCTATTTGTATAATGTACAGCAGCTCCTGGGAATTTCATACAATAACTAGGATGATATTATACACTGCATAATTTATAGGAAAGAGGGAAGAAACTAGTCTTCTGATCTAAGCAATACACAGCCTTTGTCATTTGTGAATATCTTCATGCTGGGGTTTTGAGCTGAGCTGCATTGTAACACTGAAGGATGTTGCATCAGATGTGGAATTTCCAGCTTGGCTGTTGCTGTCTATTTCCTGCTCTTTATTATTATTATTATTATTATTATTATTATTATTATTATTATTATTATTATTATTATTATTATTATTATTATATTATTATTATTATTATTATTTTCTCCTCAATCTGAGGTTTTTGAGGGTTGATATGTAATCCCAAGGCCAAGCTCTGCTTATGTACTCGGCTTGGATTTTTGCCTTTTGCTGTCGTTGCATGGATGCTGGATGTTGGCGTTTGGGGTGACTGTATTGTCTGCTCTGCAGTGATTGATGGGCTGATTCATGGAATTTCAGCTGCAACAGTGTGAACTTGAGAGGAAGGGAGTCATTGCTCACCTTTGTCTTTGTTCACCTCCTTGAGTGCTTTACTTTAAGGAATCAAAGCAGGTATAATTTTGTTTGAGTTGTTTCAACTACTTTCTTGAGAGCAAAAGCATCTTGACTTCATACTTATTTTCCATTCTTCGGTGTTTTGCAAGGAAGTTCTCAAAGTGTTCATAGAAAAATCTGAAGATACTTTTGTTAAAGCAGATACAAGGCAAAGATCTGGTTATGACTGGTGCAGAGATCAGAGACCACTTTCTTGTTATTTTAGGTCATTAAATTATTTCACGAGTAATGTCTTGTAGGAACTTTTGAGCTATAATGACTACTTATTATGTAAAATGAATATGGACGGGATGCAAAATGCTATTACTATGGAAATATGCAAGCAATACTCAAAATTTTTAGTGTTTATATCAAAAGACACCTTACTATTTCTGAGACAGAAACTGGGGTACAGAGAAAAGATCATCCAGCTTGTTCAAGAGCACCCTCAAACATGTTTTAGAGACTGGGAATGAATCTAAATTTCTCAAGTCCTCATAGGGGATCTTCCTTGGCTTGAGTGTAAGTGAACACACAGGTCAATATGTGGCAGAGAACAGGATTTGAAATGTAGAGAGAGGATGGGTGCCTATATTAAAACATAATTCCTTTCTTCCTTCTTGCTTTCCCACTTTCCCACTTTTTTATTTTTTTTTCTAGAACTTGTACTCTGTGGTTACTTCATTGATAAGGTTCAGCTGGCCTGACACATATGACTTTCCTGATTGTTTTCATACTCTTTTCACAATTTACTGGTCATTGTAGGTGGGATTGGGAACACAGCAAAGGAGCTGAGGTGTGTTTCAGCTGTGGCAATCCAAGGAGTGGGATGGCTTCCACATTTTTTATTTATAGGGTCAGATTCATCTCCTTTAAATGCCAAACATTTCAAAATTGAATGTGAAAGCCTGAGATACTCTTTGCAGACTTTCTTCTCAGTTATTTGAGAGAAATGGGTTTGCGTAGGGGGTATTTACTTGCTTTGTCTTGGGGGACTACTCCTATCCACTCTCTGTGAAAGGAGCTGAGAGTTATGCTGGACATAAGCATATGAGAAAGTTAGCTAAATCAGAGGGGGTCAATCCACTTCTGCTTTTTCATTCCCTCACTAAGGTTACACCTCTGCTCAAAGCATCCATCTTCCTTTTGAGCTGGTGAGCACATGAGTGGGGAAAAGGGAAAGGGCATTTTCAATGACAGACTTACAATCCTGTTTAGCAATGGGAAAGATGGTGGCAGGAATCTGCAAGTTTGCTTTTCAGTCCTTGCACAGTCGACAGGTTGCTCTTTGCATCTTTCTTGCAGTCTTTTGCTTCTCAGAACATCTTACCACTTTATTCACAGGGGAAATGTGACTGGAAATGCCAGCTCGAAAATATCATGCACAAAAATCTACTGCTTCTTTGTGTCTGTGCTGGCTGCCTGTGACATCTCACTCGTTGCCCTTGTAGCTCTCTGCTGTTTTTTGTTTTTTTTTTTTTTCTTGCAGTCATGCTAACTGAATTTACATGCTGCAGTGTTTCCAGGACCACTGCTGTCCTTCACTTGCCCCAGTGGCACTACTCAGAGCAGGAGGAAATAGAAATGTTACAGCTGTCATAGCTGCCCTTGCTGCCTGATCTTTGGAAAGGGAACTGCATCAGGCATTAATTATTCTTATTTTCTCTCCTTATTTTATCCTTCCTTCTCTCTCCCTCTGACATTTTTAAATGTTAGGGAACTCTGATTTCAGTCTGTCACTCACCTCCACCCGTCCCTGCCTGCAAAAAGATGTAAAAAAATCACAGATACCTTCTCAGGTGACTTCAAGAGACCAGGGCTATAGTGTCACAGACCTGTCCCTTCATTTCTGTGATGTTTGGGGAGCACAAAGCCAGGAAATATTTTAGTCAGAAAATATCCATAATGCCCCAAAAACACAGAGGTAATATAAGCCACTACTCTCCTTTTCACTCCCTAAGTGCTGCACTCCTTGAAATGTAGGACATAGAATTACTATTTTTTATCTCATACTTTTTGCTAGAGGTCTAGACTATGTTTTACTGTGTAATCCTAGGCAAAGAACTGTACCATGGTTCAGAAATACCGGTTTCTATCTCTGCTACTGGTTTACCTCGAGAACAGGTGCCTAAAGCCACCCATATCAAAGTGTCAGAAAGATTTGCTATTTGATACGGGCATGGAAGCCTCTGTCCAGCACAGTACACACATCACAGGTATTGCCCAGAGCACACCAGCTCCTTAACCTGAACTCCACATTATGGAGTTTAAGCAGTTTATGAAAGGTAACGTGTAATATGCCAAAGCAGAAAGAAGCCTGGATTTGATGACCTGGAGGGATACCCTGTTCAGTTTTAAGACCCAGTGAATGATAATGGCTTTGCATAAATTTACGGGGAGCTTTTTATAGTGAAGAGGGGAAAGCAGCGTGAAAGTGCACACTGTGAAATGTCATCAGGGATAAGTTACCACTGCCATTTCTGGAAGAGAAAGGTTGTTAGAAACTCAAAGAGTGTAGACAACAGGACACGTGGGAGGGTGTCTGATCCACTGAACTACTCTCTACTTCATGAATTGTCAGTGCTTTCTCCTCCCCACCTCCTTCCGCTTCTGAGTGGTTTACACGTAAGATTTGCATGGTAGACAGTGAGAGTGATGTAACCACTTATCACTCATCTCTTGACCATTGTTTCTCTAGTTTCTCTTTTGAAGCCTGGCTTTCCATTTATGCTAGAGAAAAATCAAAGTCCAGGAAAAAGCAAGGTAAACAGTAATGTACCGTGAGAGAAGTCTTTTTAGTGATTTAAGCACAGCAACTGGCTTTGAATTACTCATGCCCTTTCAGGAAAAATAATTGAGTCTCTTCAGAGAACTGAATGAAGATGTCTACTCATTTCATGTAAGAAACAGGAAAGTACAATGTTTGCCTGCCTGAAAAAGTAAAAATATGATAAGGAAAATATGTCCTTAGATAAATTGGTGATACTAATATTATTCAGGCATTCAGATTTGGACTACTTATCTCAGAAAACAACCAATACAAGCGAATGCATAGAAAAGGCCAACACACATTAGCAGGGACATGAGAAGAGAGGAAAGGAGACAGATGCTTCATGTTCATTTGGCATTTGGAAAATCCCAGTGTAAAATTCTACAGGTAATTGAAATGAGCAACAAAAACTACCCCATAAAGATGTTTTCCTTTAGTTCCTCAGGCTGCCCAAAAAATCAGCTAACACTATTCTCTAAAGTGCTAGCCAAGCACTCCCTAATAATTGTTAAAAATACATTAACTATATCGCGCTCTCTCCATACACAAATCTCCATATTTTATCCTTGCTGTGTGGACCAAGGTGCTTGGTAACCTTTGCAGCATCACCAGTGCCTCTAGCATCATGGAAAAGTCACTTTATGAGAAAACCACGCCAGAGACAGAGCTGAATAAGAAGGACCAAGGAGACTTGTCCCAAGTTCTAGATGATCACACAGACCAAGGTCTGTTCTTTCTCTGTGACTTCTCTCCTAAACTGGAAGAGCTGATGCCGTCTGTGCTGGGATCTGGGTAGGTCGCAAGTGGTGGTTAAAGCATTTTAGTAACAAAGTCACCTTTTAAAAACTATCATGACTACGGTGTTCTCAGCTTGTAGTACCTGGTGCTGAGGATCTTCTCCAAGATCTTCTGCAAATGTTGGTTTTCACCCACTGCAAAATAGTTTCCCTGACAAAGAATAGTAAGGATCAAAAATAAATATCCCCTGCCTGAAAAAGAATGGCTTTTTTGATTAAAGTAGGAATAGAACAAATTAAAAGCTCTTAGTTGTCTGTAGCTGGTGAATTAGGGAAAGGGAGGGAGGACATCTTGTAACTGCATTTGCTCTGTGAGCTTGGGGGTGTCCTTCACACCAGACAGCAACACTTCAGCAGGGAGTGAATGAAGGTGGGAGCATATTTATTTCCTTAAATCCTGGCATCTGTCCCTGCATCCTTTCCTCAGCTGAGCGAGTAGTCATGGAAACAGCCAAGGACAGCCTTCCTCCAACAGCAAAGGTTTGGTCTCTTCTTGTGGGGCAAGGAGAGACACATAGAAGGGAAAAACATGGTCCAAGGTGACAGGGTCACCCTCAAATGCATTTAACAACTGTCATCAAATCTTTAATTTCATACAAAACTGAAAGGAATGGGAGAGTCCTACATTTAGTGCCTCCTCTAAAGGAGACCTGAGGCAATTTTGCTGGTTTTGCTTTATGTGAGAAAATGTTCAAAAGAGCTATTGCAATCTATCATGTCTATAACTCACAGACAAAAGGTGCCTAATAATATGCATTGACACAACAGCCTATAATGGCTATGTGGGAACCATTACATTTATTATACCAATGACCCATAGACTGTGGAAACGTTTATTTCTTTCCACAGAAATCTTTACTATTCTTTTAAGTACCATGAAAAGATGAAATGGGAAAAGAACAGGCATATTCAGCATTCTAAGAAATAAAAGACATTTGAACTACTTTCTGTTCTATCCTTGTTCATATCCTTAATAGGAACAATTAAAGAAATATGCCGAAGTATCTGAGCATATATATTTGGCACAGATAACAGTGCTCTCTCTGTGTTCATGTCTTTTAAAATGAGGTGACTGAAAGATGGGAGTAAAGTACATATCTTTGACCTTGTCTTTGCTAATATAAACATACAGTAGAGCGTAAGTATCATATATTAAATATATATATATATATATCCTTGCAGTTTTCCCCTGGGAGTGCAGAACAAATAGAAAGACCTACACATGACAGATGCTAATCATGTCACACTTGTGTGCACCTTCCAGATACTATGGTGATGATGAGGCTGCTTAAGTCTCCAGACAGAATGAAGCATGGACATTTGTGCTGAATAGCCTGACTTTTCTCAATTTAAAGATGACCCTTCACATATTTTTCGTATTGGTTTCCTATGTTAATATTTATACAGGGTGGTATTAATAAACAGTGGCCTTTCATAAGTAAGTATTCAGCAAGTAAAACACATTGTCATTTATCAGTGGAAAGGGAAGGTATAATAGATTTCAGCATTTTAAAGTCTATGCACACATGGTTTAATTTACCAGTTTTCCCATGGGCCGGTAGCATGGATTTATATCTCCTTGTGATGAGGTCCTTGACTGTAAAATAGCTGTCTGTACAAGTAAAATAATGTATACATGGTATGAATATAAATAAATATTACAGAGGAAACATAGCGATTAGAAACAAATAAGAGTCATGCTAGCTTTAATTCTGCCTCAGAATACAGGCATTGCAGCACAAAATTAATTATCTGATCAGAACTGATTGGATGATCAGTTTTCACATTGGACTGAGTAAAAAAGGATCCTTGTCAGTGCTTGCATGGACTGTTCATAATTGCTACAACATCCTGGAGTAAATAAGACTGGGGACTGCTAGGACAGCTGAAGTTACTGTCATCAGTGATGTTGCAGAAGCATTACATATTCATGCAGATGGCCCAACATCCTGAAAAATGAACAGTGCTTAGGGAAGAAAACCTTCTTCACCCTTAGTTCAGGATGGCTTTTTGAGACGACCTTAGCTTAGACCACTTGTATATCTTATTGGCTGTATGTATATCTTATTTTGCATTTCTTATTGGCACATAACATGCATCAGCACCCCTCCAGGAAGGTGGCTCACCAGCCCAATGATAGCTGTATGGTAGTGCAACAAAGAAACCTTGGGCACATTGCAGTGAAACAGCACTTTCACCCTGCAGGTGTTTCAACCTATGTGTCCTGAAGTGAGCTGAACTGTAGCATGAACTCAACGCTGCATTCGGAGTAGGAAAAAGGTGCAGCCAAGAAATAAGGAGCAGATATTAGTTTCAGGTAAAGTGTCCTGAAAATGTAGGTTTGTTTAAAAAGAGACCATGTCTTCAGAAATATCCTTATGGCTTCCTGTCATATTGGAGTCTAAAACAGTTGTGTGAAAATGGTCCAGCAATAAAAATACTAAGAGTATATTCTCTAGCATTGTGTTCATCTCTACTTCCATCACCAGCTCACTGCCCTGGTGCTGCCTACGGTTCTTCATATAATAGCTCTGTTCCATAATAACACTGGGCTGTTATTAAGGTTGTCTAATCTTCCAGAAGGAAAACTGTAAAAGCAAACAGTGAAATGAGTAGCTTAAAGTACCAGGCCACATCTAAGAAAGGTTTGGAATTAAAAACTTGATTGGAAGCATGTGCTTTGAAGCTTTCTAACCACAAGTATCTTGGCTTCCTCCTAGCTTCTGCTTTCTTTTATAAAAGGAATGAAATGCCTATCTACCTCAAAGGGTGTTAAGAGTGTGATTATTTAGGTCCTCTGATGCTACACAAGGGCAAAAATACAGGCTGAGTCTTGAATGTAAGCAAGCCTAGACTTCTTTGATTAATTTATATTAGAGCAGTATGGATTATTTTTGGATTTCCTACCACTCATCTTTAAACAGATTTTTAAAAAATGTATACAATTCATTTTTAAGTAACCCACAAATGACAGTGGGTTCAAGGGCTCTCGTCCTTGCTGAATTGGGCCAAGAATTACCGTTTTTCTTCATTTCATGGAAAATAGCAGTAGAATATTAACCAAAACTCTGTTTCTTCACTAATTGACATAAAGAACTAAGATGTTTTGTTATTGTTGATGTTTTTTGTACAATTTCTGCTTTCAGAAAAAAAAAAAAAAAAAAAAGAACAAAAAAGGGGGGGGGAGAAAAACTAAAAAAAAAAAGCTTAGATGTTTACTCTAAGCTCAGTTCTCTGCAAAATAATTAGGGTAACTGACTTGGAGCTGTAGGATAGAAAATAGAATTGAGTGGTCTAGAAGATCTAATAATGTTAGTAATAAATGCACATTTTCTTTACATTTTAATGTAATTTTTGATCTATTTAAATATTACATCAATGTAATTATTTTTCTCAAATTTAGAAGGAAAATTTAGCTTCTGTAAAGCAATTATTCTTGCTTCTTCAGTGTGTGATAGACTTCTTTCTCTAACTGTGGTGGTTTTACCGTGCTAGGCAGCTAAACAGCACAACCGCTCTCTCACTCCCCCTCCTTAGATGAGGAGGGGAAGAAGTAGAGTAAAGAACAACTCATGGGTTGAGATAAGGATAATTTAATTAAGGGAAAAAAATAATAATTATTAGCAAAAGATTATTATTAACCAAACAATTTAACTAAAGGGAAGGAAAAAAAAAAAAAAAAAGGAAAGGGAAGGGAAGGGAAGGGAAGGGAAGGGAAGGGAAGGGAAGGGAAGGGAAGGGAAGGGAAGGGAAGGGAAGGGAAGGGAAGGGAAGGGAAGGGAAGGGAAGGGAAGGGAAGGGAAGGGAAGGGAAGGGAAGGGAAGGGAAGGGGAAAAAGGAGGGGGAAAGGGAAAAAACAGAACAAAACAAAATAAAACAAATAAAGGCTATGTGGAAGTTCAGAGGAAAGAAATTACCATGTTATTTCCCACAAATGAGCAATGCCAGACCACATCCTTGAAGCAGGGCCTCAACGCGCATAGCCAGTGTTTGGGAGAGAACCGACGTTTTCACAATGAGAGCCCACCCCTCTTCTCTTCTTCCTGTTTCCACCTTTTATTGCTGAGTGTGATGTCATATGGTATGGAATATCCCTTTGGTTGGTTTAGGTCAGCTGCCCTGGTGATGTTTCTTTTCTCACTTTTTTGCCCACCCCCTAGGAGGGTTAGAGAGAGTCCTGATGCTGTGCCAGCACTGTCCAGCAGCAGACACAACACTTGTGTGATACCACTGCTGTTCTAGCTACAGGTGCAGAGCACAGCACTGTATGGGCTGCTACCGGGAAAGTTAACATCCCAGACAGACCCAGTACACTAACCTAACCACAACTTTAATTAGAAGCTGAGCCTAAAACAAGAGTTCTAGCCAATGTCATGATGAAAAAGTTTGCACAGTTAAATTCTCTTTGCACCACAGCCTCTCCTTGACAGACCCTTTCCAACCCCCAACCACCTGGAGATGTCAGATCACCTTAGGTTGAGTCTTGGACCTGGCTCCAAGCTGGTGGCCACAACAAAACATTCTTGCAAACAAGCACTGTACCCCACCCTTCACTCTGCCATCTGCTTCCTAGTGCCCTTCCAGGCTCTCTCTTTTCATCAGCCCTAACCCTCACCCTGACAACACACCTAAGTAGGAATTTCTTGAAAACTAGTTCTCTTTGCAGCTACTGCTTTCCTCTGACGGTCACTTTGAAAGCACACTCCAGCTAGTGCTGCAGGATCTCTTTCTCTCAAATCTAGCAGCAATCTTAGCTATAGGCTTAGCCTTACAGAAAGAATCCCAGGCAATGCCTTTCCAAAAGATCTCTCACAGATGAGTTTTCTTTGCATTCTGCCCTTTCTTTTGGTAGCCCCTATCCAGTCCTAACTATGACTAGATTTCTCATTTTTCTTTTTCCGCCACCCAAACTCATACTCAGTCCTAAAGTTAGACTGAGTCCCTAAACCTGTGTCCAGATTTTTTTTCCCCTGGCAAGCTCTTGGCAACCTATTCTTTCTCTTTGAAACCTCTTTTCAGCCCCACTCCAACTGCAGCTACAAGCTCACTCTTTCTTTCAACTTTAATTCTAATAATAAATATAAAAACAGGGTGAGCCTTGCACGAGGTCATATGGTCATTGCCCACATCAAAAAAGTCTTTAGGACAAGTCTTTCAGTCTTTACAGCCTACACTTTCTTTTCAAGAAGTTGTTTGCCATCTCCTTCCAAGTGGAGCTCTAAAATGTTTTTATCTCTCAACACTAACTTAGAAACTAAACCTAACCTCAACCTAATCTTCAGAAAAGATCATGAAACTATGTCTGAGCCAAAAAAGGTCTTATGGACAAATTTTGCTGCTGTTTTATCAGTTTGCTTGGGTAGCCCACTTTTTCACTACCATTCCTAGGGGACCTCATGCCTCTATCCTTCTCCAATTGATAAATTTAAGCATCATCTTAAACATAATTCCTACGCTGAGCTTCAGACCAGGCTCCCCCAAGCCAGTGTCCATGCCAAAAACTTATTGAAACAATGTTCCATTTGCTCCCTACACTCTCTTTTGGCATCTTTTTTCCTGTGATCCTCTTTCCTCATCGTCAAACCCTGCCCTAGCCCTATGTCAAATAGCAGCAGCTTTATAGAAATCCAGCACAACTCTGATGTTCATTTTCAGCTTTCATTCCAATCTTTTATCATTTTTCACTACTTATCTTTGACTTCTGAAGATAGAGAGAGAAAAAAAAAAGTGGGAAGGATCATGAGAAAGGGGTCAAGGGTTAATGTTCATAAGACTCTGCAAGCTATGATTTCTTTAAAGTGCAGGCTATGCTATATATATACTTCTATTCTATGAATATGAGAACTGCTTACATTTTCATAAGCACATAAGACATCTGTAAACATCCAGAGATTATGCTTGGGTAAAGCTGCACCTTTGAAAAATGTCCCGATCTTACAGCCCTTTGAATCATTATCATATTAACAATTCACATAATTCTAATAAACGGAGTAATTCTTAGTTTTCTGAATGTCCTTTATGTTTCCCATTAAAGTCAATGTCAGTTTTGCCTTTGAATTCAATGAGAATACTCAGCTATGACAGCTATTAAGTATCTCTCCCACTGTTATAGTAATGAGCAAGGCTACAATAACTGAGAGCCCAGTCCTGAAGAGCTAAAATTGCAGAGGGAGAAAATACTCAAAAAATGCGATCAGCTCCCATTTCACAGATGGGGGAAAAATCAAAGAGAGATTTATAGTGTGTTTACACAGATGGGTGCAGCCAGAATCAGCTGTGTTGCAGAAGCCTTATTGCTGTGCTAGTTCATTGTGAGTGAACTAATTAGGATTTTGACAGTCTTTCTTGGGTGAACCTAGTTGTGGCCTCTTCAAACTTTACTGCCACCAGCTGTCTGCTTTACACTTCTACCAGAGATTACTGCCCCTACATCTGGCTCGGCAGATGCGCTCTTGCATCAGCTGCTCCATTTCACAGTTCAACTTCAACCTCACTGAAAGGAGGCATATACTAAGATATAGAAATATGTGCTGGACTGGTTGAGACACGGGGATGACTCTATGCCTATCCAAGCTTGCTGCTGGGGCAGTGACTTCCAGTGCTGGAGTGAGACAGCCATACCTGGAGACTCCTGATACAGAGGATGAGTCAGCATAGGGACTTTGGGGCATATGGGTCCCAGATGGCAGCTGGCTGATGTTCACTGTCTCAGAGTACTGGCAGAGGAACTCCTGCCTGCCTGCTTCCACCCTCTTGGACAAACCTAGAAATACTGTCCAAGGTGAGCACCAGCAGCCATGGCAGAAAGCCAGTTCCAATTCCACCAGTTTTCAGAAGGCCTTGAGCTCCTGGAAAACAGTCCATGCTGAAGGGATGGATTTACAGGATGAGAAGAATGTGTCTAAGATTTCCCTCTCTCCCCATCTGGCTGTGATGGTTTTACCCTGCTGGGTAAACCGCAGCCAAACTCCACCACAATTGCTCTCTTACTCCCTCTCCTTGAAAAAAGGGGGGCAGGAGGGTGGAGTAGGAGGGGAGAAGAAAGTATGCTGGAAAGAAAAAAAAAAGGTTCCCAGGTTGAGATAAGGATAATTTAATTAAAGGGAAAAGGAAGAGGGAAAAAAAAAAGCCACATTGAAGCACAGAAGGAGGAAAAAAAAATAATCTCTAGTTCTCATCAATGGGCAAAGCTTGGCCATGTCTTGAGAAGCAGAGCCTAAATACACATAGTGGTTCTTTGGGAGGACAGACTTCTTCATAATGAGACCCTACCTTCTCTTCTTCTCCTTTCCCACCTTTTATGGCTGAGTGTGACACCACATATTATGGAAAATCCCTTTGCCTGGTTTAGGTCAGCTGCCCTTGTGATGTCCCCTCCCCACCTCTTGCCTACACCTACCTCTGGGGTTTTGGAGGGTGTCCTGATGCTGTGTCAGCACTGCTCTGTGATGGACACAACACTGGTGTGATACTACTGCTATTCTAGCTACACATGCAGAGCACAGCACTGTATGGGCTGCTGTGGCAGGGAATGTTAACTCCATCCCAGCCAGACCCAGTACATCAGTGTATATATATATGTTCAGTGGTTTGTGTATCCATATAGTAGTGAAGCTAATCACACTGTAGTTGTACGCAGGCCTGTGTTTTTCCCATCCTTTATATCCCTAACTATTTTTCTCCCAAGGTTGAATCCTGAATCATGGGGAGCACAACAGTCTCAATGAAGAGTTCAAATTTCCTAAGAACTCCATTTCTCTAGAAGTTATTTATACATTCACAATGCTCAGTGTAATATTGAGCCTGTGGGGCAAGGTTTGTGAGATTTTGTGGGGGTGTTTTGTGGTGGAGAATGAGAGAGAAGGGGGCAGCTCCATTTGTTGCCTCTTAAAATGAAATCCTGGGATTCTGAGGTTTTATAATTATGCTATATACATATAAATTGCCGTAGTTTTGGTAAGAGGTGCCAACACTAAATATCTTTCCCTTCATTTGGAGTGAGTGGATATGTTCTCTCCTTTCCTTACAATCCCAGAAAGGCTTGCTTTACTTCACACTCTTCTCCCCACACCACCTGTTTACTTTCAGATTAGCCACAGCCTCAGCTTTAGCTCACTCGTATTTCCTGCAAAGGAGTCAGGAATAACTCTTACTCCAATGGTCCAAAGAATGAAGAATTTCTCCTGCAATTAATTTTCTTTTTCAAATCTGAAATCTCCCTGTTTCAATCCAGAGTTGGCACAAGGGCCTGCTGTCTCCATCTGCATTAGCCCTTCACATTGTAGCTCTCAGAGGAGGCTCCAAACTGCAATAATCTGAATGCAGGGAGAGTCTCCCCAGAGCTCAAGAAATGGTTCAGCCTGCAGCTATGGTCCTTCTATCAGGGAGAACATTTTTTGGACAACTCACTATTTGGACTTTTGACATTCATGTTCATTCCTCATTTGAACCACAAGCTGCCTCTTTGATCTCAGGGAATTCACATGGTTCTTCTGTGACTCACCTTGTCATCCTGCTTATCTATTTATAGCATAAACCTCTGGGATAAGAGCCACCCCTTCCTATCTGTGGGTAACATTTTGTTACACCTTGTCAGCAGCAACACTGACCTGCCCTCTGTTAAAGCTTTCTATTAAAGCCAGTGTCATAATAGGGGCTGAAGAAGGATACTTACATGTTTACTACTTTCTTTTTTAACTACTTTTGTACCCCAGCTTCTATTTCCTCCATCCCTTCCCACAACATTATCCTTCAATTTCTTCCTGCAAGACAATAATGTGCCTGAGTCTGTAATGCATTATCTTCTCATAAAGGGTTATGTAATATTTTATATGCAGGATGCTGTATGAAAATAAATTGCATTACTGTACTGTATTAGGAAACTTTATCATAGACAGAAGGCATATTGCATCCTGTTTTTCTTGGAGGCTGAAACAATGAAACGGTATTAGAGTACCGGTATTAGAGTACCGGTACACATCAGACACTTGGGGGAGGGGGCCCTGGGATATTTGTCATTTAGGTTGCTAAATTCCATTATTACTTAATATTCTAATTAATTCACAAACAGTTTAGATACAGAGTATTTTGTCTGGGTTGTTGCTGTTTTTTGTTGTTGTTTGTTTTTTGTTTGTTTGTTTGTTTTTCTCCAAAGACTGAGTAGTGTTGCAGAGAGGTTCCACAAGACAAAGTAAATATACTGCAAACTTAACTACATAGGTTTAGCCACCATGTTGATTCTGCATAGCTTACCCTGAAGAAATCCTAACATGTCTTCAGTTCAGTGTTTTATTTTATTTCCAATTATTCCAAATATATTACTTACTTACAGGTACATGTAACCTCATACTTTCCTAGCAGTGAATACAAGCTTTGAGATTTTCCAGTCATCTTGTTCTAAGATGATGTAGCTGTACTTGCTCAATCAGTTTTATATCTGTCTGATAGAAACTAGCCAATCATCTCAGCAAAACATCTGCACATAAGTGCAGTGTGAGACTCAGTCCAACAAAAAATGACAAGAGCACTTTGAGGAGCACAAATTTGATCATATCAAATACTGAGCAGTTAAAAAGTCCAAATCTATGACAGTCAAGTTATGTAAGAGATCCTACAGTCAAAGAAAGGCCTAAAAGCTATATGTTTCCCTGCCATGGTGTCCATGTAAATGCAACACCAATGAATTTGTCTGCAAATGTTTCTCTTTCATACAAGACAAATGGCTGTTGAATCATAGCAGGCCATACTGGCTTTATTGAAGACTTAGACCATATCAACCTATTCTTTTCTTTTCTTTTCTATTCTATTCTATTCTATTCTATTCTATTCTATTCTATTCTATTCTATTCTATTCTATTCTATTCTATTCTATTCTCTATCCTATTCTATTCTCTATCCTATCCTATCCTATCCTATCCTATCCTATCCTATCCTATCCTATCCTATCCTAGATTATAAATAGTCACTTTCCGCACTTTTTGCTCCCATGAATGCTGAAATGACTGAATGGACTCCAGGTGAAGAGTCTGCTGGAGTTTTGACAGGGTAAAACTAGATCAGAAACTTCAGTAAATGGAAAAAATTCTGCCTGAGTCAGTGAAGCTTCACCTTTTCACCCTGGGTGAGCACACCTGAATGGATCTTTTCCTCACATCACTCTTCCGTGGAGAAGCTAATGAGTCTCTAGACCAAATGCTCTGTATTTGATACATAGTGATATTTTCTGATTATTGACCTGTAAGTTGTTTAGCAGTGATATGGTCTAGATGCAGCTAGGGATTTCCTTCAGCAGCTGAAATCCTTGTAATTCATTGGCTGTCGGACTGATGTTGGATAGTCTCCTAAGGATACCAGGAGACTTCACATCATTTTAAAAGTCTTCCATGTGTAAGCCTAACCATTTGTTTATGGGCTTGTTCTTTTTTGGGCAAGCGTGGGAACAGAGTTCTTTTTGCAGGTGCAAAATAAGCACAAACAACATATAAACAGATGGTCCAACATCCTTTTCCCCATCTTCATTAGAGCAAGACATTTGCAGACAGCCATTCTTCCAAAACAAGTTAGGAAAATGTTTTCCATCTTGAAAATAAGCCACATAATCAGCCCATACACCTAAAGGACAAACAGTTTCAAATAACAAAAGAAATAACAACAAACTTTATTGATTTCTTTAAGCTACATTTCTGGGAGCATTAGGTACAATATTTCGTTGCTGAAGGTCCACTCCTAATCATGCATCATGCAGATTGTATTTTTTCTTGACTCCAAATGTATAAAATTTTTCAATTATATTTAACTATCTATCCATATGTATATATATATATAAACACGCATATATAAACATGCATTTTTAGATTTTTGTACTATAGATCCTAAAGATCCTAAATGAAATCTGTTTGCAGGACAACCACAGAAGTGGTTCTAGTCCAATTTATTTTATTTTTTACTCTTCAACTCTTTCTTTTCCACTACTACTATCCAGCTATAGTTTTTACAGTAGGTTATTATATCCTTATTTCACTAAATTCAGTAAACTCAGGACTAATCAATTTTTATTTAAAAATTTTCAATTTTTAACAAATTGAAAAACAAACAAGCAAACAAACAAAACTTCTGTAAAAATAAAATATCAGTGTATCTATTATTATACAGTATTTTAAAGATTGGCTTTTGCTGCTCTCATGGTAAATGTATTTCTACTTGAGTCACAAATAGTCAGTGAACCAAGTGTCTGACATTTGTGATAGTTAATGAAAAGTTTATGTCATGAAAATAGTTATAATTGCCTTAGTCCCGTCTCTCATTTCATTCACAGGAAAGAAAAACATTAACAAATTTTGAAGCTAGGCCAGTGAAGTAGTTCTGCAAAGGTATATGGGTACGTCCATACTTAAAACAGCTCTAAGTAGAACGTTTTCCTGAAAATGAGAAATTGCCAATGACTGATTGGGAAAAAGTGTTACACCCTTCAGATATGTAGACTGTGTCTCTGTAGTTATTTTATACTGAAACAACAGTGGACTGTTATACTGTTGAAACAATCGTGAGACCGGTGCAGCAGCAGGTATGGATCCCTCTGAAAAGCAGTCAATGCTTCCCAAGAACAAGAGCTTCAGGAGCTCTTTTACTGAGTTGAAGAGGCAGACTTGTCCTGCTGTGACAGTCAAGTGAGACTTGCCATCAGACATGGGGATGAGAGGGATGCTGTGACCCTTCCTGGAAAGATGAGGTCCATGCATACATAGGAACACATATGTATATAAGTGGTTATGTAGCCACATATATATATATATATGCATATGTATACATCCCCTTCCCCTAATGCCTTGACAGTGAACAAGGCAGCAGTGACAGTCAGATCTATAGCAACTGAAAAAGAGTGAAAGGAAAGGAAGGTCATTTCTTAATTTCTCTAGATTCCTTTGCACCTAAAATTGGCACATTCCAAAGGAGTTGTCCTGGCTGCCTTCTCTTACTTTGTCATCCTGTAGAAAAAAATGAAATATTGTATTTGAACTTTTTTTTCCCCCACATTCTTATAATATTCTTCCTTTTTTTTTTTTTTTTTTTTTTATACCAGTAATCAGGTTCAGGGTGTGGAAACTCATGGTAGCTCCAGATTTTCCTGTACAACTGCTCTGTCATAATTAGGCTCGTGATATCTGGCTTGGACTCTCTACTTCTTATCTTACCTACTAGATCAGATATGATGCAAATTTTTTAGTGATTCATACTGCAGTTAAACCTGTAAAATACATTTCTGAAATAACTAGATCAGTTAAGAGAAGGGTATGTCCAGGAAGGAAAAAAATGCCTCTTTCATTGCTGGCATGCACCCACTCAAAAGTGTACATTATTGACAGAAAAAAAAAAAAAAATATATATATATATATATAAAAATATATAAATATATATATATATATAAAAATTGAAAAAGGGAAAAAAGTCACCAGGCTGAGAGAATAGGGATTTGCGTGAGACAGATTAAAGCAGTGTGGGTAGTGTGGGACCAGCCTTTAGTGAACTGAACCCAGGACCTCTGGGGTACATGTGCTGTGAAGCACACAACGAGCAGAGCTTTGCCTTGAGACTCCATGGGCAGTCATTGCAGACATTCAGATGGGAGGTGCTTACTATAGTTTAATTTTGACTTCAGAAATTAAAATTTAGCTTTTTCATGTTAGTAATTTTCATGAAGACTGTGACTACAATACATATGGCCTGGCTTTCAAGTTAGTCTGTGGACTCTGTTTTATCAGTCTACGTCTCTGTCTGTATAATCTAAACACGGAGACTATTTAGTAATTTGCCTTCTGACATTCTTTGTGGCTTTGGGAACTTCACTTGGCTTTATCTTCCTCATAAAGAAGCTTATTCATCTGTAAAATGAGGATAATAATATTTCCCTACCTAAAGAGTGTTGGGAGGCTTATTTTGCTAATGTTTGCGAAGTGTTTTGAGGTTCTTATATTGAAAGCACTATAAAAATGCAAAGTATAACTTAATCCCCTGGGCCCGCTATTATTTAAATATGTCAGTTACTGCTTTGCACTATTTATCTTTTTCTATTATGTTATTTTTAATAGATTACTATTATTGCTGCTTTACTACTTATATGAATGTGACATAGAAATTAATCTTTCTTTACTGAGTCTTATTTACACTTAGCAACATGAGGGTGGTGAATAGGATTTACCTGGCAACTGAATGGTAACATCATTGACATCATTGCAATCAATCTCAAGGCAATAGAATCTGATAATGTAATATTAACAAATCTTATCACTGCATATCTTATGTCCAAATTGGTTATATTGCTTACAGCCTTTAACGCAATGGAAAATTATTAGGAAATATACAAATGTTCTGCACATATAAATGTGATTTGCTAAAAGCCTCAACCAAAGCAGAATAAAAGTTCTTCCTTTTAAACTCTAATTGGAAGTTAACCTTTAGCTCACAAATCCCAGTAAAGGAAATGGCTTTTCTAATCTTATTTGCTCTTTATGGTTTTACAACATTATGTTGTTATTTCTGAATTATTATTATTTTTTTTTATTTTTTTTTTTATAGTTGACATTAAGAATACCAACATGACACAGAAGATGAGTGATAATTTAAACATTTAGGAATTGTCCTAAAAGGCAGACCAATGGTCTGCTTAGTCCGATATCCTGTTACTAACAATAGCCACCATAAGATCCTTTCAAAGGTTTGTATCACTAATATTTTCCATATTTTTTAATGTCAGAAAGGATCATTATAACCATTGCATAACTTGTATTGTATGAATACCTTTTGGAAATCTGCAAATATGTGATAATAACAACGTCTTGGAAAAAGGCTAAACTTTGCTACTAGATGTTGTGATTTTTAAAAAGGGAAAAAAAAAAAAAAAAAAAAAAAAAAAAAAAAAAGGATTTACTTATTTACTTTTAATATTCTGAGTTTTTAACCATTGTAAGTGGTTTTTAATCATTGTAATTGAATATCACTGTATTAATGACAGAAAGGAGAACCTGTTAGACAGTGCTGTCTTTTCCACTTTTTTGAACATTTTCTATGTTAACTCTTACATTTCAATGCTGATAACTTGCTACTCTTTATTCTATCTGCTTGTTCCAATATTTTTTGTTGACACCACAATCTTTGAGAGTGCCTCATTATTACTATCTGGAAGAGTAAGTAGGCCTTTTACATGCAGACATCCTTTGGAGTAAAAGGAGAGCAGTGCCAAGAATTCACTTAGGTTCTTTCTTATATATATTTTCATCCTTAATTGCTCCTTAGCTCTCTCACAGTTTCATGGTTTATTCTTTAAATATATATATATTTAGGTTACCTCTTCTGATTTGTTCTTTAAGTCCTTTTGCTCTTTAAATTGTGTCATAAATTTTATGCCATGCTTTGGTTGCTCTTGCTTAGATGTCTCTCTTGGAGTATCGCTGGGACTTCTTTTCTATTTTCCAAAGGTTATTTGGTTATTTCTTGGATTCATATATCTTCTTGCTCTCTTTATATAAATATATATACATACACATATTTTCTCATTTGTCAGTTTCAGGATTACCATGTTTTGTTCTGCTTTCAATCCAATTGTGTTGTTCATTATGTTGATGGGTTTCCTCTGTACTTAAGTATTTGAATTCCACAATTATTTAGGAGTGCATAAAGACTTAAATCAGAAAAAAAAAAAAAAAAAAAAAAACACTAAAATTTGTATTTAAATCTAATCGACTTAATGCATGTTAGTGATTTGCTGAATTAGTCCTAAGTGCAAGCAGTAGGAGAGTACTAAATGGGAACAATAACATTTCTGTTACAACACTTTCTCAGAGATGGAGGAATTGACTTTTGTGGGATATTGCTTAGTTATCTTAGTGATCTTCTTTTCCTCTCTTACATTTTTATATACTCTGCCTTTAAGTTGTGATTAATACACCTCTGAAACAGTGTCAGATCAGATACTAGGCTATGAGCCACTGATTTGATCCATGATGGTAAGTTTGACATTCCCATATCTCTAATGAAAGAAAAGAATAACATGTACGTGTAAAAACAAACAAACAAACAAACAAAAAACACATGCAAGTTTATCTAAACTAGTATAGATGCTGCTTTCCAGTAACACATTTGCTTCTCAAATCTTTTAATTCTTTACAATTCATTATAATTCAGATGTTTTCAACTAATTTCTCAAACAATTCCATATATAGTTCTTTGCTTGCTTCTTACAATAATACCACTGACAGAAGTGGGATAGTAAGACTATCTTGCTATTCATAGCTTGCTATGAATATTTGCAAGATCAGTTCTTAAGATTGTGCATGAAGCAATCTGTGAAGCAGAGCAAGGTCTTGATGTCTTTGTGAAGGGAGCCATGGCACTTGTCACTCAATGACAATCTGTCAGTCATTTTTCAGTTTCTGATTTTGCCACAGGTTAGTTGAACAAATTATTTTATCTTCCTGGCCCTTTTCTTCCTTGATCTCCTCTCTTTATCATTTGCACTGTACTTCTGTGGATTTGTTCCTATGACTCTCACTCCATAATGGAACTTTACCCAGCTTAATTTGGTGTAAACAAAGGTCAGCATTTAAGTAAGCAGGTTAATCCAGCTACACATAACATGGAGCTGATGATATTCTTCAGAAGATGAAAAGAATTAGTCTTGTTATGTGGATATTTTCTTCATAAAGTTTACTCAGGGAAATTAGGGCAGTTTATAAAAACAGAAGATTTGACCCTCTAAGTGCTATTTTTACCATCTACATGAAGGCAAGGAGACAATATGAAGGTCTAATCATGAAGATTCTCAGCAATGCTATTATGGAACACTGATAGACCCATTAATTATTAAGATAATCATAATATAATTACACACAGAAGAACCCATGTACATTAAGTCAGTACCATGTATTATCATTATTGCTTTTTAATAAAACCAAGACCTGAGGACACTTAACAACACCAAAAGCACACATCTGCTAAAATATATATATTACATGAATAATGACAAATAAAACAATACTGTTTGATGGGGGAAAAAAGTGAATTTGAAGTGCTAGCACTGTGTTGTTAGTATTGTGAGAAATATCATCTATCCTTTCCAGTATAAAGTGAGATAAAACATCATCTTCCTCCTCCATAACCCTTTTGTATTTTCTTCTAAGGACCCACAGTTGTGTTATTGAAAATGTACCAATTTATCGATTTCTGGGAGGGATGACTCTGGGAACAAGCATTGTAGAAGAACTAGGTTTAAAGGACAGGAAAGATAACATGTCATTTACAATGAAAGATAATAATTTGAGATATATTAGCCTGATAAGTGACTCCCATCTTTATTTTGCTTCCTGATTTTGCTACTTTCTATTTGATTCCAGGTAAATCTGTTAATTTCCCTCTAGTTTCTGCATTCATAACATAGGAGGTAGAATATTATATCAAAGCTGGCAGACTTCCCTTACTAGACAAGCTGATAAAAATCTACATCTTGTCAAGAAATGTAAGATGTATCTGAAAGTAAAGGCACGGGCAACAAATTTCAAGAAGGCAATGGTGAGAGTTTACTGGAGGTTTTGCAGTTCACAATTTGAACTGATGAACAAGAAAAGTCCCAGAGGAACCCTGAAACTTCAACGACAGCACCACATGCAACCTTGTCCTTTCCTCAGCCTTCTACTGCACTTCTACTGCTAATCAAATGACACAGTCCTTACTTAGGAAACTACTTGAGGATCATGCATTACCATTTGGCTACTCCTCTGATATAAGACTATCCTTGGCATTCATTCATTAGTATTGTAAGTTCTGTGAGATGTTCAACTACTATTTCTACAAGGAAACTCAATGTTAATCTAATTTTGACTTTTTTTTTTTTTTCTAAAATAAACAAAAAAAAAAAGTTATCCAGTAGCCCAGTAGCACCCACATTTTTTTCTTTCTTTCTTTTTTTTTTTCTTGATTTGGAAGATCAAATTGTCTGAAGGTTTACACAACTATTGTCTATAAGCATTTGCACTCAGGGAGACAAAATTTGAGATGATGGCTACAGCTTGACATCAGAATCAACTGCAGTGCAATATTCAATAAATATAGATTCTTTTTTCATCGGCTATGTCAAATAAAACATCATGAAAGGAAAATCAAAGATCACCATCACATGACTGTATGATGGTAATACACCTTGAGAAAGGTCAAATGAAGCATATTTTTTAAACTGTTATTTTACTTTAGATCTTTCTATTCTCTTTTCTACTGAAACATTGTGACATAGTAAGCACACTTGTATTTGCCCAGGAACTGCTTCTGTACTGAATCTCGTTTGTATACCTTTAATTTATTTTCTTATTATGTTTCTTCCATTGGCTATATGTTTTTTATTTTTTTATTTTATTTTATTTTATTTTATTTTATTTTATTTTATTTTATTTTATTTTATTTTATTTTATTTTATTTTATTTATTTTATTATTTTATTTTATTTTATTTTATTTTTTATTTTGTTTTGTTTGGAAATCACAAGCACAAATAATAGAATTAAGGAAGCTAATGCTTATGCTTGCATAACCATCCGCTCTTCTATAATATTCACAGGCCAGAGCTAGAGACACTAACCAAGAATTTCCACACAGCAAGACTGATTTGCAAATGTCATAGATCAGAATCCATTGGAAACAATAGGTTTAGTAAAGATTTCATAGGAAGTGACTATTGCCTTAATTTGAAATCCTTTTCTCTTAAAAGATATCAGGAATGGTATAATTGGAAAAGCAGCTTTCAGCAGAGTAGAACACAAATGAGGCTCCTCATTCCTTCCTGTCCACTCACACTGATCTGACTGCTGTGACAGAGTGGTGTGTCTCTATATTGGACTAACTTTTTGCACTGAAGACAAAATCTCTACACAGAGAAACCTCATTGAAGGTCAGCATGAAAAAAAGAAAATCTAAGACAGCATGAAAACATATAGCTTTTGACTGCCTCTCGCTTGCTCGTCCACCTCTGTAGAAAAATATTCTTTCTATACAGATGCTGATGAGGAGTATGGGAAGGACTAGGAAGGATCTGATCGAGACAGAAGTTGCTGTCTGTAGGAATACAAGTAAGGAAGACAAATTTAAGACTAGGGTGCTGTGCTGCGTAGAGAGACACTGATACATCACAAGAACTTGCTGGAGGATTCACATGGCCTGAAAAGTGAGGGTTTCCTGTTATAACAGTAAGGGTAAAATAAGAAATAAAGAACTTTTGTTTTCAAAAATCTCTAAGTCTTGGGTGTTCTAAGACTGAAGGCAGTCTCTAAGTAATTTGTAAATGTCAATATCTTTTCTATGATTCCTTTCAATTTTTATCTCATGTTGTCACAAACAAACAAACAAACAACAAACAAACAAACAAAAAATGGCAATAACCTTGAGTTCTGAAAGAATGCTTTGGAGCTTGGAAAGTGTCCAGCAACAAATCATGGGTTTTCAGGTATTCCTGTAGAATTGTGTTTTCTGTTTCAGACAAGGAAACAAGAGTGTTCCACAATGAAGCAGACTGTTAGGCTGAATGAGAAGGCTAAGCAGATGTGTTACATCTGTAACAGCCTATAAATATAGATGTGGCCCAAATTTACCAGTCTGAGAAGGAATTGGGGAGTTGGGATTGTTCAGCCTGGAGAAGAGAAGGCTCCAGGGAGAACTTATAGGGGCTTTCTAGTACATAAATGTGTGTGTGTGTGGGGGGGGGGGGGGGTAGGGGGGAAGGGCAACAAGAAAGCAGGACAGGGACTCTTTAACAGGGAATGTAGTGACAGGACAAGGAATTTTATAGCTTTCAACTATAAAATGTTAGATTTAGAGTATTAGGAAGAAATTCCTTATTATGTGGGTGGTGAGGTGCTGGCACAGGTTGCCCAGAGAAGCTGTGGATTTCCCTGGAAACGTTCAAGGCCAGGTTGAATAGGAAGTGTGAATTAGAAGTTTGTTTGTTTTTTTTTTTTTTTTTTGAATCATAGAATGGTTCAGGTTGGAAGGGACCTTAAAGATCAACAGCTAATTCCAACCCTCCTGCTGCTGGCAGGAATAATATGCCAACATTATGAGCATTATTTGCTCATAAAATACCTTATTCTATTACTGTACCTCATCTTTGTACCTCATCTGATGCAGTATGTTCAGGAATACCCCAGGTAGGTCTGTACTTCATCTTTCTTATTGGTTCCAAGAAAACAAGCATAATTTCTTTATCTGACCTTTTTTGATATTTGAATAAGTTAGAGAAAAAAGTTACAGCTAAACATAACAGCAAAGTGAGAATTCACTGATTTACTCAGAAGAGATAAAACTGAATTATTTTTTGTGATTTTAATTCTCACAGCAACACTCCCATCAGCCTAATCATAGTTCATGATATTAGGAATTGTCTCTCAATCACCCATTCTTTATCTTACTTTGGGTTTTGGATAACATTTGTTATGTGTGTTTAAGTATAATGATGTATAACTATAAATCCCAGACTGAAGTGATATATAATCTCCTAAATCTCCCAGTGCTTTGAAAATATTTTCACATCGACCATTTATCCAGGGTTAACAATATATTCTGTTTGCCTTTGTAGTAAAGGGTATAACTTACATATGTACTCAGATACAAAGTTAAATATATATATATGTATTCCTGGGAAATCTTTCTATTACAGATCATCATTTTCAGATGGAGTTATACTACAGTTTGTATCTAATTGGACTTAATTCCAGTACTTTCAGACTCCTTCACAAAACCCTGTATTTTATATATATATATATATATATAAAGAAAAAAAAAAAAAAAAAAGAGAGAGAAAAAGTTTGGAGCAAGAGATCCATCTTATTTGATGCATCCAGTGCTTCTCACAATGTACTTTGCAGAAGAATACTTTATCTCTCAAGTTTAACCATCACATATTGAGCCATTTCAGCCACAATGTTGCTTAATACAGGAAGACGCTATCCATTTTTGATGCGTATTTGAGTACTTCATTATACCCTTCAGTATGTTCTCCCTAGGTAGCCTATCCACATTACACATTACTGATGCAGTAGGTGCAGGAATACCCCAGGTAGGTCTGTGCAAGCATGCACTGGTGTAACTGTTTTGGCAGGAGTATACAGGGTGGACTGAATGTTTCAGCTCTGGGCTAGTTCAGGAATCCCTGCACTCCACAGTCAACACTGTCACAGATCTTCCATGTCTCCATCCTCTCATTGTATATAGGTGTTGTAGTACATGGCTTCAATTACCCATATTTTCTTTCTCTGAGTTATCCCACCTCTCTGTTATCTCTGTTAATTGAGTTCTGACTGCACACTTATTCTGCAAATGGTGAACTGAAAACCAGAAAGTGGAAACAAATTGCCTGAGGGCACACAGGAATTCTATGGCAGAGTCATGGAGACACTGAAGGACATTAATTATTTAACTTATCTGCTATGCAATTGGATATGCATGTACAGAAGCAAGTGGAGTGCAGAGCAGTGGAAATATGTCCCAGTTAATCCATTAACACGGACAGTGCAATGTGTTCTCACCAGCTCATTTTCCAGTTTGGCTGCAGTTTGCTGGCCCTGTGGGGTGCCCAAGCTCATACACCTTTGTTTAATCAGGATTGATTAGCTGGGCCCACAGCCACACGAAGGAGTTAGGCTATGATGGTAGCCCAGCTGCCTCAAGAGCAACCACTTCAAGTGCCTCTCAGCTGCACTTGCCCACAGCTCCAGTTTCAGTGTTCACATGGACAGAGGAGCTTGGCTATCTCTGCATCTACCTTTAGGAAGATGTTCCTTGCACCCTTTCTTTCTTGGCTGTGATTTTTGTATTAATGTGACATTGGGAGGTGCATATAGGGCTCCAATAACCTTATTAACTTCAGTCTCTGTGTGGCTGCTTTCCATCAGGACTATCTCCTGTTAAGTACACATTAGTACAGAAGGGCAAGCACATCGCTTGCTGTATTCTCAAATCTGACTAAGGGAAAATATTTATGGCCATATTTATAATCACAGATGTAGTATAATTACAGTTATACATTAACATTGTATTTTCCAAGCAGCATTAAGAGAAATAAAGATAATAAAAATATTAGCTCTCTTAAAACTGAAGCTATGGGATTATCCTTATGTATCGTTTCTTAGAAATCAGGAGTTATATGCAGTCCCCTGGCTGCATATAACTCTTATGGTCTGGCATTTCTCTGGCAATGGATGACAATTTAACTCCAAACAGCCTGAGACCAATGTCTAGTGGAAAGAAGAGCATCTATTTTGTCATAGCAGTGCTTGTAGGGTCATCTGTGGTAGCCATGATTTCAGGGGCCCTTGCAGAGCAAATGCCTTTAAATACGGACCAGACCCTTGTAACCCCTTCTTCAGTCTCAGCTGAGAACAGCTCCACTCAGGTAAGTGAAATCACGGTGACGTAGCCTCTATGTCACAGCTCAAACCTTGACATAGTTGCTTCCTGCTGCCAGACTAGGACAACAAGGGATGGGCTCCAGCAGCAGCATGAGAAGCTACCTGACTGCTGCCCACAGAGAACAGCAAAACCTCATCAGGGAAACCAGAAATGCACAAGCAAATGAAAAGATTTCAAACCTGCTCAGACAACTGCCTTTATTCTTACTACATCCTACAACCTGCACTTGTTAATCATACAAATTAATAAAAATACTTTGAAAGAAAGTTTCTTTTGCTGAACCTTTATCTAATGTGCTTTTTCATAAGGGAACTTGTGCCCTCACTTTCCGTAGTTTCATACTATTCAATCATGTCTGTGTTTTGTGATAAAGATAGACAAATAAAGCAATCATTTGGTTTTCTTAGCTCTCCCTTACTAAATAGCTTGCACTCGTGCTTATCTTCACAGACACTGTTTTGGCACTTGCTTTTTGTGGCTGTTGCCTGAGGTGAAGAAGAAACTGGCTGCCTCTCAGAGTACCATCATTTAATCTTTCTTGGAAAGGTTCTGCCACCCCCTAATCTGATGTCTCTACCTAAAGGCTCTTCTAAAATTATCATTGAACAGGAAATAAAAGGAGGTGCATCTGACATAGTTACAGAAATAACCAAATTAAAATCACACCTTAATTTTCTTTTGCCCACACTAAACAACAGCATTGATAAAAGATACCCTTTCCTTGCTTGCAGTGTAATGTGGTATGAGGGGCAGTTCTACAACAAGTTATGTGCTGCAACAACTGAAACAAACAAAAAAAAATAATAAAGATTTAGAGTGCAGAAAAAGACTCATGGGGAAAAAAAGGAGGGAATCAGAGAATTAGCATCCAGGTGAGGATTCAAGTTCCTCGATTTTACAGTGGGCTATGAATTCTGAAAGGTAGTTTAGCTTATATTCAGAGCCAGTTTTACAATCAACAGAAATATTGAAGCCATTAAATGGAGATGATTGGTTTGACACAATAGAGATCTAGACAGGGGTTAATTTGCCTCTGAAGCGTGACAGAATTGTACTATTATTCCCATTTTATGCCACTTTTAAAGAGGTATAGTTTATGATATCCAGGTCACTGGATTTGGCTTGAGCTCATCTCCAGCTTGTAGATGATTGTGAAGGGACCTGTTAAAAAGAGTTATTTGGTTAACCACATCCTCACAAGCTCTTTCTAAAAGCAAATCTTGAACGGCTCTTGCAACCAGCAGTCAGACTATCCTTTCCTACTTCTTGTCAGCTAGCTATAAAACACCAGATGGTGTCCTTCCAAAAATAAATTCATTATAGTTTCATTCTGGGTTTTCTTAAACAATTTAGGGACAGAACTTCAGCTAATGCAAATCAACCCAGTGCTGCTGAAGTCAATGCAGCTATGACATTTTATGACATTTTATACCATCTGAGTATTATGAACTAATATTTTAAACTTTTTGGAAGGAATATCATATACTTTCTCCCCACATTTAGTGAATTTAATTGCACACTTTATGCTAGTCTCCTCACCCAGAATTCATGGCTGGTGCTCCTCAGTGCACAGCAATTCATAGGCCATGTCAGGCTGTGTATTGTATTAGACTAATTCACTCCGTTAAGACTCCTGTAAACATTATCATTTAATGTCTTTGTTTATCACCATCTGAGACTCTAGGACACCCATTAGCTTCCTCTGGTCACATACAGGACTATTCAAGGAAGAATATTTTAAGAACCACTGACATCTGAATAACCCTGTGATAGTTATGGTTCTGTGTGTGTTTAGTTTTACCTGATTTCAACCATCATATGAGGACAGAAGTCTTCAGTTGTACCCATAACCTAGATAGATAAATAATTTTAATAGTAAAACATCTTAAAAGAAGCCTTAAGTATTCTTCAGATAAATCAAGTAAGACTCCTTTCAGAATTGTTATTATACCTTAGCTATTAGTCATTATTTAGTCAAGCTGTGCATACTTATATCTTTTATATATCACTCCTCCCAGCTTCACAATAACTTTTTTTCTTTTTCTCCAGGCTTCCTTCAGCCTATCTGGGTCTTCCTGACAGCATCATGCCCAGTGAGTATGAGTTTGTTTGCAGATGGAAAGCTCCAAAGTTACAAACAACTACAGAGCTACAAATCACAAAACAGGGAGTCTCTGCCACCCTATTCCAAATGTGTAAAATAAAACAGTTTAACACACATTACTGGTAAGCAATGCCAGGTGCACAATATGTAGGTAATAATAGCCCAAGAGGGAAAAGGCAATCATCAAATCTGCCTTTAATATTCTTCATGTGTCTTCACAAGAATGCTTTTATCCAATTTTCATACCACAAAAAAAAAAAAACTTCACTAACTGTTGTTCCCCTGTATTCCTTGTCTTCCAATGTTGGGGATCATCCATGTGAAAGAGGATGATCACACTCTATTTAGCACTCCCCAAATTAACTAACTTTCTTTCTGCAAACAGATGGGGGTTGACCTAGGATTTGGAATTCAGTTGCTTCTCGAGTAAAAACAGTCCTTTGAAAAGTCTCCCAAGAAGAGACATAGGAAGGGGCCAGGTGCTTTCAGGAAAACAGTAGCACACGGGTCCTGCACCTGGGGCGCAATAACCCCAAGCAGAGCTACAGGCTGGGAGAGGAATGGTTGGAAAGCTGCCAGGCAGAGAAGGACCTGGGAGTGATGGTGGATAGTTGGCTGAATATGAGCCAGCAGTGTGCTCAGGTGGCCAAGAAGGCCAACGGCATCCTGGCTTGTATCAGGAACAGCGTGACCAGCAGGGCTAGGGAGGTGATCATCCCCCTGTACTCAGCTCTGGTGAGGCCGCACCTCGAGTACTGTGTTCAGTTTTGGGCCCCTCGCTACAAGAAGGACATCGAGGTGCTTGAGCGGGTGCAGAGAAGGGCGACGAAGCTGGTGAGGGGCCTGGAGAACAAGTCCTACGAGGAGCGGCTGAGGGAGCTGGGCTTGTTCAGCCTGGAGAAGAGGAGGCTCAGGGGCGACCTTATCGCTCTTTTTAGGTACCTCAAGGGAGGCTGTAGCGAGGTGGGGGTTGGCCTGTTCTCCCACGTGCCTGGTGACAGGAAGAGGGGGAATGGGCTTAAGTTGAGCCAGGGGAGTTTTAGGTTAGATGTTAGGAAGAACTTCTTCACTGAAAGGGTTGTGAGGCACTGGAACAGGCTGCCCAGGGAAGTGGTGGAGTCACCATCCCTGGAAGTCTTCAAAAGCCGTTTAGATGTAGAGCTTAGGGATATGGTTTAGTGGAGGGCTGTTAGCGTTAGGTTGGAGGTTGGACTCGATGACCTTGAGGTCTCTTCCAACCTAGAAATTCTGTGATTATTTGTCAAAGCTAGTTCACCAAGGTATGCAAGGAGAAGATCACCAATTTTATTCCACATCTTTTCAAGATGTGTATGGCTCTGTTCTTTGATGACACATACCATGTCAGACACCTTCATCCCTGGCCCCTGCATCCCCAACCCCTCCCCAGGAGGTTCATGCTCAGCAGCCATCTCCTGGTAGCTGCCCACAAGCTCAGGCTCAGCAGACAGGAAGTGGAGGTGGTACTGTGAGGGTCAGGGGCTGTGGGTTAGTTGTGTGTGTGATCCACACCATGTAACATGGGGGCTGTGCCAAAATACAGCCTTTCATTCTCTCACCACCATTAACTTACTGCAATCCTGGGTGCTAGTTATTGACTTCTTTTTTTAAGCTTTGCTATGCAATATAAAATTGTGTTCCTCTCCTGGTACTCTCTGATCTCCAACTCCACATTTCTTTTCATTTGAGCACTCCAAACACAGTGTTAAACAACAGCAACCTCAGTTGTCTATGTCTTTAAATCTCTGCTTTCTATGCTGTCTATGATTTCCTGTTTCACACTTAGGACAAAACTTTATTGAAGATGCCTCTATTAAGCAGACTTATTGAGCTTCGGTCACTTGGTGAAGAACCGTCGTTTGCCTCAAATTAGGTGTCCCATCAATTTGTCCAACTTTCATTTATTCTAAAACCTTGTTCTGATATTTGGTGAAAAAAAAGGGCTTCTTGCAGCAAGCAGCAGGATGGGAAGGCCTGAGGAGTTAATAAACATATAACAGTAAAGCACCATCTTTTAAAATGTCATATCATGATTTTTTTGTAAGAAGTGTCACAAAAATGCATCTATTCTTTTCTTGCTAATGATCTTGATTCTTTCTGCGTATCTGCATCTCAGCCACTGCTGGATAAAGGATTTTATTAATTATTTTTTTATTGAAAGCATAGTGGGCTTTTTTGTTTTGTTTTGATTTTGACTTTGTTTTTCTCAGAAGGAATAATTCCAAGGAGAGCGTTACAAGCTGTGTAGGCTCCATTGTTTTTTTCATGCACAGAGGCACATTACAGATCAAAAGCAAGTGAAAATGCTGGGTTTGTTTTAGGTTTCATTTTGCAGTCAGGACAGTGAATACATCTGAGTGTGTCACCAGCCTAGAATATATCATTTTATGGTTCTCAGAGGTTATTTATAATTGAATTATAGGATGTTTCATGATTATTTGGAATGATATTTACAGAAGGCAATACTAAGCTCTGCAGTTCACTTGTAACCAGGAACATGAAGGGAACACCCTATAATTCATGTTTAAGTACCCTCTAGAAATCATATAATTATATTGTATGACAGCATTGCAAAAGGAACAAAAATAAAAATTTTAAATTATTTGTATTATGGTCTTTAATCAAGCTTTTATACATATAATCTGGCATACAGTAACAAAGAATAGGCAGGTTACAATGAATAGATTTTTTTTTGTTTTAGATTTGATCTTCAGTCAGTGGTGGTTTCATACAGCAGAGAAGTTCTCCAATGTATATTACAGACAGACTTTGAAACAAGAAATGGAAAAGGTTCACTTTCTCCCCCAATATTTCCAGGCAGAAATGAAAAGGCAAAATATCTCGTAAGCTCTTAGATGATTCAAAATGGAGTGGTAGACAAATCAAGGAATACCTCTGCTTTGTCTGAGGGAAACCATTCCTTGAGCTTTGCAATTTATCTAAAACCAACCAAAGCCACAACATCTAAGCTGCTTCAGATGGCCATGCCTCCTGTGGAGACCAAGGACCAGTGGGTACACATAGGAGGGTGGGTACACTGAAAAACTGTCCTGGGACTGACACCAGGGAGAAAGCTGCTCAGAGACACATTGTCCAGGTTTTAAAATGGTGATATATTTTCAGATTTAAAGGTAATCATAAATTCAACAACAACATTAAACTTCCATTTCTGTTGTTTTCCCTACACACTGTGAAAAGGCTTCGGAACGAGAAAAAAAAAAAAAAAAAAAAAAAAAAAAAAAAAAAAAAGAGTCAGCAATTTCTTTCACAAACCATTGCACAAAATAAATATGTAACAGAAAATGAGTATAGATGTCTCTCTTACTTTCCTTAATAGGACTAAACACTAAGTTTTATATATTCCGGTCAAGTAACAAAAATGCAATCCTAAATGTTCCTAAACAATATAAATAACTAAAACCACAACTGATGGCATTTTTTTTTTCTTTTTTACTTCCTTGTATGTTATTTGTTTTTGCCTTGTCCTTTGTCTATCTGGACAATAAAAAGTCTGGAGCAGGAACAATATATTGTTGTATATTTGTAAAATACACAGCAGAAAAGGGTCCTAATCTTGACTAAATCCTCACAAGTAGAAGATTGGACTAAATAAATAATAACGATAATGAATTAATTAAATGTAGAAGAATTATTTTTTTATTTACTGTAGCTGAAAATTTGATGCATTCAGACAAGTGACTCACATGGTAGTAAAATCAGTGTTTTACAATAGGAAACAGGACCAATGAGATCACAGAGATACACAATAAGGAAATAAAGAATGAAAAAAAAAAAAAATAGAACGTCCTGTGAGTTGTCACACACAGGAGAGGAAATATCACAGTCTTGGGGTTGGAAAAAAAAAAAAGATGTTATTTGTCTTTCAAGTCTGGGGCTATTATCAGAGACAATTTGTAGACTGTGTGCAAATGAATCGAAATTACAGATTATGGAAATATTATTATTATTATTAATACAATAATAATTGTATTAATACTACATATATATAAATACTACAGCTTTTTTAGTAGAAAAAAGCTGTGAAGGATTAGGTGTCCATTGTGTTATAAATGGTAGAGGTCTGATTTGTCCAGCTTTATTTCAGATAGTTTCACTTTCCCTGTTTATAGGAGTTATTAATACCAAGATTAATTTGTTCTTTTCTAAGAAGTTCTTCATCTTGCATATCTTAGTAAATCCAGTACATGTGGCAATGGTGACAGCTGAACAAATAAGAATTTATGGTTTTAGAAGGACAAAATAAGAATTTATGGCTCCACTTCTACCTGAAGCAAAAGCTGGTGGAGGGGTTCCAGACTGTTCAACGCCTGTTGAAGGGCAGTCTGTTATGTTTTACAGATAAAATTTTTAATACCAGATTTAGCCATTTCTGCCTCATGACATTCAAATTATTTATTTATTTATTTATTTATATGAGAAATTTTCTGCATGCATCAGAAAATATTCCTAGCAGGAGGGAAAACAGGGCAGCTTACTCAGGAAATAAAAGTTTGGTGCTCACTGCTTCAGTGGGCAGTATTTCTTAGGAAGAAAGTGTGGAACTTTAATGAGATACCTTTTGGTATCAGGAGGCACTTGCAATGAACTGACATCTCACAGGTAGCAAAGAAAGTATTTCGTATGCTCAGCCCACCTGGCAGTGGCATGCCACCTGCGTTGTATTACACTACCTGACATAGGGCATGCACCTGTCATGTAACCTGAAATGTGGGCTTTGGGGAAAAACACTCTAGGTCCCATACCTCACTGTTTAATAACAGGAAGCTTTAATGGTTCATGAGGTGTATTTCTTTCCTTATAAAAAAGATATGTACTTCCTGTATACCAGCGAATACTGATGTAATATAAACCTAACCTAACCTAACAATGCTGGGAAAATATAATTAATACAAGTCAGCTAGCCAAAATCACACTGAATAGCCTTAGAGTTTCTATTTTAACCTTCAAAATTATGTGGAAACTAAACGAAACTAAATAAAATAAAATAAAATAAAATAAAATAAAATAAAATAAAATAAAATAAAATAAAATAAAATAAAATAAAATAAAATAAAATAAAATAAAATATAATAAAATATAATAAAAGGTAATGTATTTCTAAATTACCTGGAAATATTGTTTTAATTTTGCAGTGAAACGCTGTCATGCTCTGACTTTCTCCTCTGAAAAAAAATGAAGAAGAAATAGAAGAAAGACAAAGTAGAGGCTTTATTATACTTTCAAAAATATATAATAATAATAATAATAATAATAATTTTTTAAAAATCACTGTCATTTCTGATTTTCCTGGAAAATTTCAAAAGAAAAAACATAATATTTTAGAAGTGTCAACAAAATATTCACTTTCTTCAACAAAGATGAATGTATTGCTAAAGAAAATAGTGTCCTGCAGAGAGTTTAAAGATGTTGTTTTTTATTGTCTGTGCTGTTGATTCATAGGACGTTGGGTTCTATTCTTTGTGAAATGTAAGGCATACAGGAAGGTTAACCCCACAGCAGAGTATACAAAATGTTTCTGATAATTTTCTTTGCAATTTCTTATCTGTGGTTTGTTCATGGTGCAGATGTGCAACATGGAAGTGTGAAGCTGCCCTGCCACATGACCTGAATCATCCCTTGTCACAAATCTGAGAGCAGCATTGCACAGGGGAATAATACATGAGCCATCACTTTTGCAATCTTTCATGCCAGGAAAAGTTATATCTGTGCCTGGCAGATGGGGCAGAGGAGCAGAGAGGCTACGTGGGTGACAGAGGGCAGTGCGGGGAGTTAGGGTCAGAGACAGCTGTGTGACTCCCATGCTTAGTACATGAGATGACATGTCTGCCAAGAGTGAATTAGCATCTAGCCAAAAGACACCCAAGAGAAGGTTAAATTGTCCCTTGAAAGACTTAGTTTCAGAGCACACCACTCCAGCAACCCCAAGATGAGCCAATGTCTTCCTCATTAGGAGGCAATTCCATTTCTAGCTTTTATGCAAAACTGTACCCACGACACCTTGAATCCAGGCTGAATTGGAAAGTCTGAGGCTGAGAAAATGAATCAGGAGGAGGGAGTAATTAGAGTTGAGATGTCATACTAAATCACAGGCTCTGGTTAGTCAAGCAGCTTGCTTCTGACAGCACCAGTTGGATGCAGTGAATAGTGGACAGTGGTAGAGTTTAATATTTTAGCACCTGCTTTATTTTGCATGCAAGAGACCAGCTACACATTCACATTTAAATAAGTCTGCTGTTGTAGGCAGCTTTTTCAGGGGGAGGACTGCCTACTGCCTGTTAGCTCGCAAATAGCCACTTAAAACCTCTGTAAATCCAAAGGGTAGATTGCAAATAGCACTGGCAGAGGAATGAAAAACTGCATAAAACTCATGTGTTTGCAAAAAATTACTGATGTTTCTATATTTGGTTTGGCTTTGAGGCTCTGTAGGGGTAAGGTCACTCTTGATGTACAGATTATGTGCAAATAATTAAAAATGAGGAATTAGAGGGAAACATGCAGTTTAGTTTGAATCAAGTCTGTAACCTGGTGTAAGGTTGTCACCTGAATGCTTTATGCTTTAATGCTTTCTAGCTGGTGGGCATCTCAACACAAAATTTTATGGTAGAATTCCTTTGTGTATATGTGCATATAATTTCAATATCTATGTATTTGATGTGTATGTGTATATGCATGCAGTAACTTAAAAGAACAATGGCATACAAAACGGCAAAGCCTATTCATCATCAAGAAACAGAAACAAATATAGAAAGATTATTTATTTAGTTGTAACATATCTGGAAAAGAAGAAAATGGCCATTTACTTGCAAAATTTTCCTGTGTGCTGGAAAACAATTTGGTTTTCATAAAACTTAATGGATAAATAAAAAATAATAATAATAAATTAAAAAATATATTTAAAAGAATTTTAAATTTCAACTGTGTTTTCACTGCTTTTCAAACTTCTATCAAACAATTTACAGGAGTGTATATTTTATGATTACATTTAAGCGTCTTTTTTTAAAGCTGTGAAATGGGATGTTGTCTGAGCCTTGATTTAATCTAAGAACATGCAGCTAACTAACTTCATTGGTAATAATGATTGAACATTAAATTATTCATTATTATTGTTATTATCAATATACCTAATTATCTAATAAGTGTTGAACATTGATACTTTCAGTATGGGATATTACCTTACTGAATCAATACTATAGACTATGCTGTGGCAATTGATCCAACTAACTCTTCAGTGTTCCTTGCTTCTATTAAAAAATAAAAAAAAATAAAAAATAAAAAATAAAATAAAATAAGAAAATATTTCATTCTGGCACAAGAATGTATAGAGAAAATGTCAAGACTACGATTAAAACCCATAACAGAAATGCAATTTGTGAATCTGCTTTATCCCACAGGGCAGATTTTGATCTCAGTTGTACTGAGATGTTGTCTTCAAAATCAATGTACCAGACCAGCCGGTAGGAGCTAAAGGACATTTCTCATCAGGCTGTGCAAAGAAAATCTATTCAAAGTGGACTGAGTTAAGCCCCCAGGGGCTTTGGGTCAGGAAGACAGTCCTATATCCCATGTGGGCAAAGCATTAGAGATTCCTGTACACAGTAATATCTTTCCTACTCCGAAAGGAACCCTACACTAACCTTGCTTACCATGGACATCATCCTGTGCTTGCTCTGTGGAGGCCTGCAAGCTGGTGAAGTGGCTCAGCATCAAGCTGCTCCCCTTCCTACCTCCCTGCCTGGTTTAAGAGTTTTTCCCTTCTTATCGCTCTTTATAAGTACATTAAAGGAGGCTGTAGAGAGGTGGGGGTTGGTCTATTCTCCCATGTGCCTGGTGACAGGAAGAGGGGGAACAGGCTAAAGTTGCGCCAGGGGTGTTTTAGGTTGGATATTAGGAAGACCTTCTTTACTGAGAGGATTGTGAGGCATTGGAATGGGCTGCCCAGGGAAGTGGTGGAGTCACCATCCCTGGAGGTCTTTAAAAGATGTTTAGATGTTGAACTTAGCAATATGGTTTAGTGGAGGACTTGTTAGTGTTAGGTCAGAGGTTGGACTCGATGATCTTGAGGTCTCTTTCAACCTAGACAGTTCCGTGATTCTGTGATTCTGATTTTTTCCCTTCCTTTCAAGTGCAGTTTTACTAGTTCAGACAAGAGTACAGATTGTAAGGAGTAAAATGTTAAATGATATTCAGTAGGCCTAAATATAGTTTTTGTTTGTTTGTTTGTTTTTTATTATTTTTAGTTTCTTTTCACTACGCCTGGCATGTATGTACATGTGCAAGAATATCAGTGATGCACTATGATGATAAAATTATTATGAAATCATTGTATTTATCATCTTTTGTCTTCATCACCCAGTGTAGATTGTCCTCACAAAGTACTTAGCAGATAATTTAGAACCCTGGTGGACCTGGCTGTTGAGTCTGATGGGTTCTATTTACGTGAGTATGATGACTAAAAGCCCTAGCCTTCAGCCAGGATACCTGTGAGCTACAAAAAGGTTTGTGAGCTTTTTCAATATTCTATTTTATTTTTTCCAGTTAAAAATAAAAGTAAAAATATACTAATGTACTAATGTAAACCATACCTTCAGGCACCCTGAAAACAGCCTCTTAGTACTCTTTACCATGGACTCCAGAGAACCTCTCTACAAAACTCTAGGCAAACAAAAGCAAATAGAAAAAGTCAAAAATATATAGAAAAGATGCCAGGGTTTCCTGGGAAACAGAAATTCTGTTTCATGCAAAATTTTAATATAAAGAATGGGCATTCTGAGATTGTAATAGGAAGTACATGTATTAACAATCCCCAACAAGAAATATTAAAAAAGATAATGATAATCAAGAAGTAAATTAATTATGTACTGTTATTTGATCTTTAACCAAGTTTTTTATCTTACTAACATTTTAATGTGTGAGATATAGCATATATGTAGCAAAATTCATAATTTAATAACAGCATTATGGTGCTTCTCTTTTAAAATAGTATTAGTAGTTTGTAGTAGTACTGCTAAAGTTGTACTTCAGTATTCACATTTTTCTACCAATAACCCATCAAAACCAACATTATTCTACAATGCCTTTTTGTTTCAAGCTCGCTCAGTTGTGTTTTCTTTTTTTCTTTTTCTGATAGAAAACTAAAATTTTATAGGATATCATGATGTTCCATTGAGTGTTTTTACCTTTTTTTTTTTTTTTTTATAATAGGCAGATCTGCATACTGATTAAGTAATTGAACTTCTCCAAAGGTTTGACTGTGAAGTCTGATTCTTAGACAGTTTATAGTTTACAGACCTTCACAGGTTCTGCACAGGGGCTGGAGATGTTACCAAGAGCCATTCATTATGCAGTATTAATCCCTCAAAATCACCAAACACTGCAGCATCATTCCTCAGTGTCACTGCATAACTTCTCTGCCACTGGACTGTTGATTACAATGATACCTCCAGCCTGTACTTAGAAGGAAGAGAATTACTGTATGTCATCTGAGTGTCTAGGAAACAAGTGAAAGCTTTGTGCCTCCTTTCTGCCAGATGGACATTATTGCTTATTTGTTAAGCAATAGTAATTTTGTAATCAGTACTTTTAAACCGGCACTTTTGTCCAGCATCCATTGGTCTCATTTCCATTCAGCTTAATTTCTGAGTTCTTGATAGTTCTCAACAGACTTCCTTGTTCCTGTGATGTCCACCTTGGCATAAAGATTTTAGCAAAAGTGGGCATTTTTAATCCTTCTACTTAAATAAACATTGGTGAGGCTGGCTTCTGCACCAAGCAGCAGTGACTGGTTAACCTTCTGCATTACTCGTGGAACTAGCACAGCATGCTTATCCTCCAGGCACTAAGCTCCAGCGTCCTTTCTTGTCTTTCCTAACCTCATAGGCTATTGTGTTAATATGCAGACCGTTACTACTTTTCTGATGAGACAGAATGCCAAGGATCAATATGTCTCTGCATTTGTCAGCCCCGCATACCCCAGAGTTAAGTTCTCAGCTCTGCTGCTAGTGCTCGTGCCCCGCTGTGTAATCGCAGGGAATTGTCGATTCTTTATACAGCACGTCCGTACACCACGTGTGGTGTGGCGCTTTGCAGAACAAGTAGAAAAGATCCAAATGTCGTATTTGTTTGGCTCCCACTGCTTGAGTAATAGTAGGTGCAGCCAGAATACCAGAGGACAGCTTGCTTACAGGGTCACTGCAGCTCAACAGCTAACCATTGATGTTGTCAGGCAGACTTGGGAATGATGCCCAAATGCTATCAACTAGAGGACATTGCATTTTAATGAAAGACCAAAAAAAAAAAAAAAAAAAAAAAAAAAGTTTAAAAAAAAAATATAAAAAAAATTAAACTTAGTCAAACGTAATAAACAGACAAAGCAATCTAAAGGCACTTCTCTCTCTCTCTTTTTTAACTCGGATTGTCATGTTAAAAAAAAAAAAAAGGCAACAGAGAATAGCAACAATAATTTGTATTATAATAATGAATTTCTTCTTTCCTTTATAGCTGAGTACCTGTAGACGGCATCCATTTAATATGTTCTGACTGAGTGATTTGGATGAGCCTGGCTGTAGGTTTTCCAGGTGTATTGATTGAGGCTGGCCACAAAGCATTTTATAGAATAAAAAATGAATTTATCTTTGCATGTTTTCTTTCTGCCCTCCATGTCTGAAGATAGCATTGTACAGAGATTTGGGGAGATTATCAGATGCATTTTATGCAGCCTCCAGCGGTACTAATAGACTATGGCATATCAGACAGGTTCAGGGCTCCAGCTCAGGTGTCTCAGGTGTTTTGTTAACCAGTGAGGTTGCAAGATCACATCCATTATGCAATCTCATTATTTTAAATGTGTTAACACAAGTCTGGGTCATGGCATGCAGAAGTGACAGTGGTTGATGGCAGCAATGCATATTCCGGATCTCCACACATGGCAAAGACTTGGAGCTGAGGGAATCACACACTTTGGATCTCTCTGCCTGTTGATGAAGAACTACTTTCCCACTTTTCCAGAAGGAAATGTTCTGGTAAAATCTAGAAGGCAGAATAATGTTGCTGAGAAAAATGAGTGTATGGGAGAAGCGAAACAGTGACTGGGTCTTCATAAATAATTTTCTGATCTGTTTCACTATTTAAAATGACCATCTAAAATGCAGAGCCTTGAGGATGTTTAGTCAGGGAATCAAAGACAACTTCTGTTGATTTTTATTTTTTATTTTTTTTTTGGAAGAGGTGGTGAATTTTAAATACATCTTGAATAGATAGCCTCACAGCCTTGTTCAGCTTGTCTTCCTGACAGCTTGCACAGAACCTACTGAATTGATCAAATCTCTACCTTTTGTTTCTGTAAACAGGTAGGATGCTCCAACATTAGGAATGTCCCAGCTATCAGGTGGTGCCTCCAGCCCCATGTCTGTGAGCTCCTACGGAAGAGTCTGAGAACTGGTATGTGTAATATATATATATATATTTTACTGGTATATATATATATATATATATGAGAAGGCCTTTCAGTCTGAGCTAACTCTTTACAACAAGGAGGTCAGTGGTTACCAAAATATATGAGTGTATATATACATTCATATAGACCTCCTTGTTGTAAAGAGTTAGCTCAGACTGAAAGACAGAAATGACAGGCAGGGTAAGGTGACAGCTCCACTTGCACAGCAGAGGAAGGACTTCAGGCCCACACAGAACAATTGCATTGTTCAAACAGCATTGTCCAGGAGCTGATAAGCCACAGCCATGAGACATCATGCTCCATGCCATAGAGCTGTGTGGAGCTAAGCAGTTTGGGAAGCCCAGCACTGCTTGTCCAGGGACTTCAATTGAGTGGTTTGCCTTGGAGATAGTATCCCTGGAAACCTTCATCTTTCAAAAAGTCTCTCGGATGAGCTGATGTGTCAGATCGGCTTTTGATGGTCACCTACCATAGGTTTAACAACAGTCTGATTAAACTTCTGAGAAATGTTTCAGTTATTTTTTTGGAAAAATCTCAGGTAGTTATTTCACAAAAGCAATGAGAAAATCAGGTCCCTTTCAAAATCCTTCAGATTCAAAGCACTTAAAACCTATAAAAGTCCTTTTATTGTCCTAATGCTTTTTTTCTCCTCTAATTTAGCTATCAATTTAGTGCATGTGTCCATAAACAAATCTCTTTTTCCTCCTACCCTGCTTGCCTCCAAAATGAGACTACACCTGTTAGTGTCAATCTGCAACACAGATCTACCCAGATTTTCACTGCTCTGGTACATTGACTCTACTATAAATGAAGTTTTTCCATTGTTTGCAGAAATTCTTGAAAGAATGGCTTCAGTTTTCTAGTTAATTATTCTTTGGTCTTTCAGATAGTTTCCTAAAGAGACTATGAATCTTGTATTGAAAGTAGTGGGCAGCTACTCACAGGAGTAACCCCATTACATTCAGCTGCACTATGCTTTGTCATTTGGAGTAAGGTGTTACAGCTCTGACCCTTACTGATTTACCACTCTTCATAACTTGTTTTTGCATTTTAGATTACCTCGCAGTTTCCCTTCCTTATTTTTTTTTTTTTTCCACTGAGGACAAATTCAGTGTCTGAAGGTGAACAAATGTCCTTCCATATAAGACAATACCAGCAAAGAGGAGTGTTACAGACAGGGCTTACAAAAGGAATCAGAAATACAAGTACTTGGGCAAAAAGTGATGCTGGGGGCAGAGGAACTGTCTTAGATGACAGAGACAGCACATGCAGGAATTTAGCATACTCACTTAATGGAACTGCAAACACTGTGAAATACTGACAGCAGCACATGGAAATAATGAATCAATCTGTTGCATCTGTAACAAATTAAGAATCATTATAATATGGCCTTTTCCTCTAGTGATCAGGATTACTGAATACCCCACAGGAAAGAGGCTAATAAATAGATTCAAGTGCCAGAACATTATACATCTTTATCGGGCACTGGTTCTCAAGCTCTTTTCTTCAGTAAACCCAAATCCAGACAGACTCTCTCTCCTGTGAGAATCTGACACAGCCAGGATTCCTTTGTAGGGGCTTTCAAGGCAGTGCAGAAAGAAAAAGCGAATGCTTGGATGCCACAAATAGTTTCTGGCAAGGGCAGACATTCTGCTTCTATCTCCTTTCTACAATTAGAAAAATAGTTCCCCTATATTTTTTTTTTCTGCCTTGTATATATTTTGCCTTCCTCTTGCTCCTCTTCCTTGAAAAAACAAATAAATAAACAACAGCAAGAACAACTAGATGCTTTAAATCTCTTTGGATACCTGTTCTTTACCCTATGGTACAAATAACTTTGCAGAAGTTAGTTTTACTAACTGGTACACTACACCCAGATTATACATACCTTGGGAGTGGAAGGGATTCCTTTATTCTCTTTCCTCTTGACAGTCTGCAAAGTGGCATATATTCTATTTGCTTTATTTCATCCTTTCCTTTCCTTTCCTTTCCTTTCCTTTCCTTTCCTTTCCTTTCCTTTCCTTTCCTTTCCTTTCCTTTCCTTTCCTTTCCTTTCCTTTCCTTTCCTTTCCTTTCCTTTCCTTTCCTTTCCTTTCCTTTCCTTTCCTTTCCTTTCCTTTCCTTTCCTTTCCTTTTTCCTTTTTCCTTTTTTTTTTTTTTTTTTTTTAAATTGAGTTCTGAGATGGGGATGGAGCAATTCCTTCTAAGCTGAGGAAAAAGGCTCCAACATCTCTTTCTTTGTCACACCTGTTACTGTGCCTTCTCCAATGTGATGGTTTAGATCCCAAGGGAAGTAGTCTAGGATCATTGCTAAGATAAAGAGAAGGCGGCTATGTAACGCAGTCTTAAAGCTGCCTCTCACATCTTGGTGATGTTTGAGGTAAAATGTTTCAGTGCCTCCATGAGGCCAGTTCTCCCCCCTATGCTAGGCTGGAGGCAGCCCTGGATGGAGACCAGTGTGAGGAGGGATTGCTGGGAGCTGTGCCAGGAAAAGACTAAACTGAGCATCATTTGTTGTAGGCGCTTATGGGATGCCTCTGCTGTGTCGACACCGTGTGCAGTAAATAGCATTGTTTCTCTAACGTTTATCTCTCTTGGAACTGCGAGTAAATGTATGGCCTAATTAGTGCAGCAGCTTAAAACACTAAACCCTCCAGAATCTCCGGTGCCTTTATCTGTTTGGTAAATAATTTATTAATCACACTGATGTATCCTCCTTGACAGCAACAGAGCCAGATAAGTGATGGTTCAAAATCAATTTGTCATGGTCCAATGTACACTCGGTGACCTACTTGGTCTGTTATATAGGTCAAACTTGTACATGATACTCTGATAGCAGAGGCACTTCTTAAAACAACAACAACAACAAAACTCATGGCAGGATTCAGACTGTGGGACCCTGTGTTGGCTGGCACCAAAAACTCAGCTTTCAGAGAGGGGCAAGGGCAGGAGCAAGGGAGTTGTTCTGGGCTCTCAGTGATGCTGGCTCAGAAATGCCCTGCACAGTCTGTGCAGCAGCAGCATTCCGGAGGTAGATCCAAACTCTGTAACCTACTTTGATGACCTTGTTATTATCACACTGCCCTTTGCCATTGATAACATCATTAGAATTCCTCTGTTATTTGCCTGCTTGTCCTGCTTCCATCTCCTGCTCTGTCCTACTTGCAGCATCTTCTAGAGATGAGGTGGAAATCCATTCCTTCCTCCTCTTTGTATCCTTGCTGTAGAGTACATATGAGTTTCACAGTTTGAAGCCTTCTGCTTCTTGCAAGGCTTCTTTGAAGACTTCTGTGGCAGAGTTAAGGAACTGGGTTATTTTAAACTGCAGGGTCACAGAAATTAAAACCTATGACAGAGCTTTGTGGCACCCATTTTATTGGTGTTCCCTTAGTGGCCTGATGGAGGTCATGGTTGTTGTTTGTTGACTGAATTTGTTGCAGGTGTCTTTCTGTTTCATTAATGAGTACATTGGGAGGTTCTGCCACATTGTCCTGGAGAAGTAAGCAGCGTGTGAAGTGTCAGGTTGAACACCCAGTGCTAACTCTCCTATGAATTTCGAGCCACCTTGTGATGATCTGTATACCGTCTCATTCACCTGCCATCAGAAGATAACTTTTCCTCAAATCATATTGGTAACCAGTGTTTTAGGATCTTATGGATCTTATTCCTCTGAGCATTTTCATCAAACCAGTGCTCTGCTGCCTGGGCTACCTGTGAGCTTCCCTCCTCTCTTCCAAGTGTAAAAAGTAAGTTTATTTTATTTTATTTTATTTTATTTTATTTTATTTTATTTTATTTTATTTTATTTTATTTTATTTTATTTTATTTTACTTTATTTATTTTATTGTAAGTTTTGGACTTTTTACATAATAGCTTAGAATTTTCATGTACTGTCAAGAAGTATTTCATAGCCAGTGGAATATAGTGTTGTAGAATGAACATTTTGCTAACCCTGGACACTAAGCATATGACCATAACTGGATGGTATTGTGATGACCCAGTAACTTGAATAACCCAAGTAAGCCATTGAAGTTTTATATTTTACTGTTTTTTTTTTTGTTGTTGTTGTTGTTTTTATTTTTTATTTTATTGACAATATTAAGAGGAAAGAGATTTCCTCTTCAATTATATGCATATTTCTTTTAGGAGTTTTTTCCTTGCTCCTCTTGCCACTGCTGCACTGCAGGGTTGCAACCTTCATTGTCTAGCACTAGCTTTCAGTCCTTCCATGTGTCCCTGGGTATGTTTAAGGAAAGGATGGACATGGTGCTTAGGGACACAGTTTAGTGGGTGATATTGGTTGTAGAGGGATGGTTGGACCAGATGATCTTGGAGGTCTTCTCCAACCCTAATGATTCTATGATTCTTCAAGGTTAGAAAAGTACACAAGCATGGATGTCAGCTGCATACAAGTGATTTGCATGCACGTAAGAGGTTTCACCACTAAAGGAAGTGCCCAACAGAAATAAGGCCTAAACTTCTAGGAAAGTTTTCACCTGTAAGTTTTGCACCTGTGACTGAGAGGAGCTAACACTTTTGAAAACAGTAGTGGTAAATAAAGACTGATCTTTTAATCCTTCTTTGTGTTAGTGTTCAGGAAGAGAACAGATGGGAATGGGAAGTGAGAGTGAAACATTTACGATTATACTCAGTATTGTTAGTGACTCCTAATGTTTCACAGTATCAGCTTTCTGAATTTAAGTTTAAAAGTTGTGCATATATATATAAATATATATATATATATATATATATATCTTTTACACAAACATCTGTGTAATGTTCAGTGAAACATTCGCTTCAGTTCCTAGGAATATCCTGGGGCTGGGGGGACAGGTATATCACATCTAAAACCATAACAAAATAAAACAACAAAGACCAACCAGTGATTCTGCTCTTTACAACTAAAATTAAATTCTGCAGTTTCCTTTTTGAACTCTTGGCTCAAAGTCAAGGTGGAATTCCTTTCTTGAATCAAACCCAGAAGAGCAGTATCTTCTCATCTGAAACAAGTCCAAGGGCTGACCCTACTGACTGGATATACCTAATACGGAAAACACATCTCATTTGTAATGCTGACCATCCCAGGCCTAGAGCATCCATTCTGCACTTGTAGGCTCCCCTCAAACACTGGCCTTGCGCACAGGCTGGACAAATTGATTAAAACCTGAAAAATAAAAATAAAAATAAAATTAGACAAATTCACTGTCTTTTGGTGTTTGCTATTTCTGCAGATTTATAAGACCCTGGGGTGAATATGTGGTGTTGGTTCTTACTTCATCCAGAAATCATTCCTCCATTCCTCCAACCAGAAAAACAAGCAGGCTGCCAGAGGTGGTACCACCAGCACATTGGAAACTAAAGGGACAGGAGTAAATATTGTATACCTTTAAGGATGAGATAGCCCTGACAAACACAGGGCAGATTTCTCCCCTTTTTCTTCTTGCCATCTCTCCAGATGCACAGTAAATTCCAGAAACCAAGAAGGACCGCTGGAGTCATGGCATGAGCTTCATGTATGGCCTCAGCAAATCAATAAAATCCCACTCACCCTGCCAGTAGTCTTGCACCATCTCCTCCTGTGGATTCCCCTGAAGGGCACCTGTACTGTAGGATTTTGTACGAATCACACAATATACCCTGGAAACAGCATAAAAAAAAAAATCCTAAAACCAACAAAAACAAGTAAGCAAACAACCCCCCAGCAGGCTATTTTTTCTGCTTAAGAATTGTTTGTGTTTTGTCAGCCTTTAATAATGTAATTGAAGAGTGACACAAGATACAGGCCCAGCATAACAAAAAAAAAAAAAAAAAAAAAAAAAACTAAAAAGGATATTTGTTGGAATACTTTAATAAGATGGCTTTTAATGATTTCCAGGAGGTGTCAGCAGTTCTTTAAACCAAGGCAGGAGTTGCAACAAATGGCTTCTTTTGCTGAGAATTCAAAAGATATTCTTTAAAGGCTGCAAACTGCCAGTGAGCTTCAATAGAACAAGTGTTCTCAAGGTGTATTTATGTTGTCTCTGTAGCACTCCAAAGGATTTCTGCCAGCACATCCCATTACAATGAGTAATGCTTCCTTTAAACGCGAATGAAGAAGACTTAGATCTTGGTTAATTAAATAATCTTCTCTTTTTTTAATTATTTACAATAGCAGACTGACACCAGCCTTATAGTTTCCCACCATGAACCTCAGGACATTATTGTGTTTACCTTGATAAAGGCCGAAGGGTCAAAACATTTGTGTTATCTATCTGTTCGTTAATGAAAGGGCAGGGAATGTGTAATTAAGCACAGATTAATACTTCCACAAGATTCATTAAAAGAAAACAAAAATAAAAGCTGCTTCTTATGTGGTGGGATATGCTGGCAGCCAATTCTTGGCACAGCACATTGACAATGGTGGAACAGCACCAGGTGAGCTCTTATCTCCCCATTTTTATTTATCACCCTTGGAGGCTGGCAGTTCTCCATGTGGAACTCTTTTTATAGGAGATTTATTTGTGGTGTGTAAGTAGCATGCTGGCATCATGAATGTCCATCTATCAAAAATGCCAAAGCATCCCCTATGACAGAAGAAGGACATTTTTGCTGAATGCAACGAGAATGCAAACACTCTGAAAAGAACAAGCAGGAAGCATTATAGTCTCAAAATCAGTTATGTCAGGCAGGGAATCGTGACAAGAGACCCAAAATGCAGACCAAGGCCAACTTCTAAGAGCCTACCTAAGTGCCAGTCTCCTTGGTGTCTGAACTCCACAGACAAGAATGAACATCTCTGCGTCACTGCCAAAGAATCAGCCATTCTCTTCTTCATCCTTCATCCAGTCCTTGATTATGTGCTTTTTTGTTGTTGTTTGTTTGTTTGTTGTTTGTTTTTGTTTAATATTGTTTTGGAGTTCAAGACCTGTAGAATGGAATGCAAAAAAATATTGGTGCATTTTTTCCCTTTCTAGTATCCTCTCTGCCCGGTCTTCCCTTGAGATTGGAAAACCTCAGGGTATGCAATATGGACTTTGTTGTATTATCAGGTTAGTTCCTCTTTACAAATTTACCAGTGTTTTTATCCTCATTTCTAAAGAAGTATGGCTGTATAGCCAGGATGTATATATGTATATACATCTATATACACATGTATATATACATGTATACATGTATATACACATGTATATACTCCCTTATTTAGGGCTGGTTCATTCCAGATTTTGTCCTAAGCTCTGGCACCTACATCTCAAATACAAACAAAAATAAAAGGAAAGAATCAGTATTTTGGTACCTAGATCAGTAAGCAGAATATTGCAATGGGTTACAGTGAATGTGCATGACAACTAACACTTCTCAGAGCACTTGCTGAATGACTCCTTATGCAAACAGAAACCAAATTGCACCTTTATCTCACCAAAATGCACCTTTATCTCGATATACAGAGATGAAAACAACTGGTTGCCTCTTTTGAGTTTGTCTGGAGCTTAAATGCTTAACAATTCAGAAAACGGAGTGAGTGTGTCATAAGCTGGACATTCAGAATTAGAGACTCTTATTGAAAGTGTGATTTTATCTTCTCTGTGTCTCCACTTACCCCTCTTTAAAGTGGGAAGAATGTTATTCACCTATCATGTAGATGTTCTGAGGCCTAATTAGTTAATGTGTGTAAATTGCTTTTGAGATGAACAGTGCTAAGTATTATTATTAATATATTAAAATATGGCCAGCAGCCAACCTCTGCCTGTAGCTTCAAGGTAATGACAATGCTGATCGACTGCACTATTTTATCGCTACTGATTTTAAAGAACAAATAATATCTGTGGATTTACCCAGGAACAAGTACAAACAAATAACATAAGTTTAGTAGGAATATTAATAAATAGAGAGGCAGATGATGTTTCCTTTTCCTGCAATTTTTAATGTTCCCAAGATTATCATGGCTTAAATAGCCAGTGAGAAATTGTTACCAAGAAAAAAGGGTAAACTCACAGCTAGGTGTTTGGGTATTCCTTATTCCTTAGTCTATTTGACAAGTGTGTTCATTTGTCACTGTGAAGGAAACTGCACAACTTACTGTATGGAGCAGAATGTTTCTTCTTTGTACTGTTTTAGCAAGTAAAATTTCACTCTCTGACCGTTAAAGAAGAATAAATACAAAGGTAGACCTCAGTCAAGGAGGAGAGTACAGGTTGTACAAGCTATGTGACCACCATTATGACCCTACCTTTATTATTCTAACTCCTGTATTTCAAGAGTTAGAATAAAAGAGGTTTGCTGAAGTCTTCAGGTATGATATACTCAAGGTTTATCACACAGATATGAACGAAGGTCATTCTTAATTGATTTTTTTATTATTATTATTTTTAATCAGGACTAGTCCATATTTTGATTTGCCAATCCAATCCAGACCTAGCCATGTTCAACACTACCTGTATAAGCTAAGAGGAAATACAGTGGTGTGTCTTTTCATTTGTGCAGTCAGTTTTGTAAATGGTATCTCCAGATCTGTCACACAGTTTGTTCTACCACACATATTGCCATCCTCCAAGATTTTACTTTTCTGGTGGATTTACTGCATTCATGAAGCTTATAGCTTGGTTTAGTTTGGACTTCAGGTTTGGACTCTTCATGGATAAGATACAATCTTATTTGATTCACACACACCCCCAAAAAAAAAAAAAAAAAAAAAAACTCTTTAGAACTCTGTTAAACAGTAAAACTAGATGCTTTTTTTTGTTTGTTTGTTTGTTTGTTTGTTTGTTTTTCATCAAATTGTTCATTTTCAGAATCTATTCAAAGTACAGGCTTCTCTCCATCTATTTTCAGTAATAAAACTCAAAGTTCAAGTCCATACATATCTAATAGGACTTTAACAAAAATATTTGATCTTTCATCTTCTTTTCCTTTTTCTTTCTTTCCCGCCCACTTTCCTTTTAATTTTTTTTTTTTTTTTTTTTTTTTTTTTTAAGCTGCAGAATGTATTATTTCAAGAATAACTTGGGGTTTCTGATGCACACTATGTTCTAAAACTAAATGTTATCCATGGTAAATCTTTTGGATGTCATGATTTTTTCTTGTCTGAGAGCAAATTGCCAAATTAATCTTGGTTTCTTTAGCCCCTGGGTCACCTCTAGTGACAATCTGAAGTGAAAAGAATAAATTGATACGTAGTGAAATATCTTTCTGAGATTATGAAAAACTATGTCATCAATAGCATATTTCTACCAAAATACAATACTAAAATGGATTTAACCTTCAATATCCTCTGTAGTCATCAAACTATTTAGGTCAACTGGACCATTACTGTTGTAAACACTTGAGTTTTCATAAATTCTTGCTGTGCATGAACAGGCTTTGTCCACTGGATCTACTAACTTCATCAGAACCACAGCAGGCTGCAGTACACAGCTGGACTCTGATTTTACCAAGCATACAGTGATGTGAACATCCTACCTGTTTTTCCATGGGGACCAAATGAGAAAGTATGTGTCTATCTATATGTACATCTCTATAAAGAGATGTACAAAAACATTCAGTCTTAGCTGTAGTGAGAGACAGAAACAAAAATATTGTGAATGTTCCTGGAGACTTTTTACACATTGTTTTGATTAATATTTTTGAAAGCAGTACAATTTGTATATAAAATATTGCTGTAAGTTTGTAATGAGTATCATTAAAGTATTATTTTTCTGTTTTGATTGTATTCCACTTAATATTCAGTACAACTAAAATCTTTGAATGAAATAAATATCATCCTGAACTGTATCGGTGTTAGATGCTTTATTCATACAGGGATCATTAAGTCCAACTCCTAGTCACAGTTTACTAATTAAATATTTCTTCTATATTTTTGCAAAGTGTAGAATGTTGTTCACCAAGGTTTAGTGTCTGGCTTGGGGAAGCCCAATAAAACTTTTAAATGCTCAACTCTCAGGACAACAACAATGTAGCAGGGCATCCTTGCATGCAGTGCTAAACCAAGGGAAGCAGAAGTGCTTCTGAAGATCTGAAGGAGGCAATCTGGTTTTCTTGGTTTAAATTCTTCCTCCTTCCATTGATTAAAATAGTAGCCATCTTTACCTACCCTAAAGAGAAACTACAGGAAGTGCTAATTTTCTCAATTAACACTCATCTTTTTGCTAGCTGCTTTTCCATAACGTCTGAGTGGTTTTGTACACCAAAAGAAAAACATCTCCAAACCTCTGATAAAAGCTGGGCCACTTTTCTAGTAGATGTACAAAAACAGAGTGCCCAAAAGGACTGTGGGCAAGGGGGAGCCTGATCCTCACCGAGAGCTCCCAGTTTCAGAGCTATGTGCACCTTTGCTACCTATCTCTAGGAAAGCTTTTTTTTCTTCCTGAAGACCATATAACATAAAATGCATGAATATTCCAACAACAACAAAAAAAGAACATAGTTTCAGACGAGTGTCCTAGCAACTAAATTAAAGTAACATTTCCTCTTTCCCCTTTTCTGAAGGAGCAAGAACTCTTGCACTTCTATTTCCACAAGAGCTTAGATTCTGGTGTAAAGGTATTTTAATCAGAATATGTCATGATTTGTGGTTAGGACATTCGCCAAATAATATGCTAAATCATATGCCAAATCCCATCAAAGATGAATTAACAAAACTTTTAAAATATTTATAAACTTTTTTTTTTTTTTTTTCTGGGCAAATGTTCTGACAGCTGGATTATGACACAAAAGCCAAATAGCACCATAATTACTATGATATTAAATAAAGTTTACCATAATCATAATGATATCTAAGTTTTTGCATTTCTCTGAATTATTTTTGAGGAATCAAGTATCTCTATGCTTAATTCTGATCATATGAGGGCTCAAACTAAGAGATAAACATAGATTTCCTTAGAGTATATACAGTTGTATAAAATAAAGTACCTACAGAAGTCTTCTGGCACCTAATAAATTTAGGTATTCCTTATAGGGTTAGAAATTTCAGGCCTGAAAAATAGAGTAACCAAAGCACTGCCTGAAATTTCTGTTTTTAGGTACCAGAAAAGGAAGGATTTTAAGTAAGATTGCAGCAGTCTGTAAACTTTCAATATACACTATGGATCATATTCTCTTTAGAGATGCTTTCCTTAAAAATACATTTAAACTATTGATTGTGTTTTCTTCCATTCTGGAGTAATGCAGAGGACCATAATGGACAGGACATGTCATCCTGTCTCTTTAAAGAAAAAAATGCAAAGGCCTACAACTTCACCGCTTGGTTCACAAAAGCTTCATAATGAAGCTACTTAAAAAAGTAAGAGAAAAAAAATGAATGAAAATGGCCAATGTAGCGTAAATGTGCAAACTTTTAAAAGGTAAAAAAAAAATAACCAAGAAAGAAAGAAAAAAAAAAACATAGCAATATGTAATATTAAAAATAGTAAAGGTACAAATATTAGAGTTTAAAGTTTACCTTTGGCTGAGTTAAGCTTGAATGTGAAGAATTAGATCTAAAGAGAAATGTAGACAGTGATTCATAATTTGTGGGAGACCACTGTCTCAGCAGGTTCCTTTTATTCTAATTAATCACTTTCATAAAGAGGTGACATAATTCCTGAGTTGGGTCATTGAAATTGTCCTTACAAACAATGAAGTATTCTTAATAGATTGGGAAGATCTTTTTCTAAGCCATAATGATGAAATCATTTGCTTGAATAGATTTAGCTACATGGTGCCGGTTTCCATTATAATCCAAGTAAACTAGCCATTAAAATTAAGAACATACCTGTGGTGATTTCAAGACAAAACAGAATGAAACATGCCTCAGGTAATTTCCATAATGGAAATAACACTAATATATCTTCCTTTATGCCAAACACAGATTTTATTCTAAAGTACTAAAAAAAAAGTTAATAATAATAATAATAATAATAATAATAATAATAATAATAATATACTCTGGTTTTAAATATCTGAGAATTCATATTGGTATCTCCAAATTTTCCTTGATACAGTCTGAAACAGAAGTATGCTATCTGAAATTTGAAAGATACAATAACACAAATACTGTCCCTGTTTTTACTGTAGATTTATCAAATAAATTGAATTGTGAACCAATAGTACTATTATTCATGAATGTACAAGGAAACTGGTTGTCCTATGTTTGGATCTGGACAGAATAAACAAACTGGGAGCATAAGAGGTCTCTCTAGGTTATACAGAGTAAGTGGTTTTCCTGTTGTTTTTGTGTAGGAATGAAAGAATGCTGAGAGATAAGACTTTTTTTTTTTAAGAGCATTTCAGATATATAATTAATATCAATCATAGAACAAATTGAGTCAAAAGGCAATGATTATTTATAAAATAGATTTAAAAACAGATTTTAAAAAAAATGTTTCCTTACCAATCATCATGTTGATGATTGGTAAGGAAAACATGAAACAATAGAAGTTCTTACATATTTCTGTCTTTTTAAAGGCTTAAATAATTTTGAGTAACTTAGCCAACTCCACTGCTCTGAAAATTTCTCAGGGCATATGCCCTTGAGGCATATGTTACAGACATGCCTTATTTGCCTTAGACAACCAAATTCAGGGTATATCTTTCCAATTCTTCACAGTTCTTCCAGGCCTTAGATGAAGACAGGCCAACATTCTGTAAGGTAGGATATTTGCTGCAGGGTTGTCAGGAGCTCTCCCTAAGGGGAGAGCATGAGTCTGTGTACAAAAGATGTAGTCTTGCTGCAACATGATGAAAAGGAGAAATCAACACCTTCATGCAGATCCATCTGGGAAACTGAAATTTTAGGGTTTTCCTGTTCCCCTGACACAATCCTTGCAAAAACGAAACAAAACAAAACCACCACCACCAACAGAAATGGTTACCGTGAATGGTTACCACATTCAATTGTTCGGTATTTTATGCTGTAAAATCATATAATAATACAAAAAAGGATCTCTGGAAGTCATCTGATCCAAAGCTCTGCTCAAAGTAAGCTGTAGAAATTACCTTGACTTTCACCTTACAGTTTCAGTTTCAAGAGATCAGCATTATTATGCCTCTAAAATTTCAAAAACTCTCAAGCATTCCTTAAAATTAAGGTTATTCTTATATCATAAGTAATATTAACAATCCAAAAGTTCAGTTAAGTATATCCATGTGTTCAAGACTTCCCTGAAACTTCTCTACCCATGAAAATAAAGTTTCTTTTTAAAATAAATAAATAAAAAAAAATCAAATGCATCATATTAAACATTGCTCTGAATAAAATTGTTGTACTATATAAACTGAACATATTTAGAAAACATTAAATAATTATTGACTTTTATTACTAACATAGCAATGCTTCATTGTGAAGCTCGCTTCTCCTATCTCTTAATCTTATTTGAATCTTAATCTCAATCTCTTAATCATATTAGTTTTTCTTCCTGTATATGACAATCCTTTATCTGACTCAATGCCCAGATTTGTCAATTTGTCATCAGGTTCATATTAATTGTTTGTGCTTGTGTTACTTTTTTTTTCTAAAAATATGTAGATGTTCATCCAAGGTTCTGTCCCTGAATGAGACTATTCCTTAACCGTTGCTTCAGGAGAGCAATCAGATATAATTTTTATATAAATTAGAAATATTTGCTGTTTCTCATTTATAGATTTTTTGAGGGTCCCTGCAGTTTCTGTGCTGTTTCTGCAAAATATACTGTAACTCGCTTCTGCTGAGCAAAATGAAAAGAGGTATTTGCCCAGATGTTCTTCCCAGCTGCAACTTTGTTGGCTGTGGTGGGGACTGTCCCCCCAGATGCTTGTCATTTTTTCTGCTATGATTTATTAACTCTTCTAACACACTTCCCCCTTTTCAAGGGAACCCTCCTAAAGCCTTTTAGCAAATATCAGTAAGTCATATTTTGCTTAAACGGCCTAAATAGCTCTTAGCAAGCTTGGTTCATCTCAGAAGAGATGGGCTAGTAAAACAGGTTAGAGGATTTACCATAGAAGCAGCTTCTCTGCTTGTTCTGCTGCAGATAGTTGCTGCTGGGGAGTGGGGCTGAGCAGCATGAGGGTGGTGACGTCTACAGCCAAGACAGGGAAAATTCCTTAGGCATGGAGACTACACTGATGGCTGCAAACCATGAAGTATACCACAAAGTCTACTTTGTAGGTTTGATGGGAGAATTAATTGCTAGCCATGGACAACTACGGTGTGGTTTTACTCTTTTCCCCATCCATCATTTGAATAGCAGAAATTTAATATCTAAGGTTTGCTTTCAAAGTGATACACTCCAGTTTAATTCGGTTCTTATCCTTCAGCCTAGTTTTTCACTTACAACTTCAGGTTCCTCTTGTATCTCACTGGATTTTATATCTTTATCCATTTACAGTATTTAAAGGGAGAGATGTTCTGTGATGTGTTATGATATTTATCTTTCTTTGTGCAGACAGTGATAATTCATGACTGGCACAGCCAGAAGTGACTTATTAGGGCTTTCTTCACTAGAGAAGAAAAAGGTTGTAAAGTAACCCAGTACATCTTGTGCTTTATGATTACAGCTATATTGTACAATGCACTTTCTTTTTTTCCCTTGCAGTTTACCAAATATATATCTTTAGTCTACCTGGACCTTTCAAACAATATCTGCTGCTATAAACTTGGTACAGTCAGATTCAAACCCTGCTTGGGCTTCAAAAGTCACATTATAATGCTCTTTAAAATATGTGGCTAGACTGGGAGCTCTTCAGAGTCCCTGGTAACCTCATTCCAAAAAGCAAAAATGCAGTACAAGGTGTATTGCTTATTTTACTGCTTTCCCTGGACTGACTCTTTCTCCCTCTCTCTCTTTGAAAATTCATTTAGGAAAAAATGAAAATCTTCAGGCCAGGACAATAAGCTATGGGGCACCTGCAGTCAGACACTTTGGACACATTCACATCTCAACATGCAGTTTGCCAAGGAGTCTGCGTGTGGGGCAGTACACATTTATGTTCAGTAAAGCTGAGTTACTGCCTGTGTATATACATTGATGAAAGCCACACTCAGTGAGTCTGGCACATCTCAGCTACATTAGATGAACCAAATTTCACATACATCCTGTCAGGAATAACTAATGGGGAATGCTGGGGAACCTCCTTCACTTTGAGAATGTGTGACAACAAAATGCCCCCTGAATCATTCCCAGCTTGCAGCAGGGATCCCCAGCTCTGTGGCTGCCAAGTCCAGGCTGCCAGGCTCAGCGTGTATCCTAGGCCACCCCTCCAGGCTAGCTACACATGATGTTTCATATACAGCTTGTGACACAGTCACACGTTTGATCCCAAAGCATTTCTGTGAAAAAGGCTGCAGAACACTTCAGCACACTGTGCAATGCAGCTAAGGTTCACTCCATTTGTACTTTGTCAAACAAAGAAATGTTATTCAGAATTTCACGATTTGCTGAAAGAGTACGTTGTTTCAAGCTGATAATTCAGTGACTGAAGATCTTTCGTCAGCTGGAAGTTACATTTTCTTTTCACTCAGATTATGAATTCCTTAAGATATTCACATCAAGATATTATACTGTATTACACTCTTGTTTAAAAAAACAAACAAACAAAACAAAACAAAACAAAACAAAAAAAACCTATGTCATTACCTTTCTTACATAAAGGGGTGACTTAAACAAAAGATTCATAATAACCTGTTCTTCAAGCACTTCTTCCAGTAGATTATTCTCTACAAAATCATCTCTCTGGTCTTGCAATGTTACCAAGCATATCAAATAGTATCACAGTTACTCATCATGATTCAGTAAACGATATTAGAGGACAAAGGGGAGTCATTCAGACATGGGTGTGTCCATATGAGAGAAGATAAAAGTTCTTTTTGACTTGTACTCTCAAAGCATTTTGGAGCTGTACAAATACTGACCAAAGTCCTTGCCAAATGAGTTTATCCTGTAAGAAAAGTTCCTTCTTTATCTGAGAGGTGCCAGCTAGCACTGTTGTAATTGTCACTGCTCTGGGATCATCAGAGTAGATTTTGAAGAAAGATGAATACAGCCCTACAACACACTTTTCTAATCATTCCAAAGATTCATTGTGAAAGGCCTCATGTAAGGGAGGTTCAAGTATCAATATTGCACTTGGTCATTTTGGCTTATACATAGCCATGAAGTCGGTCAGGATTCAGTAGTATAACTGAGTGGACAAAACTAAGTTAGTAGACATTTTAAAAAATATATATATATTTTCCAGACTCATATATATGATATATATATATATATGTTCTGTCTTCCATGGTTATCTGTTTGATAGTCTATGTTTCTGAGACATTTAGATGAGCACTATAAGAGATGCTGAGCAAACTTACTGTATTAAACCCGGTATTCACCCATTTCTCTTTCATTTTTGCTGTTTCTAGAGTCTGGCATCCTACTGAAATCAGATTAATTTCCAGTCAATATCCACTAAAATATCCATTTATACCGTCTTTTGTATTATAATAATTACCAGACAAAATTTCTCTGTGCATATATGGGACACATTGATCACACCGCTACTGCAGTTTTCAGTGCCTCCATCGAGAAATATATCATCTTTAAAGTTGGATAGTTGGATCCCACTGGAATCAATGACAAGACTCCCTCCCATTTCACAGGCTTTGGAGCAGACCCTAAATCAGTTTCTGTTTCTTTTTTTTTTTCTTTTTTTTTTTTTTTTTTTTTAAGACAGAGTGACTTGCATATTCTTACAGAGCAGAATGTTTTACTTATTACATTGTGCAGCAGTCATCTAGACATCTAGACAAATTGCATACAAAGATACTGTCTTTGGAAGGTTTGCAATTTGCAGACCTCTCTCTCCATCCTGGGTACTTTATCTTTGGGTTTCTGAACAGCAAAATCAAAGCTTTGTGATCTATAACTACATGGAGATGGGCTTCACAAATGTAAACATAAAAGTGCCCACTGCATCCACAAACTACAGCAAGTGCTTTATCTTCTTGCAAGTATTTCTTCTCCATCTCAATTAATCTGTGACTGGCATATGAAATAATATTTTTGCTCTGTACTGCCTGGCTTCCCTCCCAGAGCTGCTTCTACTCTCAGAGGGTAGGATTTTGCTACAATTAGTCCTTCCACCTTTCCATTTCTTGTTCAACACACTGCATAATTGACAACAAAATACAATTTTTTTTCAAAGGACCTCTTAGATGACCAGTTCTTGAAGGTCAGGCCATAAAATCTATGCATAATACCAAAAGTGGCTCGCAAGAGAGCAGATATGTTGGATTATCAGTGGAGCATCTAAACCGTACTGTGTTCCTGGTGGGAAAAGATCCACTAAAGAGCCATAGCTCCTGCCAGAGGAGAAACAGAGAGTTTGTATGTGAACTGGTACCAGAACCATGGTTTCTTAGGGAATCATGGTTTGTTTTCAGCCTCTCAATTAGCTGACAATTTACCTAATTTTTTTTTTTATTTTTTTTTGTATTTTGCAGAATATCAGTCACACTGAGAAACTGAAATTTTTAAATTTCTGGTTTCTAATGGAGTTTAACTAGGACACTGGGCCTTCTCAAAGTACTTGCGCTGATAGGAGAGGAGTGTAAAAAAATTTAGAATCAGAATTTGAAAGAAGATCTTGAAATTCCATTTCTAATAGCAGGCCTCAGGAAACTCTTCAGTGTAATTCACTCTTTTGCAGACAGGTAGAATAAAGTTTATGAATTTATTTCCCTTTGATAAGCTGGACTCTGGGACTTAAATTTCTCTGTGTGTTTACTCTGTTGGAGTAAAATGTAGTTGAATGAGATATCACTTTCAGGAATAAAGTCACCTTCAGAGTGTTGCTATTGTTCCTCTAGATTCATGCCACTGACTCTTCCAAAAAAAAGGGTTTTTATTCCAGACTCAGTCAGTTGTTTTTAATCTCATCTCCAAAATGATATTAGTGCAGAGGCCAGTGACGAGAACTTCTTAAACCTATTGAGTTTTTGGAGATCACCTAATATGGCTCTAGGGGGTCTTTCAGATCTCATACAGCTGCTCAGAACCATCTTTTTATCAGTTCTGTGCACACCCAGAAGAAGTCAACCTGTTGTGCTGAAGTCTTCTTCACTCCAGAGATATTTCCATACCTCCAATACTTCCTTTCCCGACCTGGTCATTTGTACCTGTACATGGATCTGCAGCTTCTCTGTCTGGACAACAGCTTATTAATTTGGGGCACATTTAGCTCTTTTCAATTTTGCTTTAGCTGTTCTGCGCAAAATCTACAACATTTTTGCTGAACTTAACATTTTGGCATCCTTCTGAGACTGACAGACCTAGAGGGCCTGAAGCACAGAAATAAGCTCTTTTCTCAGGAAACTGCTTTGGTTGAGCTAGACATGATTAAGTGGTCAACATCCAAAGGAATTCTTGAGATGCCAAACAGTGTGGGTGATTTCCCACTGAAATTCCCAAATACATTTAGGTTGGCACAATTAAAATGTAAGCTCACTCCAGGGAACTAGTGACTTGGCACTGGGAATTTATTTCCCATATCTAAATCTTAGGCATGATAATCCGTATTGTGGAAATGCCTAAAACATTTGCAAAAATGCAGCTTCAACTTCTCTATATATTGGTTACCTGAGATCTATCATGGCAGAACTTGGTACTTTTTACTATACATTACTCAATATTACTCAGAATACATGTTCAAATTAAAAAAATATTAGTAATAATAATAATAATAATAATAATAATAATAATAAAGTCTTAGGTAACATATGAGTTATAGGAAGCTTGATTAAGCTCCATAAAAAGAAAACAAGTCACAACATGAAGCTATTGTAACTCTTACCTTCTGCCAGTGGAAAAGCATCAGAAATGGTGAACTGGAGGACTACGGCCTCAAGGTAACAGAGTACACAATACTCCTCAGATTTGCAAATGATTTTGCTGCCTTTGTTGCAGGTCTCAGAACATAATTATTCGAAAGCTGAATGTGAAAAGTAAGGGCATGTAAACTGAATATGAATATTCAAAGAGACTAACTGATGTTTAGTACAAATATAGAAAGACGGATGAGAAGCTGTTAAATTAAGCTGTGTCTGCCTGTCAGACAAATGTGTGTAATTCCGAACAAAACACTGTCAGGTCAGATCCTCAGCTGGGGAAAACTGGTTTAACTCTCCCTAATTCAGCAGAATTTCGCTGAGTACCTGGCCCCAGCCTGCCAGTTTTCTCTTGGAAATTTATGCTCATATTTTTATAGCTTTTACTGCATAAATAATAATAAAAAACCCTGCCCATTTAGAAAATAGTTTCCTGTCAGAGAGATGTCAAAGATCATTAAGACCTTTCTAAGGACAACAGTGTATTAAGGGATAAGGACAAAAAAAAAATAAAAAAAAATAAAAAAGGAGCATAAAATTGAACCCTGATTTGAAGTCCATCTTAAGTAATATGTATAACAAAAACTGAGGGAGTATATCAGTATATCAGTAGGCATTTCTCTGCTCCATGTGTCAAAACTTAAATTTAACACCAAATATTTTATTATCACAGGTAAATGCTACCATTTTATCTTGAGGAATATTTTTTACTTTCAGACAAACTCCTTAAATTCAGATTATCTCTATTTTAAGAATACGCATTTCTCTTTATTTGAAGCCTTTAAGAAAAGATTATGTTCACAACTGCTTCTCAAGAAATATCCCCGTCAATTCCAAGATGTGTTTACCTAACAGTCTTGGGTCCTCCTGAGGTGTTTTTCTCTGCACATTGTTAAATAGGAACTAGGCCTTAAGAGAAATGTTTTAATATCCCCTCGTTCCTTACAGAGGTTCCCTCTCTCTCTCTTTTTTTTTCCCCTTTTTTTTTTTTTTTTCTCTCCTTTTCTTTTGAGGAACATGTTAACAGTTAATAAACTGAATTTGCAGTAATAAACCTGGAAACTGTGAAAAAGTATATTATCTCATATACTATAAAATGTACAACCCAATAAAACTGCATATTTCCCAAGAACTTTGGAATTGAGGCAATACAGAATTGAACAGATTTTTTTTTCAAATAATTGTTAATCAAACCTCGTTCATGAAGAAGACATCTGGCTAGTCTAATATCTGTATGAATGATTTGCTTCTTCTTCCCATTTTAGCTACTCAATAAATATTAAGGCAAAGCACTTTTGCTTCAGAAAGATTTAAACTTTCCTTCATTTAAATGCAAATAGAAAACAAGAAGCAGTTCTTAAGGCATGAGAGGATAAAATGATATAGATATGTCCCAAGATGTATATAATAACAATCAATTAGAGTGTATGCATTTAGTAAAAACATAATCTGTTTACTAGGATTACTTACCAAAATTACATATGAAATACTTTTCTATCAGAAGACAGAAGTTTGTTAAAACAGAAAAAAATTCAAACTTTTCAAAATATATAAGGTTTTCAAAGACGTCATTTGAAAATATTTTGTTTTCAGCTTACTCAAATGCAGCATTTCAGCAGGGTTTAGAAAGTCCAAACCAAGCAAGTTTTGTGGGGCTTATGTTACCTCTACATCCAATACCATAGTTGTCTAATAGTAAGAAGGTGAGTTCTTCCCTGTACTGTGTGGCCTTCCTCAGCCTTCACATGCACTTTGGGAGTTTCCAGAGACCAAGATATTCTATATTATATTGCTCCCAGGTTGGGAGGTTACAAACCAGGTCAGGACTGAACCACAAAATGATACTGAATTCCTCTGCAAAATCCATTGACTTTGTGAAGGAAGTCACCTATTTGATATGTTTGCACATTGTTTACATCTTATAGCTCTTTTAGACAAAGATGCTGGGGTCAGGTGAACCTCTGATTTGGGCTGTCCATGGGGAGCAATTAAGGATGAGCAAGGGAGAGAACCTGCCAAACTGAAAGGGGTTGCAGAGAAGGTAGAGGGTCACAGCTAGATGCAGCAACCCATGACAGCAGAGTCCATGAGGCCTCTGTGATGAGACAGGTAGACAGCAACAAAACAGAAAAAGGAGACCTCTTCAGAGGACACTGCTTAGGTTTAGCTGCAATTCGGAAAACCTTCAAGTTATCTGAAACCCCAACAAGAGAAGCTGCAGTGTGCAAAGGAGATTTAAGTAGATGATCCTTCTTCTGAATATACTGACTTTGAGCTTTCTGTGTTTGCCAAAATGGTATTCTCATTTATATTCTAATGTAGTGTATGGTGTGATTATTAAAACAATGTTATTTTCTTTGGGAAGCTCAGTATAAGGAAAAATTTATGCAGGCCCACCTTTATGCACCTTTATAACCTTTATGTCATTTCAAGGCGTCACCATTAGCTTTCTGTCAGTTTTAAAGCTAACCTTGACTAAAAATGGAAAAAAAATCTTTATTTAATCAAAATGTAAAAATTTCATCTCTGTTTAAAGCTTATCAGTTCAGTTTATAGTTTTGTTTTTGTTTTTTGTAATTTGAAGACAAGATATTGTGGTGGTTTTACCGTGCTGGGCAGCTAAACCCCACAACTGCTCTCTCATTCCCCCTCCTTTAGATGAGGAAGGGGAGAAGTAAAGCAAAGAACAACTCATGGGTTGAGATAAGGATAATTTAATTAAAGGGAAATAATAACAATTAAATAAAGACTACCATGAACTAAACAATTTAACTAAGGGGAAATAAAAAAGGAAAGGGGAAAAGGGAAAAATAAAAAGAAGGGAGGAAAACAAACAAACAAAATAAATGAAGGCTATATGGAAGTGCAGAGGAAAGAAATTACTCTCTACTTCCCACAAATGAGCCATGATTGACCACGTCCTTGAAGCAAGGCCTCAACGCATGCAGCCGGTGTTCGAGAGGAGGACCAACGTTTTCTCAACGAGAGCCCACCCCTCTCCTCTTCTTCCTGTTTCCACCTTTTATTGCTGAGTGTGACACCACATGGTATGGAATATCCCTTTGATTGGTTTAGGTCAGCTGCCCTAGTGATGTTTCTCTCCTCACTTTTTGCCCACCCCCTAGGAGGGTTAGAGAAAGGCCCAATGCTGTGCCACTGCTGCTCAGCAGTAGACACAACACTGGTGTGATAACACTGCTGTTCCAGCTACAAGTACAGAGTACGGCACTGAATGGGCTGCTGCCGGGAAAGTTAACATTCCAGCCAGACCCAGTACAGATATAAATTCTATTTTTCTTCTGGATTTGTTTAAGGAGGACAGATTAAAAAAGTATTGTCTGCTCGTCTGTGTGTTGTTCTTACTTTCTTAATATGATGGCCAATTCCAAGTAATTTGGCATCAGACTAGAGTGTTTAAAAATAGCTACTATCCCCAAGTTTCGTAAAAACTGATAACCCTGATAACTAAGAAGAATAATGACATGCTATTACCTAGTTTCAGATTGGAGGGAAATGCTAAACTCTTGTCTTAGTAGATAGTGTCCAGGCAGAAGAGCAATTTGCTTATGCCTGGGAAAAAAAATAAAAATGTTTTTCATCGATTATGAGAGACAAGCAAGATGATACTTATATTTAGGAATTTGGGGAATCTAGTTTTTTTTCAACTTGGTGCTCATGGACTACTTGTTTCATTGATCAACTCTGGTCAGTAATTAATTCAGAACTGTTTTAAAAAGATAAAAAGATCCACACCCATTCAAAAAAAAAAGTTAGAAAATAGAAATTTGTTTTGTTCTGGTAAGACTCTCACAGAAGGTTCAAGCTATTGTTAAAGTTTAATTTAACTAAGTCATGTTCTTACAACATGTACACACAGGAACTTGGCGGAGTATTAAGGATGTCTAACTGAATAAAGTCTAAACTAGCATGCCTTAATCCAGACTGATTTGCAAGTATAGGCAAGTCTAGCAGTGAGGAAAAAGACTAAAGATGGACATGAATAAATAGAATATGACATTGCCTGTACAATAGACAACTATAAATAATAATACCAGTCAAAGGCCAAAACAACTATGTGGTTGAGATTATGTCAGATGACACAAGTTTACTGAGAAAAATTGAACTACTGCTTGAAGCCTCATTTTTGGTGTGGGTTCACTTTAAAAACACTTTGTCCTCCACCTGCCCACCGGAGCAGCCCAGTTGCACCCTGCATAGTGGGAGTTTGCGGGGATGTTTGGTGACTGTGGAACCACATGATTTTCACCACTTGCTACAAAAGCCATTCATTATCCTCACAAAAATCTGTTTGTTTGCTTCTCTAAATGGCTGCTAAATGTAGATTCACTAGCCTGGGCTTGTGTTGTTACAGTAGGATTCTCTTTAACTTTCCAGTGAGTAGTGCAAACTAAGAACTCTTAGATTATTTCTCTTTATATATCAGGGTTTTAACAGTTAATTTATCCATTTGGACACCATATTCAAATGTCTTCATAGTGACTCTCAACTTATGAGAGTCTTAATATTTCTCAAAGAAGTTTGAGAGTCAGCTACATAGGATCTGTTTGTTGAACACTTCTTTGAAAAATGATACAGGTAAAGTACATGAATCCCTTCATGTTTAGTCTTGAGTTGTTTAACAGAGGAAAAAAAAATCTCTCTGGAGTTTTCTCTTCTTCTGCAGCTTTTAAGCAGTTAAATAGCTGATGTTTGTGCTAATTAAGCCACTGATCAGTCTATCTATTTACCAGTAAAGCCTAGACCACAGACAGGCTATTACTTCTTTAAAACAATCCAATATTCTTTGAAACCATGTACTAACTAAGTTGCTAATAGGAAGCTATACATACTTCATAAGCAGATTATTATTAATGTGAGCACATAAATCTGACTTTATTAGCAACTTTATACTAATAGCATGTGTTGTTCAGTTTATTGAACACCCAGTAGCACTACAGAAAAGGCTGAAGTGAAGGTGTTTATTGGTATGTATCAACTACATTTGTAGGATGGATGTTTTTTTCATCCCGTTTGGTTTCAAAAGTTAAATACCCATGTGGAAAAAAAAATAAAAATAAAAAATTACTTGAAAATGATTTCATTCTAAGTGCTCTAGTTTTCAAGTATAAGAACATTTACCAGCAGTGCATAAACATACCAATGCAGAGTGGAGTGGTTTCCAGATAGAGCTTATTTTGTAATATCCCCAGTAGCAAGATGTAAGGCATCCAACGGGTAAGGTGTTTTTATTTTTTCTTGCTCCTCCCCCACACCCCATCCTTTCCTTCCAACGTTATGGCTTAGCTAGACTGAGTTATACAAAGAAAAATACTTGTTTTGTCTCCTCTATAGCTATTTGAGCACTACAGTTAGGGTACAGGAACAGCAGTTGCATTCTCCTCCTCATGTTTTGACTTTGGAAATAAAGCAAGTCAGGAAGAAAGGAATGAGAAGTAACTTGTATTTTTCTGTTTTCTGAGACCTCAGCTCACAGTCCTTCTTTTTTCATTCCATTCCAGTAAAATATGTTTTAATGCCAGCCCAAAGCAATGGATGACAATGAAACTGAAAAAGTATGTTACAAATGTAATAATAATCTTTGGGTTTTATTTATTCTGTTGATGTTTTCTGTTTAGCCAAGGAATACAAACTTATTTAAAAAATGAAAGCAGAAATTTTCACTTATAGATCTAAAGATTAAAGAGAAAAACATTAATATTGTGATAAAGAACCTCAAGAGCTGGCCATGATGCACAATAAATCTCCATATCATTTACCCTTTGGCATGAAATGTTTCTGTTTGGTTTTTGCCCAAAGGTGGCTTTCTATTTTTTAAAACATACTTTTTTTAGACATCTGTTGGTGTAACATAAGAATCAATGACATTGTTTAAATATTTTTCAGGTATTGAAGCATTAATACCTCATTAAAAAGTGCCCACATCCTCTTGGGCATGAATAAGTTGAGGTAAAGTTTTCCTGAGCTCCCACCATCAATAGACAGGAGCTGACTATAAAAGTTCCCAGCAGTTTTTTTTCACTGTTCACGCATAAAAAATCTACAGATAAAAAAACACTCCACCAGTTTGGATAGGTGCATCCAAAAATGCAGAGCAAGGATTCACAGAGTGCCAGGTGTCAGCCCGTGCTAAGAAGGTCTCTGTAAGCTGATAATCATTGGGAATGACAGGTTCTGGCTGTGAGCTGGGATATATGTTACTTTGAAGATAGTTTCATATTACTACTGGCACATGTTCCACAGTTTGCTAACTTTATTACAAATAAAAATAATAAATAAAAACATATATATATATATATAGGGAGTATGATAAAATAAAATTTTGATTATTGAGGACTGTTTTAGCTCCTCACCAGCAGGGTTGTCAATGAGGTTTGTTTGGCAATAAAAAGACTTTATTTATTTATTTATTTGTTTATTTATTCAGGAGTCTTCTCTACCAATTCCTTACTGCCTTCTGCAGACAGAAACTTGCTGAGATACAATTACTACCCTTGGATGAGAAACTAGAGCAAACTTGGATGAGAAAGCTTGAAAAAGTGAAGGGAATGAGGGCTGAAGTAACTTGGCCTGGAGAGCAGTGCTGCCAGGAACAGGGAGGAGACTTGGGAAGCCTCTGCATCTATCCTTTCACATCATCCTGCTGACTATGACGAAGCCAAGCAGTTATGCCCACAGTCAACCCCATGACACTGTGACCCGGATTGAGCCTATGTATCACTGCTTGTCTCTGCCAAAGTTACGGGGAAAGTGATATCCTAAATTATTTCAGTAAGTGATATGAGCCTTCCAACTGGAATATGGGAAATCTCTTGTTATTTGGGATGTCTGGTTGTCCTAATAATAGCATGGAAGGCCTGTGCTCATAAAAGCTAACTTCTCAGTAAGAGAACTACTTAAAGAGGTAAAGTAATTGCAGCTGGCACAGCAGCCATGCAATACATGATTGATTTCCTGGTGACTTCCAGAACTTTTTTTCCTATAGCACATGTTCTTTCCTGCAGTTTCAGTGCAGGATGCTGTAGGATATCTATCCCAAGAGAGAAGGAAAAATTTCAGAGGCAGGATCATTGTCAGTTTCATTTCTTTTCACTGTTATCACAACAAGCTTAATTTTGGCCTTGCCCCCCCTTAGATGAAAAGTAAGTACATGTTTGTGTATTTGGATAGGAGTCTATGTACAAATCGCTTTTAAAAATTAAAACAGGTCATTCCCTCACACAGAGATTTCTTCTTATGGAAAGGATGAGAATATGACAAATGCTAGTTCCTTTGCCTACTTCTCTTCTGGACAGCACTCAGATTTTCCTTTCATAAGCACTGTGTTGAGAGGTTGCATGGACTTCTTCATGTCATCACCCCTGAGCCAAACAATCCTTTCCAGATCAGTTTACCTGGGAAGCCCTCAGGCAGATCCCATAGCCATCTTGCTTCATAGGGAATAAGAAGGGGACATGGCCGGTCCTCAGACAGGGCACAGCAGGTCACACTGCGTGGGTGGGAAGGGGGAGCTAAATCCTGTCTGGGAACATGCAGCTGAGAGGTTTCTTTGCTTGGGGGCCCTTTGACGTGGTACACTCCCGAGACCCTGGGAGACAATTACAGCTATGGGAAACAGAGGGGTGGTGAGGAAGGGCTCTGAGGTCAATATCATGCACACATACAGGGAAAACAGGCTGAGGGAGGTACTGTTATTGTTATTGTAATTTTCCTGCAAAAGCAATGCACATCTTGTTCAAATGCATGGGATTCCTCTTCAAACTAATAGATACTTTTGGCTCTAATCCATAACCAAAATAATGGGAAAACATAAACACCTCCCCAGTCACATTCTGTGAGCAAAATTTCCCTGTTTGCAAGTACCAAAATGGCATAGAAAAGGGGGAAAACTTATTAGAGGGAAAGGAAGGAACATCAACTTGGGAAAATGTATATGCATACAGATACTTTAATAATTAATAAAGCATTGCCAATGATCCTATGGGAGTGTATTTTGCTTCTTACTCATATATATTATTTAAATAACAATATATAATCTTTGCTCAGATAGGGAACATTTTCCTCTGGGAAATTATCTCCTTTCTGTTGTTGTTGGCAGTGGCATGTTTTAATTTTTGCAAGACAGAGACATATATGTGCTGCAACATGTGAGTGACATATACTGAATACGCCTACAGCTTCATCTGTCTGTCCTCTGTTCACACAACCACTGTAGGCACACCTCCTCTTCTCTTACGTTTCAGCCCACCATTCAGTATTTCAAGACCGATCATGTTAGACTTTGCACAACTTTCACTTTGATCGGGGTCATCTACTTCACAGGAAGAGGTGGGAGATTTCCGTCATGTTTCAGGCAGGGCATATGCTCTGCTGGCCCACAGCCAGGCTGGGCAGCATCTTTCAGGATCAAGCCCTTAATTTATCAAGCATGAAAATATTCTTAAAAAAATTTCCTGCACAAAATCTTTCACCTCCCTGTAGGCAGGGCTACTCAGTTTATGTGATCTGAAGAGTTCAGAGCCCTGAGGTGATGCAGCAGCAGGATCAGACAGCTTGGCTGCCTGAGCTTTCTGACACCTCTTCCATGGCAGGAGATGTCAGCCCAAATCTGCAAGGGCTATGGGGTGGCTCAGTTGTGCAATGATGGAAGTGGAGCACAGACATTAGAGATGCATTGTGAAAATGAACGTAGTCTTACAGACCAGACTAAATGGAGAGGAAAAAAAAATAAAATAAATAAAAAAAAAAGGAAAACAAAATAAGGTGTTGTTGTGAGGTATTAATGGTCACAGCATCATCATTTACTGTTTGTTGATGTTCTCATTTCCAATTAGCCATGTGGTATGTATTCCCCATCTTGTTGAGAGAGAAAGAATGTGTGTGAGTGTGGCAGAGAGAAAAAACATGCAAGGGGAGCTCTAAGTGCTTGGCCTTGAGGGACTCATAATTTGCTCCCGCTATCAGGTCAGCACCTATGTCAAGCATTCGACTCACAACAGACAAAGGAGATTGTTACAAACACTAACATGGATCCTGTTTCATAACTGCCCTGGCCTCATAAAATGGAGTCCTAGGCACATCTTTTGAAAATTCAGTAAGATTCTCATTAGTATTCTCACTAGCTTGCTCTAAATAGCTGCAGTTGTTTCCCGCTTTCAGTGTTACTGAAACAGCCGCTGGAAATATTCAAATCATGATGGTGACCTTGTTAAAATGGAACATCACCCCTACCAGTGCTGTAATCTGTAAGAAAGAATGACTTCCTGTAGTGATACTAGAAATTATTATTATTATATTTTTTTTTCTGGTCAATTGTTCTTTACTGTTTCCCATAGGACTATTTTGGGTGTGCCTTTCCTCATACTATACAAAATATCAAGATGGGAGTGATACAAAAGTTCACCAAATCTCTGTAAACCTTAAGTGAATTGTAATGAGTGCATACTTTGGACCCCTGAAAATGTGTATGTTCCTCTGAACAAACAAGATCATTCCCTGCCTTACCTTTATGCTCTACAAAACCTTATTCAGCAATGAAATACTTGGGTGACAATCTAGTTACCAAGCTGGTCAGGAAATTGGAATAAGAAGTTATTTCAGCTGTCTCCTAGACTTAAATTTAACAGAGTTGTGAATTACACATATATAGAGTAATCAGGGTTGAGTGATTCTGAATAATGAATTCAAGTCCAAATCTTGCATGGTTCTGAAAATTCAACTCCAATATTTAAAAAAGTCTGTTTTCTTATATGAGTATAAAGAGGGCTGGAAAGGGCATTAATTTCACTTTCTTTAAATGGGAATTATTTTAATTTCTGTCATGGGAAAAGGAGGAAAAAGTTATTTCCATCTTGCTGTGGAGGCTTTAAACAGATGACATGTCACACAGATCTAATTTAGGTGGGGGAAGCCCAAGGGGTAAAGACCTGAACGCTGCAAAATGAATCCCAAATAAATAATAGATTAGAAAATACAATAGAACTGCAAACTCAGTCTAACTGATCTCAGCACAAAACTGCTGCTTGCAATACAGAAATATACTTTCCCCTCTTTTCTGTTTCTTAATATCTTGTTCTGCATTTTATTGTTGTGATCAGTCTATACTCTTTTTTAAAATTAATGAACTATAAAATTATTCTCCTATTGAGCCACATTGATGTTCCCATAGACAGTGCCTAGTGTGCTACCACTTAAATAAACTACATGTCGGCCATTGAGATTTTAGCTTCTTTTTATAATTGCGGTTGTTTAATTCTTATTCACACATTATAATGATTTAATATCTTCCTGACCAAAAAGCAAAACAAAAACAATTGAGTTGATTTGTAGATACTGTCTTACTTTCATATAAGTTCAAAATATTACTTCAGGTGTTTTTGTATTTTTATCATGCTACCACATTAATTTTAAACAATGAAGATAAATTTAATTTTATTTTCTTGTCAATGTATTTTTAGCTTACATTCCCATTTCTCAGATAAGACAGCTAAAATATAAAATAAAAAAGGAAACATTTTTGATCATGGTTGGCTAATGTATTATCATAAAATACATCTGAATAATTTCATGAAATTTAATAAAGTCATAGATCCTTCAAAACCTTTTATCAGCAGAAGTATACTGTCTGTGTATAATAGTAGAGCTTTATTCTGAATACCTTCTGTCTTCATTCCTTTTACAAGTTCTTTGATCTAGTAAGATATTTTTAAGGGTATATTTTTGGGTGGAAACAGTAAAGAGGTTTGGAACAGTTGTACCTAGGTCCAACACTTTGAATGTTAATGTTAAAATATGACTTATTTGTTCTCTCTCTCTATACACACACATATATAAAGCCTTTATCAATATTATACTAAATTACTGTAATGTTAGGCACATCATAATGCACAAGCACTATTTCAAAGAGCTTCTAATATGAAAAAACAAAATGAAATTTTGGGCATGATGGATACTCACATAGTGGTTGCACAGATGCAAACACTGATCAGCACAATATTAGATACATACTAATATCTAACAGATGCCAAACGGTTATTTGAGATATTTCTTAAGATACACAGAACTCTACCATTTCATTTAAAGTTACAGAAAGTACATAATTTGCACTGGAAAGAAAAGCAAATGAAAGGTATCCTGGCTAATTAGATGTGTCTTCTATGTGCACGTATACAGAAATATTTAGGTAAGCAATTATTGTTTCGTGACTGAAGGACTTCACTAGCTTTTGGTTTCTATTTCTGCTTGTTCTACTGGTTTACTCAGCTGCCTGAGCTAGTCACTTCTTCTTTCTTTCTCACATTCCCAGTGATAAATAAAAGATAAGACATTTCCTTTACCAAAATAACTTCCTTACAAAGTTTTGAATAGATGAGTGCTTGTAAGCCTAGGTATTGTTATGATGTAGCAAGTGGAAGATCTTTACTTATTTTTCCTCACTGTTGCTGCTGACCAGTCAAGACACAAAACTTAAGGGGTGAGGTTTGCCATGAGTATGTCATGTCACACCTGACAGGGTTCTTAAAAATCCAGCATAGAGGGCAAGCCCTTAATTACATCATATTGTTCTTTTTTTTTATTTATTTATTTCACTGGGCAAAACAGGCACCTTTAACTTTAACCTCCCACATTCATGTCAATCCCATGCATACACAAGAGTAAACTACTCCAAAGTCAAGAAATGACAAACTCAAGTTGTTCAGTCAAGGTTAAGTATGCTCCACATTGTGATATAAACCTTAATAATATGACCATGTACTATTTTTAGCTTCTGTAGGCAGAAGTCTTGAATGGAATATTAAAATTAAACATGTTTTGTGTGTGTGTGTGTTTTCATATTCTTTTCCTGCCTTTCTCTTGTCCCCTTATCCAAAGTGTATTTGATTGCTTCCAGTGTGACTACATTAAAATTAAACAGTAATAATCAATTATCCAATCAAGCAACTCCTGCCACAATTCACAAATTCTTCTAAGGTAGATAATTATTTAGCAGCTGAAAATGCTTAAATATTTTGAATTATTAACACATATGACCTTGCTTTCTACAAGTTGTTTTTCTGCTATCTGTTAGAAGCATTTTGCAGTGGCATCAGAAACTCCATCTTCAGTTACACTGGTCTTAGATATGCATTTTGCAAGAGGGGGACCTCAGAAAAAAAAGAAACACACACACATAAATACACTCTGAATTTAGCTGATAATAAACAAGAAGATTTCATCTCTTAATTTTCTAATTAATTAAAGACTGGTGGCAGGAGAATTCCCAAAATGAAAAAAAAAAAGATCTTGTGGTGTGAAAGGTATCATCAATTAATACATAGAACCCACAGCTGGGGCCATTAACTACCCTGTTGTTTCCTTCCTCTCCAAAGGACTGACTCTTCAGCAGATGTAAATTGGTTGAGATTTAACATACCTTTTTTTTAGGTTGAGGAAGTAGTCCAAGTATCTTTGTTACTGTACTGTCCTCACTACTCATTTACACTAAGTAGTGTATAGCTTTCAATAGATACATGTTATACATCCTGGTAAAATGATATAACTTCTGCTGTCATTTTATCATTCCCATGTATTACACCCATTAGAGAAAAAATTTAGAAGGAAGTAGAAAGTCTATTTCTAGTCATATCTTCTTTGTTTCTACTCATCATGAACTTTTCAGCTTCCTCCAGAAGCCTCTGTCATTTTATTCGGTGTATCAGTTCCTATATTCTTTGTTCTGCAGTTTCACCAGCTGCTTGTGATATCTCCCTGGGAATTTCATTCTCCTTGTCCATATCTGCATATATTTAAAGCTGTGAGCCTTCCAGCCCCCTGCTATTCTGCTTACTGCTTTTAATTATTTTCTTTCTTTCTTTCTTTCTTTCTTTCTTTCTTTCTTTCTTTCTTTCTTTCTTTCTTTCTTTCTTTCTTTCTTTCTTTCTTTCTTTCTTTCTCTTAATTTCTTTCTTTCTTAATTTCTTAATTTAATTCTTTCTTAATTTCTTTTTATTTAGTTGTTGTAACTTCAGAATCTTAGAAACTAAGTCATCTAAGAGGTATGGGGAATATTTATGTTCTCTTGCCCTGAGTTTCAAGTTAGGCCTATCTGTAGGTAATATCTGGAAACTCAAGAGATATCCCAGACCCTATGCAGGTGTTGAGGATCAACCTAGGCTAGGGATATCTCTGCTGGAATTTCTCCTACAAACTAGTGGGTTGCATCTTGGTGTAGAATAGACTAACTTCCTTATTATCTGTCTTTCTTCCGGGATCATTTTTACAACACCCACAGTGTAGCTGCACTCCCACCATTATCTGAGCCAGCAAATTTGAAGCCATTTGGTGAAGTCTAACTGAGTTGTAGTCATTATAGAGGCTATAGTTTATATACATCCTGAAGGGCCCTCTAGGGGGAAATCAAGAATTCTGTAGGCAGAATGTAAGAAATCTCTAGGTGTGGATGCTTGTGTTGTGAAGAAAAGAGCAGCAGTGCAAATCCAGGGAGCATGAGCTTCTGAAAGTATCCTGAGGACACAAACTGTCAGGCTAAAGTCAGGATCATTTTGCCTGATCTCCTGAGTCTCTAATTCTTGTGTTCCAGGCTACTTGATGACCGAGTCACTCAAAAGGAATGATGTCTGTTCATTTAAGTCTTTAAATGAGGGTCAGCTGGGGAAGTTGTATTTTTTGGGCAAGTGTTCTTACTACTTCTACAACTTAGGCAACACTTCTGCCAGTGGAGTATTTAGAGAAATGGTATGTAATCCCTGCCATGATACTGAATCACAGTGTCTCAAAGACAGATAGCTGCAACTATCAGATAAGCTCTAGGTTCAAACAGGAAATGTTTTCTGAAATGTTTTATTTCTTCATCACTTCCAGAAGGCTAGATGAAGCAACCTACCATTTCAGCAGCTGCGAACCCCCATGGAAGATCTTGACATCCCTGCACACAGTATATAAAGAATGTCTGACATCTAAATCAACATTATGATTTTTGCTCCTGCAGCCTGAGCTTTACAGTATCCAAGCCTAGATTCTAAGTTGCTCAAAGACTAGTTGTAAGAAATTTTCAATTTAGAAAGATCGTCCACGTGGAACAAACAACAAAGAAGAATGGCATGAAGAGGCTAAGACCTCCCATGACTAATAGATCACTACCCAGAGACTGCTTTAAGTTCAAGCTATTTTCTGAGAAGGTCATGTCCCAGGGAGCAGATGTATGTCTTGAATAAAGAAATCTTTATGTAATATGTAGTCTTCAGCGTACTGTATGGATTCTCATGGATATGAGAATAAGACAGGAACTTGTGAAAACTGGCAAAGTATGAATCTCGTGGACATTTGATCAGTAGGACACTGAAAGAAAGTAAACTACCCAGCTCTGGAAAACCAGAGATGACTGAAAGTATCCCAATAGAAAACTATGTGCAAGACTATATTCAGGTGTTTAAATGAAAATTATAGAGTTTCAACATTATTGTTGAAACTGTTGTATATATGTATAAAAGATCTTGGATAATACTATGTCTTACAACAGCAGTTACACCCAATCCAGAGGAAAATGTTTCAGTTGTTAACTGAGTTAAGAGTAAGTTAATAGTAGATGAAAGTTGATATTAATGTACATTAATTCAACATTTGAAGTGCATTGTTGTAGTGCATTTTACTTCAAACACACATATAAACATGTCTGTGTTACTTACAAAATTCCTTTTTGTTGGGTGTTACAGTGGGACTTATAAATTTCTGTATTTTTCTGCTCCATTGACAGAGAGACTTTTAGGCCTCCCCGTAAATTATGAAGTGTATAAACAAAGCAGAGTATTATGCCTAAATTTGTTATAACAAATAAATAGAGGGAAATTGTTAGAACAATAATTTCTAAAGGGTAGTTGTTATGGCATAATAATATATTTCATATAAATTTAACTTCAGCATGAGTTCATCCAACATACCTGCAGGAACCTCACACAGAAACATAGGTCAGCCACAATTTACAGACATTGTAAAGATGAGCCTGAAACAGCTTACTTCCACAAATGACAGAGAAAATAAAAACAGTGACCATCTCCTCTCATGCTTGAGTGCTGAACATGCTGTTTAAAGGCATAAAGCTAAGTTTCATGAGCTTAATTGTAACAACATAGGTAAATATACATCTTAAGAGGTTTTTGAGAGCATTTATACATTAAGCTTTTCCTCCAAGTTTCTTCCTTTGGGGACACCTAATACAATCTCTCTTGCTGTGTGCTGAAGTTCTACCTAGTTACTCTGACTTTTCCTTGATTTATAGGACTTCATGCAAACCTTTAAACCTTTTCCAAAGGTAAGCATGGTGTGCAGAATTTCTGAGAAATCTCAAGTAATCTAAAAGCCCAAGTCCCATTCACTTTCAATACAACTTGAGTGCTTGAGGGCCAGGCTTTTAAAACACTCAGTTACTTAAAGGTGAAAATAGTTGTCTGTTGGGATTTGCTAAAGTGCCATGGTTAGTCTGAGACTGTTCTACTTTATTTATACTGTTTACTTTATTACTTCCTTCTTAAAACATGTAATATTTTTCTTCCTTTTTTTTTTTTTTTTTTTTTTTTTATTTAATCTGATAAATTGTTCGTAGTATTATGGTAAACTGGGACTGGCCAGAGCTTCCCCAAGTGACTACTTTCTGTGAAATTCAATCTTTTGCATTTATTATCTGTTATCTGTACAAAAGTTAACTTCTGCTATTTTGCTGCTTTTCCATAGTTCCCTACTGACAGCTGGGAGACCCAGACTCACAAAGGAAATTAGTCATTGCCACACTGACTGCCTAAGTAAGTGCTAAGGGAAGTATGCTTGCAGAGAAGAAGAGGTTCTTCAGTGACTAAGGGGGATTCCTGTGAATCACTGCTATTCAGCAAAACTCCACCTAAGGCAAAACATCACTGCCTGCCTTCTTCCATGGTGATTAAATGCTGGGCACAAAATTTTAGTCTCACTTTTAACTGTGTAAATCCAAAGTAAACCCATTAACTTAAGTTTAGATTTATATCAGTGGGGTCTGATCCAACTTCCATCTGGACATTTTTCACTGATTTTAATGAGAGTTGGATGAGACCTACAGTCACTTCTATTGCAGCAATCTGGTTACCTTATGTCAGGATTCCTTCTCAAGTGTGTAAACTTTGTAAGGAATGTTTCAGCAATTCGTGTCAATAGAGGGCTTGAAGGGTAAACCATGAGTCTCTGATATCTGGGGGCAGGGTCAGAATAACTGCTAACTATTGTGACTATTGCATGGGACACTATGCAAGTCTCTGATATCCAGCCAAGAGATTAAGGAGAAGGGGAAAGCTGAAGGACGACTAAAAGACAACGCTTGCATGGGATGCTGCACAAGTCTCTGACATCCGGCCAAGATGGACAAAGGAGAAGGACAAGGAAAAAGCCTGGGAAGAAGACTATAAGCCTTCAGCATGAGAGACCCCCAGAGGGACCACCAGAGACTGATACGCTTGCGCCAGTGGGAAGGTTCAGATTCTGGGAACTAATTATAATAACCCTGCTTTTTCTAGAAGTAGTAATGAATATGTATTAGCCTAGGAGCATAAAAACCAGCTGCCTGATGTAACTTGTGTGTGTGTGTTAGAGGAGCCCAGACTCCCCGCGCACCCAGAGCTGTTTACTTGCCTTTTATTGACCCCATAAATAAATCTTACAAAGCTAAATTGACTCAGAATGTATAACAACTTCATTACTGAACATTCATTTGTTCAAATGAAATGAAACGCATCAAGCTGATCATTCATTCAGATGTTTCACTTTTCTCCTACACCAACAGGAAGTTGATGTTTTCTTTATGAAAAAAAAAAAAATCATTTCTTTTTATGTTTAGTTTCTTGTAATATAGAAAAGAACAAAAAAAAAAAAAAAACACACAACAACACATACATATAAACTTTGAAATTAAGCTGAGGCCCTCAAAGTTAGTTTTCATCAAAAATAGTCAGTAAATTTATGCTAGCATCCTAGTTGAAAATCAGATTCATAAGTATTTCCATTGATAAAATACTAACTTGGATATTAGGCATGTTTCTATCATCAGCTAGGATGCAAACATTTTACTGGAAAGATCCATGTATTCTCAGAGTCCACTTCCCTGGAATTGAGAAAAATAACTGTAGTAATTCTCTACTTTAGAAGCATCTTCCTCAGGCATATCTACACAATGCAGCACCAAAATAACAGACCTAAAAATATTCACCAGGAGCCTATGAGAAACATCAGTCCTGAAGTTAAAAGACTAAAACCCACAGTTATAATTTGCCACAGAAAGAGATGAGGCAGGATTAAGAGCTTTAGCAGTCAAGATATTAGGAGACATTTGTTCTCAGAAAGAGTAGTCAGGCGTTGGAACAGGTTGCCCTGGAACAGGAGGTGGTGGCATCACCATCCCTGGGGGTGTTCAAGGAAAGGTTGGACCTGGTGCTTAGGGACATGGTTTAGGGGGTGACATTGGTAGTAGGGTGATGGTTGGACCAGATGATCTTGGAGGTCTTTTCCAACCTTAATGATTCTATCATTCTAATGTTTTATTAAAGAAACCTTCCAGGTGATGTCAAGAGGAAAGTCATATCCCTGCTACAATTGAGGCCAAAAGAAAGAAGTAGCCATCCCCACCTATCTGACGTCAAGGGTACTTAACTGGGCAAGAATTTGTTTACATGACAGAATAAAATCCTCCTTTAAGTATCAGCAGATTGACTTTTTATCATTTATACATTTACACTAACAATGAAACCATCAGGGTTGCTCTAGATTTATGCCAGTTTGGGAAACTCATCTTTTCTGCTTTTAGTAAGCGGACTACAAACTACTTGAGCATCAAATATAGAATCCCTGTTAATAAAAGATGTAGCTGTTGACTAGAAACTCTAAATTAAGAATTTATACTAAAATATTTTTTTTTTTCCATTTGCTCTAATGATTGTTATGTACTAATAAAAAGGATTGTTGGTTTAAGCAAAGCCCAGTGATAAAGTTTGAGATAGAATAACTTTTTCTGAACAATAAGAAGCTATTATTATTCAAGTCCATCCTGACCTGGTCTTAATAACACCTTGTGGCAAAATTAATTTAACTTAAAAAGTCTAGTTGCCATAACAACTTAGTGCAGTTGTTCATGTGACTTAATGAGATTCCAAAAGAATCATTTCATGAAGAAAAAAAGCCAGGTGAAAGGAGATCCACAAAAAGGTAGTTTTTTGTTTTTGTTTTTTTTTGCTTGTTTATTTGTTTTGTTGTTGTTGTTTTCTTCCCTGATTAATGTATTTCAACATTAAGAGCTAGTCAATGAAAATGTTTCCTGTTAAAGCAGAAATATTGATATATTCAGAATTACAGTACTCTAACTTTTTCTATTATATAATCCTTGGAGCCTTCACTCTGCAGCAAACAATGAGTTAGTTTGGAATATCTGCATACTGTGCATCAGCCTCATAAGCAGTTGTATTTTGCTTTGTCCCCATTACCCCTCCCGTAAAGGTACGGATGTCCATGGTGAACTGTTCCATAGTACTACCTATATTGTTGTGTGGACAACTGCTATCAAGGAGGAACCACACAACAGTTTAGTATTGAAACTGCATTTTATGGTTATAACCATCATCAGTTTACCTCTTGTTTATTAACTGCACATATTAATAATTGTGTGTAGACAGATAAATAGATAGATCTGCTCATGGTGGCAGAACAGAATGGGTGCATAGAGGAAAGAGGATGTGGAAAAGAGGAACATCCTGCTTTGCCCAGCTGGTGAGGAGAGCTGACAAAAGCACAGGCCCTCTGCTTGCCTGGGTGCAAGGAACGGACATTGAGCTGACACTGGCAGACATCGCCCAGGAGAGGACTGCTCCTGTGACCTCAGTTTGTACTGAACCTCACGAAAGACCCCAAATTTCTCTAGGTAGAAATGTTTTCTTTCATTATTTGCAAAGGAATCAAAATTTTTTCAGCAGCTCAAAAATTAATAATAAAAATCAAAGTAAACACAGTACTAGTCTTCCGTGCACATACTTATACACAGCCATTATGGTAAAGAACTGTTCTAATACATTTATGATAACCATAGAAGTATCATGACAGACAAGCTATGTCATTTTTATGAGGCAGTTAGGAAAATCTCCCCTTTTTGTTCGTAACAATGGAGCATGAGCTTACTTACATGGCTGCCTACCAAGTGTGGTCAGTTCTTGCTCCCAGGATGTGTTGTAGGTAATTATACTCTCTATGCTGTACTGAGAGATCACTGAAGTTATGTGTAGGTTATATATCACAAGGTCATTAAGAGCAAGTATTGTTCTGACCTTTTGCCATCATATCAACAATTAGATTAAAAGTGAATAGAAAGCTATAGCATTTTGACATCATTCTGATTTGTACAGGAAGAAAACAATTTTGTAAATCTCATCACTATTACTTCTACATGGTATCCAAAGCTAACAGAACAAGTTGGAGGAAAGGAATAATAAAGTCAAATTAGTTTTTTTTATGTCTGTGAATTGTATCTGAATGTTCTACAATTAGTTTTAATATGCTTATTCTTTAAAAGAAATTTGTAAATAATTTATAGTCTACTGAATGTTCAAATAACAGTTATGGTTATTTCATATTCAAAATCTGAAGTATGTGGTTGGCATTGGTTGAACTTGTAAATCACATGATCCAGTTTTAATATAAATCAATGAAAATGTTTGGGGATGCAAATATTTATGGCTGTTAAAGCCAAATTTGTTGATCATTCATATTCTCAACAATTCATTCAAAACCACACTTTCTGCAAACCTGACTGCTAAGAAATATGACTGGGGATATACTGGAGTTTCATGCAAAGTAAATCTAAAGTAAATTAATTCCATATTCAGTTGAATTCTCTTAGGCAAACAATTTCAACACTGCCAACCTAGGCATAAGTGCCTTTTCTATCAAAACTGGAATAATTTCTGAACTGTTTTCTGAGCAGAAAAAAAAAAAAAAAAGGCAAAAACTTGGCATTGTAGAGATAATAAAGAGCTCAAGTGAAGGAAGAAATTCACATTGGGCTCATCAATAGTTTTGTTTATAGCTGTAGAAATACTTTATGGTTATTATATCTCTTTTTCTTACCACACTATTCTACTAAATAAAAGTTAATTTAATCAGTCCAATAATATTATCCAAATGTCATTCATCTCCCAGTTTTGATTTATGTTTCTTTTTAATTTCAAATAGCTTTCTCAGTAATCTAGTTTTCTGGGAATTTATTGGGCTTTTATCTCTGGCCTATAACCTTTCCAAATTATTACTCTAATTCTGTACTTATTGGCACATACCACATTCTGACTTTGCATTTTCTCTTTTATGTTCTTTTATTCTAACTTTTATTAATCTTCTGCTTGTCTCATACGCTTTTCTGCTATAACAGCTGGGAATTTAAGCAATTCTTCATGCTTTGAAATTTGGCACTGATAGCATGCCAATCAGGACAAAGATTTTTCAGATGTCTTTGTTGCTGTGTTTTTTTTGTTTTATTTTGTTTTGTTTTTTCTCCTTCAGTAAAGATTTGCATCATTTGGCATCTTTATGTACTGGCTGTATACAACTGCTTGTGTTATTGCTTCCTAATTTTTCATGAATATGTAACAGAAATCATTACAATAAGGAAATAAGATGAGTAGTAAGTACTCAGTGAGTCTGTGTTTGCTTTTAGCCACATTCTGATGCTTTTACCCTTGTTGAGTAAGTAGTCAATGAGAAACAACGTAGCCTCTTAATAACATGGGAAACAGCATGCAGGTGTAAAGAATCAGTTGTCAGAGATAAGACCCAGGTGAAAGACTTAAATAACAGCTGACATCATCATGTTAAGATGATGGGAAGTGATGGAAGATTTTAGATAGTCTTGTGCAAAGGTGGTGCCTCTGGTGCAAAGAATGCTATCTATTCTCCTTTGAGTTAATTCTTACAGTTAAAGAAACACTAGGGTTTTTGCTTACTTCTTTCAGATTGCCTGGAAATTTTGGTTGATTTTGTGGAAATTTGGCCAATTCAAATGGTTATTAGATAAAGTAGTAATGGTAGTCTGGAGATATGCCTAACTCTGTGATAGAAGGAGTAACACGTTTTGTGTCTGTGGAGATTTTTCCATTATTATTATTTTTTATTTTTCTCCCATGTTCATAAACACTTGAACAATGAAATTTTCAAGTCTGGTGCTCCTACTTAGTGATGCTTGTGTCTCATGCTGCTGTGCTGCATCTAAGCTTGGCTGCATGATGTTGTAGATGCAGAAATTACTGTAGGTAGCTTTGAATCCTTATTATGTAACCTAGGGAACTGTACCTTATACCTTTTGATGTTAAAAGAGTTGTTTTAAAGTAATGTAAAAGCCAAAGTCTGACTTCTGGCAGCTTTCAAGAAAAACTTCTATTTGTCCTGAGTGATCTGGAGATGCTTAAAAGAAGCACTTTGAGTAATATTATAACTAAAAGCAAGTATTCTATAATTATACAGAGAGTACGTTACTTAACACAAACTTAAATGTAGCTAGGCTTCTTTCATCTGTTGTACCTGGTGTATTGAAAAATCGATATTATTTTCGAGGGTTACTTACTTGTGTCTTAGTTCAGTGGCTGAAATGATCTCCAATAAATTATTTGCTTGTCCTTATTCATCCTGCTTAGTAACCCTGTGCTGCAAGTGTGACTGCATGATCAGGCTGCAAGGCAAAGTGACTAAGTCCTCTTCTGCTCATTTTGGAATTGAGAGTTCAAGCCACTGTAAGTGAATACCTGCTGTGGACCTGAAACTTTATTGCAGAAACTGCAAACAAGCATCCGCTGAATGTTTTCTGGTTTGAACACTTTCTGTTCTCCTACCATTTCTGGTCAGGCTGTATTAGCCAAATTCTGCAGAAAAAAATCACTCTAAAGCACTGATATGCAATTGTTTTTGTATGTAAGCCATGTCCATAGCATGAGGAATACTGTTTAAGTTTTGAGGATGTATAGAATGGTTACATGGATATTGATGTAATGGATATTGAGTGATAACATTTGGCTTCTGCTATGCATTAAACCAATGCTTTCTAATATATAATATATATATATATAGGTATGCTTTCTAATATATATATATTAGAAAGCATTGGTTTAAGTATAATATATATATTATAATATACTTAGTATATATTAAGTGTATATATATATATATATATATATATATATATATATATACACTTAAATCTATGCATAACCTCCCATATCCCTCAGTTAAACTAACTTACGTGTCTTTTTCTCCTAGCCCTTTGGGGGTAGATCTCAGAGGGTAGTAGAGCATCTCCCCTGAGGTACTCTGCTTCTCACTGTGATAGGGGCACACCTCTGCCTGCCCTCTGCTTCCCTGGGCAGCAGGTGGGTCAGAGAAAAAACTGTTCAGCTCTCTGCACCTCAGTGAGGGACTGGCAGAGCTGGGTCAAGCAGGGAAAAGGGACAGATGAGTTAGTAGAGTGGGATGGGAAGAATGCAGAGCCAAGGTGTTAGTGGGAGACAGAAATGAAGAGAAGGCCATGGTTAGGCTCCTTGTGGAAGTAAGTTGAGGAGCAGGGTGCCAGATCCTAAACACTTCAGTCATTTCTGCAAATATTGTTTAACGGTAAAATAAAAGCTTTTATTTCTGGTTCAACTGGTTATACTTGTGGGCTGTGGAGCCTAGATAATAGGGTATGAGACACAGTGGCAGAGTTTGGTTTTGACATGTAGTGTTTTGGGTTTGGTATGTGCATCTTCAACCTCAGTCCTGATATCACAGAAGCTCCTCATGGAAACTACAGGAAAAGAGAGCCAGCTCTGCTCAGCTTCTAAGAGGTTTCACTAATTTAATGGAACTTCTCTGTTGCTACCTTCATCAGAAATATATAAAACACTGATGAGGAATATCACAAAGCTGAAGTTCTTCTTAAAGAAGAACCTCTTAAGTTCCCATAATTTTCTCCCCCATGGTGGAAAAGGGTTGGAGATCATACAATTATTTCAACTAGCAGTATGCCTGTTCCTGTAATCTTGTGCCCTAGCTGATGCCTTTGAAGAAGAATGCAAGAAACAGGCTTATAAACAATGAGAAAAGCTTAAGCAATAGCTGCCTGTTCTTAGATAGTAGGCAGATGTGAACCATCAGTCTTTCTTTTTCTTACTAGAGATTATGATGGGATTGGAGGAGTGGTGTTACTGGGATTTGTTAAGACAAATTTTCAACATAGTTGAACAGTACGAGTTGGCAAGTATGAAGCTCATCCCCTTAATTTCCCAACCTGACAATCTCTGATGTCATGCCAGTCGAAACAGATTTCTGCAACGTCAATTACGTGTGATGTTTAAGCTGAGGCTTCTGAATATGTACGATACTTGTCTAGTTAAAGATTTTTATTGCATTTAAAGATATACCTTTACCTATGAAAATGTGCGATCTCCTTGAACAGGATTGTACAAGGAAATTATGATTCAAATTACACTACTCTGCGTGACAACTCTTTTTCCTGACTGAAAGTCAGGACTGAAGCCTGAACCTAGAAATAACTTGGAAAGCACTGTTAGTCATGACTAAGATCTTCTTAAATCCCATTTAACAATTGCAAGTTCTGATTTATTTATTTATATATATTTTTTTATCTGAGTTCTTGGTTTACTTTGGAAGCAAATAGAAATTAACTTGGTAAAAAATCCTGTAGTATGCTGGCTGAACACGGAGCAGTCTATGTTAGTGCTGGCACCTGAAGTATTGATGAGAAAAATCTTTAACTAAAAGATCTGTAACTCAAGCTTCTACCTTATTACATCCTAAAATATTTAAGTCTGTGAAAATGTGTTGGGCCAACATTCAAAGTCTAGTTTTACTTTTGTACCAGGCTGCAGAACAGCTTGATCCAATGCAATTTGCAGCTTAAACATTGTAGTTTGTTTGAGATCAGTTCATAGTAACATGAAGTCTTGGTGTGGTGAGTAGACAGGCTTTTAAATATTTCTCCGGCTGGTCTTTCTTTCCAGGCCTTAGACCTTCTTGCCAACAGTGCTGCTAGGCTTATGATAATACTCTGTGGCCCAAGTCCAACAACAGATTTAAATTTTTTCCAGGCCTATGACAACACTGTGGCTTCATATTGCAATCTTTTATTTTGGGAACGAGAAGGCTAAATTCTTTAGGCTAGTTTACTAGAGCTTTGCTGACTCAACTCTAGTTAAAGATTTAGCCTTTAAACCAAGCAATCATATATCACCTTGATGTTTATCTCCACGTTTTCATGTTTCTCCTTGTTTTTCTGTTGCCTTCAGGTCTCTTCTTGACAAGGAGATACAGTTATGTTCCTAACATAAGGTACATAGAAAGTATAGGTTTCATTGATGTGTTTACTAAAGCGGTTTCTTTGCCCTGAAGTTCAGTGCAGCATTCATATGCTACCCATTTTGAAACAAAATTATTTGGCATCTTTAACCTGTTGTTCTGTGTTGTACTACAGTGCAAACATTACTGAGCATTTTCTTCTGACTCTTTTTATCCACTGTGCAGTGTCACTTCCAACCTACTGGGTTGCTTCTCAGCTCTTGAACTGTACATGGAGATTCCTAATTCTTCAAGAGAAGAAATTCTGGATGCATGTGTGTGCTCTGACAATGTCTTCTGAACAAAGGCAAAGGGCCTCCCTAAAGCCTTGGTCTCCATGTCCTGAGGAGCACTGGCTGAAATGCATTTGAACTCATGGTGGGGCATGTGTTTGTGCTCTCGGGAGGAAATGAACTTTGCTTTGAAGTGATGTTACTGGTGCCAAGTACAACATCAACAGAGCAATGTAAAAAGCCTCACTGATATCTCTTTCTAGTCCTGGATGATCATCTGAGAAGGGGATTCCTCTCTGCAGTCAAGAACCATATGAGCTAACAAATATCATGTTATGGAAGAACTTTGCTCACAGTCATAGTTGACTTTCTGTTATGAAACCTGATTATATTATTCAATTTTCTTGGAGAAAGGCCTCAGTCTCACTGAATTCTTTTTTTGACTTTTCCTACTCTCTGTTCAGAAATTTTTTGTTATTGTATGCATTAAACATCACATGTTGCAAAATAAGCATGTATATTAAATTAAAAATAAATCAATAAAATGGGTACGGTAGTGTACTCCAAACTCGAGGGTGAGTTTTCTTCAGGTAAAAGGCTCAACTTGGCTTATCTAGATATTTCAGAGGTATGCATAGACATTTTACAACACTCAAAAAGAAAGAAACAAACAAACAAACAAAAGTAAACTACCCAGTCCAGGCCTTTGCTTTAGCATATACATTTGAAAAGAAATAGGCTCTCTCAGGGGCTCCCAGACCACTTCCTTTTTTCCCCTATCTCTTGGACCAGCTGCAGAAACATTGTCCTGGCCAAGAGAAATGCTGAACATCTTCCTGGTTTGCTAGTTGTATTTATGAGCAGCTCCTCCCTTGTTACCTGAAGACATGCTTGAAGTAAAGTAACAACCACCATTACAAGAACAGCCTGAAGAGCTACAGTGCTGAAGAGCATGCAGTGATGAAAAGATGTTCCTTTCACCTACCTATGTTCTTGAAACCAGCCCAGCCAGCTAAATTGCAACGTTTGCTGTATTCTCACTTGCCTGTTTGTTATCTGCCTGGTAGCTCTGGTGTCATTTTTCCTTTGAACTTATTTTGCATATCAAGTGTTTTATTGAAACTTAGCAAGATTAGATCTATTCTGCCTTTTTTTTTTTTTTCCTTCTATGAAATCAGTTATTTTATCTCAAGTTTGTGGCTAGTGACTAGTGTCATTCTGCTTTGTTTTCCTTTTGCAGTTACAAGTTCTTGTTCCTTGCTTCAGCTCTGATACATCTGTCTGAAAGGCTGTCTGACTCGGTTCATTAAACTCAGAAAGGTGCTTCTCCCTCACCCAACTTTTCGCTCCTTAAAAAGAGTTCTGTGCCAGGTAAGTGAGTTGTTTGGCTAAATATCAGAGGGTTTCCAGTGTTAGCATAAGGCACAGTGGTGACAAGCTCTCCTTATGCTGGTGCCTGTTAGAAAGCTATCAGGTCAGTTCTTTGTAAACCCGTATTGTTGTTTACTCTGCTGTTGGTTTGTCTTGGTCTGTAACTTTTCAAAATGTTTTGCAGAGTTGTCTAATTCATTTTTCCTTGTTTTGGGCTATCTGCATCTAATTTACATTTGACTAGGTACATGTTTAGTATTTCTTGCACTATGTAATAATAACTAACCAATATAGTACTTGTCCAGTAGCATGTAGTACTCATGAAATTTAGGAAAGAAATAATCCTTATTTCACCTGGAGTATACTGAGCTCTGAATTTTTATTTTCAGTTTACATGTGGTAACTCTGACTTTATCTGAACACCCTGCTTTTGTTTATATTCTTTACAGCATTGCTGTAGACACAAGCAGGAAAATCATGAGAATTACCAGGAAATGCTGAAGAGCATCGTAGTTCAACAGGGTTTGATGCATTTAAAATGACACCTTTTTAATCTGAACAAGAAAAAAAGTTTTGTTGGGAAAACTAATTAATAAAGAAGGTTGTGATGATGACCAACAGGATAAATGCATCTTGTTTTAAATACTCACCCTTTGAACAAAGTGGATGGATTTAGCATGCTTGCATAGACATGGCACAAATTCAGAGCAACCATCTCCCTGAAGAAATTTCCTGGTAATGGGGAAGTTGCTACCACAATGACATTATGCCATCATCTGAGGAGGATTATGAACTTCCATCTAGCTTGAAAAGGGTCCAATAGAAATTGTGGGAATACTCCACCATCTGGGATTAAAAGATCATAGGCTTGGGTTGGAAGGGACCTTAAAGATCAGCTAACTCCAAGCCCCTGCCATAGGCAGGGATACAACATAATGGCCAACATACTTTGCATACTCCACCCTGGCCCAGCCTTGAAGATGTACAGGGTCTGGCTGGCATGAAGTTAACTTTCCCTACAGCAGTGCTTTGCGCTCCTAGCTAGAGTAGTGTTAATACTGCACCAATGTTTTGGCTATTGCTGAACAGTGATTGCACAGCATCAAGACTCTCTCTCCAATTTCCAACCTCCCCTCTCTACTCTCCCCACCCCCCCCCAAAAAAAAAGGCTAGCAGTGGGCAAGAGGTGGTGAGCGGACAGCTGACCTATACTGACAAAGGGATATTCCACACCATAGGTCATCATGCTCAGCAAAAAAAGCTGGGGGGGGGGGAAAGCGGAAGGTGAAAGATGTTAATATGAAGGTGTTTGTCTTTCAAAGCAGCAACTACTATGAGTATTGAGGCCCTGCTTCTTAGCAAGCTTGCTAGTGGGAAGTAGAGATGAGAAGCTTGCTTTTCTTGATCATTCTTTCATTGATCTGCTTCTGTCTTAAACCCAAAATTTTTTCCCAATCTAAAATTTTTCTTCTATTTTATTATCTACTCTCACTGAGGAAGAGAGTGAGAGCAGCAGTGTGATGCCTAGCTAACTACAGGTGTTAAACGTCAACAAAAGAACATTAACACTAGAAATATTTACAGGTCAATCAGTCTCACCTCTGTGCCTGGCTAGATCATGGAACAGATCTTCCTGAAAACTATGCTAAGGCATGTGGAAAATAAGGAGGTGACTGAGGACAGTCAACATGGCTTCACTGAAGGCAGATCATGCCTGACAAAGCTGGTGGTCTTCTACAACAGTTACAGCATTGGTGGACAAGCAAAGAGGAACTGACATCTTCTACTGTATTGGGTTTATGTGGCAAGGTTTTGGTACTGGGGAGGTGTAGGGGTGGCCTCTGTGATAAGAGTCCAGCAGCTGCCCCATGTTAGATAAGGCATGGTTTCAAACAGCTCCACAAGGGGCCTGCAGGTGGTCAGAGCCAAGTCAGTGAGAGATGTTTGTGCTTCTGTGAGAGTAGATTTAAGAAAAGGGGGAAAAACAAAACAACAATTACTGCACAACAGCAGCTGGGATGGTGAGGAGGGAAAAACAGCCCTGCAGACAGCCAAGGTGAGTGCAGAAGGAGGGCAGGAGATGCCCCAAGCATGCAGCAGCAGCTCCCCTGTGGCCTGTGGAGAAGCCCCTAGTGGAGCAGGCTGTCCCCCTGCAGCCCATGGGTCCCACGTGGAGCAGATCTCCACGCTGCCCTCATTCCCCATTCCCCTGCGCAGCTTGGGGGGAGGACATAGAACAGGGCAGATGAGAGTAAAAAGGTGGTTTTAGTTTGCCTTTAGTTTCTAACTGTTCTGATTTGCTAGTGATAGGCAGTAAGTTACATTCATCTCCCTATGCTGAGTCTGTTTTGCTTACGACAGTAATTGTTGAGTGATCTCCCTGTCCTTATCTCAACCCTTGAGCCCTTTTCATTGTATTTTCTTCCCCTTTCTCTTTGAGGATGGGTAGTGAGATAGCAGTTGTGGTGGAGGCTGGCTGCCCACCACATCAGTTAGTGGTGGGCACAGAGTTAAAACACAGAGTTAAACCACATCTACCTGGATTTGTGCAAAGCATTTGATGGTGTCCTCTATTAGATCATAGTCTCTAAATTGGAAAGACATACATTTGGTGGATGGACCACCCTGTGGTTAAGGAATTGGCTGGTTGATTGTACTCAATGAACTGTGGCCAATGGCTCAGTGTCCAGGTAGAGATCAGCAATATGCCTCATGGCTGAATGAAAATGGAGACAGAGAGCTTGTTACATTAACAAGAAGTACACTGCAGCTGTCAATGAACGTTTTAACTAAGTCAGTATGAAGTACATAAAATCAGGTTATGTTTGGTATATTTAGATACATCTTGGGCCCCTCTACTAGGATCTGCATGTGTGGACCTCACTGGAAGTAAATAGCATCATAGGGGGAGAATCCCCTCCCTCACCCTGCTGGCCACACTGCTTTTGATGCAGCCCAGGATATGGTTGGCTTTCTGGGCTGCAAACACACTTTGTCAGCTCATGCTGAGCTTCTCATCCACCAACAACCCCAAATCCTTCTTAAGGCCATTCTTAATTCATTCTCATCATTTGTGCTTGGGATTGCCCCAGCCCAGATGAAGGAACAATGGAATTAGTTCTTCTTTTTCTCTTTTGTTTTCTCTTTTCTCATATTTTCCTGAAGAACAGCAAACAAGGAGAAAGATTCTTGGTGAGAAATCCATTAGACACAAGAGACTTATAAGTTTTATACTTTCATACCCCTTCAGCCAGGATTTGTCTTCAATTCACAAGTAAGAGTGAGGAGCTTCTTTTAGCACCAAGAGAGCTAACGCAGTTCTTCACTCAGGTGATGTCTTAGGAAAATTCTTTTTTTTTTTTTTTTTTTTTTTTCTTTTATAGACAAAGCCTGAGAGAAAGTCCTGTAAGTCAGACACTGCTTTTGTTAGACTTCTCCCAAATACTGGCCTAAAAAATGTATAGGGCATGAACCCATTATAAATTAAAACAATTTGGAGAACCACAGTAAGGTGTTTGTTTGTTTGTTTTAAATTCCTATGAAGAATGACCTTTCCTATGAATTCCTATGAAGAATTCCTATGAAGAATGACCTTTTTTTTCCCCTATTTTCTCCACAACTGATCTTAGAAAGGTTATCCCTCAAGGAGTTATAGTGTATATGTATCCTCTTTTACCTTGTGTGGCATGAGAATTTTCCTTAGCCACAGAAAACATGAAGTTATTCTCTTTTTGTCCATAGCTCTCTCAGCTGTTCTTTCTTCATAGCCCATTCCTTTGTATTTACCTAGATTAATTAATTTAGACTAGAAGCCTCAATATTTACATCAGACCTTGGGCTAATCCTAATTTCACTCTTCAAGTGAATGGGAAGACTATTCCACACAGGGCTCTGCAACCCCATACATGCTAATAATCATTTCAAATACAGCTTCCATCATCTCATTTTAAATACTGATAAACTGCATCCTGTGATGTACTAATATGTATGTGTGTATATATAGAGAGATATATTTCTCCCACTACTTGGGTTAAGAAATTGAGATATTGTGTAGTGTGCTAAGGATACTTGGAGAGGAATTGAGGAAAGCTGCTTAACTGTATATATATTATTCAAAGTGCAGGTTGAGGATTTTATTTATTTATTTTAATTCTGTTTCCTCATTTGTATTTCATTTACTAAAGGATTCCAATACAAGCTGTTTCTCCTTCTAACTCTTTTGCATTTTTTCTCCTATGAAGAAAGGCTAAGAGAGCTGGAACTGTTCAGCCTGAAGAAGAGAAAGCTCCAGGGTGACCTCATTACAGCTTTTCAATACTTAGGTATTGATTAAGCGGAGCTTAAAAAAGAGATGGAGAACAACTTTTTTCTCAGTCAAATAATGACAGGGCAAGGGAGGCATGGGAGGAGAGAGGGGAGATTTAGATTAGATGTTTGGAGGAGATTCTTCACTCAGTGGATGGTGAGGCCCTGGAACAGGTTGCCCAGAGAAGCTGTGGATGTCCCATCCCTGGAGGTGTCCAAGGACAGGTTACCCTAGGCAACCTGATCTGGTGGGTGGCATCCTGGACCATGGCAGGGGTGTTGGAACTAAGTGGTCTGTAAGGTCCCTTCCAACCAAAGCCATTCTATATGCTATATGTTATATTCTGTTTCACATACTTTCATCACTACAGTACTGACATAGAGTACTATTGCACATTATGAGTGAGGTGGAAAACAAGGAGGAGCCGCACTTAACTGAATGCAACAGTAGTTTTCTGAATCCCTACCAGTCACGGTAGATGCTCTGCAAAATATCTTCAAAACCTTCACTTCCAGGATTGTTTTGGTTATTGAAGCATTCTTCCTGAATAAGATGCTTGATTAAATTACTATATTTCTAATTTTGTAATTCAAGAACAGACTTCCCTTTGCATTTGTATTTCCAGACAAGGTACAACTTGTCCAGAGAAGGAAGGAATGGGCCTTTCATATTGCCCCATATTACTGCCACAGTGTGAGGAAGAGGCCATGAATGTTTTGTTCCTTCACTGCAGCTAAAATAATTTTAAGGTAATGACTTACATACATTATGGTATGTGAGACCCATGTTTTTATTCTGTTTCTGACCCCTCCCTAATGTAAAATAAATGAATAAATAGCAGTTTATTCATCCATTGCTGGGACTGCATTTTTTTTGCTATGGTCACAGAAGAACTTGAATGTACAGCTGAGGCTCATCAAAGTCTGTGAGACCAGTAACACCACCTCTGCTCTTCTCTTGGTGATTTGGTTTACTCTCTGGAGAGATAACAAACTCAAATCGGGAATACAGAGAAACTTTAGATTTAAACATCAAGAAGAAAGGTAAGGTAATGCATACTGGGAAGATGGTCACTTGTTCTTATTTACAGAAAGTGGGGAAAAAAAGGATAGATTATTTTATGGTAGAATAAAAATTACATAGTCAAGAGTTTTCCTAGCTTGGGGCACAGAAAAAGGCTTGCAGTGAGACAGTGGGAAAGTCTAGGTGAAAACAGATCCATGGGAAATCTTACTGTCTCCTGATGGGCTCTGGTAGAACAATCATGTGGTGTATCACAGGAAACACAGATCAGCCAGGATAAATCTGCAGGAGAGTCCATGGATATGGGGCATCCAAACAGCAGCTTCCATAGAGTGTCTTTTCAGCATAAATTGGCAGAATCTGAAGTCCAACACACATCAGTTCAGTTCAACAAATCAAAACTTTATTTCAGCTAAAATGAGGCTTTTTTTCCTGCACTTGGAATATCAACTCACTTTAATGGAAACTGCATTAGTTTTAAAAACCCTTCTGAAAAAAAACTCCTTACTAAGTCAAATACCGTATATATTTGAGCAGGAAATGGCTTTCATTTTTAAAAACTTTTTCGCATTTTTTATAGTCCTTTGATATAACATCATCCTGGCTACATGGCATATTATTTTATGATTTTACGTGATGTAGAAATGATAACTCAGATGGTCAAGAGATAAAGATATTTGAGGCAGTCACCTTAGAAGTATAATCAATATGATTATTTTGATTACATAATCAAGGTTATGATCAAGGTTATCACTGCTGTTGAGAAGACAGCTAAACCATGTTGGACGCTTCCACTCTATTTCTGCCTTTCATATGAAATGATTTGCAGTTATTTCATCAACTTAGTGGTGGAGGAATGTGATATTTAACTTGAGGGATGTCTTCTCCCCTCTCCATCTTCCACCTCCCAATAAAATCTTGTCTAACTTCAAAGTCTCACAAGTTAAAATCTGGTTACCAAAGCAGCTCTCAGCATATATCAACATGCCTTAAAAATAAAAACACTTATTCAAAGGCTGTGCAGCTGTCCATGGCTTCCTTGGTGTCAGATGTGTACTTCTTTCCATTTGTTTCAGACTGAAATGGTGGGAAGATGACCTGTTGTCACTCAGTGCTTAAAGCATTCACGTGTAGTGCTCCAATGTTAGAAGTTAAGCCCTAATTTTACTGTGGGTGCTTGCAGCATGCAGGCCTGGCTACCCAGTGAATCCTGGTACTGAGTTTTCTTTGAAGGTTGCTCTGCCTTGGGATGCAGTGCTTCCCAACAGACTCTTCACTACCTTCAGAAAGTTTTGGCATAAATTTATAGTTCTGTGAAAGTTTTCTTTTCATAGTGCTTATATGTGTCCATATGTTTAGCTTAGGATTTTACTGAAAGAAAATAGATCAACAGAAAGCTTTCATAACCATAGCATACACTATTCATACATACATATCCTTATGCATATACATGCACAAACAGTCAGTACTGTATTACCAAATTCAATCTGATACAGTACGTTAACTTTTTTTTCTCAAATGTCATCCAAAACCAGAAATATATCAGATTCTATTGTGAAACCATATATTTACAGTATTCGTCATCCTACAGAAAAGGGAAGAAATAACAGACTTAGTGAACATTTTGTCCCTAAAACTTTTTAAACCTTCCTTATTGCACAAGTAACCACAGCGTATTTTCTGCCACAGCTGTTTTTCATGTCTGATGTAATTGTTTTGTTAAACATTATTTGTTTGCATTAACTAGATACTGTTATTACTGTGGATACTCATTAAGACATGCCCTGCACCACACTGAGGCTGGGATTTTCAAAAGTTCATAGAATTGGCTTAACTTTGCAGAAATGACCTAAATGGGAAAGGCTACCATTGGATCTCTTTCTATGTTTATCACCAGTTTTTATAATTGTGTGTAGTCAAATATAGCTACATTAACCTTAAGAACAAGCATAACCAGCAAGTACAAATTTGGAAAAAAAAAAAAAAATAGGAAAAGAAAAAAAAGTAGACATGACAGAAATGTCAGTAAATATTTGTGACAAATTCAGCGTTTAACATTTTGCTGTTTTTATTTATTTTTAATTTTTTTAGCTAGAATGCAATTTTCCTGAAAAGCTTAAAATTTATTTTTTCCTGAATACTGACCAAATACAATTTGGTCACAACTACGTTGTGCAGTTTTAAGATGCCTGGTGGTGTCTAGAATCATGCTAATTAAAATACACCACTTTCAAATGACATTCAATTGCTCATTGTAGAGAAATCCAGATACCATGCTACCACACTGCCAGGGTTTGACAAGCACAGTATTTATAGGCTGTGAAGAAGAAAATGGGCCCGGGACATAGCAAATAATGCTATCTGTGGCCCTGTCTTAATGCTTCTGGACTACAAAATAGTCACATGCACTTGCTTGAAATGCATTAGCATGGTTAGCATGCTTGTTAGCCAGCATTAGAAAGGCTGTCATGTGAATCTAATTTGGTTGAGATTGTATGAAAATACTGATTTGCCTGTCAAGAAAAAGCTTTAAAAATCTGTCAAAGTTAATGGATGAGGAAACGCTATAATATATACAAAGTAAGTGTGAAAAGGCAGATATATACAAAGTAAGTGTAAAAAAGCAGATCTTGACCTTTTACTCATCTCTCTTTTTTTTCTTTTTTTTTTCTTTCTTTTTTTTTTTTTTCTCCAAAGTATAAATGAAGGTTATCCAATGGCATTCACAACTGGTTAGCAGAAATATTTTCACAGATTATGTTTTCCTTGTTGAAGACATTGCTGCAGCCAATGGCAGGGTATAGTCAGGCTTCTAGAAAGAATTGAATGTTTTTATGGAGAGCAAATTATCTACATGACTAAATGTATGTGGGGAAATATTTCAAATCATTCAGACAACAAAACAAATTATACTGATCACTTATCCTGTGAATGTCTTATTGCATATCTGCCATTGATGGATGGCTTGTATCATTATGTCAAGCTTTCTGGTCCTTTCCCATATATAAGATATCTCCCTTTCTTTCAGTCTGACAGCATTGCAGTTAAAACCTGTCGAGTGTGTTCTCCCATCTACTTCTATGAATTTCTTCTTTCACTACTAACAAATCAAAAAGCTTCTGGGAAATGCTGGTCTGAGAGCTGTTATAGCCATGGTTCCCAAGCCATGAAGAAAGTCTCTCAGGTGAGGTCTGAGTTTATTAACATGGAGGTACCATGTGCATCTGTAGCTCTGTAGTGTGGTCACTTGGCTCTGCTGGCTCCAATCCAGCTCTAAAGCTGCTCTGAGAGGTTCAGACACAAAAATGATGAGAATCCTCCCCTCGAGCCTTTCTTACTAGCCATTCACAAGATGAGGTATAGGATGGGGTAGGACAAGATTCTCAGAAAATGTGACAGTGCTGTGTCTTACTTGTTTCCTTGCTTCCTTGCTTCTTTGTTGCATGCTTGTTAGCAAGATGGCTCTAGAAACAGCAGTTAGAGAAATTAAAGTTTAATTTTAATGAAGTATAAATGAGTTCATTAAGCACTTTTCTATCTTTTGAAATCTGTATTATGATTTCTGGTGTAGCTTTCTGTAACAGATTCTGTAACAGAATCTTCTCCCTCTCCCTGGTAGCTTTTTACTCACAAGCACAAAGATTTTTGTGTTCATCATCTGTCAGTCAGCATAAGGTACCTTGCGTATCCAAACTGTTGCACTGATAAGATTCAGTCTATTGCAGTACCTTTATATTTCAGCAGTCCCATTAACAATCTTTCATTATGTGGTGCAGCACAGGCTTAAAAACTACAGTACTTAAAACTACACATGCAAAGAAAGGTGCTTTACAGTCTTAGAAAACTCCAAAGAACATGGCAGGCATTAAGGTGATGCTACAGTTCTGAATGGGATGAACAAGTGAATAAAAGCCTTAAAAAAAGACAACCTCTCACCTGTAAGCTTTTTGCTGTTTATGGGCTGATATTCTTTGTTACTTTACATTTTGTTAGTTGGGTCTCTAGTCTTGATGGAATAGGAGAGACTTGCATACTGAACCAACTTTAAGGTACTTGTCTACTTAATGAAATCAATGAGTCCAGTCAGATACTTGGACTGTTCACTGACACTTAGAGAGAAACAGTTGTCCTATGCACGTAAAAATGATGAACCAAGCTAACTAGAAATCATATGAGCAGACCTCTGGGAAAGGCCAAGAAGCAGAATAGAGCCATGGAGTCCTGTGGGATAATTTCTTCTGGGGTTCTGCCTCAGTATAAAATTGTGCTGGGGGAGGGGGGGGGAAGCTCTCGAGGAAAAATAACTCACTTAAACCAACAGCCATAGCACTCCTGAAATGAGAACATGCTGATAAAGTGATGCTGCATTTCCTAGCGGGTTCAGATGAATAACCAGTCAATCAATCATGCCTAGCTGTTTTCTAAATTTGTAACGTATCTCACTTGAGTTCCTTACCCACAGAATACAATTTTCTATTTCTCTGTCTAATCTGATAACAGCTTAAGTGATAGACATATATTCTGCTTGGATAAAATGAAGGAGTAGAATTTCAGGAAGACACCAGAAACCAATTTTTAATAAAAAGCAGCAAGTAAGACTATTCTGTCTAATTGCGTAGTGACAGCTTTGTCAAAGAATTAATGTCTAAGGGTTGAAGGACACACTAGGAACCTTATGCTCGAGTCTGCACTGACCTACTTTACAGTCTTGGATGAATCATTTATGTTCTCTTTGGCTGTATCATAATTCAGCAAGGTAGCTCTGGAAATACAGGAATGTAAACCTTTCTTTTTATCCATTTAGATCTTTAGTGGGGTTGGCTGCTTTAGTTTTGTTTTTATTCTTTAATGCAATGTTATACATTTGTAATTGCATACTTTTATTAAAAATGGTTGCTGCATTATGTTTGGAGAATGTTGTTCCTGAACTATTTGTTTGCAAAACTGAAGCTATAAAATTTTTAAAACTGTTAGATTTTCCCCACACACCGATTTTTTTTTTTTTTAAGAAACTGAAGAAAGCATTGAGTGCATTTGTTCAAATAAATTCTTTGCTTATGTTATGGTCTCTATTAGTTTTTCCTTGACAACTTGATCTCTATTATAACTTTTGTTTTATTTTTGTTTGTTTGTTTGTTTGTTTGTTTTCAGACTTCTGGTTTCCATGACAGCTCTTCATTCCTCAAACCTTCCTACTCTTTTGGTTTGGACTTTATGACAACTTGTCTTCTGATGATTGTGGCTTGCCGGTAACTATAATGTCTAGAATGTGTGGAGCTTCTCATCCACCAGCACCCCAGGTCCTCCTTCTCATGGCTTTTCTCAGTCCAATTTCCAACCAGCCTACATTTGTGCTTGCAATTGCTGTGGCCAAGGTTCAGGACCTTGCACTTGGCCTTGTTGTAACCTCATGAGGTTCACAAAGGCCCACCTCTCAAGCTTGTCCATGTACCTCTGGATGGTATCACTTCCCTGCGGTGTGTTCACCACACCACTCAGCTTGGTGTCAGCAGCAAACTGGCTGAGGGTGCACTTAATCCCACTGTCCATGTGTGGTGTTTTTTCTCATCTGGGCAGCCAACCTCCACTACAACTGCTCTCTCACTACCTATCCTCAAAACAAAAGGGGGAGAAAATATGATGAAAAGGGCTCAACAGTTGAGATAAGGACAGGGAGATCATTCAACAATTATTGTCATGGGCAAAACAGACTCAGTATAGGGAGATTAATTAAATTTGTTATGTATTACTAACAAGCTAGAGAAGTTAGAAACTAAAACCATCCTCCCCCCACCCACCCTCTTCTGTGTTCTCTCCCTGAGCAGCACAGGGGAATGGGGAGTGGGGGACACAGTCAGCATGATACTTTGTCTCTGTCACCCCTTCCTGGTCACTTGCTGCCCCTGCTCCACACAGGGTCCTTCCCACGGATGCCGTCCTTCCTTCCCGAACTGAGCCTGTGGGGGCTGCCCACAGGCAGCAGCTCTTCAAGAACTGCTCCCACATGGCTCCATACCATGGGGTCCATCCCCCAGGAGCAAACTGCTCCAACACGGGTCCCCCACGGGTGGCAGCTCCCCCCAGACCCCCTGCTCCTGTGTGGGCTCCTCTCCACGGGCTGCATCTCATGATGTAACTCTACTGTAGAAGGCCATCAGACCAGTAAAGCAAATGTCATCTACCCTTAGTGACCCATGTTGGCTTTCACCAATCAATTTTTATTTTTCATGTGCCTTAGCACAGTTTCCAGGAGGATCTGCTCCATAATTTTGCTCATCACTGAGGTGATGGTCTGTGGTTTCCCGGCTCTTCCTTTTTTCCTATTTTTTAAAAACATGGGGATTGTTTCCCCTCTTCCAGTCATTGGGAACTTCATTGGACTACCATGACTTCTCAAATAAGATGGATAGTGGTTTAGCAACTACATCTGCCAGTTCCCTCAGGACACACGGATACATGTCTTCAGGCCCCATGGACTTGTTCACCTTCAGGTTCATTAACTGGTCTCAAACCTGATCTCCCACAGTAGGTGGTTCACCATTCTACCAGTCCCTGCCTTTGCCTTCTGGGGCTTGGGCAGTGTTTGAGCTCTTGCCAGTAAAGACTGAGGAAAAAGTCACTGAGAACCTCAGCCTTCTCCATATCCTGGGTAATATGATGCTAAATATTATTTATGGAATATCTTTAGTCATTTCTATTTATCTTCCTTTATTCTCCCTTAAATTCATCCATAAAACCCAATGTTTTCTTTCTTGTCTGCTGGATGGCCCTACTAATGATTTTAAGTATCCACAGCTTGCATGAAGCAGCTGATCTAACCTCAGAAGGTTGAAAACAGGACATATTTCCTCTAGCCTTCCTTTTTGTTTTATCCTCCTGGAGCTCTGTCCTGCAGACCTCTCTGGACAGTCCATAATCCAGGAATACTATGTGGAAGAATATTGCACAAAGTTATAAATTGCACTGACAGCTTATGCTTGCATTTTGGCTATTTGTTTATCTCAAGACCACTGAAATCAAGTAAGTCGTTTACTGATTCAGGATAAGAGAAGGATCTGGCTTCATAAAATTACCATTTTGTAACATTAAAAGGTATGACTTCACCCCACTGAAATAAACATGTTCCACCCAACATGTTTTTTCTTCCATGTTTTTTTCACATGTGATCTCTGTACCATTATTTGACTTCAATATCCATCTCAGAAGTGGAAGCTTTTTATCAGTCAAAAAACCATGTGATATCTAGTTCTATAAAACTGTGTGTTCTTTTTTTTTTTTTTTTTTTTTTTTTACCACGTAGCATTAAATATTCTACAATCCTTTTACTCTGGGCTGGCTAAAATCTGTCCTTTTCCTATGGCACTCTGTTTTGTCTGTACTCCTACTCAGAGGTATTTCACTAGCTTATCTCCTTTCATTATTGTTTAAAGGGAGAAAGCATTGCCAGTTGCTAGTTGATAAAATAAGAAGAAGTGAATGACAGCAACCTACAATTTTATGAAAGAATCTGGTTTTAAAATTTAAATGTAGCTGGCGTCACTTATCTTCGTATAGCTTCTGCCTATGTGGAAAAAAAAATCTCTCTTTTTATAACTGCTTGTCAGCTGAATAATAGAATGGGGGGAGCCAACTTGAAAGACATGGCTGATTGGTGCGATTGAAAAGGCCTTTACAATTAGAGTTCTGGCAGAACACAAAAAAGAAATTGTCTGGCCACGAAGAACGGAGCCTACTTTAGAATTCCCTTTTCTCAGCCAGATAGCATGCATCACTGTTCATGCATTCTCTTGACATTGAATAGAGGACTTCAGAACTACCACCCCAAATTATCCCTTACTGTTTGGTTCTATTTGTGATATTTGTTTGGGGGAGGAAAAAAAAACCTCTATTACTGACTGTAATGGCATGTGGCTAAATTCCATTCCATTTATGCACTTAATCTCTTAAGCTTGTTTCCCCTCCCCCCATCGATATTGCAACACCCACTTTACTTTGATTAACTCTTCTCATATGATGGGAAGAAAAACAAAGTTCTTCCCTTATTCTCACCTTCACTTCATTTTACTTCCTGCTCCCCCTCCTCTTACCCCCCAACTCCACCTCAAACAGTTGTGTGTATGTGAATCAAAAGAGGAAGGAAGCCCTTGCAGGTGTGTTTTGGATTACAGTGGAAGAACAATAGGGCAGCCTTCAGTTAACTCCATGCCTATTCACAGAGAATATTTGTTCTCTCATCTCCTGTGTTATTTAATATTTGAAACTGTCGTCTACTAAGCAGTGTACCCGGTGATGAGAATAAACTTTCATTTCTATTTGAACTATTCTGTGTCACACAATTAATACCCCAGATTTTAATTTGTTTATTCTTAAATAATGATCCATATGAGTGTCTCCAAGCACAAAAAAAGTAATAGAATATGTACAATGGTGAGATGCATTTCCCTGCCTTGAAAACAGAAGTGGGGGAGGGAGGAAAGATGTTGGTAATGGCATGCATTTGACTCCTTCTTGCATGTAAAATCAACATGCTAAATATTTATTTTATATTTCCATAAATCTTGCAGATTTAAAAGCACCCCTGTCAAGGTAGCTTTCATCATTTTTACACTATATGTTTTTAAATTGCTGTTATATATAACAACCACTGAAAGCTGAACAGTGACATTTCTTTCCTGACTGAAATTCTTGCTGTTTGTAGTTAAAGAGCTGCTCATTAGGGCTATTTTTATCCTTTCTTTTAAAGAAGTATAGGAGAATGTGAAGCTTCCAAATTCTGACAGTAGCTAGAGAAGGGGATAAGAAGGGTCAGCCTTAGTTCTATTCCTTTTTCTTTCTTTTCTTTTCTTTTTTCTTTTCGTTTCTTTTTTCTTTTCTTTTCTTTTCTTTTCTTTTCTTTTCTTTTCTTTTCTTTTCTTTTCTTTTCTTTTCTTTTCTTTTCTTTTCTTTTCTTTTCTTTTCTTTTCTTACCACCACTGTACCTATTTTATGTAGAATATTCATATTCTAGCTAAGCATTATTATTTTTTTTAAGGGAATAAAATCACTGATTACCCTGGCAGGAAAAGCAAACAAACAAACAAAAACCACAATACTTTTGTTACAGGAGATATCACAGATCTTTAGAGCAACATCTTGATTTGGGGGAAGGGTAAAACATATATTTAAAGTCTGGGGTGTTGTGATGAAAAAAAAAATATATATTTTTTTTCCATTAAATAGAAAACATATGTTTTAAACAACTCTCCACATGAATTCTGTAAACTACTCAAGACTTGCTACAGCCCTTTAAGAGAGTGTGAGATGGCTGGCATTGTTGGCTATGTTCCCCAATCCTAACGTTTCCTCTGCAGCAAGGCTGAAAGCGAGGTGTATCAGTACTTGAATATTCAAATTATGCTATGGATCTTTTGTGGAAAGTCTAAAGCTGTATCATACATAGAAGACATTTTTGCATTCTGAATTACAGCAAACAATAACAAAGATTCATCTTTTAGTGCTTTGTATTGGTTACAAGATTTATCTGACAAGAGACTCATGGAGGAAGGTATCATATTATGGAGGCAGTTTAGCCTTGCTCCAGTGTCATGTTGAAGGCTTTCCCAGTAAACATGACTATATACGAGTTAATGAGAAAAAAAATTAATTTGAGCTGGGAAGACAAAGGTGACGTGAGTATTGGTAGCCAACTTATTTTCACTTGCGCTGATGCCTTGAATGCTGGTGTGGTTTAATGAGGTAATCTGTTGGGTCATCTGTTCTTGTACGGACCTTGGATTTATTTTTGTTCCATAACTGGTGAAGCCACGGTTTAAGACCAAATCCTAGGCAAGCTATAAGGATGCAGCTTTAATTATCTGGTGGCTGTGTTCTTTAATGTATCATCTTTATGTTGTTCAATCCAAAATTTCTCTGGACTGGAACTGCAAAAGTTTGATCCCAGGAGATTTACTCTAAGCTCTGGATATCCACTCCTCACTCCCCCCTCCTTCCTCTTTCAAATCTAGGTCAGCCCAAAGTGATAGAAATGCAGGCAACTGGAATTGCTGCCCACTTTGCAAATTTGGGCTTAAGTGTGTAATGAAGGATGATTGTGCTACCTGGCGTTATTCTCCTTAGTGCACAGCTGAGATTTCTTTCTTCACTTCAAACTCAGAGAGCTACTATTGCTCTGTGCATGACCACTGAGCTGCCATCACCTTAAGAAAGTATCACATGCTTTCTTAATGCAATAGTCTTGTAAATAATTTATCCCCATGAAAGTGGAGAAACAGGTAGGTACACTAACAAATGAAAATCCAAAGGCAAGTCTAAATCTTCATTCAAACTCACCATGAAAGTGACCTTTGCTCTGATCTGAAAGACCATTTCTCTTATCAGTAAATGGTATTGCTCTGAAGGACAAGGGTACTGTTTAACAGTATAAAGGTTTTCACTTAACAGTACCACTTTTATGCTGGAGCTCATAGCAAATTTTAATCCTTCTGCAAAGCTTTAAATCCTCTCCCTCCTATGTAAATTTCTTCACACTTTAAGCTTTCCTTCCACAGGCAGAATTCATTTTTCTCTGTTTGTGAATCAGAAATAGTGTTCCAGGGACCTTGAGAGGTCAGCTAGTCCAATTTCTCCCCCAGCTCAAGCATCTCTCAGTCACTCCTGCCAGTGTTTTGAAACTTTTAAATAACATCAAACAATGGAGAGACTGTACTTTTCCTAGGAAACCATCATTTAAACTATAATATATTGTTAATTTCTCTTCCAAATCTATGCTGTTGCAGTTGACATCTGTATTGGTTGGACCTCCCCAAACATGCTCAGCAGAAGTGCAGTGCTCCTGTGTCTGTATACGATAAAGCAGCAGATCCAAGACAGCACTGATGTATCCTGTTTATCACAATGGCAGGTCTACTCTAAAGCTTAAGTGGCTGCTCAGTTAAGTGTTAATGCTACTAATTACTTAAATTCTACCAATTCAGGCACGAACGTCTTTCTGAGGTAGCTTATCTTTGATTGTTAGGTGCTGGTAAGGAGTAGGGTTATAAAACAGACTAACAAAGTTTGTCTTTCTCTACCTATTAATGCTTTGTCTGAAACTTCAACTGAGTTATTTTCATATTCATCCTTAACAAAATGAATGAAATAATTCTGTATCAACAAGCAAATGTCACTTGGTATGCTTGTGAAAAGGGGCTTAAAATTTGAGCAACCATCATTTTTTGTATGTACACAAATAAACCCACTTTTATACCATTATGCAAAAAACTATTAATTATCATCGTAATCAAAGGAAGTAAGATTCTTATTTTCTCTGAAATGATTTATCCTATTCAATTCCAGGCACAGAACATTTTCTAATAAATAATTTAGACTATTTATGTAAGTCTTGATCTCCTCTTCACAGATTCCTGTTCAACATCTTTGGGAAAGTGCTTTCTGTATATCATTACACAGAGAATTGGTGTAACAAACAATCATCTGAACATTAAGATAATTGGAAGGAAATAATAGAAGTACTTCCTCTTTATTTAGCCCTAAAAGCACCTCTCAACTCTGTTTATATTTAATACAAGTGTTAAATTTGGGTGGATTAATACTGACTATAGTCTGAACCATTTAAGGAATCTCAACCCAAAGTAGAACTTTATCTGACATTAATTTGAATTACTTCTACTTGTGTCAGCACTATTTAAAATGAATCAATGAAGGTTTCAGAAGAAAAAGCCTTGTCATCTACTCCCAAATGGACTAAATTAATTAAACTATTGGAGCCAAATCTATGACATGTTTTATATATTGTTACTTTTTATGGATTTGCTGCTGATATTGATTGGATTGAGAAGATGAGCATTTTTAATGGGATAAAAAGGAGATTTTTTGGGTTGTTTTTCTTGTTTTTGTTTGTTTGTTTGTTTGATTGATTTTTAATGTATTTGTACAAATTAATTCCAAGGCAATAAACAGTAGAACTTTTCTAGGTAAACATGCCAAGAACTTTACAACTACAGAAGAAAGGTGAGAGAAGACATTTTATTTAACTCATCTGTTCCCAAAAGCACAACTTGTGGAAGATTGCTCTTATATAAAGTGTGTTAGCATGCAGGGAAATCAATCCCCTTTTGGACTGGAGATATTCTCACGCACACAGCTTTTTCTCCTATTGTGGTGGTTTTACTGTGCTAGACAGCTAAGCATCACAACCACTCTCTCACTACCCCTCCTTAGGTGAGGAGGGAAAGAAGTAAAGTAAGGAACAACTCACGGGTTGAGATAAGAATAATTTAATTAAAGGGAAAATAATAATAATTATTATTAAGGAAAGATTATTATTAACCAAACAATTTACCTAAGGGAGGGGGGGGGGTGAAAAGCAAACAAACAAACAAACAAAAAAAAACAAACAAAAAAATTAAAGGCTATGTGAAGTGCAGAGGAAAGAAATTACTCTTTAATTCCCACAAATGAGCAATGCCTGACCACATCCTTGAAGCAGGGCCACAATGCATGTAGCCAGTGTCTGGGGAGGAGGACCGACGTTTTCACAACAAGAGCCCACCCGTCTTCTCTTCTTCCTGTTTCCACCTTTTATTGCTGAGTGTGACATCATAGGGTATAGAATATCCCTTTGGTTGGTTTAGGTCAGCTGCCCTGGTGATGTTTCTTTTCTCACTTTTTTGCCCACCCCCTAGGAGGGTTAGAGAGAGTCTTGATGCTGTGCCACTGCTGCTCAGCAGCAGACACAACACTGGTATGATACCACTGCTGTTCTACAAGTGCAGAGCACAGCACTGTATGGGCTGCTGCTGGGAAAGTTAACATCCCAGCCAGACCCAGTACACCTATGGAGGACTGTAAGTGACAAAAGAGCAATTCTGTAAGTATTACAGTTAATAGAGAGGGAAAATATCTATTAGCTTAAGCTAAACTGTGTTGTAAATCTTTAGGAGGAGATGTTCAAGGGCTAATGATGATTCAGATCTTATTCCTATTTACAGTAAAGACTGGGCTTAATAAAGATGCCTTAAGTTGTGCAAAGACGCTGTAGTGTAATTGAGGGTAGGCTTATAGCCTCTAAAATTTTCCCAACTTACTTTCTGAAGATGCTTTTTTACATCTGATTTTATTTCAGGACAAAAAGTATTTTCAGTCCTGGAATGGCTTACCAAAAATAACAGGAAAGAATGGAAGGAAAATGAAAAAGAATGTAAATGTCTGGTTTAATTATTTCTATATCTTCCAACTAGATAGGTGTGCATAGTTAATTACAAAAATGGTTAAGACAAATGCTATTGGCTACCATTTAAATCCATTTTAGAATAGGAGAAATGTTGGTAATGGGAATAAGCTTGACCTAGGCCAACCCACTTTACCAATAATAATAGATTTATTGAGTAGAAGGTGAATGAGGGAGCAAAAAAAGCCTGAAGAGCTGTTAGAAAACTGCAGTACGAGTGGTTTCCTAGAGGGTCTTCCTATGCTCAGAGGACCGGAACAGTCACAGGAACCTGAGTCAAGGTTTCCTGCATTTTGACTTATTTTTTGAGAATGAGTTCTACCAGAATAAATATTTAGTCTTTTCCTAGTACAGATTTAATTTTCAGTGATGAAGCAGTATTAATAAAGTGGTAGTTGCACAAGTGCAGGAATCTAAGTAAAAGTAAAGGGAAAGATATTAATTCTTGATATAGAGAGGACTGAAGAATTAATTTTCCAGAGGCAAGTTCTGATTTATTCCATGACATGAAATCCTTAATGCTCATCTTGGTGTTTGTCTAGTTTCCTTTTGTGGCTCAGAGTTCAGTGGCAGTCAGTCCAGATGGTGTTGCTTACATCAAAAATGTTTGGTTATGAATTATTATTACTGATGTTGAAGCTGTGGTTGCTGTCTTAGCAGGTAGGGAAAGGCACTGCATTACAGATCTGTGTGCCTTCTTCTGTGTACCATGTTCATTTAGTTGTAAAATTCTCACTTGAAGGGCAAACCACCCAAAAATTGCATTCAGCACTTGTCTTGTGTGCTCAAAGACTGAAGTACAGGCAATAGTGTCTCCTCAAAGCTTTCTACCACTTCTGTCTCAATTTCTTTCATGGTTTTCTCTATTTCTGGTATGAATGGGTTGGTATATATCCAGAACAGGTCCTTTAAAATGCTTTCAATATTGTCCCCTGTAATTTGGTCATGCTATTTTATCCCTTTGGGGGGAGAGGGTGGGAGGAAGGGGGAGAGAGAAATAAGCACTTTAAATATTATAAATGCTTAGGCTTTCAATTGTTTTGTTGTCGGTAATGTTCATTGCTATAAAAATGAACTTAAATGGGCCTATGAGCTGCACAGGCAATACATTGGCTTTCTACCAACAAGTCCATGTCATGAAAACACTGAAGGAATCAGTTGATCAGATATTTATTACAGATTTCACAAACTTTTTTTTTATGCCTGGTATTATAAAATGTTGCTTTCTTTCATGCTTTATTTTAGTCTTTGTGTACCACCATATTCATTTATTTATTTATTTAATGTAATTACTGTTTATGGCTTTTGGCATTTCCCAAGTAGATCAATAACATCTTGTGGCTTTTAACATTATTTTTGGGAAAACCGCTGACACTTTCAAGCATTCTGAGTGAGGGCTTTGTGTGTGACCAGGTTATTTGTCCATTCACTGTGAAGTAGCAAGGATGAAAAATAAGCCAAACTTGACATTTTTGGAAACTGGTGTTGTTTCTCTCATAGAGAAAACGAGGCTGACATTTTAAAGTATGCAATGAATGTATGAATGTAATGCTATGCCACTGATTTACTGTGCAATCAGCCAAAGTGATTTGTCTGATTTCTGGCAATTTCTGGAGAAGTGGGCAAGGCATGATAAAATGTTCTAAAAGGCAAATAGGCTTACAAGGATAAATTAAAAAAAAATATTGGGAAATGTTTTTGCAGTGTGCCTAACTCTCTTCCACAGTCTTAGGCTGGTAATTTAGGACAGGTATTAGAAAAGTTTCTCTATATATTCTTGCCTATACACCTAATGTCCTGCCCTGTGAAGATAGCGATAGGTAGCTAATGCTGCTGAAACAGCCAGCGGAGTCTAGCTGTCTATCGAGTATGACCTGTAGGCTTGTTTAGGACTGAATGTAGGACTTTATCCTGTGGGAATATGGACTTAAAGACATACAATACCTTGTACCTAAGAAATACTCTTGAGTGTCTAATCTAGATTAATTTCTACCCCTACCAAGGGAACTGCCTGGGCCAAATTTTGGCTTTATTGTGTTAGGAAAGAAGGGATAAGTAAAATGAGATTTATTTTTATTTTTTTTACAATTTTCCCTATCACACACAATTTTACTCCTAACATTACTTTTTCTAGGCAGTCGTGATATTTTCATTTCTGCTCCTTTTTCATTCTTATCCTATCCTCTGTGTCCAGCCATGGTATTTATCCAGAATGGTAAGAAGGCCAAGAAGTAGAACCTACATTATCCTTTTTAGAGTATTACAACTCTGGCACAGCACTTTCCCTTAACCTCTGGAAAATAGTGTATTTTCCCATGGCAAACCTACTCGAAGTGGCATTTCCAGGTTTGTGACTGTGTGTCTTTGTAAGCTCTCTTTCCAGAAGGGAATTTCCTTGAAGGTTATACAGAAACTACTATAACAAGTGACCCAGCTGCATTCCCCCACCCCTTGCTACTACAGCCCCAATTTGTGACGTCAAGTAACCATGTGTTTCACTCCAGACCATACAATTGCAGCAGCACAAGTCTATATTATCACTCAGAGACACCAACATATCTCAGATTTAAAATCTATGTTAAAATGCTTCCAGCTTGATTTTTTTTTTTTTAATTATTAAAATGTGGGGTGTTAGGAAACAGTATCATCAGCTTCTTACCTCCAACCAAAGTCTTGTTTGTGCGTAGGAAGTGTGAATCAGTTTGGATTCCAAACACACATCCACACGTCTGAGGAATCTTAATGAAGGAATATGTCACCAGCTCCCATACATTTATTTTTCTTAAATATATTCCAGAAGAATCTAGTAGGTTTATAAAGATTACCATGCCATTAAATCATAATAGTAGAACAGAGTTTTTACTGAACCAGAAAACAAGCAAATGAATAGAGGCAGTGAGATGACAGCCTGCTGTGAAACCAATGGTTACAAATCGGTTTCCTCTAGTCACAGTTGCCTTTAACTGCTTTAGATTCTCAGCAGCTTTTCATTAAGAATCTCCATGTGCCCTTTTGAAGAAGAAAGTGCATGACCCCTTTATTTTTGGAAAAGCAGGTACAATGTGCATAATATCAACTTGAGACTGGTAAATTGGTAGATTGTTATTTAAAGTGTTTTAGGGGGGCAGTTTCTTTACAAGATTAGGTAAATTTCCAACAACATACGAATAAGCCACACAGTACAGTTATTTTTTTTCCTGTATTTATGCAACTTGTAATTAAGGCTGATGGCATATCAATTTAATTGTTTGATAAGCATTTGTTTGTTTTGGTTTTGCTCATATTTTTGTTTCTGTCAGATAGGAACTTCCTTAAGAAATACCTACTTTAATAAAGCATCTCTTTTTACTGATAATGTTATGTTCTTAACCAATTTTTGTTTGCTTTTGTTTTGGGTTGTCAATATTCAGAATAGTCAAGCTGGAGTATTTGGCATATGTTTGGGTATATAAACTCAGATGTTTTTGAAGTTTTCTTGGTTTGGTGTTTTATTTTTCAAATCAGCTATTGTGTTTTGTCATTTTTTACAGAACAAAAATTAATTCCCAATCAACCTCAAGAACTTACTCTTTCATTAGGAATCAGATATTTTATTTAAAGGTATTTCCCATCAACATCATTGCTAAAAAAAAAAAAAGTAATAAAGGTAATGCTACATTATTTCTGGAAATAGCTGTTACTCAGAGATTTTCCCAAAACTCTGTGAGGTTAATTTTTGGTTAAACAGTCACAGTTCTAGTAGCTTACCTAAATAAGCTAATCCTGATGTTACTGAAATTGGACAGTATTGCTCAGAAGAGAATCTTTCATCCATAGTAGGATTTATGGTATGGAAATTGCTGAACACTTCGTAGTGTGCTAGTTTGTGACCTGGGGTTCACAAGTACAAAGGAATTGCAAAGATATATGATAATACAGGATAACAGTTTAATTTCTGAGGTTGTCTGAGTAGCTATAAAGTTAATATCTCATCTCTTCTTCCCCCACCTACTAACCCACAAGATCAAACTGGGTCATGCAGTTCTGGAAATAAAGAATTGCCTAATAGTTATGGACATCATTCTACAGTTCATCTCTATAGGGAGAATAAGGTTGGAAGAGATACCTACATACGTGATAGATCAGACACAGTTATAGTTCCTAGTTAGGGTAATTAGGCATGACCTGAGCTAAACACAGAACTCCCAGCACTTTCAGCTCCAGGGGTGACCTACTTTTTTTGGATTGATTCAAGTCCTGACATTCAATATTCTGTACGAACAGAATTCATGTTGAATTCTAAATGTTTCATTCCAGAACTACAGCTTACATGTGTATATCTGGGTATATCTACCAAAGAAAAAATCAGTTCAAATCTGACCCTTCATATTTTTTCATCTCAGCTCCTGGTGTTCCAAAGCCATTCAAGATAATAAGTAACACCTTCTGTGAAGTATCACTCTCACGTTGATTTCAACGTACTTTGGATCCCAGCCACATTAGTCAGCCCTATCTAGAAAGAAAACTCAAATCCAGAGGGAATCCTTGAGCAAAGGGTTGGAGTTCAGCCACCTTGACAGCCTTTGCAAAAACACAAATAAATTGACTTCTGTTGGTGTGTGTGTTTGTCTCACATACACTACTGCATTTTGAACTAACATCATCAGCAATTTGCTGCAGCTGCTGTAGTTTTGACAGAAACCCAGGACTGTCACTGAGATTTTACAGTAGAACTGCTCTAGAGATTTTAATGCTTCCTTGTATTAAGGTCCTTGTTATCTCTGTTAAATTTTACTTATTCCCCCCCATGTCATAATGCCCTCTACTAGGTTAACAGCATGAAGGACATTCAGAGCCTACAATGGTCTTTTGTGGACTTGCTTGGTAGGAACGTCAGGGTAAATCCTCCAAAAACAATGTTCAGAAGAAGCTGTACAAGAAGCCTGAGAAATGCAAATCCTATTTAAATAAGGAAATGATGTTCTTCAGTGATTGCAATAAAACCAGCTTGAGCAAGCCAGGAATGCAAACGAAATCAAAAGACATACAGTCTGGCTTGACTGGCAATAATACTGTACATGTTGTGGAGAAACTGTAAATGACAATGAACCAGAATACTCAAAGTTCTCACATGAAAGGGACCAGTGGGATGTGATTTGGGCTAGAATATCATTGGTTCTGGGCCACTGAGATTATTTAGGAAATGGCCCATCCTCCCAGTTTGCCAGTAATGTTTGTGAGTACAAGCAAACCAAAGTCAGAAGGGGAGGGAGTTTGGAGGGGAAATCCCTGACGTTTACTCTCATACAGCTACTGTATAAACCAAACTCATTAAAGCGTTATGTGTTTTTTGTTGTTGTTGTTGTTTTGTTATGTTTTGTTTTTAATGTCTCTGTCTCTCATTCAGAATAGGCCTTTGAGGGCTGCTGCTGTATTTATCCAGGCTACGGGGCCAGATGCATGAATTCCAACTCTCTCATCAAGAGTGTGTAACACACTGAATGAAAATGGGAGGAACCAATCAAATAATGTGTGCAGATCTGGAATTCATCCTAATTTGCTGCATACCCCCGCCTAATTGACAAAGAAAGAATAGCAGAGGATCAATTGATACAAGAGGATACAAGTGAGATGGCTGAACATCTTTGAGGCAGTTTCTGCATTAATAATACAAACAGGACAATTACAATTCCTACTGTTTATTATCTTTCATTGCTGATCTATTATAGTTATACCCTTTTCTAAATCAAAGACCTCATTGTGTTAAACAATATACCAATATGTATCAAAGAAGGAGTTCCTATTCCAGACAGTTATATTTCCTGTAACACACACTACACACAACATTTGATCAAAACAGTTACCAGTGGTTCTGATATACAAGGGATAAGGCTTGTTTCACATGTAATAACAGTATTATTATTTGCTACAAAAGCATCTGCATATTGTAATTGAAAAGACAGCATGCTAAGTCTTACTTCAGTACTTGCTTTTTCACTGTTATTGATGGTGTGGTGGCTTCATTATAAGATTGTAGTTATTTAGTTTTGGGGGGAAAACATTGCATCAGAAAAATGGTCTCAGTAGTTATATTTTCATAATGTTTTGGTATCCCTGATCACAGTAATGTTTAACACTGCTTCACTATTGCTCTTATACAAATACTTTTAGAGTAAAGGTGAAAGCTACTAAATATATTGATTTTGCCTAATTGAGGAAAATGCAGAAGAAACCTTAAATATAAGGGGACACATTACAATTTCAAAGTCTCTGAATACTTAAATGATATGTGAAATATGATACAATTAAAGGTTATTTTAAATTTAAATAAAGTTCCAAACTGGGGGAAAAAAAGAAAAAAAAAAAAAAAAAAAAAAAAAAGAAAATATCAAAGTATTGAAATCTGTCAGTTTTCAATGGTTAAGGATCTGTTCTCATTGGCTTGATAGTGTACTCTAAACTTAAGAAATGCAGAAAAAAAAAAAAAAGTAAATAAAAATTCTGTACACTAATTTAAAAATATTTGGCCATAAATATACTACTTTTTAACATGGAATAATGCTTGATTATTATGGAAGCATTCTGATTATTGTAAGTATTTTTAAAAAAGATGTGTATCAATTTATTCTAGCAGTAAATCCTAGATTTGCTTAGATCTTCACAAGATCAATTGTGCTGCTTTCCAAGAGAAATTAATATTAAAGAGTTGATATCTCATACAGTGCCTGTAAAGATTAGAATAGCTTACCAGTGTACATCAAAGATTTATCCACCTTAAGCTCCTACAAGAGAAGTTATTTTTTTTTCACACTTCCACAAGCTATGCATGCATAAGCAAGTAATGTTGAGCTGAGATGAAGGGGAGGTGAGGTATATCTGATGCCAGCAAAGACAATACACAGATGAGAAAAAGCTATTTTATAGCATCTAGATGCCATTTTCACAGTTAACAGATGTAGGTGGAAACGTTTCTGTCTTAATGTAGGAATATTTATTTGACTATTCTTGATCTGTCTGCCCTCCCCCTACACCACCTTAAATTTAAAAATGATTATATGATTAGGTGACACCCCCCTACAGATGGAAAGATAATTCATATTCTATAAATTGGTTTTATTTGTCATTAATTGCATTGTGCAGGGATTTGGTTAACAAAGTATATTTAAAGTATTACCAAACACAGCCATCTGTAAGGATATTTAATATCAAAATCAGTGACAGATCAGTTCATGGATCAATGTTAAGCTTGAGTAAATGAGGGATTTTCTCACTTTGGGAAAAGAATGCTGTTTGTGAAAACTGAAATACACTGCTGGTAGCAAAGCTGGGCCCTTTTAAGTCTTAATAATCATTTCTTCATTCTAAAAATTTTACCGTAACCTGTTACAAAAAGACAAGATTCCAGATGAGTCCATAAAGACATGGTCAAGGAGAAAACAGTGCTCACAGCCTGGACACCTGTAGAGCTGAGCTTGTTAGAGAACCCACTTTTTTTTTTTTTTTTTTTTTTTAAAATATATAAATAGTATTGTCACTTTCTAAGGGGGGCTTTTTTTGTACTTAGCCCTTAGTCAAAGGTTTTCAAGAGTGGTTATTCTCCATATTCAGGTTTTGTAAGATGTGGTTGGAATGTCACTTTCATTGTCTTGAGACAAAAGAAATAGTGGTTCTAGGTGTCTCTACAGGGCAATCAGTAAAATCAAGCATAGTTAAATACTTGACTAGTTTTCTCTCAGTCTCTCTGTTTCAATTCTTTACTAATCTTTGAAAAGTGTGTTGGGATCTATGATGTAAATCACTCATATAGGAGGATTTTATTTACCGTTTACCTGTTTCATTGAACACACATTCAAATGCTGGGTTATGTTTAGGGCAGTCATTGGTTTTGTACTATAAAAAGTCAGAAATATATTAAAGCTTATCACTGCATGCCTCATAGGAAAAAAAAAAAAAAAAGCTATTGATTGCTGGGTAAAAGCAGGCAATGGCTACTGCTGTAGTCTATTTTCAGGTTTATAGCACTGTTGTTAGGCATTAGGTTAATGGAAATCATAGTGTAGTCATGTAGTGTCAGACTGTGATTTGGCACAAGACCTGACAAAGATTCTTGGATAAAGTCAGCACTGAAAAGTAGGAGAAGTAGGGTGGCTGGAAAGGACAGTGCTGTTTATCTTCATTTTAGAAATTAGGCTTTCATTCTTGGGAAAATAAAATAAAATAAAATAAAATAAAATAAAATAAAATAAAATAAAATAAAATAAAATAAAATAAAATAAAATAAAATAAAATAAAATAAAATAAAATAAAATAAAATAAAATAAAATAAAATAAAATAAATCAAAAAAAAAAAAACAAACAAACAAAAAAAAAATTGAAAGACCGGTATTAAAGCTGCTTAAAACAAACAAACAAAAACCTTAAAACATTGCTTAAAACATTGTCACAGCATTGCAGTGTTGTGACTCAAGTGAAAATCTCTAACCTTTGGTAACCTTTGGGGAAAGAGAAATATAGATGCTCAATTCCAATTTTAAGTAGCATCTTCAACTAAGCTAATAACTATTGATATAAGTAGAATTTTCGTTCTTGTGAAATTTACTTAAGTCCCAAAACTCAGGGATAGATGTTAAATACTGAGCTTAGATAAACACCTAACTTTTACACTGCTGAATTTGTGTCGTGAATCGTGTATTTCTCTATCTTCTGGAAGAAGGCAGTCTTTATTTTGATGTCATAATACATAAACATTCATCAGCACCTTGGGATTTATCAGACTGCCTGGTGGCAATATCACCTTAAGAGTAAAAATCAGGTTTCATTTAAATCAACATTTCTTTTTTGTAATTTCCCCCAGTGCAAGCACTAAAAGATAGAAGACATCAATAGCTAATGATTGCTAATGACAGCAACAGATTGTGGTATCACTACATAACAAATTGTCACTCATCATGCAAGCCCTGGCCACTGAAAATAAGCATGGTTTTAGCCCAACCCAATGGTGTTGAAATAAAACATATTAGACTGAACTCACCAAACCACAGTAACCCATTAAGATACAGTAGCATGCTTTATTGTATTTGTCTTTTCATACCAGGGGAATAGGTTGACTTAGTACCTTTGACTAAAAATATTTTAATAGATTTCTTTTATTTCAGATGTTTTGCTTTACCACAACTTTTACCTTTAAAAGTATGTCTTATTTTTACTGATTTGTCATCATTTTAGATATTTCATTTAAAGAAGGCTGACAATCAAGGTCAAACATAGCATCTGAATCAATTTTATGTAGAGTACTGTAAAATTTACTGCTAATATAACACTTCGTTTATGAGGTTTGATTGCTATTTTCTTTTGAAACATCAATATTTACATGCATTGTAATATATATATATTTCTTTAAATGATATCTTCATTACAATTGTGGAGAAGGGAAAAATAAAATTACCTTTCTTCAAGCAACATTTTAATAGAAGTTACAGTGGGGACAGCTTAATGGCTACCTGCCATTTGTAATGTAGATCTGTTTCACATGTGGCCTCTGCATAGGAGTTATGTGCATATCTTTTAATAGGGGGATAGTTAACATGTTTTTGCTGGTGGATTTTTCTTTAGTAGATTCTAAGTGTCTCAGATATACTTAATTTATCTCTAAACTATTTCTGGAAAATAATTTAATGTGTTTTTTTTTCGTTGTTTTTGTTGTTGTTGTCTGTTTGTTTGTTTGATGACTGATAGTATTTAGGAAGAAAAAAAAAAAGTAGAGTTATGCTGTATTGTTTCTCTCATTGAGTGACAGGTTACAAGGTCTTATCTTTAGTCTCTGACTGAATAGGTGTAACTCCTGGAAGTATATTGTAGATGGGAATATTCATGAGTTGAAAACTAATAACTATTATCCAATATTTCCTTAGAAGATACCAATTTACCTTCCAGAAAAAAAAAAAAAAAAAGTATACTAAAATTTTTGTAGAGCACGAATGTAATGAAGGTACTCCACATATATGTAAAATACACTGATTAGTGCCTCATGGCAATGTAAAAACATGAGCAGACAGTAAGATATAAAAGCTTACTCCCCCCCATCTCCCCATACACACACACAAGAAAGGTTTTTTTCATCTAAACATTAAAAAAAAAAATCTCCAACTGTTCTGTGAGCTTACCAAAGGCACTATACTGACTAAATCTTAAAAGTGATTTTCTTGTTCTAAAGCCAATATCATGAAAGGAAAAAGCTACTAAACCTCTGTGCTCAACCATCTTACATTGTTTTTGCTACGAAACCTGTGCCCAAGACCATCCAGCCTCAAGATCACAGCAATTAATGACACTTGCTTATTCCTGTAATTTCCTGCTGATTATTGTGGCACTCTCAAAAATAAATAACATAATTGGGCAGGATTTTAATTGAGCTGGCTGCGATACAGAACTGGAAGTTGTTCTCAAGGGAAAGATGATATACGACTAAGTGAAAGCAAGCAGAAGAGGCCTGAAGCTCTTGCATCACCTCTGTTTAGCCATAATAATAATAATAATAATAATAATAATATAACTACTGTATACTATTTCAGTTGGTTCTTCATAGACAAACCCACAGTACTACCACCTTTTCACTTAACAAGCTTTGTCTCCTCATCTACTTTCCTTCATTCATCATCCCACATGCATCTCACTTGGCTTTCACTTTTTAGATTCATAACAGCATTTGCAGATCTACCCTTCACGTATCAGATTGTGTTCATTATAGGAAGTAACCTTCCAGCATTCTCCTGAATGCAACTGCAGAAATGCAGGAATTCATTACAAAACAAAAGCAAAGGCCCAAATGTGAAAAGAAAGTAATGTCCTTTCTTCCTGTCTTGTCTCTTTTTTTCTTTCTCTCCATTTTCTAACTAGCTATTGTATTGTACAAGTATTTGTGATAAAGTAGCTGCAATGAAGAGAAACACAGACTCTCTTAATAATGTTTCAAGTAGTCTGTCTTGACCTTTTTAAAAGAGGTTTGTGCTACACAAGACATGAAAACAGATCCTATTCAAATCAGGACCCCAAAAATAAAACTCACTACATTAAATATTCACTTTACAACTATCACTAAGCCAGATGGTTTAGTCTTGATATCTTGGCACCTTTCTGCTCATTTATATTCCTCTCTCCCCCACTCAAAAACCATTGTAATTGCCAGTATCTTTTTTTCTTGTCAAGTTCATTTGTAACATGCTCACACAAGAGAGGAGAGAGCAGAATATTAGAGCACAAGCCTGTCTGCATCGAAATCAGAGGCACACAGCAATGATTTGTCTATGTGGGTTTCACAGAGTACATCTGAAGCATTTCATACATCTGAAGCATTTCAGCAGGAAAATACTAAGTACCATGATGATCCATAAATAACACAAAGCATTAGGATTTCCTTTAAAAAAAAAAAATAATTATCATATGTAGCACAAAGAGCAACTGTACTGGGTGGCCTAGACTGCCCAGTGGGACTGATCTGGAGTGAGAACCACATGGAAAGGTTTATGTGCTGCTGGCCTGTTGACATAAATGTAGATTTGAATTTTCCTCTGTTAAGGGAAGATGTACAAGATTCATGATTACTCATTACTCATTCTCCTCTTCTAGGAGATTCACTGGGCTTTTGAAATTTCTGCCCTCAGCTGTCCATGCCCTGCTAACCCTTCCTTTCCTACACTAGACTTGATAGAACATTTTTTTTTTTCAATATGTATCACTTGAATACAGGAAAACAGTCAACTGAGCTTCACGTATCTACAGATAGAGATGAACAAGTCTAAGAAAGTCAACAGACAGACTTGCACAGATCTATTTAAAATAATACAGAAGCTTTTATGGACATTATTTTTTGGACAAGAGCCTTCTTCTCCTTCAGTTTAAATGAAGCTGCAATCAAGTGAGACTTAGGTAGATGAGAATATGAGCTGAATATATAGTCTTTTTTACTGGTTTGCCTAAATATGTTTATATCTTCTTAAATTAAACCTGTTTAACTGTGAATATAGATTCATCCCAAAAAAATGATGTAAAAGCCAAGTAAACTGAAATGTTGAAATGTTCTACTATCCAGATTAAAATTAGTTATATCATTTGCACCTGTCAATTTAAGGAAACAAATTAAACTGATATAATTTGAGCTTAATTCAGAATGAGTTTCCACACATGGTTTTACAGTGAATTAATTAAAGGTCTGTCTACATGGGAAATTTGACCAGAATAGTTTTCTCATAAGAATGTGTCCCTTTGTAGCCACTCTTATTCCAGAAATGACTGCTTAGTGTTTTTTTCGTTTTTTTTTTCTTATTCAGTTTAATGCAGTCTTAAATAAGGAGATCTATGTCTGAAGATATTTAGAAGTAGCTTACTTTAGAAAAAAAAAGATTCTGAAAAGATTCTTTACTGCATTTAAAACCACATTGTCACTTAACTCAGGGTGTAAGCGAAGGCCTGGATGCCTGGATCTTTTTTTTAATTTATTTATTTATTTATTTATTTATTTATTTATTTTTGATTATATTTTTTTTAGCTTCCATATCTTAGGAAATTCAGACTTTGAACATGGAAAAAATATTTCAATTGTGATTCAAAAATCCTTTGACAGAGAGGAAAGCATAATTTATCATGCTGTGCTGGCTGATTTACTGTACATGTAAGCTCTACTTGTCACTTTGAATAACACTGATGGATTTAATTCCAAACCACATGAATGAGCCAGTATTTTTCTCTTTCCAGTTCAGTTGTGCAATACTGTCATTTGACAAGTGTGCTGAACTTGTAAGGCAAACTGCAGGGCATCACAAGATCTAAGAAAACGGAGCCAAAAACTGAGAGCCATTCCTTTGGGAAAAAAAATTCTCATAGTAAATTCCACATTTATTTTTGGAAGCTTTTTGGATGAAAGTAGTGACAAGGAATTTGTAGCTGAATGTGAGGATTTTGAACAGCTGAGATCAACTGCAAACCAACTGTGGTAGAATGTCAAATTAAAAATGATAGTCAGAAGTGATAGGCCAATATCAAGAACCACCTCTTCAAATCATTAATTTCTGCTATCAGGGTAAGATGTGGAACGTATGTTTATAAAATCATGTAGTTTTACTAGATTAGCATAACTTAAGAGTGAGTCAGAATAAAATATCACCATGCACTCTTTTTTTCTGGAAGCAGGTAGAAGGAGATGAGTACAGAAAAGTATAGGAATGAGATAAACATATGGGTTTCCAAGAGTATGTCTTGGGAATATTTTAGTATATCTCCAACATGCACCAGTTTTCTGCTTAGGGACTTCCAGAATGAGAAATTATGTCTTAGTATATAACCCTCACTGAATTTTCATTCCATGGTTTTGTATAAGTGAACCTATGTCAATTCTGTAACTCAACCTACAAGGAGTGTCACATCTTTAGTAAACTTTACAAGATGAAACAGTTTTTGTTTTGAACCCACCACCTGTTAGTTTACCTGATACCTCCCAGTACTTGTGTTAGAAGAGAGAAATCCCAGACCAATGTCCTAATTCTCCATGGCTGTGGCATTTAGGCATCCAAAACAGGCATATTTGTTTGGGTTTAGTCAATTTACAGTAAAATTCAAAATAATATAATAGTTAACAATTTATCTTCCTGATTTCATGAGAAAGACAAAAACAAAGAAATAAACAAAACAAAAAAAAAAAACTACATAACTTACTTAGATGTGTAAATATCACATTCATTTAAATTCTATGTCAAAAAAAAAATCCCTAGTGAGTGGTTTGTTTTTTTTTTTTTTTTTTTTTTTCTTCTGTGCCTAAAGTAAAAGCAATTTGGCTCATTTGACTTTGTAAATGCCTGTTTAGCAGGGATTATCATATTTTCTTAGGTCAGGAAAGCAGCAAGCCCTCTCTCCCCTTCTGGTCCCCAACAACACCATACACAAAGATGAATTGCTGCATTAAAAAGAAAACAAGTCCCAGTCCAGAGACAACAGAAAACATAGAAGAATTTTACTCTAGTAAGGAAGTATTCTAGGACACAGGTATCTACACCATGCAATTAAGCTTTGGGCTCCACTCTACCTGATTAAAAGTAATAAATCCTCTTATACTTGCTGTCTGGTCTGTCTTGCCAAGTTCCTTTTGTGCCTTTAAGTGACAGCCACACTGTGAACCATTCCATGGGACACATTGTCTGAGATGGTGGGGACAAGGCCAAGTACTATCTATCTTTATGGTATTTGAGGAGGGAGCAGAGTAAATTTAGAAAGATCAGCATACATGTAGGTAGCTGTGATCTAAAATGGCTCACTGCTCCAGACATGTAGTTTCAGTCACTGTTTTTAGTTGTTGTTGTTTGTGTTGTTGTTGTTGTTGTTGTTTTGTTTTGTTTTTAGGTTAGCTTCCAGACAGATCAACCAGCTCTTCTGCCCCATTCTGCAGCCAATCAGTATGGCTGACACAAATGTAGGAAGAAAACAGAGAGGACGAAATGGGGGCAGAGGGAAGGCACCTGATGAACACCACCCTGCCTGGGGCACTGTCATTTTATTTCATGTTTAAATCTCATTCTAAAATGCTTTACATATCAAAATAACATCTGTTTGAATCCATCTGCTGTCAGGTATACATTTTAAAAATCATCTGACCTTGAGTTAAAACAGTTTAAAAGCTATAGAAGCCACTATGCTTCAGGAAATATTAATTCAGTTGTTATTTGCATTCTGAGACGAAAAATAAATAAATAAATAAAAATCTTGTCTTTTTTCCAGCCCAGACTTTGCTGACTTCAGCTTCCAAACATGAAATCTCATTATACCTATTTCTAGTAGACTAAAAGACAGCTTCAGTTTGATCTCCTTTGATTTGTATTTGTATCAATAATCAGGTTAGCAGCTCTCAGATAAATGATTAGCAAACTCCTTAAACTTCTCAGTCTTTCATTACAAGTCAGGTTTCCAGAACTAGTAGCATCTTTGTGGCTCTTTTCTGAAACACCTACGTTTTTGTCACCTTTTCTGCAGTACAGACACAGGTTCTAGACAATGCTTTGCAATATCTTCTTGCTGTACTTCACACAGGGTGGAAATCAACTTCATGTTAATATTTGATGATCAGTCTTTATGCATGCACTAAAGCTGCTTGCCCTGTTAACTACAGCATCACACAGGGAGCTCATGTTAAGCTGCTTTGGTACCACAACAGTTTTTGAGTGCATTGACATTTCAAGTACTGCCCACCATTCATGACCTACTTGCTTCTTTCCAAAAGATATGTCATTTCATGCATTTCAGATGAAAACAACCACTCAGGAATTATCAAAATTGTCTATAGAAATTAGGTATCCTCTTTATTTACTATACTACCTATTCCTTTCATCTGTAATTTTTACTAGCAATGTCTATACTCTCTCAGGACTACAGATAAGGATGTTACATAGCATTTGGTCAAGAACAGATTGCACTGGGACTAGTTCCATAGTATGATGATTCATTATTACAGTTTTTGAGATCTGTCACTTAACAAATATTTAATTAGAGAAAGCTTTTAATTAGAGCTGGATGGCAAATGATTTTTCCATATTGCAAAATCTTCAGGATTTCACTTTTTTTTTTCCCCTTTCCTGAAATAGATCAAGATGCTGAAATATCAAATTCTGGAAGAAAAAGAAAAGGAAAAAAAAAAAAAGTCTGGGAAACTGGATTAATAAAGAGTGGTATTTTTTTCAACACTTGAAGAATTTTTATACTTACATGGAATTTTATTTTAAAAATATTTTCTTTACATTTCTGAACAAAAACAACAACCACCAAAATGCCTGAAAAACAGAATCTTCCCCCGAAAAAAAAAAAAAAAAAAAAAAAAAAAGGAGAAATGTATGAAAAAGTAGAGAGAACGTCAAAGCTTAAAAATAACTAATCAAAAGCAACTCACCCCCACACAAAGGCTGTAGTTTTGGCAAGCTTTCATTTGCCAAACTTCAGTAGTTTTAATACATTTAAAAGATCTTCACTGATTTTTGTATAGTGATAATTTTGTTATCTGAATGTCATACAGGTCTATATCAAATGTCTGAGACATCAGGTAAATAGAAGTTCATTGAACTGATCTGGTACCTAATGTGTCATTTATAACCTGTAGTCCAGGAATTCATTAGAATGCAGCTTACTATGCCAAAATCTCCAAGATCACCTGAAATGCACCAATTCATACCATTTGGTGTGCAAACAGCAAGTAAGATTTTACCTAACTTGGTAAAACAAACAAGCAAACAATTGTATTTGCTATTCAGATATAAACTAACCTGCTTGGACTACATTGAATTCATACCAAAATAGTGATCTCACACGGACAGCTTCTTGGATAGAATCTAAACAAATGTTTTTATCATGAAGATAGGAGAGACACGGAAATATTGCTTCTGCACCTGTTCAGGCATTACTATAGTTCGCTTATATCAATATGTATATAATACTAAATAAAGAGTGGAAGGGTATGAATGTGATTCTTTGACCTTCCATCATCTATCTAAACTGCTTAATTTTCTGTCCACTCTTAACTGGATTTTGGTTGCTCCAGTAAGTGCTCTGACATATCCAGGCAGAGTGTTGTTAATAATTCCTTCCAGAGCCTGTTTTCCAAAGGCACTGGTAGATATTTTCTTCCTCACTATGGCTCATTCTGCTGCATGCAGTCCACCATTGATGTCCTAGCTGGCTTTGAGAATTAAACAGCTTTAGCCCTCTTTTGCCACAGCCTGAAGCACACAATATGCCTCATTCTATATAGAAATGGAACTACTTGAGGTTGCAAGGCAAACCTTTTGACATTGCAGACATTTCAAACAGAAATAAAAAATACAAATTAAAAAAAAGGAAAAAAAAAAAAAAAAGAAAGAAAAAAATGAAAAATGAAAAATGAAAAATAAAAAATAAAAAGAACTCACAAGTAATTGTGATTATTTCTCAGGCTTACAAGGCTCCTGCTGGGGCCCACAGGGAGCCTAGGGCCAAGCACTTGGCAGAGTGGAAGCAGACAGTCAGCCATGGAGGAATTTGGCCCTATATAAAGGGTGCAAGGAGGGGGTCAGGCAAATCTCTATGTCTCTCTTGTCTTAACACTGTAGCTTACATCCAGCAAGTCTTGTACTTCTGCGGACTGTGCCAGGATTTCAGTAGTAAAAAACATCTATTTTTTTTTTCAAAATGTGAAAGAACAAAGAGTGAGACTCAAGTTTAAAATGCACAACTATAGTCCTGAAAACATAGAAAAATGCAGTCAGAAATAGAAGCCAAAGAATGCTCTTCTCTGCTTCTTTCCCTGTTGTTAGGGGACTGAGGAGACTCTTCTAAAGCAAGAGAAATTCCTGTCCTGATTCATTCCTATAAAGCTTCTCACCTTGAGAGGCATAAGACATTTATTCTTAGAAGGCTGCTGTAGATATCACATCTCCCATCTCTTCAAGTTTTAGGTATTTACTTTTCAAAGGAATTTTCTTTAACATCCCCAGAATTGATGTGTGGAGTTTGGGATTCCTAGTGGTAAGCATTTAGCTCTTCCCATACGAGATGCAGAGCTGCATTTGCCTTGAATGTTTGATTTACAGAGTTAAGGCCCTAACTTTCAGCCATTTCCATCCTGAACAGCACTCCTAAATCTTGTTTTGAATTACAGCCCAGCTATTGTACCAACACTTATCTTTGACAACCATACTTGTAATACTTTTTTTTTAAAAGCTTTTTTTTTTTTTTATCTAGTTTGTCTGACAAGATCCATTTTCTTAAAAACAAAGAAACAAAACAAAACAAAACAAAACAAAAAGAACAACAACAAAACCACAACAGTTTGATTTACATTGATTATGGCGCTACTCTCTAAAAATCTTTATGCATCCCCTATTAATTCTCTTATGACTTTGCCAAAGATTAGTGCTGGGATTATAATCCTAATATTAGTCACTTCTTAAACTAGTTTAACTTTTCTGTGTAAACAAGGACTAGAATAAATTATATCAGTGTAAGCCAGTTGTAGTTAGATTTAAAAATTAATTCCAAAAAATATCACTGCTTTGCATAAATCAAAACATTTCTCATTATTTCCTTGAATTTCTCTCAGAAATGAAAACCAGTCTCCATGCATGAGAAAACTAATTTTTGCATGCAAATACTCCAAAGGACAAAGTTGATTATTTCAAACAGATCCACAACCCAGGAGAGACTGGCTCTGTCCCAAACATGAGGAACAGAGTATTCTGGGGACACCCAGAACACATTTCAAATGCAGTTTAACCCCTAGCTTTTAGATAATGTGGACAGCTTAGAGGAAACCTTCAAAGACTTGTTTTGAAACTGTTAAAATTCAGTGGCAAATTTTGCTGCTCTGAAGTAACTGGCATTTTACCAGAATGTTTGATAAAACCGGTAGAAACCAGTTTTAGAAACCCTAAAATCCTATCTGGTTACTGTGTTATCTCAGGACACCAGTGTGAGTACCTTGTAGTCATGATTGTATTTACCCTCACAATGTGCCTATGAGGCAGGAAGATACTGATACACCCATTCTACAGGTAATTAAAAAAAGTGAGAGACTTATTTAATATCCCTTAATAGACTTTCTGGCTAGTAATCTATAGTATGTCTACTGTATATACTATATATTTTATGCCTTTATGCCTTCATGCATGTTTATGGTTCTAACTTGACTCCAAATATTCTATATTCTATTCAAGTATCAGGACAGGCAGGAAGAATTCATCTTAATGTTGGAACCTCACTGGGTCTCCCAGATACAACCAGGCAGGTGAAACAGTAATGTATTGAGCTATATGTCAGTCAAAGCTGCTGTCTATTTCAGTTTTCTGTGAATGATTCATTCACCATCTCAAAGGGTAACAACAAAAGAAGTCCTTTCACCTAGCAAAAATTATGTGTCAGGAATAAATTTTCATAGTTTTTGACTGGGATGAAAAGGTAATTTTCAGCATTCTTGATCTTGTCCAGATAAACTGGGACTTCTGGTTATCCTACAATAATTAAAGAGTTAAACCTCAGAAAGTAGTCTTAGAAACTAAATCTTATCAAGCTGGCTGAGAAAGCTCAAAGAAGTACAAAAGCCTTGTTGCAGAATATGAAGATTTTCATACGCTAATTTACAACATTAACAAGTGTTTGGGGTCTCTTAGTAGACAAGAAACTTTTCCATATATAAAAATCAACGTCTGTGCAGAGTATTTCCATAAGAATAACTCAAATGAGAAACATCCCAATAAACACTGAAGAAAAAAAAAAAATCAAAAAGGGCAGAGAGACAAAGAAATGGGATATCTCTGATCCAACAAATAGCACCAGGTGCAGTGGCTGGCAGAGAAACACCTTGTCACCTCCCTCCATGTCTGATGCACATGACTTCTTTGCATGTGTTGAATGCCAGAAGGGCCATGGCTATGTACCAGTGCTTCGTGTAAGCAATGTCTCTGCCATAAGTGGGGCAGAATACAAATGAGACACTGTCTGGTGTACTTTGTCTAGCCCCAGATACCTGCTGCTGTAGAATACTATGCTGCTGTCACTTCACTGAATATCTCACTGCTGAAGGATTAATAGAAAATGTGGCAGAGAGCAAGGAGTTCCCATCAACAGAAATATTGAAGAAAAGGAATCTGACCTGAAAATCTACCTGAAGGACTAGTTAGAAAAGCCTTACAGACAGTTACCAGACAATGTTGTCCTCTTGGATATGTTTGTAATTTTTCCTTTGCCATTTGTATTAGTTATTCTTGCAGACCATTTCTTCCACTTTACATGATCCTCTATTGAAATCATAACTGAATTTGTTTCCTTTCCTTTCCTTTCCTTTCCTTTCCTTTCCTTTCCTTTCCTTTCCTTTCCTTTCCTTTCCTTTCCTTTCCTTTCCTTTCCTTTCCTTTCCTTTCCTTTCCTTTCCTTTCCTTTCCTTTCCTTCCCTTCCCTTTCCTTCCCTTTCCTTCCCTTTCCTTCCCTTTCCTTCCCTTTCCTTCCCTTTCCTTTCCTTCCCTTTCCTTCCCTTTCCTTCCCTTCCCTTCCCTTCCCTTCCCTTCCCTTCCCTTTCCTTTCCTTTCCTTTCCTTTCCTTTCCTTTCCTTTCCTTTCCTTTCCTTTCCTTTCCTTTCCTTTCCTTTCCTTTCCTTTCCTTTCCTTTCCTTTCCTTTCCTTCCCTTCCCTTCCCTTCCCTTCCCTTCCCTTCCCTTCCCTTCCCTTCCCTTCCCTTCCCTTCCCTTCCCTTCCCTTCCCTTCCCTTCCCTTCCCTTCCCTTCCCTTCCCTTCCCTTCCCTTCCCTTCCCTTCCCTTCCCTTCCCTTCCCTTCCCTTTCCCTTTCCCTTTCCCTTTCCCTTTCCCTTTCCCTTTCCCTTTCCCTTTCCCTTTCCCTTTCCCTTTCCCTTTCCCTTTCCCTTTCCCTTTCCCTTTCCCTTTCCCTTTCCCTTTCCCTTTCCCTTTCCCTTTCCCTTTCCCTTTCCCTTTCCCTTTCCCTTTTTACAGAAACTACCCCAGTAATCAAGATCCTCAGCAGGGGTAAGCAGGTGTCATAGCTGAAGTAATGCTGGTTTACACCAGAGGAGTATCAAGCCTTTTGACCTTTACATTTTTATTAGCAGATCACTGTCATCCCAGTGTAATCTAGAGTTTCTTCTTCCATCTCTTTGTCCTCCATCTCTTCGTCTTCCAGGAAATGTCTGAAATAAGAATTGTGCTCTCTGGAGACAGAGAAATGAGTTTTTATCATTGAAAGCCCTGTCAGGTAACTGATTATCTGAATGTGTATGCTTACACTGACTTTCCTCCATCACTCACGGCAAACATGAGGACAAACGCCGGATACAATTTGCTGCACTTTCCTATTTCCAGCTTAAAGTAACTTTGAATTTAGCTAGTATTTCCAGATTAACTGTAGTTCAATGCATATAGCTAATCCTTGAGAACGCAAGGTGATACTTTGAATGTTTGGAAGTTTTATGAAGACTTTTAATTTCCCTGCCTTTTATATTAGACAAAAGAATACATAATTCTCTTTCCAGGCAGGATTGTCTAACCTCTTTGCTGTGATTTTAGGCTTAAATTCATTTGTGTTTTTGTGTTGTTTTATTTTTTGTTGTTGTTGTTGTTTGTTTGTTTTGTTCGTTTGTTTTTATATTTTTTCTCCTTTTTTTCCCCCACTGATAAATGTACAGAATATGTTTGTTAGGTTAATAAATAAATAAATAAATAACATTGTAACTCTAATTCTTGTTTCCTTTGAATAATATTTCCTCAGTGAAATGATGTGCAGAGTACCATTTGTTATTTTAAAAGCATGGCTTTTCATAAGGCTCCTGTCATAAATAGGACATTTAGTATTGGATTCATTGCTGAACCAGAAGGCATGCAGAGCTGGCAGCATTTTGCAGCAAGGCACACAGCCTATTTTATCAATGAGTTCACAAACAATCAATAAAATCTTGGGAAGAAAAGCACTCCTTCTTGCCCAAATGGTAACAGAGATTCATCACAGGAGCTTTATCTGTGGATATGACTATGCTTCTTTCATCTCAAGCAGCTACTAAAACAAAAACTCTTTCAAAGAGTCACATTGGCAGGTGATGACAGTGAAAGTTGAAAGGGCTGTTTGGAAGATTTTATTTTGACTGCACTACATTGAGAGAAAGGAGTTGCGCTTTAAACAGCTCATTTTAAGAAATGTCTCGGTCTGTCCAACAGCAGCACAAGGTTCCACAGAAAATACAATGACAGATTCTTAGTAGTTGCAACAAGAACCATTTTTGGCAAGGTTTTCATCTCGGATGCATTCTTTGTATACCCAGTTTCTTATGGGTCTTCTTTTCAAAGGGACCATAGTTTATTTCTGCATCCATTATCCTAGTTATTATTTGAAGCAGTTTCATATCCAGTGGCATTCATCAGAAAGCATCAGGATGTGACATATCTTCCTCCCCCTTATATATACAAACTCATATGTATTTCATACCTGCTCCTATTCACAGAAAGGAAAGAAGCAAAATGACCGAGGAAAGGCAAAGTAGCTTTGTCTTCAAACACCTGAAATCATCCAACTCTGTGAGGCATTTTGATAGGGTGACACAGATAAATCAGATAAGTGCAGGTTCAAGCCAACTGCCAAGACCATGCCCACATATCAGCCACTGAGAAACCTGCAGCCACCTCCATAAGCTTGAGGGGATAGCAGAAGAGATGGAACATAGTGAAGAAGTAATCACGGAACCAAGTCCTCATTACTGTGGCCCAGAAAATCAAGCTACAGATGAAGCCAGGCAAGGTGCAGCAAAAAGGAGCACTAGAAATCTTGACTGTGATTTCTCATACTCATGATGAGGTTGTTTTATGCCAGAGTCTGGTCTCAATGACCAGAGTCTGGCGATTTACAGTATGAGAGGAAAAGACATAGTTGAATTTAGCATGGGGACACCCAGTCTTATACGATCTCTTTGTTTCAGAGTAGACTAAGGACCTGAGTGGTGATGAGGGTCTGGCTCAAAACATGCACAGAAGCAAACTACATAGAAATGTTGAAAGTAGTGTAATACAAATACCCTTGTTGGAAGGCACAAAGGCATCCTTTGGATAACAGTGGAATAAGTTTATTTAAATGAATTAGTGAATTGTTCGAAGGTAGAACTGCTCAGACAATGGCCACGGGATTCCCCTCTGATTTTTTGAACAAACGGATGTGTTCAAAAATTCTGATTAATGACAAATCTTTTGTCTAGAAGTTTTCAATCATTTCAAATTATTTTCAGTTGATGTTTCTAAAAAAGAAGTTTCCTTCACACTGGTTCTGAATTGGATTTTTTTCAGTGTTTTCTTGTTCAATCAGAAAGAATTGAATGAATTTTTAAGATTTAGCAAAATACAAATTTTCATTTGTTTTAAAAATCTGTTTATTTTATTTTATTTGCCTTTTTTACTACAGGCTGATGGGTCTGATTGGAATTACAGTTCTCTCTAAAAATTATTGCTGTTTTTTCTGTTTTTTTTTTTTTTTTTTTTTTTTTTTTTTTTTTCTTCTCTTGACAACAGATTCTGACTACCATTTAAAGCACTGGGATTCCTGGTGTCTTTTTACTAGCTCTCACCACTGACATGCTATTATTACTTATGCAAATCTTCTAGCTTGCTTCTATTTTATTATCTTCTTAGTAATATAGCAATAATTTTCCTAGGTCAGAGAAGATTTCTGAAGAATATTTATAAGGTTCTTAGAACACAGAGAGCATGAGTTCTCCCACACTAAGCATAAAATTTAAGCAATTATATTTAGTTTAGGGGACTATTCTTGAGATACTCCTTACTACAACAGATAAGAATCAGACCTTTCCGGTGGTAAACACTACAGTGTTTACTGTTTAATTCACTCCCAAACCTCCCAATTACAGTTAGTGTTTTGTGTTCCTAATGTCTGAGTCTGGAGCAGTGCATAATCATTCATATATATTTGAACTTTTAAGTCCATAACAACTTGGTACCTATTTAGTCTTTGTGAACCACATAAAACAAGCTTGGTTGAATTTTATTTTGATTCTAACACAGGTTTAAGACAGCCCCAAAGGAGATTTTGTATAAAACTGACAAATCTTTAACTATGCTCAAGATGTATTTTTCCTTCCATTTTTGTACCTGTTGGTACAGTATAATTGCAATCCTTCCTCCCGAGAGGATAAATCAGAAGATCATGACAGTACAATTGGAAGCAGTCAGGCATCTTCCACAGATTGATATGTTTTGCTTCATTCACTCCAGTCCCCCTGCTGCTTTCCTACTTTTATCTCCAGATTTTCGTAGTGTGAAGTTTCTTAGCTTCAGACCATACATTGTGAGTGAGTGAGTGATGTCAATGGCATACTGCATGCATAGAAAACTTGTGGGGAAAATAAATAAATAAATAAATAAATAAGTGAGATGTAATTCAGCAACATTCTTTAGGTTTTCTCCATGCTCTATTTGGTAAAAGGCAAAATAGTTATATTAGCCACTATTTGAAGTTTGAAGTGCCAGCAATAAAAGTTATGTATATTTGAAGACTTCAAAAACTTTACGAACTTCATGAACAATATAAAGTAATAAGCAAGAGTATTTTTAAAATGAATTTGTGGAACTACGTCTCCCCATTCAGCAAATTAATTCCCACAGTACATTAAGTGCCAAAATGTGTGGTGGTCAACAAGTTACAGTACAGGATACAATTGCTAGTAAACAGTTGGAAGGTGACCCAATACTCTTTGTTGTTCTAGATCAGTTACAAAATAATATTCATCAGCTTAAATAATCATGAAAATGTCTGTGTAGGAGATGTATTTTAAAATTGGATAGACAGTAATTGGTTTTGGGAGATGAGTGGTTTTTTTCCTATAATCTCTACATTTTTTTTAATTTCTCAATTCCTTTTTTTTATTTATCATAATTTGTATAAAACTCACAATTAGTAATAGTAAGGCAGCTCAGTTTGTCTAACTAAAAGAAGGCAGTACAAACATGACAATTATCAAAGGTCAAAGGTATGTAGTATTTCAAGCAATTCAATAGGGTAGTATTCTTTATCATGGAAAAAAGCTGATAGATAAAATTCTGAAGATCTCTGGAATCGTAATGTATGGAGAATATGAGTAGGAAATTATCTTTAAATTTCCTCTCCAAGACATGCACTAAGGCGCTTCAAATGATAGTTGTGTATAGTTTCAAAATGAAAAATGAAATCAATTCCCATGTAACATGGAATTAAGATATAGAATTTCATGTTTGGGTAAGTTTACATGTTAGAGTTACCAAGAAAAAGAAGGAGAAAATCAGTAGGTGTTACATATAAAATGTACTTTCAGCTCAGGAAACCTTGAAGCTGCAAGCACTCAGCATTCTTGGGAAGTGTGTCACAACCTGCTTGCAGATTTTCATACCTGCAAGCATGTATGCAACAATGTATGCAACCTGTGCATCTGTTATTGGTAATTCAAAGGATTAATCCTGAGCTAGATGAAACTTTGACCTCACTCAGCAGACCAGTCTTATCATCTTTTGTATGCCTATATATGGTATTAGTAAACCCATCATCGTGATTCATTAGACTGAAGTTATAATGACATTGTTAAGCATGTGTTGGAGACTTGCAATGTTGGAGACATTGGCCCATTGTATTTATCCTGTCTGTAACTACAAGGCCAAACTGTCCGCTTTCAGAAAGTGGGCAGAGGTGTCAGAAGTTATGTACTGATTTTGAAGACCAGTACAGTTCCATTTCAATTTAGATATGTGTTAAGCTGCCCTGGTACATATACTTAGTACACCTGCAGTGGAGGATGGTTAAGCATCACTGAGTACAACATAGTTATGGAAAATAGCACATGTATATATTATCTTTTTAGTGAACATAATTATGCAGCTGATTCACAGCAGATTGTAGCAGAAGTGGCTCTTTCAGAGGGAATGAAGATGGAAACAGCAGGAAAGAGTTTTTTAAGAGAAAGTCAAGAAAGATAACCTTTTCTGAAAAGTCACTGCAAACAAATGCAGAGAAAGAGGAACAAGACATGTGACAAGTTCAGATTCATATATCAAGTTATAAGTTCAATTGCTTCTCTATGATATTTCACGGACATATGACTATATCTTTATGAACAGACTGTAAGATATGCTACAGAGAACAGCTACTATTTGGAATTATCAGGCATCTATCAAAAACAAAATCAAGATGATTTGATTTCAGTGGGATGAAAAGCCTACACTAGGACCATTAATGTTTGCCTAATTGACTTTTGTTCCTAAGTTTATTAACAGTCAAATGCACCTTGTATATTCACTTGAATAATTACAAAATTGTCTTTAAAATAAATAGATGGTAGATAGATAGATAGATAGATAGATAGATAGATAGATAGACAGATAAAAAAGAAGGGGAAAAGCATACATATTTTATAAATTAAACATACAATATTCATTAATTCTTACAAACCAACATGAGAAAGATAAAACCTGAAGTACTGATGATCAGTTAGTTCCAAGCACCTTCATCTAAAATCATTTACTTCTGGGCACCTGTGTCAGAAAAGCATTATGTGGTCTGCTTAATTTTAATGTGTCCACCAGTCTGTATTGTGAATAGCTTGAAAAACTTTGGTTCCCAAACAGTGCTAAATTATTTGCTAAATTTACTCACTAAAATAATAAAATTGAATAAAAGATCACCCACCCATGTTAATTCTAAACAGCATATCAGAGCCAGGCCAGAGCAGTGTCAATGTTGATTTGTGTTTAAGATAATGAAATTTGAAAGTCTAGAAATGATAGGGTTGTTTATAGCAAGTTCATCTCTGTAAAATAATTGCATCCAAGTTCCCGTAAACATAAAAGAGAGACATTCTGTTGCAGCTGTTTGAAAGGATGGTTTGATTAAGGAATATAGATAACATTTACAGCTTCAGAAGAACTTCAAAAGACTATCAAGGAAATCAGGGAATTTTAAAGAGGGGATACAATTTCCAAACTTAAAAGCATTATTTTTCCTCAGACATCTAATTTAGATTATATACCAGAAGCCTATAATAAACCTCCTACAAAGAAATAATAGCACACTGCACATATTATGGTTGTTCAACACCCCATTTAAATACAATCACTGGCCCTTTGCCAGAAGCCAGGAAACATTTCTTTCCATAGCAACAGTAAAAGAAAGGTCAGGATAATATTTTTGCAGGAAAGTCTGCCCTTAAGGAGGATTCAGGATTACATTGTGGATTACATGCTTTGGAAATATGGTACTTTGAAGGTAAAATTCACCTGTATCATCCTTCTGCTCCCCTTGGGATAAACACTTTGGATTTACAAAGCCTGCACCTAGCTCCTTATCCACCATGCCTTCCCAGTACTTAGTCAGAATAGAGTAACTCCAACCGTTATTTTAACAAGGGTGTAAATGAGAAACGGCAAATGTTCCTTGCTAATTCATTGAGAGCATAGCTCAGGATGTATTTAATTAAAAGCAATGAACTGAGATAATCTACCTAGTTCATTTTATTGGATTTGGTCTAGTAAGCAGCCTTCAGATAGTAGAATATTTAAAGGACAATGTATTCTTGTTTTTTACCTTTTTTTTTTTTTTTTTAATGTTCTAAAAATGTACTTAGTACACTTTTGCTTCTGTTAGTATGAAAGCTAATAGATTCTTCCTTAGCATTGTTTTCCATTCTTCTGCTAGAAGCTAGTTGGTCAATGTGTATGACTGGTAAACTAATAGCATCTGTTTTTGAGGATTAAGCTTGCAAAAACATATGCAGATGAGTCACTTTGATCATGTGAATGATTTCATTCAACTTCTGTTGAACACTTTGAATCATAGTCTCCCTCAGAATCATAATCCAGGGAGAACAATATTATTTGTTCAATAAAACTGCTAAAATAGATTAAGGAGCAGGTCTAATTGAAAGCTTTCAAAGGTCAACGTATTTTTGGTAACTCAATGTTTGTGAAGAATGACCCAAATATTTACTTTTTTAAAGTCCCTTAAGAAAGGCAAAAATTTGGAAAAATTATATATATATCTACATAACAGATTTCACTGGATTTTAAGTAAACACATGGTGAGCTGTTATTTTGTGAAGTCATTATATTATTCAGTTTTCTTGTGTGTTTGAGTATTTATGCAATCATGAGCATAAAAATCTACATATCTAATTTGTGGAGAAAACGTTTCCACACAAATACTGGAGCTTATTACTTCAACAGTTACCCTGAATGCTCACACTCATTCAGGAACATCTAATGGACTGCACTGGATTGGATTGGCAAACTCATCAGGTCCAGGGATTATGAACATCACAGTTGTAAACCCCAGAAGCTGGAGAAGCCTGAGATTTCATGGCCTGGAGACATCCTAGATCAGCCCAGCAGAGCCAGGGAGTACAGCTTCAGACTCTGGCAATTGGCTCTACTTTCCACATTTCATTCACTCAGCCAGGATCAGTTCCAAACACAGAACAACTGTAAGCAAAGAAATGGATTGAAAAGTGCAGTAAATGCAAAATGTAGCCCAGCTTATGAGGGTAGAAAGCACTATAACACAACCTTCTTGTCAAAAAAAAAGAAGAGTACTCAGAAAAATATCTTTTTTTTCTTTTCTTTTCTTTTCTTTTCTTTTCTTTTCTTTTCTTTTCTTTTCTTTTCTTTTCTTTTCTTTTCTTTTCTTTTCTTTTCTTTTCTTTTCTTTTCTTTTCTTTTCTTTTCTTTTCTTTTCTTTTCTTTTCTTTTCTTTTCTTTTCTTTTCTTTTTTCTTTTCTTTTTTTTTTTTTTTTTGTGATTTATCCGATTTATTTAATAACAAATAAGAGTTATCTTGAAGAACAAGCTCAGATGTGTAAGGAAACACAAGAGATGACTCACAAAGGCATTCCCAGTGTTCTTGTTGTTTTTGTTTGTTTGTTTGTTGTTGTTGTTGTTGTTTGTTTTCTGTATGTCATAAGAAGGGTCTACCAATATTAACATCATTTGTAGCGTTGGTGAAACAGATTTAAGGTACAACATTTTTCATGAAAGAGAACTTTCACAGTAAAGCTGTACTACACCTAATTCATCAACCTTTTAACCTCTTTCAGAAAGTCTTTTCATCCTGTCATTCTTCTGAGAATGAATCATAAACTTTTTCTAAGGGACAAGAGTGGACAGGGATGCGTACACTCTATTTCTATCTCAGGAAATTGCTTGAGGGCTCTAAAAAGGCTGTATGCAGCAGCCAAAAGACTGGTTATCATTAGAGCCTTGGCACGTGGAATAAGTCAAAGGATGTTGACACTGACAGCATCTCAGTCTGCTGGAGCAAGGCATGATGTGGCAATTGATGGCAGAAAGACACTTTAGATCTGAATCCTACTTTGTTCCCCAAAGTACAGTTGATTTAATTATTTCTTTGTTTAGGTTTGTTTTTTAGTTTTTATTTATAGCATTTGGCGGGGAAGTATCTTGTATATTTTAATTACATTTTCAAAATTTACTGTGTCTTCCTGTGATAACTTCATAATTTCTGAAAGACTGGAAATTCAAAATGTGGTCTAGATTGAAATTTACTCTTTATTTTGGCCTTAAGCCTTTTTTAAAATCAAAAATGACTTCCCTAACTAGTAGTTCTACTTTTTTTTATGACATTTTCCAATTCAGGAAAAAATAAATAAATAAATAAGTAAAGAGAGAGAGAGTTTTACTATAAAAGTTTCTGATTATGCAACACTAACGAAAGATCTAAACTCTTACTTATATATATACACATATATATTTTTAGCAATTGTAGCAGATAAATAACTTATCATAAGTATAGCTCAAGATGGCCACTGTCCACATAAGTCTTCAAAAAACAGAACCTCAAAGGCAGAACATAAGATTGTCAGGTGATGGAAATAATATTTTCGAGTTTCTAATCCTGAACTTCTGATTCATGGTAATCAACAAATTTACTCTATCTAACAGTGATCTCACATGTATATCAAAATGTTTGAGTTTTGAACATGCAAATTCTAAATGAAGTCAAGGTAAATAATTCAAAATATTTTCAAAACCTGTTTATGGATTTGCTCCTGCTCACCTTGCAGACAATACTCATCTCTGTCAGTTCATCTCTTCTATTAACAACTGTTATCGCGACAGTTCTTTCCAGGTGGTTCAGATGTCATGCATCATTCCATCTTACTAATATGCCAGTCCTACCAATTACTTTAGAGGTGAAAGAATGAAGAGGGAGCTCAGCTGATGTCCCAAATGAATATATGTTCATGCATATGTATTTGAGGGTCTCAGAAGATGCTTTATTTTTAGAGAGTCATGTCACTTATTTAAAATCAAGACCTTTAATGAGTTTCTAATAAATGAATCACAAAATACCTGTCACTTGAAAAATATGGGTCATAAGATAAAATGAATGAATCCTCTACATGTATGGTAGTACTACGAAGAAAAAATTGTATGTTGAACCAAGAACATGACATGTCTGGAAAAAAAGTCTACAATTCCAAAATATATACAAACACACTCACTCACACACACACATATATAAAAGTCTCTATGTCTCCAAAAATTTTGCTACAGATTTTAACAGAAACTTCTCAAATAAGGTTTGCTTGATTTTCTTTTTTTTTTTTTCTTTTATGGACAGACAGTTTTCTGACTCTACTTTGTGATATTTTCTCCTGCCTTTGTCTGTCACCCTCCCACAGAATGTATTTCATATGACCCTCTATCCTTTCTCTTATATGCCTAAAATCCATAAATATAAAGAATAATAATCAGAGATCCTAAATCCATAAATATAAAGAATAATAATCAGAGAGGTTAGATTCAATTTTAAATTAATTTCAAAATCTCCAACTCAAATTTTAAATCAGCTCAGTTAAACAGCTTATGAAAAGCTGGATGTGCTTTTAACTTCAGTGGCAATAAAAAGTATTGAGTATCTCCCCATCTCCTAGTCAAGTATGGATCCATAACATTGACATCACCTGAGAAACCTCCTTATGCTTCCAGTGGCATCAGACTAATGCTGTGTCTAAGATTCAAAATGAATAATACTTGACAGCTCTTGTGATTGCCCTCTTTTCATTGTAAAAAGGAAAACTTTGAGTAGATGAATTCAAAATCCAGTAAAACATAGGCAAAAACTAATCACATCTGGTCTTAAAAATCTAATGTTTATGCAACATCTTAAGCAACTCAGCAAGCTTTAATAGCAGCAAGCTCAAATCAATGAGTGTTGTGCTGCAAGTTGCTGTACTAACTAAAACCACACTGCTGGATCAAGAGCAAATAGTGCAGCCTCAGGCTCTTTTTTTTCTACACCTGCAGAGGAAGCATAGTCATGAGGAAGCCACTTCCACTAAACCTGAAAGGTTTGGATATCTAAAAGGGAGTTTTAGTAGACAAGTTCCTATCACACAGCATATGCATGAATGCACTGCAGCAACCTATTCTGACAAGGATGATAGTGTCCCTTGTACTAAAGGGACTCACCTAGAAAATCTCACCTTTTCTAGCTCACCTAGAAAATCTGTGCTAAAGAGAAACATTTCTCCCATATTTAGTGATCTAACTTTTCATATCAAATTTTCCAAAACCAGAGGTTTTACATGGATTACCTTGTGAATGAACTTGTCACCGCTTCTTGACAAAGAAGGTTGTGGAAAGTTTAACCTTTAGTAGAGTTCCTTTTGTAAAGATTTTCTAATTTTGATTCTCATAGCTGTTCTTAGTAAGTAGATCAAGCCCTTATGCTCAAATAAGGGCTTGACCAAATCAAGCCCTTCTATAAAGAAAACAGAATAGAAAAAAAAAAATAATAATGAAAAAGAACAAATAGATTTCCCTGTCAAACAACAGATTTAATTATTATAAATATTGTTATTCTTCTATTCTATTATATATTTCTATTCAAAGCTCAACATTTCATTTCAACACACATTAACACCAATAACAGTCTTGTTTAGCAAATGTAAAGCAAAAGACTTAGGGCCTTATTCTGCAATTAGTTACACACCATGTGCTCTGACTCTGATTCTGATACAATTTTAATGAGAATGTTTGTAACACAAGCTTCTTAGTTAAGGTACACAAAATAAGCATTTTGTCATCCGGAGAACAGAGTGCATTCTCTAGTATCAGCTGCAGAGAGTATTCATCCAACACCATGTGTGGCTTGGTTTACTAAAAGCAGTGATTTTTTCTATGAGGAAGGTCCAGCAAAATGTTTGCTCTTGTGTAAAATCAAGTCTACAGACACCTTAGTGAAAGTCTTGTCATCCATCTCTTCTGACTTGTCCAACCTGGTGGATTCTGTAAAGTGCCAGGGATGAGAACAATGTCTTGGCCTCATTAGTGACCCCTTTTCCAGTATTACTGAGGCTCAGCCACACAGCCCTGATCAGAAGTTTTTGACAATAAACTCTGCATAAATAATCTAGTTCCATCTTCTAACCCTTCCATATACTCCTTCTGTCAGCCACTGTTGCATAAGGACAACCTTAGAAACAGAGATGAAGGCTAAGTCTTCATCACTAGTTAGTGCAGGACTACAGGAGAGGGTGTACAGGTCCTGATATATAAGTGTCCATACCCCATGCAGCTGATTTGCTGCAGGTCTGGTCCTCTGAATTCAACATTCATTAATGGTTGCTAGGTGCCTTCTGGAGCACATAACCTGAAATCAATCCCATTCACACACTCATTTAAGATGAAAGCATGCCAAGCAAGAATGATCAGCAGATTCATTTCAGAAGTGTTTATCTAACCTTCATATTAATGAAGACACACTCAAAAAGGACATGCACAAATACCATGCAGAGTCCATTCGGCATAATACAAAGAAACTGGTGGGGGTGACTTGGTATAGTCTGCAAATTAAAGCATCCTTTAAGCATTTATAATCTTGTTTATAGCGTGATGAATGGAAACTGGATTAGGTTTCCAGATCTGCTACTGATTTCCTTCCTCCATTGTCACCAACAGTCAGTTAACAAGTCAAGGGGAATGCTAATGTAATTAAAGCTCTGGAAGTACTTCCCTCACTGAACTGAGACCATAGAACGTCTCCTCCTTACATTTGACTTGGTATTAAATTCATGTTAATGTGTTGTTCAGAATGAGAATTACAACAAGAACAACAACAACAACAACAACAACAAAAAGAGAGAGAGAGAGAGAGAGATTGAGAAAGAAGAAAGCGAAAATAGCTTTTTATTTCTTAGTTTCCCATCTGTGAAATCGTAAAATATTTACTTTTTCTCTCAGTTTTTCAACATCTCTGGTGCCACAGGCATATGTTATTCTATATAGTCCCTAGCAAAACTAAGCACCATTATTGGTAAGTCTTCTGCACCAGTCCAAGTGGAAACAATAAAAGATGAAGGAAAACATAGATCAACTAAATTTATCCAAGCTTTAGCTTCACTGACTTCAGCTTACTTACCAGTTTTACGATTACGTTTCTGTTTCATTAGGAAAGGTCCATGAACTCTTAGCCAACAATCTGCTTTTTACATTTTCAGATGTTTGAGGATGCTGACCAACCAAGAATTTCTGGTGTTTCTTCGTAATAATTTTATTTGAGCAGAACAGTAAATTTACCTAATATTTTCCCAGAAGTTTAATTAATTAAAATGCTACATTGCAAACTGAGTTTCTGATTAGAAGCTTTTACCAAAGAAAATGAAGATTTCAGTAACACAACTTATTTCTCTATCTAACCAGTAAAGAAAAGAGCAAAAGACATACAAGATACGGGAATAAAGAAAGTCAAAACACTATGCCTTAAGGGTTACAGAAGTAAGTATATGCACTGTTATTCTCAATGTTATATCAAAAATTTATTTTTAACAATTTGTGCTTTCTTTCCTCAAATAGTTAGACTACAAGCTAATACAGACAGTAAGTCATGGGATTTTTTTTTTCAGTTCTTTTAACATCCACATTTCTATTTTATTTTTTTATTATTATTATTTTTTTCAGCTATAGCAATGAATCTTTCAAACTCCAATGGTCCTCTATCTTTATTTAATTTCAGTAAATCAGCAAAATTCTCAAAGTTCATGTTAAAAATAATTTGAAAAATTAACAGTGAAATAACCTGGTTAGTAGTTTTCTAATGCTTCTTTTGACAAAAGTTGTTTGTTTGTTTGTTTGTTTTCCTCAATCTTTTGCACAAGAACAGAAGAGATAAATGTAACAAGCATTAGCTAAATCTTCCAGTAAAGTTAAGCTTACAAAAACATTAATATTAAAGACCAATAAGTTTGACATTTGTTGAAAGCAATTTTACTAAATGGAAAGCATGGGAGCCACATCATCTGACCTCAGCAGGGAAGGTGTAAAAACTCTCAGGACACTGAGGAATGGAAGCCTCTGAATTCTGCCAGGTTTTCCTGCGTGGCCATTTAAATATTAGACAGTTATCCAGTGAGGAATACCAATCAAAGCCAGGTTTCTTTCTGTCATGTTGGTAAAGTCTGAGCCAATACAACTCTCTCTGCCAACACATCTCTCAACTCATGTGTTACTGGGTTAGATATTTGTGTGGTCTCTATAGTAAGCTGAAAGCACACCCACAATCCATAGCACCATAAAATATGCATAACTATTAACTTGTATAACAGGAAATTAATGTTTATTAGTGGTCTTAATTGAGTTTGGGAAGACTGATAATTAGGAACAGGAATACCTGTGGTAGCTAACCCCTAAAAGCATCCTGAATGACATTTCCATACTCTACTCCTCCCATGGCTGAGTAGCAAGGAAAAAGAGAAAAACAGCTGTGGACATTTACACCCAAAGCCTAACTCCAAGGAAATACAAGTGAGGTTTTACAACAGAAGCTTCTCTGGCAACATAGAGCCACCTGGCAGATATAGCTTAGCCCAGCTTTTTTGTAGCCACAAACAACACAAGCGAGATGAGGGACACTGAACCAGCTAAGAGAGCAAAATGCTGTTAAAGAAACTAGAATTTTGTTCTTTATTTATCACACTTCCAAGATTTTGTTATCAGTCTTGTTACTAAGTGCTCAATCTAACACGTTAGTCAATACAGCCTTGTTTTGGTGTCAAGCCTAGAGCTGGGGGTTCTTGGTCTTCCCAGCAACAGAGAATGAAAACCAGTTTGCATGTTCATCATATCCCCTCCTGTGCTCAGAGGTATGGATAAAAAAAACAGGAACATAGAACTCTTCCTTCAATGCTGCAGAGTCACAATGACTGCAGGAATTCAGGCGTCTTCTGGGTTGATGCAAATCCTGAAACATCACAACCATGCACCACAACGCAGGTATAGTTTAGAATACAACTTTTTACTGTACACAGGTGAAGATGCTCAGCTCTTGGCACAATGACCTTTCCCTTTCTTCAGTTCTACCTTCATGACCCTTCAGTACTTGGAGTCCTCTTCAAATTCCATAAAAAACAGTAAGATAAATCCCTTTTGGTTTTATCAGGAACTCATCAGGCCCTAGCAAAACACTTACCACTCCCTTTGGTATCTCACACTCTTATTTGCATACTTCCTCCCAGTCATTTTCCTTAATCCAAAAATAATTCTCTAATCCAGGTTAATGCACATTTCACCCTTCTGCAAAGTCCATAGCACTTAGCTAGCCCTAATAATGCTGAAAACAAAGCTGTGCTATTAGACAGACAAGACACATTTTGTGCTATCTCTTTCCATGAGAATGAAATGGTGTTGAAGCGTATGTGGTGGCATTGACTGAGATTACAGGAGAGTCACATCCAGAGCTCTGAACTAGTCAGGGTGCAAATTAATTCTCACTGGAGCTGAGGTGACAGAAGCCACTCAGCACTGGCTGGAAGTCTGAATAGAAACATGACATTTTTTATTTTTTATTTTTATTTTTATTTTATTTTTTATTTTTATTTTTATTTTTTGTATGTGTGTGCTAATTCACTCATCAAAAATAAAATTGTTATTTTGTAATATTAGAAAATCAGTCTTATTAGCCTTAGAACTAATTCATCATAAACTGCTTCAACAGGCTCCAGCTGTCAAACAGTAAAAATAAGAATCAGGATCAAACCTAACTCTTCATCTACTGTTCTCCAGAACCTAACTGTTTTTTGTGGTTTTCTATGTCAAAATTTTCATTCTTAATTTCAAAGGATAATACTAAATGGGTATTTTTGAGGTGAAATAAGATTCCTTACGACAAAGCAAAGTATTTTGTTGTACTGAATAAGACACTTCATTGCACTTCATTTTATTTTAAGTGAAACACTGGTCCCTGAGCAAAGTCATGTATGGCTTAGACAAACCAAAGCATTAGATCTTACACCATGGAGGAAAAAGCATATCCGGAGAGAGTCAAGAGGACCTTATGCAACTTTCATCTGGTCAAGGTTGATATTCCCTTACACTTTACTCTCACTCCACCTGTGCCAGACTCAGCCTAATATGTCTCCTCCCTTCCTCCTTTTGTTCAGCCTTACAGATGCCCAGAACTTCTTTATCCTTTCTTCATTTTATAAATCTAAGCCTTGAATTGCATCTTCCTAAATATAGGAGATACCCATTGGGAAAGAAAAAGAAAGTCACAAACTGTATGAAGTCAGAGAAGAAATATCAGGGAGATTTCTTATTCGCTCTTCCAGCAAATTTTGAGCTAGTTTCCAAACACTTCGTGCCAATCAGTATATGCCAAAGAGACCAGACCCATGCATCCTCCTGCCAGCACAGTGTGTTTCAAGGCTCAATGAAGAAGAGAAGTTTCCCTGTGCTGCTCACAGCCTGAAACACCTGCAATCAATTACCATTGCCGTTCTGCTGTGACAAGTCCAAATGTTGGGACAATAATGGCATGGTTTGTGTATAATTGTCCATCAGACCACAGTATAAATCTCTGAGCAGCAGTTCTAATGCATTGAAATTAATTTCCCTTTTAAAAATTCTACCTACACTAGGAAAGAGTATGTTTTCCTTTAATCACCTAGGGTGGTTTAATACATTTCAACATTTATTTCAGTATAAATTAGAAAAGAGAATATGAGATATGATTTCATTTTACAAACAAAAACTAGCTCAGGCTCTATTCTCTCACTCAGAGAATAGAGGACACATTTGTAGTAAATGTAGTAAAAAGCTAGGCTGTTCTCAGGTCTCATAAATTAAAAATGTTTTGCCTCAGACTATGCTTAGAAAGGAGACTTGCAGGGGAAGAAGAAATGTCTAAATACCATGAACAGAAAGAAATGGTGTGAGTGACTCATAGTGTGGCATGATTCCTTCTAGCTAGTACTGGACCAGAGCCTCAGAACATGATATACTTATTAGGAGGTACTACACTGCTGGAGTGACAAATCTTGTATGATACACAGGGTGGGATCTTCTAGTGGCTTACAGGGATTTCAGTAAAGTGCTCCCCATTTGCTGTACCTGGGTATATGGGGTGGGGTATGGAAAGTGTTTGTAAAGAAGCAGCTGAATTTATTGGATGACGATAAACTAATCATATTCTAAAGTGGCAAAGTGGTCTTTGTGGTTTTAGCTGTGTAAACTTGTTATATTTCATTCCAAGCAGACTACCTTGGAGTAAAAGAAAAAAAAAAAAGAAAAAAAAAGAAAAAAAGAAAAACAAAAAACTTTTAGCAGAACTAGTTGTACTTCACTGAGTCTATAATCACTCCTGGTTTCTAAATAGGCTTGAAAGTTTCTTTGAGGTGTGTCTGATACACGATACACAAATACGAAATTATTAGGGAAAAAGCACTAGTTAAGGAGTTATTCTCTGAACAGGGTATGTTGTACAGACCTACTGGCAATCAAAGAGGTTTTGTTATGTTTCATAAAGTATTTCATTTTTAATAATTATAATTATACTTTCATATGATAAACTCATGCAATATGCAATGAGTTGCATTTCATATGATAAACTCATGCAATGCAATATTCAAGAGCATATTATTGTTTTCAAAGCTTATTTGATCAGCTTTTCAAAAGCACCACTGTCGCACTGAGAAGGTGGTCAAGCACTGGAACAAGCAGTCATGTCCCCAAACATATAAGTGCTCCAGAAATACTTGGACAACATTCTTAGATATATGGTTTAACTCTTAAGTTCCCCTTTTTGGAGTCAGGAGTTGGATTCTGATCCTCGCTGGTCCTTCCCAGCTCAGGATATTCTGTTTCCAAGTTCCCTGAAGATTTTAAATTGTTTAAAAATATAAAATTATTTGTCTAGAAGTTAGTGTGTATTGCAGAAAGAATACATGTATGTAAATTATGGTCACTTTTACCTTGTAAAGATATTCTATGGTGCCTTTCTTAGCTGCAGCATAGCCTGAGCAGAGATTCTCAGCCCGTTATAATTGAAGGATCATTTAATCTCTGAAAAATTAAAAATAAATATCAAATAAAAATGTACAGAATAATTTAAGTGTTGTCATAGTATTTTTCTATTGGTAACTATGTAAAAATTAAGTTAAGTTATGATGTTGTCATGTTGTTTATATTTTGCATCATATTGTTTTTTTTTTCCTGGCTTGAAAGAGTAGTAAAACATTTATTTAAAATACGTTTTACCAACTACCAGTGCTACTTTGGCTACAAACTGAGAAACTCTGACAGAATGTTTCACAGCATTATATTCACTCTACTTAACAAACAGCTTCTAGCCATTTTGATTATTGTTTATTATTTCTCCCATAGTGACATTTAGTGACTCCAACAGAAGGTTGTATGATATAAAAATATAGGGGTATCTAGATAGATCATCTGTAACTTGAACAGTCAAAGAGAAATAAATTTGCATCAAATTTCCAAAATAATATTTTCAAAGGATAATAGCACAAAAATAAAGAAGCAGAGTGATTAAATTGCTTGCTGAAAGTCAGTGAAAGCATATCTGTCTTCCAGAACCAGGAATATTCAAAACAGTTGGATCTGGGTAGACCCACAGCCAAGCTAGCTTCAAAACTGGGAGCTAGTATGTCCTCCAGTGCTGTATTACAGCTAGCACACCTTGATGAGAAGCTCATTATCTTCAGGTCACTATGTCTGTATTGCTTTTGAGCTAATATATCTCTCTAGCACTGCACTATTCATTGTGGACATTCAAGCTTGGTTTGGCATTAGCCCAAGGATTTCTTCATGACACAACATTTTCTGCAATATAGACAAACCCACAGGAAGCCTGCAAAAGAGCTATAAAGTTGAAAATAGTGTTTCTGGGTTTTAGACCACTGTCTTAGCCACAAAACCATGCATCTTCCAATAATGTATTTGATTTATTTTAAGCTATCAGGTGTTTAGTGTAGAATATAACATATATATCAGACCAAATAAGAATTCATTACCACAGTGTCTCTACATAATGCCCCAGAGAAAGGAATAAGGAAAGAAAATGCCTTTTGGCCTTCCTCAATCCTTGCATACAGGTTTATAAGTGGAGAAAGTGTTTTCCCTTGGTCAAAATCAAAAATATAAAGTATGTTTTACAAATACAAGCTAAGGAGAGAACAGAAATTTACCAGAGGAGAGTATATTCTCACAGTTTTGAATATAATAGTGATCTTCTGTTCATAAACGTCCAGACAACTTTAAGAATAAATTCAAAAGACAAGGTAGTACTATAAATGTAGGACGAAAATGTAAGGAAGTAGTAATGAAATCCTTGGCAAGAATTCACTTGTACTTTGCTCAGTACTACTTACCACATCATAAAAAAATGGTTTCTTAAAATTGTGGTGAGAAGGAAGGAGAGTTGATCCTGATAATAAAAGTTATGAGGTGTGAAGACAAGAACAGAAAACCCCTCGTTCTGGAACAGTCACGGAAAAGGCAAATAACTTGGACACAAATATTAAGCAATTCATTTGAGCTCACACAAAAATATTTTTGGAATTCAGTTAATTAAAATTTAAAATAAATGTAAATCTAACAATAGGCATAATTGATGCAATTGCTTAATATCATATATAAGTTTATATACATATGCATGGTATCAGTATCTATACATATATTCAGGAGAATTTGAGGAATTGCACAATTTTTACTAATTTTTCCTTACATTATTTGTTATGATAAATCACTGTCTGCTTTAAACTGGGCAATTTTTGCCAATGAGAATACCAACAGACTATAGAGAGCTGGCATGTCTGTTCTGTTTCTTCCTGGTTAACTGGAGCTTGAGTATAACTTCAAATGATACAGAAATACCAAATGGCTGAATGCTGGATTACAACTAAGCAAATCACATGAAACATAAAGTCATATCACTCACCATGACTGCAGAAAAACATTGTGATTCAATCAGTAACGGTATCACTTGAGAAAGTTCCATGAAGAGAACTGAAGCCCAGTTTTCTCTTTTTCTTTTCTTCAATAACATCTATATGGGAGACACTGGTGACAGTTTTTTGGTCTATAAAATACAGGTAGGAGGCCAAATATTGTTCTCAGTGATGTTGATCTGATTATAGTATTTGAGTCCATTTTCACTCATATACTTGGATTATATGGCAAGAAACCAGACAATATTTGAAAATGTTCCTTAATGCAAGGTGTAAATTAAGAAGTAATTTTTAGTTTTAGAAAAAAAATCTCATTTGGCAGCTTAATCTTGGCTTCTTTCATGTAAAGATTATATTCATTCATCTGGTGGTAGCAAAATAAAATTATAAAATCAGAAATCTCAGTCAATGAGGTACGTTTATGTAAAAAACACTGCTACAGAGAGGAATTAAACTGCCACATCTCCATTTGCTACCCGTCTTTCTAATTCCTTTCCTTTTTACAATTCCACTAATATTTGTGTCTCAGTATCTCAGAATTTTACAGGTATTTATGTTGTCTACATCCTGAAGCATAAGCAGAGTTTCATTGGCAATGCAGTTTAACTGATCCCTGGTTGGGAAAATCTCCTCCTGACATGGATGCCTAGGGTCATATGGAAAAGTTAAGCAGGGAATTGAACCTCAGCTTTTTAACCCTTCAACCTCATGTCCTCTTTAGGTGTTTGCTGGAGACAGGATATGTGCAGTGTAATATTTCTGTGCTAGACCTATGGCCTTAGACGTATGATGTGCTGAGCTTCATTCTAGAGTCTAGATATTTTCAATATCTACATGGAAAATTTAGTGCTCTCATGATATTGTATCCTGTAGAAACCCCAAGTCTGTCTGTTAAGTGGCACACATGCTCTAGCAACAATTATAATCAAATTCTAAGGGGAAAGGGTGATTTCTCTCATGGAAAGAAATAGGTGTCAAGTCAATACTAGACATTTCAATTCCTGTTGCAGAGAAAATAAATATGCATCTTATACAGGTGGAGAGGGAACATCACACAAATAGTAGTATAAGGAGCAAAAAAAAAAAAAAAAAAGGAAAAAAAAAAAAAGTGCTACAAGTTAATTACTGGAAACACCAAGAAATTAAAAATAAAACACATGAAAAACATCATTGAGTTAAAATGCACTGACAGCAGTAGTAGAACATGAGAATGATAAAAATAAAAGGTTGGGAAGTTGTTTTTTCTCTCTATTTATTTTGAAAATAGAATTATTGGAAGCATTGTACCAGAAAGATTGTGAGAGCCGTCCTGTGTTATAATTAATCCTAATCAAAAATGCTTTTTATTTGTCTCCTGATGGATTTTGCAAAAAAAAAAAAAAAAGTCTTAGATTTCCAAATAATGTTACAATTATCAGCAGAAAGTGAATTACTAAGCAGATGAAAACTGTCATATAGAAGCTAAGGCCCAATCCCCCTGACAATGTAAATTGGCTTAGATTCATGCAACATTTTCAGGCTGTTTCATATTCTCTTGACTCTTTCTTTCCCCTAGATGTATTCACACAAAAATAAATAAATAAATAGATAGATAAATAAAATAATAATAAAAAAGATACTTTGTGCCTGTTTTCACCTTTAAACACGTAAATGCGTAAAAAGTACTGCAAACCTTAGTTGCTACTAACCTTCGCACAGGTTATCCCAATAAATAAAATAAAATCCTTATCTCCTCTTTGTTTCTCTTCAGCTTAAATCCTATTTTAGCTAACATGGACGGATTCTGCACTTGCTAGCTCCAATATTGACATCAGTACTTTTGGTACAATAATTCTTATAAGACAGAAAACAGCATGCTTTGGGTATTTTTATAATGGGTTTCATTAAAGCTGTATTCCTGTGCATAGATAGGTGTATGTAAACAAGGAAGCCTCTAGTTGCTGGAAGCATACAAAAAAGAACATGGGGTTTGCCTCCTGATTTAACCATCAGGTTACTTTTGACTGCTACACATCCTAAATGTCTAACTTCACCAGTCCCCTGTGTGAGGAGCACAGTAACATATCGACTAGAAATTGTATAAATTCCTGTAGAGACAAAGAAACCATGAGTCAATGAATGGATTTCTGCCAGTATTGGTGGGTTTGGGATTCTGTCTGAAAACTGAGGGGTTGGAGAGGTGGGGTGGGCAGAGATGAATTTTCCTACTTGAAAAATCTAGCTGTTGGAAAGAAAGTACAGTTTTTCTAAGACCAGAAGTTATGGGAGCTGCTTCAGAAGTACAGCTGTGAGGAGGAAATATACTGTGAAATACTTGTATTAAGATATCTCATGCAAATGATACATATGGGTCTAGTGTCAGAGACACTGTAGATCTAGTTATGTGGAATATACATGTGAATTTACTTCTTACAGAGTAATAGCGAATGATCAGCAAATGTCATATAAATTCATACTATGACAACATCACCTTTAAATAGTGAATAGTCTTCCTTAATATGAGAAGTGGTATTTTACTGCTCCAGATAGGTTGATAACATTGGCTTACACAGTATAGACAGATGCAATGCAGGCTTCTCTGTTGTCTTCTGAATGAACCGTCTTCTGTCATATCCCTATTCCTACTCAATGGCAAGCAAGTAAATGCATATACACACTGAAAACAAGCACTAGTTATTTTAAATAGCTTGTAGTCTCAAGTACCTACCATTTCATACTACCTAATGTTGATCTCTCTGAAACATCTGTAATGTTGATCTCTCTGAAACATCTGTAATGCCTATCCAAACAATAGGAAATGCTTTTGTATCTCACAGTCCTTTGTAAACTGAAAGATGTTAATAGTGATACTTCAAAAAACAAAAACAAACCAAACAAAACAAACAAACAAAAAACTACAACAAACACTTTTGTGATTATCTCTATTTCCCAGACTCTTATTGTCAAAATATGAAAATATGAAAGCTCGATTCAGGAACGGAAGTTTCCCTACATGTACGCAGAAATCCCCAGGGATACAAGAAAGATCTAAATTAGAGTTGTCATTGTCCATAACATTGCTGTAAAATGAAATAACAAACTGGTATAATAAAACATGAACATCACACTCTGGGGTTTGATACAGGTGATGGGATTTCCAGTTGAATCATTGATATTTCATTTTCTTTTTAAAGTCTCAAGCCTACTCCACTTTCTAATGCAATGGGAAGAAATCACAGTTACTTTAGCTAGGTTTCCATTTCAAGCCTGCCTAAGCTCCCTGCACTTAAATTCAATGCCAGCCTTTTCCCACAAATATATGCTGTTAAAGAAGAGAGCTAAAATTCACAGAGCTGTCAAGTAAGATATCCATTAAGATAAGAAGATGCCAGTGTTCAAACTTCAACATTACAGCATTAAATCTCAAAGGAGTTCACTTTGTTCATGAGAAACAAGAGAGGAAGGAGTGTAAGATGCAAGGGGGTGGGGGAGAGAATAAGAATATGGAACAATATGACAGTAAAATAGAAAGCACAGATTGAGGAACCACGAGTAATCTGAATTCCTCAACTAAGACTTGTCAATGAGATTTTTAGCATATGATATGCAGTTTTAATTAAATTATGGCCCAGAGTCAGAGAACAAAGCCAAAGGCCCAGTTTTTTTATTTCATTTTTAGAACAGAGATCTTATCTTCTACAGCATTTCATGCACTTCTAATTAAATATGGATTTATGGCTTTAAAGTACCTGGAAACACAGCATGACTTTTAGGATTCATCCTATGCCGAACTCAGAGCAGTACAGTCAAAGGCAGTCAAAGATTCTGGACCCCCAGTGAAGTCAGGGGCAATGTTCTTAATAGATTCAGAGGGATACGGATAAGACATTAGGAAAAGAGTTCAACTTCTGCGCTGTATGCAGAAAACATTCCTATACCTTGAAGTAATAAAAAAATCTCTCTTTATGTGCAAGCATATTCAAGAGAACTTCAATTGTATTTGCTTAGGGTAACAGGGTGTAATCCTATACAAAGCTAAAGATTTACAGACACTGCAAACAGTACAATTTCAATCTGATGGTTATTTTTTGCTGTGCTCACCAAATTGTACGTTTATTGGCAATTCTGCAGTTTTTCTCACCTCATCACACTATTTGAAGTAAATACATTCTCTCCTATTTAAAAACTACAATATTCTTTTTCCAATGAAAAAAGGAGCCTATTACTGCTGAGGATTTTGCTGGTGGTGATGACTTATTAAATATATTTAACGTAAGTATACCGAATCTCTTAAAATAGAAGTGTGGGCTGGGTGAGAGTGTTACCTCCAATCTTGAAATAGTGAATGAATGTCAGAATCTGTTTTGCAGTGTTTGTGTAAGGAGATAGTGTGGAAATATTAATAAAGTGAATTCACCTGAAGATTCTGTGATATTACTAAAGGTAGATAATTTCTTGAAGGCCAGCTGCACTTAAAACCATCTTTTAAATTCTCACCAGGTGAAGGGTTAAGGCGTTAAAGTGAACAAAGCAATGCTTACAGGTAAAAATATATATATATGCATAAAACATCAAATTCAGGAATTTGCATCATAACACAAAACCTTCCTTGTGATATACTTACCCAGTAAAACTGATGATAATATTGCTGGCTCAGAAATAATGAGGTTTGTGCTTGCATGGGACCAAAGTCTGTTGTGTGTGATATGATTCCAGAATAATCAGACATATGGGTGTTTCTTGCAGGGGCAGTGTGTTGATATTATTTGTCAGCATGAAGTGTGGCTGTTAAGGCAGGTTAGCAGTGGTTCCTATTTTTTCCAGGACTAGCATAAACAGTTTCCAAGTGTAAAGTGTATGTGGCTTTAAAATTATACTGGCTTCATTTTTCAATACTGGTAAGAGAGATGCATTGTATTTGATTGCTGAAGGTTTTTTTTGTTTTTGTGTTTGTTTGTTTTTTATTGTTGTTTTTTTTTTTTTTCCTCAGAAATGGCTGCAATTAAAGAATTTTGAATCTTAATAACAATAACAATAATAATAATAATAAAGTAGCAAGATTCACCCCAATGTATACACAATCTTTATTCTCATGGAATGCAGTGGTATCTTTCTCTTCCTTTAATCACACTGTGGACAGAAAAGAGAGCTAAAAATAGCATTCCACAAAGAGGAATCCTGGTACAAATTCACCAACTGATAAACTACAGAATCACAAGTAAGAAGAGAATCAGCCTTGATGCTCCACTGAAAGTTGTTTTCATTGATTCTTGTATTTTAATCATATTTCAGCTGCTGTTTCTGTGAGATGATTTCAAAAAACATTGGATTAAATTGTATTACACTGAAGAGCACTGATCTTGTTTCATTGAGACCACACTCAAAACAAACAAACAAACAAACAAACAAAAAACAACAACAACAAAATATTTTTGTATGTTAGAAAGATAGAAAGATAGAGGCATTTTCTGATGTGATCGAGTGTAGATGTCTCTTTTTAATGTTCCCTTGAAAATTAGGTCTGCAAATCTGTTTGAAAATCAGAATAAATCAAAACATCTCTCTTAATAACTTGGTCTTTTTCCTCTCAGCATTCCAACTTCAGTGAAAAGACTTCTGTGTTGTGGTATTAGTAAGTAATCCATAACCACTAATGTGTGCCAAAATACAACGAATTTTGAAACTGTAGATTCAGCTTACAGTATTACTAGTTAAGAAGCAATTTTGAAGTATGAACAGAATGCACTTTATCAGGGACTACCCAAACAGGTAAGGACTTGTATCCTGCACTTGTATACTGAACTTTCAATAACAAATCCACAGGAATCAAAATTGAACAACAAATACAGAATTATATGTAATTTGTAAAGAGTCACCCTCCAGAATGTAGACTAAGATTTTAAAGAAAAATAATTAGAAATAATTCAGCCAAATATAAACAGACTTTAGTAAAAATAGCAAAAAATCCCACCTTTGATTATTATTGATTCCCAAAAAATAAAATTATAACTACCTGAATTTTATGAACTTCCACCCAAGATCTAAATTATACTATTCTCCTTCAGTAGTCATGCACATTTGTGAACATTTACACTCATAAGTTCAATCATTTGTCAGAACAGAAGGCTTAGGCATAAAAGACAGATCTATTCTGGGACTAATTTATAATTTTAGGTTTAAGATGGCTGAAGAAAATTAAATACTTTTTCATGTGGTTTTCACCAAAATTTCTTTTGGCAGTTGGATAGTTTTTTGATCTTGTGTTCCTTCCATCAGCCATCAAAGGGTGTTAGGAGACAACCATAAGTGGTCAATAATTAACCTCTTAAGCTCTTTGCCAATGGGCCATATTCATTAAGTCTGCCCATGAAGTCCAATATTAGTTTTAAACACATTCACTCTTATCCTAAAATATGCAATAAGGTATGAGTGTGAGCATGGCCTGTTAATGCACTCATTAGGTAAGACATGTAAGAATTAGGTAAGAAATAGGTTGAAATATACTGATGGTTTGCAATTATCCTATCTCATTCTAAGTATCATGGAAAATATCTTTGTAAATTTTCCCTTAATTTTTTCTTTCATTTCCTGGGTCCATCTCTTCAAATGGTGACTATCAAAGGGAAGTGATGTATTTGATGATGAAAATGTCAAACAGAGTCCAAACATTTCAGTACTTCATGCAAAATCCTAACATCCATTCAGTAGCTGAGACCACACAAGCACACATAATTACATTATGTGGAAATGACAATGGAAAATTAATTTAAACTTGTATGCTCTCAGCCATGCAATTTTGGAGTAGTTTAATTTTTCTAGGAACTATCCCTAAGGCAAGGCTTATGCTGCCTAGAAAGAAAGAGGTTTAAAATATTTCAAAATTTTTCAATCCTCTTTATCTACTACTTCTTTCTGAGTAGATTCATGCCCCCAAAGGCTTTTTCAAATCATTTAACCTAATGTTAAGAGTGTAGTGTAGTAGTCAGGAAATAAAAATGATGTTGTGTGATTTGTGTGACCAATTTAACTCCAAAACACAGTTCTAATATTCATTGTTTAATCACCAAGTAATACATTCATGAAGAAATAAGAGAAAACATTCAGAACAAAAATCTATCCTGTAAATTACAAAAACAAAAATAATTAAAGGATTCCATAAGCTGATTGCATATATTATATATGCAAAAAGTAATTTTGACAAGTCTTATTTGCTGTAAACAATGCACAAAAGCTCACTCAGAATATGCTTTAAAATTTTCCCCTACACTTTCATATCTAATAACAGTCTGTCTCACCAAAAAATTGTTTTCCTAAGCTTTAAGAAAAGATCATTTATTTTTCATTCTGCTTTAATAAAAAATAATATATTAGCATAATTATTTCTGCAACCTCAGCACTCCAACATTTCACCATGTTAAGGACAAGCCAAATGTTTTAGCCTAGTCAGAGTTTCTATGTATTTTTTTTTCCACTTGAGATTTTTTTGTGGTGATTTTGAAATGCTTATGGAGTCTTGAAGCATTTAAGCATATCTTTTGCTTTTTTTTAATAGAAAAGCACATGAGCTCTTATTCATAATGATTTATCACTATGATAACAATATAAATGTTGATTTTCTTTTGTCAAACTGCTCTGTTTTTTCTAGGTAGGCTTATGAAAAACAACATTAACAAAAGCATAAGAAATAAATGTGATGAGAAATGCATCTTTAAGATGCTTTTGAAGTTGTGGAAAGATTTTTGCATTAACAGTACTCAGGCGTTCTCTACTGCTGCTTAGTAGTATTCTCTGAAGTACAAATCCAATTTGAGAAAGAAGTTAAATAAATTTTTTAGTAGGATGTATGTCACTTTAGAGTCTGCTCTGCTTAATACGGTCTATGTAATTATATTTTTTAACCACATATACAGGCACATACACATATGTATTCACTCCTTTGTTGTCTTGCTCATTTAGCTGATGCAATTAGTCTTCCACTCATTTCACTAGAGGGGAGCATTTGTCTGCCATTTCCCAAAGTATTTAATGCATGAAGAATTACTAACACACCCACTTTTGTCTTCTTTGTTTAGTTTGGGGGTAAAGGGGAGGGCTGGCCTCTAGATAGGATCTCATGAATCACTCTGGGAACTGCACAGAGAAGTCAGATATATGTATTTCCTAACCTTATTACTAAAGTGATAAATGTCCTCTTATACACTGTAGCAATGACTCACTTGTGCACACACTCACCTTCAACCATTTGACCATAGTCACACCCCATCTATTGAAGAAAATGTAAAATGAGGAAACAAGGTATACAGTGGTTAGGAGTTTGCTGCACCAATAGTACCAGCAGGTTTATTCTCTCTCCTCTGGGTGATTCAAAGAACAAATGTCATGTTGCCTGTTAGCTACACAGAACACAACCGTCTGTGAGGTGACTTGTGTTACTTAAAGGGGTGACTTCAGAAGCTATAACCAAAATGTCTGTGTGGATTGAAACCTGTTGTGTGGTTAGCTAGAGCTGTGGTCCCGGTTTCAGTGGGTCTTACCTTGCCAGTTGCTGTCCACATCATGCCACAGTGCAGTGTGGAAAAGAGGACTTCACCAGCTTAGTCCTCAAAAATGTCAAACTCTTGAGAGATTTTCAACTGTAGTGTCTCTCTTTTTGCCTATGACTAAGAGCATCTATTAATACAGTAGATTTTTTCTAAATTAGTATTATTATTATTTTTTTTCCCTCAAGTCCCTTTATTAAAGGTGGGTCTGTACTTTTAGATGCACAATTTTGCTGAATATACAAGACAGGTCATAAACTCCATTTTAAAAAGCATATTTGGATTAAATTCAAATACCAATTTTAAAGAAAAACAATAAACTTATTAGGATATTGTTTATCCCAGATGCTTTAAAATAAAAGAAACATGTATATTTATACAACTACTGTTGTGCCTAAGTCCTTCAAAGGCCATGGATGACAACAATGATTCTTAACAAAAAAGAGGGTAGGGAGAATGGTCATGGAGACAGAAAATGACCAAGGACCAACTTTCATTTGATCATAACCTTTCATCTCTAAATAAGTGAATTCAATATGCACATTATTGTTAGATCATAATCTGTTCTGAGACAGGTTACATATTTATTTCCTATTTGCACTCCCAAAGCAAGGTGTTTAATCTGAACTAGATATCTAGGTTTCTTACATAGAAACCTAGGAAACAATAGACAATCATTTAGACCACATTCGGATTTATTTTAAGAAAGAATTAGTTATTCTCCAGGAATTTGTTGCCTGTAGGGAACAATTAGCACCAAACAGATATCTAACTTCTAGGTGACTAGGTTTAGGTAATTATAGAACTAGCTGGGAAATGTCTTTCACTGTGATTAGCTCAAAGATACAGTTTCTGTGACATTCCAAATATCGGGAAAAAGCACACTGCAGAATTCATGTTTTATCAGAATGAGTGGAAAAATAATACTTGTCTAGGGTAATTAAAATATAGTGCAACAAGATCAAGATCCATGGGCTGAGGAAATAGTGTCTCCAAAACATTATTTCTCCATTTCTAGTGGACTTTGAAAGATTTGATATTTGACAACTTTCACTGTTTTACTTTTCTGTCCTAACGCGGGATGAAAATATGTTCAGAAATACTGGAAATTGTCATGACATGAAACACTTTATTTTAATTTATTTAAAAATTGTGTGAAAAAGCCTTTATTTTTTTTCAAAACAGAGAGTTTTAGAACAAAGATTGAAGAAATTAGTTTCACAACTGAAGACAAACAAACAGAAAAATAGAAAATCAGTTTCATAATCCCTTTTATTTTTTTCCAAATATAATTAACAAATGGCTATGTGATGTTCTTAGACAGACCTTGCTGATGACATTTTAATGCTTGTAAGGAGTATGCACACAATGTATGTATACAGCCCATGTTTATGGTCTGCTTAGTTTTCAGATTTTGTATAATTTGATCTGAATATACCCCAGCTTTTTTTTTTTTTTTTTTTTTTTTTAACTTGAACATACATAGTACAACCAATTATGGCAGTAGAAAAGGTAGAAATGTAGAAATAAAACCTTTCTGCCCTGCCTCCCCTCCAATCTTTCTTTGATGGGAACTTATGAAAAAGTTTGTGATAGAATAATTGTATTTATTTGGTTTCATAAGCATTATTAACTCCATCTAAATTTTAGTGATGGAAAAATATAATGTTTGAACTCTAACAGGTTGCAAAAGTGATTTTTTTCTTTTTTTTTCTTTTCTTTTTTTTTTTTTTTTAATCTTGCATTCCTGTTTTATCTGGGGTTTACATCTGTATTTCTTGTTGATGACATTTATGTAGTAATTGAAACTAACTGAGCATAGTTCCAGTTCTAAGGATACTTCCTGTAGTTGTATTAAATAAAACAAGAACTTCTGAGCTTACTTCAGTGACTAAACTTCAGTTATTTTTGAAACTATAACTAATTTCCATTTTGCCACAAATATACAGATATATATATTTGTATATATATATATATATTATTTCAAGCTTTTCCCTGCTGGCCACTGGTCAAACAATGATTTTCTTTGAGAGTAAATCACAATAATGATTGTAATCATAATAATAATCACAAATAAATATATCCTTTGAAGATTTGTAAAAAGCATAACTATATATAGTTTCTTCCATCTAAACTCACCTCTACAATGATAATGAGCATTTGAAGGACTTAAACTTGTAATGCTGAGTGGTATCTTAAGATTATTACTTAAGATAACTGCAATAAAGTTGCTTTGATGTACTTTGCTTGATGCACTGTAGCTTTCTTCAAAGATTTGTGTGAATTTAGACTCCCATAGGAGTCATTTCAGATAAATTTGTCCCCCTCCACCAAATGACTGAATGAAGCATTGCTTTACACCATAAGGACACTGACAAAGGCAGATGCTGTAACAGGAATTTCCCTTGTGGGACAGTGACACCCATAATACTAAGCTGTTGCTTGGAGACAGGCCACTAGTTCTGAGTGTAACTTCTGATTCAGGTTGCAGACCCAACAGTAGATTCTTCTCTCTTTCACAATTTTAGCTCTCAGTTTGTGTATTACAGATCCAGCATGGCCTTTTTACAAAAGATAGAAAAGGGGGCTTTGCTGCAGAAGCAGTCAGTTCTGTGAGCTTCATGCCTAATATTCTATATTCAGCAGTGCTTTTGCCCAGGAATTGAAGATTACACTTTATATTTTCACCATTGGAAAATATGAATAGGAAAAATCAATTAAATTTTTGAGAAACTTCTAAAGCGAAAAATGAAATCCATGACTGAGAAATAAACCATCTGTAATTTTCTTTTATTAGAGATAGGACACATACAATTCTTTCAGCTGAAACTGGTGCAGCTTTGGAGAGTTGCAAATGTCACACCTTGATCTCTGTCTGAATTTCTCAGATGAACAGGTGTATCTTTAGAATGGGCCTACCTGTGTTTTGAATATGATATGCCTTAAAATTCAGATCTGAAATCTTGGGTTTCAAAATAATCATTATGCAGACTCATAATTTATACGGGGTAATAATAGTGCTTACTAAAAAGTATACTAAAAATGTTTACTATAATACATTAAAAATAAAATATTTTCCTGTGATACCATCCTCTCCTGCTTAAGTAGATGGAAAGAAAAAAAGAAAAAAGAAAAAAGAAAAAAGAAAAAAGAAAAAAGAAAAAAGAAAAAAGAAAAAAGAAAAAAGAAAAAAGAAAAAAAAAGAACCTTTAGAAATAAGCGACTTCTTGGGTGCAGTTTTCTTTTCTTTGTACTAACTTTCCTGCAAAGCTATTGGAGCTAGTTACCATGGTAAATAAGCAAATATTGTGCCAGATTTACTTGGTGTAATAGTTTCTGTATTCTTACAAGAAGCAGAGTTGCCTACTCTGCAAAAATAAAAGATTAACAGATACTTATTGGAATGTGATCTCTTCAGAACTAAACACTAATAGGGTTGAACAGGGTTTAAGCATTTAACTTCTGGTTAACGTCTAACCAGCTAGGGCACTGGGTGTACTCATGTCATTTCAACAAAATATACAGGATGACTCATCTAAGCAATGGATTAGCCCTATCTTGGGTCTACACAAAGGTTTACTATTTTCTGCTAAGGAAGTATGAGCTCTCAAGAAAGGTAAATGTTCCATACGCCCCATACTATTGACAAGCTTTGAAATCACTTTGGTGTTTGCTAACTCATTGACAATCAGATATGATTGGCTTAAAATAAAACTCCTGACAAAAATCATTTTACTTAGGAACAACTATTCTAATACTTCTACTTGAGGCATCTCTTTAATTCATTTATAGTTCTCACATGGTCTTTCCTGGATTAAAGTTAGCTTCTCCTGACCCTTTTCTAAATCTAACCCTCACAGGACTTAACTGTTGGCTTCAGATTGGTTATTCTATTTGTCTCCTTTTGTAAACTAGATACATCAAAGGAGCACGAATGTGAAATAATATTATACTTCACTTCCTATACTTATGAACACAAATGCTGCCCTGCTCTGGGAGATGAGACTCTCAGTAAATCGCTTGGTCTTTGTTTTCAAACTCCTATTATCTCTTTCCATAGTGTAAACTTTGCATTAGTCCCTACATTCTTGAGTTCTCCTTGTTGTTTAGGCATGCAGGATCTAGCTGTTCTACATTTTTTGACCTTAAATTGTTCTTTGAGGTTGGTGTTTACAAAATGCAATTTGAAAGGGGCATTTCTTTCCACAAATCAAAGAACACCTTACTGTATTCCCAGAAATTATTTTTCAAATTCCTCTGTCTTTCTGAACACATTCAGAGATTCTACCTTCTCCTTAGTACCTGTTTTTTGATCTCATAGAATCATAAAATGGGTTGGGTTGGAAAGGGTAATAAAGATTCTCTTGCCATAGGCAGGGACACCTCCCACTAGACCAGGTTGCTCAAAGCCCCATCTAACCCATACCTTAAACATTTCCAAGAGATGGGGTATACACAGCTTCTCAGGGCAACCTGTTCCTGTGCCTCATGACCCTCTGAGTAAAGAATTTCCTCCTAACATCTAATCTAAATAACCTCTCTTCTAGTTTAAAGCCATTCCCCCTTGTCTTATCACTACACTTTCTGACAGAGTCCCTCCCTAGCTTTACTGCAGACCCCCTTTAGGTACTGGAAGACTGCTATAAGGTCTCCCTGGAGCCCTCTTTTCTCCAGGCTGAACAACCCCAGTTCCCTCAGCCTCTCTTCATAGAAGTGTTTCAGTCCTTAGATCATCTTCTTGGCCCTCCTCTGGACTCATTCTAATAGATCCATATCCTTCTTGTGCTGGGGGCCTGTAGCACTCCAGGTGGGGTCTCACAACAACAAAGCAGAGGGGGAGAATTCCCTCCCTCACACTGCTGGACATGCTGCTTATGATGCAGCCCAAGGTACAGTTAGCTTTCTAAGCTGCAGGCACAAATTGCCAGCTCATGTTCAACTTCTCATCCACTGACACCCCCAAGTCTTTCTCCTCAGGGCTGCTCTCAATCCATTCCCCATCCAGACTATATTTGTGCTTGGGATTGCTCGGGCCCAGGTGCACAACCTTGCATTTGGCTTTGTTGAACCTCATGAGGTTCTCACAGGCCCACCTCACAAGCCTGTCCAGGTCCCTCTGGATGGCATCCCTTCTCTGATCTAGTGCTCCCTTTCCTTTTAAATTACCTTTTTTTTTTTTTTTTTTTTTTTAACAAGGGACATTAGTTTATTAATTATTAATTAATTAATTATAATGTATTACTTATTAGCATAAGTAACTGGACTGCCAGTGCTATAATGCCTTTTGGAGTTCGGCTGAATTTTGCTGGATCATTTTGATTCTCTGAGTTAAACCAATGAGTAAACATGGCAAATGTCTATTTATTTATTTATTTATTTATTTTTGTAACAAATAACCTAAATGATACTTAGGCAATATGATAGGTGGAGGTTTACCTGAGATTAAGATATTTATAATAATCCTTGAGAATTCACTTTTTTTTTTTTTTTTTTTCTGATGGGAGTTTAGGAACTTAGCTGAGAACATTAAGTTGAAGGTAAAATACCTCAAATTATTCTTACAAAAGCAGAGCAAAAAATTATCACATGCAGAAAGCTGAATATATTTTACCTTGTGCACAAGCAATCTGGAAATTAAAGTTTTATTATGAGTCATTCTTTTCAGTTCTATATCTGACCACTTTTTCTTTCTGTACGTGTTGGTTTCTGCAAGACATGAGTCAATATTTAATATAAAATTTTGACACTGTTATTGGTATCAGTATTATAAATGTTTGTCTAATACATTAGGCAAACTATTGCAGGATTTGATTTCATGTCATAAGGAGAGGAGAACAGCACTTGTTGAGACGTTGATCTCATCCTTATCAGCATTAGTTCTTTGAACTTCTCAAACAATATGCTACATAGATGAATAATGATCACAAGTTGGATAATACTGCAAAAAGGGAGTGTTTCTTGGAAAATATAGAAAATCTTTAATACACCAGGGGACAAGGTAGTGAGTGTTTCTGGATTGTGTTGAAATATCTCCTACATCTTTTCTCCTCCCATTGGTACTAATATGTTTCAACCCTGCTAGGTGGTGGGAAATATTTTAAAGAGGAGTTTCTTTGTGTATTTAGCAATGTGGGAAAGCTATGAGAGGGGTGTTCCCTGAAAGCAGTGACTCATCTATTGGGCTGATTCTGTAAGAAAACATGCTTTGTTTACTGTGGAACTACTGAAATAAGATAATTTTTTTTTCCTTAGGTATATAACTTTCATTATATATACCCAAAATTAAAAATTACCACAAAACTGCTTGAAATAGTATGCTTACTATTTTAAGGAAGGGCTCCCAGCTCATTTGTTACTTCCCAAGCAGAACCCTTGGTTTTGAAGGCTTTGCATATATTGGCACGTATCCCAACTCATAGTAAAATTTACAGCAGTCCTTCTCTGATAACAAAATTCTGAACATTCTTATTCTTTGTTTGTTGTTGAGATACCTCTCATTCTGACCAAGATTTTTTTTTTTTTTTGATTAAAATATGTTTTTCTCTTTCCCTCTCTCTCTCTCTTTTTTTTTTTTTTTTATTTTTCTTTTTTCTTTTTTCCTTTTTCCTTTTTCTTTTCTCTTTTTGAGCCTGTGGTGGAAACACAGGTGTCTCTAGTTAGGCAGATGACACTGGATCTACAATTTGTTCTCTGATTTGGAGGACTGAATCTAAACAACATATTGCTTTATAACACCAAGGTTAAGTGTTTTAAGGGTAGTACTTTCTCTATTATTGAAAAGGCTCCATTGTATTTGATATGTAAGAGTTTGCCTGAAGGTGAAGTCTCTTTCTAGCTTCTAAGCTATTAAGGTTCTCCCTCAATCCAATAAATATTTAATTACTCCATACAAAAGAAAGCAAATTTTGACAAAAGAGGTTTTTTCCTCTCCCCACTATACAAGGAGTATAATCCTTTATCTTTGTCTTCTTAATTCTTCCTGAATTAGTCACCTATATAGATGGTGTGAATACTGCATGTGTTACTGAGGGCTGTGAATTCCAGCTGGTGTCCTAACACCTGAAAGTTGATGTTGTAATACTAGGTTTAAGGGCCTGCATGACATCTAGGCTATACACAGAAGGGTGTTGTCACAAGAAACTCTTCATTTAGATAAAATTACTGTGATTCATAGTAATGTGAACCAAGATATCTTAATGAAGATCAATCTGCATGTTTTAGATTTTTTTGTAGGGTTTGTAGTGTGTGGGTAGAATATTAGAAATAGTTTCACATATCTTTAGCTGTCCTAAAGGTATGTGTCAGTCAGAGGGTTTTTCTGTTTAGCAATAGGGTGAAGAACAAGGGATTTTTCTTCCCAATTTAAGACAATGTAAATTTCTGTTTTTGAGAGAATACAGACTAAAAACAAAGTAAAATTTAGATATTCAGTGTAATCTGAGGTTAATTAAGATGAATCTTACCCTCATATTTCAGTCTTTTGGTCACAGCTCCACCACTTAACTTTGGGAATGGAAGCAATATAAATTCTATAAAAACAACTGGTTCTATAGAGTCCAACCTGAAATTATAGTGCTCAACCTATTAACATGAGTTACTGGATCTTGAATATATCAATGGAAATAGAAAGGTTTGAACAGATTTGAATAGATGAGCAAAATTGACTAGGATGGTCAAAGTCTGTGAGGAAAAGTTCATAATGCTAAAAGTGTGTGTTTAGGGGAAAAATGTCCCTTTGTACTTTTTAGCTTTAAGCTTCATTAAATTTAGATAAATGATTTAACATTTACAGTGGAGTTACATGTGAAATGCAAGAATGGTGAAAATATTTTAAATTCTCTCCTGATATGAATAAGCTTTCTAGAATTACGGAGGTCCCAAGAGGAGGAACTGAACTGCAATATTCAATTCCATAATTTAATTTATTCAAAATTTCTTGGAAGAAACACACTGAAGTTATAAGACTATTTCTTATTGCCCTGACAGAACAGGCTGTAAATTGACTTGATAGGGGAGCCTCTCGTGTCATTCTTTTTTATACTTGAAGGGAGTTGTTGGTCTTCCATATGTTAAGCTCAAATATTATCATAGAATGGAATGGGCTGGAAAGAACCTTAAAGATCATCTAATTTCAAACCCCTTGCTATGTACAGGGATGTCACCCACTAGATCAGGTTGCTTGAGGCCTCGTCCAACCTTGTCTTAAACACCTCTAGGGATGGGGCATCCACAGCTCCTCTGGGCAACCTATTCCTGTGCCTCATTACCCTCTGAGTAAAGAACTTCCTCCTCTAATCTAAATCTCCCCTCTTTTACTTTAGAACAATTCCCCTTTGTCTTATCATTATCTGCCCAAGTAAATGGTTGCTCTCCATCTCTTTTATAAGCCCCCTGTAAGTACTAAACAGCTGCCATAAGTTCTCCCTGAAGTTTTCTCTTCTGTAGGCTGAACAGCCCCAGCTCTCTCAGCTTTTCTTCATAGAAGAAGTCCTCCAGCCCTCTGATCATCTTTGTGGTCCTCCTCTGGACCCACTCTAACAGCTCCACAGCATTCTTGTGCTGGAGGCCCCACACCTGGATGCAGAACTCCAAGTTGGGCCTCACAAGGGCAGAGCAGAGGATGACAATCACTCCCTTCCCCTGCTGGCCACTCTTCTGTTGATGCAGCCCAGGATGCAGTTGGCCTTCTGGGCTGCACACTAACTGCTGGTTCATGTCAAGCTTTTTGTCCACCAGAACTTCCAAGTCCTTCTCTGCAGGGCTTCTCTCAATCTGTTCATCCCTTGCTCTGTAATGAATTCTTCACCCAGTCTGTAGTGGTGTTTTGGATTACCCTGACCCAGGTGCAGCACCCTGCACTTACACTTGTTGAACCTCATCAGATTCACATGGGAAAGTAGGAACAAAAGTTCCTACTTTTGTCTAGTTAACTTCATTGATAGCTTGGTCCAGATATTAAAGTCAGAGTCACATGTCTAATCCATTGTCATTCTTACATAAATTCTCATCTGAAATGTCCAATTACATAGTTCAGAGCACAAATCAACAAGAGAAATGTTGTAATCAAATGCAGAGAATGTTTACTGGGGTACACCTGTGCACATATTTATATACATGTATGTTAATTTTAATATTTCCATTATAAACAACAACAACTTACCCTGTGCCTATTTATAATGCTCATGAAATGTTCAGAGATTTAGCTAATAACACATTAGCACTTAGCCAGCTGGAGAAATGGTGACGGCTGCCAATACTTAGAATTCTTCTAATAAACAATAGTTCCTCCCCCTCTTGAAATATATGGAAATGGACTATTGTTATTTTAAGTGCTGCTGTACTGAAATGGCACCTGTGCATGCTGTAATATGGAACATTGCATTCCAAGTGAGAAACAAAGCTCCATCGAACTCGGTGTCCCAACCTATTCTCTGCAGAATCTATGGATGTATTAACGACAAAAGAAGGAAAAAGAAAAATGTGACAGAGCAGCTATCTTCGCTGCTTTGTGAACAAACACTGGACCATGTTTACCTATCATTTATTTTACCCATAGTATAAAAAGACTGAGCATATCTGTGAAACACTGAAGACAGTCAGGAGAATGTTAGTTTTTCACTTTTTTTTTTTTTTCTAACTTCTATGTTAACAATTTAGGCATACCTCACATTCCTGTTCACTCAACTTCTTTGATTAAATTTCCATTAAATTACTAGTTGTTGTTTTTTTGTTTGTTTGTTTGTTTCTTTGTTGTTATTTTTTATTTATTTTTTTTCACAGTTGTTCTTCTACTGTACTTCAGTAATGAGAAAAACACAAATTTGTTTTTACAAATCATGAACTGACAAAATGTGGTTTTATTACTATTAAGATAATCCTCTACTTAATTTCCTGCATAAATCTCTCCTGCCGCAGTGCAATTTATGAAATAGTCAGTTTTATAGCCAGTAGAATGGCTAGTTATGGTAAGACAAAATGCTGTGGTATACGGCTTTTTACCAAGAAAGTGGCATGCCTCTGTAATCATTTAAACTCCTAAATCTTGAGCAACAATAAAACAGCACTTCAAATATATTTATTCAGGTGACTAAGGGATTTTTTTTTATTTTTATTTTTAGTTCTTAATGAATTTGAAATATCAGCATTTCTCTTCTTTGTCACGTTGGTGGGCTTTTTGTTGTTGTTGTGTTTTGTTTTGTTTTTTTTTTTGGGGGGGGGGTCTGTTTTGTTTCAGTGGGGAGAACAAGCAGTTCTGAAGCTTCCTATTGTGTCATATAATATAGTATAAATACAAATATTTATGATCATAATGAATTGCAAAACACCACCATGAACAGTACATTAAGAAAGCTAAAGAAATCAATCTTATTGGTCTGTATCCTCCTCTAATATTCAATAGGTGAACCAATATCACAACCAAAACCATTTTTTTTTTAAATACATATAAAATTCTCCAGGCATAAATCTATTTGGACATACTGATATTCATTTGTAAGACAAGTGCAGTGGTCCAAGAGGCTGTAAAGTCTGGTAAAAGACTCAAACAAATTACTTCTACAATGCACAGATATGTTATGATTCAGATTGTTGTTGCTTATATGTGTACACATAGAAGTACATTCTTGTGTTACTAATGTCCTCTTAGTTTAGGCTCAGGTTCTGATTTGATTAATATATATATATTATATATATTTATAAGTATATGTGTGTGTATATACACACACACACACACACACACACACACACACACACACATATATATATATACACACACACACACACACACACATATATATATATATATATATATATACACATATATATATACACATATATATATATATATATACTTGGAATTGCTCCAAAAGAAGGTTTTGGTTCTAGCCCACTCCAGATAAAACTAATGTATCTTCTCACATCATATTTCTGAAGACCTTTCTGTGTCCAAGAAAACCTTTCTAAGTATTTTATTCGGGGGTACAATCTGCTAGATATATGACCATTATGCTCACTGCAATTAGCATATTAAATCAGCATTTCAGCAGTGTTTTCCCCAACCTCTGGAACTAAACCAAAAAATAATGTTAAATTGTTCTGACGTGTTATAACATGCCATTTTTCCTCAGGAGGGAAAGAAAAAATAAAAATAAAAATAAAAATAAAAATAAAAATAAAAATAAAAATAAAAATAAAAATAAAAATAAAAATAAAAATAAAGATAAAGATAAAGATAAAAATAAAAATAAAATAAAGTCTGATCAAAGCCAATTAATAAGATTGGAGTTAAATGATTTACATACTGTAATAAAAAAAAGTTTGTTACAGTCAGTATAAGTATAGATCTGTTTATCTGTGAGGCTTTCCCATAAATGTCACTTGCCGAAAAGCACTGGAATGACCTCTGACAGTCTACTTAACTTGATTGTGTTCTTGCTTCTATGTTAATTAGAATTTATGTGGTAAATATTTACTAATAGCCCTCTGGGTAAAAAAAATAAGAAGTCTTAGTCTGTTTTGCTAAAGTAACATTAATCTAACAGCCCTTTCAGAACATAATCTAGATAGGTCTATCTTAATCAAATGTCTTCTTCCTCTACCATTTTTAGAAGCAGAAGTTTCAGAAATGAGATGTCCTCATCTATATGGAGGGATTAGACCCAGCAGGACCTCAGATATTGCTGCACCTCCATACTGCCTGCTCTAGTGGGAGTCTGGTTTCAGACATTCGTGTTTAAGCCTGCCCACATTCATCGTATCTTCCACCAGTCCCCATCACATCACTAGTGTGTTCAAGTTCTGTTCTTCCATGCTGAGTAGCTGAGGGAGCTGGGATTGTTCAGCCTGGAGAAGAGGAGGCTCAGAGGCAACCTTATCACTCTCTGTAGGTACCTTAAAGGAGGCTGTAGCGAGGCGGGGATTGGTCTATTCTCCCACATGGCTGGTGACAGGACAAAGGGGAATGGGCTAAAGTTTTGCCAAGGAAGGTTTATGTTGGATATTAGGAAGAACTTTACCGAAAGGGTTGTTAGACATTGGAACGGGCTGCCCAGGGAAGTGGTGGAGTCACCATCCCTGGAGGTCTTTAAAAGACGTTTAGATGTAGCACTTAGTGCTCTTCCAACCTAGATGATTCTGTGATTCTGTAATATGTTCTTCCAGTGCCCTACTTACTTGTGTCAGGGTATTGTAGGGCATAGTGCAGGCCAGGGTCTGCAGAGCTGGGCCTGCGTGGAGGACATCTCCCTGTGGTATGCAAGACACAGCATGGTAGCTGGGAGACATCATGGTAAGCCCCAGCCCCACACATTGGGCAACTTCTGGGGACAGGACGGGATAAACCTGCACAGGATGTGGGCCTGCAGATGGACCTGGCTCTGCAGGGCCCATGGTTGAACAAGGCAGAGTAGTGGGTAGATGGAGACTGGCCTTGTTATGGAATCACTGAGACAGGGACTGAAACAGGGCTGAAATGGGGTCTCTCACCACTGGGTGAGATGGGGGATGCTCCAGGGGTCCCAGCAGGGACAGGAAGGCCCCTCAGTGCTCTCAGCCCTTACAATCAGCAGAAAACCTGCCATACCACAGGCTCTTGTTTTTCATATTCTTAGAGCTTGTCTGGTTTCACTCAACAAAAATTTTGCTTAAAAATAAAATGCAAGGTTGATTAAAGAGCAGGATAGAAGTTAATATTTTTAATGCCAGGTTAAATCAGTGAGACATTCTTATCAGGAATATAGCATTCTTTTTATTTGTAGTCTGTCTTAAAAGTTCAGGAACAAGTGACATTATTAGATGCATGAGGGAGAAGGAAAGGAAGTGTTTCTTAGTTTAAAGACAAGATCAACGACATGAAGAGATGATAGCAATACATAAAGAATCATTGGAGAATGTTACTGAGCAAGTATTGTCAAACTTTATTATATGGAATATCAAAACATTTAGTTTTTAACACAGATAATGGGAACGTCCATAAAAGACAAAAGATTGGATTGAAAAACTATCTAGCTATTCTTCAGAGCATACCTCAGATAACAATCTAGAGGCGTCAGGAAGCAGATTCTTCTATTTTCTAAATTATATTTTAAATTTGTAGCACAGAACTGATTACAAACAGTTATGATATATGTACTTATGTAAGTAGGGAGAGATCCAAGTGAATGGAAAGCTTTATATCACCGTAATGACTCAGGATATTTAACAAAACATCTGAAGTTCTAAGCTTTCATTGTGCTTTCTTGTTTCTTATTGGATCACACCTGTTTTTCTTGGGTCAAGTATTAAGTTAAAAAGAAAATAAAAGAAAACAAACAAGCAAAAAAAGGTAGGTAGTTCCTGAATTTCATCCTACACTTACATGCAATATAGGATCAGAATAACTGTGTTATACTTAGGGGATTTCTTTTTGTCTAAGATTAGAAGGACTAGAAAATATATGTTGGATCCCAATAAGACATTCTATTAAATTATTAGTATCTATGATGGAATCTAGTGTCACTGAAAAGAACAACAAGAAAAAAGATGACAAGTCTTGTCAGGGCTTCTCTAGTGATGGGGGCTTTCTCTCTCTGATGAGATGAAAACATAAAGGAGAAGTGAAGCCATTTTCAACATGATTCTGTTAATACATTTAAATGACTGTTCAGAGAACAGAATAGTGTGCTACACTGTATTAGATTCAAGCCAAGCATTTCTGGTCTTTTCCAATGGTGCTATCTGTTAAATGAAGATTGAAAATAAAATCCATATTTAAATATCTATATAGTTGTTCCAGTGTTTCTGGCATTTGGGAAGGTGGGAGTGCAGAAGGGGTTAAGATTTTTTCCTAGAAGCTTACAAGAGCCTGCAGCTAAAACCTATATTTTTTTAGGTAAAGATGCATTAAAAGGGATAATTTTTCCCTTGAGACATCTACAGTTTAAGCAGACATCTGGGTGGGAGGAGAAGAAAGGAGGCACTAAAGAGGGTCAAAAAACAGGTCAGTAGCAAAGCTATGAAGAGAAGCCAAGCGTCATGTCATCAACCCTAGGGCCTCTAGGCTAGAACAGCTTACTTGGGAAATTTCATTGATACCTACATACTTTTTATCAAAATCCACTCAACAGAAATAATATTTTGCTCTAATTCTCTTAGGGCAACCAGGCATGCAAAGATGCTCCATGGCTTGGAACTGTAATATAGCGCTGCAGCTGTTTCCAGAAACACCAAGAAAACATGTGTGTGTTGGGAAGGAAGGTTGGAGGGAGAAGGTTAGAGATCTCCTGGAGGAATATGAAAGACATAGCATGATTGCAGCTTCTTACCTCAACTGCCAATCCAGCCTGGAATCTGCTCTTTGAGTAACCTTGCCTTCTGCCATCCTATTGTTCACTATTCATCTCCTGCCTAGGCTTTTAAAGCTTTGGCTTGGACAGGGATTATACAGGTGGTCATGTAATCAATAGCCAAAGAAATACAACTGGGGGAATCCAGGCAGAGTTCAGATATATTTTCATTAAATAAACTGTTGCATACCTTGTGGGAGGGAAATAGGACTTCTCTCACTATTGGGCTTTCTCCTTTATCTTTAACTTGTTGAAGTCAAAAACCTACAGCTGAACTTGTATGGAAAATTTATGTTGAAATCAGCAGGAGATTTGCATATGTTTGCTATATGACCCAATCAGTGTGTAATCTACTTGTGTTCTGGTTTTAATTAGGTACAGATGGGCAGCCAGTTTCCAAAATAAATAGTGATTCCAATGAAAATGGTCTTTACCTATTCAGAACAAACCTCAAACCATTTTTTTAAAATGTGTTTTATGTCTTTATTTGTGCCTTTTTGGGTTTCTATTTAGTCAAAAGTAGAAGTACCATATTTCATGTGTTGCGTACTTCCAGCTGTGACCAGAGAATGAACATGAACTCAAAAGAAAATCTGTTCCTAAATAGTTTTTCTGTTTGATTTTGTGACTCATTAAATAGTTTATCTGGCCACCTAACATGTATTTTTTAAAAGTTTAGACATTAGCCGTAATCTTTTTACTCCTATAAAGTGATTGAAAATTATAGGAAAATTGTATTTTCTTGAGATATTGCCCAGAATAGAAAATCTCTTTCCAAATCTTAAACTAAAGCTGATGTTGATATAGTTGCTACAGAGTACGAATCAATAAGTATTTTCATTTATTATTCATTGTGGGTTTCTTATGCAATAGTTTGAGGCAGGATATGGTTTATATATCAATCTTATTACACATAAGTGTTAAATGTACTGTGATTTATATGAATAAAAAACGCTCTTCCGATTATTTTTTCCTCACCACTGAAATTGTTTAAGAGAGCTATTGCGTTATTTAATGGATATGTTTCTGTAGTCTAGTTTAAAATAGTTTAATTGACCAACAGTTACAATAAAACAATGATATTTTATCTTCATCTGAGTATTTTACCTTCCCTAATGTTTACCTTCTCTCTTGCTTTGCCTGTTTTGAAGTTAACATAGTTAAAAAGACTGGAAAGGGAATTATAAATTGAGCAGTAATGACAGTGAGGGTCTACATTATTCTAATCAAAATAACATAGATTCTTTCATCTTCAAGGATCTCAGAGTTATACATGATCTTTATATATTTATGTCTTGCCAGTACCGTTCTCATCAAAATGTGTCTACATCTTCTTTGATGTCAAAAAGTGCAGTGTTTGTCTTCAAGATTCCCAAAACATTAAACACATGGGAAAGAGAGGAACAAGAAGAACCAGGCATGAGGAGATGTACTTGCACCAGAAGGATAAGAACTACGTTATGAAAAATGTTGTCTGGACTGGGTGGCCTATTACAGGAGTTTATGAAAGGATTTAAAAACAAGGTGAGCACAGGGTAATTCCCTTTTTGCTATACTCTTACAGTTCCTAGGAATCAGTAACTAAACACCTTCCCAAATCAAAGACTTTACCTTTTTATATTCATATCCACTAATGGATGTGTTCACCATTTAATTCTACTGTTCCTTTTTGAATACATTACAGTTTTATCATCCATAATAATCTGTAGCAACAAGATCCAGTGTGCAGTGTGAAAAAGTATTTCTTTGTTTTCTTTTTGTGTTTAGTTAGCAGAACCAGGTCTGCGAAAAACATACATAATACTATGCGAACACACTAAAGTGTATTATGAACCTTTTTCTTGTACATAATCTTTCTAATCTTTAAAATACTTTAACCAAATAGAACCCAAATACGAACTGGTGATATCTCCGTTAGTGTAGCTTCTCTCATGAACACTGTCAGTAAGGAATTCTGACTCAGCGTACAAAACATTAAGGTAAAACTGGGAAAAGACAAGCAATACCAGTGGTATTTGTACTGAGAAGAGTTTATTTTCTTAACAAACCACTTAAAATCGTGATTTATGCAAGTCTGAAGTGAGTGAGATTAAGTAAATCAGCTAATATGAGATAGTATGGCAGCGTATTGCCTTTGACAATATAATTTAGCCTTTCAGTTCACTGATGAGAAAGGCTTTGAAGATGCATTTTTCCTATAATATTGTGGAACTAATTTTTTTTTTTTTTAAAGTTAATGATGACCTGATTACTGATCACAAGCACATCCAAAACGTCTGTATTTATTTGTCACACTTCTTAACTCCATATCCCAGTGGACATTTCTAGCAATTGTAGAAGGAAATAAAAAGATAGACTAAGCTCTGGGTTTCCTCTCTTACTAGGGATGGCAGAATCCTTTCTTTTGTTCAGGCAATTAAATTCTGTCCCAATGCATGAAGCTGTCAGAAAAGATTGAAAATCTGATTATTTAATCCTTTAAATTCTTTGAAAAACCCCTTCTGGTATATATCAGAAGTAACTTCACTGAACAGTTTTGAGAAGACAATCTCATCTTCTGCATATGCATATACATAACTTTTTTATTGGGTCAATAAAATAAAATAAAATAAAATAAAACAAAACAAAATAAAACAAAACAAAATAAAATAAAATAGGCTTGATTTTTATTTATTTATATATATAAACTTTTATTATAGTTTTTACATTGAAAACTATCCTTAAGCAAAATCCTCAATTCTGTATAACTCAATGAGCTGATCAGTTGCTTTGGATGTATATGCAAGAGGGCTGCAATTCCATGACAGTTTCTGTTTGTAGAAGACAGAACCCTTCAAGCTGATAGAATATTCAGGAACAAAAATATATACTATAATATGTGCTATAATAAGTAGCACAGGCGTATCTCTCAATCTTAATAAAAAGGTGGCATTGAAAATAAAAAATGCTCTGTAATTAAATAAATAATTTCTGTAACTAAATATTTTTTCCATACATTGCCCTTGTTTATTTATCCTAATGATACCAAATATGCTAGGCAATCATAAATTTACTTCTCACTAAATAAAAAGAACAACTTGTAGAATTAATACATTTAGCCATACTTTTATGTTTAGAACCCTGTTTAACACAAATGTGAAGTTTGCACAAATGACACTATCCTACAGATGTAGCTCTAACACAGTATGTGGTTTATGCTGAGCCATTAGAGCTATTAAAGCACGTTAACATTAAGTAGTGTAATAACGTGAACTGTGCTTTCTGCATTACTGAAATGTTTCTTTCCTTAATACTTTTATTCTGTATGATTTATTATCATGCAGCTGAGCTAATTTCAGTATTGCATGGCCAAACATTTTGGCCCTGTTTGTGCTAGTCATAAGTCTCTGAATAAAATTCAGGTTGATTAGACAGTTATCTTTGGCTGAACAGGTGTGTTCATCTGAACAATGAAAACACACACTATCACTGTACCAGACTGCAATCTGAACAGATTCTTTATTTCTGTTGTATTGAGTGCTTTTTGATGAATAACTCTTGGAAAAAATATTGGAATACTTGAAACCGTTCACATGGGTTTTCTTGTTTTTCGTTTGTTTTGTTGTTGTTGTTGGTTGTTTTTAAGAGAGGCCATGACTAATACCAAGGTCATGGAATGACAGACAAAGCTTAAACAGAAAAATTGAGTTGAAGTAATTCTCCTAAAGAAGCTCAGCAGAGAAGTGGCAGCATCAAAGTGAGAATTTCCCAGGTTAGAGCCTCTCTTCAACATTGCAGTTGTTGTTTTCAGTGATTTATTTGTCCCTTCTGTAGTTGAATTTTATGTTAAAGAGTAGTAAACATTCTTTCTGAAGTATAGTTGAATGTCTCAGATAAACTACTGACAGATAACAGTACATTATACCTGACTAATGGAAAATCTTTTATTCTGTAAAGGTCATGGTGGTTTTTTTTGTTGTTTTTTTTTTGCCTTTTTTTTTTTTTTCTGTTAAATAAAGCTTCATGTCCAGTTCTAGCAATAACGTAGCTGAGATGTTCTTACTTTATCCTAAAATAAGTACATTACAAAACTAGAAAATCTTCTCTCTCAGAACAGGACTGCACTGAAAAGTGAGAGAGCAAGATGTTTCTGAGCAAACCAACATTCAGTGCCAAACATAGAATGCCACATTAAAGATTTTTTTTTTTTTTTTTAAGTTAGTGACACCGTGGAGCTTCTAGTACTTCTTAGGCTATCCTGGCAAACCTTTGGGTGTATATTGTGTGTTATCCATTTCAGAATCACAGAATCACAGAATCACAGAACTGTAGGGGTTGGAAGGGACCTCAAGGGATCATCGGGTCCAACTCCCCCACCAAAGCAGGTTCCCTAGAGCAGGTTGCCCAGGTAGGCATCCAGACGGGCCTTGAATATCTCCAGAGAAGACTCCACAACCTCCCTGGGCAGCCTGTGCCAGTGCTCCATCACCCTTACCATGAAGAAGTACTTTTGCATGTTGGTGAGGAACTTCATGTGATCCTGTCCCCACACACCACTGAAAAAAGGTTGGCCAAATCCTTCTGTCTCCCACACTTAAGGTATTTATAAACATTAATATGATCCCCTCTCAGTCTTCTTTTCTCAATGCTGAACGGACCCAGGTGTCTCAGCCTTTCCTTGTAGGGGAGATGCTCCAGAAGTGATTTTCATTTCATTGAAACCACAAAGGCAAATAGACCTCCCTATGTGTTGTGGTTTAACCCAGTCGGCAGCTAAACACCACACAGCCATTCACTCACCCTCCCCCCTCCCTCTCTGGGATGGGGGAGAGAAATGGGAAAGTGAAGCCTGTGAGTTGAGATAAAGACAGTTTATTAAAACAGAAAATAATAATAATAATAATAATAATAACAACAATAACGATTATAATAGTAATGTGTACAAAACAAGTGATGCACAATGCAATTGCTCACTACCTGCTGACCGATGCCCAGACTAATCCCGAGCAGTCCGGCCCTCCTCCCCCGGCTAGCCACCCCTATATATTGTTTAGCATGGCATCAGATGGTATGGAATACCCCTTCGGCTAGTTTGGGTCAGCTGTCCTGGGTCTGTTCCCTCCCAGCTCTTGCTGCACCCCCAGCCTGCCTGTTGGCAGGACAGAGCAAGAAGCTGAAATGTCCTTGGCTTGGTGTAAGCACTGATCTGCAACAATTAAAACATCAGTGTGTTATCAGCAGTCTTCTAATCCTAAACCAAAACATAGCATTCTACCAGCTACTAGGAAGAAAATTAACTCTGTCCTAACTGAAACCAGGACACTATGTCAAATCTCTCTCTTGCTCTGTTTTGGTCTTTCACTTAAAGACAGCAATGCTAAGGTCCTTGTTTTCAAGAGTAAAATACCACATAATGAGAAGGAGATATACTTTATGTACATCTTCTGTTTATCAAAAGAGAATTTCCCCTTACTTTGTAACTTAAAGGATACCTAACGAGCAATTTCCTTGTAATACTGTCCTTTATGTTGCATTTGGTAATTCATAAAAACTCATATAAGGACTCTGATGCTCTAAACATATGACACTTTATATCATGCCTTAAAGATAAAAATAATAGCTAAGCATAATATTAAATGGAAAGCAAAATGTAATCCAAACAAAGTTAACAACAGTAGGTCATGACAGGCTTTTCTGAAAAAAAGTCTACTACAACTTCACACAAAGAATGCATCAGTTCTCTACTACCCAGAGTTCTGTAAATGTTTCAGGTGTGTCACACAGAAAGCTGCTTAGTGTCCAGTCAATATAGAAATTAAAGAAGAATTGTAAGGCCGGTGGGGAACTAATCAAAAAGAAGATGACACTGGGGACTATTAGAAACATCAGACTAGAGGGTAGGTACTAGCCAAGTTACTTGAGGATCAGGTTCCATTAATTATCTTTACATAGATGTTAAAAGCATCCTGGCGTTACAAAGCTGGAAGCAGTGTCAATATCAGAGAGAATTGAGACTATATATGCAGAGCATGCCTGACAACCCTGAAGACTCATGCAAAATGCTAGGTCATGCACTTGGCAGAATTTTATGTTACATCCTACATGCTGAATATAAATGAGAAGGAGGAGGATGGGTTAATGATAATATGTAGCTATGAAATAGGCCAATGCAGAATAATCTCTAGGATGATGCCAGGAAGATTTTAAGGCATCTTTAAAAGATACCTTAAAGGAGAACAGTTTCCTGACAAAGTTAGAGATAGAGAAATGTTAATGCCCATTTTAAAGGACTTTGTGGGACTTGACCTGAATTATTGTGTTGCTTTTTTTTTTTTTTTTTTTCTGTTTTGGTCATGCATATTTAAGAATAACTCCATCTCTGAAAGATGTAGTTATGGTCTCCTTATAGAATACCATTTGATTAGAAGTGAAAACTTTGATTATCTATAAATAAATTAATTAATTAAAATGTGGTGTCTTTCTGTTTTTTACAGAGGATGATATGAAAATAATAGAAGAATTCAATTTGCTGCTCCAACAGTAAGTGGCAATATGTATAGATATGTTCTAAGACAGAAACTAGAAGGTTTGCATGCATTACAGCAATTGGACATTACAGCAATGTGTCTCTTAAGCTGTATGCAAGTAACAAGCACTTCAAGTGCATCTTTCTGCTAGAGCTATAACATGACCTACAACAACCCTCTTCTAGTGTAACGGCTGTTTATTATTCTAAATCCTTAATTATGCACTCCAATACAGCAGCAGAAACTAATGGATACAGCACAACAATGATCTCACTGTGTTTCCAGTCAAGCTCCAGATCCCTAACTAAAGCCACTTTTCTCTGGCCTATGAACAGCTTTGGAATATCTTCCCAGAGGTTTCTGAAGTATATGAGGCAGTATTCTTATGATAAAGTTACCCAGAATTAAAACCAAATGTTACCCAGAATTAAAATGTCCTATGTGATCTAATACAGTAAAGTGAAACTATATGAATCTTACCTGGTACTGAGCTAAGTTTCACATTCAGTTTGCTGCTCCTGCGCTATGACAACTGATTGCAGGGGTGGCAGAAACAGGTTAATCAGTTCAGACTACTGAATGAATTGAACCTTCTATATATTATCTACTGTATATATGTTATCTATGTTTTGTTGCTTCCCATTCCTTATTACACTAACAACTTAGCTAAATGACAACTGTGGTATACAATAAAATCTGTTGCTGAAAGTATTTGGTTGAAAGCCCTTGTTCATGAAAGAGACATTCTGGGGAACACAATGGACTGTAAACCTAACTTTTAAATGGCTAAATATAACCCTGACACTGACTGATCGTCAGAAATGTTTACATCTGGAAATAGCAAAGAAAACAATATAAGGAAAAAGGAGATGGAGAGAAGTATAATTTAATCCAGTTTGCTAGCTTTTTAAAAATAATTTATATATTTACCTTTTTTTTCTGTATAGTCTAATTTTTACTTTTTTTTTTTTTTTTTTTTTTCTGAGTGCAATGAAACTCTTCATTAAACTGTTATCCTCTAAGCCTCAGAAGGAAAAAAAAAAATAATTAATATTTCAGAGCAACTTCACTTACTTTTAACAAGAAACACAAACTCTATGAAGATAGCAAACACTTTAACGAACAAACAAAACAAAACAAAACAGAGAATTCATAATTTTATAGTGTGAGCTATTCCACATAGCATTAAAAAAAAAAAAAAAAAAAAAAAAAGAAGCCCATGAAGACCTGGTAGATCACTGAATATAGTCCATAATTTTTCATGTTTTAAACAATTTCTGTTCTCCATCCAGAAATTAATGGGTTTAACCTTCTTCATCAATTGAAAGTTTTGCCCATTCTCTAAATTCATTTTACCATTTGCAGTAGTCTGGCCCGTAATCCTCACCCGATATTCTCACCCACAGGCAATCTTCTCCACAAAGTTAATCAGAGGACATTACTTATCACATGACCATACTTACCACAGTAAGATAGGAAGGTAGTGGAGACCAGGCAGCATCAGCAGAAAAGCTAGACCTACTGTCCTTCCTATTTTATATTTATTACACCTTGAGAGATGGAGGGATAAAAATAACACAGGATAAGATCTAACGCAGGAGCAAGCTCTTACAGAAAACTGACATTTCATTAATGAGACAGGGACTCCCACTATGGCTATATAGGGCAGCAAAAGCTGTATATTCCAAATGCTAAAATACTCACTGTAAGGTTTTTGGCCTTGTAAATGCAATATAACACACATCCTAGACAAATATTTGGTGCATAAAAACCAGCAGAAAGGAAACAAAAAGAAGGAAAAATAGTTTTCTTAGAGTTATAAAGGTTGTCCTTTATTTTTTGCCTAACTGTCAAATCTGGAAATTTTACCTTAAAGTAAATGTCTTTAATACCTGCACAAACTACAATAAATACAAGAGAAATGTCATTGGAGAAGGAGGAAAAGCACATTTGCCAACTATTTCATTTGCTCCCCATCCACTCTTCATAAGTGAAAAAAGCTAATATCTTGAAAGCTTATGAGCTGAATGTCTGTATCCCATCATGAATGCTGTTATTGATTCTGCTCAGTAGCAAAGTGAGTGAAGAAAAGCAAGGATTCGAATGTAAAGCAGGTGAAACAGCTTTTGACATCTACTTCACAGTTTATTTTACACTGCTTCAAAAGTAGCTGGCTCTCCAATGCCATTAGTGCTGTTTAGATGAATGGGCATTGCAATGGCAGATGGAATTCTCTGATGACAAATGCAAGGTAATGAACACGGGAAGGAATAAATTGAAATGCTTACACATATTACTAGGTTGTAAATTAACTCTAAGCAATTACTCAGGGAAAAAAAATAAATTGAGGATCACAGTAAAAATTTCTGGCCAATATACTGTAGGTATGGTAGATGAAAAAGGAAGTGCAGTGTTGAAATATATCAGAAATGATATTGAAAATAATTTAGCTACTTTCTCATGGGTTTGTATTGGTCCTAGTAACCATGGTATTTGAGAATCTCCTACGCAATGCCATAAATATTAAGAAACATCTGTGGCATAAAATGTAGTTTCTGATGTTTTATAATGTGCCCAGGCTTCAGGTGCTTGTGTGTGTGTACATGTGAGAAAGACAAAGGGTACTTATGCTCATGTAGATTATATTTCTCTCACAGAATTACAATGAGCTACAGGATAAAAATATCAGACTTGTATTAATCTTCAGTTAGTATTCCATATGCTGTGATGATACCATTTAAATCTGGCATACAAATAAGTTTTATTTGGCTGGTACATGTTATGGAAGAAAGAAATAGTTCATCTGGGCAGCGAGCCTGTTGCAAGAAACAACCTGATTACCTACATTTTACCTGAAGTAATTAAATGATAGAATAATGATAGATTTAGGGCAGCCTCCGCTCTCAAGATATATTAGATCTAAAAAATTCAAAAATAGAAAAATCAGTTCACTTTTATTTATAACTCAGATGGCTTATTTTTTCTTGTTGTTCCTCAGCCTGAAAGGATTACTCATTTTATGCTTTGAGTCTGCTTATTTTTCTGAAAGTTTCCTGCCAATTGACCCTCATTGCCTTTAATGACATAGCTCCCAGTGTCTGGATGTGTAACTTACATCCACAGTAATTCTTTTAAAATTCAATGATATTAATATTCTTAATTAAATCGGCTAGGGAAAACACAGCAGTACTATTTTACAATGGAAAATAATACTTGGGGAATTAATGATTATGAATGTCACTGAAGTTTTCTTTTCTTTTTTTTTTTTTTTTTTTTTTTTTGACTGAATTCTCTAGGAAGCCTGTTGCAGTGTTTGACCACCGACACAGTAAAGACTGTGGTTTTTTTTGTTTGTTTTTTTTGTTTGTTTTTCTAATATCTAGTCCCTGGTACAGCTTTGTGCCATTCCCATACATGCTATCATTGGTTACCATGGAGAAGAGATCAGCACCTCCCTCTCCACTTCCCCTCCTCAGGAAGTTGTAGACAGCAATGAGGTTGCCGTTTAGCCTCCTTATCTCCAAGCTAGACAAAACAAGAGTCCTCAACCTGTCCTCATAGGATGTGCCTTCCAACCCTTTTACCAGTTTTGTTGCACTCTGAATGTATTAATGTATCTTAACTTTTATTTATTTATTTATTTATTATGAAGCCCAGGACTGCCCATAATATTCAAGATGAGGCTACACCAATGCTAAATATAGTGTGAGGATAACCTCTTTTGACCAGTTGGCTATTCTTTGTTTAACGAACACCAATGCGTGTTTTGCCATCTTGGCTGATAATTAAATATTGTTTGAAATAAGTGTTTTATCTGAACTCAAAATAAAGAAAATCTTGTTCTTAGGAAATTTTGACCTGGGTACTGGTAGGTAGGGTGCTCTAAGCTGGAACAGCATCAAAATTCACCATGAAAATGTCTATTCTCTATCCAGGTTTCTTCATAAATTAAATGTATAATATAGAGTGTAATGGATTTGATGGATCAACTATTTGGTGGATAAGGAATTGGATGGATGGCTTTATCTAGAAAATTGCAGTGAACAGTTCAATCTCCAGGTAGAGATTAGTGAGGACTAGTATCTCTCAGGGTCCATACTGGGACCAGTACTCTTTAATATCTTTATTAACAACATAGACAGTGGGATTGAGTGCACACTCAACAAGTTTGCTGACACCAAGCTGTGTGGTGCAGCTGACATGCTGGAGGGAAAGGATGCCATCCAGACAGACCTTGAGAGGCTTCAGAGTTGGGTCCGTATGAACCTCATGAAGTTCAACAAGGCCAAGTACAAGGTCCCGCACCTGGGTCAGGACAACCCCCCCATATCAGTACAGACTGCAGGATGAATGGATTGAGAGCAATGAGGTGGAAAAGGACTTGGAGATATTGGTGGATGAAAAATTGGACACAAGCCAGTATGCAATTGCAATCCAGAAAGCCAATTGTGTCCTGGGCTGCATCAAAAGAAGAGTGGCTAGAAGGTTGAGGGAGGTAATTCTTCTCCTCTACCCTGTTCTCATAAGGCCCCACCTGGAATACTGCCTTCAACTCTTGGGCCTCTAGCACAAGTAAGACACCAACCTGTTAGGGTAGGTCCAGGCCACAAAGATGATCAGAGGACTAGAGCACCTCTCCTGTGAGGAAAAGCTGAGAGAGGCTGGAGTTGTTTACACTGGAGAAGAGAAAGCCCCAGGGAGATCTTACTGAAGCCTGTCAAATCTTAAAGGAGGCTTATAAGAAAGATGAGGAGAGACTCTTTTACAAGGGCCTTAATACAACAACGGGGTAACAGTTTTAAATTAAAAGAGGATAGATTTAGATTAGATATTAGGAAGAAATTCTTTCCTGTGAGGTGGTGAGTCACTGGAACAGGTTGTCCAGATAAACTATGGGTGCCCCATCCTTGGAGGTGTTGAAGGCTAGGTTGGATAGGGCTTTGATTAAACGCATCTAGTCAGAGGTTTCCCTGCCTATGGCAGTGGGGTTGGAACTGGATGATCTTTAACATCTCTTCCAAGCCAAAAAATTCTATGATTCTATGAAAATAACAAAAGATGTGAAATACACATTGGTTGTTTGTTGTGACTTTAAGGATTAAAAGGAACTGAATGTCTATAATTTATAAAGATAAGGAGCTCAAAGAAGATACAGATGCACAGTGCAGCTATAGTATGTATTACAGAATACAATCTTTTGCACATTTGGGAAGGATCCAGTGACATATTTGTTGCATTTCAAGTTGGCAGAGGTATTCATTTTAAGAAAGACTTGAGTTTTCTGGAGCCACCTTAAATCATCATTGTAGGAAAATAGTCTCTATGGAGATATTCTAGTTACAGCATACTTTGCCACCCCTCCCTTTTCCCCTTTACTTTAAATAACATGATTTAGGTTTCTTTGTGTTTAATAAAAAGAAGAAAGAGAAGATGAATTAAACAAGGATAACCATATAGATGTAGGAATGAAGGGGATATTCTGGGTTATCAAGTCCTGTTCCCTTTGTAAAATTATTTTCATAGTAGTATATAAAATATGTCCGTAACATTCTCTGATGCTAAATCCACCTGACAAGGAATTGTCCATGCCTAATTAATTTGTATCTCTTCTTCTCCAAAATAGACCGCATGTTAGGAATGGTCCTAAAAACTTTCCGGATGGCCTGGGAGTTATTTGGGAGAGTATTAGAAGGTCTGTGACAGGGATGTAGGTAATTATGTTCCCATGCTCTAGAGGGTTTCTTAGTATTAATTCGATTACTACTATAGGCCTAAGTAATACTTTTTTTTTTTTTGTGGTTTAACCCAGTAGGCAGCTAAGCACCACACAATCATTCACTCACAGTCATTCCTCAGTTGAATAGGAGAGAGAATCAAAGTTGGTTGAGATAAGGACAGTTTAATAGGGGAAAAAAAAGACAAACAAACAAACAAAAACAAGCGATGAACACATAAATTGCTCAACACCAGCCAAAGGATGCCCAGCAAATCTCTGAGAAATGTCAGTCCCTCTGGAGAAATCCCCCCAGTTTTATTGCTGAGCATATCATCCTGTCATGCTACTGTGTGGGACATGCTTTTGTCCAGTTTCATAGAATCATAGAATCATTCAAGTTGGAAAAGACCTTTAAGATCTTCTAGTCCAACATTTAAGTTTGGGTGAGCTGTCCTCATTCTGTCCCCTCCCTTGTGCACCCCATCCTCCTCACTGGCAGGGCAGTATGAAAAGCAGAAAAGTCCTTGGCTCTGTGTAAGTGCTACTCGGTAACAATTAAAACATCACTGTGTTATCACCACTATTTTCATCTTAAATCTGAAACATGGCACCATACCAGCTACTATTAAGAAAAAATAACTCAATCCCAGCCAAGACTAAGACACCTTTATATGTTGATTGAACTGTCTTGGAACTGCTTATTTTTTTGTTCTTACTGTAAAGCTTTTCTAGAAGTTTGCTTCTTTACTGAATAAAATCTTTTCTAATTTCCATTACAAATTTATTCATAACTAGATCATACCCTTTTGTTCTTTTTAACAATGCTATACAATAGTAAACCAGTACATATTCTGTTTTATCAAACCCATGATTTATGTAAAGTAAGAGGAAAATCACCAAGAATGTTGATAACGAGTTCAGAATCAAGTTGTTTGGCACTGAATATTTGACTAAGGCTGCTGCCAACATTTCCTGTAAATTAACTTTGTAATAGTTAATGGGATGCTTTATATCATTACGATCAAGCAGAGTACATTATTGAACCCTGTGTTTTTTGTCTGGGCTTGTGGACCCTAAAGACATAATGAAGAACGAGAAAGTTATGTTAACTATTTACTACAGCAATATACTTAGTAAATCAGTTCATGTAATAGCTTCAAAATAAATTATCATTCTCTTTAATTTTGAATCAATTTAGACTGAAAATTCTTGATGGAGAGCATTTGTAGGATTTAAAAGTATTTAAAAGTTATAGAACTGAGTGTCTAATTCTCAGCCTGACTGTGCATTGCTCATTTGAATATCCCAATTAACATCTTTGGGATGGTGGTACGATTAAGTGTCATTTGGTGTGTAGAATCTTGTCCAATATAACTTTGCCAACAATTTACCAACAGAAAATTTAAAGTGGTATGAAAAATGTATAAATCATCAACCTGAAAATAAACTGTCAATCCGATCTAATCATATTTTAGTCAAATAGCTTTTTCATCCTGATATATTTGCAGGATGAAATCCAATCATTCATAAGCCAGAATCTGTTGAAAAATACAGCTTTTGAAAAATCTGCTGAAAATATAGGTTTTGGTACATGTTCTGTTCCAATTTCTGCATGAATATTCATGCATATTCATGCACATATATAGGCTCACCTTTGCCTCTGGGTTAAGCTAAGCAAATTCAGTGCATAAGTCTGAAATTTAACCAGAAGCTATTCTGTGAGTTGGAATCATGACTCAAAAGATGCTATCCCCATAACCACAGCAAACAAATTTTCACACCTGTGAAAACAATTCCATTTGTCATTGCATGCATATAAGTATAGACTTTATAGCCACAAAAGTTGGGAAATTTTTATGTAAGTGAAAAAAAAGTACATCTTCAAATTTAGTTTACTTGTCCAAAAGAAGCTTGTTCAATTATAAATATGCAAAAAGAGGACAAATGATGAAAATTAAATGATGATGAGTTTGGAAATTAAACTAGCTCATCCTACACCACCGATATCCTAAAGTCCCTACAAACTGAAGGCTCAGAGAGTAAAGCTGACTAGGTACCTTACAGACCAATATAATAAGATCAAGAGACTGGATACTCAGATTGTTGTCTCCCCGTCTGCCAATGGTTCATGTTCCAATTATTCCTATCACTTCTGCTTACTTTTTCTGCTTGCTTTCCTTCTGTATTTCTCCCCTGCTGTGCTACATTAGAAAAGTGAAGTGCATGCTGAGTTCTCACAGAGCCCTCCTCCTCTGATTCCCCATGCCAACCCCCACCACCCCCCAAAAAAAATAAAAGAGAGGGAAAAAAAGGAGAGGAGAGGAGAGGAGAGGAGAGGAGAGGAGAGGAGAGGAGAGGAGAGGAGAGGAGAGGAGAGGAGAGGAGAGGAGAGGAGAGGAGAGGAGAGGAGAGGAGAGGAGAGGAGAGGAGAGGAGAGGAGAGGAGAGGAGAGGAGAGGAGAGGAGAGGAGAGGAGAGGAGAGGAGAGGAGAGGAGAGGAGAGGAGAGGAGAAAATAATAGGGAGAAAATAATAAAAGAAAATAGAAAAAAGGAAGGGAAGGGAAGGGAAGGGAAGGGAAGGGAAGGGAAGGGAAGGGAAGGGAAGGGAAGGGAAGGGAAGGGAAGGGAAGGGAAGGGAAGGGAAGGGAAGGGAAGGGAAGGGAAGGGAAGGGAAGGGAAGGGAAGGGAAGGGAAGGGAAGGGAAGGGAAGGGAAGGGAAGGGAAGGGAAGGGAAGGGAAGGGAAGGGAAGTACTTTTAGTAGGAATGTGGGAATCATCATAGCTAATGCTGAAGATTTATTTATTTATTTATTAGGGAGTGCTAAAGAACTTCATATTTTAATTTCTTAAGAAAAAGAAAAAAAAATAATGACATATTTCTCTTAACATTCTAAGGGTTCCAGTTATTTTGAGATAAATAAATAAATAAAAAAGTACCCAAAGGTTTTCTACCTTTATTTAGCATCTGAAGGAACTTTAATTTTATTACAATCTCTCTTAAAATAAATAAATTAATTAATTAATTAACCAGTTAAAATTTGATGAAATGTTAGCTAAATTAGCCAAGCTTAGCACTCAGCAGTTTCTTCAACTTAGGCAAGATTTTTCACAGGCATACAGATAATAAGGCAGAACTTCTCTGAAATTTCTTGAATACCTTGGAAAATCTATGATAAAGATTGAAAGCTGCAGAACTGTTACTGCATGAAAATTATCCTTTTAAGTAATTAATTTCTTTAAAACTCCTAAGAATATAGAACAGCATGGATGTATAAAACATTTTAAAACATTGGCCTTTTTAAGAACTATTCCAACTGTTTAGAGGATAGTAAGTATTAATTAATTACTAAATGTGTTTTTTGGTATAAGATGTAGACCATAAAAGTCATTAGTTGTCTTACAATGTAACTTTAAGGAAATTTACTTTCTTGTGCAAGGTTTCTAAACTGTGCCCTTAGAACCCAGACTGCTGACCTGTCTTTAGCACTTTGGTACAAATTCATTTGATGAAATTTACTATTCTGAACCAATTGGCCCATGATCTTTATAGGATGTGAAGATCTAGTCCCAGTGAAGCCCAGAATACAATTCATCCCCTAACTAAATAACTGTCTAAAATAGGTCAGATGAATCACATTCTGAAAGCATTTAATTCTCTCCTTTGACTATTAAGAGAGATTTAGGTCACTGGCTGTGATGTTAACAACTGCATTATGGAAGTTCAGAATTGTAGGTGAGAGAAAATCCAGACAATGTTTTCTGAATTAACTTACCACTATGTTCCTTTTCTTTTGGTGGGGAAAAAAAAAAAAAAAAAAAAAAAAAAAAAGTTCACCCACTTGCCAGAGAACTGTTAGTCTTTGATTGCCACAAAACTCCTATTTTTCTGGCTTCCAGAGAATAAATATTTCTTTTTTCCACTTACTCTAGGTCAGTTCTAATTATTGATGTATTTTATGGATATGATGAACTCAATGTTTATGATTGTAGATTTGATAAACTCAAACAATTGAGTGATATGATAAAGCTGATCAAGATTCAAGTCCAGTGAGATATTTGATTCTCAGGAGCTCTTGACCTTGAGGGGAAAAATGTGTGCTGTACAAGAAGAATAAGATTAAAACTCTTATATGAGTGGCCAGTGGGGTAAAAAAAAAAAAAAAAAAAAAAAAAAAAGTTTTTCAGGGCTTCTAAGCACTAAATTCTTTGATTTTATAATGGAAAAATTGCACAAAACATTTAAAAACATTTTTAAATGTTTTTAAAAATCAGTACAATCTGTTTCCACAAACACTAAAGTTCCATAATCATATAGCTATTGGCTAACATGATTACAAAACACAGTAAAGATTGTTTGCCTCCTTTAATTATGTAGTTCCCACATGAGTCCTTTTACATAAAATCTTAATTCTCCACTTCATCTGCTCTGATACTCCTCTCTAGACATCTCTTTTGAAAGATGTTTATCTTAATATTTTTCAGAGACAATTTTCAGTTTCTATTCTGAATATTAGTTAGTTAATCTCTTTGAAGCACAGGAGAAATTCTTCTGGGAAATTGGAGTGTGTAGAGAATAATGGTTCTCCAAACTAGACAAAGAACCATAGCCTAAATACTAAATATAGGGATCAATAGGAAAGAAAAAATGAAAGAAATAAAAAAAATAAAAAAAAAAGAGCCTGGGAGAAAAGTATGAACTAAAAGTTGTTGCCAATGTGGAAAATTAGTACATTAAGAAGGACTTGCCTACAGGCAAGTAGGTTGATCTCACTATTAAGATTTTTTTCTATTATCAGTCTCATTGCAACATTAAGGGTTATTTACCTGAGAATAGCTACTGGGCTGCATGATTTCTAACCTGCACTGTTAGTTTTCTCTGTTAACTTTATCAATTAATATTTATTTATTTATTTATTTATTTTGTTTTACTTATTTTATTTATATTTATTTATTTATTGTTTTATTTTATTTATTTATTGTTTTATTTATTTATTTATTTATTTATTTATTTATTTATATAATAGTTACATTTCTCTATTATTTGAGAGTATATCCCAAGAATTTTAATGGCACAAATATACTTATCAATAACTCACAAATATTGTACTTTACTGTTATCCTGGATGCTCCATGATCTTACTATGCCTCTTGTGAAATCCTTTAATATATTTATAATATATATATCTGAAACATGATCTTTATACTATAAACACTATAAATACAGAAATGTGATTGTGATAATCAACCTATTTTGGCTAACAGAAAGAGGCATTTGAAATATTTCTCAAACATTCAGTGATTTTGTGTCTTCATCTTTCCTACCCTTGTCCATTAAAATGAAATGGACTAGATTCCATGGATTCACTAAAATCCTTCTCCAACTCTTTAACCATATTTTTTGTTCCTGTCAATTTTATTCTCTAGCACTCACTCACTGAGGTCTTACTCATTTAATTTCTACGCAAAGTGAATTTTAGGGCATCTTACAAATCCCTTAAGGTGTTTTTTATCTGTAAAAATCTGACAGACCATTAATGACAACAATACACAGCAGGCGCCACCAGACTTAAGGAAACATTTCAAAAATGTAAATTGCAAGTTATGATATTCTAAGACTTGAAAATGGAAATTAATTAGACACATGGGGGGGGGGATTTGTTTTTCTTGAAGCCATTTTCTTTTTTTTTATGGAACTAGAGGCTGCTTTTTTGCCTCCTTCCTCCTCACTTTGTGCAGTGAGGTCAATAGATCTGATTTATGATGTGTCTTCACAGGTAGTGATACTGGCTGTGGTAGGTGGTCTGATCCAGATCGTAAGTTCCAGTTTTAACATGCCTAAATGCAATTATTTTACTTCAGCCATAGTTTTCTTTGTCATAATTTCTTTGTCACATTTCTTTGTCATAATTATTTGGCTTTTTTTTTTTAACTTAATTTAGATCTCAACTAAATGTTTTATGTACATATATATATTAAAAAAAAAAAAAAAAAAAAAAAAAAAAAAACATAGAGCACATAATTACTATAATGAAGATGAATTAGTACTCTTTGGGATTTACATCAAAAATTTTGTCCAGTTTGTTTAGGCACTGAAATGACAGTGTACTCCTCAAGAGAAATAACTAGATATAAGATGCTCCTTGCATGTAAGAGATGTAAAAAAATAGGAGGGTAGCCAACTATCTATATACACACAGTCAGGGGCCTAGTAGCCTTTAAATGGAGGACTCTCTCCTGGATCCACATGATAGTATCATGCCTCTACTGTGTATTAACAATATTGCATTGAATTTTCTGTTTCACAGAATCACAGAATTTCTAGGTTGGAAGAGACCTCAAGATCATCGAGTCCAACCTCTGACCTAACACTAACAGTCCACTAAACCATATCACTAAGCTCTACATCTAAACATCTTTTAAAGACCTCCAGGGATGGTGACTCCACCACTTCCCTGGGCAGCCCGTTCCAATGTCTAACAACCCTTTCGGTAAAGAAGTTCTTCCTAACATCCAACCTAAAACTCCCCTGGCGCAACTTTAGCCCATTCCCCTTTGTCCTGTCACCAGGCACATGGGAGAACAGACCAACCTCCACCTCACTACAGCCTCCTTTAAGGTACCTGTAGAGAGCAATAAGGTCACCCCTGAGCCTCCTTTTCTCCAGGCTGAACAAGCCCAGCTCCCTCAGCCGCTCCTCGTAGCACTTGTTCTCCAGACCCCTCACCAGCTTTGTCGCCCTTCTCTGGACTCGCTCAAGCACCTCAATGTCCTATTTTTTTAAAACATCTTTCATTCAAGGGTGTAAAAATCACTGTTAATATTAAAATATATTCTTCACATCCTCCTCAGTGTGCAATTGACATTGGAGATAGTGGCCCAATGATACATAATGGTCTTCCTCTGTCCCTCCCTTAGGATGCCATATTTGCAGTGCAAGGTACCACTCAAGCAGGAAGAATTTATTTGGGTTTAGCAGAACTCAGAATGGCTCTTTAAGGGTCTTGCCCTTGCCGAGACTTGCCATTGATTCCAATTGATTTTAGGAAGAAACAATTATTTGTGAGATTCATTTATTTATTATGTTCCAGATGTTATTTTTATTCAGTTTAAACATATATTAATCTCCTCTCCTTCTGAAGTCCCATGGAAGAAGAACTAGAAAAGGAGGAAAGTAGATGAAGACGGAGATGGGAAAATGGTGAGAAAGGGATATAAACATTGAGGGATGTGCTTAAGATAGCAAGAGAATGTTTTCTTTCTGAATAATCATTACCTTGGCTACTTTCAGGATGCATCAATGAGACAGCCACAAAATTCTTGTTGTTTTTGCCAAACTGGTTTTGAATAAAACAAAGTTTCGGTGCAATTTATCAATTTTTTCTCTTTAAAATTCACCTTGTGTTTCCTCTACAAATGACTTCATTCTTCTGTATAATGTTTTGGTTTGTCACTTTATTCTTCTATATAATGTTTTGGTTTGTCACTTGTTTCTAAAATTGTGTTTTTGTTTGTTTCTTACAAATATCCATGGAGCAAGTATTCTTGTATCTGCTGGTTTCCTTGTTCTCAATATCCAAGGCATAAATGGCCTGTTATTGAAAGAGCAAAAGAAAGACATTGCTTAAGGTGTTGGTATGTTCCAGCTTGATTTGTCTGAGCCTACAAGAGACAGTTGCTCCTTACCAGAAAGAATTCTGATGTCACCCTTTTGGTAAAAAGTTCTGATTAAAAAAAAAAAAATAGGAGAAGAAGTCAAGTAATGGAACAGGTTGCTCAGAGAGATTGTGAAGACTCCATCCTTGAAGGAGTAGAGCCAGATGGTGCCAAAGAAGGCTGTACACAAAATAGACAGATATTCCACTAACTGAATAGCGAGACTGAAGAAGCAGAGAAGTTAAAGGAGCAGAGAAGTACATTAATAATCCCTTTGCCAAGAGAGCTGTAGTGGGTTTATGAGGCACGGTTTTGGTATCGGGGAGCTGCAGGGGTGACCTCTGTGAAAAGAATCCAGAAGCTGCCCCATGTTAGGTAACAGCCAGTCTCAGCCAGCTTCAAAGTGACCTGCTGCTGGCCAGAGCCATGCCAAGAAGTGGTTTTCTTTGCACCTCTGTGAGAGCAGTTTTAAGAAAGGGAAAGGAAAGGAAAGGAAAGGAAAGGAAAGGAAAGGAAAGGAAAGGAAAGGAAAGGAAAGGAAAGGAAAGGAAAGGAAAGGAAAGGAAAGGAAAGGAAAGGAAAGGAAAGGAAAGGAAAGGAAAGGAAAGTAATGTAAAGGTAAGGAAAGTTAAGGAAAGGAAAGGAAAGGAAAGGAAAGGAAAGGAAAGGAAAGGATAGGAAAGGAAAGGAAAGGAAAGGAAAGGAAAGGAAAGGAAAAAAAGGAAAAAAAAGGCAATACAACTGCAGCTGGAAGAATGAGGAGTGAGGAAACAGCCCTGAAAACCCCAAGGTGAGTGCAGCAGGAGGGCAGGAGGTGCGCCAAGTACACAACACCAGTTCCCCTGCAGCCTGTGGAAAGGCCCCTAGTAGAGCAGGCTGTCCCCCTGCAGCCCATGGGTCCCACATGGAGCAGATCTCCATGCTGCAGCCCGTGAAGGAGCCCCCGGTGGAGCAGGTGGCCTGGAGGAGGCTGCGGCCCATGGAGAGCCCCCGCAGGAGCAGGCCCTGGGCCGGAGCTGCAGCGTGTGGAGAAGAGCCCATGCAGGAGCAGGGGATCTGGGTGAGCTGCTGCCCATGCTGGAGCAGTTTGCTCCTGACAGAGGGACCTCATGCTACAGAGCCATGTTGGAAGAGTTCTTGAAGAGCTCCTGCCTGTGGGTAGCTCCCGCAGGCTCAGTTCGGGAAGGACAGCATCCCGTGGGAGGGACCCCATGTGGAGCAGGGGCAGAGAGTGACTGTGAAGGAGTGGTGGAGACGAAGCACTATGGACTGACTGCAGCCTCCATTTCCCTGTTCCCCTGTGCTGCTCAGGAGAAAGAAGGGAGAAGAGGGTGGGTGCGGGGAGGAAGTTTTTAGTTTGTTTTCTTTGTTTCTCGCTTCTCTAGCTTGTTAGTAATAGGCAATAAATTTCATTAATTTACACTGAGTCTGTTTTGCCCATGATGATAATTGCTCAGTGATCTCCCTGTTCTTATCTCAGTCCTTGAGCCCTTTTCATTGTATTTTTTCTACCTTTCCCTTTGAGGAGGGGGAGTGAGAGATCATTTGTGGTGGAGCTCAGCTGCCCATCTGAGTAAAACTACCTCAAGAGTCCTCCAATATTTCATCTGAAGAACAAGGGGTCAGGAGATGCTGCATTTTGACACATGCTGTATATGTCAAAGTTGGGTTCATTGAGGACTCAGGCAATGCAATGAATTGTTCTTCTGCATATCACTTCTGAGAAAAAATCACCTTCCAGAAACACACAGTCATACCTAACTAGGCATGGAGGAAAGAACTTAACTTACTCTGGGAGTCTGAGGGAATTTCAGACAGTGATGCTGCACCAGGGATACTACTGCCCCTTTCAAATTCAAGCCCAGATTCCTCAAGTATTTTTCTACATTCTACTTATATTTACATGCATGAAAATACAATTGTTTTCCTTTGAATGGAATGTTTTCTGTTTCACCTCTGGGTATAAATTCAAGCTCTGCTGGTGAAATCAAATCATATCTATCTAGAATTCCCATCTTTCTGTGGTCAGCATGCAGTGTCATTAGAGGGTAAGCCACTGGGAAGCTTAGGGTATTAGCCTGCTGACACTGTAGACCTCTAACAGTAATTTACATGCAACACATAGTGGTCTGGCACCCACTCTTGCTTAACTGGAGTAAATCCAAAACAGCTTCTCAAAAAAAAAAAAAAAAAAAGTGCATAGAAAATGCAGGAGTCACAAAAGCATTAGCTGTAAGAACAGAGTAGTCTTTCTTGATATTAAAAAATTTTTATGCAGCTTATTTTATGCATATAACTCAAAAGAGTATAAGGGAGATGAAAGCAATGCAGAGTGCTTGAGATGTATTTCTTGGCTTCCTCAAACATGTCATTAAGTCATTTTTATGAGAAATGGGGAAATCGAGGCAGATATCATTAAATACAGCAGGTTAATGACTTAACTAACTGCAAAAAAAATCAAAAATTAGTTTAACAATATATATGCTATCCGCATCTAGGTACCACTTAATCCATTTACTTATATATTGTGTCTTTTTTCTCTATTTTTTTAAATAATTATAAAACAGAAGCTCTTTATGCAGGGATTGTGGTTTTCTTTACAGTGAACACTATTTATTAAAAAAAAAAAAAAAAAGAAGTTCTTGATATTAGTAGCTACATCTTTGCATTTAATTTTTCAGTATGGAGTTGTGATAAATGACATTTTTTCATGCCTGAATAATTATTATATCTAATGGTTATATTGTTTAACTGTAATAACCAAAGTTGACCAAATAAGTCATAAATAGCCAATCATTTATTCAATTCATTATTCTTCTTGTAGTATTAACGAATTGTCAATGACATTTTCATGGACATATTAACCTATTGGAAATTAGTCATCAAAGAAATGCTGCAATTATTTCTTGGCCTATAATCTGAGAATAAATAAGTAAGAATGAAGTGTCTTTTTTTTTTTTTTTTTTTTTTTTTTTTGACTAAGCAGCATTTAAAGTTTTTATGCGAGAAAATGCATGGTTTCACATCAAAAAGAAAAGTTCAAATACTTCATCCATAAACAAGTTCCTTGTCTTACAATTAGAAGATGTTTTTCAATGTTTTTCAATTTGCAATGATATGTACATACAATTAATTTTGTGTACATTTTCTACAGAAAATTAAATTCTGACAAGCTCTGATCATTATGGTAAACATTGCCTATTCACTTGTTGCTTGGGTACATTTGACAGGCCACATGAATACTCCATTTACATCCTCAGATAACATCTACTTTCCAAGGGGAAAACTTATGTTTATACATTTCACATTGCTTTTTTAGGGAGATTTTTTTATGATTCCTCTAACACATTAATGTTTCAAAATCCTCCAAGCAAGAAGAATTCTTTAAAGTGGTAAAAAAAGCAATACAATAAAATAACTTATTCATTGGGACAGGAGAGGCTATATTATTCAACAAATTTTGTCTAGCTCTAGACTGGAAACTCCAACAAAGAGTTGAGGAGGCCACATATTTTATGAAATCCACATAACTGGCAGCACCACAGTTTATCTTCTGTCTTAGCTGGGACTTCTTAGTAAAACTGCATGTGCAGTAAATGGTATAGAGTAACACAAAGAGATGAACTTTTGTCATGGAAATGTTTCACTTCCCAGTGTTGGTAAATATAAATTATCTTTCAGAACTAATAATTGGAACCCAAAGAGTAAAAAAAGGAAGGAAAATGATCTTGTATTTGTTTGAGGAAGTCTATGTACACCACAACTGAATAACTATGGTTGCCATGCTACAATAGTGTGTTGACTAAAATAAGGATATAGAGAAGTGACTCTGTTATCAATGAGCATTGATCCATCCTACAAACAGATATCATCTGCTAAGCCTAATAATCTCTTACAGCATTGTTCACTGAAGAAACGAAAACAGCAGCCACACTGCTGAGTCAATATTTATGACTCAGTGGGATTTAGGTGCAACAGAGGTACAAATGTGCCATGTGTAAGCAGTTTCAGGGCTCTGCTGTTGTGCCCCAGCCAGTCCTGAGCTGCAAGCAAACAGCCACCCTGCACTGCAGATGCCTAGTGCTACACAGGGGATGATGGGGTTCCAAGTGTCATACAGAGCCACGTGGTCTCAGGGGTCTTGTGAATGAGGGTAGCAGGAAATAACTTTGTTTTAGGAAACAGAATGACTCGTGTTCCAACAGTTCCACTTGCAAGGCAAAAATATTTCTCAGCTGATGTAATAAAGTGCATTTGAATGAGTTGCCCAAGCAGGTTTTGTTTGGTTTTTTTTTTTTTTTTTAACTCTTTCCAAAGCCCTTATTAATTTGATAAAATGTGGTGGAAGGTCACCTTCAAAATTGCCTAATAGTGTTTCATCTTTTGGTTAAAACTGCAATTGCTAATATATCTTATGAATTTATGGTATAATATAAACTTCTTCAATAGAATTACTGTGTAAAATTTTGTCACTGTGCATGTAAGCAACACAGCTTGTACAAGCAACTCAAAAGAATTCCACAGATTTGCTTGGGCGTGAAGATTGGCAGGACCTGGCACAAACTGTCTTTTTGCTAAAAGGACTGAAATAACAGCAAGGATTTGGGGGTTGTTTGGTGGTGGAGATTTTATGGAAGAGGAAAGTCCAGATCCTCCCAGAAACGTGTCTGTAAACCTTGTCTATAATATATTAAGAAGCTGAGACTTCAAAGTAAGGACAATCTTTTTTTCAAAGACACTTTGAAAGACCAAAGACCTTTTGTAATGTCAAGATTAGTTGTTGAGAAAGCTAGATGTGTACAAAGACCATGCTGATTAAAGCTTGGTGATAGCACCAGAAATTCAGCTATGGTACAGACTGAGTGTCACTAATTTTTGTGGAACTATACCGGTTTGCATAAAGCTGTTGCAACCTCACAGGTGAGGAACTGGGATCTAATTAAGGCTGGGATTTTTCTATCGTGATAAAGAGGGAAAGGGCAGAGTATGAGCCAAGCAACAGAAAGGGGGTTAAGGGGAGCTCTGTGTTGTTGCAGCTAATCCTAGACTGGAAGTTGACAGGAATTGTTACTTTGGGGATTTGTCATCTCATTCAAACTGATGTTTTTAGGAAGAGAGTGAATTTCTGGGATGTAGGATCACTGCTCCAATTTCATGTCCAAAACCTCATATGTGTCAAACCTCTCTAGAACACAGGTAAAATCAAAAGTACTAATAAACCACTTTCCCCATTTTGTCTCTCTCCACTAAAATCCTGGCAAATCTCAATGCACGTTCGAGGCAGAAATATCAAATGTCTGCAAATATTTTTACTTACTGCTTGTGTTGCCCTGGCCTGCAGACAGGGTGGAGATGGTGGGCAGTGCTATTTACTAGCACTGGCACTCTGCCCGTGAAAAAAGGAGTAGCAGCAGCTTTTGCTCATGTGACTTTTGCATTAATTCAGCATGACCAGAGCTTGCCCTTAGAGTAAATGTCAGGTTCCTTCTGGTAGCGACTCAGTGTCAGGAGCACAGTCTTGACTGCTGTTCCAATAGTCTCAGAAGATCCAGGTTTAAAATAACAAATGCTGATTGATTTTATTATTTTATTTTATTTTATTTTATTTTATTTTATTTTATTTTATTTTATTTTATTTTATTTTATTTTATTTTATTTTATTTTTTCATTGGGTTTGATTCATTTTGATAGTGCCTAAATAGTGATGTTTCCTTAAAAACAGTCTGAGACACTTTCTGGGGTTAGTAAAGGTGCCAACTTCAGGTCTCAAGGAACAATGAAATTAAATAAAGCAACACCAGAACTGTGGTTTTTGGTATTTCAACCTTTTAGAAATTGAAAGTGAATGCAATTCCTTTTTACGTGAGTCCATTCTCATTTCTTTTCTTCACTGAGGTCTGAGTATCCACTAGCACCTTGGAAAGCAGTTTTTAAATGCTTGAGGAACTGTCATCTAACGCTGAAAATTAAGTTTTCTGTTTCTTGGCCAATGGTATAACTGGTGCCTTTTTTTCTGGGAAAAAAAAAAAAAATATATATATATATATATATATATAATTATTGTTATATATATTATAATTATGTATATATATACATTATATATTATATATATATATATATAATTTCCCATAGTACAAAGTATATTTTATTAAAACCTTGTCTCAGGGAGATGATTACATTTGTAAATGCCCATGCTCTCTCCATGCCAAACAAAGTACATGATTTTATGAGGGATAAAAAGTAGGGAAAATATCAAATCTGTGATCAAATAAAAGCTCTCCAGAAAATTCAGAGATTTTAAAGGCAATTAAATAATAAAATAAAATAAAATAAATAAAATAAAATAAAATAAAATAAAATAAAATAAAATAAAATAAAATAAAAAAATAAAATAAAATAAAATAAAATAAAATAAAATAAAATAAAATAAAATAAAATAAAATAAAATAAAATAAAATAAAATGTGGATTATTTTTGAAAACATACTGGGAAAAGAGAGAAAGAGAGAAAGAGAAGGAAGGAAGGAAGGAAGGAAGGAAGGAAGGAAGGAAGGAAGGAAGGAAGGAAGGAAGGAAGGAAGGAAGGGAGGGAGGGAGGGAGGGAGGGAGGGAGGGAGGGAGGATAAATTGTTCTAAAAAAAATGACATTTGATAATACCCGCTCATGGCTATTCGGTATGTGGAGCAAGACAGTGTGCAATAAACCTCCTGACACAGAGACTGAACATAAGACCTTAACACCAGATGTTTACTCTGTGTGTCCATTCCTTCTTGATTGCACTACTTAGCAATACAGAAACATTTTAGTGTCATTTGAACATCCAATTTCTGAAATCTGACAGCTCAGCATTTGGAACCAGAGCATATTAAGTGGGGATAACAGGAAGATTTACTTAAAAAAAACTCGCTGAACCCAAGCAGAAACACTCATGCAGACATCCAGTGAAGAAAGATATATGTGAGTGTGTTGCCCTTAAAACTTCATAAAGGTTACTTATATTCATGTGCTATTATTTAAGGCCAAAGGAGATCTCCTTTCTAGTAATTATCGTAAGGCTATTCAAAAGCAATTTTAGTAATGCTGGCTGGAGAGTTTCTCTGAGCTGGAACTTATGAGTCTTTACATAATAATAGGTTAACATATAATTTAAATTGTGATTTGTAAGGTTAATTTGCAAGTGAAGAAGATCTCTCTGCTGCTCAAGTTTCTGCCTCATTTGTGTGTAAAGATCTCTGTTTGCCTGCTGATCTATTAAGGCAACAGCTACTTTCCAGTCAACTGTTCCAGGAACAGTACCTCTAGCTGTAGTATTTTTAAGAATATGTTATATGAACAATATATCAGGCTGTCCATTGAGCAACCTGTCACACTGACCCACATAAAGAAAAGCTTTTAGGTGGACCCTGAGATATTGCCTGGTGCTGCTGAAAGTTTGCTGTGTTCCCCAAATGCAAGCCACTCTTTCTTAGTGAAGCAAAACCTTCTCTGCTAGAAGCCCCACACCTAGGAAAAAAAGCAACCTTTGATTTCAGAGGTGATAACCAGTATACATGTATATTCTAACTGAATAAAAGTCATACCTTCCACTGATATCCCTTATTAGTGCAGCAGGCTGTGATCTGGAAATGAAGTTAAATAGCTTGGAGGGTTCCTAAGTAGGCATGGGTCTAGTTACAAAAGAGCTTTGTGTTCAGTCTGAGCAATATTATCATGGCTTTCTAGCTGTTTTCCTCATGAATATGTATAGATGTGTGTGCATGTGTGTCTTTTAATTGAAGCATAAAGCTGCAGAGAGGATGCATTAACGCACCAGAGTTAACATAGTGTGGCCAGTGAGATATATTACTTAAGCTAAACGATACTAAAAGAAAATAGAAAAAAAAAAAATAAAAAGTCACATATCCACTGAAAGGAAGAAAAGAGCACTGATTGTCATCAGGTGTTCTTAAGGGAACATCTGGTGTTAAATCATGAAAGGTTGACCGGAAACTTTCTGCTTATTGTCCTTCAAGTCCAGAAAATGGACCACCCCAAGTGCACGTACACAAATAAGGCACTACCAAGGGCACCGCATGATGGGGGAAGCTCTCACACATTTTCTGGAAAACACCATAACTGGGTGGCTCTCTGGAGTGCCTGCATGTTAAAGCATAAAGCATGGGGAAGAGACAGCAGGAATTACAAGTTTGCTTGTTATTACAAGGCTACAATCCCACTGGGATCATGAAGGTGTGGTGGGATAGCTCACCTGACTGAGAGCTGCCATGGGTCTTTATGAAGGACAGGCTGAGAACATGGGAGCTGCCTGTTATGTGAGGGAGCAGCGGGGACGCAAAGAGCTGTCTGGGATCAGAGGAGCAAGCTAACAGCTTATGGTCCAGAATTAGCAAACATACCAACATGGGTGTCATTGAAGTGGCTGTTTGCTACGGACAACCTGATCAAGAAGATGAGACCTTCCACAGAAAGTGGCAGAAAGTTCAACTGGAGGTCAGGTACCAGTAGTATACCCAAGTATAAATCATGGCGTTAATACTGTTTGCCTTCAATACTGATCAGAATAGTTGATGGGATAGAGTATATCCTCAGTAAACATACAGATGGTACTCAGCTAGAAATGCTGAGATCATATATCTCAGCATAAAACCATACACGAGATGGTTTTGATACCATTTAGATGGACCTGGACAGGCTGGGGAAATGGGAAACCTCAGGAAGTTCAACAAAGGGAAAGGCAGAAGTCCTGAGTTAGGAGAGATGCAAGGACATCCTAAAAACAAAAAGTGTGTGTGTGTCTTTGTGTGTGTGTGTGTGTGTGTGTGTGTGTGTGACTTGCACTCTGCTTTTAAATTCTAATACTCCTTTCTTGAGGAGGAAAAACATGAGAGACAGAAGTATTTTTAACATCAAGTCAACATAGAAAATCTTAACATTTTTAATTTAGAAATTTTATTTAAAATACATTTCTTTAAAATAAAAGTTCTGCTATCATGAAATATTTTAAAATAAAGTATTTTTAATTAAGACATTTCAGCAGTCTCTATTACAGAGAACACTCCATCCTTTTTGCAATGATACATACAACAAAAGATGCTATTAGATGACCTTAAATATAATTTTGTATTTTATTCCGAGTCAGATTTTGAGGGCTTTGAGTTTTATCATGTTTATATAAAGCTAAAAGAGATCATTTACTGTTGGTCAAAATACATACTTAATTATTCTGTGAAAAACACATATCTTATTCCACCTAAAACATTCAAACATCAATAATTTAAAAATTATTTAGACTTTTTAAGGTATTTTTGGAAATTAATTTCCTGAATCTAAAAGGAGAAGCTTAAAGACACTCAGAAGATAGACAAAAACTTGTGTGAAGACATTATAAGAGGCGGTAGTGTCAAACAGCAAACTCAGAGCTAGGAAGGAAGGGATACCTCATTTTGCACAGCATAGCTCATGAGTCCTCAGGGAAGGAACTGGAAAGTAACCAAAGAACAAATAAACAGTAAATTACTCACAACTTAGCAAAATTTCGAGCGTTTTGAAAACATTTTTCATAGTTATGGTTTATGACTATTTTTGGATTCTTATAATTCCTCAGGATATACAAGGATCTACAGGAACGAGTTTCTACTACATGTTGCCACATTTTTTACACAGTAATTTTGTATTATTATTCTATAATTTATCTGGATCAGGGATAGAATTGACCAGACTGTGGAGGAAAATGACAAGAGAGAAATTTTTGTGATCCTGAGTATCCTCTAAATGCATCCCCCTTCTCTGTTTGTCACTTTAAAACATCTCTCTGCAAACATTGGCAATGTTTTTATGGCTGTGGTTTGAGCCTGGTTTTAATCTTATGCTTATTTTTTTCATAGCTGAATCATCTGTCTGTACCAGATCACAGAGAGGTTAAAAAACAAGCAAATGCATTTATAGTTATTGGATTGAATAGTGCACATCTCTGTAGCAAAGATTAACTCTTATCTGTTAATAAGCACATTAAACATGTTCTAAAAGTCTAAAGGAAAGAGCTTTATCACAAAATGACCAAGTAACCACCACATCCCTTTCTGGGGGACCTCTGCACTGGAGTAATCCCAGAGCTCATAAAATCATAGACTCATAGAAAGGTTTGGATTGGAAGGGACCATTAAAGGTCATCTAGTACAACCCCCAAGCTCCATTTGACCTTGCTATTACCATGCTCCATTTTAAATTACCATGTATTTAAAAAGTATACTTTCTGCAGAAATATACACATGCACACTGTTTACTATCAAAACTTACATTTCCATGGATTTTTGGTGTCAAAACTTTCCATTGTCCTGGAATTCCTTAATATCACAACAATATTAAATAGTTAAAAAGAAAATTTTGAAACCAGAATATGGTGAAAATTAGTTAAATTGATTTAGCATAGTAACAGTCCATAAGCTTTCTGTTTGTTTCTAAATATAGATATTTGAGTTCAGTGACTGTCAGGGCATATAGAGTTAACTGAGACCATTCTTGTTTTCCTAATTTAACATGACTGATTAGTCACCATTAATTGTTCTGTGTTAGAAATCTTTGTTTCATTGATTAGGTGACTCAATGTTATCCAATTATATAATGATATCTTCAGAAAAAGGCTAGAAGGCTGCAATACTAATTAATATGAAATATTATCCAATGTTCAGTACTTCAGGCTAGTACTTCACTGAAATATAATTGCATGTCCACAGCTATTGAATAGGACATAAAAGATTATTATTTTTACTTTTAACATACACAGCAGCTCATACATTTCGGTTTGTTGTTGTTGGCATAGTGGATGCTTCTTTACATGAAATAAAGCTTAAATTTTAGTGATAAAGAACCCTGAGATCTTAAACTCCTTGAGTTTTGGTGTTAGTGTAGAGAATGGAGGAACAACAGCTATGCCACTAATTAAAGGCATATTGATTTGTTTGGCCTAATCTAATCATAGTCTTTATAATAAATCATAAGGTGTTTTGCAATTAGGAAATCCATACTAAATACCAAAAGGACTGCTATCTTTGTAACCTTATTAACTATGGCTTAATGCAAAAGTATTGTTCATGCAGATGTATATTATGACTTTTCATTCGTGCCTCATTCAGTATTTTAGTGGGATATATTACTCTGCCAAAAGTCACTTAGAATGTGTATACATAATATAACAGTAATGTGTTCGTTCCCTCAGGAGTTTTCAAAATCATATTTCTATTTACATGTTTTCCTCAATTGCCCACTGCCACAAGCATTGCTTAAAATCATAGCTACTAGAACTAACATCTAATTAGATATCTATCATAAACTCAAATTTATAGTCCACATATAAATGTATGGAATGCTTGTGTTTGCATGTGGGAGACACTTTAAAAAAAAACTGTCTTGTATATGTACGTCCCTCTATATACATGTATTTGTCACCGTCACTGGTATCTAATAGGTAAACTGGTGTTACTGAAACAAAAAAGTGTTTGTTCTCTACCAGTGATACCTTTACCTTACCTAAATGACTGTTTACATTGGATAATTGTATATGGAGAGTAATGATCAATATAGGTTTTTCAGGTGCATCTATCAGAAACTTCTGTGACATAAGAACAGAACAAGAAGTTGTAATACTAGAAGTTCAATGAGTTCAATATTTCTCTGCTGCTGCTTCTTAACTCCTATTTTGAATATGGGTTTTAATACCTGCCTACATTGGAAACAAGAGCAAAAACCACTGATTTCCCCCAAATAACATTAAACCACAGAATAGAAACACATTTAGCCCATATTCTATTTGATACTAGGGAGGAGCACAATACTGGAAGCATACAGACTGTTTTTATTGGTCTTCAGCACTCTTGAACAAGATACGCATTTTGATCATATAGGCTCCTCTTTGTTTCCCTAAAGGGAGCTTTCTGAAGGAAGTGTATCTAATATGCTTCTTCCAGTGAAGAGGTACACTATTTTTCGGTCTTGTTTTAAGAAAATAGCTTCTTACAGTGGAGCTCTTTAATGTCTCTTGAAGAGTGCATCAAATAGGGATTTCTATCTTCATGGAAAACATCTATATGCACTAAACTGTGCATAGTTCAGAAGAGAGAAGGTAATGACTTAATAAGAGCTGTTAATTCAAATAAGGGGATTAAAAGCCAATTTAGGAGCAATTCATTAAATCAGGATTTATGTTATAGAGTAAAAATTAATTGTGGTATTGAAAAAGAATACCTGAAATTAACGTTAGGAAATAGACCATATCCTAATTTGAATTAGTGGTTCTTAAAAAATATAGAAGAAAGATTAAACTGTTCCAGTTAAGCTTTCAGATTCACTAGTTTAATATACCTGTAGGCAAAACTTGTTGCTAAGGTAGCCTAATTCTCATTTTCACTTTGTTACTCCAGCAGTATAAAAATGGTCTGATCATGGGTGAAAAAATCAATTTGCTGGAGCAATATGTAAATTAGAGACAGGATTAAACTTTCTGTAATATTATTGTATTGAGATTCTGATACGCTCTACATCAGCAAGAAAAGACAAAATTAAAACTGAAACAGTGTTAATACACTCAGTAACACCATCAGTTCATTCCATTGTGCCTTAGTGCTACAACTTAGATGTATAAAGAGTAGTCTGAGTCCCTTGACAGTAGATAATATCACCATTAATACATATGGTAAAATTGAAATTGTGCTCACTCTTTACCTCTGAATATTTTGCTCCGGTAGATTAAGTCTTACCCTTAGTGTTATTGTAATACTTTTTTTTTTTTGTTGTTGATTTAGTTACATACTCAGGGGTATACTATCCCTTCAAAAGGAGCACATAACTTCCATTAATGGTAGTGGCAGCCATGTGTGCATATCAAGAGGGAAATGCTCCCTTCTAGAAATCGTATAGGAAGTCCCTAAGGGAATAATATTTTCTACAACTGCAAGTCTAAAAAGTTAGTGTGTACAGTAATTAAGAAAGCACAACAGGCAAATTCAAATTTTAGGAGTCTGGGTTTTATTGTTACAGATGTTCTTCAGAGGAAAGTCTGTTCAGCAGTTCCTTGAGTCATAAATGTTTAATTTTTAATCTATTTTTACCGGTTTTGTGTAATGCAAGCTCCTTGTATGCCAAAAGAATTTTACAAGTGTTTTTTATTTCTTGAAAATTTAAAGTCATGGTGGTTAAGATTTCTCTTTTAAAAAATAATTTGCCCAATAAAAGAGCAGTGATATTTTTAATTCTAAACATAGATTTATTTGCTTTTGATTATTATCTGAATTTGGCAGCAAACAAGTATCATGGTTCATTTGTTGTTGTTGCTGTTGTGTTTTTGTGTTTTGTGTTGGTTTTTGTTGTTGTTGTTGTTCTTCTTTGTTTTTAAGTGAGTTCTGGGACTTGACTCCCTTAAAAAATACCTGTGTGACCTTAAAAACCTGTCCCATTTGGAAATGATCCCAGGCTACTAAGTCTCATTGTGAAACTGGGCTGCAGAAGCCTTAAAAATGTCTTAGGACTGTCAAAAGAAGATGAGGGTACACAGCACCCAGAAGGATCAGATCTGGTGAAGGATCAGATCAGGCACCTCATATATACACTCCTCATTTATATTGCTATTTACAGATGGTAGACTATTTGCACAGATTGAATTTTCTCCTGTGAAAACCATACAAGCTACTGTGCCAGTGTATTGTTGGATTCACTTTGGGTTACGTCATTTATTTGCATTGAAACTATCTGTTTAGTAGACTCAGGAACTAAAAACAATAGCTGTTTCAGGAGATATTTATCTTTTGTGAGTCAAACAGCTGTCTTGTCTTCTCATACTTGCACGACCATGTGATGTAGGTTGTTAGCTAACAGGAGCTGATAAAAGGTAAGCTGTTTTTTGAAAGACTGGAAATATAATAGCATAATGATTGGGGGGAAAAACTCCTGGTGATTTAAATTTATTTACATTTTATCTTCTGCCATCTGCTGTAAACCAGAAATAAACTCATCCACACAGTGATGTGTGTTCCAGTCACTCAGCCTACCAGACAGGAAATTACTATTTTTGACTTTACAGAGTTAAATATTCCTCTGGCCACTGCTTGACCCAGTATAGCTCTCTTTATGCTAAGTTTAAAAATATATATATATCTTCCTTTTAATCTATAGAGAAAGGTCATCTATTATATTTTGTGCAATACAATTAGCCCCTAGTCAACAGTGCAATACAAGTAATAACCTACAATTAACTAATTATTCTTTGTTGGTTTAGATGGAATGTTTTCTTGGGGCAGGGACACATGTATTTACTTATTTCTCAAAGGTGCTATAGAAAACAATAATAGAGTCCTGAGGAAGCAGTTTAGTATTTCAAAAATGCATGAGTACCTAGTTCATTCCATGAGATTTAGATAACTAATTCTGGATCCAAAATGGATGGGTCTGGATCCAAATTCCATGGGTCTTTCTGTGCCCAAATACCTTTACACATCTGTGTCTATATCCCACTGTCTTTTAGCTCAACGTCAGGGCATATAGTTAATACAGAAACCTGTTTTTTAGATTTATTCTTTTGCAGTGAAGGTGGAGGATAATCAGGCTGGGGCAGAGTGCACCTGAGATGAGAGGACCACATACCTGGGTGCAGGGAGATGTGATGCAGGGTCAATGGCAGCACCATGCACAACTTGGGACTCCCCATGCCTGGACAGGATGCAGCCATACTCCACACCACCTGCTGCAACAGCTCTTACAACATCAGGACATGGATTGAATATAATTGCCCTAGACTTGTTCACAGGCAAGAGTGCCTTAGAGAAAATACTGAGGCTTGTCTGTGGGCTAATTGTGTGTGAGTGCTCAGGGCTAAAAAACAGCATTCTTGGCTATGCAGTAGGGAGCGTGACCAGCTGCTAAGGGTCATCCTCTCTTGCCTCGTCATACCTGCTGATGTGTACCTGGGAATTAGCCCGACAGAGGCTGAGCAGGTTCTCCACAATGCCAGGGTGGATAGGGAAGAGAGGGTTCCCATAGAGAGCACACGTGTTGGGGCAGAAACAGGAAGGAGGACTGGGAGGTCCTGCCTGGTGGCACCTCTTGTGCTATGAGATGAAGTGCTGGTGTTTACAGCTTGTCCCTCCAGACCACTTGGTGATTGCCATGTTGTGATGGAGAGTATGCCATTGAACACAGAGAGAGCAAAAGTGCACCCCTCTCCTGCATGAAATGGATTCCAGCTTCAGCACTACACCTAGTGCTTTCAATCAAATATATTATTGGAAACTGAGCTGTAATAACATTTTAATATTCTCCAGTTATTAAAGTTAAACAGAGAGGAATAATCCTCCTTGGTAATCCAAAGCATTCAAAAATGAGAACCCCGGTATCAGAGGATTGTCATAAAAATTAAACTATTTATACATGATAAGTTTTCGACTTCTTTGCATTCTGATTCTTACTTGTTTTTTCACCACTTCCAGATTTCACTAACTGCAATTAAGGTCAAAAACTCCTATAAAAAGGAGAAAGAAAAAAAAAAAAAAAAAAAAAAAAGGTTGATGGGTTGATGAGTTAAAAGCCAAAATACCATGAAACTTTATGGTTAAAACACAAGGGATAGCAGAAGTGTCACACATAGTTCCCTTGGAAAAGGGTAACCTCTGCACATGGCTGCATCAGCTCATGCAGCTAGGGTCAGGGACATCACTCACTCACAAAGACAGCCCATTTGCTGACAAAGGCTTCATTGTCTTGCTGGTGTGCCTGATTTTAGAAATCTTGACAGAATAGGAATGTTTTGTTTCATTTTTTCCCCTTCATGGAAAATGCTTTCTGTGGGTTTTTGTTTTGTTGTTATTTAAATAAAAGCCTAAATATTTGATAGTCAGAATTGTCTGAAAACTGAATCTTCTTCCCTTTAAAGAGACCCATGAGCCTTTGTGAAACATGAAATTAAGATAAGTAATGATCCATTTTGTTCCATAACCTCAGTTTGTAATTTATAATCACTCGTATTCCAGATCCTTAAGTGTTTTACTACTTTTTGAAGAGAAGGGAAAAATGCAAGAAACATGTAATGCAGATATACTACAAGGCAGAATCTGTCACTGCAGGGAATACAAGAAACATAAAGCACAAACTGAAACCTCTGAGGACATGCTTTTTCCTCTCTAAATCTTGGATTCTTAACTGCTTCTAAAGTAAAAACGAAAGCACTTGGGGTTGTGGTTATGGAACATTTCCCACTAAATTTCAGACATTTTTCCCTAAAAGAGTAAAAACTCCTCCCCTCACACACATGCACATACACACAGATACAGTGGTGAATTTCTCTACAGTTTATCTGCTTGCTCCTTTGATGTTCTTTAAGGATCTGTCTCCATCCATCCTGCTTTTATCCCCACATTTTTAATGTAAATCTTATTCCAAATTCTCCTTTCTGTTCAATTCTACTTGTATTCTACATCACATTTAAGCTCCTCACCTTATAATTACCCACCATAGTTTAATTCCTGCCTCTTTATTTCAGCCAAGCAAATGTCCACCCAGTTGTGTCTATGCTTACTACATACACAGTCTGTGCTTTCACCCCAAGTTTTGCAGTTTCTCATTGGATGGTAGAATTTGTCCTAAAATATATGGAAACATACTTAAATCACTAAACTCTTTAGTATCAAGTTTCCTAATTAACTGTGAAGAATTTTTCCCTATATTTTTCCCTAGACAAAAGCTCCAACACAGATAATAGATCTTTTAGTAAAACCTTTATATCTTTTATACAGTTGAATGTACACAGCTGGACTCAGTGCACTCCTTTGACTGATGGTGGTGGAAATATTGACTCTGGTAGTGAAAGATGAAAATACAATATACAATAACACAATACATCCTCTCCTTTTAAAAGTGATTTTCAAGGTTAGATATTTAGTAACTGCTATAAGAGCTGTTCATAGATCAATTTTTTTTTGTTCCATGTCCTTCAGAAAATGACCTTGCTGCTAAGAATGAATAAGGCAGCACATATGTTCCTTTAGACATGCTGAAATAAAAGGAATATCCTCACACATAATGCTCTTTCTTCATGAATATTTCTATATAGCACTATAGCTCACACCTGTAAATCACAAGTTTATTACCCATCTGGATCACATCCTGCACCCACTGAAAATAAGAACAAGTTTTCACTTCAACAGAATTTTCATCTGATGACCTTAGGCCCAGGTTGTAAATGGTAATTGAGTGCATAAAAATGAATACTGTGAGTTAGACACGTAGTCCCCACAAATCCCACTTGCCTGGAAAATTTCTCAGTGTCTTCTGTAGGCATGTATATCGGCTCATGGCTCGTTTCCAGACCAGAAAAAAATGTTGGAGGAAAAAACATTTTTTGTGTGGATGAGCTTGCATTTCTTTAAAATAAATGAGTAAATAATTAATTATGACAGCTTACATGACCCTTTTCCTGACTGAATAGCATTTCCTGTATAAAACGGTATTTTCTGGTGAATCTTCACTGTGACTTAAGAATCAAAAAAAAAAAAAAAAAAAGTTTTGGTATTTATCTGTATTGGGCCCTGATGTCACATCATATTTACACGAGTCTTTTGAATAGGGTTTCCAGATTCATGTGGATGTTTTCAAATGTAGCTTTCTCACCAGTGTTGTGTATTGCTTGCTTCAAATTGTTTGTTTGTTTGTTTGTTTTTGTACATATCCATGCCATAAAGTTGTGACAAGGAATTAACTGAAGCCCTCCATGCCTCAAATTCTCCATAGTGGCCTGCTTATCTTCTGTGCCAGCTGTCCCTGAGGAGGGCAGAACCTTATTTCTTTTCCTGGCCTTCCAGATCTTCCAAACTGGGACCAAAAGCTCTGCTACTGGTTGGTATCCCCATCTCTGCTGGACAAGAGGTTCGCTTCATAAAGTGTTCAGCAGTCATAAACTGGTTGAAATACTTTTATTGGCTCAGCCTGCACTCTTTGGAAAGAGTACAGGTGTCTGGAAACACCTCCACAGGGCAGCTCCTATCCCATAGTAGCATGAATTGCTGAAGCGAAATACCTGAAATTCTGATAAGATGTATTCAGGCTGATCATGTTAATATTCATCATGTTAAAATTTGTGTCATGTTCAGTCACTCATTACTTCAGTCACCTCTGTCTTGTACTGCTGTGTTTCTTAATGGACTAAGGTTTAGAAACAGGATGATCAGGATGATGGATGATTGTGGAAACATTCATTGCACCATCGGAATTGGTAAAAAAAAAAAAAAAAAAAAAAAAGCAAGTAGGTTAAGGAAATAAAAGGACATGAAATAAAGCATGAAGGTACAAGGTACCTGAAATTACAAAATCAAGATTCTTCACTTGGGATGTGATTCATCTAAGCTAACCTCAGGCATCTTGTTCAACATTTTCATCAACGACCTTGATGAGGGAATAGTGTCTGCCCTCAACAAGTACGCCGATGACACAAAGCTGGGAGGAATGGCTGACATACCAGAAGGCTGTGCTGCCATTCAGTGAGACCTGGACTGGCTGGAGAGATGGGCAGGAAGAAACGAAATTAGATTTAATAAGAGCAAATGCTCTCTAAAGGACTCTCTAAAAAGAGTCCTGCACCTGGGAAGGAACAACGCGAAGTATCAGTACAGGCTGGGGGACGACCTGCTGGAGAGGAGCTCTGAGGAGAAGGACTTGGGGGTCCTGGTGGACGACAGGTTGACCATGAGCCAGCACTGTGCTCTTATGGCCAAGAGGGCTAATGGGATCCTGTCGTGCATTAAAAGGAGCGTGGCCAACAGGTCAAGGGAGGTGATCCTCCCCCTCTACTCTGCCCTGGTCAGGCCTCACCTGGAGTACTGTGTCCAGTTCTGGGCTCCCCGGTACAAGACAGACAGGAGTCTCCTGGAAAGAGTCCAGCAGAGGGCCACAAAGATGATACAGGGCCTGGAGCATCTTCCCTATGAAGAAAGGCTGAGAGACCTGGGTCTGTTCAGCCTGGAGAAGAGAAGACTGAGAGGGGATCTCCTCAGTGTATATAAATATCTGAGGTGTGGGGGACAGAAGGATGTAGCCAACCTCTTCTCAGTGGTTTGTGGGGATAGGACAAGGGGCAATGGCTGCAAGTTAGAGCACAGGAAGTTCCGCACTGACATGCGAAAGAACTTCTTCACGGTGAGTGTGATGGAGCATTGGAACAGGCTGCCTAGGGAGGTTGTGGAGTCTCCTTCACTGGAGATATTCAAGGCCTGTCTGGACGCCTACCTGGGCAACCTGCTCTGAGGAACCTGCTTTGGCAGGGGGGTTGAACCCGATGATCTTTCAAGGTCCCTTCCAACCCCTACAGTTCTGTGATTCTGTGATTCTGTGATCCACATTTTGCCAGTCTTATTGGGATCTCTCTTATCATAGTTGCTGAGTGAAAAGCATTTTAGGGCATGAGTCGTCTGACTTAATGCAGACATCTAACTAACTTTATTATGCCATAAAAATACCTGTTCAAAGAAGGAAACAAATGTAACTAGCTCAAAGATAGATGTCTCCACTATGGAAGTGTACATATAGTCAGATGAATCCTCTCCACAGCATGAAAAACACCTGCACAGCATAGAATCAGAACTTGAACCCTTTCTTGTGTGAAAAGGATATGTACATTGTAGAATAGAGATGACTTCGGATATAACAGCTTTATTTTTTGTAACTAAACCAACCAACAAACAAATATTTAAGAAAAGCATGTTTATTTGTCAAAAGGTATAAAAAAAATGTTCTGTTTTCATATAAAAATCTTTATTCTCTAGACTGAGGTTATTCTTCTAAATATACTCTTCTAAAATAAATAATATATTTTGTTTTGTTTTGTTTTGTTTTTCACTGTGCTAGTTCCCTATTTTTTTTCAGGGACATATTATTATGACATTTTTCAGATGTCAGTAGCGGTTTCAGGTATTTTCAGAATTACGTACCAAATCTCTCACGTTAATCAAGGTCTGTGCCTTCATTCCTTCAGTTGATTTAAGAAGCTTGGCAGTTAGTCTTACAAAGGACAGAATGTCAGAAATGCTGAGCACTGCAATGATTAAAAAGAGTGGTAGCAATTCTTAGGACATCAAATAATACAACCAGAACATTATGTGACCAATAATACTAGAGCTATTTTCCAAAAGCAAGTATGTTCACATCTCTGTTGTTTTCTCTTTACTTTTGCTTTTTTAAAAAAATATTAAATATTAGTATGTGTGTTTTTTTCCAACTGATATGAAGATATGCCTTTTGCCCACTGCACAGAAATACCTCATCAATGTATAATTCATTTTAAGTAGACTCTTTATCCTGCCCTCAACCTTTCTTACAATATTTTATTGAAATATTTTACACATAACAAGAGTTAAGATAGAAAAAATGCCCTCAAAATATCGGTTTATTATCACAAACATATTTATATATATATATACACGTTCTGCTGTTTTATATTTTTACATTGAAATATTATCAAATATTTTGTAATCGTAAGCAGAGAGGTGATGATGTCTTTCCTTCATGTATCCCCCTACTAATAACCAATACTAGCAAAATCTAAGAGGCAGAGAAGTAAAGTGAGAGGAAGCAGGAAAACAAGAGAGAGTAGGGGAAAATCCAGGCATGTGAATTACTTCGTGGAATTTATGTTGCAGTGATAATATATAATAGATAATAAATTATAACTATTGTGCACACATGCTCATAAACATACAGTATGCAATCTATTCCTTTAGAGAAAGAGTACGTTTGTGAATATATATACACTTTCCTACATAATTTTATATAAACTGTAACAGTATCATCATATTTACAGCACTTTTTATAATCTATGGTTGTTAACTCTGTCAGGTCTCTCAGTAAAAATTATTTATAAGCCTACAGCAAATGTAGGGCTATGTTCAATTCATTTTATACATTACAGGTAGCTAAATAGGTTACATGAGTTCACACTGCAGTTAGTGGGGAGTGAGAGAAAGGGAGAGAGAGAGGTGTTTCCAGTAAGTGATTCATATCACCCAAAAAGACACATGAAAAATAGATGGGGTGAATTGCTTCTGTCTGTAACTTTGCTAGCTGTAGATTCACTTGAAGGTGTCTGCATTTAGGTGAGTGAATTAACACTAATGAGTCAATGAGATGATAGATATATTAATGAAAAATAAATACTTTCTTTATACAAGATTATATGTTTCTTTTAGGTAATCCTGTGTTTCACACAGTTATTTTAATGTTACAGCTGCCTGTGCTTTGGGCACTATCACCATAGTAACTGACTAACTGTTAAACCAAGAGTTCAAAAGTCAAGACAGATTTTCCAATACCATAGTTTACAAACAATTCTGTCTTTTTAGAGACACAGTTGAGACGTTCAGCAGTTTTAATGCTTTCCTTATAAAAATAAATAAATAAATAAAAGACTTTCATGGGGTAATTCCACTGAGTGAAGGTGACCCTCACACTTACTAACAATTAGACTATTTTCTCTCTATAAATAATTCTGATTCAACTGTTGTTTCCTAACTGTATTAGTTGTTTCTTAACTTTTTTTTTTTTTTTTTTTTTTTTTTTTTTTTTTAATTTAGTTATGATTTTTTTGAGCGTTTAGTGATTTTGGAGGTCTCAGCATCCTGAGTTCATTTAGAAATTTCTCTGAGGCTTCTGATTTTCAGGAAGTGCTGAATAAATCACAAGTCATAGATTAAGTGTTGCTTGAGTGTATTCTATAGGTTGTTCGTGACTTGCCTGCAATGAGAAATGTATAATTTGGATAAATCATGCAGTGTTTTTTGGCACCTCTGTCTAGGGATCTGTGTTGCTTCCTGTAGAAACTTATGAAAGTGTAAATCTTCTGACCCTAGGTTCTGTAGCTTGATTTGAATACATCACTCATAAGCCTTCAGGCTGGGGCTTTATATATGTGATTCATGTTTTCTACATTAATAGGATACCTATCCAGAGCTGCCACGTGCTTACCTCTTTTTCCATGCAGACTTAGCATGCAAGATTGTACACCTGGCCATTAAGTACATCTGCTTTGAAACTATTTATCATGATGCTCAGAAGACTAGGCATACGCATGGCATCTTTGTTTCCAGGTGAAAAGAAATACAATTAATGTATTTGCAGAAAATGTACTTGGAAGGGAACTGCCTACAGCTCACACATGTGATGTATGTATTTGTCACCCTGACCTTTCAGGATCCTGTTCAAATGGATGAACAGCATAAGCTTTTAGCTTTGGGAGTCATCACATTAATTCTGGGCCACCATCTGCATGATATCGATGGCACAACCACAATCAAAGTGACTTTACTTAAGGATTCCAGTGCCCCTTCCGGCAGTAACCAGCTGGGTCTGCCAGCATTCACTCCATTGGACGCTGAGGGCTCCACACTGTTTTCTTTTACTTATTCAGTTACACAGGGATGAATTAACACAGAATGAGTTTTACAGCACAGTTCAACTTTCACAACGTCTAAAGTGCTGTTATATATTTAAAGCTAGAAAATTCTCCAATAGTTGTCTAAATGACAGGGACTCAAGCACTTGAGATGAGCAAGCAATGCAACCCAGAGAAAGATAAGGAATGTTAGTGGTTTTGAGATACTTTATCCTATTTGTTAAAAATGAATGAATGAATGAATGAATAGATTAATCAATACAATTTAACCTTTTTTTACTCTAACTGTGCTAAAGTTAAATGATAGATACTTCTTTATGTATACACATTTCTATTCTATTATCTGTTTAACTGGTCATCAGCAGTACTGTTATTTAAAGAGAATGAATTATCCATTGTCTTCCCTTTAAAGACGTAGCCTGCTGTTATCTTTTACCTTCTATTTGAAAACATGGATCTCATAGTTTATATTCTTCTTTTGTAAGTTATTTTTACCATGCTGCAACAGAGAATTCAATAAAAAAAATTAGAGATTAATAAATTATATTAGAGTTTTCAACAGCACCTAAAGAAAGTGGGTGTTGCTTTCTTGGGAAAACAAAGAGGCATGGCTGTCTAATTCTTCTACTCTCTGCTGAGAGCTCAAATTCTGATTTTCTAAACAGAAACTTTGAAACCTTAAGAAACTTTGACAGGAAAATGTTCTGCAAGCCTGCCATTTTAACCATGGTTGAGCCTATGAGCATCTGGATTAGAATCCTAAGGTACGTAACAAGAAACCTTCAGCCAAAATTTGAATCAAACAATCTCCACTGCACTCTATACCTGACTCTTCTAAGCATGGAGGGGGACCCACCATACACAGGAAAGCACCTTGTCTCTTGTTCACTAACATACATACACAGCACAGAAATCTTTCAAAGGAGCATGATGGCTGGATAAAGGTCAGCAGTCCTAAAAAAAGCACAAATACTATTAAATCAGTTTGGCTTCAGAGAAGACACATCACCCTATCAAAATTTCAACTCAAGCAGCACTAATTGGGTTTGCTGGCAATGTATGAGGCCAGTTTCCCAGATTTAGCAAAATTCACTGTATGTACTTGCTTAAATTTAAATCAGCAATAAGACTTAATACTGTGGAGGGCTGGGTTCTTTGTCTGACCATATGTTTTCAGTTAGGGTTGAACTTTTCTCCTCCTTGTGCTGAAGTCCTAAAACATCTTACTGTGGCAGTAAATTTTGCAATCTGCTTATTAAAGAAGCATGTAGACATTCTATATGATCTGCGCACTCCTCTTATTAAAGTTGTCATTTGTTGACAAATGGGCCACAATTATAGTATTTGCAAGAACATTATATGTTCATTGTGCTGACATGCCTAATTACATAATTTTATATATATATATATATTACTAAGCAAATCAGAAGGAATAGTAATGGTGGATTTGGATAAGCAAATAAGAAAATCAAAGTGACTTTATTTAAATGATAATGGTAGAATGTGCATTATGAATAACTATTAGGTGATGAAATATATTTATTTGATTTTTGTGGTACGAAGCAGACCTCATACTGAGATGCAGATGGCTCAAGGCCATTTCACAATATAAAATAGCTATCCAGATTAGGGGAGGAGACCTGCAGGATTCTGGGTTGGCATCCAACCAACTCAATACAGACGTCTTTTATTTGTCTAAAGAAACAGAGCTATAATTGTTCATTTATATAATCCTCCACTTACTGTCTTGAGGTTTTTGCACTCAAACAAGAAGATATTAGGAAGTGGTTCTCATAACCAAAAGTAAAAACAAAGAAGAAAGTCTGATGTCTAGATTTAAGAACACCATCACACAGTACATTTTTATGGCTTGTGGGAGATACTGGCCTTAGACAAACTTCAGAAGACTGTTTCCTGAGGATATCTCAGCAATAACACCAAACACGGAAGTCCTGCTCTAAATATTGGGGGATCAATGTGTGTAACCACATTAACTAAGACTTGGGTTCTATTCTTGGCTATGCCACTATGAACCCAGAGCTATTCCATTAATCTCAATTTCAGATGAAGGAAGAAAACAGCTTTGGAGTCTGGTAGAGTATAAAACATGGACTCACTGTTGTTTTCTACAGAAGACTATATCTTCTTGGTACACAGACATAATTTGCCATAGTGATGATGGGAGACTGGTGCAAGGAAATGTTGAGTTTAATTTGCAGAAGTCAGTTAATTTTGAGTAATATTTGTGTGTGTGTGTAATTAGTGCAAAGTGCTCAGATGTCTTCTTGTTGGAAAGCCAATACAGTATCTAAAAAATTGACCTAACAGTTCCTTTGCCATCCAATTGGTGTTTGAAATCAATGTTGCAAAGATTTTCTAGACAACTGCAAGAGTTATGAGCTAAATTAAGTTCTGAAAATGCACCTGAGCCAGCTTCCACAGAAGTCAGTGAGAACTTCATTAGTGAAGTTGCCAGAAATTGTACTGGGTTATATGGTCTCAAAAATTTGATGGGGACATGAGTCTTTGTTTGCTCATTTTTTGAAAAGATCCATGAGAATAACAGATCTCAGATTTGCAAAAGCCTGAGCAAACAGGTGGCTTTTACATTTAGCTTTTAGTGTGGCAAGTAATCACTCTTGTTTCTTCACAGCAGTAGGAAACTGATGTAAGATTTGTCTGATACAGCTAAATGAATATATGGTTTTATTTCTATAATAAACCATTTTATTTCTATAATAACCCATTATAGCTATTTTCCCTAAGAAGCCAGTTTTTTAAGTAGTTTTAGGATCATATTTCAGATATATTACTCATTCACATGTTTTTAAAGTATGTTTAAAATATGTTTTCTTAAATGGCTTAAAATTTGACTAGTCATTGCCTATTAAAAAAATAATAAATCAGTGTGAGGTTAGGTTTTCACTTGAACAGTATGAAAATTAGATATTGTAAGTATCGATATCCATTAAGCCACTACTATGTCAACAGTATATTACTATATGAAGGGTGACATTAACATGTAGAACTAATATATGTGTATATATATATATATTTATATATATATATATTGCTGGAAGCAGTTGAGGTATTTTTGCTCTATTTGCACAATACAAAAATAGCCTAAATACATTTTTAATGCAATCAGCTGAATTCCGTAAATCCAAATTGTGTGCTAACTGCTCAAGCTGATTAGTGTGAAATATTAATTTGCACTAATCAGCCTGAGGCAAGAGAAGCATAATAAACTTGACACATACATTTCACGCTTTACTGTGTTAGAACTGTTTTACAGCACAGTCCCTGTAAATGGTATTGGTGCTGTTAGTTATGTCACAGGGTCTGTATATTCAAGGTGTGCTTGGAAAAATTTCCTTAGCTGATGCTTCAGCTAGCTCAGTGTTTTGAAAACCCTGGTCTTTCAGAACTGATGGTCTGCACCAGCTAAATGTTGTCAGAAGCATTTGTGTCTGCAATGAGCCGGAGCATCTGATTCCTGCCGTAGCAGTTTCATGACTAACTCATTCACATTCACATTCCCTCTGCTTTCCATGTACCGGGGTGCAATAAGGTTCCACAAGCCAATGGTTTCATGATTCCCTTTACCTGAAATACGTGTATTTACAAAAATATAATATTAGGCCTAATGAAATAGGCCAGCTACTAAGCAAACACAAAAGAGAGCAATATGTCAGGTTTTATATGTGTTTGAGGGTCACTCTTTGCACTCCCATCTCAGTCTTTTGCAAAATAGAGTTTTCAATTCCTGCTTTCATGAGTTAGCATTATCCACAATCTGATTTAGCAAGCAAGTGTCCCCAGACACTATGTTATGCCATAAATCCATCATGAAATGTGATAAGCATGGTATCCTTATCTCCGATACATGACTAAACACGTAGTACCTTAGATGCTGGGTCACAGTGACAGTGAGAATCTGAGCAAAGGCTGGAGGGGAAATGAAATCTATTACGTGATTTAAGACAATCATATGCATGAGTGAGAAGGGATAATCTGTGCAGGTAAACCTGTTGCTCACCACTGCCTGGGTCATCCATGTTGTCTCTTTATTGCTCTCTGTACATAGCTCTGTCAGGTTCTGGCTGGGGTCACAACTCTGCAGAGAACAAAGGTAGACATGAATGAAAATGTGTGGTGAAAGTTACCATTTGGTTGAACTGAAAAATTGTAAATTTGAAAAATTTTTATCTTCCTTTTAATGATAAATTACCCCAGGAGACAACCATGTGAATGCTGTGTTCATTGTTTTTGTTTTGTTTTGTTTTGTTTTTTGGTTGGTTGGTTGTTTTAATATCGTATTAGAGAGGTGTTGAAAGTGAGATATTAAATGTGTCACCCAGTTTGTCATAAAGAAGGGGGCATTCCCTGTGTTGTAACAACAGTTAACATGGAAAAGTTTGAAATTGTGGTGTGATACATTTGCATACGATTAATATAATCTAATAAAACAATGGAATTATCTCATATGTTCTGCTCCCCAGGGCAGGCAAAGCTAATCATATTGCTGAGCAAAGAATGCATTGCTGAGCACAAAATGAAGTACTCATGACAAGCTCATTGATCCCAAAGAAACCAACAACTGCCATTTACACATAACCGGACTTTTTTTTTTTTTTTAAAAGAGATATTATATGCTCAACAATACTGATTTGATTAGTTATTAATATTTCCTAGAAGCATGTGTAATTTTTCTTTTATAAAAACATAAAAGGTGAATTTGAAACTTGAAACAGGTTGACAGTGTCATTTCTAATAGTAAATGGCCACATACATCAAGAGCCACATGAAAAATGTTCAGCATTCATTTTTTCTCTTTAGCTTTGAACAATATCTTTAGACTTGGGACAAATTTCATTCTTGGTTTCCTTTCCCCATCTCTGAAGATTTTCTTGGTGTATACATCAAAGGAAAGTTAAAAAAAAAAAAAAAAAAAAAGTAATTGTATGTGTACAGATGTTCAGTTTGGGATATATTTTTAACTTTTAATGGTCCACAAACAGACTCCAAAACTCTCTTAAATATCTTTGACACAACCATTTATCTATGCATTTCACTCCACTCCACTGAACTTTTGATTAGAAACATCTAATCAAAAAGTGAAGCCAGTGTTTTATTAGGTATGTTTAGCCTGAACAAGCGCAACTCCATTCTTTCACTTTTCACAACTCTGTCAAGTTTTATAAATTAAATATAGTGTGACAAAGTCATCTGCATGGATGCAGATTTAAGAATACTAGATCTGACTACTTTTATCTCTTCTCTCACAAGTACATTCCACTTAAGTCCCTCACAGCTGTATGAAAAGGAAAAGGAGGGAGGGAAGGAGGGAGGGAGGGAGACTCAGATCATGGCCCTTAAATGCATTTTTACCCCTGCACTGGGGAGAATTCAATTTGTGGAAAAATGAAACATTTTAGTCCTGACCACTCATAACTCATTATATATTCTCAATAACTTGCATTCCTCTGTCAGAATTCGTTTGTGTGATTACATCTAGAGAAACTTTAATTCTGTTTGTAGTTTCAACTTATCACATCTCTATAGTCTCCTTTTCATCAACTAAACACTTTCTTTCTTTGCAAGTATTCCATCTCATTTTATCTTTCTCTTCCTCTTTTAATAAGAGCTAGCAAGAGCTCATCTGAACAGCATTTCAAGACTTAACTTCACAGCAAGACTCTTCTCTAATGTTATACACATTCTTATTTACTAAATTAACATTAAGTGAGATCAAGAATAATCAGCAACTTAGATTTTTAGGCTCTTATTTTTATTGCTATGGGAACACAGCAACATATTAAGTTTTTCAGTTTGGGGTTTTAAGTTAGTGTGTTATATATAACAGTATCTGCTCTTTTGATTTATTTAAACATTTATACTCTTTATAGTCAAGGCAAAAGGTAAACAACATAACATATGCATTTTGTTAAAATACACAATTGGACCTTTTTCCTTTAATTTATTACTATTCATAGGACTGGTTTCATTGTTTTAGGTTCTGTAAAAACACTTAGGAAGAGACAGCAATTACTCCAAAGCACTTGTAATCACACTTATGTGTAGTTAATTAATTAAATTAAATCAAGAAGAAATCATTGTAAAATAATTTATCTGAATCCACCAAGGCTTTGCACCCTTTTAGCCTCATGTGTTTAAAAAGTAATTTTGTTTCACTGATGCAGATTGTGTTTAAAAATAAGATTCAATCTTACAATATGATAAGGCTCCTGCAAACCTCCATGTTTGTACATGACATACACTGTAGGAAGAACATGGGTCACTATACAGAAATGGGTGTCTAAGTCTTCAATCATTTAAACATCTTGTCGAAAGAAGGCAAGTCAAGTTCAAAGCAGAGAACAATGGAAAGAATCCCAAAACAGGAAGTATCTGTTACAGGCATTAGAGATGCAGTAGATGATCCAGGTGCAGTCACATACTGACCAGGAAAGCATATTAGGCTTTGTTGCACAGAATAACAAATCCCCAAAGTATTCAGCTTGATATGCAGCTGCAGAGTACAAGACAAACAAAAATTATTCCAGCAATAAAAAAATACAATAGAAATCAAAGGATATAGTTCTGCTTCTAAAAATAACACTACTCATTAGACTTCACCTAACAGGCAATATGCGGTCTACTTACCATGATTTAAAGATGATGTGAATACAAACTACACCAGTGCCTGAAGGCATGCAGTGTTTGGCAGGAGGGATATAAATTTTGGTGTTTATTAGCAGCAGAATTAAAGAATAAAGGACTGAAAGTGTAATGAGCCAATATAATTGTTTCTTAAATGTCTCAATTTTGTGGAAAGATTGTTATAGAGTGCAAAACAGTGACTAGGAGCAAAATAAGTCCATGTAACAAAAATGAAGGAGGAAGATACAGTTTATCAGAAGGCTTCCAAGCCTACTGGATCAATTGAATTTACACGTTGAAAAATGAACACACAAAGCCCTTTCCCCAAAAGCAGGATTAAGATCTTGCTCAACATTTTGCCTAGTTAAGAGCACCAAACATTTTGCCTAGTTAAGAGACCTTTCACCAAAGAAAGTCAATCAATCAGCTTCTCACATATGGTGAAAAAATCTGTTTTGGGAAGTGGGGATCCAAAGTCATGAGGGAATGAGCTGGAGGAAGGATGATGAGAGAGCACCCTGAATCCCCACTCTGTGGTGAGGGATCCAGCAGCCACAGGGAAGTGGGTGGCTCAGGGGGATAGGCAGCTGTGGGGCTGACAGCCAAGCACACCCCTGTATGCCAGGAGTAGGTCTAAACAAACAGCCCTGCTTCATTTCCTCCTCTTGAATTCTCAGAATTCTCAAAACACTAGTGATGGCTTCATGCCATACCATCCTCTGTAAGCCAAAAATAAAAATAAAAAATAAAAAAAATGCAGTACATGTGCATTGACCATCACCAGGGTTGCAGAAGTGGAAGGATTTTCTTCTGATGCAGTGATGAAGTCTGTCTATGTAAACATTTTCCTCCAAACTAGGGACTGGTTGGACAAAACAAACTCTAGCAACGTAATCACAAGGCTGTTTGCAATAGATAGGGAAAATAAAACATTGAAAATATTAGTGGAAACAAACAAAAAAAAAATCACAAAAATTCAGCTACAATCTAACTTCTTTCTCTGAAAAGGCAAATTAAAGCCTTTTCTGTTGAATTGACCTGATTCTCTTGTGAGAGGGATTCAATCAGACATAATGCAAGAGCAATGCCAGATTATTATTGTCATATGAGAAGCTGCCTTTCCCTCTGTGACTGGTCATTATGAGCCAAAATTCATCAAAAGACTGAGTGAGTTTGAAGTTCGCCACAGCTGGAATAAAAATATCACACACAGTTTCAAAAACAGCAGCCTAAATATAGATAGGTTCCTAAATAAGTGTAACCTGTTTTCAAAAATGTGTTGTTTTGTGTGCTCCCACGTGAAAATCAGACCAAATCTACTTCATGGCTTCAGGAGGAATTCTGTAAGCCAAGTAAAAGCAGCAAGTTTTGAAAACTTCATCTCTACTTTGATTTCAGTAGATTTTACCTTTCAAGTTAAGCACTTCAAATTCAGTCTATGAATACAGTAAGTGTACGTTCACAGGTAAGTTCACGGGAGGAAAATCAGTTTATGAGTTATCTGTCAATAAATGTCTTCAACCACAAAGGCTTACCTGCTCTAGCCAAACTAAGTGGGGATCTGAGAGTTGTGCTCATCTCAGGCTGTGTCCCATCTCACCTTGTCTAGAAAGCAGTAGGGGAAAAGATACCCAACCACCAGATTTACCACAGCAGTTTTGGCAGATGAAGAAGCTCTTCCTCATTTGTATAGTGATTTGCAGACATTACATTAACCAAGTTGAAAAGTAGAGAAAATGGATAACAAATGCTCATAAAGCCTACCACCCAACTTTTCAGACTACAGTGTAAATTTTGATTAACACACTGAAAACAGCAGTGCTAGTTATAACACAAGAGTTGGTGCTTGTGATCTTGCAAGATGCCGAATGGCCTCAACACTGTCTTCAGACCACATTCTGGTAGTCAGTATGCTGAACCTGGTCTTGTATTATTTGGAAAACAGGAAATGAAAAGTAAATTTCAGAGAGAGTATTTCCTCAAGGAAAGGAGATTCAGAAGGGTGTGGAAGACAGATTCCTCAAGGACTGTTTGAACTAGTGCCAAATTCAAGAAAATAGACATATTACTTTGAGCTAAGAATGACAATTAAAGTATAATTGATGTAGACACCATTAATTACATGATAAAAGTTGGAATAATCAAACCTATTATAAACAAATTAAGTAATTACTGCTTATAACCCCAATGTCACTTCAAACAAGGAAAGGTACCTCATGCTTCAGCCTTAGATTGTCTACGTATGCAGAATTAATTTCTAAATGATACACCAGATTGTCTTTACTGCATCATTAAATCTACTAGCGTTGTTGTGCATACTGTATCTTTAGTTTTGAATAGAGGTTGCTATTTTTACAACTGTGTCAGGAGTATTTTATTTCTCTAAAATATAATTTGTATTTGACTTCATTTATGAGATATAGTATCAGTGGATGATGTCTTTTTAAACTAGCTACATTTGGTATTTCAACATATAGTTCTGCAGTGAAGTTTCCGTGCACAGAAATATAAAAGTGAGGGGTTCCCAAATCTACCTGCTTTCCCTCATCATTCAAGATAAAGCTAGAACAGAGTTTACAGAACACGTAACTAACCCTTTAAACATTTTATCAGCTCTTTAATGGTATTCACATGGTTTTGCTTTAGAATTCACTAGAAACTAATCAGGCCAGGACTGAACGTTTGTATACACATAGTAAATATATTTATTTGTAACCCAGAACTACATGTGTATTTATATTGTTTCTGCTAGGTAGAGAACAGACACAATAGCATTTAATAGTGTCCATAATTTTAGACCTGTAATTCCAGTGAAGTCAATGGGTCCTCTTTGGTGGTTAAACTAAGATACATGTTGGAATTACTTCAAACATGTTAAAAGAAAGCAATCTTAATATTTTAAAGGACTTCATAATTTCTATATTTAGAAAAAAATTACTCTAAAGGAAAATTATCCAGACAGAACATGCTCTTAAATACTTAAATGCAGGTTTATTTTTTGTAATTTTTGACTGACTTCTGGGAAGATACATCAATTACTAAGAATAGACCTAAAGTAAAACATGTAGGAATAAATTTGACTTTCAATAGCAGTTTCATTTCCATAAAGACAGCACCATTCAGGGAATACACCTAAAATTAGGCAATTTATTTATGATTCCTTAAGATTCATTTGCGTACTACAGCATCGTCTCTGTTTGCAGAGTTCATCAAAATTGCATGGTAATTTAGTCTGATTTCGATGCATGAAGTCCAAAAGTCAAATTCAAGTTTTGGCACCTGGGAATTTTCCCTTCAGAGGTATTTATGTACCTTACTCTCCCTGAAAGAAGTAGAATTCAGAACTAAAAATGATCAAAAATGTGACTTCATGGCAAAAATGAATTACTTATCTGGAGTGCTGAAAATGCGCTAGTTAAGCTCATGAAAAAAAACATGCACAGCAATGGGTTTCCAGCACAAATGCAGAGGTGTAAACTCAATCTAGATTTTTAACTGTTTTTAAGTTTGTTTTATTTTGTTGGGTTTTGTTTTGTTTTGTTTTAATCCAGACTTAATAATTCCAAGAATCATGGAAAGACATAATAGTTGGGGTTGGCATAGACCTCTGAAAATCATCTAGTCCAACGACCTACTCCAAGCAGGATTATCTACAGCAGGTTGCTCGGGATCATATCTAGTAAGATTCAGAATATCTGCAAGGTTGGAGAATGTACAACTTTTCTGTGAAACTTACTCCAGTAGTGTTTGACACCCCCATCCCTTACAGCAAAATTTTCTTCCTTTGTATAAATGGAATTTCACTGAGAAGAGTCTGGCACCCTCTTCTTTATACACTCCAAGAAGACATTTATACATAAGAATAAGATGACCTCAACCTCTCCAATAGTCCCAACTTTTCCAGACTCTTCTTGTACAACAGATGCACACCTTTGTGGGCCTGCACTTTACTTAGTCCAATATGTCCAGATTTCTCTTGTACAGCTGAGAACAGCACTGGACCGAGTTATCCAGGTCTTTTTCATCAGTGCTGAGCAGAGGAGAAGGATCACTTCTCCTGACTTGCTGGTGATGCTCTAAATCCAGTACAGAAGGCTGCCAGAGGGATACATTATAGGCTCATGTTTACCGTAGTGTCCACCAGGTCCACTAGGGTCTTTTTTACATCGGCTGCTTTCCAGTTGGTCAGCTCCCACCTATCCTGGTGCATGAGGTTATTCCTTCTTAGGGGCAGGACATTGTATTTCCCTTCATTAGGTTCTTGTTTTCCAATGTCTAGGTCACAGCCACCTACTATATCAGCCACTCCCAGTTAGGAAAAACTTTGTATTAGTGCTGAGTGTGCTCTGTCTCAACACCCTTTTCTCTGTGACCGCAATGGAACTGTAGCCCTGCAACTGCATGCAGACCTCTAATTCATTTTGTTTGTTCTTCCATTCTGTATACTGATTTTGCATTGTTCCACCCCCATAATGTTCCAATCCTGGTAATTCTTTATTTGTGTGCATGCAGGTGGGTTAAATTACTTTCTGCCCTGATCTGTTGATTTTGAAGTCTCTCTTTTCCACAACAGCCCTTTGTTTCCTGTCCCACTTATTATCGTACAATAATAGAATGGTTTGGGTTGGAAGGGATCTTAAAGGTTATCTAAGTCCAACTCCCCTGTCATGGGCAGGGACACCTCTCAGCAGACCAGGTTGCTCAAAGCCCCTTTCAGCCACAGCTTGAACTCCTCCAGGGATGGGGCATCCACAGCTTCTCTAGGCAATCTGTTTCAGTGCCTCACCATCCTCATAGTGAAGAATTTCTTCTGAATATCTAATCTAAACCTACCCTTTTTAGTTTAAAACCATTATGCCTTATCCTATCTCTACACTTCCTGACAAAAAGTCCCTCCCAAGCTTTTCTGTAGGCCCCCTTTAGGTACTGGACAGACACTTTAAGGCCTCCCCAGAGCCTTCTTTTCTCCATGCTGAACAACCACAACTCCCTCAGCCTGTCTTCATAAGAGAAGTGTTTCAATCCTTTGATCATCTTTTGGACTCATTCTAATACATCCATGTCCTTGTGTTGGGGACCCAAGAGCTGAATGCAGCACTCCAGGTAGGGTCTCACAAGTACAGAGTAAAGGGGGAGAATCACATCCCTTGATGTGCTGGCCACTCTGCTTTTGATGGAGTCAAGGATACAGTTGGCTTTCTGGGCTACAAGTGCACTTTGCTGGCTCATGTTGAGCTTTTCATCCACCAACACCCCAAGGTCCTTCTCCTCAGGGCTGCTCTCAATCCATTCTCCACCCAGCCTGTATTTATACTTGGGATTGCTCTGACCCAGATGTAGGACCTTGCACTTGGCCTTACTGAGCCCACCTCTCGAGCCTGTTCAGATTCCTCTGGATGGCATGCCTTCCCTCCAGCATGTCAACTGCACCACATAGATTGGTGTCATCAGCAAACTTGCTGAGAGTACACTCAATCCCACTGTCCATGTCACCAAAAAAAAAAAGTTAAACAGCACCAGTCCCAATACTGACCCCTGAGGAACACCGCTCATTACTGATCTTCACTTGGACATTGAGCCACTGATCACTACTCTTTGAGTGCCACCATCCAGCCAATTCCATACCCACTGAGTGGTCCATCCATCAAATCCACATCTCTCTAATTTTGAGACAAGGATATCATGATGGACTGTCTCAAATGCTTTGCACAAGTCCAGGAATGTGATGTCAGTTGCTCTTCCCCTACCCACCAATGTTGTAACCCCACTGTAGAAGACCACCAGATTTGTCAGGCATGATCTGCCCCTAGTGAGCCATGTTAGCTGTCACCAATCACCTCCTTATCTTCAATGTGCCTTAGCACAGTTTCCAGGAGGATCTGCTCCACAATCTTTCCAGGGACAGAGGTGAAACTAACTGACCTGTAGTTCCCAGATCTTCCTTTTTTTCCCTTTTTTAAAAATGGGAGTTATGTTTCCCCTCTTCCAGTCAGTTGGAACTTCGTCATACTGCCATGACTCCTCACATGAGATGATTGTGGATTAACATCTCCCTCCCACATTTTTCCAAATTTCAAACCATGTGCAGGTCAAGTTTAAAACTGTTCTGCAGGTCAGCTGGCCCACTGGCAAAGATGCTCTTGGCCTATTTAATCAGGTGGATCCTATATCTTCCTAGAAGTTCGTAGTCTTTGAAGAGGGATGTGGCTTTATAAAACAAACCTACCACCGACACCAGCTGTGCAACCAGTTGTTGACTCTCAGGGTCTACCTACAACAGATGTGCATGAATAATCTCACAGTAATGATATTATTTAATCATAATACTGTTTTTATGGAATAGGCAGTTGGAACTGATCCCCACTCTGAAGCAGACGCTGGTGATGTGATTCTTAATACACAATTCTGGGCTGAATTCACTCTGGTTGTAACAGAAAGTCAGTCTATATAAATAGAGATTTATAGATCTCGAGGTGCTTGCTTACTATGGAGGAAAAAAACTGTTCCTGGGGATTCTTTACAGAATTAATATATATACAGTGTTTATTTGGTGATAATTAAAAAAATAATAATAATTAAAAAAAATTGATTTGTCAAGTACTTAAGCCCTAACACAAAAATTTCATAAGGAGGTCAAAACTCAACCTGACTGTAACTTTGTCCATTTTAAAAAGAAATCCTGATCCCAAACTTTTTAAACTAGTTTTAAAACTGTTTTTATTTTTTTAAACTACTTTCATCTCTGCTGATTATTGTGAATTTATTGTTATTACTAATATTAATATTGTTCCTAATCTGAATGTAGTTGAAATGACGAAAACAGCTGTAGAACTTCAATATACTTTCAGCCATTGTCATGTTATCAGAGTTTTTACAAGCAGTTTCTCTTTCTCTTTGTGGCTACTCATTTATTGGGAATAAACAAGCAGCAGTAAATTCTGAAATGCCTATGTTTCACTAGAAATAACAATTACTCAATGTCTAGTAATATGCATTTCAAATGTGTTTGGTGTTCTTTCAATATTCATTGATTACTGTTATCAGCTCCACAAATTAAAATGCATCAATAGATATGAGAAGATATAGGATTTGTCATACTGTTTGAAATCTTGGTTATAGGGAAACCATTGACTTTGCCACTGACTTTAAAGAAATGTCAATTCAATGATCCTTCACGTCAGGTGTTGAGTCTCTCAGTGGCCAATGAATGATGGTTTCTTTTTCTTTAGAAAGGAAACTAAAAAGAACAATGTTCATTTATTTTGGTTTCAGTAAGATACTGGCTTTTACTGTTCTTCCTATAACCTTCAGATGAACTAAGTACTGGTATTTGCCTGGAGTATTCCTAAGTGATCTTAGATACCACTGCTATTTCATGACATAGTGTAAAATATCTGTATTGTGTATCCAATTAGTGAGGGAAGCAGCCTACCCTAAAGCAAATTAGCAAAGAATCTGAAGAAATACACATTCTACTGTATTTCTTCTGCCAGTTGACCAGTTGGAAAAGTTAGCTTGCCTTTCTAACACAGATGCTTAAGAAAATATTTCCATCCTATGGAACCCTAGGCATTGTAAAAAGCATTCCTTTCCCGCAAAGAGGTGAAAGCAATGTCTTTCAATGTTGTGCTGCAAGTCCCAAATGATCACAATATGCTGATGGGAAGGGCATTAACTGGTAATAAACACAAGTTCAAGATGCATTTTAATCACTTAAGCAAACATCCAGCAAATGAAACTGAAATAGGTTTGAGATTTTTTAAAAAACATAGACTGGGATTCACCTTTTCTGAATGTAGATGCCTCCACTGAGACATCTAATCAACTGGTCTACTCACTCTAGGAAGCCATTACAGCCAGTGTAGACTGAGTCAGGGAAGTCTAAGTCTGACTTGTCACAATTCAAAAACCCTATAAATATCCACTTTTCTTTTTTCAAAAAAGACTCAGTATGGCGTGTCTAAACGTGCATTTGTATATCAGAGGTGTTTGGGTTAAAATTCCCTGAGACACAAGTGAATAAAGTACAAGCTTCTTGTCTAAATTGGTCAGTTTAGCAAACAACATAAATCATTGGCTGTTCAAACAAAAGCTCCAAATGTCTGGTGCACACTGGTGCACCTTCGGTAATCACACTGGGATATGTCTCTTGCAATCAATAGACAAGTTTCATTTGGAGAAATCTACACTGCTTAAACTTTTTTTTTAATGGAAAATTCCTGCCATGTCTACCATGTATGCCTCTATATTCCACTGTAAACTAGGAATAGTAGTTGCAATTTTCTGGAATATTATGAGATCAAAAGTGTGTAAGAAGAATTAAAACAGTATTATGATTCTTAAGTTCTCTTAGAATCAGTAAAGTCAGGTAGCAAACATGAAATTAGAAATTAAGTGCTATTGCACATCTGGGCTTAAATAAAGGAATTTAAAAAAATCTATTTCAGTCAAGCCTGAGTTTCAGTGCTGAAAAATGTCATATTACTCTTTCAACATAAGCCTGGAATCCTCGTGGGTATTTTTGGCTAGTTCATATATTATGCTGCTGTCTGCCTGAGTTTACATATGAACATATGGGTTTTCTTTTCTCCTTTCTCCTGCATATCCCCCTCTTCAATACAAACAGCGTGGAAGTATCAGCACTTAACAGAAAGAAAGAGGCCTTAGGAGTGAGCCAGCTCCTGGCTCAGGCATAGGGAAAATCTTTTTGGTTTCTGACCAGGTGATCCAGAAACATCCACTTTTCATTTCAGGCTTTTCTGTGACAAAAACAAGCTCTTTCTGAGTCTATTAAATCATTTCAATTTGAGGCCACTGACATGTTACATTTTTCAAGTGTCCCTTATTGTCAGCCTTGTTCATCTCAGGAGATGTTAAAAGTAAACATTTACTTTTACCTGGTGTCTCTTGTGGATACCAGTCAAATGTTTAAAAAAAAAAAGAAGTAGATTTGTGTGTGTGGCATGTGTGGCTTTTTTTTTTTTTTTTTTTTTTTTTTTTGAGGAAATGCAGGTGTATGGTTAGATTCACTTAACTGCAGGGCATTTTAATCTAACCACATCATTGTTATTTTAATATATGTCTCACTGTCACAGTATGTAAAGGATCTAGCCAGTCTCATTTTACATGGATCTATGAATGAGCTGAGTTTCATCTAAATTTCATCACCTAGAAATTGTGATCTAATTTAGTGCTTAAAACAACCCCTTAGTTTTCCTTTAATGCATGAAGTTTCACCAAATTGTTATCACAAGACTTCGATACCTCCAGAAGAAAAATTAATATAAGCTTACTTTATATTCTGTTTAGGGCTATCATCTATCTGCTGACAGAAGGCAGAGAAGATGAAGCTAAATGAAAGTCAGTAGTTACTTGGAAGCATGAGGAAAGAGTCGTTCTCCCTCTCAAGTGTCTAAGTAAAGCAGGAGCTATGAAGAAACTGGAGCAAGGGTACAATAGTAGGCATGTCTCTGGCTGTCAAACCCAGTTCCAGAGCTGGGTAGCTGCAAAAGAGGAATATTCCAAACCTTAGATAGGCTAATACAAATAATGTTTCTTTTCTTGCTCAGGTGAAAGAGCTCCAGGGACAGGTGCTTTTCTGAAGAGTAATGTCAGAATTCTCCATGTAAATTAATAGGTTCTCAATCTATTCCTTTAACAGGACACTAGAAAGTAAACCTGTGAATTTATCTTTCACTTCCCCTAAGAGAAAATATAAAACAGGGTTGCATTAATTCCTTATAAGCAAAAATGAAAGAGTAGTGCCTTTATCCCACACCTCCCACCCCACCTACAAAAAATCATGGTAAATCTTTGCTGCAAGGTGAAAACATACAAAGATCATGTAAGGCTAACATCAACTTCTATTGGTTTGGGGTGATTTTTTCATTACATTGGGTCATTGGGTTTGAGTCTGTATGTTTTATTATTACTATTATCTAAATTGGAAAGAAAAAAATGTGTTTTTGTTTGTTTGGTTGGTTTGGTTTGTTTTTTTGTTCTAAACACATAAGAGTAGACATGGAAAAAAAAGTCTAACAGGTGTCTATGCTGTTAAGACACAGATGTTCCTCTCTGAAGATATGCTAATACAACTATGTCTAAATAATCATGAGACTGTACAGGGAACAAAGTCTTCATTTTATTTATCTCTGAGCTGACACTCAGGTCAAGCTATGAATTTTGCTTCCAGCTTTCCAAAACAATCTCTCTCATAGCCAAATTTAGAGATGTCTCCAGAAAATATTCCCACTAGTTGCAACAGCAATACTTGGCTAGTGGTAAAAACTATGAGTAGATGTGTAGGAGTCTGACATCTAGAAAAAATAAACCTAAAGTCTGAATATATGAGGATATTCTGAGGGGAAGAAAGAAAAGGTCTACCCTGAAATTCCAAACTGTGATGAGATTATGGTTGCTGAGCTTCTGAGATCATGGCAGCATATAACAAGCAGTACAGCTCAGAGAGAAGTGCTGGAGACAGGAGTGGATTTCTGTTGGCCTTTCCCAGAAATTAAAGGAGAAGGAAAGATTGCAAACCCCAGAGATACACTAACATAAACAGTTAAAAATATGGCTATCACTAGTTTTTAGCTGGGTTCTAAAAGAAATTCCAAGGGGAATTACAGCTGTACAGGCTTACTACATGCGTAGACTTAACATGAAAATCATTACAACTTTCCAAGTTTCCAGAGCAGAGTAAATTGTAGCTACCTGGAGCTCCCCTCTCCTTCCTGTCCAACTTCATTTTGCTTCCGCAGCTTGTCTTAGAGCTTGGCAATGTATAAGCCTACAATTCCACCTGTAGTTTCTTTAGCTGCTGCTGCAGAGCATCCTGTATGACATTCCCTGGCAATATCCCCAGAATTCATTTTTGTTATTCATTCTGGCTTGCCACGAGGCTTCTGCTTCTGAAGCTTCCTGCTTCTGTGGCTTCCAGACGAAGAAATAATTTGGAGGCAAAAGAAAGGTAAGATAAGAACAGTGATTTTCTGCTAAGAAAAATTCACCATGATTCCTGTGAAAGCATTGGTACCACAAAAGTTCTGATATTGAGATTGAACTGATATAATTTAAGATTATTTTTCAGAGGAAGGGAACCTACAGGACAGCAGGAACTCCTGTGTTACAAGGAAGATGTTGGTATTGAGCTTTACTGTACAACTGTTATTGTAATAGCAGTTAGGGTATTTCTATGTTGCACGACATCATTCCATATAGAGATACCCCAATGATCTGTAAAAAGGCCCTACTGAGAAACTAATTAGTCAAGGCAGAGCTCTGTGTTAATTCTACTCTGCTGCTGCTGGCATTGCACTAGATTTCTCAGAGAGAAAAATAAAAGGCACAGTGAGATGAAATAATTGGCCTGAGGATACAGAGGGTGGGATTCATCTCACCTGACTTTAAACATCAACAATGTAGACATTTAAAAGCAAGTTAGTCCCTGGGGCTCCATTTATAGTCACTGGAGATAAATATGCCCTTTTAGGGTGCCAATCATCTGTTATATTTCTGACGTGTAATTTAGGAGGCAATGAATTGCCCCCTGGATTCTATTGACTAGTTCTTCACTGACTATCAAGAAAGCCAGAAGCCCAATGCAGATGTCTTCAGTACAGACATCTGCATTTAGTCAATATAATTCCACCTGCAAAGTCAGTGATGGAACAGGGAACGGGTCATGTTCCCTTTGTTCCCAGTCCTGTACACTATTCTCTAGATCACATCACCACCTTGTTGCTCCCTGTAGTAACAAAGACTCATAGTTTTACTTTATGATGCCTAGTGATAGTTCAATTATCATGTTAATTAAAGTTTATTTAATAGACTAGTCAGTAAACAGTTGGCTGGTATCAAAAACTAACATATTACAAAAATGAAACCTAATTTTAGTATCATTAAAATCCGTTTTAGTTGCATTCTCACTAGTCAACATCAAAACGGGTTAATAATTTAAAATTTTAATTTAACCGTGAAAACAGAGATGTAGTCATGCAGTTATAGTGTCAGGTCTTGTCAAATGAGAGGACACAACATCATGAGATATAGCCCACTCATTAAGAGTGCAGAAGGAGATCCATTTCCACTAGATCTGAATTAGTACCAACAACTCAGCAAGTATGGGCCGTGCTGTGAGAGTAAGGACTATAAGATGAATGAAAATGAATCTGTGGTATCCTAGATTCAATTTGCTACAGAAAACACAGAGAAGAAAATTCTCTTAGAAGAAAAGAAACTTATCAAAGAAAGGATAAATGAAGGATACGGCAGAAAGTATATCATCTCATCGGTAATACTGGGGAGGGGGTTGGCTGAAGATTCAGGCAAATAAATCAGTTGTCTGCAAGCTAGGTGTCTATATGTGATCTGAGTGTCTATGTTTCCAGCAGAGCTAACTGAGACTTCAGCAGCACATAGCTGAGGGTTGGGCTGGTTAGATAAGAATGTATCCTGTGTAGGGTAAACAAGCAGCTCTACCGAGTCTGTTGACACCAGAAGGAACTTGGATGTCTACCTCAGCTGTAGATACCTACAGTATAAATCTCTGTGTTAAGGTATTTCAATACAAAGCATTAATTAACCCTTAATGGCAAGCAGGACAGTTATCTTCCTACCTCTGCCACAGTATTGTTTGGATTAGAACCAGACACTTACAATTAGCTATCAGTTGTTATTTTTTTTGTTCCCTGTTTTCTGGGTGTGATTTGCAAAAAATCAGAGGGCTAAAGCACTTGGATATATGACTGGAATGTAGATTCCCTCTTTAATACTATTGCCCCTGAGAAATTACAGGCTAGGTGTCTAAAGCTGGTCATCAAAAATTAGTATAGAGATCTGACAGTTTTGGCTATAATTTTTTTCTTTTCTTTTTTTTTTTTTTCTTCAGTTCACCATCTGTAAAATGGTGGTAATAATGCACCTAATTGCTAGGGTTGCTGCAAATATAAATTCATGATGTTTGTGAAGAACTAATAAATTACTAAAAGAGTATAAAAAAAAAAAAAAAAAAAAAAAAAAAAAAAAACGAGGATCTTAATAACATTGTAGTCAGCTGAGGTTTTAGGTTGTGATTAATAGAATCTGGAGCCATACATTGAATAAAGGAGATATAAACAACTAATTAATAATTATCCACACACAAAAAAATAATAGATAACCATGTATTTAAAGTCTGTGTCAAAGTACACATGCAAAAGGGGCTAAATGAATGTTACATATGAAAATGCTAATATTTGTAAAGCAATGTCAGTGAATGATAGCATAAAAATCTCTAAGTATGGCGCAAATATTGTGTTTTATTGAAGGAGGTAGAGGTGGTAAACCAATTTGCAATTACCCAGTATTGTGGGAATTCAATGAAGAGATACAATGTTGTTTGACACCCTTTCTTCATCACCTCTATAACTGTGCGCAGCCACCATAACTGTTATTTTCTTAACTCTGTGTTGAACCTCTTCCCTCAGTTTGATTCATTCCCTTCTTGTTTTTTATGCTGCGGTTATAAGGATATTTCTTGTAATGATTCCACCTTCAGCTGCTGGATGCTTCTTGCTGCCTACAAAACTCTGGCCACAGAACTATTTCAGCGACCAGCAGATCTTTGACTGGATCCGGATTAGTGTCAGAAATAACCTTTTCTTTCCATTTTTTCATTCTGTGCTACTTTCAGGATTACTATAGCTCAGCCCAGCCCCTGGTCTGGTTCAACACAAGTTCCTACAAACCCTAGCATTGGCAGAGCTGGAGGAGAGATGTGGAAGGAGAAGGAACATCTCTGGTGGGAGAAAGAGCATCCAGGAGGGAGGGAGCAGATGTACAAAGGAGAAGGGCAGCTGGCCAAACTAGTGGGGACAGATAAGTCTGTGTGAAAAGCACTGCAACTGGAGGTCCCTCTAATCATAGTCCATCTTTAAAAAAGTCCCTGAAAAAGACAGTTGGTTCATGCAGAAAGCAGGTTGCATTTTAATCTTCCTTTCTTTCCTGAATGTGGCAGAAAAGTGCTATCCTCAGTGACAAGAATTCCCCTGAGAATGCACCTTGCCTTGCAGCTCTTGTGTACTGACTTCCCCTGGTGTGAAGGAAGGTTGAAGTGCCAGCTGTTAGAAGAAATAATTATTACAGTGCTTCCTGCTAGCACTTCAGATTTTAGAGAGGAGGAGCAGAAGTTACCTGTTTCCACAATTGGTGTGTGCTTTTTTTCTTTCTTTCTTTCTTTTTTTTTTTTTTTTTTCACTTTTACATTTTTTTCCATCTTCTACTCCCTTAAAGCTTTTGTCTGTAGTCAGTGAATGAGCTTTTACCCTGAGGATTCAACACATTGCTAAGGGCTATTGTTACAGTGAGCACAATCCTGTAAGTCATATTCACAGTGTCATTTCAAATGAGGTATAGACTAACCCTGTCTCATTAAAGACACAGAAATCCTCTCACAATTAAATCTAAACACACCTTCTAACATTTAGGAAGATGGGGCGATGAGAAAATGTTGAGAAATGTGTCTGTACTCCAGATTACAGAATACAAAGGCAATAACTGTAATGTGCATTGCCATTGCTCACTGCTTGCTTGTAGCTTACAGTTAATTGCATAGATAGGGACCATCATTTACTGCTGATGCCTATGCACAATTCATTCACAAACAGCAGTCCCTTCCTTGTCCTTATGTTAATTGTCTGTCACTAGCACTGTAGCAGGTACCTCTGTGAGGGCATCTAAACATGCTGTTACCCTGCTATCCATTCTGCAGTTAGAGCTTGTGGTCCCAGACAGACCATAGCTGATCATCTCTGAAATAACAGCTATGTGTATTGGCTTTACAATGAGCTGAGACCAACTGAATTAACAAACCTGCTTCAGTTGCTTTCTATTATCCTTCCAAGACCTGATTAAAGTCTATTTGAATGATGCTGTATTTTCTCCTGTCACTGCTTCATTTCATATTGTAAAATGTTGGCACTTAAAATAAAAATATAATTAAAATATGGCACAGAAGCAGATAGCTTTGATCCCACCTAGCTTAGTGAAGAAGACAAAACAGACACATTTAATCCACTGTTTGTTCAGTTACAATGTGCTAGTTTTTAGCTATGCACATTCCAGTGACTGAATGAATATATGAGGAATGCAAAAAATTAACGTGAGTTACTATTATTGCCATACAAAGTCTGTTATAGTATGCACCAAAAATCTCTAAACAATGAGCTCATGTCACCATAAAACATAATGCATGGCTAAACCATAATGCAAAAAGAATTTTGAAATACCGTATTTCCACGTGGCCAGCCTGTAATTCAGTAGAGCTTATACATATGCATTTGTAGAAAAAGAGATTTCCCCCCTCCCAGATTTCCCCCCACACACACTGATTCTCTCATCTTCTGTCTCTTCACAAAATCTCTCTGTTTCTACTGCCCTCTGCCTTTGCCTCTGCTTGCCTACGTATTGCCTGGGGATTAGTTGAGGGTGTTTATTAGCCTGAGGATTTATTTGCATAGGCATGCACTTTATCTGATATGCAAGTTTTATACATGAAAGTACGGTGTTCTTTTTGTGCAAAAAACATGCACACAGAGACACACACACACATTGCCAGGTGCGATAAAACCCATGTTCAGCATTTTTTTATCCTCAAAATGCCCTACAAATGTTAACTAATTAATCCTCAGAACACCTCTTTGAGTTAGGCATGTTTATTGAAATTTCTTAGGCTGTGATGGGGAAGCAGAGAGATTAAGTGACTGTGAGAGCTCCCACTGAAATCAAGGTGGGTGGGGGGGGGGGAAGGGCACAGAAAATAAAACACTCATCAGCTTTAATGGGACTTGAATCAGGTCTAAACTGATTTGTCTAACACCAACACAATGTCAGGATCAGAGCAAAGTTACCCACAAATGGGAATTTCTGGGACTGATTCTGATCCTGGCGTTGTTTTGTGCCCAGACCAGATGCAGGCAGTCCCAGCACCTGCAGCAGCAGCAGCAGGATCCAGCTGATGGCACAGCACCTGCATTTGCATTGCACCCTCTCCCCAGCACCTCTTTGCATCCCTTTCCCAGCAGAGCACAGGCAGACAAAAAAAAAAAAAAAAAAATGACAGCAGATGATGGTGGCTCTCCATCTGTGACCGGGCATCGAGTCATGCCACACATTTTGGTGGACAGCCGTGGTGAGACGCTTTGCATTCCAGTGAGAGGTCCAAGGGCAGCAGTCCCTCTGTCTCTTTACAAACAGCCCCCACCCCATGATGATCTCTTAGTCATGACAACTGAACAAAATTAAGGCTATTTCTAATTTACAGCTGCAACCTGCAATGAATTATACTTGGGTGGTTTATTAATGTGAAGCACATTAGCAAGAGTATACTGTATGTCTGTCACAGATGGAAAAACTAACTCTATCGATGACTGCAATCCATTCATTGTTTTATGAATCCAGCATCCTCCAGAGAGCATCACAAAACCCCACTCAGTGTCTCTGAATGTTACGTTTTACATTTAGATTTTCTGGCTTAGAGAAAAGGAGTGTAAAATCACAAGCTTGCATAGCATTCTCCACTGACTGGTGCATTTATGAAGTCTTTTGTGGTGTTATTACAGTAAGCATATGAAATACGGTGTTCATGAATCTAGGAATAGGGAAATAAATATGCCTGTATTTTTTAAAGGAACAAGAGGCTGATATACATGTTTTATCCCACATTTTGGAGTATTATCTTTTTTATTCTAGCTGTAAATGCAGAAACCTTTAAGCCACATAGAATTAAATCTGGGGTAAGATAGACATTTAGAGGCTTTTGCTCAGCAGCAATTTTGAGGTTTCCCCATGGACCTTGTATATCCAGTCACATGTCTCTGGGAGATCACAGGGGTTTGGGCAAAGCCCAAGTAGTTAGGAATAAGGGCATATGGAAGTGTGTCCAGAGGGATTTAAAGTTGCCTAGGGACTGGTCAGAATGGTTGTAAAAGGTAAACCAGAAAGTAGGCCACGTGGATTGTGTCACTTTTGACCAATTTTCCCCAAGCCCTTGGGCTGTGCAAACATCAGAACTGAGTCCTCTGGGTCTAACTGAAAAGAAATGTGCATTGACAGGATGGACTGAATTTCCCCACTTTGGACTGCTGGACTTATCTTTCTATAGTATTTGCCATACATAAACATCTATATCCTAGCGTATTCTTGGTTTTATGAGACCCTGAGCAAACATGGACCAAAGGGTTTTGTCCATTCCTTTCTTTTCAGATGTCTTTTTTACACCTGAAACAAACAAAACTACATGAGGCTGAGCTTTCAAACTGTGTCTCCCCACAATTAGCTGTTTCCAATGTGATTGAAGAGTGACACATTTTTAACCAAATATCACTCACATGAAAATTTATCCCAAAACATAAACCAAACCTCACCATGAAGTTTGTGGTCCTCACATCCTTGCACCTCCACACAATGTTCTCATGTTGAGGTCTCTTGGTGCGGCTGCTCAACTCAACTCTCAACTGCTGCTGGCCTGAGCCTCAGTCCTTCTTCCTATTCCACCTGCTGGTTGAAGCTTCAGGATGCACTCAGGGATCAAATAAGATGCATGCCTAAGCCTTAACAGCCAATAGGCATGTGGCAACCCCATGAGTCGGCACATCTATCAGCTCTGGGATCATCACCAGCATCTTACTTCACAGAGACAGCCCAAATTCTCTAAGGCCACTTCAAGGTTGAATTCTACATCAAACACTGCAGAATGGACATTTTCTAGGATATTTACTCATGCAAATGCTCATCTTGAATTCTGCAAGTCCCTTTTTGCCCACAGGTATAAAGCTATTTACTTACCTCAGATGTAATAAGACTTACTTTACTATGTATGAAGAAAGATTTCTGAATAATATATAAGAAATCAAAGCATTATTATTAATAAGCAGAGATCATAAATAAAGCCCTCCTTTCATACCCTTTATCAATCCAAACTGTTACTGAAGTCAGAGCATTATTTTGTGGAAACATGTACTGCAAACTCCTTTAAAATTCTCCCTAATTGCTGCAGAAGTTTTGCCAGAATGAAGACAATAGGATTCAGTCTGTTGCAGGAGATTCAACCTAATACAAGAGATGTTTATACTTACTGAAGCAAAATATTTGACTTATATTAGTTAATAGGAAAACAATCAGTTAATTTGCAGGTTTAGCTGTGTTCTGAAATATATATATATGTCTCTATTCAGAAATGCCTAATGTTGCATCTTCCCATGCATGAGAAGAGTGTCTCCCTTGAATACTTCTATCGTTCTTACAGTTCCAGTTTTTGAGACTCCTTAAAGACCTTTTAATTTTTGTTTGGTTGGTTGGTTTTGGTTGGTTGGTTTAGAATTTATTTATCCTTAAAACTTTCCTTCAAGGTTGTTTATAGATGAGGTATAAATCTCAGTCACGTGACCAAGTTATTGCAGCTCAACAATTCAATATGCATTATCTGAGATATGGTGACTGTCCTTGTGCTAACTCAGCCTGTAGCAACTGCAAGGTTATGCTATTTATCTTAAACTTTCTTCATTGTAAGCTAAGTCAAGCTGAATTTGCTGTGGGCTATGGTTATGAACACAAGCAACTGTTACGAGTCATCTGACTCAGAGAAACTTGTACAAGTAGCTTGACTGTGCATCTGAGCCTACTACAAAGCATGGAGTGATTTTCTTGAAGCTGCACAAGAAAATCTGAGCCGGAATACGCAGTCCTACTTCATTTTGAAACTATCAGATACTTCTAAGCCATGAAATATCATGATGAAAGTAACTGGTGATCCTAAGAGAGCATTCACTCTAAGCAAAACATTTTTTTTTTCAAAGGGGGTCAAATATATGAGTGACCTTGGTTCCAATCACCTAACAGAGCATTGAATAACCCTACATAGGGTTGTTGAAGAACAACCCTACATTTTCATGCAATTCCTCTGAAAAATATTTTCCCTTTTTAATATTTTCCGTTTGTTTTTTTTCTTTTTTCTTTTACTTACAGTTGACTGAACTAACATCTCTTATCACGTTTGCAAAGAAAAGCTGTAAAAAATTAAATTGGAAAAGCTAAATTATTTATACAATTTCATGTGCTGGATGTTTTGGTACAGTTGAGCCTTGCTTCTTCCTAATAGCATAAGACTATTAGGAATTGTAATACTCCTCAGGGGATGTAAGATTTATCAACCCTTGCAGAATGGGATGGGAGCCAAGGCAGGAGATTAAGGGATACTAGTTAAATTAATCAACCTTCTCTCCATATATCGGCCAGGAGAATGCAGTAAGTTGTTATTCATACATTTTACACAGTAGGAGCACAATTTGACCACAACCATATGCTGAATTTAATATTAAACATTGGATCTTTCCAAAAACAACTCCATAAAAATGTCAATACTTTTTTTTCAGACAGATGACTCTATTCATTTTTAAGGCATTTAAGCGCACACACACATACATAAAGTGTTTTTCTTTACTAACTCTCAAAGGGACCTTCCATTTTAGCCTTAGTTCAGGACCATATTGTGCTTGTTTATGAGACAAAGTCTAAAGCAAAGATTAATTGGTAAGATACAAGAAATATGAATATTCCTTTTTTGCCTTCTATTTTTAACTATAACAGGGTCAAGAAGAAATTTTCCCTGTTAAACTGCAAACCTTGAAATGATATATTTTGCATTATGCACAACACTGAAGTTTAAGTTTCCTAAAAGAAATACAAATTATTCTGTTTCTGTACAAATTGAAAAACAATGTTATATAAGCAGTTTTTGTAACATATTAAAACTATGGAATAGTATTTTCTCAAAACCCAGAAATTTGTTAAAGTATTATAACACCAAGACTTTGGAGATCATCAAATTAGACCATCCTTAATCCTGTGCAGTTTGAACTAATACAGACCATCTTTGTGTTATGTTTAACAGATCCCACAGGAAATTAATAGAACACAACTCTACATGGCAGTCAATATCTAAGCCAGTCATTAACACATACTGCTAATGAGGTGACCGTAGCTTGCCTATGACTTGTTCTATAAGAAGGCTTGCTAGTCCCAAGAGTCTTTACACGGTGTTGCATTCCCCCTGTTTCAAGGTTACTTTGTGTAGCCTTGCAGATAGGTTCTACTATCTCATGCTGAACACCAGTGTGCCAAACTGAGCTATGGCCATCAGGTTTTAGAGGAGAAGCATTTGGTTGCTCAGTTCACTGTCACGGCCACATTGCCAGCTTTGAGCTAAAGATGGGTGTAAACAAACAAACAAGCAACATGCCTTGTATATTCTTCGCATGAAGAGACTTTTCTTCAAAGATCATTTAACTATGTCTACCATGAAGTATATAAACATGTCTCTTAAATTACACATGTTTAGGGCAGTGAATCATGGCAGGAAAAGAGAATTTCAAAAATTCTTCATGATAACTCTGACTTCAGGGCAACCTATGAAGTCAATAAAGATAAAACATTTGACAGTTCGGATATTCAGTTATTTTAGGTAGATGAAATGAGGGAAACATCATTGTTTATCCATCAAACATGTTTCAAAACTATTTATTTTTCTATGCACTCTGACACTGGTGGGATGTAATTATCATGACAGTGAGCAAGATAAGACTGTGAAATAACAAATATATGGAAAAGAATGGTTAGGGTAAAAAAGGAGAAGGAAAAAATAATAATAATTAAAAAAAAGACAATGGGTGGTAGACCTCACAGAAGATGTAGTACCTACTCTCTGTCACATGAAAAAGTCACTCAGAAATCCTCAACTGTATCTGACTGCATATCAGCTGAGTGTGGAAGTCATCCCTCACCAAATATTGTTCTGTTCACCTTTTAACTGAAAGGGATGAATAACATGATTATGTACCAAAAATAAATAAATAAATAAAACCTTATTAACATAACATTTCATATGACAACACAAAACCTGGGAAAGAAAAAAAAAAAAAAAAAAAAAAGAGTAAAAAAAAATGAGTAGGAAAAAAAAAAAAAAAAAGAAAAGAAGAAGTCATCCACTGAGAAGAAAACAGCATTTGCAATGGTAAAATAAATCAATTGAAGGTGGAATGACTTCTGTAAAATGTCAACAGAAGTGTCTGGTTCACACATTCATATAATACATAAGCCATTCACCTGACATTGTATCCACTTGCTGTGATAGTTTACCTGAATAAGGGCCTGTAAAAAATTCATTTTTCACCCTATTATGCTATCAGAAGTGTTTGTTGTAAGTGAAACCCTTTCTAAAGTTCATTTGTTATAAACCAAAGGCAGTAACATTGACATTAAACCAAGTAACCTTATTGCTTTCCAGTTTTTCTCTAGATGTACTTTGCATTCATCTGCATTGTCACAGACCACCTAATCTAAAAGGGGATTATACAATCCTCTCTTGAAAGTATGTAAACTATGCCTGAAATAAAGCGTGTGGTTCAACAGTCTACAGGTACTATATTATAGCAACAGCTAGGAAAGTTAGTCATAAACATACATTTCAATATGATTCAAAAAATCATCCATTGAAATTTATTGATTTGAAGACCAGTGAGGACTTTTCAGTCATTTAGCCTGACATCTTGTGTTACACCCACCATAGAGTTCACTGAGTTATTTCAATATTGAAACCAATGGAGCCATTTCTCTTGTCAAGATCAAACACAGCTATAACACAGGAACCTGTATGCCACCCCCTGAACCGAGGTTTGTGTACCTTTCAGGACTCCCCTTTTCCTTCCTTTTTCTTGCTCTTTTCCCAGTAAAGTCCATATTTCATATAAAACTTCTGGCAACAAAGTTCTTATTGGTTCTTATTAGGACAATAATTCAATAGCAAAAGAGGGAAGCTATGCATCGGCGCTATTTTCTCAGAGTTCAGGCAGACTGAGAACACAGGGAGTAGAGTATAGATGTAGACATTTCATATATATAGGACATGTGTGTAATGCTGTGGTCCAGCTGAATTCAGAAAACTGAGCAGCATGAAAATAAATTCCCAATAACAAACAGAATACACACAGTTAAGACAGGAAATAGTTTGCAAGAGATCCATGGGCTACAGTATGTTTGCATACAGCAGTCAACTAATGCCTAGTTTTGCCAGTTGTATTCACTCTGAGCATAAATTTACTGCAGAGTAGCAAAAAAAAAAAAAAAAAAAAAGTGAATCTTGTTTACAAATTATTTATTTAAAAGATATTTAAAAGATAAAGCAACTATATCTGATGAATATGTTGTGTGCTGAGAATAGTTCATTCTACTCTACATGAGCCTGTACACAATGTTCTGAAACGTGCATGATATTCAAAAATCTTCACATGAAAAATAAATTCGTTGAATCCAAATGAAGATATATTCCAAGCTTACATTATATGCTGGGAAACTCTGGTCAAGAGTACCAGTCTTTGTTTGTCAGCACCGCACCTGGCCATCACCTGGTATCAAAGCTCTTTCAAAAGATCATACCAATCCATTACAGTTACTTCTTTCTTCTCAGCCTAGAAAACAGGAAAAGATAATAATTGGTGAGGTCACATGAATTGTTTTCATAAAATTAAACATTTTCAAAAAATAGGCAGATATGTTTGCTGTCTTGATTTTTGACTGGATAGTTTCTATATCAAAGAAGTAATTTAGTTGCCCAAAGACTCCAGAAAAAAATCTCAATAATTAGGTGTTTGAGCTTGTAACTCAGATGTCTGGAAGTGTCTCTTAGTCTCACAATGGCCACCTTTTCTTTTCACATCTTCCCAAAATAAAGGCAGTGGTGTCTATACAGTTTTGGAAGTGCCAAAATTTTTACCAGCCTGATTCATGATATATCCTTTGTATAATGAACTTGGCAAAATTGAGAAGTTTAAAACTGTTTTTCAAGATCACTCTTTAGCAAAACATTAAATGAAAGAGAGAAAATCATCTGTATGGATGAAATATAATACATGTCAAGGAAGAGCAATACATCTTTCTTTCCAAGAATTCTTAGGACTTCATTAATTTTCCAAGCTCATTTCTTACAGTTTATTAATCCCATGCTGCTGAATCTCCTTTTCTTGTGCTTTTTTATGATCTCTTTTATATTCACAGGTTGAGTTTCCCTTGTGAATCATCAAAATTCACATTATTTATATTTGCCCTACCCCCTCTATTTTTGCAGGTAAGTCATGTCTGGGTACTGATTGAGACTGGGGAGTAACAGCCATGTTTTCTGGGTGCATATAGTATCACTGATTGCTTGTGATCACTGACCTATAGACTGTTATCAAAAAGATCAGTGACATGAAAAGGATTGTGCTATGCTCACAAGACTATCAAGAGGAGTTAGCTATCTAATCTGCTGAGATACTTCTGTAAATCTTGTTTGTCACCTACTGCCTTCTAAGGAACCTCAATAGCTGCATAAATCTTGCCTTTGATCTACAGTTCTTCCTTCATATTGTATTATAGCAGCACCAACACAATCATGCCTGAGGCACTCTACAAATTCAGTAAAACATATATCCCATCTTTAAGAATCAGAGAAAAAGCACAAGGATGACCACAATTACGGAATGGCATTTTCCCAAGAGGAACCACCAAATACACACTCCCTCCTGGAAAAGGAATCAATTAAGAGACTCCAGAGTAACATGATCTATAAAATCATGAGTTACATAGAGAGGATAAACAGAGAATGATCATTCACTGCTCAATGTTGCAGTACAATGACATGAAATCAAAGTAGCAGTTGGCAGACTGAAAGCAAACAAGAGGGCTTGGTTCTCACACAAAGTGAATATAAGACACAGTGCTGCAAGGCACTGGGGAGATCCAAAGGTTTACCCAGTTTCACACTGACAGAAGAGAAGTCTATCAGGGGTGATTGACTACTGAGATAGTGCTTCTGCCTGAGGCAGTCTATAAACATGAAATTGCTGGAAGAAGAGAGAGAATTCTTGGCAAGTTCTGCTACCTTTGCCCTATTCTTAAACTCATCTGGTTCTATTCCTTGCCAGAGAATAATCTTGGACTAAATAAACCTTTAATATGGTCCAGAAAAGACTTTTTATGTGCTTATGTTACATTAAGAAAACAACACAAGTACAGAAAGCAAATTTGGATCAATGTGCATCACAGACCAGAAGCAGAACTAGTATCAGGTCTTCCATACGAGCTGTACACTAACAGCATTTGTATTTGTTCTCATAAATAAAAATGACCAGAGAATGTTCTTTAGTCTTGAAGCCAAGTGGCACAATGTGGCCATTGTCCATAAATTTGAACTCTTTTACGTGCTGGACCCAGAGTTATCATATCCAGACTGGTCATTGGAAATGTTCCCTGGCCAACACCAACTCTTGAGAATTATCATAATGCAAAGAAAAGCTTGATCTCTTCTCCAACACCAGCCTCTGTCTCTAAAGGAAAAACAAATATATGTGTATATATATCCTCTCTCAGTCAGGCACCTTTGGAGCCCACTGGGATGGGTTTCTTTTGTTGCAGAATAAAACAAGGATCCTATTTAGCAAGTGCTTGGTGTGACTCGTATTATTGGCCCAGGTCTGCTGTCTGTCCTGGAACACAACGCTGATGGTAATTGCAAACCTGTGTCAACTAGTAATGATGCCCAGTTCTATAGTTCTATCTTTTCTATCCATGCTTCTATTACACAGAAGCACTCAGAGAATGTATTTACATTTCAGCATCATTTGAAATCCTAGTATATACCCAAAAGTGACAAAATGCTCTTGTAGTACCTCCCTGGGGATCCAGATGCTGAAATTAATGTATTGCTATGGAAAGTTGTGTGTGAGTTCCCAGAGAGCTGAAGAACAGTGAAGAATGGTAATTCTGTGTCATTTATGCTGCTTTTTCCAGACTAGCTTAACTCCTTGTTATGATAGCTTCTGTTATTGAGTTGGAGAAGGGAAGATAAAGAATCCTAGCTTTTTTTTTTTCTTCTTTTCTCAAAATTCAGCATCTTTAGTGAGCTAAGAAATACAGTTACATCTCTCTCAGTTGTATACACACAGTAGTGTTATTTGATATTCCTGACACCAGGAATATACTGTTTAAAAAATGGAACAAAACAATGGACATTACTCCCCTCTCTCCATATTTTCTGCTTCCCAATCAAAGAAAAGTACTTGAAAAGCATGAACATTATGTTTTAAAATAGCTCTGCTGAAATATGCCCAGAGATCAGAAGAAACTTCCATATTTGGAAGAACCTACAATATGTTCTGCCAAAGTATTTGGCTTTTCTTTAGGTCAAGGCAACCCTGGGCTTTGCTGCCGTTCCCATAATGTGCTATAGACAGGGTGAAAGTGCTCTCCTGTCATTTCCAGTTTACAGTACAGTTTGTGCTAGCTGGTATGGGAAATGCCTTCGCAGTCATTTCTACAGCAAAAACCTCAATAACTATGAAAGCATGTTCTCCCCTGCTGTACTTGTATTTCCTGTGGATATCCATGGAGAGCAGTCAGAATTTTGTTCTGGAAAATTGTAGGATTTTTCCCCTTTTTTTTTCTTGTTGACCCCTCCTCCACCCATCTGTTCAAAAATATTCCCTTGATGTTATAAAAGCTTTTTCTTAGAAAACTTGGAAGGAAGTAGTGCAAAAATTACATTCATTACATCTATTTAGATTCTATTTCTTCCCTTCATTTTGTCTTACTTCTCAATAAGTCAATTAAACTGTTTTCTTAAAATCCAGGTTTCTATCACATATTTCATGTCAGGAACATTCCTGTTACCAGCAGTCATAGTGAGTAAAAATATATATTTATGTTAAATTGGATTCAGCCAACAAACTGAGATTTTCTAATTTTTTGCCTACTGACACCCCTTTGTATATCTAAAGAATCAAGTGCCTATGCAATGCTTCTAAATACTGTGAAGTATTACTATGTGATTAACTCAAGTATGTCTTTATATTCCCCTTGACCTACTCTTTGGGTATCTAACTACTGTACTGGTATAGTATATTGCTTTGCATTTTTTGCCTTGTTTCATATTTTCCATCTTTCCTAACTCTGCCTTTCATGATCTACTTGACACTAGCACTCATTTTCATGTTATAAATTACAGATCACAGAATTTCTAGGTTGGAAGAGACCTCAAGATCATTGAGTCCAACCTCTGACCTAACGCTAACAGTCCCCACTAAACCATATCCCTAAGCTCTACATCTAAACGTCTTTTAAAGACTTCCAGGGATGGTGACTCCACCACTTCCCTGGGCAGCCTGTTCCAATGCCTCACAACCCTTTCAGTAAAGAAGTACTTCCTAACATCCAACCTAAAACTCCCCTGGCGCAACTTAAGCCCATTCCCCCTCGTCCTGTCACCAGACACGTGGGAGACCCCCACCTTGCTACAGCCTCCTTTAAGGTACCTGTAGAGAGCAATAAGGTCACCCCTGAGCCTCCTTTTCTCCAGGCTGAACAAGCCCAGCTCCCTCAGCCGCTCCTTGTAGGACTTGTTCTCCAGACCCCTCACCAGCTTCGTCGTCCTTCTCTGAACCCACTCAAGCACCTCAATGTCCTTCTTGTAGCGAGGGGCCCAAAACTGAACACAGTACTCGAGGTGCGGCCTCACCAGAGCCGAGTACAGGGGGACGATCACTTCCCTAGCCCTGCTGGTCACACTGTTTCTTATGTAAGCCAGGATGCTGTTGGCCTTCTTGGCCACCTGAGCACACTGCTGGCTCATATTCAGCCGACTATCCACCATCACTCCCAGGTCCTTCTCTGCCTGGCAGCTCTCCAACCACTCATATCCCAGCCTGTAGCTCTGCTTGGGGTTGTTGCACCCCAGGTGCAGGACCCGGCACTTGGCCTTGTTGAACTTCATGCAGTTGACCTCAGCCCTTTGGTGCAGCCTATCCAGATCCTCCTGCAGAGCCTTCCTACCCTCGAGCAGATTGAAACACGCACCTAGCTTGGTGTCATCTGCAAACTTACTGAGGGTGCACTCAATGCCCTCATCCAGATCATCGATGAAGATATTAAAGAGGACCGGACCCAGCACCGAGCGCTGGGGAACGCCACTAGTGACTGTCCTCCAACTGGACTTGACTCCATTTACCACGACTCTTTGGGCCCGGCTATCCAGCCAGTTTCTAACCCAACGAAGCGTGCGCCAGTCCAAGCCAAGAGCAGCCAGTTTCTTGAGGAGAATGCTGTGGGAGACGGTGTCAAAAGCCTTGCTGAAGTCAAGGTAGACCACATCCACAGCCCTTCCCTCATCCACCCAGCGCGTCACTTTATCATAGAAGGAGATCAGGTTCGTCAAGCAGGACCTGCCTTTCATAAACCCATGCTGACTGGGCCTGATCGCCTGTTTGCCCTGCAAGTGTTGCGTGATGACTCTCAAGAGAATCTGCTCCATGAGCTTCCCTGGCACTGAGGTCAAACTGACAGGCCTGTAGTTTCCTGGGTCTGCCCTCCGGCCCTTCTTGTAGATGGGCGTCACGTTTGCTAGCCGCCAACTGGGCTACTGGGACCTCCCCCAAGAGGCAGGACTGTTGATAAATGATGGTAAGCGGCTTGGCCAGCTCCTCTGCCAGTTCCCTCAGTACCCTTGGGTGGATCCTATCCGGCCCCATCGACTTGTGCACATCCAAGTGCCGTAGCAGGTCACCAACCAGTTCTTCATGGATAGTGATGGCCACATCCTGCTCCCCATCCCCTTCCACCAGCTCAGGGTACTGGGTATCCAGAGAACAACCGGTATTGCTGCTAAAGACTGAGGCAAAGAAGGCACTGAGCACCTCCGCCTTTTCCTCATCTCTAGTAACTAAGTTTCCCCCCGCATTCAGTAAAGGATGGAGATTCGAGTATTTAAATATTTCTCAGTTAGCATATGGATCCCAGGCTTTCAGAAATCAGGTTCAATCATGGTGTTACCTCTGATCTCCTTTGCTGTCGTTCCAGTAAAACAGTCTGCTCCATTAAATCAGTGACTGTCTCCTGGGCAGCCCTGGCAATAACAATCATCTCAGTATTTCCTATCACTCAGTCTGCTTGGTAGCCCTCCCTGATCAGCCCTTCTGAACCCATGGCATAGGTATCTCAAAGTCAGGGTGAAGTGACTTCTCTTATCCTCAAAGGGTGGCTGAGTTTGTCAGTTCTATTCAGTGTACAAAACTCTATGCATTGAAAATAATAATAAATAAATTGCACAGGGCAGTTGGCAACAATTAATGTCCAAAAACAATCTTTCAGTGTTTCACTGTAGCTCAAGCCAGCATACTTGATAAGTTTGATTAGAAATAATAGCAAGCAGCCAAAGCCTCTTAATTCTGATCCAATTACATTTATAATCCATTTCTCTACCACTCTTAGTCCCACTACTCCTGAGGTGCTGCCTGGTCTTGTGGGGCCTTTTGGCCAAGGCAAAAGAATCTGAGGCTCTGCTCTGTAGTGAAGGACTATGATGAGCTCACATTGTCTCATACAATGCAGTATAAGGTGTTAAAGATTGCTTTAAACCTGGAAAAAAGAATGCAGCCAGTAAATCCTACATCTGGGTTTATAGGGACTTTGTTTTGTGGGCAATATCAAAGTTAGGAAATAAAATTTGCTTCAAGGATTAAGCCTCTAATCCTTGACTCTCCTTTGGCCAATAAACCGTCTGATGGATAGTGTAAACCTCCATCAAATTATGCTTCTCAAGACTGACTTCTCTAGTCCCTAGAGCAAAGAAAAACAGAAAACTTTGCATGCTGCTTGCAGCCGTGTCACCCAGAAAATCAGTAAATTCAAAATATGACTTCAGGAAGATTCATATTTTGCATGACAATTGACTAGTTGATAAGTGTTGCGGAAGCACCAGGGCTTTAATTAATGATATGGCATGTGTCTCCAAGACCACCTCTTTGTTCAAGAGGATACTATGCAGGAAGTCAAAATAACCATCATAAAACTCTTCAGCAAGCCTTCCCTTAAAATTCTAGTGAGCCCACAATATAATTTGAGAATTTGCCTGGTTTGGGGAACTCAATCATTTAGGAAAACTGGAGAGATACTCTCCAGGGGTTACAAGGGGTTAGAGCTTTCGGGGGACAAGGGGTTAGAGCTTTGAATTAAAAGAGGGTAGATTTAGATTAGATATTAGGAAGAAATTTTTTTCTGATGTGAGGCAATGGAATAGAGAAGATGTGAATGCCCCATCCCTGAAAATCTTCAAGACTAGGTTGGATGGGGCTTTAAGAAACCTGGTCTAAAGCAAGATGCCCCTGTCCATGGCAGGAAGTTGGAACTGGATAATCTTTAAGGTCCCTTCTAAACCTAACCATTCTATGATTCTGGGAGAAAAATTGAGGCCTGTGCAGCAGTCAGTGCAAATGTTGGTCTTCGCTCTATTGTTTCATTGCTGTTGTTTTATTTTATTCTATTTCTGTAGAGAAAAGCCAACTGAAGTAAGGATTCAATCCTTTTTCCAAGAGGAAAAAATATAGCTGTTTGGTATAATGACTTTGTATTAGCTTGATGACTTTACTTGATGACTGACGACAATCCAAATGTAAGAAAATAAGGTAACGTCTTATCTGTCAAGATAAATTATTTCAAAATCTTAGGTAAACTATGTTTTTCATTGGAAAAAAATAAAAAATAAAAAGAGAGATTATGGGTGAGGCTGAACTGGGACTTAGTACTATTCAAATATTAGAATTTACACCAGCAATATCTATTTTTTTTTTCTGAGATCTTTATAATTTGATTGGGGTTTTAATCTGTTAAACATTCAATTTGCACTGAATTTCAGTGGACTCTAGATATTTCTTCCTCCTTATGCTCTTCTGACAATCTCCCTTCACCTGGAAGTATGGCTTATATAAAATCATGGAGGAGACATGAAGTACATGGACAGAATGGCAAATGTTTCTGTTTCAAAGTGTGTGTGACAACACTCAAGTGTTGCAGCAGTAGTGACAAGTGAGATAATGTTGGCTCCAAAGCAGCAGTCATAGCAGCTTAGGTGCACTTAGCTCAAATCTTTTCTACAGTGGACTAAACTGTCTCAACTCACCTGATTTGTGCCTTTGGCTAAGACGGCTCACAGGAGTGTTTGTCATGGCTCATTTGATGAGTGGTAACCTGTTACTTTGAAGTCATTTGACTGAACATCTGACTCTACCTCGTCACTGTCTCTTCAGTTCTCACACCTGAAAGAGTGAGCTGTGAAATTAGGGAACACATTAAAGAGACTGAATGTTTTCTCTTACTCCACATTCATAATTGAGCCTTCTGGTTTATCTTGCTGAAGCTGATGCAAAAACACTAAGCAGTTGGATGCCCTCGCATCTACCAAGACTTTCAGTAGTGACTTCTTCAGATGCTCAGAGGACCAGGAAGAACTCCAGGCTGGTAAACCAGCTGCCATATTCCTTCTCGATTAAACCCACCAACAGTCTGTTTGTTCCAATGGCAAAAATGTTTGTCTATTGTCTTTATCAGTCCTTCCGCCTTTACTCTTTACATCAAATACATTGCCAACTGCAGGCTGGCAGCTCTTTTTAGTGATCCTTAATGGGAATATTTCACAGAGTTATCCTTTGTAGTACAGGAAGTATTTTAATAAACACCATCACTGACAGAGACTGAGCCAAGGAACTTAATACATGAACATAAAGCATTGCCAATTGTTATAGGTTTTGTCTAGCACTTGTGGAATGGCACTTCCCATACTTCTTTTCTTCTCTGATGTGGTACATACTCTTAGTCTTTCACATTGTATTAAATTAATGTGTCCTTACTGTTGACTTGCTTTCCTTTTCCTCCTCTTCTAAGAACTGCTGGTTTTATTTTCATTTGTGGCTTACACTAGAGCCAGCTTACATTTGATCGCTACCAGTGCATCAGAGGAAATATATAGTACACACTGTGCTCTCAGTTGTGTGGATGGGGAGCTATACATAAAACTCAGTTAACAATAATATGACTAATGAATATGCTGTACCATGGGTTTCCAGCAAAAGAGCAACTTACACAACCCAGCCTTTATCACATTGTTTTTGTTAGCCATCGCTCTTTATTTACTGTCACTGAGACTGGGAAAGACGGCTTATTTTCTCAGCATTGTACATATGCATCTGTGCTGGAGCTGGCAGTACAACTAGTTCTTCTCCATTTTCCTGCATGTTTTATAACCTGTTTTTATTTTATAGTGCTTCAGTAAATTACTCCCTCTATATTGAAATGGAATGTCTGTACACATTCTACCTAGCACATTGTATTCTACTTTTAAGAAATCATAAAGGATTATACTAGACCTTACACAGGTTATCAATATACTGAAGATCCTAGAAATGCAGGGTTCTTATCTGGCTTATTCAGTGTCAGGGGTTTAATTCCAAGGTGTCAGCTCACTAAAGGCCTTGGATATGATTTCCAAACCTCTATAAAACACACTGCTTATGTCTGTATCACTTCTACATGCTTATGCATGGGACATATTTACTAGATGTCCAGGAAAGCTGTTGTTCCCTCTGTGCTTTTGGAGGGTTAGAAAATGGCTGCATCACTGCTCAGCCTCTCTTCCTCCAGAATATTTTCCACTCTGTCACAAAAGCTGTACTTTTGCTGCCTAGGTACTCATACTTTAGATTCAGGATAGAACAAATACTTTTCTGACTGGATTTTATAACAATTGCTGTAGTTGGGTTCCAAGTGCTTGTTGATGTGAGAAATAAAGGAATACAAAAATTTTGTCAGGACTACCTAGTCTTTAACACCTTCCTTTCCTCTGGGTTTTTGCCACTTCCTTCTTTAAGCTCTACACTCATTAGAAATGCAGTCATTGTAGCAAGGAAATGCTGAATTTCAAGGCAAGTAAATTGCAACCCACTCTCAGAAAAGATCTACAAGGGAAATCTCTGAGACATGATTGTCCATTTAGATAGCAAATATATATCTTAGCAGAACAATTCAAAGACAAGAGACTGGCCATTAGAGTCATTGCCATTTCAAATGAATGCCACACAGCATCTCCATTTCAGATCATTCATCCATCTAAATATTTAATTGTTTCTCCTAATTGCTCTTTATTAGCCCCTTTAGCCACTTCCCCAGTTGTACTTTACAATGCAGAACCAAGTAATTTACAAAAACATAATTATTCATATTTCAGTAAAAGTATCTCTTCTAGACTGAAGGAATAGGGGATTATGGTGCAAAATGTGTGGGGTTGATGTATACTCAGTTCAATGTTTCTTCTAGCGATTAAGCCAAATCTCCTTCAGAGTTTAAATATTTAAAGGAAGAATTCAGTGTTATACTTGGAAAGCTTACTATTTACGCAAAAGAGTGGACTCTACAAAAAATCAATTCTCAGGCTGTGAGAGGCAGCAGCCTCTTAGGTTTTGTGCTTCTCTGACTCATACAGATAAAAAGGCTTCATGTCACATTTTGGCTCCTCAGTGAAATCCTTATCCTGCTTGTTTGTGCCTCTACAAAAGCTACATGAAATTCTTTTAAAGTCCTATACCCAGACAAGGGCTGATCCCTGGGCTATGGAAAACGAAGTGACTTGCCAGTCTGCTGTACCCCTGAGTAAACCTGAGTTTACTCAGATTGGTAAATGGAGCACAGACTTTAGCATGACCAGTCTGCAGCAGGTGCTACAAAATACTCATTTTTGTATCATTACAACACACCACTTTTGCATACCTCCCCTCTCCCAGCATCTTCCCCCAAGACAGGGATAAGATTTTTATGCACTAATAATATTGTGTACATCAGTTAAGGTATTTAAAATATTTCTTATTCTTTCTCAGAATGACAGGCCACCATAAGGTATTTTTGTCTAGGAACTAAAAATGGAAATACCAAAACTAGTAGGTACTTTTGGTAATCAAAAGCAAATCTCTAAAACAAGACAATCCAATACTGTGCATTTTTAAAATGCATTCACTTTTTTTTTTTTTTTTTTTTCCCCAAATACCCCAGATCTACACAGAGGTGAAATAAACATTAGATATTGTACAAATGTGAAAAAAGATATCTCAGTATTTTGGAACTGCTTAAAACAGTGGGAGACCTAGCCTGCAATCCTTATGTAGAAATTACCCAAATAAAGCTCCCACTGAAGCCAATTATTTTACTGCCATTTATACAATTGTATAAAATGAGCTACATGCTTTACAGAACAAATAAAGAAAAATCACATGGTGCCTTTATCATCTTTCCTAGTTTGTCTTACTCTCACAATTCATTGCATAACAGTAACAAACCATAGGAGCAGAACAGAAAAGAAACACCATAAATGGCTATAGAAAACTCTATAAAAACAACAGCTAGAAGGGAGCAAAAGTTCCTCTGTTGAGGTCAGATGGCTACTTATTTTTAAGCATTTAACAGAATAACTTGCTTTTTGATTGACTAGCTGATAAATCAACTGGAGTTTTACCTAAGTGGATACTGAATGAGGACTTATGAATAAACCTGTTATAAACGATTAGATCACTGCTGTGTATTATGGCATTATTTTTATCCAAAGCCTTTTACTGAAATAGCACAGCTCTTGCCTGAGCTCCCTTGCCAGACGGTGCTGTGAGGAGCTTTTTGGCACTTCTTGCTCCCCTGCCCAGTGGGCATTGCAAGGTTGTGGGGGAGCAGTAACCCTGCTGTGCTCCTTGCCATCCTCCCTCTCTGCTCCAGAAGCTCAGCTTCTCCCCACAAGGAGGGGAGGGGGGAAGTAATTTACCAGAGCTATTATTTCTATTATTTAGCAAAGAAATCAGCTGCAATTTCATTTTTGCTTGAAATCTGACCATTCATATTCTACAAGGCTCTCCACAAAGGGAAGCTCAAAATGACAGTCTTAAAGGGAACTTGGCTTACAAAGATTTCTGATCCTTTCCCTTCCCTTGGTGACTCCAATATAAAATTCCACTGTAGTCAACAGGATTATATTGCAGTGAAATGGAGCTATGAGTGGGAGTACAGTGAGACCATTATATGAGACTCTCATTACTAATCATTTAATTGGAGAGTAAAAATATTTTCAGATTAGCCTAGGCATTAGTAAGAAGAAAGAAGAGGGATATCTCTTCCAGGCACATTAGCAGTAGAGCAGAAGGGACTTGAAAAAAATGTGATGAGGACATATGGAAGGGTAGAGCAGAACCTGAAGCTGGACGAGGAGAGAAAAGGAAGTAAAGAGGTGGGACCATGTCATCAGCTGGAGCAAAACTGTCATAGGTGTATTTAAATGTGTTTATATATATACCACAGAAACCAAGGAAGAGTTAAAATATACAGAAATTACAGTAGACCTTAAGGAAAAAATAAATAAATAAAGTAAAATAAAATAAAAAGTTATTCTATGAGTAACCTGTCTCCTAGGTGTCTTATAAACACAATGAAAGGTAGTGAAAGAAACGGGGTGGGAAAAAAAAAAAAAAAAAAAAAAAAAGATAAATGAGCAGACAAAGGATTATGAAATGGGAATATTGTTGTACCCGTATAATAACCTTTCACTGGCTTGGACTGAGATTTAAGATGGTTGTGAGGTTTAAAATGTTCTACATACTCTGGCTGCAGTATTTTTATGATAATGACACATGGCAAGCAAATGTATTACTATATTCTGCTTCAGCAGCAGAAGCACTTTTCTCTCCATTCAGGTTCAGCAAGTTTATGACACTGTGGAAAGAAAGAGATCATTTTTTAAATATTCTGTTATCAAAAAAGAAGCAAAGTGAAAAATGCAGAAATGCATCTCTCCTCTACTTCAGGGCTGGATATCCCTTCTGCAGTGGTGATCACCTTTCTATTGAGCATTTGTGAGCCAGTGTTGGGGGAAGTTCCCCCTACTTCTTTGATGAACTGAAAGAACAATGGAACCAAACTGGTTTTACATGTACACTAGGCCAGATCAGACATGTTTTCTGGGCTACAATTTATTTTGTATAGATAATCCCAAGCTGAAAATATCACCCACTAAAATGAAAATGCAACTAATACAGTAACTGTACTTTACCTTGCTGTGTAACTAAAAGAACTCTTCAATGTGACTAGAGTTCCTGTGCAGCACAGCTAATACCTTATTCATAGATAATGGGTCTTACAGCTGACTGAAACTAAAACAAAGGGAAAAGGGAAGCATGATTTCTGGTATTAAAGGCTCAATTTAAGAATTGTTTGCTTCCATAAAACATTATCTGTCTGAGGACCTGATTCTAGTACAAGAAGATCTCTACTCACTGAAGCAGAACTCTATTTTGACAATGAAGTAAGAAACAGTATAGTGGTGGTGAAAAGGGCTTTACTGGGTATTAAAAGGGCTCAGATCTAATACCGGCTGAGTGGATAAACTGATGCAAATCATGAGCTGAAGAATCACTGCACATTGCTCTGGTGGACACACTGAAGCCCTATTCTTTTCCACGTCAAATTCCATTTGCCACTCTCAAATGCAGAGATAGATGGGTATCACACAAATATTTATGTTCTTATATTCTGTTATTGTGTAAGAGATGATGTGTTGACAGTAGAATAACAGGTCAGAGAAGATACTACTTTAAGAGACATGGATAAAGGTAGCCAGGGCTAAAGGTAGCATCTCTTTTCTGGCCAGCAGGCAGTATTTCCTCCACATGAAAGCACAGCTAGGATAGGATATTGCTAAAGCCAATAATTTTTTAAGATGTATTGTTTTGTACTTAGCATTCCAAAACTAGAAATGGATTAAGTAGTAGGGAAAAAACTGAGGCACTTCCAGTGGGACTTAAATTCACATCAAATTTACATGTATAATCTATTCTCAGATAAATTATACAATTAAAAACTATCTCCCCAGTGTGTCCCACATTCTGAAACCATGGCTCTGAATGCAGAACCCCTGTAAGCAGTACTTATTGGCACCTTCATAAATCATCTTATCAGAATCAAAAGCCTGGATAATCCCAGGGACTAAAACCCAGATTCTTAAAGGTATTTTAAGGATCTGTGTGTGTCGTGCCTTTTTATGTTTATCACTGATTCTTACAGTCTCTGAGAAAACTGTGCCTCTGACATTTCCTTATCTCTCCAACCACACTCCCTGTGCTGCTCAGGTCTCTAACCATCCCTTACCTCTTAGGGTGGAGTCAGACAATTTTCCCATTCTCAGCCTAGGTATCAAACAGCCCCCGTATAGCAAATGAGATTTGCTGCAGAAGGTTTAACTTACGACCCAACCTTGCAATCCTGGTCCCTTTGAAATGGGATCTGTGGTAAAAGCTTTCTTTTAATTAAGAACAAAACTGTTCTTGAGAAAACATATCTCCAAAGTAATACAACGAAGAGTTGATTGATCTATCGTTTCTTCCATAGCTTTGCTAATTCTGACAAATCTCAACTTTTTGCTGCTTACACTCCCAGATTTTCCTCTTCAGGACATATTGTTCTCAGTAACAGCTACATCAGGTAAACCAAAGCCAGCAGTCCTGTCTCTGAAAGTGAAGCAAATGCTTATTAGCACCAAAGAAGGGCAAGTACAGAGTAATCTTCCCTCTGTCACGCATGCAATCCCTCACTCAGATGTTGCATGAGACAACTCTTTTGAGTATCCAACAGTGGACCTACATGTATATCAACAAATAGACTTTTTTTTTTTTTTTTTTCCCTACAGATTAGTCATTTTTACTACTTTAGTTCTCTTTTATCTTTCTTCCTTGTATTGTTTTCTATGTTTTTGAAAAAATAGGGCTTGCAAGCCACTAAAAGTGAAAACAGGATTCTTTCAGATTCCTTTGACCCTTCTCTCAATATCAACTATCAGAAATATCAGAGCTATTTCAACAAATCTATAGTGTGTGGATTTTTTTTCCAGACCACTTTTCACACAGCCTGATGTTAAATTATTTTAATGTTTTCATATGGAACAGTTCTTAGTTCCCTCTGTAATTTCCAACTATCTAGCAATTTTTCTGTGTTGCTGACAGTATTTATAGTAAATATAATTATCCACAGATGAGATGCAAAAACTACATAATTTTCTTAGTAGCCCTTCAGCATTTGACCATGTCAACTACATTGTGAATATGTCTGTCTGTTGTCTCTAAAAACTGTTTTCAGTCTCTACTGCTTTCATTCCATCACAGATTACAGGCACTCCTTTGTCTTGGAAACATGATAATATAATAAAATAAAAAATAAATAAAATAAAATAAAATAAAATAAAATAAAATAAAATAAAATAAAATAAAATAAAATAAAATAAATATATATATTCTTTTCTTTTCTTTTTTTTTTTTTTTTTTTAAATAAGGAGGATTCAGTTTTAGACTATTCAATACAATGCTGACTCTGAAGTCAGAATAGTCCTGAGAATAAAAAAGATAAGAGATCAAAAGAGAAAAGACAAACCTATTATCACTTCCAAAGAAGTGATGGAACTAACCCAGGAGGACATGTGAGAGCAGAGGGACAACATTGTTCATCACATTTTCTATGGTATTGCCTAGGAGTATGAAGAGAATTTCCATCAGATGTCTATAAGCAATTTCATTGCCTTCTGAGTAGTTCTGGGTATTATACACCCTAATAGTCTAAACTTATGATTGTAGAGATTTTGAAAGATATTGTTAGGAATTAAAAAAACACATACCTGGTCTATGTCTCTGAGACTTGACTGCTCAGAGTGTGACTCAGGGTAAAATGACTATTTTTTCAGGGAAACCTAATTGTCATTATTTGTGTCTGCAGACAAAAACTCTGAGGAAGAAGGGAAGCTGAGGCACAACTACATGTACTTCATGTGCACATGCACAGGATTAGATTTGTGATGCCAGCCAAAGCGTGCAATAAAATAAAATAAAATAAAATAAAATAAAAGGGAAAACCTTGAGGAAATGCAATGGAGCATGGTCACCTATATGGGACAGCCCAAAGTTCTCATGATGGAAACATAAAGCAAAGCAGAAGATGTTTGGCAGTAGAGCCTGTTTCTCACCACCTTGACCTGAGGATAATCCTAGTAGGAAACAGCTTTCCCTTTAAGCTTATATAGACCTACAAGGATGTTTTGTGGGGACAGAAGGCAGTGAGTTTGTGATGTTTTGTTTTTCTAAGCTACAATGGCTTGGGCATTTCTCATTAAACTAAAGAGTTCTGTTCTGAAGCCTCAGGCAAAATTCTGCAGTATACACTTACATCTCACATGTGTTAAGTCTGCAATGGTTATAGAAACTAAGCACAAACCAAATATTAAAAGCCTGAACCCATTCACAGGTATTCACTATGGTCCAGATCTCAGTTCCACTTCACATAAGACTTTTTTAATAGCATATAAATTATGAGATCTTCAGGACTCCATACAAAAAGTATCTCATAAAGATATGAAAAGCTATGTTTCAGGTCTCTTGAGCAGTGGTTATAATTAAAACTGTTGAATAGTGATTATAGACTTGAACTATGAAAACAGTGAAGGAGAATCAGTGAAAATAAAGGTCTTGATTAAATTGGGACCTGATGGGGATGAGCTCAGAGACTTTTTTAAAACATAATCTGTAATAAAATTTTGTAAATCAGAGACTGAGATTACAAAAGGAAAATTAATTTCTAACTAAATTTCAGCTAACACTGATTTTTACTTACTCAAATTCCCTTTGACTTCATTCACAATATAATTTAACAGTTGTCACAGAGTTTTACCAATAGATGGTTGCAAAAAAAGCAGCCAAAGTTTGGACCAGGTGAACTTGTAAAAAGATTAAAGTTTTGGAATTTGAGCTAGAAATTTCAGATGATGAGCTTTTCTGATTCTGATGGTTTTTGAAGGAATTACTGTAAAAACAAGTTGTGCTTTGGCCTTTCTTTTTTGGGGGCCAGGGGCAGAAACTGCTGAGATATACAAAAATATAATGAAATGCCAGTGGTTTCTTTGCTAGCCAACTGCACTTATAAACCTACAAGCTTGCTACATATGCAGGCCACATATGGACAAATGATTAGGTAGTTTGCTTCTTAGTTAATGGTCTGAATTAATCAGTGACATGAAGGAGAGTGACTTGAATGGAGGACTTTCTGTGCCAAAAAGCTTTTATGTGGGGATGTAGTTAGACATGGCACTGATGCAAAATTAAAAAAAAAAAAAAAAAAAAAAAAAAAAAAAAAAAAAGCATAAGTGCTTCCAAGCCAAAGATCTGGTTTGTGCTGACCCAGCTTTGAACTTATAAAGGAATGGATGAATTCCTATTAGCAGACTAGTTTTCTCCTTCATCACAGAATACGGAGTGGGAGTAATAACCATATTGATAGAACCATAACAATTGCACTCTTACCTGAGCATGAGAAATGAAAGAGACTCAGAAGAGGGGGGTGACAGGGACTAAAGGCTGCTCTGCCATGGGTACACTTGCAATTCCTTCTGAAACTAGTTGATCATCTCCCCCTAATGCTGTCTGGAGCCTCATATATTCTCAAATGCTTTGCCACCAAATTTTTCACCACCCGAAAGGGTGCATGCTATGAAAATACTTGCAAGTAAAATAAATTAATGAAGCTGGTGAAATGGGATATGAGAGGCATTCCTTGTAGTAGTATCTTCACAGTGCACCTTCTTACATGTTTACTATACCCTGTGTCTGGGGCACTGACTCGGATTATGCACCCCCACACCCCCAGTTTACTGGATAGTACTGGGTAAATCACTTTTCACATTCTCTGCTTCCATTTTCTGAAAAGTTTGGGGGGAAAAAATCATCTTTCTGGCTTTGTTTGTAAAAGGTACCGTGAGCTTGAACTAATATGTTCTATATAAAGGCATTGGTATTGGTACTCTTTTTTGTTAGCAGCAGTGAGAATTATTTTCCATATAAAGAAACAAAGACATGTTCGAGCTAGCTGAGAAGGCAGTTCTTTGCTCTGCTGAGCAAGAGGCAATGCAGGTGCCAAGCTTTCCCTTTAAGCCAAAAGAAGAATGAAAAACTCCAGGGACAAAGACTGACTCTTTCTTATCCAGGGGCTCAGATCAGCATGCTACTTGTAGGTTCAGGAAACCTCAGGTCCATATCTTCCAGACAAGCTGTGAGCTGCTGTAATGAGTTCTAAAGATAACAGGAGGAAGAAAAGCAAAATAGGGAATCCCATGGTAAATTTAAATTCTCTGAAACACTTCAAGAAGAGCATTTAAATGTAGCTACCCCTCAAAGAGGGTGATGACAAGCTATTATGTGGAAGGATTTTAATGCATGACTTCAGTTTTTCAGAACTTAAATGTGAAAACACCGACTGTGTGGTAAGCTGAGATTTGTCTTCCTAACTCAAAGACTGAGCAATTGCAGTCTTGAGGCTGGGAAAGGAGGAGCCCTGATGAAAGGTTCAGATGTTGGAGCTTCCACACAATCTTTGCAGATTCCCTGTTCAGGACCCAAGGAAATCTCAAATAGAGAAGATAAAAGTTTTCTTTTCCCCAAGTACATCTGCCTTCACAGAGGCAAATGTATAAACCTGTCTGGATTTAGCCTAGCCAGTCTGGGAAGCAGATCACAATAACCTTGCAGTCAACTCTTTCTCTCAGCAAAGTCAAACTGGCTTTGGGACAACAGCAACAAACCATTGCAAATGTTTGCCATAGAAGATAGAATGTTTTTCTTATTACCTTCACAACATAAGGATGCAGTCTTTCCAGGTTAGGATAAAACAGTTACAGCGTAACTCAACCTTTGCATGTCAAGGTGACAAAGTGGACAAAGTGAACATGATATGTTCATGATATGGTGACAACAGTCATTGCATCCAATGATAATAAGATCTCAAGCAGAAAGAACAGTTGTCAGGGAACTACAAAAAAAATCATGCTTCCACAAATTCTTCACCCTTGATTATGACCACACTGAAATAAAATGCAGACTATGGCAAGGACAATCTTGACCATTACCTAACACCCAGTTACCAGCTGTATACAAAAAATTAAATCTGACATATCATTATATCCATTGGCATGTTAAGACAAACATCCATGGAGATAAATTAATGACTCAAGATGTCAGCAAAATATGATTATTACTTCTCCAAAATATAAAAAATACTCCTCTATTTGGCCCAAAATTTAATCCAATGGCTTCTTTCTTGGCCCCTGAAAAATATATTTTAAAAAAAAAGGAAAAAAAAAAAAAAAAAGGACAGCAGGAAAGCAGGAAGATGGCTTTAAGATCAAATGGAATGGAATACAAGACAGGCCATAAAATTAATGGATTCATGGTAAAATGGACACTGTCACTACTGTAAACCAGACATGCCACTCAGGCAAGGGGTGATAAAAATGTATAGTTGAGGGACAGAATTTCAAATGTAATTATTTTTTGATTGATTAAATTACTTGATGTTACCATATGTTTTTATTTACTTCTAAGGCATTCTTGCCCTCAAGACCATTCTGCCTTGCTTTATGCTGCTTGTTCATGAGAGCTGATGAATCATGGAAAGTGGAGCTCATACGCCTGTGATTACATGCTATAAGGAAAAAGTCTGAAAAGTTTAATCAAATTATCTCAATATTCAGTCAAAAGACTGTATGTCGATTTGAAAGATCTCAGTAAGAATCTGAGGCCACTGACGAAACAGGAAATATTGAAGAAAAAATCCATTTAAATACTAACATCAGCAGAAAATCACTAGGAGCTGCTTGTTAAGCTTAATGTCATTTTAAACTTCAGATTTCTTCAGTTGATACCCAGCAGGAGTAAAATTTCTATGTACTTGTGGAGATATTGGTGTTTAAACAGATGTCAGAAGCCTTTTAGGTATAAATGGAAATTGAGTTACAGATTATGGTGGCTTAGGGATTTGAGTGGTGTATAATATGAAAAACTGTATCTGAGAAAGAATGTAGTGCTGAAAATAATGATCTTCAAATTCCAGTATATGGAAAATTTTAAGTTTTTTAAAACTAGATTTTTTGAGTTAAATATTATTAATTTAGAATGCTACTAAAATGAAAAAGAGAATCAAATATTTAATTTGGTATTCTCCATTATCCTCCTGTGTGCTTTTTCCTTCCAGACTTTTTATTTCTTTGCATTCCTTTTTAACTTATACTCTCCAGAGTGCCTAATGCAATTCCTGTATAAACTCAACCTCATAAAATCTGATCCACAAACATAACAGATAAAACCTAACCTCCACCAGCTACAATGGGAAAGTTACATATCCCCCCAAAAGCCTAGCTACCTGCTGGTGTCCAAGCTCATAGGGAAATGAGCCCAATGGGTTGTCCAGAGTTTAATAATTTGGCACCTTTTCCTGTCAGGGACCTAGGACTTAATTTTTATATCAATTCCTTACTGGTAGTGGCAGTCAGGAAACACTGTACATTAGGTTAGAAAATAGAGCACAGGGATTATGCAGAGGACTGCTACGAGGAGGATGAATGCATCTGAGAAAATCTCCATAAAGACATTCTTTGAAAAATTAACATGGAACTACCAGTATTTCAGAAAGAAACACCTCAAACAAGTAAAAATTACTAGAGGTCCACTCTTTCCAGTATGTAACTGCACCCATAAAGTTCACTTCAGAAGATTCTTAACATGCTATTTTATGCTACATGTAAGTTTTGCAGATCAGTGGCATAAGACTTCTGTATATGATCAACAGCTAAGAGGTAAGAAATTGGTCTTGTATCTACAGATTACTTTAACACACCTCTCTGGAAGGCAGAAGACTCATCCTGATTCCTGTTTGCACTATTTGCTATTTATAGCTTCAACCTGAATTTATAGTTACACCTTAATTAAATCTATTTTCTATTCCCAGACCTAGTTAAATATAAACCTACCAAACAAATACATAATCAATCTTTTCCTCAGCTTAATCTAAAAAGTCTAAAATGCCAGTAAGTATTTGAGCTTCTCTTGAGCACTTCTGTCAAGCTGACAAGGAAACCAAGTCATTCTCTGGAGTTGAAATAAAACTTATTGGTCCAGCTATGTGCTCTCAGATGGGACCATCTTCAACAGGTCATCTTCAGAGAAGTGATCTTTTTGTTCATTCTAAATGTGCTAATTCAGAGCATGTCTGAATAGAAAAGTTTAATTATTACACTTCTTTTTTGACTAGGTTTTGGGTTATATCAGTCTGTGCTTTAGAAATCTGTGACAAAAGATTGAATAGGTGATAAACACTGCAGCTTTTTCCGTAAATAAGGTCATTTCCCTCATATGGGTACTTGTGGATCTATTTTTGCTATTTATCTATTTTTGTCTTGGGTTTGATGCATGCATGGTTCCTGTGACTTCAGAGAGAATGCCGCATGTGTGTCAAAGCTGAATACAGCTTTTTGTTCCATGGGTCACACCATTTTTACAGAGTTCTGATTGTTCCCAGTTTTGATACTTCTGTCTTTTGAATTGTTTCCAAATGCATGCCATTAATCTGGCATGATTCAAGTAAACTATCTAAATGAAGAGTTTTCCTTTTTATGCAAAATATTCCGCTACCATCATAAAACTACACATAAAAGCAGACATACTGTGTCAGACAAAAGTACACCTATCCCAATTGTCTCTGCTGGTGGTCAAAAAAAATGTTATTCAGGCCTAGAAGAAGTCAGTCCTAGAAGAAGTGCAGAATGTTGTCTCTCCCAGAATTCATTCTGGGCCATCAGCTGAGCACAGATCAGGGATCTCTGTGCCTTCAGTAGTCTCAGATGAATTTCTCAATCCACCAGCCCGTCCACGTATTCTTTTAGCTAATGGAAACATTTAGCATTCACATCATTCCGTTGCCAGCTTCCATTTCACAGCTTAGCTGTATCTATATGAAGAATCATTTTCCTTGTTTTGAACGTCATGCATGCTGGCTTATGTCCATGCCTCCTAGTTCTTTGAGAAAAGAGTAAACAACAGATCTTTGTGTGTCTTGTCCTTTATATACCATAAGCCTTTAGTTTACCCACCTAAATCATCTGCTTTGCAGACTGAAGAGTCCTAGACTACATAGCCACTCCTCACAGGGAAACCATTTTATACCTATGATGATCCTTTTTGCCCTTTCTGAAATTCTCCCGTGGCTTTTTTATTACCCTGTATATTTTCTTCCAGACACAAATGCACCTTGGATTTACATAGTGGCATGCCGACGTAGTTGAGGTTAGATTAAATCCTGGTTCACTGTGTTGTTGGGGGTGGGTCTGTGTTGAAATCAGTCAGAATCAGTCAGAACATTCCCCTCACTGTTGAGTACAGTATCCTTGTACAAAGTCTAGCCTGACATGTGACTTCACTCAAGTCACATCTGCTTTAACATCACAAGAATCCTGACCCAGCAAGGTATACATGCATATTTATCCAACTACATGAACAGAGTAGGAGAACAGAGTAGGAGATAATGAAATTTTGACACAGTCTTTATACTTTTCAAATTGGCAGGCCACAAGGCTCATACAAATCACAGAATTGGAGGATAGTAGAATAATTAAGGTTGGAAAGGACATCAAGAGTTCTTCAGTCCAATTTCCTGCTCAAGGCAGGGTCAGCTTTGAGTTCAGACCAGGTTGTTCTGGGCTTTACCCCTTTAGGTGCTAAAAATGTTCACTGGGTTACCTTCATCACTGCCTGACTGTCATCATGGGTAAAAAAGATTTTCCTTATATCCAGAACTTTTTTTTTTTTTTTTCAGTTTATACCCAATGGCTCTCTTGTTCTCACCATGCACTGCTACACAGATCCAACTCGTCTTCTCAAAGGCATCCCCTAGATGATGGAGAGCTAGTGTTAGGCCCTCACAGAGCTCATAAAAATGAAATCCCTAAAGGTCCTGTCTCCAGGCTGACCAGGTCCAGCTCTTTCAACCTCTCTGCACAGAGCAATTGCTCCAGCCCTGATAATTGCAATGGACTTTGCTGAACCTGTTCTAGTTTCTCAGTGTCTTTCCTGGGAAAACAAAACTGTACAAGGTTTTGGACCTGTGTTTTGGACCTGTGTACAAGGTTCTGGACCCACTGTGTGGTCCAACACAAGCGGAACAGAGGGAGATGATGTCTTCTGTCCTTTCTCTGGCTGTGTACTGTTGAGATGTTGCTGTCCACATTGCTGCCAAGACTCATTTCTGGCTCCTGCCCAGATTGCTGCTACCCAGACTCTAAACCCAGACTCCGCTGCTACCCTCCCCACAGGGCTGCTCCCCAGCCACTAAAGCCCAAGCCTATGTCACCTACGTCCTTCCCTACTGGACTAGGCACTGGTGATGGCTGAATCTCACATAGTTCCTGCCTGCCCATTCCTCCAGCTTGTTCAGGTCCCTCTGGAAGGCAGCCCTGCTCTCAGGCATATTGACTTTCTCTCCCTTCCCATTCTCTAGTCTGAAAACTTGATCACAGTTGCTTCCTTAGGACACTGATAGAGATGTCTTTTGAAAAATTGTGTAATAGTGTAAAGAAGCTGGTCTGTTGTCAGCTTCTCAGTTCACTATGGTATATTTCTTATTCTGAATATTTTTTTCAAGTAAGCTGTAAATCAATTGCTTCTATGTATTCTAATGCACCAGTTTATGTCTGCATTTACTTGTATAGTTAATATTATAGAAAAGATAGAAACATAGTGGTTTAGGGTTATCGTTTTTTATTGTTATTTATTATTATTAATTATTATTTTTATTTATTTATTTATTTTTATATTTTTAATAGCAATAATGTTTGCAATGCCTATTTTCAGAATAATATACTATCCCCACAGCCCTGAATGAAGGTCACTGCCATTGTGCTTTGCATCTGAGAGCACACGTACAGTCTTCTCACTTTTTTTGATCCTCTCCCTGGTGACACTGAAAACAAACAGCTTCCTCAGAGCACAGAGCTCAAGCCACAGCAAAAGCCTACAGGCCCATGCCTACAGCTCCGTGTAAGACTACTTCTTTTCTCATGGAAAATAAAGTTGCTTGTGAGCTGCACTGATTATAGGCTAAAATCAAGTAATTATATTGTGAAATAACTGTATCTTTTACATGTAGAATGGAAAAATGAGACATGCAATGGGCGGTTGAAGGGAAAGTAAAATGTTGTACAAGAGGAGTGATAATGAGAAAGGAATCCTGCCATCCCACTCTTTGCAGCATCAGCCCTTAGCAATTACAGGACATGTTCAATAGAATTTCATCAGGAAGGAATGTGGCTGTCTATTATAAACACAGTAGCCATAGCAATGTGGATCTACTTTGAGTTATTCTACAAATTAAGAAAGAAAGAAAGAAAGAAAGAAAGAAAGAAAGAAAAGAAGATTGTGACCCCAAATCTGTTCTTGGTAATAGACATTCAACCCTTTTGACATTATGTAACAGAGGAAAGAATTTAGCCCAATTAATGTTTTGGGTTTTTTTTCTTTCAAATGTTCTCAGTGTCTACAGTAGTGCTAGTGCTCTCTCCAAGTTCATCATTTTCTGTCAACTAATGATGAGCCAGGCAAAGGGCTCTCAGCTACTTCTTCTCAGGCACTCAACAGGTCATTAAATGCTAGGAAATGCCTGTTCTACCAGTCATTAATACTGAAATAACAGTTTCTGTTAATAATAGATGAATATTCTCCTTCCAAAAGAAGATTGGTCTTTTTGCCACTAATGTACTAGATTGTACTAGACTTTTCCTTAATCTCGTGCAATAACTTATAGTCACAGAACAATAGAATAATTTATGTCAATACTGTGGTGGTTTTACCGTGCTGGGCAGCTAAACCCCACAACCGCTCTCTCACTCCCCCTCCTTTAGATGAGGAAGGGGAGAAGTAAAGCAAAGAACAACTCACGGGTTGAGATAAGGATAATTTAATTAAAGGGAAATAATTATAATAATTAAATAAAAACTACCATGAACTAAACAGTTTAACTAAGGGGAAGTAAAAAGGGAAAGGGGAAAAGGGAGGGGAAAAGGAAAAATAAAAAGAAGGGAGGAAAACAAACAAACAAAATAAATGAAGGCTATATGGAAGTGCAGAGGAAAGAAATTACTCTCTACTTCCCACAAATGAGCCATGATTGACCACGTCCTTGAAGAAAGGCCTCAACGCACGCAGCCGGTGTTCGAGAGAAGGACCAACATTTTCTCAACGAGAGCCTATCCCTCCCCTCTTCTTCCTGTTTCCACCTTTTATTGCTGAGTGTGACATCACATGGTATGGAATATCCCTTTGATTGGTTTAGGTCAGCTGCCCTAGTGATGTTTCTCTCCTCACTTTTTGCCCACCCCCTAGGAGGGTTAGAGAAAGGCCCAATGCTGTGCCACTGCTGCTCAGCAGTAGACACAACACTGGTGTGATAACACTGCTGTTCCAGCTACAAGTACAGAGTACGGCACTGTATGGGCTGCTGCCGGGAAAGTTAACATTCCAGACAGACCCAGTACAAATACAGACCTCTGAAGGTCATCTGGTCCAACCCATAATCAAAATGGTAGTAGCTTAAAAGACATCTTGGTTTTCTCAAGCTCATATCCAGTTGACTTTTTAATATCTTTGAAAATGGACATCCCAAAATGTCTCTGATCAGCCTGTTTCCACTGCTTAACTACTCTCACTATGACTTTCTTTTCCCTATATCTGGTTACAATTTCCCTTCCTTCAGTGTGTGACCATTGCCCTTGTCCTTTTTCACCTCTAAGAACAGTAAGGCTCTGTCTTGTGTATAACCACACATCAGGACAGTTAAAGAGTTTTTCCTTCTTTAGGCTGCACAAACCACACTTCCTCAGACCATCTGCACAAGTGCTCCATCCCCCTGACTACTGTGGTGTCCCTCTGCTGAATTCATTCCAACACATCACCTTTCTCCCAGTGTGACCTTCTAAGAGTTGAATACAGGAGAAAAAACTCTTCCCTTGATCTGCTGGCTACTCTTTTGCTAAAACAGCCCAAACTGCTGTTAGCCCTCATGGCGGCAGGGGCACAGTGTTAATTCTTGTCCAGCCAGATATTTACCAGGGCACCCAGACCCTTTTTGCAGAACCACAACCCAAACAGTCAGCTCCCAGTCTGGACTATTGCAAAGGGTTGTTGCATCCCGGGTTAAGGCATTCACACTGATCTTTGTTGAACTTTATGAATTTTGTATTTACCTGCTTCTCCAGATGGTTCAGATCCATTTTCTGTACTATTAACTCTTCTCCCTCTTCCAGTGCCACTTGAAAACTTGTATTTTGTCCTATCGTTGAAGTCCCCAGTAAAGATTTTAAAGAGTATTACATGCTGCAGGGAAGATACCATAGTTTTCCTGTCCAGTCTTCTCCTCCCCCAATTGCCCACTCATAATCTGTCCAGGATAAAAAAAAAAAAAATAGCAAAACCCACAAGAGCCCCCTGGTTCACATGTATGTATCACTAGGTAGACTGTGCTATCACAACAACATGCATAAATGAGGAAGTTTAATTTATCTAGATCAGCTGAAAGAGGCCATCCACAACTCAACTCTAAATAGGGTGGAATTTACCTTTGGACAAGTCAATTGCTTTTTTTTTTTTTTTTTTTTTTTTTTTTACTATGTTTTTGCACAGTGTTCATAACAGTGGTGGAACGTGTTTTCTGTTTTGGAACATGTAGGTGAAACTATAAAGCCACGAATAACAATAGGAGAAGAAAAGCAGCTCAGCCAAAAAGCAAGTTATCCTTAAAAGGAGGTTAGATTCATAAATACAGACCATGTGTTAAGTGGTGAAACAAATTTAATGCTTACTGAATAGTGTCACAGATATAAAAATAGAACATGTTGCCTCACGCTTAATGGACTATAACAGATTTAGAAGAAAGTTACTAGACACTTGAGTTAGTTGAAAAGAGCTGTGTGACATAGAACATATTCACATTGCCCTGTGTTAGTAAACAATAAGCAAAAAATAGTCTGTTTTAAATAAAAAGCAGCAAAATCAAATGTGTTTTTAATATCAGGATCATGATGAACTCAGTATATTTGATCTTCTCCTCCGAGACTGAATAGCATCCTACGTGGCAGAAAGGAGAATTGGTACTTTCCTAGAAAGAACAATCCCACTCCATGCATGCATTACTGACCACAGCTCTGGAGTTTCTCTGCAAGCTATAATAGCACTGTCAGCATCTTACTCCACTTTGCTTAGCTAGAGTGGGTTACTTGATGATGCTTGTTATGTAGTCTCTTCATCTTAGCCAAGATGTGTATCCTTTGCTGATTGATGCCAGTGTTGTTTTGCATCAAATTCTTTTCTCTTTAACTGATATAAACACTGACTAAAAAAAAAAAAAAACAAAAAAAAAAACTGTTTTTCAGGTTAAAATGTGAAGAAACTCACACCCACTGACTTAATTTGAGAGGTATGTATAAGATAGGGAGAAGTAAAATTTAAATCTGCCACTCAGCTTTTCCTACCAACCACACAAGAATTTCTTTACAGAATGATTCCAAAGAGTATCTAATCCACTTCCTTCTCCAAAAGGATATCTAGGGAAAATCCCTACCAAAAAAAAAAAAAAAAATGTTGCCTTTACAAACTCTCATGTAGGGTAGTGTAGGAAAGATTATTACAATGTCAGGAAGGATAAGAATCCACTGATAGCCCTCAGAGGCTATTGTAATGTGCATAAATATTAAGGTTGCCTAAAATTTGGCCATGATTTCTTCTACTCAGAATCTCTGTAATGAATACTGGGTGGCTTTAATCTGGAAACCTTGTTTTCTGGGGAAAATGCAAAATTTTTTCTGTTCTGTAAAGAACACATATTTACAGCTTGTGTCCTATACTAAAAGTTAGAGGGAGAAATCTGCAGTGAACTGTTAAAAAAAAAAAATTAAAAATAATTTTAAAAAAACTTCTGTTTAAGTAAACCTTCTGTTTTTAAGTATAAAAATACAAATTTAGAAGCATATCCAGCAATCGATGCTGGGTATTTATTCTGTGTTAGGGACTCTATAGCTTTTCCTAAATGTTCACAAAACAGTTCTTCAGGCAAGCTGTTATTTAGCATGTGCTTCAGTGAGTTGCTCGGTGTGAGTGATCATTTACTGTTTCTTAATGAAAAGCAGGATCCAACATAAAATGTGAATAGTGTCAAGAAAGAGACATGTTAGAGCCTCATGCTCTGGTTTAGACCTCTCTGATACTAGTATCACACTGTGACAACTAACACCAGTGCAAATAGGAGGAAAATTAATCTTGTCTTTTGTCCTAGGCTTTAAGAGGATGGTGGAGGAACATATGCTTGAGAAGCTGTGGCAACTTGCAGTGTCTTTGGTCAAAGGAAACAAGACTTGGTAAAACCAATGGTGTTACCAAAAGCCATATTTGCTGTTTTAATTCTATTCATTATCAGAGAAATCTACTTCATTTCCCTTATGAAATGGGATTGTAAATCCTGAACATGTCTTTCCAAGGCTCAAAGCAGCTCTGAATCTTCCGCTGAGCTATTTTCTTCAAGAAACACTAATACAACTTGTAACCATTCATTTTGGTTCTGTGCCAGCTTACTTGGCAAATGCATGGATTTAGGCGAGTCCTTTCATCCAATTTGAAGTTTTGCCAAGGTTGGTTATTTTTATTATTAACCTTCTGTCATGCCTGCTGTACAACAGTCCAGAAACCTCTTGAGTCTCTGGCAAAAGCAGTGTGGGCGACTTTCTGGCAAATGAATAATAAGGACTCAAAACCAATGGAATTTGAATGTTTATGAAGAATAATAAAATGCTAAGTGACCAGACTGCTTTTAAATTTTCCTGAAGACCCTTCTGCATCCAGCAGTGAGAATTTAGTGCTTGCTGACAAAGAAAGTATTTTGTTACTGTCAGGATGTTGCTGTGGCCATGCAGAGATGAACTTGGTTTTCACGGTAAAATGGTAGATACTATTCCCTACCCTAGTTCCAAATATCTTCTTGGCTTATGTCTAGTTACTTCTCATGTAAATCTCCTCTGCTGAAAGACACATGAATAAGTCTCACTTTTGGTCTGAAATCCTATAATTTGGTCATGACGAATTGCTTAGTTTAGAGTTACATGAGGAGTTTTTTTTTTAACAAAGAAATTGACAAATATTTTGGATAAAACATGATTCCTTTGAGGAAAATGAGGCTGACCAATCTTTTGTAACAAAGCTTTATGAGGATGCATGTTAGGAACTTCCTAGCCAAGCACAGTTCTTTATGGGTAGCCAACTTCTGGTTCAGAATTTGATTTATAGCCTCAAGCATTCTTCATGCAAAAAAATCAAATGGGCCTACCCTAGAATTGTTTATCCTATATTCTATCTTTTTCAAACAGGAAATTCTGCTTGGCTTTAAAATCTTGAAGTCAATAAAAATATGTACTTGAGAAGATTGTGTTGCATGCAACACAGCAATCTGACCAGGACTTTCCCTGTTAATGGTCATGATTTATGCTTTATTAGAAAAAATCATTATAGGATGATTCAGCTTCCCAAAGCTGAAGAGCTACCTTTACCGTTACAATTTCAAAGTCTAAATCTTGCTAATTCATATAAATTGTCTGAGGAGTTGTATAAAAAGGGAGCATTTAAGGAGGTATTAGTCAATGCCAAGTTAAGCATCTTATTTTTAAAATTTTCTCTCCTTTTAATTTTACATCAAGCAAAGTGCATGCTCTGGTGGATTAGACCTTTTCTATCTTAGATTAAATTTAAACAAGAATAATAAAATTTATGGGAAACAGTTTAATAACAACAATGTTAACCAAAATAGGCTCTCAAAATTGAAAAATATAAGGAGTTAAAGGGAATTAATATAGGCATCCACTGCTCTCAGTCCTTTGTGTTTTTTTCTTAATATTTCTCTAACACCCCCTACCCCCAAAAAACAATCAAACAAATAAACAGTCATTATGGGCGAAAGTTTCCTCACGTAAATATTTCTCACTCTCATATTCACTGTAAGATTCAGTCAACCCTTGTCACACCACTAGGAGAATGCATTAACTGACACGACAGCAGATTATGGCCATTAATAAAATTCACTGCACAACGAACCTTCCAATGAGAATGTGCCCTGTGGTGACAGGGAAACTGTCAGTAGTAAGTAAAAAGGAACAGCAAATCTGCAAAAGAAAACTAATATTCATCTAACCTATGTAGCCTGCAGTAATGACCTAACTAAAATGATTTAACTAAATAATACAATGTTTAACTTTTCTCAGTGAGAAAAGGAAAGCACAAAGGCAGACATGCTAAGGATTTAATTTTAGAATGCTTGCTCAAGGGAACATGATTGTTTGTTATTGCTATTTATTCTTCATTCTTAGTATTACCTATGGGACTAGTAATTTACCCTTTAACACTTTCACCAAATCAAGCATCAAACTATTTCATCTGGAGAAGGAAAAAAGGTGGAGGAGGAGGAGGCAACAAACAAAGGTGGGATAGAAATACAGAGCTCCATATTTTTCTGTTTGTTTACGAAGATCATGGTCTTTTCATTCTATGTACACAGCCAGAACAGATATTTCACTTTCTATCAGACAAATTGAAATGGAAAGATGGAACCTATGTGACAACACTGTTTCTGCCAGGGAGCATTTAATGTACATCAGGCTACAAAAAGTTTTAAGGAGAGATTTGAAAGAAATAAGGTTTTAAAAGAAATACAAAGGTTTATTGGCCATGCAGCACTTACTGTGTTAGCACTGGAAAGCCTGGACTGCTGAAGCTTGAGCAACCCAAATAAAATCAATGGGACCATTTGTATGAATTAAGCTTACATGTGGCACAGGTATGGTACACAGCTGTATGTTCTTCATGGAGTTATTTAAGTAATTTGCTTCTGCAGTATAAAATGACACAAATTCTGCCTAATGTTTGCAGAATAAGAGAGACTTGATCAATAGTAAAATGAAGAAAATCTCAGTGACCACGATCATATAATATTAGAGTGCACATGGTAGAAGAGAAGGAAAAGGGGAAAAAAAAGGAAAAAAAAAAAAAAAAAAAAAAGTGGGAAAAAAACATTGTGTTAGATCCTGATTTTCAGCCATAAAAGTCAGCAGTGTTTTGCCATTGACCTTCACAAGCATTAAATCAGGCTGAAAGATGATTCTGTGATTCTATGACTGAAGGATGAGGAAGGATGGAGGAGGGGAAAGTAAGCCTCTTTCTCAGAATAATGTAATTCTGTGCATGTTTATTTTGGCCTTTACAGTACCTGAGTCAGTAATAGTGAAACAGTGATACTCTACCAAATCTCTGTCTTCACTGGTCTTCCGATTATTTTCAGAAAGCTTCCTTGTGCAGAAAGAAGGTGCTAACCTGCTGCTGCTACACAAAATAGGGAAGTGACTGTGCAAGGCAATGGGTCTTCTCAGAAACTGTAAATATCACTATTCAGTGTGTCTAAAGAATGCCTTTCTTTACCTTATTTTGCTCTTCATGATCCATTTTAGCAGTGGGTAATATTGAAATTTTTGGAAAGCAGAAGACTCCAGGGAGACAAATGTAACAGTAAGAAAAACTGCAGATAAGCCTGTGAGTCACATTTTCTGTTGATATAAATCACTGTCTTCCCAGTTGTCTTTATCAGAGACACTGTAATTTATACAGGTTGAGGATTTTGTCTTGTGTTTCCAGGAATTAAAACACAGTAGATGATTCAAAATTGCATGATAGTTCATACGCTGTAGTTCTATTTTATTTTCTTGGGAGGAGGAGTATGGCTTTATGTGCATATTGATATATGGTTATCATTAATCGTCTTTTGGTACATGATGCATCTCTTATTAATAGATGAACTTCCCAGCTGTAAGTGTCAAGATAAATTGATTGGCCAGCTGGTACTTTGGAGATACAGTATTTCTCTAAAGTATGCAAAGCTTGAAGTGGGGGAGGGGAAAATGAAAATATTCTTTTTTTAACCAAGATCAGTATTGCCCAGTACAAAAAGGACCGATAACAGAATGAATCTGATTAATTAATCTACTTTAAGGAAAAAAAAAAAAAAAAAAAAAAAAAAAAGGCATTCTCCTTTAATTGTAGATTCTGACTTGCAAAACATTTCCTCTCCTCCTCCCCCCAACACACACAGAGTAGATGTACCTTTGGTTTACTTTCCCATATTTTATAAAAAAATGCATTAGCTGAAACAGTAACAGGCAGGCTGCCATCTGCTGGCTGCTACTCTGCAAAATAATCTCATTTGCTGAGGCAATTGCATTAACCTGAGAGAAGTGTGCTGTATGTTGACATTGATTCAGACATTTCAGAGGTTACTATTGCAAATCAGAGTACATTTGGAAAAACAGAACAATAAATCAAAATGATCAAAATCTAATCTGGATACAGTCTTTAGGATATGCCTCTATTCACACTGCAATTCAATGGTAGATTTACGGTAGTCTCAGTAATCCTGATCAAAGAACTTTGGTTTGCCTGCTGAAAAACAGAGGACTGAACCTGACACCATGTGCCCCTAGCAGGAGTCCTCAAAACTGTTTCTTCTTCTTTAGAAGCTCAGAGGAAAAGTGATGGGGGAAGGAGAGAGGCTGGATTTCTGAAATTCTTTCTTTGTGAATCAGCAGATAGTACTTCTGGAGATGGGAATGTTTCCTCTTGGACTGACTCCATCTCCTTTTTTGGTCTGCAAACCCTTGAGGTTAATGGTTGGGGTTGGAGAAGTTGGAGCACATGGCAGTGCTTTGAATATGAAAAGAGGAATTTGCGCAATATGAGTGCATTAGTCATTTGCAGTTCACTAATTATCTGTTTTATGTTAATGCTAATGCTCCATGTAAGTAAAGTAAATTAACACCATAACATAAGAGAAGCAATTAATGGAATATATAACATTTGCAGCTATAATAAAGCTGATTTCATTCTACACACACAGAAAGTGCCTATTTAGGTCTCTAAAATAAATGAGGAGCTTGCTGAGACCTTGCTGCTCTAAGTAACACCAAGGACAGACTCACATGACATAATATAGTTGCCATGGTAACAGGGATGTGCACCAGTGGAATCATGCTCATATATCATTAATTTAGTGCTCTGCTAAACACAAAATAATACCTCTCCTGATTATATTGTGCCTTTGATTCTTAAGAATCTAATGTCACTATTACCTAGAGTCAACAGTGTGAAAAGTGAGGTGCAATGGCTCTCCGAACCCATAACTACCAGAACATAGAGCTTGTGGTACAATTTCATGGGGAGGAAAAATAAAATAATAATAATAATAAAAAAAAAAAAAAGAATACACACCCGTAAGTCTCCCGTATCCACCAGTCTCCCCTATTTGTCCTAAATATGCCACTGAGGAAGCTAATTGGACATGTGCCATTTGGCAACACCTTTACAGTCTTCCTGAGGCTCTGTGATATCAGCCACTTCCCAAAGCTCGGAGGCTCAGCTTGATTTAGAACCGCATCTGGTGCTTTTGGGAAGCACACTTGATATCAGCAATCACACTGCACACACGCAACTTCCCGAATATTACATCCATACCCAGAGTACTCATATCAGCAGCCAAAAAATGTGGGGAAAAGCTGTGTAAAAGCTATGAGTAAATTTACTGATGAGAAAACACTGATGTTGATGAATGTATAGGATGATTTGAAGTATTAGTAATTCTATTAAGTCACCTTAGGAGAAATTGCCCTGGAGACTAATATAAAGAAAGGCTATTTTTTATGACATTGAGTGTTTCATTTAGGTAATACATAGATTCAAGAGGATCTGCTAGATCCACAGGCTGCTCTCAATCCTGACTTCTGTCACTCGGACTCATTCAGTCAGGTGCTTCAGTGCATGCAATGGAAACACACCACGTGGTCTTGCTGGAAGCAAAAACACAACTTATCTCTATTAACACTCCCCTGGGAAAACACCTTCTGGATTTGGAGTCATGTTGTTTTATGTTTCTACACCTTTATAGTCAAGCACATCACACTGCTTCTTTCTATGCAGGTTTGCATGATCTACTTGGTCTCTTATTTGCAGAAAGCTAGAAGAATTGGGCTGAATGACAGGCTAAATTCATAACTAGTGTATTTGGATGAAAGGAAAATATCTGAGAACCTGAAAGACCCCAATATTGTCTCCTAACTCTCCAGTGTGTCTGACCCATTTTGCAGGTCAGCAGTTAGGTGCATCTCCTTGTTGCCATCTTCTGATATTCTGATATAATATAGATGCATTTACTTTTTTAAAATTTTCTGCGTCTTCTACTAGGAAGGGTGGGTTTAGAGGACTTTTCCTTGCCCTCAATTTCAATCTGCCCCCCTTAATTTATCTTTTTTAAAAACATCGTGAAATCTTGTTTTATTACAGTATGCTTTCCTAATACAAATTCAGTTCCTAGCCTGAGTTCACTGCATGAATTTCCTGAGGTGCAGACACAATTACCAGCACATTTCTTAGATATATTCTAGTTCTATTTTTAGCACATTTAAAACTCCCAGGGTTTTGTTGTTGTTGCTGATTTTGTGTGTGTGTGTGTGGTGTTTTTGTTTGTTTGTTTTCTATTTATTTTTTTCCTGAAAAGAAAAAGTATTTTTTTATTCCGAGGGCGTTTTTTCTTCAAACGATGACCCCGGTCCCACCAAGTCTCGGTGCGTGAGCCCGTTTCCCAGGGCGCGCCGCCGATTGCGAGGAACACACTGACACCCAGCGGCACACCCGGGAACGCGCCTCGACCCCCGCGCACGCCTCCGGGTCCTCAGCGCCTATAGCTCTGCTTCCCGGGTGCTTCATCCCTTGCTGCTGTGCTTTTGCTTCTGTACACGAAAAATAATAATAATAAAAATAAATAAATAAATAAATAAATAAATCGCAGACAAGCTGAAGAAAGACAGTAGGCAAAGTCTGGGACGGTCTGTTGCTGTTATTATCTCTAGGCAACTGAAAACATCACTTCTACAGTTGTCTGTTTAGAAATATGTTCTCTGAGACATGGACTTGTGTCATTCGCAGAGCTATAAATAAGAGCTATATGCATGAATGGATACGAGACTATCTCTAGATCTCTAAACGAAAATCCTCTGCTGGCAAATGTTACATAAAATTTAATGCAGTGTACTCTTGCTTTAGATGCTTTCTTCCTTTGTATATAGGTTAGAAAGAGCATGTGACAGAGCAAAGTAACATGTTCTGCTCTTATCCTCTTCTAAATTTGATTACACTAGCTTTTATATTATTGAGGCTTAGCAGGCACCTGATTTATAATCTGATATTAAAAGGGAAATTACTCCTGCCCTTAGTCTTAAGTAGCACTTACTTTTAGCCTCTGCTTCTTCCAGACAGGAGCCTTATGACAGATCTGGGATTTCAAGATGGATTTGCCTAAAATAACCTCTGATTTAATAAATCAGAAACAAGAATAATCAGCAGCAAGAATAGGACACATACTGTACTTTGGACCAGACCTTCCAATATTTGTCTAGTTCCACAGCAGTCAATAGATATGTGGTGCTCTTGTCTAAGCATCTGTTTGTGTATTTCTTAAGTTGGATCCTGGCTAATTTTGGCAAGAGTAGAATGCTGCAGCTTTATTTTTGCTGCCCAAATACAGGGGCTGTACCTGAGTCTATGCAGCTCTTAGTAAAAGATAGACTTGCTTTCACTGATCCCTCCAAAACACAGAAGAGTTGCAATGTTCAGTGTCAGTAATGCCCTGTAAACACCCTAAAATCCCTTTAAAATGCTCAACCAGGCTGTAAGATTGTTTGTGCTCAACCTCTCATAAAATATTCTCTGGGGCCACTTTTGTCTTCTTTAAAGCCCTTGTACACTTCAGGATGGCACAGAGAAGCATTGTTATAGCAGATCATCTGTCCTTTATCAGTCTGTGCTGGACATATCCTGAACAGCAGAGTGCTGGGTGCTCTGTGTCTTCTGGAGTCTGTTGGGTGCAATTCCTGTGCAGCAGGAAAGAAATTCAATCACTGATAAATATATTACGAATAGAAGAAAGCAGAATTTTATAGTCAGTTTTTCATATGTTAGAAGTGCTTCATAAGGTAGAGTTTAATAATTACTGTTTATTGCATTTGTTTAGGCAAATGTGACAGTACTAGGCACTTAGCAACAGATCAGCCACAGCATGGAGAAGCTGAACATATTTTTTTCCTGGAAGTGGGAGGTTAGACAAAATTACAGGAGACAAAGGGCCAACTTCCATAAATTTGCAAATCTTCAAATTGTGCCATCATGCATAAGCTTTGCCTTGGCGTGTACCACATTCTTCTCATTCTTTCAGTACCCAGCAAGACTGTGACTTTTATCCTGGAGTCCAAAATAATTTCTGGATCTTATGTACCAAAACACTAAATTCAAAAGACATGATGACACGAACAGTGGCTTTCTTTGCTCCTTATAACATCACAATCATGCAGGGGTTGTACTAGGTTAAGTCACAGTCTATGTATCCCTGAGCATTTGCTTGATGGACAAAAACTGAACTATCCTTTACCATTTCCATTTCCATTCAGAGAACCCTCAGAATGCAGTGTGAATGCGTGGAAGAGAGACTCACCAAGCAAGCTTTGTAACAGACACTGGAGGACATCATCATCAAATTGCAGATATTGCTGTCAATAGAAAGAAAGGAAGCTCTCTTTTTCAAATCACACACCCTCTACAAATTACTGCCTCAACTGTAATTAGGAACATGCCCTTAAGTATAAATAAAACACACAAAAGGAAAAAAAAAAAAAAAAAAAAAAAAGAATTTCACTCTGACATATGACAGGGGCACTTTGTGAGATCCCAATTAGGATTCTTTGTACTTAAACTAAAAAATGAATCAGATCCACGCTGTTGAATACTGACTCACTGTAACAAATTAGCCATTGGGACATGAAGGTTTCCTATTGTAACCTGCTGGATATCACCATCATATTTTGCATTGCTCCACATGAAAATTATCTGCCTCTTTTCACACCCTGGCATAGATATATATATATATATATATTTCCCTTCACTCTCCCTTAGCCCTTCTGCATACACAGAACACCTGTTAATTGTCATTAAAATTGAATATCACTGACTCAGGACAGATCATGTCTCTCTGCTCTGTCGTGAAACATGACAGTGCAGCATTAATGACTCTCAAAGACTGCTGTTCACAAATATTCTTTTTAAGCCTGTTCCAGCATTCTGTAATATCAGTGGAAGCCCTTCCTTTGATTTCAGTGAGAGTTGGTGATAATTCAAAAATTACGAAAGCAGCTGGAATTTGAGACAAACCTTCAGATTGAAATCTACAGATGTGTGGGATAACTTAAAACTACAGCATCTGAGAAAGGGTAACACAGGATTTTACTGTGTTGTATTTCCCCAAGGAACTTATAATGAATTATTGAAATTAGACATATGGTTTTGAACAGCTTTACATTCAACATTTCATATTCTGAACGTTTCCAAGTCTCAAATAAAATAATATGACATTAAGCAGACATGATGTCTTTTACTGGAGGGTCCTACAATGTTTTAGAAACAATAATTAAGCTTGCAAGGTATTTAAGTGCTGCTACAGATGGTCACTAAGGCACAAAGACATTTCCAAGGTCACTCAATAAATCAGGGACAACAGCAGAGCCAAACCCCAGGAGCCTCCCTTGCCCCACTGTTCAAAACACTGCAACCAAATGCAGGACCAGCATGTGCCTCTGCTCCATGATCTCACTATTCCATGCATTTTTATTCCTTTTCCTGAAGTTTTTTTTTGTGAATATTGTGTGTTTGGTTATACATAGCAGACAGGCTAATATGCTGATGTAAATTGGCTGGGTTTGATTGACTTCTGTGCACTGTATCATGTGCAAGAGCAGCATTTGCATTTAGCTTTGATATAGAATGATGTGAAATATGACGGTTTGATGCAGTTGGCTGCAGTCATTCCCAGGCCCTGAAGGTCTAATTTAAAAGACATTGTCAGTGACTTCATTGCAGCTATGACAGTTGAAACCAGCTGAGGATCTGACCCAGAAATTTCATAACACCTCTGAAAACAGAGAAGAAGCTATAAGTTCATGTAACAGGAACGACTGGTAGATCGTAAATCATATTTGGGCACTTTATACATTCAATAAGCTGTTTATTGAACTGAAGTCAATGATTTGGTATGCAAATACACAAGATTGCTTCTTTATTCAGATGTAAATACCTAAACACAAACTAAGAATTAGGAATTTCAAAGAAGCCAGGAGTAAATGACTCTTTGGTACTACATGTTTCTATTTGCCCAGTGAAGCAACTCTGGAACCATTTTCAAAATGCCCTGCCATGAGGCAATTCTCATCACACATAAAAAATGTTTAGTTTAAAACTTTAGACTTTTAGAAGGGGAATAAACAGAGTCTGAGAGCTGACAATCTTTCCTCTGGCCACAGAATAGGTCAGTAGTGGAGCATGGTTTAGACTTCAGCATTCCTCAAATCCCCTTCCCATATTTGCCCTTCTAGAGCTGGGTCTCCTAATCTTGGAGGAAAACATCTAGTGACATACCATCAAAACAAGTCATTGGTTTTTTCAGGGCGAGATAATGGGACTGGAATTTACAACTACCAGAACCTTTGCCATGTTTGATCATCAACATAAAACTCTGTCTGACTCCTATAGCCAGATTTCCTCAAACTTGGAACTTTTCCACTAAGTGTAATTGCACAGCCCAGTAAGTCACCATTTCCTAGGTCACCTCATCTGAGACACTGACTAAACCCTCATTCACCTTCCATTTACAAAGAAGAAAGGGAATGTCTTTCTGAATTTATTATAATCATTACTCAGACATGTATGCTTGACTTTAAACTCAAACCAAAAACATTTAAAAATCGCTTTTAAAAAGAGAAAGACTATTGAAAGATTATAGCTTTTCACATTCATTTAGAAGCTATAAAAATACATATTTTTTCTGACTTATGACCAATATACAATATTTGGCCATGTTCTGAAGAGCAAGAGAGATTGTCTGGACAGTAACCAAAATGTTATCTCATTCTCTGACTACTTTAAAATATTAATTAGGGTGAACCTAAGCTTGTAAAATGGAATAATCATTTTAGCACTTTTATCATAACTTATTAACATGAGTATTGCATGCTAATGAATATGAAATATCATCACTGCTATAAAGTACCTGAGGACAACTACAGTAACTTGGAAATGACTCATTTCAGTGAAGACACATAAGACAGACTGGAAAGAAAACAGAAGGCATGTGATGGTTACGTAAAAAAAAAAAAAAAAAAAAAGAAAAAAAAAAAAAAAAAGTTCCCTTCTTGAAGATTTCCTTCTTGAAGATTTATATTCTATTAAAGTCATCGTTATGTTCTTAACACCTCATTCAGAGAAAACAGGGTGATTTATTCCACTCTGAAGCCCCTTGACCTTGTTATGCTAGGAAATTGTTTCATGTTAGAAAACCCATAAACATCTTTTAACTAATTTCTTGCTAAGTGCATCTGAGCTTCTAGTGTAGACATCTGTAAAGTAGTAAACTCCAGTTAAAACTGGGAGCACACGTAGGGTTAACCATGAAGACGTTGTTCCCTGGAACAGGACTATATTTATGCTTATTACCATTTTACTTGAAATATACTGACACATTTGTAGACATGGTATGTTTTCCCAGGAAATATATGTTTTCTGAAACCAAGTGCCCCTTTTAATTCTCTCTTTTCATTAACGTTGTTGATTCTAGATCCTGTGGGAAAGGAATTCTTGTAGCAATTTTAGCAAGTGCCCAGATCTCATGTAAACATTTATCCTCCTACAAGGGTTGACACTATTTTTTTAAAAAGATTTCCATCTCTTTTATTTTCTTTGGTTCTTTGGTGCTAGGTTATTCAGTCCCATTTGACATTTGATCTTTCCCATTTTCCCTGATGTTGCAGCAGTCCTTTTTTTTTTTTTTTTTTTTTTTTGCCAGCAGTTCATTTGATTTGTGGGGGTCAATGCTGTTAATGTTTGGGGTACCATTCCTGGATTTAGAATTAACAAAATATAAGCAGAACTAGGCTTAATTTATTGTCTCTGCAACAGAGTTTCACTCATTCTTAAAGGGAACAATCTGCTAAAGTGCCAGAGATACATTAACAAACTTTAATCAATCTCCTAAAATTTCAGTTAAAAAAAAAAAAAAAAAAAAAAATTAATCTATTTGCATACTTGAAGTACTATCTCTGGTTAAATCTCAGGTACTGAACAGACAGGCTCAGCAAGGATCCTGCATGTGCTTAGGAGTACATTAGTGTGGTAGGAATTAAAGGTTTGAAGACTTCTTACTTTCCTGTAAGAAGTAAGTCCTCGTGTAGAATCACTATTCCTTTAAAAGTCAGATATTTTTTGCTAAATTCTCAAGTTAAACTGCTGAGTTGGGCCTATTTGGCAGATACAAATGACTTTTCAAAACCAAGAACAATTGAGAAAAATCATGAACACAGAGAACTCTTGGAAGGTTTTAAATAATAATTGGTCTAGGTATAATGTCAGATCTACGCTTGTTTGCTTGAAGGTTAGTCAAACAAAGAAGTAATAAATGATGACTAGTCCATAACTATAATGTGAATCATGACCAACTGTGTGTTTGAAGAACCTCACTACACACAAATTTATACTGGGCGTTTTTCACTATGTCATGATAAATGTGGTGCTTATTTGCCTTCCCTGCTGCCTTTGATATATATTCACTTCACTGTAAGTAAATTTGCATCTGGCACATGGATAATAATGAATGGTCATCAAACTTTAATTATCACCTGAACCTTAATCATCATCTGTTTATAATAAACACTTTTGGACAAAGCTGTGCCTATAGTCCAGGATGTGCCACTATTTCAAGTCTGAAGACCTGTCTTGGATTAACAAGTTGTTATGTCTACTGTGCAGTCTATCACTGTGCCAAGTGAGTGGTAAGCCATTTTAAAGTAAAGCTGAACAGAAAAAAAAAAAAAAGAAGAGAGGAGAGGAGAGGAGAGGAGAGGAGAGGAGAGGAGAGGAGAGGAGAGGAGAGGAGAGGAGAGGAGAGGAGAGGAGAGGAGAGGAGAGGAGAGGAGAGGAGAGGAGAGGAGAGGAGAGGAGAGGAGAGGAGAGGAGAGGAGAGGAGAGGAGAGGAGAGGAGAGGAGAGGAGAGGAGAGGAGGTATTTCAGTATTTAGTAAAGAGAGAGGGAGAGAGGAAGAGACCATGATGTCATTTAAAAGTGATTCATAAGCTCCTGGAGGTCTTTGCCTATTGTTCAAAAGCCTAGAAGAAAATTCCAGGCATTAAGGCAAGAAAATGTTTAGAACTGTTTTACTGCTGTAGGCAAAAGTTATGAATGACCAGCTTGTAAATGGTGTAATTAACATACTTAATCCTAGTGAAGAAATAACAGAAAATGAAGACTTCCCAAAGATGTGTGTTGAAAAGACCATTTAATAAAGGAGCAGACTCATTCTCAAAAGCTAGGATTTATGCCCTCTAATTGTCAATATCCATACTATTTACATCCATGGTATTTGTTTATACTTAGTCAGATGAATCTGATCTAAGGTACTGAATGCACGTAAACCAAGTTTGTGAGGCCTAGGAAAACACAGCATCCAGTCAAATGCCATATAGACTGCCCATTTGAAATGTCTCATTGATGATAAGAGATTAAAATAATTCATCTGTTAATTAAAGTGAATAGGAAGTAGCTAATCCCTCCACACTTCTTTGCAGATCCAAACCCACCTTTCCTTCCACCATTAAATGCTTATAGGTTGGTTTTGTGTTTTTTTTGTGTTTTTGTTTGTTTGTTTGTTTGTTTTTGTTTTGTTTTGTTTTTATCTATGCACCATCATCCTTGAAATTTTATTTTGTTTTGTTTCGTTTTAATCCATAGAATTTTTTTATTATTATTATTTTTTTTGATCTAGTCATATCCTGGAAAATATGTGATTCACAATCAATTTATTTCATAATACTTCTGTGAGATATTCTGAAATATTTCAGTGAGGTATTCAGTTTAGGCTCTGTGTTTCTTTCTTCTTCAAAAGAGTTTAAGAAAACCTATCCTGCTGCACAAGTCCCCCTGATCTCAGTTGCACCGCAAGACTCATGATCATGAGTCAGTTTATATCAGCTGTAATCACCTCTCCAGGATAGGAACAAATGAAGGTTCAGCCCTTTCTAGTTTGCCACCCACCCAGGTCCTGGGTGGGGAGGAACAAGAGGAGGTATGGGAGCAAGGGTTCCTCTCCAACTCTGCACCAGCCTCTAGTCTCAACCCTTGAGTTCTATAAAAATGAGCACTTCACGTTTCCATCCTAAGCTCCTCTGAGAAACACAAACACTTTTAAAGTCAATGCTTTAAGGAAAAAACATTTCTTCACATAGGAATGTCAGTCTCACTTGCACTTTCCCAGGGAACCACCAAAAGTAGGTGCTTCACGTAACACAGAAGAAACATCATAATTCCTGTCACATCTGACACATCTAGAGTCATGACAGATAAAGATTGTTATGAACCATTGGCATGAAGCTTATTAAATCTTTCAGAATTTATTAGTATTCACTACTATAAATGAGGATATTCTTGGCTATTATATAAGCATCCAGCTACCTCTTCATCTCAGTAAGTCTTCATCCTTAACAGCATCCTTTGCAAGAAGATTTAATATTTACCTGCTCTATTTGACAATATATTTCTTTTTATCTATTTTGAATTTACCACCTTCTAATTTCATAAAAGTCTCCATATTCTTGTGTTATGAGACAGGGAGAACAGATGCTCCTGATCTACCTCTTCTATACTGTTTATTATTTTGCATATTTTTATCGCATTCACTTATTCATCTTTTTTTTTTTTTTCCCAGTGTTTTCAATTTCTCTCATATGAGTTTTTGCACTGCTCTATTCATTGTATACCTGAAGATGAAAAATGAAATAATTTTAAAACAGTTAAATCAGATAAAATGGCCGAAGCTTACAAAAAAAAAAATTAAAAAAAAAAAAAAAGATAAAGTTAAAAAGAAAAAAAAAACAAACTTCTTTAGCGAGACCGAGGACAGAAAATATTAGTGAAAAAATACATTCTTTGAGAAAGGCCCCAGTAAAGAAAATGAATAGATTAAACATGAATATTATTTTTTATTATACTTATATATATAAATATAAATATACAAAATCACTCACTCACATACACAGCCCTAAATATTTAAAGGTATATAAGCATATACAATACATTTGGCTTAGATGGGGGAATTACGAATCCTAGGTCAATGAAACAGTTAAGTCAGGATTGTGACTACAAAGATGTGGCAGTTCATGATATATCTCAAAGCGTTCTGGCAACTGAAATAGATTTGCCATATTATTTAAGTAGAATGGAAATCAATATGATAGAATTCTATATAAAATAAAATGTTTGTGGTATTACAGAGCAAACAACATGGTGCCTATAAGCCTGTTCTGTTACCAAGGAAATTAAAGATGGGTCTTACACCAGCTGCTGAAAACCAGCCTTGCAAATATACACAAATAAGTAACTTCACTCAAACACATTTATTTTGGCTATGTTAGTTTCCTCATCTTTAATCGGGGTCGCTGCTTCATTTGATTTATTACAATCATTTCCCCCCTAAATCACAGTCTGAGACACCTTTCTGAGCTGAAGTAGATAAATATTCTAGTTTTCTACAAGTAATGCCATATATTTATCTATTTTCTTACTCTGGAGTTGTTCTTTTACATTATAAATGCTAGTGAATGCACTGTATTTGAACAATAAAACTGTAATTCAGTCCAAAATCCCAGCTTCTGTACAAGCCATGGATTATAACATAGTTTACAGTGATAGCACAGTCCTTGACGGCATTAATGCCTTAATTCACCAGTATCTTCCAACCTGTCTATATTTCATCTATATTTGACCAACACATAAATGAATAAATCATAAATAGAAAGAAAGCAAAGATATAAGAAGCATTTTCCAAAACTTTTTGTGAACATGCCCACTTCAAAAAATAGATAAAAGTAAAACCAGCAGTAAATTACATAATATTACATGATTTAATCTCAGCTTCAGTTACCACTCAGCAAAACACTTGGTGTCAGAGCATCTGCTGCGTTGCACCAAGTTCTTAATTGCTGAAGTAGAAAGGAACTGGGGAACTGCAGTGAGTGCCCAGGCTGGCACTTATCATGACATCTCCACACGGCCCTGGGAGAGCTCAGGAGGGACAAAGCTCCTGTAAAGAAGAAAAGGGAGGACTATGTTTTAATTTATTTACCATCTTGTCTAAACCAAAGGACAGGTCAATGGGTTCAGCTCATTTCTGAGTCATTTGTGTGTTGTCCTCTTGACCAGGGCATTAATATTCTTGTACTCTGCTGAAGTTAGGGCATCCTTTTCCAGAGAAGGAAAAAATCTTTTATATCCTGTTCTGGTTTTGGCTGGGATGGAGCTGATTTTCTTCCCAGTAGCTGGTATGGCACTGTGTTTGGGATTTAGGATAAGAATAATGCTGATAGCACAGTGATGTTTTAGTTGTTACAGAGCAGTGTTCACACAAGCCAAGGTCTTTTCAGCTTCTTGTGCTACCCTGCCAGCGAAGGTGCTGGGGGTGCACCAGGAGCTGTGAGGGGACACAACCAGGACAGCTGGCCCAGACTGGCCAAAGGGATGTCCCATACCATGTGGGGTCATTCTGAACAATAAAACTCAGGGAGTTGGCCAGGGGTTAGGGGGAGCAGCCGCAGCTCAGGAAGGGGCTGGGCATCAGACAGCGGGTGGTGAGCAATTGCATTGTGCATCACTTCTTTTGCTTATTCTTTTATCACCATTATTGTTATTGTTATTATTATTATTGTTGTTATTATTTTCCCTTCCTTTTCCATCCTATTAAACTGTATTTATCTCAACCCATGAGGTTTTGCTCTTTTTGTTTTTTCCTGATTCTCTCCCCCAGTGAACAGCTGTGTGGTACTTAGCTGTCTGCCAGGTTAAACCCCAACTGTTTCTCTGTTCACTAGCACCAGAATCAGCATGGTTTGGTTAGTCAGCAGCATCTGTCCACTGTCTGTCCAGGCAATAATGCTATACAACAGCTTTAACTGGAAAAAGATGTGATTTTTTCAAGCTCAATGACAGTGAAGATAAGGCCAATTTTTTAAAGCTGCTAGTGAAGAGTGATGCAAAATTGGTAACATTCTACATTGTAATGACATTTCTTTGACAGATAAAGCTCATTTTCCAAAATATGGTGTAATGTATACTGAGCCCCTATCCATTACTATACCAGATCTAAAAAATAAGAGTGCTGAAAGGGAAAAAAAAATGTTAGTACTGTATGCATTCTGAAGATATCTTATTGACACCTGGAGATTTTCCTATTACAGATGAGAAAGCAAATAAAAAATGGCAATTTTTAGGAGTCAAACAGATGCTAAAATTTAATTCTCCATTTAAAAAACTGAAGATAGATCAATTTTGTTTTTAAAATGTAACAACATGATAAAATTACATTTTTGAAAGTTCACATTTCTTCAAATGGAAAATATACTAAAAGTGATTCCTTTAGCAGTTTCAATTTTAGTTTAAAAAAAAAAAAGAAATTTTTTGAAGTTCAGCTGTGGAGATGATAATGTTGATTTATCCCTTATAGAGCAAATGGATGAATTGTGGAAATCCAATGCAATGTTTCAACTTTGATGGGTATGAATTCTAGAAAATACAGGTCTAACCTATATTTATATTTACCTTATTCACTGTTCTTATATGGTCAAATATTTCTACTTGTGCAAGGAAAGCAGGTGTTTGGCTGTGTATAAGGAAACAGCGTATGCATATCCTTCCAAGATCAGTTTTCACATGAAGTCAATACATTTTAGTATCGGAGTTGAAGATTGATACATTCTTGCTAGCAGATTTGGGGACTGCACATTCAAGGTATGTTCAGCTCCACTAGCAAGGAGCTTGCCAGCTGCAACAGCATGGCAGAAAGACCATTAGTTTGCATATGTGATATAATGAAGAATCTAAATCTTTGAATCTAAAAAGCCAGTACTTGTGTTGCCATTTCAGAGCATTTTTTCACACAGAGGATCTGCAGCAAAATTAACTCATAGCAAGAAGCTAATTCTAGTTTGACTCACCCACTCCCGTCCACAGATGCTCAGCAGAAGGATTATCTGAAGGTCTGCTGGAAGTTCAAAGTCTGATCCAAAGCCCATTAAACCATCAGTCCTTTGGGCCCCTAAATGAGAATGAATCATCCACCCTGCAGCATTTTCACACTTACAAGTTTGCTCAATTGATATTAACTGATCAAGACAAGTAGCCAAATATTTATCACACATTGCCCTACCCAGCCTTGACGCCTGGTTCAATAATATGTCTGTGCTGTATAACAAAAACACTGAAGCATGAGAAGTTATTTGAATTCAGGTTTCTGGTAGCTCTTAGTTAAACATTTGGCAACTGTTATTATAGAACCTGACAAGACGTCACTCTTGACAATGAAGAGAGAAAACCTGGGGTTCTACACAAGCACCTGTTTAAAACAATGACAACAAACATTGTAACCACACATTTAAGCGGTTGCAACAAAGACTGACTTGGTAATTAAAAGAACTTTCTCAATTCAACAAATTATATCACTTTGAGCTTCGGTGTCATCTGTTAAAATTCCTCAGAGGGACATTTTTAATAGGGAATTTTAGTGCTTTTAATAAATGGCAAAGCTGGCTACACAGGAGACCAAAGTACAAGACCAGCACAAGCTGTATCAGAGCTGGCCCCTCTCAAGCCCTGCTCTCTCTTGACCAGGGCAGACAGATGACCATTAGAGATGAGAGCTTACACGCCTATCCCGCTCTTGGTCTTCCTGTCTGCTGACATTGCCAGAGGGTCGTTTTCAGATAGAGACAAGGGTGCATCACTAATGCATAAACATGTCAAAACTAGACTGCTTAAAACTCTGTTTTATTACACTGGAGCTTGCAGCAGTGATCTGGAATGAGTGATGAGTCTGGGTTTTGGGTTTGAAGATGGCCAAGTTTTCATTAATTTACATCATTTTTGGCCTTGACCATTCACTGTTATGTTTTTTAATTTTTTTTTGCTGGCACAGTTCTGATTGGTCTCCATCCAACTACCCATCCCAAATTGTGTTTACCTCATACTTTTCAAGAGAGGTTTTATTAGCATTGTCTAGTAGTGAGAAAGGAAAGCTCGAAGAGCCCAATTTAGTTTTTAGTCAGAGAATGCCATGCCACTGATGTATTAAAAACAACCATAGTAGGTCCTTGGAACAAAAACCGAGGAAAATAAGAAATAAAGGTGATAAAATAAGAAATGAGAGAGGAGATTCTTCCACAATTAATAGAATACAGGACTCACTACTAATCTAAATCCAGTTCAAATAGCGTTCTAGATGAATTTATTCTACGTATACAACATTTTTTCACTATCAGCTGTTCTCTCACGTCTTTATAAAAATGTTTCCTGTCACAGATCTATCTTACTCCATGTCCTATACAAAACACTTGCCCATTCTAGGTGCTGAACAGATAATGAAGTCATTATTATAGTTTCTGGTCCACTCTGTCGTAGAGTTACCCAGTTTATTTAGCACAAAAGTGGCTTGTGGACATAGATGCCACATTCTTGCAACCCTTCCAGACTGTCTGTATTTTTGACAATGAAGTGCACAAGCCACATTTCTGTTGGTGCCTCTGTATGCTGCCTAAGTGCATGCTATCTACCCAGGCAAATAATTATGCAGACCCTCCAATAAACAGTATCCAACAAAGATACCTGTTCATGTCCCCAGGCTGGATGGCCGTGCTCACTGGTCAGTTCATAGTTTAGGGTCCTATTCTGTCAATCTTTTTCAAAGGTATTTTTACAGTGATGTGTTCCTAATGCTTTCCCCACCGTTCTAGTCTGAACCCTATTTTATATGGAAATGTTGTCTTGTCACAGAACAGATCCATTTTTTTTCCAGAGTACTTAAAAAATGTCTATGCTGTGTAATAAAACCCAGACAGAAAGCCCAGCTATGGAAGAAAATGGGAAAAAGGGATCCCAGAAACCCTATTATTATAGGGTATTGGTATACTACCAATATACTACATTGGCACATGTAGTTTGATGTTTAACGTCAAAACAAAACTGAATGGACTCATTTTCACTTGTGAATGTCAAGATTTATATATTAGACTATATAGAAATAGTCTGTGGGAAAAAAAAAAAAAAAAAAAAAAAAAAAAAACCTACAATGATATTTGGATTTTTTGGATTAAAAATAATAATATATCTATTTTTTAACGGCTGATATGCAGAAGCTTCCCAAAAGAAAGAAAATCTAATTTTCAGTTTGTTCTAATCTCAAAGCTTACAATTAAATCTCAAGAGATTTCTATCTGGTGTAAAAGTCTCCACAGTGTCTACTACAGGATCATATATTGATGTTTTTTTTACTGGCTATAAGAATTAAAAATAGCTGACAAATTGAAACGGCTTCATAACAAAAACATTTTATATCTCTGCAGGTTGAGAACATGATTGAAGAAAGCAAGTAAATGTATTTAGAATTTCAATTGATGTTCAGGGGAAAAAAAATAAGCATTTAAGTATGTGCTTAGCTTTCAGCAGGACAAAGCATGAGCTTTAAGTTAAATTTGGTTAATATGCTTTCCTGAACACAGATAATTTTCTGCATCAGGTTGTTAATGAGCAAATGGTAAGTGATACATTTTTTCCTTGCTACAAGTACAAATGTATCATGATAATTTCAGACTAGCAAGTAATAAAACTATATTGTGAGAAATACCTTACTAAGAAAATCTACTTTGAAATGTTATATAAAAATAACAGATTGTTCTGCATTTGATTTCTCCAAATGATCTCATTTAAATGTAAATTTTAACTAAGTTATGCTTCCCTTGGTGGTATTACTGTTTAAACTAATTGCTGGCTGTTAGAACTCAAAATCATGTGTGTATGCAGCTGTGAATAATGAATTTCTATCATCTTGCTAAAGAGCACAGGTTTTTCTTTCTTGATATCTCTTTGTCTTCATGGTATCTATCAGAACTAGTTTTTACACAGAATGAAATTAAAGAACCATCTAAGAAACATTAAAAATAGGTTTTGGAAGAGCTTAGGTGTATCTCTTCTGAGGGCAACATTGGTAAACCTGCAAAATTTGTCTTAAGAGTCATGTTAAAATCATTTACTTAGCAGAAAATGAACTCTAAGAAATATTTGCTGTCTTGTTTTTATTTTTTTTTCTTAGAGATAATCAATTTGGTTTTGACATAATTTACAATACAGGGAGCAGAGTCATCTTCACAGATTGCAGATAAATGGTATTACTATATATCTCATGATGGTGGGAATTTCACAGATATGCAGTGAAATGTTCACGGCCTTAACAGATCAGTCCTTAGGTCTGTTTGTGCCTTTCAGGTGTGACCAAGTGCAAAGACCAAGATTTGCCCCAGACAAACACAAGTGTAAGTCCATTTCCTTTTGTGGCTTTTGCAGAACTGTTCATAGTCAGACAAGTGTGCAGTCATTCAGCATCAGATCCAGATTTGCCTGCTCACTGCATACCAATGCATGAGATTAACTGGATGCCTGGTGTGCTGTGAAAGGAGAGAGCACAAATACACATGGTGCAAAATGTGTCCTCTAGATAGGTGTCCTCTCTCTTTATTTTGTTTTGTTTTGTTTTGTTCCCATAGTACAGTGATTTCTTTCCAAAAGAGAACAGCATCTATTACCAGGAAGTATAGCTTACGGCATGGGATGCATGTGCATAGTAAGCGTAGACCCACTCTTGGGATCCCAGGTATAACCCTTCAGCCGTTCTTATCCAAAACCACACTGCTGTGCAGGCTGACCTTGGAAGCTCTGCCAAACATCTGGACATGAGTTTGGTTTCCCTTTTTCTGCCTTACAGTCCTTCCCTTTATAATGTGTATCTGAAACCTACCTTGATCTTCTACTGACCTGGGTTACAAAATCTGCCAGCACTCCTCTTGGCTCTTCTTCTCTCTACTGGTTATTAGTAAAAACATCAGGAAAGAGAAGCTGTTGGTCCATCACTAATTTCTAAAAGGATTTTAATGTTGTGCCTGAGAAAGAAAAAAAGAATTATAATCAATTGATATGATATTGGAATGACATATGATACAGGCAGCGAGTGGCAATGATATAATCTCTTTTAAATTTTTTGATTTCACAATATGGGTGACCTTGGAGATTTTTGATCTGCATTCCAATAGTATACTTGCAAAATGCAGAAAATATTTCCTAATAGGATTGTTTTAAGTGTAAAATTCAACCTTGTAAGATTTATGGTGTCCATTTTCTGACCCCTCCCCCCTCAAAAAAAAAAAAAAAAAAGAGAGAGAGAGAGAGAGAGAGAGAGAGAGAGAAAGAAAGAAAGAAAGAAAGAAAGAAAGAAAGAAAGAAAGAAAGAAAGAAAGAAAGAAAGAAAGAAAGAAAGAAAGAAAGAAAGAAAGAAAGAGAAAGAAAGAAAGAGACATAGAAAAAAAAGAAAAGTGTAAATTCTGACTATTTGTGAGACTATCACTTTGCAAAAAACTTGTCACTTGAAAAAACAGATGAATGAACTGGAACCCGATGTACAATTTGCATGTATTATTTAAAAGCCAGACTACTTAAAAGCACAGCCTTCCTTTACGAAACTCCTGCCAGCAAAGCTGAAGTATTTTACTTTGTCCAGTTTCCATTTTTCTGTCAAAGCTACAAAATAAATTAATTCATTTCTCATGCTGCCACTTTGCTTTAAATTAAGTTTCCACATATTCATTTAACTTAAAATACAAGCTGATGATGATAAGTTTAGCTTAGAGGTGGAAGCTTTAATGATATAGGAAACTAGTAACTGGGCAGAATCTTTCAACTTGGATTACTGGTTCAAACCCAATCAAACTAACCTCTTACAGGCTGGTTATGACATTCATTGACACCCTGCACCTCATTCCTTGAACAGGAAACCACTTACTGGCAGACATGCTGGCAATCTAAGCAGAACAAGTTGAGATTTAAGAGGTTTGGAAACTGAATCTTTTCCAAGTGTCGAAGAGCGCAGAAGGTCCTGCTGCTGCTCTGATGATGGGCTCGGCTCCCAGGCTAGAGTCACTGGGAGTACTTCCACTTCCCACACGAGCTTGGGTTCACAAGTAAAAGCTGAATTTCAGCTTCTCATAGCAGTTGGTCTGGGAATACTAACAAAAGTAATGTCATTTCTTTATTGCTGCGGTTCGTTAGCTGGCTGTAAGTGTGTTTAAGACTCCTTCACATAGTGCTAGAAAACTCCTAATGTAGTAAAGACAGGGGCCCTCCCTCAAACAGTATAAGTTTTATGGTTGCCAAACATATATAGATAGCTTGATTATGCTTCAGTAGTTACCAGGACACCATATAGCAAACTTAAAGAACTGCACTCTTTTTTTATGTCAGCGTTTCCCCACTTGTAAAGTGTAAAGGAAAATGCAGATTTCTCAGAGTTAACACTGGAACATGAACTGTGATTATCGCAATCAATAAAGTTAAATTTGATTTAAAGAATAAGGCTGCTCAAAACAAATAAGAACACTTCAGTACTGCTACATTTCTCTGTTTTCTAGTCTTCTAAAACTAATGGAAATGACATGAAAATATATCAGAAATATATAATAAGAGCTTGAAAATGAATCAGGAAACATAAAACTACAGTTCTGACCACAGCATTATATTTTCCACATTGCATAATGTTGTTGCTGCATAGCTTAAATTACTCATATAAAATCAGGGTTAAGGCAACTTATATTGAAATCTTATTAATGTTAACTTCAAAGGTTCCTATTGACTTGAGTGGCTTGGGACAGACCTAAAAGAGATTTTATTTTATTTATTCTTGATCTTAGCATTGTCACTTTGCGGTATTGTCTCCACTGGACTACATTTATCAGTAGAGTCAATAATTGTTATATTTTAGAATTAGAAAAGAGTGCAGAAAATCTGTTGATTTGAATGAGAAACCATTATGCAGGACCTGCAGCAAGGAAACTGTAAACCTCAACCCTCCTTTTGAAGAGTTGCTTGAACACCCTCCATAAATTGTAGCTGAATATCTTTTATGTTTGTTTTTGTGGATTGCCTGTGCAGCTATGGAACATTAGTTAAATAGAACCAATATAGATATATTATTTTGTATTATTGAAGGCAATTTTCTTTAATTAGCATAATAAGAGGAAAATTACATATCTTACTAAGGGCCACTTGTGTCATTTCCCTGTACACACAGATCTTTCCAGCTGATTGTTTTCAATCAACCTATAAAGCACTATGAACAAAACTGCTCAAGTGTAGCAGTCTTACTTTCAGCATTATTCATTTTATACATGACATATTTTCAAACATGGTTTCTGAGACTCAAACCACATGAAAAGATTTCTTTTGACTCTTTCAAAAAGTTTGTGGTCTGTTTGCTTGCAGTCATCATGGAAAGACTTATTCAACAACTGCATGTTTTTAGTGTATTTTGTTTCCTTTTCCTTCTTGTGAGTGAAGATGAAAGAAGAACCTAATTACTGTAGGATTAAACTTCTTTATATGAAGGACATTTTGCTGTGACTTTGAACATTAATATCACTAGAAAACACAGAGACAATAATTCTCATTTACCATACAGGTTCAGATGATGCAATGTGCCGAATTAAAGAATGTAAAACTATAATTATATACATATGGCTTGTCAGAAAGTAAAAGGAATGTCATAATAGCTGCTAATTAACTTTTACAGGCATGAGCAAAGTTGGTTATGTATTTTGAATTAGGAGAAGGTGAAAAACAGTATTTCATCTGAGCTGTGAAAAATAGTCATATGGGCACTTTTCCCCAGATAAACCTGTATCTGTAACTTGGCATGTCAGTAATGATTAGTGGTCATGTTCTTTGATGCACTGTAACACACCAGTTTGTCAAATAATGGAGGGTGAGTAGCAGTTACAGAATCATAGCTCTGAACTTTTTAAAAAATGTGTTGTCATATATTCACTTTAAAAGTAAATCTAAGGATCTGTCAATAAAAAATTAATGTTGGCAGTATGGTCTTTCATTTATTATGAAATTTTTTAGTTTTCAAGAGGAAAAAAAATAAATAAATATGAGAAAGGGAGCAATTTAAAGGAAAAAAAAAAAAAAAAAAAGCCACCAATTATTAAAACACACCAGAAGTTGTAAAGTTTTGTATGAATACTTTCAGCTTATCAAAAATGTATTAAAAAAAAAAAAAAAAATTCCCATGTGCATAGTTCCTTTTTTTCTGTGTAGTTGAAAGTAAATTAAATTTCTCAAACGGCTACAGCAGAAAACAAAGAAACTTCTGACGTGTTTTTTTTTTTAATACATATCCACAGTTGAGCAGCCATGACTCACAAGCTTACCATAGTAGAAAATAAGGACATCCACACTAAGACAAGTAGCTATGTAACTCTATATTTGGCTAAAAATTCTCATATAGATAAGCCCTAATTACTTGTCAAGAGCCACACTGATATTTTATCCATAGCAAGCAACACCCAGCTTCACCAGAAATCTTATGAAGACACTGGAGGAATGTTGACCAAAACCAAAAATACAAAAATGTCTCTTGCAATATGAATTCAATCAAATTCCATATGTACCAGTCTGCTTTCTTTTTGAGGAATTTAAATTTAAAGAAAACTGAAAGTCCTATCTGTGTCAGAAGACATTGCCCTGTGCTTCAAGGCAAAATCCTGATTTTTATTTTAAAATGACCCTCCTATAAAAATCCAGACTATCATTTATATATATATATTTGATCCAGCCAAAATTCCAATACAAGATTTTTTTTGCAGTTGGGTGTTTTATTTTTTTATTCAAATAATGTTTTTAAATTCTATTTAGATTTTGGATCCTCAATGCCTTTGCATGAAGAGATCACTCATTGAAATTGTGATCACCTAATTTTCCACATTACAAGCAAATCAGTTCTCTTCGTGGCATAAGAACATGCAGGATTCATCACAGCTTTGCCTTGTAACAAAATATTCATGACATAAAGCCCAGCATATGTATCAACCACATTGCTTATGTGCCCATAATTCTGAGATATGATGTTTACATTGCAGTTCATAGGCCTTTGAGCCAAACCTTTCTGTTATTCATTACCTGGCTTTCCATTCCGTTCAGTACATGTGCAAGATTTTAGCAATCAAAGTGACATGTTATTTTCTTTTTATAATAACCAGTATCAACATCCCCCTCCAAGATGCATCCTTCCCAAGTAAGACTTGCAAGGAACAAATAAATACTACTTAAACTAGTGTTTATTTTGCAATGACCACAGGCAAGGTCACAGGGAGTTTGAATGAAACCAGTTTTCCATACTTGTGCAAATTCAGTGCCCATGCTTTTCTGAGCAAATCAAACCCAAACTGCTTTTGCCTAGAGTTTTTAAACGTGAATTATACACAGAAAGCTTCTCTGGCTTTGATTCTCCACTTGGATTACCTGCAATTGCTTGCAAGTACTTAGATGCAAATAAGCACCAATTTCCTTTCAAGATCAAAGATTTATTAGATGTCAGATTTTATCTCTGACAATCAGAACGCTGTATGCATAAGCCTATTGCTGTAGGTTCTTACATTCAGATTCCCATGTTCCTTGTGTTAAACAGAAAGTAGGTTGTTGCCACATAGTAAGTGAATGAGCATAACACTATAAGAAATCTATAATTCTCTCTTGAGGGTTCAACAAGGGACGTAGGGAAAAAGATTGGATTAATTCTCCTGGAACAGTGTGGTTGGTCATTATTCTTTATGTGGATCAATATGAATCGAGTCTGGGCTATTCTAAAATGTACTGTTACTTTCCAGAAGGCAGTGAGCTATTTTGGTGGTGTACTCAAACCATAATAGTTACATTTGTCAGATTATCCATTATACCTCACATCTCCATAAAAATTCTCAGTGCTCAGACATGCTGTTGAAATCATCTTAAGTACTTTTGCTTGGAGGTGAGATGATGTAGTTAGACCTATTTTGGGTGATATTTTAATGATAACAGAATCAACCATTCTTTAATAATAATAATAATAATAATAATAATAATAATAATAATAATAATAATAATAATAATAATAATAATAATAATAATAAAATCTGAGGACAATTTGGTCATAATTATCCTTAATCATTTGGGCTATTTTAAAAATTCTCTTACCATCTAATCTGAGAACAATAGAATACTGCAGGATTAGACATTCAAACATCAGATGCTTCTTTACTATTACTATCAAAGGTTTTTCTCTTCTAATTACGAAGCTTGCTTTCTTAGCACCAGAATACTCAGTGCTCATACGTATATACTCAGGATGCATCCAGCTGTATTCCCAGCTGTCCACTGGGAATAAGTTTAACAGTGGTTTAGATGTCTACCAGTCAGATCCTGTAAAGGGCTGAACAACTTCTGGAACTGTCAAGTTCTTTCTTTTAAGGACTAGATTTATTTTTTTTTTATAGGTGTAAACTCTTACTGAAATAAGAAGGAAGACTTCCGTGGATCTATGATAATTTAAACCAGCTAATATTTTACCCCAGCTTTCAAAATTTCAGAAGTTGAGATCTTTCAGCAACATGTTACAGGTTGGAGCCATGAGCAATAAAAGTTAAAAATCCCTTTATGACCTCTACTATGTGCTGAGAATGTATATTTTAAAAAGTGTTTAGAACTGCATAATGTATGCTGTGCAAACGTCCTTCCTGCTTTTGACATTGGCACCGATTGTCTCAACCCATTGCAGAATGTTTCCTGCTTATAGCTAACTTCATTTTCATTTATCTTCACTGAATCTAATGATAGCAGGTAAAATGTGCAGTCATTTAGACCAAAGCAGTGTGCTTCTATGCATTCCCAGTAAATGGTGTCAGGGAATGAAACAAGGATGTCCAGAAGCAAAGGAGAACTGCAAGAAAGACATAGAGGGCACAGAAAAGTCAGCTTTTTGAAGGGAATGTGCAAGATTATTGCAGTAACCTTTATATGAAGATAAAGCATTTGACCTTTATCTTCACTGCAGCATTTAAAGGATAGGTGAAATGTTTTGTTTTGTTTTGTGTTTTTTATTTTATTGTATTTAAAAGGCAAGAAACAAAATGTGTAAAAAAGCAGTTATTTTCAGTGCTAACTGTACCAAGAAAGTAAAACCTATTTTCTTATACAATGTTTAGTAGTCACTGCTGCTCAGTAGATGTCAGTCAAAAGGAGTGAAAAGAGTTGTGAACAGTGACTAAAAATCCCTTCTTCTCTCATTTGTTCAGATTTCAGCCTCTTTTCTCTTGAGATGTCATAATTTCATTGTATCTCCAGTTACCATAGAGTCTTTCAGGATGGACAAGAGATGAATGCACATAAAAGAACAAATGACTAAACGAATGAAAGAAAAAAAAAAAAAAAAGACATTCTTTTTTCTTTTTTTCAAGATCAGTATTAAATGATATCTTTGTTCCTGCAAAAATAAATGCAGTGGATTAAATTAAAGCAATGCTGACATTGTGACATGAAAATACAAGGTCATTATTCATTTATTATACCCTACTGAGTCATAGAAGTTACGGAAACGTGCACAGTCTCACAGCATATTACCTAAGGTCCTTGATCCTGCTAACATGCACTTTAAACACGGAAGTCATTCCATGTAACCATAGTAGAAAAACTGACATGCTAACTAAAGCAGCTGCATAAACTTTTGTGGGATGGAAACCCAGACGCATGGCAGCTAATATGAACACAGAAACTAATCTGAGTTTCCATATATTAGCCATGCAGAAATAAATATTAAGTTTACTTCTACTGGAAATGGCAGCTTAATTTCCCTTTATGGATATCATCACACAACAGGAATACAAGGAGATTAAAGTAATATATTAAATTGGCTAACGCAAACCCTTTAAATCATAGAAATTCTATGCCGCATAGAAATAATGCTGCCTAAAGGTAATGTAACACACTTCTTCAAGGTATTTGCATTGAATCAACAGGGTGTGCAAACATATAGTATCCCTGTGAACCAGGTCAGTTAGTTAAGTGACTGAATGTGGATTTGGGATTTGGATTTTCAAATAAAGCTGAAGGAGTTAGACCATTCCTCTGCCACTCTCTCTTCAAAACTAAGTGAATAAATGATTTAAATGCCCAATTTTTATTGTCTTTTCCTTTGATTTATCAAAAATCATAGCCTAGTGCTGAAATCCTGGTCCCACTGAAGTCATCTACAAGCCACCCATTTGATTTCGACAATGCCAGGATTGCATCTGGGCCACCTTACTTTCCCCACTCCAGAATGAGCATTCTCTAGATGAGAACTGTTTCTGCTCCCATTAATGATTTTATTTAGAGCCAGATCAAGACACAGGAGATTAGCTTGACTTCAATCCAGCTTAAGATGAATGACCTTTAAGGGGAACAATCACATGGTGAAAATAAGACCTGGATAAAACAACCCCAATAAAAAGCACAGATTTCTGCACGGGGTTTTTATTATGCTTCCAATAGGCAGAAGCCAGTATTGCTGATCTGTGCTGCCACCCTGTGTCACTCAGCACTCTGCCTGCCTCTTGATAGCAGTTGCTAATGGAGTATTTTCCATACAGTTCAAAATCACTTACAGTATCGTCTCCTTTTCCCTTTCTTTGGTATTGAACTTCTCCCAGAGCAAACATCCCACACTAAATTTCCATTCAGTCAGTGGGATTTATATTCCAGATGGAAGCATTTGTCATCAGTTTGGTTCAAAACACACGTGTGCATTAATAGTTAAATAAATAAAATAAATAAATAAATAAAAAGCTTTCATCGTACCAAAGTCAAACTGATATTTATTTACCGCTAGGGATAGACATTGTCGCATGATAATTGTCAAATAGGTTATGCCCTGATTTAATAGAAAAACCACAACTGAAAATGATGGATAATGTTTTCATTATGTTTATTGCAAGGCATTGCTTAATCATACTTATAGTTCATGATGGGGAAATATTTTAATAGGATTTCACTGGGCCAGTCTGGGGACAAAGACTGTCCTTTCATTTTCATGTGAAGTCCTTCAGGCAAGAAGATTCTGATCTTTAATCATGGCCTTTAAATACAACTACAACTAAAAAACACATAATTTTTATATATATATAAATTTTACTGTAAATTATAACTTTTAACTCATTACAGATGTGCAAGAGCTTGAATGGACATGGGAAAACCTACCTGACTGCTGTCTTATAGGACAGTCAGTGTTTCTCTCTGTTGAAAAGCTGAAGGATGCAAAGGGCAGAAACATATATTTATTTCAATCACAATATTCTACTTCTTTGAGAAAATATTCTATTAAGAGAAGCCTACAATCTATCTGTTAAAATTAGCTGCCAGCTGAACTCCATGGTGCCTTCTCCATTTGCAGATAGGAATGCTTTTAATTAAAGTATGATTTTTGCACTCGGCAATGTTCACTGGCCAGTGAGTGCCTATACTTTGCTTGCATCTGAAGCTGAGAGCTCTGTGATCACTTCTAGTTTGTCCTTCACTTCAGATCTGCAATGGCCAAAGCAGGCAGCTTTGCAGAGCCTCTGCAGCTTTGCCTCTGACTCTTCAGGTTGTTTGTTCAAAGCTCAGTCATTTTTCCTCTGAATTGCCTCTTTCCCAGACTGCAGAACAGGACATTTCTCATGGGTCCTCTCTGCTTCAGAGAAATATTGACTAGGTACCTATATTTGCATTATATGTCACAAAACTATGTTTACAGGCTTTGGAGTGGTATACAAGCACACAGAAAACATGAGATTGTTAACAATTGTTTATTAGATAATTGTTAATTAATGAGTACTGTCTTTGATCACTATTATTTTTTCCAGCATCCTTCAGTGTTAAGAATGGACAGTACTCAGGGAATTTGTATTGCTAGTAATCCTTAGGACACTCATTGCTGTGATTTTATTTACTGCATGCCATTTAAAGCCTTGAGGTTGTACAGGATTCCCATGTCTTCATGGGCTTTTGTGTGCTATTCACTGCCATTGCTCAGTTTTTCACAAATATTCATTAATTCTAGGAGTACCTGCACCAAACAGTGGAGTGTTGGACAAGCTAGTCACAAAACCAGGACTGTTATAAATGCATCAAAGTCATTTCACGTCTATTCCTAGGGAAAGGTTTTGGCTATGGTATGAGAATCACATTTTCTGTATCTCAGACAAGTGTCTCTGAATGGTAATGTACTTTGCTGTTTAGCTGTACCAAATCACATCAATTCCTATTTGGAGTGTGTTGTTGTCTTGTACCATGCAACCGTGGCCTTATCTTTGCTATGATGGGAAAAGGTAGGTATTGGTCTTTGTATTAAAAAAAAAAAAAAAAAAAAAAAAAAAAAAAGATTATCCATTTTTGTTCCTATCTTGAAATGCCTGAAGCCTGATTTTTCAGGATTGTCAGCATTTTTATGGCATTTTAAAGCACAGTTCCCTTTGGCTCCATTTGCAAACCCATCAGATTTTGCTTTAAATTTCAAGTTAAAATGATCTCACCTCAAAACTCTGTTATGCCATGGCTAGTTTTGTGGAAAGGTAAACAAGAAAATCCCAGTCTCAACCACATATTATGAATTTTGCATGGTTTCAGTGGAAATCCATGTCTCAGCCCAGATCTTTTAAAAAGCAAGTTAGAAATTGCACATGCAATAACTGCACTTGGTTTTCAGAGAAGACAATGAATAATGCTGGAGGCATTTTATCATTTTGCAGTGGTGTCAAATTTTAGCTTTCTAATATAATCCTACCTACCTAATGAGATATAAATGCACGGCTTTTCTCACTGCCAACTGTGTCAACAGCAAACTCCTTTTGGCCAACAGCACGGTCAATAAGGCGATGTGAGTGGAAAAAGGAAGGAAGCTCAAACCAGCAGTGTGACCAACAAGAAAGCAAGGGTTAAGCTGAGGCTTTGCCATAAGACGGGGTGATAACATCAGTTTTAAATGAGACAAGGGTAGAGGCAGTACTGTAATACAGCACAAAATCCTGCTTTATGATAAAACAGGGAGCATCTGCCCTCTAGAGGATTAGCGACCAACAACCAGCAACTTGCTCTTTCAAACTCGCAAATCCTTTGTTGCAGCTTGCGAATGGTGCGAAATGGTTCAAGTTACTGACATTCCCTTCCTCCTCCTGGCTTCGGTCCTGCTGTGCTCCCATGACTGTGGAGAAGTCAGAGAGGAGGCGGCTCAGCAGTAGGTGCTTTCCCAGAAGCTGTCACAGAAAAAAAACTACTATAGGTCTAACCACTGAAGCTATCTGGAAAATGATTCAGACACTTCTGGAGCTATAAACTTGCAAATTGTGACTTTCCTGGAACAAAGCAGAGCAGATGTCATTTTTCAACACAGTTTCTTGAATAACAATTCTGCCAGTCTCCTCAGTTCCATTTAAAGATGATGTTATCACCCTTTCTCCTGGCATTGCCTCAACTTTCCTCTTGTTCTCCTGTCCCTTCCCTGGCCAGAGCTGATCTCCTTAGCACAAGTGTAAGCCCCATTGGTCACTGCTGCCCATGGACTAGGGAAGGTTCTCCTCTGATGGGCACAGCAGGTTCTGGGTGGAGAAGTTTTTCCTTGTGCGGTACCACAGAAGGGCTGCTTTGCTGCCAGAAACGCATCCTCGGTGTCCTTCCCACAGGTGGCACAAGCCTCCATCTGCTTCCTGTTGCATTCTACAATATTCCTTCTACCTCCTCCTCAGTCTCAGAAGGCCTGGAAGACAGGGGAGTTTATGACGTTTTCACTAATTCAACATCTACCATGGTGCAGACCTAAAATTCTCCACTGCCAATATCAGTTCTCTGAAGACTGAACCACTCATACCTGTGAAGAAAGCAAAATGATAGTTCCAAAATCAATAATCTGAAGCAGTATTCCCAAGATCCAGAAGCAAGGCTAAATTGATCATTTAAGAGAAAACATTTGAAAATGTACGGCATGTAATGGCACTTTGGAACTAGTTACTATTTTTATTTTAGAAATATGTGCAAATTCAACTAAGGTTCCCAAAGGCCTAAATTTTAAGGCTGAGTTGAATTTTAATTGCTTACTAACAACATTACGTAATTCTCTTATTAATCTTCTCTCAAAACAAGCTTACCCATGAGATATATTCCGAAGCCAGCTTGTGTAAAATTAATATTTTTGAAAATGAAAATATATTTGATTTCCTAGCTGGAGTTAACCTCTTCTATACTGAACGATGTATTATGCAGTGTTAGAAAATATGACTGTCCCGTTCTGCAAATAGATACAGCCCTTCTTGTGATTACATCAAGCCTTCCTCTGAAAGTGATGTACCAGAAGAAGATTTGGGGCCAACATTAAGACAGCAGAATCTATAGTCTAAAACTGTATGTTTAGTATTTTATTTAAAGTGTTTACATGTGTATGATCTATACAGGGGTGCTTGATACAGTACACAACACACAGGTAAATATTTTATCTTAGCCAAACACAGCTAGCTGAAGGCAAAACGCATGCTTGGTGAGCTATTAAAAGAAAGATATCTGTAAGCAGGCCTGGGGCGTGTACATTCAGTGATTTTTACATGTACAGTGATTTTTCTAATGATAAATGTCATATTTCACATTCAGAGCATATATTATTCTGTCTATTGAAAGCCTTGTCAGTTCTCTTTTGAATGGCAAACCGCACATGCTTGAACTATCACAATGGCAAAGCTGAGCATAATAACGGGACACAAACTGCGGGGGCAAAGGCTCTAGCCTAGAGGAGCACTTCCGCATGCCAGGGTTAGACATTGCCTCATCTGAGTGCAATTGTACCCTAACACATATTTAAGAATTGAATAAGTCAGTTATTATCATGTTCACTTTTATGCTCAGCTGTTGCTGTAGGATATAGTCTTCTGCCACTTATGTGCTGCCCAGATGCAGTTATTTTTAGGCATTCATTTTGTAAGGTTTCAGACATGTTAAGCACAGGAAGGTGAAATATATAGTACAGCTAAAATGAAAAATATTATGCATATTTTACTGACACTAAGTACTGGAGATCACCTGTGGGTTCAAGGATTCAGTGTTCATGGCTCCACATTTTCAATTAAAATCTTCTACTTCCTTTTTAATTCCCTTTTGTCAAAGCCTCACAAAATGTCAAAGCATGCAGGATTTTTTTCTATTTTTTATTTTATTTTATCTGTGACTACATACCTTGTAGTTATAGTGCAGTCCAGTTCTGGGTACCATTTATCCTGATAAAATGACAGGAAAAAACAGCATGCAAAACCTTCCTGTGCTGGTCTTATTTGCAGTGGTCCTTGATCTGATCAGCAGTTTTCACATCCCCTTCATTTTCTGTTTGTTTGTGAAAGATATGAAGTGACAGTTTATTCTCAGTATAGGGAACAACCTGAACTCTTGATGAAGCTCTAGGAGGGGTTTCTGCTAAACAGTATCCAAGATTTTTAGTGGAAGGTGTCCCTGCCCATGGCGGAGGGGGCGTGAGGGGGGCAGAATTAGGTGATCTTTAAGGTCCCTTTCAACACAAACCATTCTATCTATCATTCTGTTATCCAAACAAATAAAAAGCTGTGACATATACATTCCGCATACATATGGATACAAGCCAAAGTGAAGTAGATTTTTTGGTTGCTTGTTTCTAAAAATGTGGGAGATTGAAACTAGCATGTTAATTTCATGAGTTCTTTTTACATAGTTTGCTATGATTTTGGACAAAATAAGCAAACGTAGTCTTCAGAGAATTTGATGGTCCAGTGAAAGATTCACTCCTGAGTTAGCTTTCATGCTCCCAAGAAAAGTAACTTAAAAAAAAAATAAAAATAAAAAAGTCAAAATATATAAAACCACACAGGTGACTGAGAAGTTTTTGTTCAAACTATACTTATTTGTTTGGAAAATCCATTTAAGCAAAACAGATACTTGTGAAATTGTCTTGTTTTGAAATTCATCATGTAGGGTTAAGATAAAGACATATTTGAATTTCAAATACATACAAATAGATTTGTGTATCCGTAAAAAGTGTCCCAATCCTACAGGAACTTCAGAGGAAGTTTCACTCATGTATGTCAGGGAGGGATTTACTACATAGGTGCTGCATGATTATGACAAAGAAATGAATCTTTTTCCTGACTCCCATTGACTAATTAATGGAATTCCATTAACTTATCTGTAAATTAATAGTAGCAATCTTAATACTTTGTCCAAGTGCAAAAGTGAGACCTGGTGACTGAAGTAGAGATTATAGTGATGTACAAGTCATGCTTAATCTTAGCAAGGCCAGAGTTTCTTTTTGTAAGTCAGTGGCACAGTTAAAAGATTCCTGGAGTTGTAGTACAGTCTTCAGTTTTAATAAATACTAAAGCCATCAAAAATAATAACTTGGTTCTTTTTCATATTATTGGTGCAGGCTGCTATCCAACACTAAGCTTCTGTAGTAGGCTGCCTTCAATTATTAAGCAGTAAGAGGTGGCAGGTCTTTATAAGGAACAGAGATGAAAGAGAATACTTTGCTTTACTACAAGATGGAAAAGACATGTTGCTGAACATAATGAACTGTATACTATGTGGAGTACATCATAATGGGCTCTTTATTTGGGTTACATGTGGAAGATGAAACAAATATGTTCATACATTCCAGAGACATCTTTTCAAAACTTCAAACCACCTCATTTCATTCACTTTGGATAATATTTTACATCTGACAAAGCATAGGATCATTTAGCAGATTAGGTCACATTGCCTATTTGAAGCTTTTATGGATTATTCAAAGGAGAGAGTCTTACATGTTCTGAAAAATGTAAGTAAAAATAAAACGTGCATGATAAAAACTCTGGCTCAGTTCTGCAACCTTACTTAGGTAAATCTGACAGTAACACTTAGCAGAAAGCCACTGCTACGGGAATGAAAGCTACTCATACCCTTGCCTAAATGCAAGGATTGCACAGACTGCAGCTGTCCTTAGGCAGGTATGCTCTTCTGCCCTTCTGTGAGTACAGTGGCGGTAACAGTATTTGTGCACCTCCCTTTCCAGATGGCTATTTGTACAGCTGTGGATAAGTAGAAAGCACCATAAAAATAAATAAATAAATAAATAAATAAACATAGGGCAAATCTTCAGTGGTGTGTGCTTGATAAGATACTATTTACTTCAGTATGATTGACAATTGACTACACCATATGCAAATTAGAAGATATTTTTCGCCCATGCGACTTAAAAGATTAACTGAAAACAATCTTATTGAGCAAATTGGGAAAAAAAAATGCACCATCTTCAACATTTCTGAAGTGTTTTGACTCTAAATCTTCATAAAAATTACACGTTTTAAGTTTTACTTCAATAGCACAAGATGATAGCACAAAATACAGATATTTAATAAGTCTTACAACTGTGTCTCATGTCTAGAATGTGATTATAAGAGTTGGCCAACTGCAGCATGATGTAGACATTAACTGTGGAAGATACAGATGGTTTCTGTTTAGCACTTGTTTATAATAATGAAGTGTAAGTGAAGTTGCATTTTGTACTGCATGCTAAACAGCTGCATAAGAGCCAGTAAGAAATCTAAAACCAAGTATGATTTAAATTATAACATTGCTTTGCTTTTCTCAGAAACAGCCATTGAAGTGGAGAATGTTTTGATTACTTTAACTTTATGTCACTTATACACTTGTTTTTAACTTGGTTTTCTAGGACAGTTAGGTTTTGCAGCTCATGCTTTTCTTGTCTGTCATTGTGTTCCCCTCTCATCCACCAACTGACTACTTGCAATGGAACATGGTGAGAGCAGAAGTCTCGGATATTAAATGCCATATTTTGTTAAAAGAGACAGATGAGCAGCAGAACAACTTAAATGTTAAGATGATGGAAAAGCAGGAAGAGCTCATCCATTTTATACTCAGTTTTTTGAGCAATCTGTCCATGCATCATCATTCCAGATCAAGTACAGTATATGATTTTGTCCCTTCCAACCTCATCCATTCTGTGATTTTATACTGCTGGTATCGGCAATGGAAAACCATAGTCAAGATGAGAGGCTCTTGAGACCATCACAATATGGGGACAGATAACAGGAATTGGTTTACTTCATTGTACAAGATGTGGCCAACAAGAAATTATATTTGGTTGTTCTGCTGCTCACGGAACAACTTTACATTCCTACCTCTTCCCACAACAAACTTCTGATAGCTGAAGCAGCCAGAGATGCAAATATGGCATTTTTACTCTAAGCTTGTCAGAATACATCCAGCTGAGTACACTAAGTGTTCAAATAAGCATTCAAATAAGAAAAGCTGAAGATTAGCAAATAATTGATTCTCTGGCATTTGGAATTCAGAGCTGGCTACACCACATTTATTGTTCACATCACATAAATATTAATTCACTCTCAGAATCTCTTTTGGAGTGTACAGGTTTGTCTTGAAACAAAATCAGATTATGGATATGGCTTGCTCAAAGACCTCTTCTAAAAGGCAACTGGAGTAAGACTTAAGATGGTTAACCTGCCATCAGCTTCCACAACTCAACAGCTTAGTCATGGGGTGTTCCACACTCAGATTCTCCCATGCACAGGGGCATGCAGCACAGTTTTGTATTATAAAATCACTGCCCCAGTAAGCTGTAATACAGCTCTCTCACTACTTCAGGTAATTGAAACTAAAATTCCTCTCACCTTAACTATGTTTTATGGCCTTATAGGGATCTGAAGAGACCAAGGGCCAAGTGTGGACCTTAATTTTTATGAACCTTCTCTGGCTTTATATTTAGAAGACACTTTTTATCATAGGGGTGCCCTGCTACCCTGACATTTAATTATGTAAAAAAAGTGCAAGAAATTTGAGGGTTAAATATTTTTTACCTTTCTTCCCTCCTCCTTCCAAAATGGAAGGGAAGAGATAACAAGAAGCAATTCTTTCCTGCATGTGACAGCTGAAATGTTTAAAGATGCAGAGCAGTTTTCAAACTACTCTGAACAGAATCAGACATGTACTAAGTCCCACCTCTCCCCATAATATGTTTTACTTTACTAAAGCAAGACATAAATTTCATTCTTTTCCATTACTATGGCTCCACAGGATCTAGAATGTGTTTTTGTAGGTGCGGGCAGATAGCTGCCTTAAATTAAATTTTTAACTCTGCATAAACTCCATAACTCCTTTATGTAGGAGAATACACTTTGGCATGTATGTGTACCTGCACTCTTAAGGTCTTTGTCAGCAGTGTGACAGGAGCAGGACTGAGGTACCTTATTAGAGCTATGTGAAAGACCATATCTACACAACATTAATCTCTCTTGTGGCTTGTCTGACCCTAATGCAACAAATAAGTTAAGAAATGAAATAAAACCCAGCTAGGGCTAAAAGAAAATTCATAAAGTGGGGACACTCCATAATAAGTGTCAAGAATGGAGCAGGTGACAGAGTTTTCTACTTGCTTATCCTCTTCTTGTTTTTGTGGATTATCATTCTTTAACGGGTCTAAGAAGACAACAGCAGAATTTATTATTAGTGAGGGTTTTGTTTTTCTTCTGTTGGCAAAGATGGACTCTGATGATTCATTATTACTTATGTTACTGTTACCTTCCAACAGCAAATGGCATTACTAATGGTTAAAGTGAATTTATTCTAAAATGTTTGTAAAGGATGAATGAAAAGACTGATAAAACTATGTAAGTGATGTAGCTGAATATTTCTGGGTATTATAAGCAACCAGCAAAGGAAGATCCTTCCAAACAGAATTGCCCTTAGAAAGAAGTTCTGTAGGTTATAAATTTTTAAGCCATATTCAATGGAATAAAACTCTGCCACTTCATAATTCATTGTTTTTCTTTGTTAACCCTGAGATTGATTCTCCTTCAGCTGTCATTGTTAACAACTTCCTCATACAGAATTCGGATATAGCACTAAATTGCAATTTGAAGGCAGCACACAACAAGATATGTATGAAGTTCTCCTTACCTTCAGAGACACTGAAATGTATTTCCTTTCCATTCCTGTATTTGTGATTTTCTATAACAAAGTCTTTCACTTAATGATAATCCTTTGCAATATCCTTTTTCCTACAAATAATATTGATGTGACACTAGCTACTTTCACTTTTGTGCACACATAAGAACCAAGACATTTTTTTGTTAAAGAAACAAGATTTTTTTTGTCAACCTTCACCTAACCCCTACCTTCCCTCTACCTTTCTCTCTCCTTCCTCTACCTGAATTCTTTACTGTCACAGTATTGGTTAGCAGGGCAAGCAATTCTAATATTTAAATCTTCTAATAAAGATTTAATAAAGAAAAAGATGTGAAGGACGGTAATTAAATCAATCAAAGTGTAAACTGTTAAGTAAGGTGTTCATCTTGACTGTCACCAGGTATTCTGGTTTGGTTAAGGTAATCCTAAAACACAAGAAGCACTTGTGTTATGCTACATTACACCAGGATTTTAGCAAGACACAAGATTTTCCTCTTTCCTTCTCTCATATAACTGGTTGGAGACAAAACCTACTCCTAGCACTGCAGCAAAGGGAGGTATCTTCAAATCTAATTGTGTGATAAAAAGAAGGGTCCACAAGCTCCAGCATTAATCCTGCACAGGGTCCCATAGCCCAGTGCAGGGTGTATTTCTACCTTGTAGGATGTCTTTAAGAGAAAGTGTAAAAAAAACATCACACTGAACATTACCTGTGGTTTTTATTCCCTTTCCTACTGTAAAGTCTTTGTGGTGAACACACTCTCTTCACTCTACCATGTACCCATTTAATAACCTTCCACCTGACTCTGACAGGCTTCCTGCTAACAGGCAGGCACTCTTTGGGTACCCCCAAGCCTTAGCTTCAGTCTAAACAGGCATTTCTGAAGAAAAAGAAGAAGAAAAACAGGAGTAGCAGCACAAACATCAGTTTCTGTCTCCTGTCTTTTACTTACAATTTTGTCTAGAAGGAAACATGGGCAGAGCAAATTAGGAGGCATGCTGAGGCCTGGCAAACCAGCTTTGTAAAATACTGATTTTAATGACTTGCTGAATATTGGATGAGACCTGTAGTACAGAAACCTTGGCTAGCTAATTTTTCTATTATTTTTATTTTTTATTGAAGAGAATACTTTCAAAAATATGAATATGAATAGTTTTGGAAATGAAATTGATACACGAGCAAAGGGTACAGTGATGTTCAAGATAAAGTTGAAATTGCAGTCATGCTAACATCCTCTCAAAGAACTATACTCACTAGATCCTTTCTCAGAAACATGATGGGTGGTGTGTGAAGGCAACAAGGGTATTTGGGATGCTGAAGTTTATTCTTTTCAGCTCAGTGGATGCCCTGCAATTGTCATGAATTCCCTTCACAGAATCTTTATTCATCGCCTTCAGACAAGGGTTGACAGACAGTCTCCTCATTATTCTTTCCACTGGCAAAGCAAAATTTCTGACATACGAACTATATCCCCTTTAAATTTCTATCTTTCAGTAGACCTTGAGCTTAGCCTTTTTTTTTTTTTTTTTTTTTTTTTTTTTTTTTTGTTCCCCTGACCTTTATAGGGAGTTTTATGTTTCTTATACAGTAGAGGGCTATACAGAAAATCATGTCTCTTCCCTGGGAGTGTGAAGCAGTGTCCTGGGTTTGGTTGGGACAGAGTTAATTCTCTCAATGGAAGCTGTTATTGCACTGTGTTTTGGATTTAGGATGGAAATAGTGTGGATAACACACCAACTAAACAACTCAGTCTAGGACTTTTCAGCTTCTCACAGTGCCCTGCCAGCAAGAAGGCTGGGGGTGTGCCAGGAGCTGGGAGGGGACACAGCCAGGACAATTGACCCAGACTGACCAAAGGGCTATTCTGTACCATCGGATGTCATGCTCAGCAGTAAAAACTGAGGGGGAACTGGCCAGTTCCACGCCCAGGGGGCGTGGCTGCTGTTTTTCTTTTATTTGTGTGCTTTTTTTTTTTTTTCTTTCTTTCTTATTAAACTGTCCTCCTCTCTCTCAATCTGCGAGTTCTCACACTTTTACCTTTTTCGATTCTCTCCTTCATCCCATTGTGGGGGAGTGAGCAAGCAGCTGTGTGGTGCTCAGCTGCCTGCTGGGTTAAACCACAACAGGCAGTCACAAGGGAAATAATTTTTATTAACTTTAGCCCTGGGAAAACTCTGGAAGAAATGTGAAAATGCAGTCTGCTCTGTACAGGCAGAAATTCTGAGATCCAAGCATGCTTGGTACAGGACACCATAAAAATACAGTTATCCAGTTGCAACAAGCACCTACTAGGTGTTTTTCAGAGATTTTAACTTGGTAAAATTTGGGTCTTATTGGCCAAAAAGCTAAGAAAAAACACTCTCAAGTGAAAAGGACCAAACTCTGCCCCAGAAAATAGAGTGAGATTTCTTAGTTAAACCCAAACTAGTATTTTAATTCTTGAATAGTTTTAGTTGAATCTTTTGAAATAAATAGCTAGTACAGGCACAGGAATCTTTAACTCAACTATGTAATTTAGGTAAACTTGTAAATGATTGAAAACAAAATCTTTTGAGGGAAAATAACACCAAGTAAAAGTATCCCTCTACTCAAACATTGAAGATGAAATTGTCACCTTACTTTCACCAATTAAAAGCTGATGTAATTGCAGTTAGTTAGATTTGACATTAAATAACTGAAAGCAAAATCTGATCATGGTAATTCAAACGGTTTTAAGTGATTTGTCAAGATGAACCAACTAAGATGATTTTATATCTGTTATACTTTTACATAGTGAGATTTTTCTTAATTGAGAATTCTTAAGATGCAAAAGTCATGTTTAAGAAATTAATACATATGTGTGTGTGTGCCTGTACATTCACAAATAATATAGTGTTCTACTCTTATATTACCAATGCATCACTAATCTACACAGTAAGAAGAAGAAGAAAAAAAAAAAAAGACAAAATAACGATAATAGAAACAAAACACACATCACTTTCTGTTCCATTTCCCAGAAGAAAAGTTCTGATGTGCAAAATACATCATAGACAATAGCGGGAGAAAGAAAAATATTTTAAAGTTGTCTAAGGGGTAGTATGAAAGCCCTCCATTTTGTGATTAAATTTAAGTTTAGGAGTGACGTTTGATAGATTTTGAAACTCTGCCCAATCAGACTGGTTAAGTTTGTGAAAGGTTGCTTGTCAAATGCTAGTCAGTGATACAAAAACAGACAGCCAGTAAATCATCCTTCCAATATAAACATCAACTAAAAATAAATAAATGTCTGCAGCAGAATGTCAGCTTGATTCTCCATTAAGATGAATCTTACAAACAATGAAGCAAACTCAATAATGAATAAATCTGTAAAAAGAGACAGTCACTCATGGCCAAATTAGGAAAATGTTAGTAAAACTAGGGAACTGAATAGTCAACAAGAAAATAAATAAACAACTAAATAAAAGACAAAAAAAAAAAAAAAAAAAGCTGACCTTTATAATAAAAATTGATGCAACTTATTTTTTTTTCTTCTAACTATAATTCCGATCAGTACTTGTTCTTCATGGTGTTAATCACTATAAACGTGTATACTGAAAACAGCTCCCGCCAAAGTGGTGTGCCTTTATTCTAATCTGAAAAAAAAAATAACATACAGAGGACAAAATGACACAGGAAAGAAAAATAGAAATGCAATAGGTTAAATGAGAGAAAATCAGGTATAAAGAAAATAGGCAGTGAACAAATTACACTCACTAGTACAGAGTTCCTAAGCTTTACAAGTTTTACTGAATCTTTCCACTAGGCTTAAAAATGAATGAGAAAAAAAAAATGTAATTAAGATAGATGATAGGTTATATAGCACAGCATCTGAACTTTAACTAGAGCAAGTTATTGGCTGTGTTATTTAATTTAAAAATTAATTAAATGGGAAAATTATATGGAAAACACAAAAGAGAAAAACAGGAAATGAAAGACCAGAAGCCACATAGCTAGAAGGGAGATGGACGGTGTGCATTAGGGCAGCACAACCAGCAGCAGGGGCAGAGAGAGTGAAGGGCAGTGAGAATTGTGCAATGATGCTGAAACCCGCAGTGAGACTGAGCACAGGCAGCAGCAGGAGGCAGAGAGCAAAGGGGAGGAAAAGGTCAGAGATGATAGAGACAAAAATTCCCTGGATGCTTTAAATTCCTACATTTTATCTTATTTTATTTTATTTTATTTTATTTTATTTTATTTTATTTTATTTTATTTTATTTTATTTTATTTTATTTTTTAAGTCTACATTGAAGCAAAGATGTGAAGACAAGCAGCTTGGAATGTGCCAAGCATCCATTGCTCACACTGAATTTATTTAAAATCCCACGTACTCTCTGCTTTCAGAATCAGGCTTCTGATGTCTAAATGGCTAACCAGACATGTTTAGGAAGGAGGGCTTGGTAATTTGGTGGCCAAACTTTGCAGATCCTGTCCTTCTTTGAAACCTCATGGAAGTGAGATATGGAATCCATTATGAATCCATGACCTACAAACCGTAATAATGTGCAAAATGGAAGGAATAGAAACCTAAGCACAGACTTCCAACGTACCAACACTTTAGTAGTGGGTACAGTGGTGTCTGCTGAATCTTCAGAGGCCCGTTACCACACAGACTGGAGTACATTTCTGCTAGCCTTTTTATCTAAGGTGTACCGTTCCTGTATGAAAGGTCTTGTGCAGGAGATAATGACTCTGCACACACAGATACAAATGCAGGATTCAGCCCTGGTTTTGTTTCCCCCTTGTTTTTTGTTTATTTTTTTGTTTGTTTTTCCCTCTCAAATTGGTGGAATATGAAATTCACATTTGATATTCATGGGCAGGGACACCTGCAGAGCCCTTGAAAGACATATAACTAATTTGTGTGGTTTTTGTTGTTGTTGTTGTTGGTTTTGTTTTGTTTTTTCAATTTGAAAAAGCAAACAAGCTTTTCTCAAATATTCCCTTTACAGCCAACACAACGTTTGATTTTCCTGAGAACTCCCCAAACGCGCAGAGACATTACACAGAGTCGGTTTTATTTTTTTTATTTCTTGTCGTATCCTCCCCCCTTAACCCCCACCCCCAAAGTCTCTCCTGCCTTTCCCCAAAGTCAAACGTTTTCGGGCAGTGTTCCACCACCACCACACTCCAGTACCTTCCACTCGCGGTCCCACCGCCTCCAAGGCACCCCCGGGTCGCCTCACGCGGCTCCCCCGGGGCGGGCCGGGGCTGCGGGCGGAGCCTCCCGCCGCCAATGCAGGCCGCGGGGCCGCGGCGCCTGCGCTGCTCCGGCTGCGAGCCCCGTCCCCGGCCTGTCCTCCGCTCTCTTCTCGGGTCCCGTCCTGCCGAGCCATGTGGAGCCGCTACCGGGTGGCCGGGGGGCTGCTGAGCCGCGGCCGGTGAGGGTGGGGAAGGAGCTGGGGGGAGCGGGAGGGAGGCAGGGAGGCTCCGGCTGCGGTCGTGTTTTCAGCGGCTTGCCCTCCGCTGCCCTCACCCAGCACGGGGAAAGGCCTCGCTCCCTGGTGCGGTTGCTCCCATCAGACGGTGTTTGCTTTAAAGAGAAGTGTTGTTTCAGGTCTCTGAATCAGAAGTCGTGGAGGTGGAAGAGCGTTTCTGCCAACGAAAGAGCGCTGCAGTACAGGGTAGGAGAGCAAATCCATGGCTTCACTGTACGTCAGGTAGGCATTGCCTTTTCTTTGCGTTTTCTCTTGGTGGGGAAGTGTCACAAGGAGGCCAAATGCCTGCACACAGTGCAAATATTTACATAGATGCTTTGGTTAGTCTTTAAAAACTGATACATTAGTTTCTTATATTTATCCGTCTGCAGCTAAGTTCTCTGGATATCATTAACACATGATCCTGTAGGGACTTTGTTGTCATAGAGTAAATGATGCACTGTAGGAGTATGTGTGTCTGTCACAAATGTTAAATGTTGTGTGGTCTTCTAAAAGTATGGGCAGATAATTGACGCTTCACTGTGTGTTGTTTCATAGAAGACATTAAATTTTATTCCCAGAGTTGCTTTTGATTGCCTTGTTAACAACTTGCAATAGCAGTAATATGTGGAATTTCTTTTTACTTTTAAAGAAAAAAAGCAGAAGCAGAGAATGAAGGTAATCTGCAAACAGTTATTGGTAGCAACAGAATTAGTAGTAGAATTGAGTTCCTTGATTCCTTGGTTTTTCTTTTGCTGCCCTAGCCACTGATACTTGATATGCCTTCTCTTTTAATTCACTATCAGTTTTTTTTTTGTCTTAATATCTATACTGGAAGGGTATAGTTCTCTGATTTTAGTATAGTTTATTTGTTTTTATTTATATACAGTTGTGTTTTTTTTCCATAAAACATAGAAACAAAGACCTTATGTAATACTGTATATGGTGTCATTATGTACAGGATCAACAAACTGATCATTGCTATATTATTCTTAATTTATTTGATCTTATGGCAGACACACTCTAATGTAGATGTTTTCTTCTAATACAGGTGACAGCTGTTCCTGAGTTGTTCCTGACTGCAGTCAAGCTTAGTCATGACAGTACAGGAGCCAAATATTTACATGTGGCTCGAGAGGACTCCAATAATCTATTCAGGTAAAACATTAATGTATGTATAGCACATTCCATCTCAGCATCAACTTGTGGTTTATAAACTGTAATTCAACTTTGTAACTGGATTTTTCTGTAATAACAAAGATAGTACTTACTTTGTGGAACTTCCTTAGAATTATTCATGTTGGAACAAATGTTTTGAGAGCTGTTGTTAAATATGCTGCTCAAAACAGGGTCAGCATTTAACTCAAATGAAGTTCTTCTGAAATTTATTCAGGTAGGCCCTGAAAACTTCCAAAAGCAGAGATTCTAAAACCTCTGTGGGTAACTTCTTATCAGTGTTTGACATACCATATGTGGATTATTTTTTTTCTTCAATACCAAGTTGGAACTGTCTTTGTTTTTATTTATGAATGTCATCACATAGCCTTCTCTTGTGTGTACCTATGGAAAGAACCTGTCTCCATCAGAACCTCATTGTATGTATTGGAAGGCAGCAATTAGACAAGATTCCCATGTCTTCTGGTACACTCAGTCTACCAGATTAGTTGGGAATAGCTGGTCCTTGGTGAAGCCATAATTAGAGACAACCTTGGTTGGCTGTCTCTAATCACCTTCTCTTCTGTCTGATTCCACGTAACTTCTGGGAGGATCTCTTTTATGGTTTTACCAAGCACTGAGGTGAGATTGACTGGTCGGTAGCTCCTGGATAGTTCCTTATTACTATTTTTAAAGAGTAATATTTTTCCTTATTTCTCTTTTTAAAAATGGGTGTGATATTCCCCTTTCTTGAAGTGTGATAGACTCTGCTTCTTTGCTCTGACTTTTCAAATATCACCATATTTGATGTGAGAGTGGAGAGATATTTGGTGGAGAGTGGCTTAACAATGGTCTGCCAGTTTCCCTCAGGACACTGGGATGCCTCTCATCATATCCTTTGGAGTCATGGATGTTCAGGTTCCTCTGAACTTGATCTTCTCTTACGATTTCCTGCCTTGAGGTGCGGGAACATGAGAGGTGTGGGAAGAGTGCTTGCCCTTGAAAACAGGCAAAAAAAATTGAGTACCTTAAGCTTCTCTATATCAGTTGCCACTAATTCTCCTGTCTTATCAGTGGGGTGCATTTTCTTTAGTATTCTTGTTCTGATCAGTGGGCTTGTATTCTTCAAGTTCCTTGCCAAATTCAGCTCCAGTTGTGCTTTAGCTTTCTTTATTCCACCCCTACGTTCCTGACCAGCATCACTATATTATTCCCAGGGTATGTGTTCCTGCTTCCACTGCCCATGCATTTCTATCTTCAGTTTGATCAGGAGGTCCTTCCTCAGCCATGCAGGTCTCCTGCCTTCCCTTCCTGATTTCCAGCACATGGAAACTGAGAGCTCTTGCGTTCCAAGAAAGAGTGCCTTTAGGAGCTGCCGTTTCTTTCTGCTCTTTTTATCCCTGAGGAAGTTTTCCCAGGTAGTCCCATCCATTAACTCCTTAAACAACTGAAAACTTGCTCTCCTAAAATTCAGGGTCTTGTGTTTACTGGACTAGCCCATATCCCTCAAGATCGTAAATTCCACCAGACGTAATCACTGTAGCCCAGGCTGTCACCTTTCTTGACTTCTGTAATTAGTTCACCTGTGTTGGTAAGCAGTGGGTCAAATAATGCTGCCCTGTGGTCATGCTGTCTGTCACCTGGATTAAGAAATTATCCTCAGTGCGCTCCAAGAATTTCCTGAGCTGCTTACAGCTTGCTGTGCTGCTTTTCCAGATACCAGGTTGATTGAAGTCCCTCAGCAGGATCCTAAGAGCAGGATGCTTCCTGTACTTTAAGTAAGAATGCTTCATCAGCATCCCCCCCTTGATCAGATGGCCTGTAATAAACACCAGCCATGAGGTTTCCTTTGTTGGTTTGGCCTCTGATTTTTCACCCGTAAGCTGACAACCTGTTTTTCATTGCTGTTTTTCAAAGGCAGCTCCATGCATTCAATTCTTTTTTTTTTTTTTTTTTTTTTTTTTTTTTGTGTAAAGGGCAACCCTCATACATCTCCTTTCCTGCCTGACACTTTTGAATAGTTTATAGCCATTGATTGTGTGCTTCAGTTGTCCCATCAACTCTACCACAACCACTCTCTCAATCTCCCTCCTCAAAGAAAAAGGAGGAGGCAATACAATGGAAAGAGCTCAAGGGTTGAGATAAGGGCAGGGAGATCACTCACCAATTACTGTCTTAGGCAAAACAGACTTAGCATAGGGAAATGGATGTAACTTACTGCCTATCACTAGCAAAATAGAACAGTGAGAAACTAAAAGCAAAGTAAAAACACCTTTTTACGCCCATCCACCCTGTTCTATGTCCTCCCCCTGAGCCATGCAGGGGAATGGGAAATGGGGGCTGCGATCAGTGCTCCTTCACAGTCTCTCCCTCATGGCCCCTCTCTGTCCCTGCTCCACGAAGGGTCCCTCCCATGGGATGCCGTCTTTCCCAAACTGAGCCTGCAGGGGCTGCCCACAAGCAGCAGCTCTTCAAGAACTGCTCCCACATGGCTCTGTACCATGGGGTCCATCCCCCAGGAGCAAACTGCTCCAGCACAGGTCACCCACGGGCAGCAGCTCCCCCCAGACCCTCTGCTCCTGCATGGGCTCCTCTCCATGGGCCGCAGCTCCAGCCCGGGGCCTACTCCTGTAGGGGCTCTCCATGGGCCGCAGCCTTCTCCAGGCCACATCCACCTGCTCCACCAGGGGCTCCTCCACGGGCTGCAGCGTGGAGATCTGCTCCATGTGGGACCCATGGGCTGCAGGGGGACAGCCTGCTGCACCAGGGGCCTCTCCACAGGCCATAGGGAAACTTGTGCTGTGTACCTGGAGCACCTCCTGCCCTCCTTCTGCACTGACCTTGGGGGCTGCAGGGCTGCTTCTCACTTCCCTCTCCCAGCTGCTGTTAACACAGTAATTCTTTTTTCCCTTCAGTCTGCTCTCACAGAGACCCAACCAACATCACCCATGCTGGTTCTGGCCATGCTGGCTCTGGCCAGCAGCAGGTCCCTTTGGAGCTGGCTGAAGCTGGCTCTGATCTGACATGGGGCAGCTGCTGGACTCTTCTCACAGAAGCCACTGCTGCAGCTCTGCTGCTACCAAACCCTTGACAGATAAACCCAATACAAAAGAGAGAGAGAAAAAAAAAAAAAACAACAAACAAAAAAACTATTTTTCAGCTACTAAACTGAGTAGTAGGGGGGAAAGACTGTATTTCCCAGTAGGATGTAAATCTAACTGTTGATATTGGCTACTGTTGTAGGTTTATGAATTACTTTAGTTACACAGGTTGTCTGCTGAGCCACTTCTGGCTCTAGCGTTTAGTTACGTGCTGAAATATTTTGCGCTACTTACAGAAATAGAAGTGCAGAAGTGTTACCCCTTCTAGCAGCGATGGCTGAGCACTCAACTCAGTCCTTCATAAAAGCTCAGTAACTCTGCATCCCACTGTAAATCAGGTTAGTTACTAGACAGTGACAATATTTCCATAAATCTAAGCTGCAGATGGGAGGTGGGGGCACTTCTCATCGCAAATAAATGTGTTCATCTCTGTGCTGTCTGTCTTACAGTATACAGTTCCGAACCACTCCAATGGACAGCACTGGGGTCCCGCATATCCTTGAGCACACCGTGTTATGTGGTTCTCAAAAGTATCCTTGCAGAGATCCATTCTTTAAAATGTTAAACAGATCGTTGTCCACTTTCATGAATGCATTCACAGGTGAGCCTGAAGTAAATAATACTGTTTAAAATTAATATGGTTTTACTGCAGCAGAACTTTCTGTTGGTTCTCTTTATTTTCCCTTTGGAGAGCCATTATTAAGCGTGAATGAGAGACTCAAAATTTTGAGTGAGGGATTAAGAAACTAACAAGGCAAGGCAACAAAGTAAATCTTGTTTGTTTGGCAGTTACAAAGGCCCAGCAGAGCTGGATTTTTATAGTATACTGTAAGACATTTAAATTTTTGTATGTTTGGCCAGCACAAAGTTTTCTTTACAAATAATTACTTCATATGTCAATTAGTAAATTTCTTCTCTTCCCGTTATTTATACTGATGAGTGATTAAATATGAACGAGAGTAAAATGCATCTCAGTTGTTGAAGTTCTGTTCTTTTACCTTTATTTGTACACAGCTAGTGATTACACACTCTATCCATTTTCAACACAAAATCGCAAGGATTTCCAGAATCTCCTGTCAGTGTACTTGGATGCAGCTTTTTTCCCATGTTTGCGACAACTAGATTTCTGGTAAGTTGTGGAGATGTATGCAAACTTTAGATCTAAAAAAGATTTTAAGACCAAAAAACAAAAACCTCTTGAACTCTCAAGCAACACTTCCTGTATTAATGTTTTTCAGGCAAGAAGGCTGGAGGTTAGAACACGAGAACCCAACTGATCCTCAGACACCTCTAGTCTTCAAAGGAGTTGTTTTTAATGAAATGAAAGGGGCATTTGTAAGTTTTGTGTGTTTGTTTTTTTTTTTTTTCCTTTAGATTTTCTACACAGCTTCAATTACAGGTTATCAACAGCATTATTGCACCAGAGATATCTGTTCTTCCTTTATGAATCTTAAGTCTTAGTAAAGACAAAACTGTTACATGTTTATTCTTGAAGGTAGCCCATTGAAAGCTTGTTTGCATATAGAAGAGAACCTTGTTAATGGGTATTATTGTAGAATTTTTCTTTTAAGTTGACATAACATAGCTAGTTTTATGAAAGTACATGGGTATCAAAATACTGCATAACAAAATGCTTATGTGGGGAGTTCTTGTGTAAGTTAGGACTGAGGTCTTATTGAGCAACTTTTATTTTTAAAATGTTTTGATGACTTGTACTAAAATGTGGTGTTTTCCTCTTAAGACAGATAATGAGAGGATATTTGCACAGCACCTGCAAAATAAACTCCTTCCTGATCACACTTATGGTGTAGTATCTGGTGGGGATCCGTTAAGTATTCCTGATCTTACATGGGAGCAGCTCAAACAGTTCCATGCCACACATTATCATCCAAGCAACTCCAGGTATCTGAAATTTGTGACTAATTTACTAGGTTATATAGTGACTTAACACTGTATTTATATCTCTGTGAGGGAACAGTGTTTCTGTACTCATTGTCAGCAATATAACCTGTACCCTCCAGCTTCAAAGCAAGGAATCACAGCTTCAAAGCAAGGAATTTGCTTTAGGAAGAAAAGTAAAAGGTGAATTGGAAGTAGGGACTTCTGAAGATACGTGGCTGATGGGCGTTTTCTAGACTCCTTGTGCCTGCTGGGTTATGAGGATTTGTTTGAAAGTTCTTATTTACAGATAATTTACCATGAACTTCTGTGGGTTGGGGGAAAATTGAACAAATACAAAAATACAAAATGGTAAGTATTTGGAAGTAATGGTGGAAAATTACCATACAAGCAGCACAGATGAGTCTAGGGGTTCCTAATCCCCTTCAAATCAACCCAGATTAAAAGTTAAAAGACATTACAAATGCATGGCTCTTTATTTGCTCCTGAATCACATTACTGTATTGGGCTCTAAATAACAGATATCCATTTGAGTTAGACACTAATTCTGTTGGTACTGATAAAGGTCATTAAGCTAAAAGTCAACTTACTTGAAATATGAGGGTGATGTGGAGGGAAATCTATAGTATTCTTTCTTCTGTACTAATTTTGTGGTTAATCTCTTAGTCTGATCATTTATGGAACATCAGCTTGTGATGTGATTGTGAATTTATCATCCTTTATTTTCTCATCATCTCAAGTATTCATTTGTATCTGAGTTTAGATTTTAATCAAGTAATTAATTAATTAATTTGCCTGAGATATACCCCATGCTCATATTTAATCCAATGGAAGTTAGCAATGCTTCTTGTAGGTACGACACTGTACTTCAGCAGTGACCTGCAGAACCCAGCCCTGTTTTATGGATAAATTGAGAAACATATCATAGTATTTTATACATTGTGTGAGGACCATAAGAATCTTGTCTTCTGAAACATTAGAGCGTTGGGATTCTGGTTTCAATTACTAGTATTTTTTTGTTACAAGTTTTGTATATTGCCGCAACTAACTGAATTCTAGTCTTTTGGACTCCAAAGAATAAAACAGAAGCTGAAAAGCGTTGTGAAATTTTACCAGCAGATCTGTGGGTTTTATGTATGTGGCAAAATGTGGTGGGTCTTAAAACTACAGACCTTACAAAGCATGTTGTCTTCTAGATGTAACTGAATCACTGGAAGTTACATGAAATTCAGAAGAAAAAAAAACACCATGAATAAATAAATACACATAAAAGCTGTTCCTACAGAGTTCCTGTAAAATCTGATGTTTAATATCAAACTTCCATTTCAAATGCAGATTCTTCACTTATGGTAATTTTCCACTGGAGCAACATTTGAAACAAATTCATGAGGAAGCGTTGGTAAAATTTGAAAGAATTGAATCGAAGACTGACATCCCAAAACAGAAACTCTGGGAAAAGCCTGTGAGTATTTAAAACAAATAAAGAATATTTTTTAAAGAAGTGCACATCCAATCTTGGAGTTGCAGAAACTGAGTATAACTGAACCCAACCTGCTGGGGTTATTTTGTTTGTTTAAAAGTGTGTTTGTGTGTTTAAAAAAAAAAAATAACAAAAAAAACCACACCACATCATTGTATACTTCTCAATTTCAGTAATAACTGCATACAGTTGTTTATTTTCAGTATTCAAATGTACTTGGCATTTGGAGAACAAGCATTTATCAATTTAAAGCATCTGGAGCTAGGTATTAAAAAAATATATTGATACTTATATTGTCAGCAAATGTATCCAGCAAATTTTACCTAAGATTCCAAACATTGCTGTTAAAATAACTTTTCCACTTCATTTATTTATATTCATTTCCTCCCTGGCTTGTGCAGGAGCTTAAGCTTTTCTTTGAAATCAAGCTTAGAGTGTTAATTATGGCCGGATTTTCTTGATCCTCTTCTCTATTTCTGCACTTGTAAAAAGTGAAAATACCACTCTTAGTTTTTCAAGATATACTGAGTAAATATCCCACGTTTATGTATTTATCTATGAGAATCTGTGAAATTATTTTAAATCTTGGGAAAGAAGATGCTATGAAGATACAGTCATTTTTTTATTTGTAAGTCTGATACAAGTTTAGTCTGCATCATATGTACTTATTATACTTTACAGCGAGAACACCGTGTAACATGTGGCTTAGACTCATTTGCTGCTGATCCTTCCAAGCAGACGACTGTCAGTGTCAGCTACTTGTTGACAGAGTAAGTCTATGAAAATAAAATTTTCAATCAAAAACTTGTTTTAGAACTTTCAGGAAGATGCAGGTGTACATAACTGTGCCCCCATCCCTCGTTGCAAATGTCACCTTCAAGTTAAATAATACTGTGGGTTAATACAAATCCTCCTTTAGTAAGTGAAAATTTAAGTACCAGGTAAAACATATCTTGTCCTTTTCTTTAGCAGGTAGAGCTGAGGATAATCAGCCATTATATTACAAAACTATTCATTGGATTAGGCTTTGGGAACACTGGCTTCTTGTCTTTGAACTTCCTTCAATGTGCAAGCTTTTTCGTATGACCCAAATTCTAACTTCATCCATCCTCATAGCCTAATTGAACTTGCAGAGCTTTACTGCTTGTTATGATGAGTAATTCAAGTTTATGAACACACAACATAAACCTGGAACTCTCTTGGTTTCCTAAATTTTGGTGTGGTGTTCATAGGAGGCAGTTATTTTTCCCTTGCCTCCCCTGTATTTTTTAGTAGAAGTAATTATTCTGAAATTAACTCGGTGTTTGGTGTGACGTATTTCGAGCTTGATGTTTTCTAAGAACTAATAATTTTTCTTCAGCATTACAGACACCTTTGAAACTTTCACACTAAACCTGTTGTCTTCGCTGTTGGTTGATGGACCAAATTCTCCTTTTTACAAAGCCTTAATCGAGTCTGGTGTTGGTACAGATTTTTCTCCTGATGTTGGGTAAGTGTTACAAGTTGCATTTCATCCCTATAAGCAGTATTGGAAGAGTTACAAATGAATATCAAGTTGGGAAAAGTCATCTCTCATGCAGGCAACGTAGGCCACACCAGATGAATCTTAAAGGTTTTTCCTGATGAACTACTATCAAGTGTAATTTTTGGCTTGTCAAAATAATTCAGTGGAAGCTGTGTTAGTGATAACAGTAGTACAGCTTTGTTTAATGTTTATCAGCAAGAAAAATGCATAGATAAGAGCACGCTATGCTTTCAGTGTGCTAGTTGCTTGGAGTGTTTCGATCTTGTGCGTTTAGTATTACTCAGAAAACTGTTAAAATTAGTTCTTGCTCTTACTGCGTACTGTTACATTTGCTCTTTTGCTTTAATCCTGTGATTTAGTAGTAGGTAGGTTTGGCATAAATGTGCTTTTGTACAATTAGGTGATACTAATTTGCCACTGCCAGAATATGAAAGGATATGTCTGCCAGTATTGATTTGTTCAAATTGTAGCTTTTGCAAACAGTCTTCTGAGCTAGCTCTCCACTGCAAACTAGATGGGTGGATTCTCTTAACCTAACTATAGGCTCGGTTGCTCATTATAGTTGGACTTCAGTGTCGGCAGAAAGAAAGAATCACTTTCAGGGCGTGATTCATCTGACTAATTTTAAAATCGAGGATGACAAAAATCATGCTTTGTCTCTGCTGTCTCAGATGTTTGAGTGGGAAACTTAAACATACTAATCTAGTATGTTTGTAATGCCTTGGGGTACTCTACATGGCTTGAAATCGTCTCTATTGGGAATGCTACAAGACCTGCGTCATGAATTCCAATGCTATGTATACATCTTAATACCACAGGGCATTATATCTGTTTTCAACCAGTGAAGTAGTGATTCAGTTGTTTTATAGTTCCTCAGTTAAGCCTTTTTTGGGCTAACTATACTAATTTGGTGTTGATTTATGGAGTGAATTGTCTACTATGCATTAATAACTCTGCAGATGAATCAATATAAAGACAAATTTTGAGTCCACAGATCCTTAATTTGACATCTGAGTCTGTCATTGAACCCTTCTGTAGGTTTTAGATGTGGAATAGTGAATGCTTAGCGTTGAACACCTCTTGCTTTTTGTTTGTTGTCCTTGGTCTGAACAGCTACATTCTGCATATTTCTGCAAGTATCAGTTTGTCTCTCTATAGTGGAGTTCTTATTGTTAACTATGTCTGACAGGGCTACAACATTTTGTTGCTGTTGTTGTTTGGTAGTACTGAAAATGATTGCAGCAAACACAGAACAGTTCACCTTCACCATTTGCTCTGCAAATAATGCTTTAAATGTACTAATTTAAAAGTTCTGTTTCACTAACTTGCTTAAGTAGAATATATGTGTTTGGCTTTACAGGCAGCTACAATTTTCACTTAACAAAAGAGACTTTATTACCTGAAAGTACTTACTGATGAACTGGAAGATGAACAGAAAAGAATAGAGCTTCTTTTTCTGTAGCTGTTTGTCTTTCTCTAATATAATATGCCATATGTTTTCCTAACAGTGTGCTACTACTACTTAAATTGAACAAAAAGCGCTTTAAAGTTCAGTTTCTTGTCTCTGGTAATTATTATTTTGTCCAGCTTTTAAAGTCCTCTTTTTATGCGAAAATGATGAATGAGTGTGTTTCCCCTTCTACCTTTGCTATAAAGTTTAATGCTGAAGTTCTAGTACTTGTAACTGAGTTGAATATTTTGTTCCAGGTTTAATAGCTCAACAAGAGAAGCCTATTTCAGTGTGGGTCTACAGGGTATTGCTGAGACAGACATTGATACTGTGAAACAGATTATTGCTGAAACAGTTGATGAAGTTATTGCGTGAGTAATATTAAATTTATAAGAATACTGTTAGTTCTCTCATACAGTCTTTTACAATTAGATATTTATAGTAATATAATAATATATTAATGTATATATAATAATACAGGCACACATATTAATATACCTTAAAATTTTAGGTACGTTTTAAAAAAAAAAAAAACAAAAAAAAACTTTTTTCAGTGCTAAATGCACTGAAGAAAGTTATATTGCTAAATATTCTTAAAATTTTTATCTGCTACTTCCTCTGTTGTGGCATATTCATCAGCATAACCTTCAGGGGTTTAATGATATTAGTGCTGTTTTACTAAATGACACAGCATGATAAGATTATTTCATATCGATTTTAATTCAGTATGGAAGTCATCATGTTGTAATGCTTCCTTTATTGATGTTATAATTCATTTTCATAATTTTACTTAGAGTGATTAGTACTAATGGATATGATTTCCTTTTCTCTTTACCCCTTCCCAAAGGAAAGGATTTGAGGAAGACAGGATTGAAGCTCTACTGCACAAAATTGAAATCCAGCTGAAACATCAGTCTACAAGTTTTGGACTTGCCCTGGCATCAGTAAGTCTGTGTGTGTGCTTGTGTATGTTGTGCATGGTTTATTTTTGTTTGTTTCAGACATAGGCATGGAATTTGCATTCTACACATTAATAAAATATGGGGTCATTTTGTAGGCTCTTAATACCTAAAACTTTTCATTTTATGGCTTTTTTTTCTTTGTCATTTCTTATACATCTCTCCATTATTTTCAGTAGTCTTCAAACCATTGCTAGACTCTACTCTGTAGGACTTAATCAGGCAGTTAGCCTGTTGTCTTTGCCTGAATAGTAGCTTTGATTGCAGTAGGACTGATTACTTCTGTAAGAGAGGAATGTCATGCTGGCTCTTGGTACGTTTTGGCCAGTTGCCCATGTATTTTTATAGAAATCAAATTAAATGACTGTATTTTTCTTTGGAATTTAGGGTTGTGCCACTATAATTTAATATAATTGCTAGCCCTACCATTAGAAGGACCTTCTTCTCTGTGATTTATTTATTTAAAACATCAATAGGAGAATTCAGTAAGCCTGGAGGTTTCCATTTGTTTCTAAATTGATCAAAACAGTAGAAATTGCGTTCTTGGATGGTGGCCTGTTCTGGCTTGCTTACTTTTTATCTGTGCAACTGTTAAAAACAATCAGTCTCCTGATACTCTTTTGTCCTTTTAGATAGGTTCCACAAGAAAAGCTTATGGAGACTCAGGTTTCCAGGTAGAAGAGATCAGCACTTCCCTCTCCATTTTCCTTCCTTGAAAAGTTGTAAAGAGCAATGAATTCTCCTCTTAGCCTCCTTTTCTCCAAGCTAGACAAACCAAGTGTCCTCAGCCTCTCCAAACAGAATGTGTTCCAGCCTTTTTACCAGCTTTGTTGCCCTCCTCTGGACGCATTCAAATATCTTAATATCATTTTTATATTGTGGAGACCAGAACTGTCCACAGTATTTAAGGTGAGGCTGCACCAAAGCTGAATACAGCAGAAGAATCCCCTCTTTTGAGCAGTTGGCTATGAAGGGTTTTATGCACCCCAAATGTGATTTGCCTTCTTGGCTGCCAGGGCATATTGCTGGCTCAAGGTGAGCCTGCTGTCAGCCAGCACCCCCAGGTCCCTTTCTGCTGAGCTGTTCTCTAGCCACTCCTCTCCCCATCTGTACTTTGTCCACCATTTCTCTGTCACAGGTGCAACACCTGGCATTTGCCCTTCTTGAATTTCATGTCATTGCTTATTGCCCAATGCTCCAGTCTGTCTAGATTCCTCTGTGAGGCTCTCAGCCCTCCAGAAAGTTAACAGCACCTTCCAGTTTAGCATCAACTTGCAAACCTGCTAAGGATGCATCTTAACTCCTGTGTCCAAATCATTGATAAGAATATTACACAGAATCAGCCCTAGAATTGAGCCCCGGGGGATACTGCTAGTGAACAGATAGTTTCATCTGACTGATAAGGTAAATGAGGAGACTGTTATTTATATACTGTTTTGCATACACCTCCTGTTCCCCTTTTCCTTCTTTCCCTGGCTGAAAGTGAATTTACTTTGAATCTGAGAGAGGAAAGAATATTCCAATAGATTTCCAGAATACAGACATACACACCTATGCAAAAAGAGGAAACGGGGGTTTGGTATGGTAAAATTGGAGGAGGGAGTGGAGGGGACAGAGGGACAGGTGATGATGACATAGTCCTTTAGTTTGAACAAACACTTCAGCAGCATCCCCCTCCTCAATCTATTAGAAGTATGCAATAGCTATTACTTATCATCTATATATCGATAGTAGATAAGGTGGTTTTGGAACACAAATGCTGCCAGTTACAGAAATATATATGAATTGTCCTGCTTACTTAATTACCCTTGCCTTTCAGTATATAGCTTCCTGCTGGAATCAGGATGGGGATCCAGTGGAGCTTCTGAAGATTGCAGATAAAGTCTCTCGGTTCAGGCAGTGCCTCAGAGAAAATCCCACATTTCTTCAGGAAAAAGTTAAAAAGTATTTTAAGGTAGGAAAACTTGCAGGAAAACACCTGCAGTATTGATTTTTGAATCACGATTTTGTATTTAAAATTAATTTGAAGGGATCTGAGTTGTTCATACTGTCTATTTTTAGAAGTAGATGAACAGCAGCAATTCTGAATAAAGCATGTTCATTTTAAATAGTTGAAGTGAAAACTTTTTAAAACTGGAAAAATTGGCCATTGGACGTTTGGAAACACACACATTAGAACACTGAGAAAATACTAATGTTTTAATGTTTAAAATACTGTGATGCCTGATGTTACAGAAAGACACATGAGTCTTTCCTAATGAGAAACTAAGATGTGGACAGCAGTGTGGACCTAGTAATGTTCACTGACTGCTGTCTGAATTTTGCTGTCAGCACTAATTGCTTTTTGCTCTATTTTCTTGTTTTCCTATCTATATGTTCTACTAGAGTGCTTTTCGATTTAAGGACGGTGAAGGTATTATGACAGTGGATACTTCTGAATCCCTGCATTAGCTAATGGCAGAACAAAAAAAAAATCCAGTGATAGCAGTGCAAAAGTGTCTTCTGTTGTTTTTGTTGGTGGTTTTGTTTTGCTTAAATTCTTTGGGTTGTTTTGAAGGACACATCTATTATATGGAACTGCCAACCTGATTTACTAGTGAGTGAATGGTGGTTTGCATATACTCAAAGGCAACAGGACATGGTGGCATCAGTTGAAATCTGATTTCCTAAAGGCATAATTAGTGTCTAGAAGTAGTAGGAAGCTATTAAGCTTTTGGCTTTTGTATTAAGAAATATGGGCATGGTATTTTTAAGAATGTCCTTTACTATGCAGTTCTGCTGAGAGGCCTAAGACAAAAGCACGACTCCTCAGGAAGTAATGAGGATAGTTGGGTGCTCTGATATCCAAAGATTATGTACCTTATATTACACACTGTGCCTGGAGATTAATAAAGCAGGAAGGCTGTGAGCAAAAGAGATGTTGTTCATCCTATCCATTCAACTGTGCTTAGTTGATTTTATATTTCACTCTCTAACTTTGCAGTCAGTCATGTTTCCGTAGTATTTCCATATAAGCACAGGGGAGATAAGCTCATAAAACAGAGAATCCGATTACATTGTCCCAAATTATTGGCAGTGAATCTCTGTGACAGATGTTGCTGTTTGACTCCTACTTTTAATTGGACATTTTTGAGGTCACTGTCTCTTGAATAGCCTTCCGTTATTCTCTAAAATGGAAAGTGATTGAGTAATTTTGTGATTAAAATTCCACAATACAGTATAAACAAAAAGAAATTCACCAGCAGTTCTAACACTTGCATAATGCATGGAGTTCTCTAGCAGCAAGACTGATGTAAACCATTTCTGAGCAGGATAAGGCATGCCCCTTTTACATCATATGGGATTTCTGTGCACTCAAGCTTGGGCAGGTTGAATGAGGTGTTTAATGAAACCCTGCTGTATTTAACTAGATTCCCAATCTTAGAACATTCTCCAGATATAACTTCTGGCATACTGCTCTGTAGCCTTATATGCAGTTGTTTAACCTTGATTTAATTAAACTAATAAGTACTGTGTGTTGTTAAGGGAATCTGACTCCACACTGAAATTTCACAGAAGGTTGTTCATGCTTGTTCGTGTGGTAAACTGTCTCTCTTCTCCACCCTAGCAGCAGACTGCTGTTCATTAATTGAGAAGTTTAAATTGCCTATTTGTGATACTTTTGATAATACATAAACCAAATGATGTGTATCTTTTCTATTTCTGATGAAGCAATAATCTGAGGCAAAACAGGTGAAAGTAGCCCTCAGAATTAATAATGCTTTGTTTTGGGATACATTTCTGCAGGATAATCCACATAGATTGACTCTGTCAATGAGTCCACAAGAAGACTACTATGATAAACAAGCAAAACTGGAAGCAGAAAAACTGAAAAAGAAGGTCAATGCTCTTTCTGAAGAAGAAAAAAAACAAATCTTTGAAAAAGGTTAACATGCTTTTTCATCTTTTTGTTTGGGTAACTGTTTAAGAACACAACCTTTTTTTTTTTTTTAATGTTCTGTAAAATGCCTGAAATTTTTAGATATATCAGGCATAACCCAGCATTTGTTCTGAAAAGGATGGTATTTTTTCATTGGTGGTGGAGGTTGGAAGCTTGTGTATATGTGTTATGGGCCTATGCAGTTTACTGGTCATTCTAAATTGTATTATGGGTATACTACATTAGTTCTAACACTCAGAAAACAGAATGATCAAAGTCTCCAGTAGGACAGAAGAAAGGAAATTATTTAAAAATATTAACCTGGTTCTTTCGTATGATAGCTGCACTAAGTACAAGAGGTATGCCATGATTTATCTTAAAGCTCTTTATTTTTGAGTGTATGATGTTTGTTCCATGCTCCTATAAGATTTACATTTTGTAACTGTACTTCTCTTTTCTACGTAAAGAGCTAACTATAGCAATAGCTTTTGACTTCCTCTGAGGAATAACTTAAACTTGGAAATATGGAGCAGTTATGTCATTTTGTAAAAACTGTGTTCTAGTCACAGAGATTGTGTAGAAGAAAGGTGGAGTTAATGTTCAGAAGCAGTGTTACTGGGAGGGGTAATAAGGGAGCAAACTGCTTTCAGAAGAGGTCTCCTTACAAAGGTAAGATTGAGGCTACTTAGAGGCAGCCAGATAGAATCTGAAAGAGGATGAAAGTTGTGAAAACACAACTTAGGTGCATTGGTGTACAGACTGAGAACTTGAGAAAGATTTCTAATTGGTTAGATTTTTACTGCAAGGTCTCTGTTGCCTGGGTGGTGTCTACAGAGCTAGACAACAGGGCAGGCTGGCAAATATCACTTCTTTAGGGTTTTAATTACATGTAAACAGGATGCAAAAGGAGAGGGAGAGGCTGGAAAGAGGATTTACAAAGGTACACTGTTCTGTTCACTGATATGGTATGATAATATTCAGAATTCTTCAATACAGTGTTTGAAAGAAGAGTTGATAGAAAATGCTGAACTTCAAACTCTTATGTTTTTCTGATCTGCATCATCTCAGTAGGTTTTGACAGCATTTTCACTAGAAGGTAAAAATTACAAACACTAGTATTCTGCTTTCTTTATTAGGTTTGGAATTAATTGATCTTCAAAGTAAACCTCAGGATACCTCTTGTCTCCCAGCTCTAAAAGTGTCTGATATTGAACCCAAAATCCCATTCACTGTGCTGGAGACAACACTCACAGGTTGGTATAACCAGTATTTTGTCCTGAAAAGAACATTTGTATTGTTATCTGGCTACTCGCCAAGCTGTTCCTCTTCTTTGCTCTTTAAGAAATGCGTGTACCTGCTAAGCTGTAAACAAACACTAAACAAGAGTAGTTTGTGGAGAAGGAAAAGTCAGTCATTTTGGCCTGAATTGTTTGTTTTTGCCAGTTTGTCAAAGTTGAGCTAAATATGATATCCAAAACAAACTGTGATAACACTGTGAGTCAAGTAAAAGCCCTGACCACCTAGCTCCTGGCTTTGTTGTCAGTGTTAGCTTGCCAAAGCCAAGCTTCCAGACTCTAAGGCTGTCTTTTTTATTAGGCTTCAGAGCTGTACTGGAGTAAAGTTTCAAACACAGAGTACCTAGAATCCTTTGAGTGAGATTAATAAAAAAATAAAATCTGAAAGTGAATCCCACTTTACTGCCCATAGCTTTTCATCTAGTCCATCTCCTTTTCATCTAGTCCACCACCTGGGCAGTACACAGTTTGCAGTGATCTGCAGAAAATTCTTGCCATCACCTCTGAGGGGTGATGTGGGGCTGTTTCCAGCTGCAGTTCAGCTGCCTGCTCTTCAGTAGGAGTTTGGCAGTAACACTCCTGATGCAAGCTCCCTGCCTTCTGCTTTCTCATTGCCTTGCCTGCCCTGCCCTGCGGTTAGAAAAGTCACTAGGTGGTATGCTCAATTACTCTTGAGCAATCCCCTTGCTTTCCAGAACTTCAGCTTGTTACAGGGTGCAGCTCTCCTGGCAATGTGTGCATCAAGCCTTTGGTAGTGTCTGCTTTCCCTCCCTCCCTATTTTTACAGAATATGGTGTGTAGGAACCATGAAGAAAAAAAATGGTCATCCATCATAACTGCATTGACAGTCTGCTCTAGTTTTGCCAAGGCTGTCCTGTGAGTTGATAGGAAACAAGAAATTTTAGATCTCAATTTTGTTATGGTTCTGTCAAAATCTTGCAGGTAATATTGCTCTACATTATATTTTTAACAGATAATTTTCTGCTAAAATTACCAGCAAGTGTCAAGTGCTGCATAATTCTGATGCTGAAATGACCTATTTTGTGAAAATCCTAATGTGTATTCCCAGTACCCATTGTTACCCAGTGTTAGAATAGAATGTACAGTTCAGGAACCATTTTTCCTCAACTTTTGAAGTGATGAAGGTGAAAATATGGGAGGAAAAACTTCTTGAGCTGTTCAGAAACAAATTACAATTCCATTATTTGAATATTACCTCTAAAATGCATACTCTGTCAATAGAATTCTCCAGATTGTCCAGATATCCTTTACTTTACCATGGGCAGAAACAAACAAACAAAACCAACAACCCTTCAGTCCATCATACAGTGCAATATTTGAAGTTTAAATAAGTGGCTCTGAAGTTACAGAAAGTAACTCTAACAAGAAATGCTTTTGTTTTTCAGAAGGAAAGTGTTGGTTGTTCTTTTCTTGTTTTTTGATCCCTAGCTGATGAAGTTCCTGTCCAGTACTGTGCTCAGCCAACCAATGGCGTGGTATATTTTAGAGCTGTTTCCAGCTTGAACACTCTTCCTGAGGAGCTCAAACCATATGTACCGCTGTTCTGCAATGTCATTACAAAGTGAGAGGTTTACTTTGCTAGAAGCTAAAGCAGTAAGATGTAATACAACTTACTGAAATAATACTTTTTTTAATATTTGAAGTAGTTGTCCTTTTAGGAAGGAGGTGCTGATAAGTTGGTGTGCTGCAGAAACAATGGTTCTTTCCTCTCTCCACTGAGTTGCCATCTACTTTGCCCTTTTCCTTTAGTCTCTGCTTTGCCTTGTTCCCTAGTGTCAACACAAGCATTCCCCAAATAGATTGGAAACTTGATCTAAATGAAAAGTAGCCCAGGAGAAATTGAAGTTTTCACTTTTTTGGGGGGGTGTAGCATCACAGTGGTCACAGAAACACTGACCGTATCATAGGAGCAAGAGTGGCACAGGGTAGATGAAGTGACATGGACCAGAAGGAATCTGTTTTTTGTGTTGTTTTTTTTTTGTTTGTTTGTTTGTTTTTGTTTTTGTTTTTTGGTGGTGATACCAGCTTATGTGATGTTGCTACTCTAGTTCAACATGGATGTTGGGTGAACAGTGTTGGGGTGTTGTGAAGTCTGCACACTTACTACGCCATTTTGAAATAGCAGTGGGTTTTAGCTAAAGAGTTTGTTGTACTACTTATTTTTTTAATATAAATTGTGAAGTGTTATATTTGTTTGATAATGCCCCAAATTACTTACTTGCTAAATTAGTATTGGCCTAGCAGTATCCTTTGCATTTGGTATATGAGTTGTGTTTTTGCCATTTAATGAAAATAGAAGTAAATCTCTGATTATTTTTCACAGGATGGGTTGTGGAGCCCTTGATTACAGGGAACAGGCCCAGAAAATAGAGCTTAAAACAGGTGGGATGTCTGTCAGCCCACATATCATTCCAGATGATTCACACCTGGATGTGTATGAACAGGTAAATTAATCATAAACATCATGATGTTAAATTACAATAAAAGCTCTGTAGTTAAGGGTCAATCACGGCATCCAGTAGAGGGTCAGCTAATGTGCATTGAAAGCAGTGTATAAAAGGGCTTGTACCTTTTTGTGTAAAATATACAGTTGACAATTACAGTATCAATATTTTGTGTTAAGGGAAGTGTTTGCAGTTATCTCTTTTAAGATAGTGTTTCACTAGCTTTTGTCAACATGTTTCTGAATGCTGCAAAAAACTTCGGAAACAAAGCACAGAGGAGAGAAAGGCATAGTGTTGCACTATTGCTGTCAATGTATATATGTCACAATCCTGAATGTTTTCAGTATTGTCAGATCTTAGTATTGGGCATAAAAGTTTTAGCAACGTCTCTTAAGATTTTTCAGACTTGCTGGGGTCTGTTTCCTGTAGCTTGCTCCCTATGGATTGTGAAGTTGAGTTAGGGGGGATCCTTTGCAGAAGGACTCATCCCCAGAATAGTTTTACTTGTACTTTGAGGAAAAATAAAGTCTGTTTCTGAACTGCTGCTTACTGTTGAAAAAGAGTAATTGACAGGCTTGTTTTGTGTGAAGATCAGTCATATTTCATGATTTTAGTAGCACAGCCTGTATTAAAGTGGTTTTGTGTTGTGAATCATTAGGTTGGTACCACTGCATCACTTCAATTAAAAAGTTCTTGCTCTTTACTTGTTCCATTGCTGAAGTTTTTTTTTTTCCTGTATGTGTTTCTTTTTTTCCTTCAGGGTGTGCTCTTTTCATCTCTGTGCTTGGACAGAAATCTGCCAGACATGATGAATTTATGGAGTGAAATATTTAACAAGTACTGTACATTGGGTTTCCTTTTTTTTTCCCTTATGTGTTTGGGGTTTTCTTTTTATTTCCCCCTCATTCCCCAACCATTCCCAACTTCTTAGAGATTCTACTGTGAGATTTGCTTTCATAACTGTATCTTTGAGTGGCTTCTACTTTCTAAATTACAGATTCACAGACTAGCTTATGTTGGAAGGGACCTCTGGAGACCATCTGTTCTAACCCCCCTGATTAAGCAGGGCCACCTAGAGCAGGTTGCTCAGGACCACGTCTAGACAGCAAATCTAAGCATGTCATCCTTTGTATGATTATGTAGTGGATTAATTGGAAAAATGATGGTCTAAAAGCTCTTTGTTGAACTTGGGATAATGAACGAATGAGTCAGTATTGTGAAAACCCATCGGCGCAATTTCGCCTGAGATGTAGAGAACTCCTTCTACTCTTTTTCAGCCCGCGATTTGAGGAGGAAGAACACTTCAGAGTGCTGGTTAAGAAGACTGCCCAGGAACTGTCAAATGGGATTCCGGATTGTGGGCATTTGTATGCCTCTATTAGAGCCAGCAAAAACCTTACACCTTCTGGAGAACTGCAAGAAATGTTTAGTGGGATGGATCAGGTGAAAAATTAATGTCGTCTTTTAGTGAGGCCCAAATCCTCCACTTTGGAATTAGAGTGCTAAATTTTTGCTGGTTCTTTCTAAGTGGCTTCATCTGTAGTCTTTCTGCCTTCCTGCACAGGTGAAGTTGATGAAGAGAATAGCAGAAATGCCTGATATTAAACCAGTACTACGCAAACTACCACGCATTAAGAAGTATCTATTAAATAGTGACAACATCAGGTGAGTTCCAGCTAAAACAAAAAGGGGCCGTTTGGTTAGAGAGAGGCAATGGCCTATGAAAGGGCATTTCTTAACGTGCTTTCTGGGATGTTGGGGTTTTGTGAAACAGAAAACCCAAGGAATTCATAAAAATGTTTTTAGTCCACATTTTCCTACCTTAAGAACTTGATGGTAGTTATGGTTTATTTTGTTTGATTTTTAATATGTTTATGAAACTTAAGGCAAATTTCAGATGTAACTGTTGCATCAAAAGTGATTAAACCGTTTGTTGGGTTTTACAGAAATATTCCATCAACATTTCTGCTTTTTTTTTTTTTTGAAAAGTGCCCAAGATAGAAATACTATTATAGTGTATTATATCAGTTGAATATAGTTTTTTGTTTTTCTTCCTTACAGAAAATAGTGGTATTTTGAAATCTGCTTTATGTATATACTGGAAAAAGTAAGAGGGCGTGTTTAAGTGCTTAGTATCAGAAGCATTAGTTTGAAAAACACTTTCATTTGAGGTGACATTAAATTGCAACATATTGTTTGCAAAGAATAAAATGACGAATAAAGTTACTGAAATACCTGTGCTGTTCAAAACCATGGGACAAAGGAGGACATTAGTTTCCTTATGAGATGTTCCTATTTTGTAAAATCTGTGTAGTCTTGTCCTGCGCAGAGAAGGAGGTCACAGCTACTGCTATCATCAATAGTGAAGTTGGTTTGGGGCAAGCAAAGGAACAAAGTAATTTGAATTTATTTTTTTTTGCATGCCAAGTGCTACATTATGAGTATTTTTTTTTTATTTCTATGATAATGATTATCAGTGATCACAGATCTCACATTCTGACAATTTAACAAAGTATTTAGGAAGACATAGAGGTGCAAATTATGTTGGACTATACAAAACCACAAAAACATTAAAAAAAAAAAAAAAAAAAAAAAAAAAAACTCAATATGTGCTTTTAACAGATGTTCAGTGAATGCAGCACCTCAACAGATATCAGAGGCATCTAAAGAAGTAGAGAAATTTATAAAGGGCATAACTAGAAGTAAAAAAGAGAGAAAACCTGTTCGACCCCATGTGATTGAGGTAGGAAATGACTTCATTTGTGACTAGTTCATCAAATACCGTTGGATTTGATGTTGTGTAAAGACAATTGTGCAATCAGAAGATGATTCGATCTAAAATATTGTATCCATGCATAGATGTCTGAAGAAATTTGCAAGTCAGCTCTGTGATAAGCTGCTATGTTTCCTCACAGTACCTGTCTTCACCCTGTAAAATAGACAACAATAATCCTGTAGATCAGCTGTCAAATGTTACTCTGAGGTGGATGCTTTTGCATGGGATGAAGGAAAATAAATTCTTCTGTTCTCTGTCACATAAAACTGTAATTTCTTTTTTAGCTTTACTTGGCATGTTAGCCAAAGGAAAATAGGGAATTGTGCAGTTCCTTAATTGTTTAGGAATCTGTTTCGTTATCTGGATGGACATTTGGCACAGAGGGTACTTGGCTCAATCCAGTTGACAAAGGATCTGCTCCGATAATGTACATCTGTATTAATTTCTGAGACTGGAATAGGCTCCCAGTTCCCTACCCATGAAGGAAATAATTGCCTGAAATTTTGGGGGGCTCTTTAATCTCTCTCTTGGTGTCTTTCAGTACCAAATTACTCTTCAAAGGAAATTTATTTAGCTTTGAAATACAAATGATCGAGTAGGTTGCTTATGTGTGTGAAGACACATGGGCTGATGGTGGTTTCAAAAGCTCACACAGGAAGTTCAAGGGAGTAGGGACCATATTTATTGTAATCTTAGTTTCAATTGTTAAATCACCATTTAATATGGGTTGTGTCTCTTGTAGAAATCTTCAGAAGTCAAACCTGTGGGAAGCAAAATGCTTAATTGTTTGCAGATCACAAGGAAACTAATTAACGTAAGTACATTATCGGTTGAGGATAGTGCTACGTACATTTCTACACTCTTACTCTATTGTTTCTCTAAACCATTCGTCAAACTTCTTCATGTTTCTATGTCATCCTTTTTGTTGTCTTCCCTTTGGTTCTGGTTTGAAGATCATTTAGCTGACTTCCTATCTGTGCATGCAGGAAATTCCCGCTTATGCTGTTTCTTGCAAGTAACGTTTACAAGATTTTATTTTTACCTTGGTTTCTTTCACAATCAGATCCATGTGGTGTCACTCCAAGTCAGCCCTTTTCCTTCCTCTACTCCCTAAGTTATTTTGAATGTGAATAACACCTGATAAAAGAATATCTGTGACAATTAAGTAAAAATGAAAATTTTTATTTGACTATATGGGAGAAACACAACTTGGTGTATCCTGAGCATTGAGCTAAAAGGCAGAGATTGCTCAGCCAAAGGTGGTTCTTGCTTACAAGTCCAGCATGTAGTACTGGGCCGGGCCCAACCAGCCAGAGATGTGTGAGGGGCTGGGGAGCAGGTTTGTGGAGTTAAGAAACATTTGGAAGCATTGAAATGAAATTTTAAAAGATTCTGGAGGTGCTTAGGGCTCTGCTTATGCTTAAGTAAGCACACAAGCAGGTGTATGTGTGAAAGAGACAAAGAAGTGAGTGCTGCAGGGACCTGGAGACATGAGAAGGACTGGAAGTTTTGAACTGGGAGAGTCCCCATCCTTGGAGGTATTTCAGAGGCGTGTGGACATGGCACTAAGGAACTTGGTTTAGTGATGGGAGCTGGTTGGTCACATTGATGGTTTGACTTGATAATCTTGAAGGTCTTTACCAACCTAAATGATTCTGTGATTCTAAGTAGAAGTCAAGTTTATTGCAGGGGATGTGTGAGCAGAAATTGATGTAGCTGCTGCTGCTCATAAAACAGTGGGGGGGGGTGTCTTTTTTTTTTGTCCAGTTGCAATATCTAAAATTGAGTAGGAGTCAAACATGATGGACATAGAAGTGGAGAGTTATGAACGCTTGGTTCAGTCCAAGTAAAGACATGTTAAGAAGCAAAGACATGTTATTACCAAAGCTTTTTGGAAATAACACAAGGCATGGACAGCTGAGATGCTGGTGAGCAGCGATGGGTAGCCTATGTACAATATCCACATACTTAAGTTTCCTAAGGCAGTTGTATTACTGGATTGCTAACGTGGGGCAAGATGAATGTCACTGATTGCAGTACAGGTCAAGTGGCAGCTTTACCGTCTGTGTGTTTGGTGGCACTTCATAGTCCTCAGCTGGCTAAATTGTCTCCTATCTGCTAACAGTGCCAATAATGCATTTTTCTCTTAGGATCCTACTTTCAAACCATGCCAGATGAAGACCCATTTTGTACTTCCTTTCCCAGTGAACTACATTGGGGAATGCATTCGTACAGTTCCCTACACAGCTACGGACTATGCAAGGTAGGAAACATAATCAGCAGGGAGCTTTGTATGTGTGTTGGGTAATGCAAAACAAAACAGGACTGCTGAAAATGGAGTGTCAATTAAAAAAAAAATGCTTTGTGGTGTGTTTGTGACAAATTCTTTACAGACCAATCTTCATGTTGCTAGGTCCATAAATGCGCTGTTTTGCCAAGTGCTGAGATTAAGTAACTAGGGGTTACTAACCCCTAGCTTCCAAATAACAGCCCTGCTTACCTGGATGTGTCTGAGGTGACAATCCTATTGCACTAACAAAGTTACAGGTAGGAGGCTGCTTTTGTATTTGATTACAGTGACATAAGTGGAATAATCGAGCAATGTTCCAAAGTAGCAACAATTCTTACAATGATGTGACATTGCTCAGCTGTTACTAAATACTGAGTATTGTTATTGTTGTAGATTGGAAGAAGCAGTGCATAGTAAATGGGGATCTTTTTGAACTTCAGAGGCAGTTGAGAATATTACTGTTATCCCGTTCATTTAACATCTTTGCTGTTAATATTTCTCTCATTACAGCCTTCGAATTCTGGCACGGTTGATGACATCTAAATTCCTACATAGAGAAATTAGAGAGAAAGGAGGAGCTTATGGTGGAGGTGCTAAACTTAGCCACAACGGCATATTTACTTTCTACTCCTACAGGTAACAGCATTTGTTCGTGTTCATGTCTGAGGGAACTACTGACTGCACTTGTGTGTATCTTTGTTTGAATTTGTTTTGATTTCACTTAGTCTTGAAAGAGAGATACAACTATGTTGAATCAAAAGAAAGTGATTCAGCACTGATGATGTTGAGATTAATTGCTTAATGTATATCAGTTTTGTTAATAAACCCCTCCTCTGGTTTCTGTCCCTGGGAACGTCTAATTTCTCTCTGCTGGTAGCAACCATTGTTGTGTCTGTGTACCAGGCTTATGTAACACTGGTTTTCATTTATTTCCTCATGAGTTAAGGAGGTCCTTCATATTTATTTATTTTTTTTAATAAATAAATAAGCAAATACAAGGAGAAAAAAAAAAAAAGTTGAGATTTTGTTGTTTGAGACCATGGAGTAGAAATGATGCTGTTTCCTAACGCCCTGGTTTTGAAAATACACAGCTTCCTTGGCAGTGTCTGGAAACACCAGAGATTCAGCAGAAAGAAAGCATTGCTGGTGATGAGCTAGAATGGAGAAAGTCTCTTTTTTTATGCTTTTTGTTGTCAAGTCTGGAACAGTTAACCAGCTTTGGTCTTACCAAACTACTTTCAGATGAAATTTAAATTGGAAGCATTAAAGACTAGTTGTAAAATCCCCCCTGGAAATGTCATAGAGTCCTAGCTTAAATAATTTTCCTAGACCAAAGGTAGTCCATCACAGTATTTGGACAGTATTCCTGCCTAAAATCTGAGCAGTGTTGCGCCTCTGCAAAGTTTCAACGTGGTGGGACTTGTCCTGGTTAGTATTTCAGTAGTTGTCAACCTGTTGCACTTGTTTTACAGAGAGCAAAAAGAGGTGTAGCAGGAAGAGCAGCTTAGAGGAGATAAGGTGGTATACCATAAATATTACTGTTGTTGATATTAATGGAAGTTAATGCTTATTAAGTTGCAACAGTGAATTGATAGTGCATTATAAACACTGTTGGCTTACCATCTTTTGAATGCCACTTCTCTGCACACTGCCTTGAAACTACTTACAGGCAAGTGAACTTGCTGCACTTGTGTATTTGAAAATTCAAAAAATGTCTGGTTTACTGTAATACTTGCTTCCTCTAAGAAAAAATCTAATAAACAAAAAGTAGGTTTCTCATTTGATGTAATCTACGTGTATCTATGTTTGCGTAATGAATAGTAAACTCTAAATTAAGAACAAAGTAATTACAGTATTTCACTTTGTAAGACTGAAGCCCTTAATTTTACCTTTTTTTTTATTTATTTTTCTTTAAGAGACCCAAATTCATTAGCCACCTTGAAAACATTTGAAAGAGCAGTTGAATGGGCCAAATCTGGAGAATTCACACAACAAGATATCGATGAAGCTAAGTTAGCAGTATTTGCTGCTGTAGATGCACCAATAGCTCCTTCAGATAAAGGTACGTTCTTAAGTTTTAAAGGAGAGAAAACAGTTAATTTGCTAAACTGAATCATATGTTAAAATTTGTACTTGGCAGATGTAAGACAACTGTGGTTTCAACAAAATACTCAGTTCCTGTTATTCCCTTTTCAGAAATAGCATACATTCAGTCTCTCCACTGAAGTATTCATATTCATGCTTGTCCTTGATGTCAGGGGAATACAGTTGGAACATGGAGGTATATTACAGAAACAAATTTAGGCTTGGAAAGGGAGTCAGATGCTAGCAAGCAAAAAAAATAAATATTTTGTCTTTTGATTAAAGACAAATAGAATTGAAGAATTATTTTCCTGACACAACTGTACATTTTGACTACAAATGTATAACCTTCTGTGCATGCTTTTTTTTTTTTTAAATAAATTAGAGCATAGCAATGCCACAGTGGAGGGTGTTACCTTCTTTACATATCTGCATGCATATCACAGTTGGTAGTATCTTCGCATCTTCTTTTTAGTTTGCCTACATGTTGCATTGCTTTCCTCACTTTTCCCTTCCTTCTCCAAGTCTCAGCTTAAATTCAATTCAAAACTTGCTAATTTAAAATACATTCCTTTCCTTTAAGTAATTATAGGAATAAAATTAATGTTATTTTAATATGTATTTGTATTAACGCTAGTTTGTTAAATAACACTTGAAAACGTGTTGAAAAGCTGATTTCGTGTTCTTTGAAATGAATTTGGTTTTGGCCTGGGCAATTTAATTTTAAAGAAAAAAGTAATCATTTTTAGGTGCAGATATGAGTGAAATGAACGCATATTGAATGTTGTAATTTGTGAGAGCAGTGATTTAATTTTAACATGTGCTGTAGCAGCTGTGACAAATTTAGTGAAGAACATTGTTCCATAGGCCTAGGATCTGTTGCAGAGACAAATAGCTATCCCTTAATACTACTGTTATTTATTTGGTCCTGCATAGGGTCTTCAACAACCTTATCTCATTTTATCCTGCCTTTGGCAGAAGTTTGGATGAGTTAACTGTCTCCAGATGTCTTTCCCACCTACTCTTTTTTTCTGTAATTATTTTCATGTTTAAAATCTTTGCTATGGTTATTTTGGAGTTCTCTGGTTATAGCTCCATGCATAACATTCATGTTAATATTGATGCTGAAATACTGTAGGTAAGTATTCCAACAAAAGCAATAAAGTATTTGTATGCAGACTTCTTTCTGTATGTAGCTTGATCAAAAGGTGATTAAACCATTGTCTTGGCATGTATATTACAGCTGATTGAAAATTTTAAGAGGTTGTTCGTACAAGCTGCATGAAATCCAGTTTGGCTAAAACATTTTAGAAAGTATTGAGACTTTTTAGAATGAATCTTGTCAGCATGTTTTGTTTTGCCTTGGTTTATTTCTTTAGGTTTTCTGGATCCCAATTACATTTATTTTTTTGGCAAACTTGCCAGACTATATAATACAAATTCTAAATAGCAAACTCCTACTACCTCAGAAAAATAAACTTACTTACTCAATTCTAACTTTTGACATTTGATTGACAATTAATTTGTCTCAGAACAAACTGTAGGCTCTATTCTTCCCTTCCAGTACATCACTGCAGTATGCGGCTTTTTTTGTTTGTTTTAGGTATGGATCATTTCTTATACGGGATTTCAGATGAAATGAAGCAGTCACACAGAGAGCAGCTTTTTGCTGTCAACAGTGATAACCTGGTTAATGTGTCAAACAAGTAAGTCTATGCTCAACTTCAGAGAAAAAAAGATGCTTGAAAAACTGAACAAATCAGAGAAGTTTGTTAAAGTTACCATAATTAAGTTCTTGAATTTCCTTGGTCTTCTGTACTACTTCCATTATTTGTTTTTGTAACCTTAGAGAGATGTTAATTATATTCTGATCATTGAATTTTAACAGATGTAATTCACCTACAACTTCAGAATGTAGGAGGGATTATTTTACTTTTCAAAAGCCTGGAAAGGGCCTGAAGAAAGAGTACACTCAGACTTCCAGCTCCTGGCTAAAGGAGCTGGTTCTTCTGGACTCCTAACATAGTGTACTTCTTTGGATTTCTGACTTGCACTTTAGAGTTAAGAATTTCACACAGAAGAACATCTGTTTAAGCAGATTAGGCTAGTTATGGCCAGGTGCTATTGACTGTTGTACCATCATTAATGGGGGGAAAAAATGTAAATCCAAAAGATGTTATAAAAGCAAACAATAGGTGCATATCAGACAGCACTTTTTCCTGAAATCAGTCTTTTAAACTGTGTAACATAGGTACAGATAACCAAATGCATTAACTTTTCTTTTATTTCTTTTTGCAGGTATCTTGCAGTTGGGAAGAGCACACGTGGTCTGGCGGTACTTGGCCCAGAAAACGCAGATATTACCAAAGATCCCTCATGGGTCAAACGATGAATTGCTGCTGAACATCCAGGCTCATTTAAAACAAGCCAATCTTTGTGACTAAATTAATTATTTTTTTATATTAACTTTTAACTGGCCCATGGTCCAACTTAAATGTTCATTGCTGCTTCTAACAACACGCAACAAACCAGTTAAAACCATGTTGTCAAATCTTCTAACCACACAGTATTTGAGAGCAAGAATTATTTGCTCTGTTAGGACAAAGACCATAATATTTTACTCAAGAGACTCATATGGATACTATATAAATTAAATATTTTTGTATATGTAGAACTCCAGAGATTTAAATGGTATTTGTTTGAAATCATGTCTGCTGTTGGATATATAAAAAATTTTAAAAAAGTCTCTTATACTACAGCTTCCATTCTTTGGTATGCTAATTCCAGCTGCCTTTGCTGGAATTAATTCTTTTGTAGGTGGAATAACCACCTACAGCTAGAAGAGCTTTTGACAGTGCCTTCCACCTCACAGCAAGTTTGTAGTGAATGGCAGTGTAGTGGGCAAATCACTAATGAGTCTGTGTACAGTGCAGCTTTTATCTTGTTTATTTGGGCAACAGTCAGTCAACTTTTGGTATGAAATGGTTTAGTACTTTTTTGGTCATCATCTAGTTAACAAATCAGCCTAAGAAAAGAGTTTGGTTTAATTTTAAAATTAGGTTAACAAATAAGGTTATTTCTACCCTTTGCCCTCATTATGCAGAGTTTCTATAGCCTTAACAAAGGTAAGAGAAAAAGAAACATGAAACAAGTAAAAGTAAAAGAGTTGCTTTTTTTTTTTCCCCCCTTCACTAGATAGGGAATTAAGACTGATGCTTTTTTTCCTTCATTAGTCTGTAAAGAATCCTTCATGAAGGATTTTTGCTATTTGTGGTTAGAAGCAGGTGAATACATTTTGACACATCACACTTAAGATGTTTGCAACAGTACTTTATTTCACTTCAGATACATTAAGCACATCCTGTAACTCAACATAAAACTAGCCATCTACACTTACTTTTGGGTGTAAGTACTCTGAAACAAAGTGCAGTAGGTGAGTAACTTACAGAGTGCATAGAACAGTGTTGCACTTTTTTGTTAAAGGATAGTATGAGTAAAATGGTGCTTATTCCTTAGATGCTGGGATTTGTTTCAAATGTAACACAAATATAGGACAAAATTTGTGTGACGTGACTGTCTTGTTTCACATAAAGTGCTGGTACAATAACTTAAATGTTACAAAACAAAGCTGTAACGATTCTAAAGCATTGTTACTCACAATGTGCATCTATGACAACAATCTAAAAATGATCTCTTTAGATGGCTCCGGTTTCTGCTTCCTTTGGGCTGTGCATAGCAACATGCTCCAGCTGGCCTGAATCTGAAACATCATAGCTGGTCTTGTATTTGGCCAGGATTTTCATCAGTGGTCTCAGCTTCAGCCACCATTGCTCCATGGGAATCCTATGTCTGTGGTGTGGCGGAAGGAAAAAAAAAGTATTTACTTAGTAGCCATGGCAAACAATGTGTAGCTAATTTAAGAACACTAACATGAATATTCTAACAAAGAGGATCGAGTATTGCTATTTATTGGGTTGCATTGGGTTGGTGCATATAATACTTATATGCACCAACAAAATGGGAAAAAATAAAAACAGAACACTGAAGGAAAAAAATAGATTTTACTGGATAGTTTTTCATAGATAAAATGCCATCTAAGGCACAAAAACACCACTCTACTATTCTATTAAATTTTATGAGAAGTAAACCAATTCCAGACATTAGAGCAAAGATGATAAAAAAGACAGTGGGCTCCCAGAATTCATAAAAGAGAACTTCATAAAGTATAAGGACTAGAAAGCATAAAGGGAGTTGTTCAAAAAGACAAGTGAACAATCAAAGTGAATCACTGGCTGAATATAGGCCAGAGACAGAAGCACAATAAAACAGTTGGCAAATGCTGTGTGTCAGCACCATGAAGACGACGTTCATTTGATGTGGTGAAAGAAAGCCTGTGCTGAGATGTTTAAAATGTAAGCAGCATATACATACACAAAGTCTGTTTCATTCTTCAGCTCAGCCACTGGTTGGAAAACAAGGTTGCGTCTACGCATTCCCAGCAAACAGACTGAGTCATCAGTATTGGCAAATACTTTTCCTAAAAAGAATGAAATAATTCAAGACTTTTTTTATTCACATTTGTATGGCCAAATACCCTTGTTCTGTAATTAAAGTGAATGGGGTAATTAAAGTGAATTTCAGTTACTGAACATTTAACATAACATTAAAACATCAATTAGTACTTTAATAGGGTTAGGAGATCTTCACTTTTTACATTTAGCTTTGATGATTAGCCATGAAAACAGTGTAATTAATCAACAAGACTGAATTTTAACATCCAGTTTTAAATTAGATTTTAGTAAATAGTGTTTTATAAAAATTCCCAAAGAAGACATATTACCTTCTTCTGTCTCCCATGTAGCCATCATGGAACAAAAAGGAAGAACAGATGTAACTTAGGTAGTCATCAATTCCTTCATGCATAATAAACTGCAATCATACTAGCATTTTTTAAAGGCAGGTAAGAAAATAGCTATCTAAAATACTGACCTCACTTGAGGGGTAATATAGCAGGAAGCATAGCAAGACGTTACTGAATAAGATGGAAAGAGGTATGTTAACTAAACCTATCATGCATTCATGTGTTTGTGTATGGCAGTAGTCATATACTAATATCTAACTGAAGGCAGTAAAACGAGAGATAGGACCAAGTGTTTCTGCACCTTTCCTGTAGGTTTCTTTCAGCTTTTTGGAGATCCACTGCATAGCTTTTGCAGAAATTTTTGTCCCAAAGTTTCTATCAAATGGCGAAGGCGCACCACCCTGTGTGGAAATTTAACTGTGGGTTAATTCAGTTATCAAGTCAGTATTTGTCTTCTTATTTTACTAGTTTAATGGCCTGCTCACATCTCCCCCACTTTAAACAAACAAACAAACAAACCTACCACATAAACCAAGATAAAACACTTAAAATTTGTGTTAAGCCTGTGTAGAATTCTCACTGAATCAATACTACTTTTCACTTAAGGTAAACAAAGGCCACTGATTTCCCTTTCCTCCATTTTCCCTCAGTGCTGATCATAAAGCACCGCCTAGCTCTCACACTGCACTGGGCAACCCAGTTTCAGCATAATATAAAACAGGAAACAGTTGAAGGTGTCAGAATGAGTGTAAGAAACTTAAGTGCTGACTGTAATCTAGGAAGTTGGGGAAACAAAACTCTATTGCAGCTAGAAAAAGGAAGGCTAGAATGCTGTGTACATAAAACTAGGATGAAACAACTGGGTTGGGACTTTTTTAAATAGTACATTTTTTAATTAATATTATTTTTTATGGCTGCTTTTATTCAAAGTATTAAAACAGCCTTTATACGGCTCTGGGAACGACGTTATATTTTTTAAGCTGTCTATATATGAAGTCTGATTTTTGTGTTCATTTTCAATGCAACAGATGGAACTGAAATCATTGAACTATTCAGAACAACTTCACAAACAGCAGATCATTTCATCAATGCTGCTCTTGACCTTAAAAATAAATTTTGTTAAATTTTATGCAGAAAGTGCCAATCTTCGTGTTGAAGAATCTAAAAATAAGTAATGGTAAAAGGACTATGCATACAAGTTTAAATGACTTAATGTGAACAAGAGTTATTTCACTACTAGCACTTGAAAAATTTAGCTCTACATGTGTTTTTAACTGTACCTCAGTCTTGGTAATTACCATAGCCAAATTAGAAACTTATTATCTGCCCACTAACAATCAGCATGAGTTAAAGAGAGGGAAGCTACAGAGACCACAAGGAGAAGCTGAATGCTGTCTCTTCTACCAGAATAATCCATCTGCAGGTAAAATTCCTTAACCAAATTTCTTCTCTTCCAGAGAGTTCCAAAGCCAGATACATTATGTAATGGTAGAGATGTATGTTCTAAATATGTATTACAGTAATAACGATAGCTGTAATGTCTATGATTTTTTTTTTTTAATACAGACAGAGGGAGAAAAAATAATTATTAAGAAGCTAAAGGTTGTTTTTTTTTTTCCTACATTTTAAGGAAGGAGTTGCAATAAATTGTGATGCTAACAAACACTTCAGAGCTACCTATGAGCAAAAATCCACACACTTTTTAATTCTGAGTCAGACTTACTTGAAATGCTTGAATAGTGTGTGCCCTTTGTGCATATAGTTAAGCTTGTCTGTAAACTCTAAAGTCATTTTTACCTGCTGCATGTGGCCCAATACATTTTTTCGACAGTCAAACACTCCTTTTCCTTCTTCAGAATACAGCTGATAGATGAAGTCAGTTGTGTAGTTCTCATTGCAGTTCTCATTTCTGTAACAATTCAGGCCAAATAGTCATAGCTAATTAACTGCTAAGTAGTCAATGTCTTTACAGATACTGAATGACAAACATCTTCCCAGTTTCTTGATAGCAGCGGTCACTGCTTGGATAATTTCATCTAATCCCATACGTTCACTTTCATGTTTCATGAACATATTTTGTGTAACATATTCATGATTTTAAAACCTGCATTACTTCTACTATACCAGCATTACTGGCAGGTCAGCTGGAATCCATTATTGAATAAGGTAGCGGAAAATAAAATTTATGTCTGACAACTTAACTATGCAGTGGAAAAACTTTACAAACAGAAGTTATACATACTGGCAGTAATGTCAGTATCTTGCCATTTATAAAAGCATGGATGATGAATAACACCTGGTCTGCTCCTTATCAGTACTTTAAATGTCAAGTATTTTTTCACCCTAATCACCATAAGCAGAAAAATGTAAACAAGTGTAATAGCTTCCTCATACAATTTATTATAGTACTCATTTTTCAGCCCTTTGCTACTCAGCACACTGAAGGTAAATGCTAATGAAAGAGAGAGAGAGAAGCTGCAGACTGATTCAGGATGCCTTAGAATGGATAATTTTAAAACATGTTAAATAACAAGTTTTAAAGTTTTTGGTCTTTGAAAAATGGTTTATCCTGTGTTACCTTGTAAAATCTAAGTAGAATTTTTATAGTAAAGGCTATATGTGCATGCTAGTTTTCACTGTCTTTATTAATAATCTACAGTTAAAAATCATTGAGAAAATAGGCTGAAAAGAGAATCAAGTATTAGATTATAGAACAATTATATTTACATAGAAAGAAGGAAGTTTTGGGCTTCAGCTCCCAGACAGCTCCCAGACTTGCCTTCTGGAGCAACAGCTTTGCTAATAATCTCATGCTAAAGGAATAATCAAGGAATACAGACTTGAATTGTCTTCACTAGTGGCCAAACAGCCTTGGCTGCGAGTGCTCAGCATCACAGATTTCACTTACTACAACTATTTTTGCTTACCTCAGCACTAGACCACGCTGGATACTGGTTTTCATCTTTTCAGTTAAGTGTTCCACATTAGCCTAGGAACAACAAAGGTATTTTTAAAGAGATAAGCACAACTTTTAAAGAGCTTGAATGAACCTACGAGCTTATCCTGAAAGCTCGTGTAAAGATTCCACATCAAGTAATACGTACAAATTCAAATAATCAATTTTAGAGATCCAGGAAAACATATTGAGTATGGCTATTCATCTTGGGTTAAAATGAACTTCTTCTTCTGCATCACAAATTTAAATTGTGATTTAAATTCAAATCACAAATTTAGATTTTAGTAGGCACATAAAATTGTTATTTTTTTAATGCTATACTGATAGAGCACCAAATTGGATTACCTTGATATACATAAAAATACATTGTCACATAAGGTCTAATCCTGCCGTTACTCCCAATCCTTGCAGTCCTATATGGATCCAGCAATGTATTACCGCGTCAGTACTCCCGTGCATGACATGAAGAGTGCATGCCACTGCAAAATGAGTGGGGAGGAACTACAATTCACTTTCTATCTATTAGGAAATCTGTATCTGCTCAGGTTTGTATTAGTCCATGACAGCAGCTAGCACTTCAGAAGTGTAAAAGCCTTGTAGTAGACAAGTTTCACATCAGCTTACCCTCTGCAAAGTCATATCCTAATCCGTAGCCCTTAAATCCTAAAATCTTTATTTCAATAACACTTCAAAAATGCTCGTAATAGTTTATCAAAGTCAGTATCTAATCCACCTTAAATCCTGTTCATTCCCTGACCTGAGCAGCCTTCTGACACAATGAGCTGAGGCACAATTATAATGGAAAAGGTATTTCTTTTTATCCTGTATTTGTCTGTCTTTTCAAGCTGCTGAACTTTTTTCATTTACATGTTGCTTGAATTTCAATCAGAAGAACAGAAATGAAATGATACCCTAATAATATTTAATGGTTAATACAAAAAAAATCATCAGTTAACTGACCCTGACGCCAAGAACAACTGGGTGTATGTTCCTTTAGGTAATAAGGCATAAAAACTGGAACTATTTGACGGTGCTACTGACAAGCATAGCTTTTAGCTATAGTATAATTAAAAATAAACTACAACAAAAAACAAGTTAGCTATCTACTTCAAATATATACATGTATGTTCAACAGTTTTAGGATCTACCTAAAAATGAGGAAAACATTTCTCATTTTGCATACCTGGAGCTCTCGAATATCAAACTGTTCTTCAAAAATATAAGCAGCGTCAGCTCCTGCCGCAAGGGCCCCCATATTGGCCAGATATCCACAATAACCGCCCATGGTCTCAATGATGAATACACGACGTTTGGTACCACTAGCTGACTGTTTGATGCGATCACATGTCTACTCAAAGATAAGATATTAGAAATTTTAAATTCTGAATTTTTATTTTATGTCACACATTTTTGTGTCACATTTTGATTTTAAAAATTTTATTAAGAGATAAATTTTAAAAGGCTCCAACATAATATAACCCATTTAACTACCATAAGTCATTTTCATAAGTAATATATTGAACATCACACTAGCAAAACATTTTATTTTGACGATCAACACTTGTTTCATGCAAATACTAACAAGAAATAAATTTGTCTTGTGCATGAACATAAAAATTGTGATAGTTTTCTAACAGAGATACTAATACATATATTAGAGCTTTTTAATCAGTTTGAGCATAAGTTTCTCTTCTTTACTTTGACTCCATTCATTACTGAAAAGCTTTTATCATTTTACTATTGATTTTAAAATTTACTGCACTCCTGACTATGCTCAAGTTTAAAAAAAAAAATATGTAACTGTTCATACTCTTGGGTATGTTCTGCTCTGTGGATTACTTTCCAACAAAGATATCCACAGAAATACTATTCAAGCACTACTGGAGCTATTGCTCCTTTATTTATTTATTTGTATCATGCTCTGAACAGCCTAAGAAACATTCTCTACTAGGAGAGCTGATGCTCACATAGCACCAATACTACCAGTATTTACTATGGTTGCTTAAGAAACTTGGGAAAGAGTAGCAGAGAAAATCTCCAGGGTTATAGGACCTAGGAAACTGACATTACTACGCATAGCCATGCTATAAGAAGCTAGCTGACAAACTCTCACTTCCTGGAATGAAAATATTTCTACAGCAACTGTTCAAAGTTATTTTTAAGTCATAGGACAAAAATACTTCCTTTCAGGAAGAGATTAAGAAAAGAAACATATTACTTCCTCCTTTTCCTTCAAAATCAATAAAAGTTATGCTAGACTTGGTAACAAGAATAATTTTGGAAAGTTGATGTATAGTCCATACATCAGTTCCATTTGGTAAAAGTAAGAAATGAAAGTATCTAGCAATCGCATAATTTTGAAACTTGAATTATATTTTTAAGAACTCCTCATGCCTTACTAATTTTCTGAATGACCAACTACAGATCCTGTTAATATTTATTTGTTTCACAGATTTTTACAACCAAAAGCTTCATTCAGATAGCAACAGGACTTCAAGAAGAAATTGTGAGCTATAGGAGCTTCAAAAATATACCAAACAGACCACAATAAATACTGAATTGGTAAGTGAGGAAACTTAAAAAGACTAAAACTTTTAACATCATAGTGCTTAACGCATTCAGAAACTAAAACCAGTATGCATTTATTTAGGTCCAGCTACCAAAAGATGCATGTAACTTAATCTATGCATCTTTATATTTTCACACATATGTAAACGTATACCTCTACCCCCCATGAACCCATACACACACTCAAGTGCAGAATTCACACAGATGTATTAAGAATACTGATTAACACTCTGTTATGGAAAATGTTTCTGAATACTTCTGTTTATCATAACCTAAACAAGTTTAGATAGAACTTCGTTGTTTTTTTCAAGGTGACATTTTCTTTTACCCGTCTTGGATTTTACAGTGTCCTCAAGCTTTCCTGTTCCAGATGTGGTTTTGTGGTTTTGTAATTGTTGCAGAATGCTGGTACTTGGTATATGGTAAACAACAAATTTATAAAAGTCCCTATTACTTGTAACAGTAGCAGGCACATTGATTTTAACTCAAAAAAAAAAAACAAAAAAAAAACATGCCCACCCCCACATGCCTAGAACTGGATTGATAATACATTGATTTACTTCTGTTTGAGAGACCTAAAACATTTGTAAACTTCAAGCAAGTTTTCCTGCTGCTGGTACAAGAATGAAATTTTCTGCTTTGGGGATTAACCATTTTAGATGTATTTAGAAGGATGTCTCTTGTAATAGAAATGCAGAAGAAACTGTCTGCTATTCTTGCTGTCTCAGAATAACTGTGACAGAAATACTCAAATGGCACTGATAGATTTTAAAGAAATTCAGACAGCTTTATAGGAGATACAATACAAGTGTTCTTATTCAGTTAGCAGCCTGACTCAAGACTTAAGAGGATTAAGTTCTAGGACCCAATATGCATGAAATCAGACTGGATGAAATGTGATCTTTTCTAGCCTTAAGACACACAGGTATCTCTGTATGTACAGATGTTTTTATTTAATATGGTTAGCAGTAATCTTCTGCAATCTAGTAGCCATACATTTCAGTCTTCTACATGCCTGCTATAGACAGACAGACCATCTTTATAAACTGTTGCTATGTTGCTTTCTAAGCAATACCAATCACCATAATAGCAATTGGTGGTGTTAGGTACTAAAACCAGAAGGCAAGGCAATTCCTTTTTATGAACGTCTCATGTTTTTTACTGCGATGATATATAGACTATCATACAATCAGTTTAACTTGTCACGTTGCTAGCTCCTTTTATCTCAGCTTTTTCATGGTAGAATTTCAAATCCTTACTTTAATTGACTATGATGAGGAAAAAAAACACATAGCTTTTTACATTGATGCTATATTTCCTGTTTTAGAATAACTGCCAGTGAAAACTTTGTGTGTACTTGTCTACACAACAATGGATTTTGACATTGGATTTTGACATAAAACATTAGCATAGATTTTTATTTGCTACTTTCAGGGAGAGAGATTTGTAGCTGGTATTAACCCAGGAATTTTTAATTCATGGTTATGGGGTCAGCTTCAAAGAAACTGAGACTATAATAGCAAAGACTACTGCTGTGGTAGAAACCCTTTGTTACTTGTCCATATTTCACTGCCTTGACACTACCTTCTGTGAAACCTCACAGTGAGCTTGGTCAAGTAATTGATCAGGATTTTAAGTCACCTTTCATTTTTTTCCTCCCCATTGCCCTGTCTCCTAAATAAGCTTCCCCTCCTTAAAAATCTAGAATAAAAATTGTTCTAGCCCTTTTTCCTGATGGTCTTGGAAAAAGTAGAAGTGAACCTATACAAAATTGGAAAAATAACATTCTTAGAAATTATATTTACCAAATTCTGTCTTGGACTTCAGTCTTGACTCTGTATTTTTAATTCACATCCTACTCCATAGGCTAGAAAGGCCAACGCTCAAGAGTATGATGCAGTTTCAGGACTCTTAAACATGGAGGTATGGTGATTCTTTCTGGAGAACTTTTTAAGATTCCATTGCTAGTTGTGTTGTCATACGAACTAAACCAGCTTCATGAAAAATCTGATATTCAAACCTCCAAATCAACAATATTTTATCTTTTTAAATAAACAAAACTTTCTGAAATTTAATAGATCACTTTTTTTTTTTTTTTTAAACACAGCATTACTGAATGCTGTACAAATTGCAATTAAAAGTACTTAAAGCAGTGAACTAAGAGGAAGCAGTAGTATGTATATTTTCTTTTCCATTGTGTTGTCGTGTTTTTATTTTTACATGTGCCTATCAGCCACACTTAAGAGGCTGGGTAAGGCAGAAGCAGCTAATGGAGTGACTAGAGGACTTGTGTCCTACCTGTGAATGTGCCGATGCTGTTTACCCATTCTACATCATAGGTTGTCTTCATTCTCTTCATTCCAGGGATGTAATATTGCATCTCCTACTGACCAGGTCATACTATATTCTGATGCAGCTATTTCATTTAGCTACAAGAGGATTTTTACTCTAATGAATAAGTAATTCTGTACCGGAGCAGGAAAACAAATCAGTTTTCAAGATGATTTCTCAAACCCCAGGATCTCCAAGCAGACTTTCTTGGCCAATTGCATAATTATTCATTTAGTTTCATAATAGGAGGTTTGATAGAACCCAAAGCTATTCAGTCATCTGTTTGCATTAGTCCTCAACCAGTTCCCTTTTTTGTTACTCCAGCAGACTTGGTGAAATGGTAACGAATTAAAGACTTCATATAGTAATTGTACCTGAGGAAAAATGCTACAGCAGACTAGAACTAGAAAACTGATTGTTCTGATCAAAATGGAGAGCTTCACCCATAGCAAGATCTGGCTTCAAATCAGCATCAGTGATGAACTTAACTGCTTACACTATGTTTATACTTGATGTTAAACCTATGTAGTCCATACGATTATTCACGTGTTTAGTGTTAACACACACACAGATGTTCTGTTATGCTAAGTTCAGTCATTGGCCCATACAATAAATATGGTATTTATAAAAGATGTGCTTTCTTCTTTCAGCTAAATAATGTTGAGAAGCTACTTAGGATTTAAAAAAAAAAAAAAGAAAAAAAAAAAAGAAATTCATAAAATATTTTATTTTCAGTAAAAGCAAATGCCTTAAGCACTAATGCAGTAGTCTTGGATAACAAAATAGAATCCCCAAAAGCTAAATACTGACTATAATCAACTTTAATTAGGTTCATATTTAATCAGTCTTGGTAAAGTTCTTAACTGTAAAACATAAAAATTACAATGACAGAATTATTTTAGAACACTAGACATTTCAAGGTCTTTAGGTATCCTGATGTTATGTATGTTACCATCTTAACTTTTAAAAGATACACGGTCTTACCTCCACAATAGCATTCAAGGCAGTGTCAGCACCAATGCTAAAGTCTGTGCCTGGCACATTGTTGCTAATAGTAGCAGGCAACACACAGATAGGTACGCAAAACTCCTCAAAGCGGGAACGTGCCTCATGTAGCTGCAGACAACTTTCATAGGCCTGAAGCAGTGGTACAAGTATGAGTGATACATTCCTTGTCTTTGGATTGCTCTGCTAATGACTCCTTGCATGTGATGGTAAATTTGGCTGTCCATTGGCCCAAGTGAATACAATTGGTGAGATTATTGGGGGTGCATCCTGTACAGACCACAACAGTGCACTGAGGTTGCATTGGCACAATGCTCTTTGAAGAAATGCAGATGATTAGTGCAGGTAAATATGGAGTGAATATGAAGTGTGCACAGCATTAGAGGTCTGAAGCAGTTTAGCAGAAAGAAGACAGCACAAAGATGGACTGGAAATCATTCAACAAAAAGCCACTTAAAGAACAAAGTTTGATACGTGTTAAGAAGTTCAGAAAGTTAACTAGGAAAACACCTGCAACATGAAGGAAATGCTTAAAAGAAATCTGTTTTTTAACACTATGTTATCCTACAAAGTCAAGACACACCTATTTCCACTGAGAAAAAAAAAAAAAAGAAAAAAATTGCCTTTGCCTTCCAAGGTTCTATCGACATCACACATGTGCTTCTATTCACATAGATCACACGGAGGTCCAGAAAAATCCAAGAACATGTGCACATGGATGAGCTAAAGTTTGCAAGTACATTTCAAAATTGCTTTGTGAAGCAGCTGTAGGTATTTAGGAAGATTCCAAATTACAAAATAAATCTGCATGTGAAAAGGATTATGTATTCCTAACAGATGTAAAAATAATGCTTGAAATTCAAGCTGTTTTAAGTCAGTAAACTTTTTTTTTTTTTAAACTTACATTATTCCAATTCTACCTAATCCAAACTCATTCAGCATCTCTCATGATGTGTGACAATTTTTTAAACTACCTATGTAATGACTCTCCACAAGAAAGTCTAATTACATAGTATGTTCCTATTTTGTTAATCCTTTTCCCAGAAAAGAATGACGTTCACAGAAGTCTCATCTTTTTTCAATTTCTCAAATCAGTTCAGAGAAGCAAACTATGGCAAATCAAATTATTAGGTAGCTATTTCCACAAATATCTCCACAGCTACTAATTTAATCAATGACTTGGGAGAAAGCGATGGGAAAAAATTCACTCGTGAGAGCTCTGCTTAAAGGCTCTTTTCCCCAGATGGAGCAGATCCCATTCAGTGAGATGACAGGTCATATGTCATCGGGTGAATCCAGTGCAAACTAAGTTTCTAAAGTCTATGTTGACTTCAGATAAATTTTGGAAGTGCAACTTTAAACTCAGCTCAGTGCTAGGATGCATTTCCAATTTAATATCTCAGTCTAAAAAGCTGCTGTTTCAGATCTGCAGCTCTGAGTAGTATAGCCAAAACAGCGACATTATTTATTTATTCAAAACATTCTGATTATTTTATTATTATTATTTTTTGAGTGGATGAGAATGAATTTTCACTGAGAAAATTTCATTGAGCAGTAATTGCTTAGCTTAGCTTAAGTCAGTCAGTTGCATTTTTTGTTTCTAAGGAAAGAAAGTGACGTCAAAACCATAAGGCTTCTTAGAGATCTGCAAAGAAACGCTGATGAATTTCTCTGAAAAGTTTTACAATGAGACTTTTGGGAAACCATGCTGAAGGGAAATTTAGAGCAGTAACTAACACAATTGGTTAGTTATGATATGGTAAGATATGTTTTTACTTGCATTAAATTTTGCCATTTCATTTGATGCAAGTGATTTTAGCAAACATATCCAAAGATTGTACCTCCACCAAGCATAAGCATCAGATAATTATACACAGCATCATAGCATCACCACAGAAAATACGAAAACATTTTCAATGAAAGGTAATTTAACAATTCTGGAAGGTAAATGATGGGTGGTTGTAATCATTGCTTTACATTTTATTTTGTTTTTTTAATGAGGACAACAGTAAGATCATAGAGGAATACTGTACCACATCAATAACATGTTTTAATCATTTCATATCCATTTACTGTATTATTATTTAGAAGTGTATTGGCAGAATCAAATGTGTTTTATAAAAATACAAGCAGTCAAGCACAGACTGTGTTCTGTTGACTTGTGTCCATTAAAAGGGATGGACTTACTGCCCCAGCTCCATATCCACATTGCTAGGATCAAACTGGATGAAAACTGAATTGGATAATTAGTTTGGCCAGGTTAATATTCAGCCTGTTCAGCTGCATGATTCAGATTAATGTACAATCACGTATGCTAGCACCAGCATAGGGATGATAACAGGAGAGTGGTCCTTTTTTTTTTTTTTTTCCAATGAAACTGCACAGACAATCTAATAAACTTTCTTCACTCCAGTGAGAAATTGTCTTCTTGTGGCTGTTTGCTATTCTTTTTCTCATGACCAGTTGATCAGCTTGCACACCCTTCCCTTTGAAGGATGGCATGAAAATGCAGATTGTCAATTCTCTGAGCATATCAAAAGATTTCAGCCTCCTCTTTTTTCAAGTTCCTTCATTCTCCATCTCTAGCTGCTACCTTTACTTTTCATTTCCACATCTAGTTCTTATGTCCTAAATCACAATGCATATATGGGAATACATTGTTCTGGATTATTGCTCTTTCTGTCACTGTCCTCTAGCCTTTGTAGGCTTTGTTTTCAAATTTAATTTTCATATTTTCCATACATTTTCACACTGTGTAGCTAGAAGTCTAACTTTTTATTCATTCTTCTACTTACAGAGTAGATTTCATTTTTTTTTAATTTCACTCATAAAAATGTGTTGATAACCTCCACTTTTGATGGTTATTAAATAACCCAGTAATGTATAGGTTATTTCTACGTAAGTATGAAGACTAACACTTTTCTTGTCATATTTCAGAAGTCTGATATCCAAAATAGTACTCTACTTATTTCACTGAGTTAGCAACATGAAATTAAGAACACAGGTACTTTTATTACCGTGGTTAATTTACTGCTGCTTCTTTTCAGAGAAAAATTCAAGTTAACGTTCTCATCCTGTAATTCTAAATAATTTATGTCTACCTAGATACAAAAAGCCTAAAGTATACCCTATTCACATATTGAAACTTCCACCTTTCCCCAGGTATTCCAGTACCGTGGAATACTGACAATTTCTCTGACAATTGTTCTCACTGATATTTTACACTGAAGTGAAAATAGAATATATAGGCAAATTTAAAATGCTACTCAAGAGACAACCCAAATTCTACCATTCTACTGATTAAAAGTCTAACATTGTAAAATACAATTTGGAAAAAAAAATAATCAAGAGCATCAAAGAATCTGTCACAGAATCCAAATTCTAGTTATTGAGAAACATACCATCCACTATCGTGACTTAGGACACAGCATGCTCTTGCCTAATAACTCATCCAGAAGATCTGTAACTGTTCAAGTATTTACAGATCATATACCATCTTTAATACCAAGTTTAGGTAAGTATAAAACAAAGTAGTCTGATTTGTGTTCGTTTATTTTCTTTTTTAAATGCAACATCACCACATATGCAAATGTCTCAGGGTACCATTTACATGCCTTGACAACTCTCAAACAACCTAACACTGACAAACATCTATTAATGCCAAAAAGCAACAAGGCCTCATTACCCAGAAGATTTTACTTACCTTACTGAACGTTGTTGAGAACATAGAATTGTAAAAGTACCACAGAAAAACTAAGCGTGGTAACACTTTAGTGTGCTAATCTGAGAGCTAAAAGACGCTAATCTGAAAACTTGACACATTTACTCATCTAACAGTGTCAATAGGAATGAAAATTATATGACTTGTATTGAGCCTATAAGTCACACTTAACAGGGGACAGCATCGCTATTGAACCTGATCTGAACATGTGACACAGGAATGAAAGGAAACATTTTTTATTACCAGTCTTAGTGGATCATATTCAAACAGTCAGAGCAGAAAACTGAAAAAATACTAAGCAGGAATCTTTCCTTAACACAAAAGTCTGCTCCTTTCCAAGGAGAAAAAAAAAAAAAAAAAAAAAAAAAAAGAACAAACCTTAACCTTCTAAATCTTAACCTTCTATTGGCTTGAAACTAAATCCTGCAAAGCTATTACATTTTGTATACATTTCAGAGAAAAATCTCGACAAAGTAAAATGCAAGAACAAAAAGACTATCAGTAAGATACAACACAAACAAGTTTTCAACTACTGCATTGAAAATATGGAGACACTGTCAATTTGTTACCTAATGAAGTCTAACAGTATCTAGAAACCTAAGTATAAAGCAAAACACATCAACAGTATAGGGAAAGGGAAAGAGAGGGAGACCCTACTCTACATGAAATAACCTATAAAAAGAAGGTAGTTAGGTAAACATACACAGGTTATGAAAAAAAGGAGAAAAGAAAAGTAGGTGTCATGCACAGTCATTTTACTCACCTCAATTTATGATCAATCATTTTGGTGAGATATTTTTATTTACCAGAACTGGAAAAAAAGTCAACCTTTATAAACCTACAGTCTTGTTCAAGGCAACAGTTTGGAAAACTGAAATTTCTTAACTCAAATGAGAATTATCTTGAGAAAAACAAACCCCCATGTTGGTATGGTAAACAGAAATAAATAGGTGAAAATTATGTTAATGCTCTTGAGGTTGATAGCTTTTGAGGAATCATTGATATTTTTTGAAATATTATCATGATTAAAATCTTCAAACAAATCTATATGACAGAAGAACCGATATTACATTTCAAAAGCAATCTGAGATTCTTTTCCTACTTTACACAAACATCATGGTTATTGTTTTTAGTTTTTTGTTTGTTTTTAAACGTAGCTCAACATGTATAATCAGTGAAAATATTTTTGCTCCAACACTACTGGATATGCATCCACAGATTATACTAAAAAGAAAAATAAAACCAAAAGAAGTGTAATGTTCCCATTGTTATTGCTTGGATAACATTATCTCAAAATATATAGGAACAGTATTGCTTTTCTTAGCAGGTGTATGATTGATTAGTGCTTCCTAAGTGATTCAGGTGAACTGTAAACATGCGTGCTTGATGTATTATTTGTGTGGCACCTGATAATTCTCTGATAATCCAACTGAATTTACTTTTAATTGATCCATTCTTAATTTACATTATGTTACTGTTGTATTTTGCTGTTGTTTTTTTTTTTTTTTAATATAATATGTCTCAGCTCTTTATGTTAAATCTGTTTCTTTTATTAGTAGTGTATACAATTCTTATTACAGAAATGGTTACATAAATAAGGATTCATTTCTGAACAGAACAATATTCACTTGGGATTTGTCACAGCTGGGTATACTGAAACTTCACATATAACAGGGATTTTTTTTTTCCTTATTCTACAGTGCAAATGATCATCAAGTCCTAGCTTTAGGTTTCTTTCTTTCCTATATAATAAATACATGCCATCCTATTTGGTAGTTTACAAATTCAAAGGTCATTGTAGTTTTGGATCTACCTCTGAGATCACAAAACTTCTCTCTTTTAACTAAGTATCATGAATGTGCCTATACTGAGTAATTGTATTATTTTCCAGATTAGATTTCCAAAGTTCTGGTCTATAAAAATATCCATTTCTAGCCAATTCAGTCAGTTTTAACCAGAACTGCTGTATTAGTAAGCGCACACACCAGAACAGACTTACATCAGTTATAGTGTTCAGAGCAGTATCTGCACCAATGCTGAAATCTGAACCCGGTACATTGTTGGATACTGTTGCAGGAACCATAACCATTGGAACACAGAATTCGTCATATTTCTCTCGGGCAGCTGACAATTCCAGGAGTCCGAGGTACGCCTGTTGGGCACAGGCATTGGATGAAAAATTAGGACAAATAAAATAAAGACAAGGTTGGAATGATAAAATGGAACGGGCCACAGGGGGAGCCATTTCTACCACGACACACTTCAGCAAGTCAAAGCATTAAGAATCCACTAAAATGACAGATACACAAAAAAAAACAGAAAGGATTAAAAACATGTATGCATTTGAAAAGAAACAATAAACAGAATACTCATTCATTTCAAGAAAATATGTAATTTAGACATAAAGGTGCTTTGTACAACAAATATACAAAATAATTCCCCAATCTTCAGGTACTATTACCTGTTGTTTCAAATCATAGTATTCCTGAATCAAGACATCCTTAAAAAAAATCACTTTGGTAAAGTAAGATGAACTTGAAATATGGACAGAAAACAAAAAAGAACACTTATCTTCATTTATTACAGATTTTTAAATGCACTGTTTGAGAAGAGTGGCTTAAATAAGGGACCACAGTACAATTACAACTAAAGCTTAAAAACTTTTTGATGTGTTCTGAGTATTGATATGGTATATAGACTTGCTTGTACTGCTGAAGGTATTATTTTTTTTTTTAAATATAGAAACAGCATCACATCACCTCATCTTATTTATCCATTTAGCTTACCTGTTTTTTCAGTTATTAGTCATTGCCTTGAATGCCAACTTTCCACAGAAATCAGTGATTAGTAAAAACTGATCCTAAATGCTATATTGTGCATAAAATACAGCAAATCAAATGCACTTTACATGAAGATTGGGTGAAAATTAAAATGGTCTATTTCTTTTGTTAGGAATTCTATTCTACTTAGACATAAAGTTGAAACTTAATTGTACCTCAAATCCACCAATAACCATAAGAGCGTTAATGTTGTTAGTGCGCATCTGGTCAGCGATCTTCTCCAAATACTTAGCAGGAAGAGTACTGAAAATTATTAAACCAAAAGAAAAATAAAAACAATTTACAGACTCTGCAGCAATAAGAATTAATTACTAAGCCATAACGGTAAACCCAGCAAGCAATAGAATATTTTTCATTTTAAATACCTATTCATAAATATATTTCTTTCTGGCTGCCTCTAAGGAATCACATCAGCTATGAGAAAAATACAGGTTTGCAATACTTTTAAATAATTTCCCTAGGAAATTTTTCAGTTGAAGAAGAATGACAACTCCCATTGTCATTCTCTCCTCAGAGCTGATACAGTACCATCAAGATACCCACATTGGAATATAACATTTAAAAAAAATAAAATAATTAAAACATTCAGTGAAAGGAAAAGAGAACTGAAGTATACACAGGTTATATAACATACTAGAATTCACCATAGCAATTGGAAAAATATTGATGTTACCGTTTGGTACCAAGAATCGATCCTCCCTGGCCAGTCCAGCCTCCAACATCTCCCCAGCTGATTTCCTTTATCTTTGAATTAAAGTAAAGGAGATTTTGTTACATAATTATTCAATTACTCTTCTTGACATGCAACAAACACAAGATACTACTTAACATAAAGCTGTTGGACCGAGTTGTTGGGCACTTTGGCAGCACCAAAAATGAAATTGGCAGAAGTATCAGTATCAAGAGGTTAAATAACTTAAATTCTCTTTAATTCTTACCAGTCCCTTCTCATTCTCTCTCTTTCTCCAGATCACAATAAACTTTTCCTCCTTGATTCATATCATGGTCCTGTTTTCATATCCTCTTACTGAACATGAAACATACAAGTCTAAAACTAGGTCTTTGAGGTTAGTTTTGGGACCTACTGCTCCAGCTAATAATCTTATATATATTTTCTCCTTACGCCATTAACTGATGCATAACATTTAAAACAGAGGAACAGAAGAATCTGTCTCACCTGGAAAAAAAAACAAAAGCTTCCTTCCTTAAAAGGCATCTCTGCAAAGTTTCTTATTGTAAAAGAACACAAATGCAACAGCAATTCTTCTGTTATTCTGTGGAAAATCTACTATATGCTAAACATTGACCATCACCTGAACTAATTCTGTAGCTCTGAAGCATGTAGTATTTAAGCATAAATGAAATAAAGCAATAACAAACAAATAGGTTTATATAGTTGAGAAATAGTTACAATTTGTGTTTCATATGTCTTCATTAAATAACTTACTGATTTACTTTCCATGATAGTATCACAGAACACGCAATTATAATAAAGAACATGCCTTATAACAAAGGCAGTAGAGTGGGATGAGGTACATACTACTATACTATCCACACAAAATACTGACCTTCCCTCTAGAAAAACCTTCAAATCCATCAATGACAGCAAACATTTTATGGCCTTCAGTTATGCCAACTCTCACTGCAGCCCTTACTGCAGCATTCATTCCAGCTGCAGGAGCACCAACATTTAAGACTGCCACATTAAAATTAGTCTGCAAGAGAAAAATAACAATCTTTAATAAGCACTTTCTTTTTTTTATCATGCTTAATTTTTCCATCATGCACAGATAAATATTGTAATGTAGGAACTTGCAAAGCCCTGAAAACCATTCAAAACTAAAATATACATAAATCTATTTTTCCCATTTTCAGAATGCCACACAATCTGTTTTTTTTTTTTTTTAGAAGTTTTTAAATAAGACTTTCAATTTGCTTTGCAGTTTGTTACGCTTTTTTTTTTTTTTTATAATTAGCTCAGCTAGGTTCAAGAAAAAAAGAAAGAAAAACAAAATAGACTAAGTTATTCAACCATTTTCGTATTATCCAAACAGTTGGATTTTGCAAAATAGAATATCCTAGAAAAGAGTAGGAGCTGATGTATTTCATTCAATCACCGTAGCAGTTAGTGTCATCAGCAGACACACAGATTACAACTTTAATTTAAAAGTATCTGCCAGACTTTTAGAGCAGCTAGCAGCAGTAGCAGCAGTAAACAGGATCATTCAGCATCTTTCACATTACCGTAAGGTTTCAGATTATGGCAGATTTAAAAGCATTTTAGTGACTCAGTGTAACTGTTTATATATAGTGTTACCTCCTCCTGCAAGTTTAATATGTGTTCCAGGTAAGTGTCTCGTCTATTCAAAGGGAAAAGTCTGAGATATCAAACATACATTTGTAAACTAAAATACACGCAATGTAAGAGAGAAAAGGTTCTGCTTAAAACAAGACATGAAATAATATTTTGCTACATAATATATATTCCATGATCTTGCATTTAGTTTCCATATATATTTGTTAGTTATTGTGTCTAAATAAAGCAATTCTGTAAATGTAAGCATTACTGACTGAACAATGGAAAGGACCACAATCACACGACCTAGATATAAAATAGGATGTAAAACTTCTATCTTGTTACAGCAAGCCCAGTTCTTAATTTGAAAATTATTTTGTCTTTAGAACACTATCCTCAATGGAACTATGTCTTCACACTGATAAATCCAAAACCTTTCAGACCACAGATTCTTTTTCAGAGTTAAAGCTTCAGTACTTGCATTAAAAACAAAAAGAAAAAACGTGTATGGGTAAAAAAAAGCAACAGTACTACTATGAGTAAATGCTAGCAAGCATCTTTCAATTGAACAGCAAAGCATGGAATGCAAATCATACATGTATGCATTTAGCAGAACAGGCTTTAAACAATAGCAAACTAAGAAAAATGCAACAAAATTTAACAGCCTGAGCTTATACACCAAAATTCATCACAGCTCAATGATCTTAAATTGTTTGCAATCATTAATATGACAAAATTGTAACAACTTAGTACTGGAGAAAATTGCTTTACCCTGGAAAATGGGAATAAAGAACAAAAAAAAGAAAACCAAAACAAATAAACAATAAATACAGAGCAGTTGTTAGGCAACAATCATTGAATCTTTTCAAATAAAAAAATACAGAATTTTTATTTATTTATTTATTTTTAAACTTCAGTGCAATCAAAGAATTGTAAAAAAGACAAAGGAAACGTAAGAGCAAAATATCTGCATGCAGCAACACTTCTGAAGCAGAGCACTGAGTAGGCTCTAGTGATCTGATCAGCTTAGCCTCTTCCTCAATTCTTGTGACAGGCTCATTTTATCTGCTTTTTAATTCCCCTCTAACACCTTTTATTGAAGCACAGATTTGGCTGGTGTGGTCATAGCCAAGTACTTCTGTTAATTATTACAAGTGACCTACAATTCCTTCTAATGTCTTCCATCACAAAAAGACATAGTAGAACTACTGTGAAACAAAATAGACTAGTAGAAATAGACCAACGCTAACAATCCTAAAATTACACTGCAATGTAAACAAATAGTCTGATCTGGCAAAGCAAATGCTGAATATCCACTAAAAATAATCCTGAATTCTTTGGTCTCTTGAAAATCACTAATTTAAAAATCACACACTTTTAAATTAAGTTTTTGACAGGTATATTTGAAATAACGTCAATCTATATACTTATTTTTACTTGTATTTAAATAAAGTAAAAATATAATTTAAACTACATTTTATCCTCTCTAGTAGCTTCTATTATAACTTTTAATTTGCAATCAAGTTTTCTTTATTGTGCAAAGATTTCCCTGACAGATTACACATTAATTTTTGTCAACCAAAATGGCTATTGTGACAATGCTATTACCTATCCACAGAATTTCTAAATCAAAATGAACTTTTCCTATTTTCAATGCAAATTTGTGCTTAGTAATATGGAGAAGGTACTGTTAACCATTACTTAAATATTTCATTGAAAAAAATCCTCAAAACATAATAGTAATATAATCATGCAAATAAGGCAAAAAATAGTCACAAACCACAATTAAAAATGAATTAACCAGTGAGGTGACATAGTTGCAAACTGGTGAAAAACAGAATTACTCAGTAAACCATTAATAGGGAAAAATTAAAAAAACTACTGTCTGAAATTTATTTCAGACACCATTTATTGACAACTTCCTAATAAATCCAGCTTTTCTCAGTCTGTAAGTTGTATAAAAGGAAATAAGAGGTAAATAGCCACTACTGCCTTGTGCACAGTGACTTACTAGATCAGATAACCATGTGTCTTATCCAATCTGTTCAATGAATTCCTGTACTTGCCTCTGTTCTTGAGTAGTTTTGCCCCTTTGAAATGAAAGGCTAGAATTTTTTTTTTCATACTGTACCCTTCTTTCTACCAAGATTTTTAGTCTCTTAATTGCGATTACATCACCTTTCCTTCTCTCCATGTCACCTAACAAAAGTGATGACAGTAACCATTAGGACCAGATACTGTAGCAATTGGGAAAGAGACATATCCAAGACATATTCACAATAGAAATTGTCTAGGATAAAAATTTTTAGTTAGACTTGTATCATTTTAAAAAATATTAACTATTATAATAATCAGATGGTGTGTTACAATCACCTTTCTGCCATTATAATATTTGACTAATTTTATAAAATAACATACGATATAGAATTGAAGACAATTTTTAAGGGGGTGACGAAGAAAAAGTTGATTTGTTAATATACCCTAGGGGCAGACACACATTACACACTCATGAAAGAACTCTCACCTTTGGAAGCTCAGCATCTGGTTTTTTGTGTGACAATAATTTGTAGGTGTTAAGGTTGTTTTCAAAGCTCCTAAAGAATAAATAAAATAAACAAATCCAGTAACACAGTAGTTTTTTTGAACACACTTACTTTAAAGAGTAAACTTTTTCATAAGCTGATAGAAAGAATAAGAAGTTAACAGAACATGTTTTTAAAGATAATATGCAAGATCTTACAAATGTTAAAACTAAGTCAACTCCCAAGTAAGAAAGTTTTAATATCAGTGTTCTGGCTTCACAAAAAGCCTTTACAAAGCGAGACAACATAGTTCCCATTAAACTTTGTTATCGCAAAGTGTATTGGGCGGGTCATAGGTCTTCTAACAAAAAAAATAGTAATAATCTTTTGGAAAAAGGTTTCCTTTTTTTTTTTTCCTCCACATTTTGTTTAGCCTAGACCTTGGTTGAATGCGAAGCAACACTACAGCAAAAAAATAAATAAAATAAAATATAGCCCCATTTTCAAGAGCATACCTGCCAGTTCATAATATGAATATGCAAGGCTTGTCTATCTCAAACAAACAAAAATAAAGCATGCATCCTGTATTAGGGTAAGAATTTCAAATTCCACTGCTAATCTCAAGACACAGCACTTATTTGAAATAACTGTATATAGATAATGAAAAAATAAATAGAAGATTCTAGAGGAAACATGCCTTAAATACTGAAGGCATTCAAGGCACTGAATTTGACAATGCAGCAACTTCAGCTACAGTACTAGATTTGAAAAGTGTTTTTTTTGTGCAACTAGTAGCAATCACATTGCTTTGTACACGTAATACAATATTACTGAGTAAAACAGATTTCTAAGAATGAACACTTTCTGTACTTTCTAAACACTTAATTGAAAAATATTGTTTTAATTATAAGTATGAATAATCAATCCTCACTCTAGCAAATCAAAGTAACTTAAAAACAGCTATCCAATGTTAGGACTAAAGTTATTACAAATGCAAAACATGGTAATAATTGAAAATGAGGGAACACAGAAAAACACTGTGTTACACACTTTGTAAGATAACATGAAAACATAAAATAACCATATGTAAGGCAAGAGAGTTTTATTAGATGGGTGATAAAACACTTTACTATTAAGCAACTTGAAACAGAACGTGCCCTTTTGACACATACGGGTGCAGAAGGTCTTTCCCCAACATTACTGTTGGAAAACTAATGGCTGTTTACAAATAAATTCATCTTACACAGGATTCGTTTCAAAATCTTGAATAAACAAACATGTGGTTGCTACCAGCCAGTTCATACATGACAGCAGCTCTTTTCTCTGTGGCTAGTTATCCTAACATCAGTCACTAGAGTCTCACACGGTACCAAACTAGTTTTCTTTGTTTTGTGTGGCGGGTTTTTTTGTGTTTGTTTTACACAGATAAATGTTTCTATTATTCTTTTTAAGCAACTCTTCTTCCATCTTCTCTACTATATTATTCTAAATACACAAAAACATTTATAAACTGATTTAAATGTAAAGTGCCAGCAGAACAGCAAAGCAATTCAGCCCTTCTAGAGCAAATAAATTAATGTGTTATTTGTCATACCTTCCACGAAGCCTCACAGCCTCAACAAATCTTCCTTCATCCATGGCTTTCTGTACTTCTTGAGTCTTGAAAGAACAAGTTGATTATTCAGTAAGTTTAAAAAAACAACCCAGAAGATTGATTATCAATATATTTCTCTAAACAGGCACTATGAAATAACTTTCCAAAGTGAAAAATTAAATACCGATTTTTCATTTTATGACCTACATTTTATCACAGCATAATTTATAGTACACAGGAGAAGAACAAAGTAGAAATTGACACCTCAAGTCTCCCTGGAAAATCAGCATATCTATTTTGCATTTTCCCTTTTTATTTTAAGCTAAAGTAACACTGAACAGTTTTGGTGGAGAAACCAGAGTGTTGTATACAACGTGCAAATGGATGCAAGCATTCTTCAGATGCTTCCATTGCATTAATGAATATATATTTATTTATATATTATTTATTGGTGGTTCACAGTTATCACTTAGTACCAGAGAACACACACGAAGCTCATTTTTCCCAGATCCGGGTAAGTGTTGTACACATTCCCATCAGCATTTTAACGACAGACCACTGATTATAGTACACAGTGGTCCGTTGTAGTTAATGAATAACGATGAACTGGCTTTTTGCCAGAAACTCACCATCTGCACACACTCCATCAAAGGCAGACGGACAGCCTGGTTTCCAGACAGCGACACAACGCAGGCAGGAGTATCTGGAGTGCCTTCTAAAAGGGCAAGCACAGCTTCTACACCCATACGGCTTGCCTGAAAAAATAAAACATTCAAGTGTTCAAGCAAGTGTTTAAAACCTAAAAGCCTGCACTCACAGAAATGGTCAAGATTTCTCTGAAAATCAACCTGAAATTAATTCTTATTTTTCAGGTGAAACTGTAACAGATTGTTCTTGCAGCTTTGCTTTTTAACCCTACTACAGATTATTTTATGTAAAGTGCTTCACTATTCTGAATTTGACAGACAATTGAGATCTCCCTCTCTCCAGTAAATAATCCGATATCTCTATGCAAGGTGGAGTTCAGCCAGTCATCAGTGTGAAACTACCACAAATGATGAACTGTGCATTTGTACCAAGTGATGCCATGAAAAGTTATTTTAAGTAACTCACCAGAATTCTGTCAAAGGCTGAAGGGGTTCCTCCTCTTTGCACATGACCCAAGATAGTCACACGAGTGTCAAATCCAAGCCGCTGAACCACAAGCTGCAAAAAATTTCAAAATGTGTTTTTATTATATGTAGTTTTATTAGCATAACTAGTTTATGTATCTCTGCCAATGAGTGGTTTTGAAATTCTTTTCCAAAAGGACACTTTGCAAATAATCAGTGATTTCAGCTCAAAAGGTTTTTTTTGTTTGTTTTTTTTTTGTTTTGTTTTGTTTTTGTTTTTTAAATCTTAGAGAACAATAAAAATTATTGACAAAGATCCATTTAAAAAAAAAAGACAAGACTGTCCAAAGTAAACATAATTATTTCACAATAAGTGGGACATATCAGGATTTAAGTTTTACAAGAAACAATGTATAATATACCTGTAATTACTGATTTAAGCAGATTTCAGACTTTGTATCAATGAAGGTACCAATGAAGTAAGTGTTTCAGACTGTTGTCTTATATTGTGACTAAAAAAGGTCCTAATTAACAGCAACTGAAACAATTTCTCTTTAAGTGCACTTGGATAAATAAAGCACAAATTTAAAATACAACCAGCAAAGTGTGTTAGAATCTACTTTTGAACAGACTTACTTAACAGAAATGTTAGTGTTAGTAAAAAGATCTCTGGTATGGACAAAATAGAAACTGCATCGTAAATGTATCGACACTTACATCCTTAACCTTCTCTGATGTTATAGGTTTGTTGTGGCAATCAATAGCTCCTTCAGCTACAATAATAATATTCAGCCTTTTCTTTCGTGCACGATTCTATAGTAAAAAAAGCATATTCATATAGTTATATAGAAAATCACCACGCAATTTCAAAAGAAATTGTTTTGCATTAAAAAAATATTCCCTCTCCATGCAGTTTATACTCAATCACTTCAGAGTTCTCATACATTTTATTTTCATACGGGTATTTTAATTGATGAACCAAAACATCTTACCAAATTAACAAGGAAAGGTGCTAAGAAGTCTGATTGCATTGCTAAATCACTGCTTTCAAAAAAGGATCTACAAGAAGTCAGGAAATCCAAAACAGAGTAATTTATTACCTCTGAAAGCTTAACACACATTGAATCCTCCCATCCTTCTTCTGGTGGGTATTCAGGAATAAATACCCAATCTGCACCACAAGCTAAGGCACTGACAAGAGCTAAATACCTAATAAATATAACAAATACTTAGTTATTTATGGTTCAGATTTCTTGGTATTTCATAATTATATTTGTATGAAACAAAAACTACTGAATATAATACATACCCACAGTGTCTCCCCATAACCTCCAGAACAAACGTCCTCTGATGGCTGTAAAGATGAGAAAACAAATTAACTGCAGCTCAAAAATCCCATCCAAGTTCTTGAAATCAGCAGCTGGTATTGGGAAATATGCTGTGTTTGGTAACATGACCACAGCCTTCATTAGCAAAATAAAAGGCCATATTAAACTACGTATCTTCTACAATTTAATTCATTTTCACTCCTATTTCATTTTAAGATTTATAAAAGCATTTACAAGAGAAGAGATGAACACTCACTAGCAATGTAAATGATAAAAACTCATAGTTATGAATTGTAATGATACTGCTGTAGGTTTTGTAGTTGTTGTTGAACTTCATAAAACTATCATTTAATTACTACCACTTTACCTGTGGAAAGCTTACATGAAGATGTTATTTTGTACTATTCAATGCGTGTCTGAATCTTCTCTAGAATAGCATGTCTAGGAAAGACTAAAAATGTATTAGAAAAATGAAGCCTGCCCCTAAAGCTGATAAAAGCTGTGCCCCTAGATCTCTACAATCAGATGTTTGAAATTCCGCCATGACAGGAATGAAAGAAAAGCAGTTGCAAATTTAAAAAAAAAAAAAAAAATCAAAACACATGAAAGATGTGGTTAAAAATAGCTTATATTCACACTCAAGAAATACTGTGTGAGTCAATTACCTAACTTCTATTTAAGATGAACATATATCCTCCATTACTGCATGACAATAGGAAATAAGACATGAAATAACTATGTTTGTTACAGTCTTCTATAACATGCACAATTACCTTTGAGCAGTGGTCATGATGGCATCCACGACTTCAATGATTCTGTGCAAGGCTGAATCAGTACCTATGGTCATATCAGTGCCACAGAAGTCATTATCTATGGATCCAACCATTCCCACAATGTTAAGATAAGCATATTTCTTAACAGCCTCTTCATCAATCTTTCCTGTAAAGAAATATCCAGAGAAAGACGTGTAAGTTTAAACTTCAAAAAAATGCATACTAGAAATATTTCTTGCGTGCTCTATTTTTGTAAATTAAACATATCCAAACGTTAAATAATGTTTAGATATTTTAGGTAGCAAGGTTAGTCAGAAGTACAAAGAAAGGCCAATCAAACAACCAAACAAAAGAATCCTGCACAGAACTCCTTACACTACGGAAGGAAACAAGAGCTTTTCAGTCCATTTCAAAGCGTCAACAGATTATCATGTTTTGTAACCAACCTTAAAATTGGTGGTTGGGACACAATAGCATCCAAATTGTAGGCTCAGTGTGTGACACACAATGTACAAGCAAAAAGATGCAAACTGGATGTCAGGGGGCATACACAAGTAATCAAACCCCACATTTAAGCTTCTGAAGACTTCTCTTCTGCATCACTGAAAGGCTCTGATTTCATGATTAATAAGTAAATAGAATAGGACAGCTCCTACTCTTAAGTTTTCATATATGTCTCCAAAGACATCAGTGAAAATGCTGAGTCACACAACAGTTCTAAAGGATCTCAAGGATGAAATGTCAGCTGTTTAAGTGCTTACAACTACTTTAGTAGCTGTGGCAACTAAACTGTAGCAAATAACACCAAATTTTTCATGCAAGATTCAAGAACTATATAACTGTTTAATGACTATATTAAAGAAAATATTATAAACCATACGGAAAAAATAACTAATGTTTGTACAGATAATTACAGCATTCTGAAGAAGAGTCAGTGTTTTCTGTGAACATATATATAATGCTTTACAAACCATTTCTAGTGTTCCTAAAGTGACATAATAATAATGCAAGGGATATCTGGTTGATATATTCTACTTAAATTTCCAAAAATTGACAAGGATTTTCAATCCCCAAAGGATTTTGAGGGAACTAAGCATCCACAGCATAAGAGAGAAGGCTTTTGCATGGAGTAAATGATACGAAACGAGAGAGTGAAAAATACAGAACAGGGCTGTAGTAAATGCAGATTTTTATATCTCAGGAAGGTAACCAAAGTAGTTTTAAAGGGATCTGGACTGTTTAACATATTCAGCGATAACCTAGAACAGGAAATGAACAGTAAGGTGCCAAAGTTTATTGTTCATACTGAATTACTTGGGTTCTAAATGTGTGGAAATGTCTGTGAATAAAAAGAAGACTACCAAGACACGATGAGCAGCAATAAAGTATCAGATGGAATTCACTGTAGAGAAATATAAACTAACCCACATGAAAACATATCCTAACATGAAAATACTATTTTCTACATAATTATATGATAATGCTGTTTTCATTAATGAATCAGCTTCAGTGCCCAGTAGCAGTCAAAAATAAAATGAAAATATTAGGAAAATATTAGGAAAATATCAGAGAACAAAACAAAGATCATTATACTACTGTGCAGATCCATGGTTTGCCCTCATCTTGAATACTGCGTGCAGTTCGGGTCCTCCCCACCTCAAAAAGGATATGGTAGAACTGGAAAAGGTTCAGAGAAGGGCAACAAAGATGATCATAGGTACAGAACTTATACATATAAGGAACTACTAAGCAAACTAGGACTCCTCCATCTAGAAAAGAGATGATGAAGGAAAAAATACAACAGCTGTAAAATCATAAGTGGCACACAGAAAGAAATCAGGATTGATCATTCACTGTTTGTTCTAACAGAAAAGTCGGAGGACAACAAATAAAACTAGAAACTAATAGGGTCAAAATAATCAGGAGGAAAAGATTCTTCACAATCTTCATAATTTGTTGAAGCTGTAGAACTGCTTGCTACAGTGTTTTCCACAAAAATCTGTATCTGTTCAAGGAGACTGTATACATTCATACAGGAGAAATTCATTAAGGACTGCTAACAGCATCTGGTTCAGGAAGTCTTGAAGACAGAAAGGGATGAAACATATGTGAGTACTTATATATTCTGAGTAACACAGAGCATCAACATGGCCTTGTGTAGGCTTGCTCCGTTCTTTTTCTTAAACATTCTCTTAGATGCCATCAAATGAATACTGGGCTGGATGCATTTTTATAATGTTCTGATCTTAAACAACTAGGCAGGAAAGTAATAATAAATTATTAACAACCAAATATTGTAGGAAAATTTTGCTTATTGTAGGAAAAAAATGCCATCTCAGTTTACATTTGAGTGAAGGGGCCTTTCAAGCAGAAGGCTCAAAGTTTAGACACTGAAATCTGTTCATAATGGGAAAAAAGCCACACTGACAGATGCCCAGTATTTTATGGGGGTCTTTTTGAACATTTATGGTATATAGGAAAGGATGTACAGAAATCAAGAACTAATACTTTATGAAGAGATGCATAATTTCCCAGAATGCATGTATTTGATTTTTAAAGTTAATAAATATCCTCCGAATATAGTTCGTAAACATATAGTTAAGGTATATAACCACTCTGGAGATTGAACTAAAAGTCTAGAGGGTCTAAACCCAAACTTACCTTTCTGCGCTAGTTCTTCTAGAAGTCCACTCCATTCTTCACGGAACAGATTGGCACCAGTTAAACTACCATCTCCACCGATCACACACAGATTAGTGATTCCTCTCTGAACCAAGTTGTAGGCTGCCTGCAGGCGGCCCTCCCGAGTACGGAAGGATTTGCACCGTGCACTACCAATAACCGTACCTCCCTAGAAAAAGGAAATATAATGGTTTTAATTTATAACCTAATATATTATTGTATTTTTAAGATGTATTAATGATGAATGGTTATTTTGTAGCATAACCTCCACCTTTAATTCTATAGTGAGTAAAAAGTAATGAAAACAATTATCGAATTTGTTGGAAATTATGTTCACGGGCGTCAATACATACAACAGAAATAAAAAGGTAACACTCAAAAATTTGACTCCTTCTCTGTCCTTGGCCATAACACCTCAATTTTCTCTTGGTTATAGATGCTACAAGATAAAAAAACTGTATTTTTCTATGCTAACCAAATTATGCTTATTATATTTGAATTACAGATAATCTCAAAGAAACAGTTCACCTGAAAGGAGTTTTCAGAAAGCCTAGCAAGCAGCAAGGTCTCTTTGCCAAACATCGCATCTGCTCTGGAAGAACAGTATTACCATGTCGAGGAAAAGCATAAGGAGATCCAAATGGCCACCTTGCAGGACATTGTAATACAAATGCACAAAATCACTGGTATTATCTGAGCTCTAGAGAACTGTAATTACATCCATTACTATAATTCTAAATTCACTTAGACAGGAAGCCAACAGGGTTTTGTAAGAAAGCACTTGCCTTACGAAATACAGTTATTCCTTATTTAGGCCCTATAACATCTTTGCCAATATATCTTCAGGAAGCTAATGACATGTGATATTGAAAATCTAGAACAAAGGTTTTCGAGATTATTTTTGTGCACCAAAAATGAGATCCCACAGAGATCATCTTTAGAAAATGTCAAGCAACTGTATCACAGAAATTAGGCTCTGCTAGAAGTGGTATGTGATCACTTCAGTCATCACAGAAATAAAATTCCATAACTGCAGTTGTTAGCCTGGATGTAAGATTTTGGTTTGTTGTTCAGAGAGATGCTTTGTGTTCCCACCCTTATACCCTAACACTTACTACTTGCAGGATACTCGAAACGCTTTCCCATGAAACTTCAACAATATTATCACCTCCGTCAACCATTCCTTGGTAACCCTAAAAAAAAAAAAAAAAAAGTATTTCAAGAAGGCTGATTTGAAAAGCTGTAGCATTTCCACTGTATTCACCATATAGTAATATTCACATTAAATGCAACTCTAAGTAATGAGAAACACTGAATTAAAAGATACTTAATTCAAATGAAATAATGTTCAATCAGAAAAAATCTACCTCTGTAACACTTTGTATGCTTTTCCCCCAAGGTATGGATAAGCAAAGCAAAATAAACAGCAACAAGCAAAAAGTTTTCATACAGGAAGAAGAAATCAGGTTATTCAATCTTATATGCCTTAACTCAAATTGTCTTCAAAAACCAGTGCATATTCTAATACAGAAAGAACTACACTGAGCTGAAAGAAAGAAAATGATGTAGTTAGCAGCTACAGAAAATTGTTTTGCTTGGTTTTATTAACTCCCTGTATAAATATTAGCAGAAAGATGATAGTTACAGACTGTTTTCCATTAGGTGATATTGTAAACACTAATGAGAAAAAGAAAATACAGCAAATTTTGAACCTGCAAAAAAATAATTGATATAGAGAGAAGACTAAAACTGGAGTTACTATTCGTTTTTTTGACATTTCTCTAAATTCAAAGGGAAACAATACACCAATTTTAAAAGAAATGTGTATAAAAGGAACTAATTAACCATTCTTCCATATCCAGTTACTGCAAGGCAGTACATATTTATTTTTAGGGTTCTCTGTAATAAGTCAATTGGAAGCTGCAATAGAAAGCTTGTAAGACAGCAAAACTGGAAACACTTAATTTGGGATGATCCAGAGGAAGCAAAGGTTTTAGCCATTAAGAAAGTTCATTTACATGTTACAAGCTTGCACTGGCTTAAGAAGGTGATGTTGGAATACAATATAATATGATATGATAGGAATATTCTATAAAATTTGAGTCACATGCTAGAACGTGAATATAAAGAAAACCTCGACTCAGCAAAAGTATGAGTTACATGTAAGATAATCAAGTAATAGTAAAGAAACAGTTAGGTAGAAGATAATCTGTCCCTAATTTCTGTCCTTAACAGATCTTTTCATTATTTTGTATACTCTCTAGATACCTTTAATATGTAACATACACACATACAAAATAAGACATCTTAAGGCTCAGATATTATTTGCATAATTCTTTCAAAATTAAAGATCAAGCTGGGAAATAATAAATCCTTAATCTATTTAATTTATCTACAACTTTATTTCTGAAAAAGCGCAGACCCTCAGACAGAAACATTCCATTATATCCAACTGAGCCTGATAAACAAATTGCAGAGTTCAATTATCAGAGAATTGTTAAAAGAAAAACAAATAAAAAAAAGAAACCAGAGTGTTACTCATATCGATAAATAATGGATAGAAAGCTTCTCCTATCCACATTCCTATTGGCTACAACAACACTGAAATACATAGCCTATAAATCCTGAACGAATAGCATGATGCTATACCCTAACTCTGCTTGTAAGAGACTATATATAGCAAGCTGCACTACAAGCTGACAAAAATGCATACAGTCCACGAATTTGCTCAAATCATTCACTTCCCCTTTCTACCTGAAAGGAAAAATAAACAAACTGGATCCAATAAAGTATTCTAAGTATTAAAGGCATATCATGAGACTCACAGATGAAAATTGCTAATTCATATTTTATTAACAGATCTAAAGCATAGAAAGAGCAAAGGAATAAACTACTACTTGAAGTTGGCTCTGTGATTTGAAACACTTTACAGCAAGGCTAAAATGAGCTGACTGACTCACAGTATGGTTGAGTTTGGAAGGGGCCTCTGGAGGTCATTTTGTCCAACCTGCTCAAGCAGGGCCATGTAGAGCCAGGTCCAGCCTCAACCAACCATTCTGTAACTGCGTGACCATGAGCTTCTCTGTGTTGACAAGCAATAACAATTAATAATTCCTCTAACTGAAAGGTAGCTTTTGGAACAGGCTAGATGCATATTAGCTTTGTTTACATTAGCTTTTACTAACTCAGTTCTGCTTGCCAAATGGTGCATGTAAGCTAGCTCGGAACAACGTAACTACAATTTCAGCTCTGTTCTTCCCTGCCACTAACAGGTACAAAAAACATAGAACTTAAAAAAAAAAAATCTTTCTATAAAAGCTACAGAGGAAAAAAAAAGGATCAAGTAGAATTTAAGTATTAATAATAAAAATGATTTCCATTTATCATTTTACCTACTTAAACGCTGATGTTAACCTTGGGGACAGAGCAATTCATTTTAAAAGTGTAATTCAAGATTAAATATTTCATCAAATATTGCAAACTAAACCTGTTAGATTTAACACTGTCATAATTGTCTGATTACTGGTAATCTCTGCCTGGCATGCATATAGACCTTAATAAAAATATGGTGGCAATTTGCCAATTTACCCCCCAAAAAATGTTTACAGTTTCTAAAATAGCAGCTTTGGTACTAACATACTCGAGCTATAAGGCAAACATGGAAAAAAAAAAAAAAAAACAAAAACAAACTGTAAAAAATACAACAATACATATTCAAAGGTCAACCCCTTGTCATGCTTCCTTCTTCTAACATCTGATAGTTTAAAGACAAACTAGAGGAAATCTGTGGGTCACACGTTTGCAGGGCACATGTGAATATAGCGTAACTCTAGAAGAGAGCAGCAGGGACAGCAAACCTTGCTTCTGATCTTAAGTCCACAAAAAAAGCTATAGGGAAAGAACAAGTTATCTTCTGATATGATTCATGTTAAATAACTGTTGAAGCCCAAAATATATGCTTAATTACTCAGTTTTTCTGGTTATTGCTTATAAAAATATCACTGGGTGCACAAAACACCACATAAAAGACATGAAGATTTCCACACAGAAATCCATGACAGCTTTACCACTGAGTTTCCAATGCTCTTGGAATGCCTCTTAAGAAAAGGTCTCTTAAGCAAGGCAAAGAACCTAAGGGTTCCACAGCTTAGCGGTAAGAGCAAACAGCCACTGGGAACTATGTGGCCTGCTTCAATTGAGGAAAAAAGGGAAGTTATTTATATAAATATTTAGGATCTCGGTTTCTCAAATTGATAGCCATATATGACAGCTAACACTTCTATATGAAAAAACACATTTCTGATTAGTAAAAATAAATAAAAATAAAACAGCTTCCTAGCGCAGCCTGGTACTTTTACACATACTTCCTACACTTACTACATTTTCACAGCATGAATAAGTCCATGGGTATTAAAATTTTAATTCAGGTTGTGTAGATATGGGAAATAATGTGATGGTTTTCTATGATGGTAGCTACAAACTGTTTATATCCTAATATTAAGCGCTAAAAGATGCTAACATGAATAAAATATAGAACCAGAGCAACTGTGTAGAGTAAGCATTATTTCCACAAAAGAACTGTAAACATTATTTCCACAAATGAACAGCGTAATTCTCAAACGTGCTCATTTCAATTACATAAGATACGTCTTAGTTTTGTTTGTTTTGTTGTGTTTTTTGTTGGGTTTTTTGTTTGTTTGTTTTGTTTTTGTTTTCTTTTTGTTTCTGTTTTTTTTTTTTGGGGTTTTTTTTTTTTTTTTTTTTTTTTTAAATTAATTTTAATTTTCATGTTTGTCTGTTTTTCCTCCTCCTTTTGGGAATTAAGGTATGTCCAAACAGCATAAGAATTCCAATATCTAATGTTTTCTTTCTTTGGGCCTTGCCAAGATCAACTTAAACTCTATAAAATTAGATAAGTCTTACTTCACTGCCATTTTCTGCTTATTTATCTTGTTAGTCTCTCTTACCTCTAAAAGAAGGACAGAAAGATTGAGCTGTTGTTTTATGTAGAATATTGACCTAGCTTTGGACACAGTTGTAGAAGACAGTGATTTTTGCAGTGCAGAAGTTCTTATGAGGGAAAGCAATAGTTACATGGAAAAAAAGAGCAGACAACTGCAGCAAAGTAGGCTTCAGAAGGCTGAGACGTTTAACTCCATTTTTGGCTCCAAATAAGAAAACATTGCCAAAGTAGGGCAACAAAGATGTTGAAAAGACTAGAGGGCATGACTTATGAGGAACAGTTGAGGATACTTGGTTTGTTCAACTTAGAGGAGTCTGAGGGGTGACTTTGCTGCTGTCTACAGCTTCCTTGGGGAGGACGAGGAAGGGGGGTGTTGATCACTTCTCTCTGGTGACAGGATGAAAGGGAATGGCTTAAAGTTTTGTCAGGGGAAGTTCAGACAATATCAGAAGAAAGTCCTTCACTGAATGTGGTCAAGCACTGAACCAAGTAGTTACAGCCCCAAGCCTGTAGGTATTCAAGAAGCAAAACTCCAACAATAACTTGGTTTCTACAAATGACTTTCATTCAAAAATTATGTGACTTCACTCTTATCAAATTTTAGCAATTGATAGAGAAGCACGATAACTTTCACTGGGATTTTGACAAATTCAGAAAAACAACAGCACTTCTATGGAAATTCATCACTGGATACACTGCATGATACAAAATAGCCATTAAAAAGCAAACAAACTCAAAGATAAATTACAACAATGATAATTCTCAATTTACATATAATTTAAAAAAAATCTGGTCTTTCAGAACAGCCAAAAAACCTCCTTACTTTCTCAAAAACATTTGACCTATTTCAGCAATCCTGCAGAACAGCTGAACATTGAAAGAATTTTAGAGATTGGTCATGTAATTAGCACACACACAGTATTCAGGGCTCCTTGCTGTAGCAGTGTAGCACAAAAGAATTCTGGAGCACAGTGCTCCACTTATTTGCATTTCAATGCACTTCACCTCTCTTTAGTAAATGAGCTGTAGGAATAAGCAGACCAAGAAAGAACATGGATAAATAGCTGCCTTTTAAAACTAAATTGTGTATTTTGCATGCACAAAACAGAAAATAATGTACTTTCATAACACCTCTATGAATCCGAGTACTCCTTTTGTTAAATAACTTTAAAAAACAAAAAAAAAATTTTGACAGGAGTACTGACTACTGAGTTTTGCCCCACAGCAAATGTTTTTTATGATTTGTAATCACCCCATACTTCTAAGTAGTTGTAAAGGAATTCAAGTGTAAATAGAATGACTTTTTGCTGAAAAAGTATTTACGGTATTGTGCAATTTGCACATTTTATAACTGAAGGTGTCTTTCAAGCTGAAGTCTAACCTGAATTTAAGTCTTCCGATAAGACATGCTCAGATAGTATTCTTTTGTCATTTACATTAAACTTGCCTTCTGCATGTTTCATTTCAGAGGATTGTTATGTTTCTTATGTAAGTTAATAGTCTTCATGCACATGCAGTCATAATCTTCAACCACAAAATTCTGATGTCTGGATATGCTACTTTTTTGTTTGTTTCTTAAAAAAATAATAATAATAATAATAATAAAAAAATCCTATCTTTAAACCAGGAAAAATGGAACCAGCCTAGCAGAACTCATAAAAAAAGAAATGGTGTTATTTGTGAAATTGTGACAATGGCACATTCTTATCATACCCTGGGGGGAAATAAGAATTAGAAGTTTAACTAGGTTTATTTATACATCACAATAATTGAGACCAAATCCAATAATAATAATTGGGGACAAACATCTGACAAGTACACAAATACCTATCTCACTGTTGAGTGTCAACCACCTCTGTATTCTTAATGCTTTCAGGCTTCTGGTGCTATATGGATTATTCCATTTATTTACAAGTGACTTAACTTTATCATATATCATGTCAGAAGCGCTTTACACACACACAAAAAAAAGTTGATATGATTAAAAGGGAATGATATCTACAGCATTTTTTTTCCTATTTTGTTACTCACTCTCTATGAAGTTTCCACAGTCAGAAAATTACTCAAATACAGTCAAAAGAAATACAGAATGAATAAAAACCACTAACCTCATAAACAAAATAGACTTTGGCTTTCACATAGATTCCCATGCGTACCACTGCACGTACAGCAGCATTCATACCTGGTAAGAAAAAGCAAAATCACATTGTTCCAGGTTACCTTTTTTTGTGTGTATAGTGTAAACTTTCAGCGTTTTTGAAAATAAATAAAAATAAGAACAACAATTAATTCATTCCTAAAGGAAGACAATGATCAGCATCTATTATACCAGGAATTTGCTTAATGATATTGCAATCAGTCTATAAATATGAAGGTTGCAGTAGTATTTACCTTAATATAATAATGATATGCCAGTATGCATGTCGGTCTGTGATTAAATTGCTGTCTATTGTAAAACAGCATTGTAAAGCTAACAGCTACTAAACCAGAAAGAGAAAGGAAATTCACAATGAACACTCAACCAATTTAACATCTTCAAAAGGGATATTATGCTACAACAGCTCTTTTTCCTGAGCTCTCCAAACAACCTGAGTATAGAGTATTCTGTCAGGAGCACAGCCAAAGCTCCTGACATTGAAGGAAAAAGGAAATAAAGAAATAGCTGGAAATTAACACAAGAAATGTTTTTTGGACACATCTCACATAAAAGAAAAGTGTCTATATGCCACTTTGCTTCCCTGAAATGCAAATTCACACTGGAACTCTCTGCTCACATATCTGACAAACTATACTAATATAAAGTATTACATGCAAGCGTAATGATCAAACACGATCTCCTCAGAAACAGTGGAAGTTCCACTGGTCCCCCTACATTTGTTAAATGAATTTCTATCATAATCCATCACTTCAGGTTTCATGTTACCTTTCTCATTAATCAAGAAGTTCACAAAAGTAATATGCTAATTGCTTCTATACCACTTAAAAAAGGCATGAGATTATCCAAAGCCTGAGGACAGAAGCTGCAGTTAGGCTACACTGAAAGATTAGCCTCTGCACATCAGCTGAAAAGGGATGCCAGAAACAAGACAAATTCTCCAAATCTGCTGCATTCAATATCAAAATAGCAAAGCAGTAGGTCAGCTCTGCTGTTAACGTAGGTGTTACGTGCTCACCAATCTGGAGATTCGAGAACATGATAGCTAGAATACGTAAACTCACAACACAGTAAGCCATAATGGCCTATCCCCACAATACCATTACTGGGAGAAAAGAAAAAAAAAAATACTGAGCTATAAATGCCTACCTGCCTAAATAAAGAATGAGGCTGAGGTATTCTCAGAGATTGACTAATGAGGAACATACCAGAAAATTCCTGAAGTTAGCTAATGTTAAAAAAATAAATAAATAAATAAATAAAGTTTGCCAAAATCATGTAGACAGCTTTGTTGATGTATAATTAACGAATAATAATATAATTTGCATAATGTCACTTCACCTTAAGACTCAAATCTTAAGTAACCACGCTTTCCCCCAAAATCTGTATTAGGAAATAAAAGCAAGAATTGTCTCTTTGTCCCTCTGTCTTGTGGCAGAACATGGAAAAGTTCTCAGGTGCCAACAAAGCTAAAAGCACAGCTCTGGAAGAAAAACTGGCTAATGCCAAGGAAAAGCTGAGAACTTCTTTTGACACACTGTACTGAAAAGAAAGTTAGCATGCTAAATTTCAGATTAAAACTAATCTATTACACAGAGTGAAGGTATCTCCTCAATTAAGCAGTTCAAAAAGAAAATACAAATAAAAGAATAACATCCCCCCCCTTCCAAATTCCTCTGGAAAGCAGAGACAAAGACCTTTAACTGTATAAAATCAACCGTTCTTCACAGCACTGCCATTTTCTGCAAACCAAGAAGACACAGGCACAAGCTACTCCTTTCATCAAAGTCCACCGCATACTTAGCTCGTTCTGTGCACAACTGTTTGTTTGATTAAGAGATGAGGACAACTTTTTGTACTATCCCTATCACCACACAGTTTTAGAAGAGAGCTGGCAAGCTCATTTTCTGAAGGGAAGATGTCCATTATCACTCAGAGAGGAGTACTCAGAACTGCCCTTATAAGATTTGTTCTTGAGGTTCAAATGTCACCTTTCCCGTCTGGCTCCTGAGGGGACACAGTAACACGTCTTTGGTATCTAACAAACGTTTGGCTTCAAAGACTCTGGTGTCTCACTCATTAGCTGTCTCTGTTCTCCATGTATCTAAGTAAAATAAAAAAAAGGTGTCTGTGATTCCAGCCAGCTGAGGCAGAATTGTTTTGTCAGCAAAAAGAGTATTTAATAAAATAAGACATTAAATACAAACATCCAAATCTACTAAAGACGCGAACTTGTCTTTTATCTTATGTTTCTGCTTTATTGGTCCTGTACCATATCTTTATATCTTTAGCATAAATCTCTTAATCATTGTACTTTAAAGAAGGATTCCTCTGTTCCTATTCCAAATTCTCCAGATCTGCCAGAATTTTTTTTTAACCAAAAAATTAGCCTAGTTGATTAGGCTTACCTTTCACTCTTCTAAAACAGAAAATTTAAGCATTTATTTCTTAAAATGGCAAATCCACTAACTCTTTAACCATGAATATATTCTTAATACAGTTGCATACGTTTTTAGTGAATACTTCCCAGTTTCCCTGTCTGACATGAAAAACTGGTGAGACTCATAATTTACCTGTCCAAAAAGACAGTAAAAGCTCAAGAAAAATGCAGGAACTACAGACAAAAACCATTTTCTCTGTACCACCACTAAAACTTTGTAAGTTCACGTAACAGGCATTATTATTGCTTGGCGATGCAGGCTTTATTTCTTTATATAGGAAGAGGATTTGGGCATCTATTGGCAAACTCCTAAAGAAGTGGCTGGCATTTCAGAAGGACTAAAGCACACTATAATTCGGTATCTGCAAAATACAGGTAAAACACTGAAGCTTTAGATTTTATGTTGGCTTTCTAAATCTGAATAGACTGCATTGCTTGCAGTGATTCAAGTATGTAAATACAAAGGATTTCACAAAGTCTCCGCATAACTTGTCTAACAAAGCGCTGCTCTATTTCATTATCTGTGGAGACTTACAATAGCGTTTGTGAATTACTGTAATATCTATGAAATGTAATTACACGCTTATTACTGAAAAACAGATTTATCCAGTTAGCCATGGATTTAGTCCTGAATAATAAACACTGTGCCGATGAACGTAGGATTAGAATAGCAGCTTTAAAAGTAAGCTACAGATAAAACCAATATTTTTTTTTTGGTTTAATGCAAACACTTTTGCAGAGAAGCCTTTGAAGGAAGAAAAGATTTATTTTGTTCTTTTGGACTCCGCACAGATTACGCTACCTGCAACGACTTAGATGGCTTTATGTAATGCCTAAAATTAATTTCAGAGTGGATGATTTACTGTCCTTCTTGATATTCTCTATTCAGTTCTCTTTGAAGAAGCTGATTTTTCATAGCAGAGTTACAAACAGTACTGCAGAACTCTTTAAATTATTTCAAAGACACTCCCCCCAGAAGAATATTTCTCTCTTGTGCCTACATACTGTTTCACGTGCATGTGCAAAATTACAACAATGGAATTTGAGTAAAATTGAAACACAGTTTTGTGTTTAGCTATCTTTTTTCACGTTAGTCAGCTCAAAGAGGCCTTTAAACAAGTAACTATAACACTAACCATGTAAAAGAAAATGTAGAACTATGCATCTTGCTCACATATCAAGAAATCCTTAAGTTTCAACTATTTTAATTTTAGTTATTGGCTTAAATGCACATTTAATGCCTTAACACATGAACTACAGAAATGTCTTAACACTGTTAAACAGAAAGAATTTATTCAAGGACATAAATGGATATACCTATAATACAGTAGGAGGCTATAATCGTCAAATGGAAAGATAAGAAGCTGTAGTCAAATACAAAACACTGAACAAATCATTAAAGCTAAATGGAGAAAATTCAAATTGTTTTGTTAATTACATAACATTTTATTGCACATTAATGATTCTAATTACCTGAAGAGAAATACTATACAGTTTAAGCGCTTAGAAAAACTGTATCAGATCAGAGCTCTGTACTACACAAATATTTACATAACATCTAGACTGCAAATGTATCTACTTCTTCACAATTTAAAGGACATCTGAAGAGACTACTTTCAATCACAGATTCTGCAAATAATAGATAAGCTTCCTCCAAAATATTAAATGTCTTGAAACAGTTACAGTCATCCATTAGTAACCACATGCCTTATTTTTTTTAATATATATTAAAAAGTGGACACATGTTTTGCACATGGATGTCTCTACACACACAATCATATTTGCTGGAAAAGATGCCTTTATTCCACGTGATTATCTTCATATTACATAAGTGTTAATAAATAAATTGTACATTTTGGATGTCATGAAAGAGTGCATATTTTATTATTTGTTCAGTGGCCAAAATTCATTTTTCCAAAGGAAGTGACCAGGATAAGAACAGTACATCTACACTACTATATTAAATATGCCTTGAAATGTCATTGCCAAGCCTGTAATGTATCAAACAGAGAAATGCAAATCTTTACTTCAGCAGCCTTGGTCTAGTATATTCTAGAATATTACCAGGCAATCCAGATTTCTAGTCCCCTCACTTGCTATCTTCCACAACACTAAATCCCTGAGTTAGTATCAGAAATAACGTGATCACCTCTAAGGACAATAATCCTGAGCAAGTAAATGGGAACAGCTCAAAGGAACCACAAGCTCATCCTTTTTCAACAGCATGCAATTGCCTTCTGTCAGATGCTTTCAGACGATATTGCTCCTGCTGCTGAGACACACCTATCATGGTTCTGGAATAAGCAGCCTGACTGGAGGTTATACAAACACGAAAGTGACCTACAGCTGCCCAAATCGTCTGTGGTAGTCATTGCCAACTACCATAAAATACAACCACGTACCTGAAGCAGATCATGGTAAATCCCACTGAGTAATGATGAAAGCATGAATAAAACCAATTTTTAGTCTATTTTTCTGAGCTTCAATCTCTACCATTTGTAAATAGTCCAGGAAATGAATTAACCCCTAAATTTTGAGAGTTGTCAGAATTTTGCCTCTCAAGGTAATTGTGATTAAGGTAGAAAGTACTTACTCTAGTTTACTAGTTAGCTGGCTAGCTAAAGCGATGGACTGCCAAGTTTAATGCTCACACACATTAGTGTACAAACTACACCTTTATGATGTAAAATAAACCAGCAATACATTCTTTAACCCCACCAAAAACAATACTTCACGAAGTGTGGTGACTAAATCATAATAATCCCAGCATGGCATGTACACATTATATAGTGCTTAATATTTCACAGCTGGCAAAAAAAAAAAAAAAAAAAAAACTTACAAGGAAGTTGTTTTTTCCCACCACAAAGGTGGGAAAGTGATTTACACTTTAACACATCCTATAAATAGGAAGGATTGTTTGTTTTACATAATGCTACTTCTAAATTATTCACAACAGCAGTAAAGGCAGTAACTTGTATTCTAAAACAGTATCAAGCATATTTTGTTCTAGGATAAGATTTACAGCCCACCTGTCTAAATCCAGGCACCTATTGGGATGCAGATATGTGTTTATTGCAACTTTAACAGGTATTCTTTCCACTGTATTTCCTGCTGAGGCTGGTTTACATTACAGATAATCTGACCTTTTCTACATCTACGTAAGACATTTGAAAGAAAACCACAGACTGGAACTTTTTTATATTTTCACTTTTTTGTCTATGTCACGGTTTGTAGTTTTACCTGCTCTACAATTTTGCTTTAAAATTTATTTGCAACAAGTTCTGCAGCAATAGCAGCATATTTCCTTCTGCGTATCCTTCACAGTTTCTCTAGAACATTTGCCCTACACAGAGCAAATGACCTTGACAGGGCATGACTCATTCTGTCCCTTGCTCTACGCCTAACCCAGCATGCAAACAGACTACAGGTTGTATATCTTACACATCTCTGTCATTCAAGATAGTAAGGCTTATGAACCTCAACTGCCTCGTGTCATTTGGTCCAAATGATCAAGTCCTAAAATTGCTTTTTTCTTGTTCTAAGTTAGGTCAACAAAGCTGCCTACAAGATGTCTTGGAAGACATCCAGCTTGCTTTGTTTAGTCTTTATGACAACCTCTCTCCTCAGACAGCAGCTTTCACAGGTTGTTCATCTTTACCTTTCCATGGAAATATGCTGCAGTTGCAATCTGCCAGATAATGTCTAGATGCTATCCACTCATTCTGTGATTTGCAGAATGCCTTAATTCACATAGTGACAAGTGGAGATTAATACTTTATAAAAGGAGATGCATCTGCCGCTGCATTATATAATCTCCAGACACGCGGAAGCGAGCAGCAGGGTTCAGCCTCTTGCTGAACACGCTACTGCTGCTTGAGGCAATGCCCTGTCACACTTAGAAGTTAAAACGGCGATTTGGGTGACCTGACCACTACAGCAGAAAAGCCTTTATTCGCAGTCCCTTCTAGAATCACTTGTCAGTGGAAGTAATGAGAGCAAACAGCGGATAAAACTTGAACAAATGTAACCTGACTGCAGAGGAAAAGAGAAGCCATTTAAGGTCATCAGCTTGCTTTTTCTCTGGAACTGTTTTCCTTCCTGGTTGGCACTAGATCAACCCCAATCAGAAAGATTCCTGAGGATCCCAGGTAAGACCGGGGACTCCCCGTTATTCCTGCAGAGGGAGGGCGGGAGGATGCTTCTCCCAGCCCAGATGACGCAGGGAGGCGGAATCTGCAGCGACTCGCAGTGGATCACGTACACACCGGAGGGGGGGAGCGGGCAGACGCTGGTCCACGCGATGCGCTGCCAGGAGGGCGAGCAGCAGGCACGGCTCTGCCCATACCCACTTGCCCGTTGGGAGAGCCAGGAGAGGCTCCACCATGGATGCAGACCGGTCCCTGCACGTTTCCATGTGCAACGCAGCAAGCAGTGGTCACTGAGCTGCCAAGTATAAAGGAAAGAGAGGGAGGCTTTTCTCTTCCTCCTCTCTCTTCAATCCACAAACGCAAGTAACGTTTCTTCTCGAAGTTAAAGTACTTCCGAGGCACTCTCCGGGGAAGTAAAAAAAAAAAAAAAAAAAAAAAAAAAAAAAGTAAATAAAGCAAAGGAGCTAAAAGCAATCATCACAAAACTCTCCCAGCAAGCGTGGAGAGTCCTGTGAAGCAGCACGAAAAGCTGGAGGTCTGAAACCTTAATTAACTGAAACTTCAAGCTGTTAGCGTAAGTGAGGTTTTCTGGTAGAAAAGGGGAAACGAAAGTGCGGGAAAAAAACTACTTCACGACTAAAGTACGTTGAGATCGAGCCTCTCTCTTTCCCCCTGATGCCCGCGCGTCTTTTGTTCCCCCTGCTCGTGCGGCTCGGGCTCCCTCTGCACTGAAGGCATTCAGGGAGGTGGAACACGCTGCCAGCACGCTCCTCCCGAGAGCAAGCCACCGCCTGAGCTTCCTACATCACGGCCGGGCACACGAACGTGTCGCCGGGGCAGCCTCCCCCCGCCGTGAGGCAGCACGACCTCCTTCCTTCCCCCCCCCTCCATTTATTTCCCCGGGGGCGAAGCCGTCTCGGCGGCAGGAGTTGCTAACGCCGCAGCGCTGCTTTCTCTCCCTCTCTTCCCCGCCCGGGGCAGGCTGAGGGGAGGCCACGCGTTAGGAAGCGAGGGTGAGAAAAGGAAAGGAGGCACGGAGGATGAGAGGCCGTTTGCGGCCAGGCCGCGAAAAAAAAAAAAAAGAAAAAAAAAAAAAAGAAAAAAAAAAAGGTTATCTTTTAAATGATCTTAGTACGAGATAGCAACAGGAGGCGCAGGACCCCCACACCCCCTCCAGGCTCCCTCGAGGCCGCTCTCCCCCGCCGTGCCCTAGCCGGAGCGGGGCCTCCCCCAACCACCCCGTCCCTTCATCCGCCCCCCGGGGAGGGGGAATTCCCCCCTCCTCGCACCCCCCCCCCCCCAGCCTTCCCCCCCCTCTCCTCATCCTCCCTCCGGGCTCACCCTGGGCATCGCCGCCGCTGGTGAGCACGCCGATGGCTTTCCCGGTGCCCGAGAGGTTCTCGAAGAACTTGGGCTGGTGATCCATGGCGCCGGCCGGGGGGGGACCGGGCGAGGTCGCTGAGGGAGCCCCTGGCCTCGGGGCTCTGCCCTGCTGCCCGGCTCCGCCGAGCGCTCGGCCTCCCGCGGAAAACAAATTTAAAATAAAATAATAATAGAAAAAAATGGGATAAAAATATAAAGCGGTGCTGGTGTGGCTTTGCAGACGGATAGTAAGGGGTAGTTGGGTGCCAGAGGGCGGGGAGAGAGAGGAAGAGGCGAAGAGAGCGCGAGCGAGACCAGAGGAGGCGCAGCGCACACCGCAGCCTCGCCGCGCTGCCTCCCCCGGCTCCGGCTGACAGCGCGGCCCGGTAACGCCCCTAACGCCCCGCCGCCACGGGCGGTTGACGGGCGGGCCGGGAAGCCAATGGGAGGCCGAGGTGCCGGAGCGAGCGGAGGCCGTTACGGCGGCGGGGCGGGGCCGGGAGGGGTGGGGGCGTGAGGGGTCTGGGGTGGGGGCTGAGGCGGAGGAGGGGCTGCAGGTGGGGGCGGGAGAACCTTTCCCTTCCCTTCCCTTCCCTTCCCTTCCCTTCCCTTCCCTTCCCTTCCCTTCCCTTCCCTTCCCTTCCCTCCCCTCTTTCCCTTCCCGGTGGCAGCACCTCTGGCTGGCCTCGTGTCCCAGGGCCTGCTCGGTGTCTGCTCTGTCAGGTCTTTGTCCCTCTTTTTGCCCTCCCCATCCCTCCTGAGGTATTTATTGCTGCACTGCAGGCACTCAGGCACACGTAGGGAAGTGGAGTTGTTGCCTGTGAGTGTGCACAGCTCGCAGACAAGTGTTGAGTCTGAGGGAGCAGTGGAGGCCAAGCAGATGGCAGAAGTTACATAGGAATCCCCTGTCTTTCTGCCCTCCTTCTGTTCCACACTGATAAAGCAGTGCTCTCTTAAACTCACTTCATTATAATATCTCATTGGACCAAACCAGTATGATTATGTTCATCGCTGTAACATGCCTGTGATTGTAGCAGAAACAGCTTAAGACCCGGATTTTGTTAATTTAAGTAGATATTAATGTGTTATCCCATAAACAGTTCTGTCTGGAACTTAGCATGAGTAAAAGTATTTGCAGAATCAGGGACCAAGTTACTCGCCCAAAATTATAAAGCAAGTCAGGGAGAGAGTCAGGAACAGAAGCAAAATGCTGACTCAAGTTTTATACCTTAATAGCTGTAATAATTATTGTTTTTATTCAACATCTACATCACATCTTAGACTTAATTCTCATTCTAAAAATACACGTTCTCATCCTGTCAACTTTCACACAGTCACAGGCAGAAGCGCAGTCATTTAAGTACTTCAGTCAATATTACTCATAGGTAAATGTTTCAAGAAATTGTACCTGCAAAGAGATATCTGCACGTACTAAATGGGCACCACGTATTTGCAAATCTTCTCAGAGGCTAAAATGAGTGTATAATTTAACAATGGAAAAGACACGTTTCCAAGTAGTTTGCATACCCTGAACATCTTTTCTGTGTAAGTAGCTGCAAAAACTATTCAATAGGGAATGTACTGTATTATATCTGAGGAGAGTTCTGAGTCATGCAGTGCAACAAAGATAAACTTTTATTGTAGAAATATATAAGCCCCATAAAGTCCTGCTTCGATCATCTCTGTTTTGAACTGGAGTTGCATCAGTTTCTTGAAGAGTAGTTCTGCAAAAGCTAAGTTAACATTTTAAAATTCAGGGCTTGATACAAAGCCTGTAAAATCAATAGGAAGGTCTTAGGTTAATATAAAGTATTGCAACAACTTCAAGATAATGGACCAGTGATAATTTGTCATCTGAACAATAGCATGAGGAAGTTTTGCATTGATTATGTTTGCTTTGGTGCAGATACTTAGCCCATCTTTGGAATTGGTTTATTTTGCTTTATTCTTTGTAATTAAAGCATTCACACTTTGTCTTGAAGGAGACTTGTCCCCTTTGCTTCCAGATATACCCCTGATGCTGTGGAGTTATGACTTTCTGAAAACATTTTTTTCTCCAATAGCCTTATGGTACATAAAGAATTCAGTCCTTGTAAGTGATGTAATTTTCCACTCCCTTCTGGAGGGGCCTGTGATTTCACTTCATCATTTATTATAGCTACTCATTGTTCTTTAGGAGAGCTCTCAGGAGAGAGTTATATTTTGTCTGTGTAAAGTCTAATAACAGAGGTGGGAGGAGAGGAAAAGATGTGGAACTGTTTGTTCTCGAGGCTGTCTTGATGTACTTAAATGTATTCTGGTACTACTGTTGCCAATAATCTTAAAAGGCTTGGCTTGAATATTGAAGATTGTTAGGGAAAACAATCTCGTTTAACCCTGTGGGGTATAGTTGCAATGTAGTTAGGTACAGGCACATAAATCTTACTGACACGGAGAGAATAGGCTTTTGTGAGATATGCAAACCGATCATGAAAAAAATGCATATCTGAGTAAAATCTCAGCAGTTAAGCTGCACACTACATTAAGTGCTCTAATTGTCCTCTTACTATAACAATTAATACAATCAGTTTACATGGATAAAGACAGCACAGGTGGATTTTGACTGTTCCCTGATACTGACTGTTGCAGGTAGGCAAGAGGAGAAGAATGTGGTTAGACTGTGTGTTCCCCAGGCCATCTAGATCAAGGCTTCTTTAAATCCTGTCACTACCTAAGAAGTCCTGATGGATCCTTTAAAAATACTTTCAGTTGCTGCCTGCCTCAACTTACTGTGCAAATATGGTTAAACAATGTTGTGCCTTTGAATTATAAAGTTGTTCATATTGTGGATGTAGTATCATAGATGCATCCAGTATTTCATTTAACTTCCATGGAAATTAAGTTAAATTAAGAAGAAAAAGCCTTTCCAAAAAGATTATTGCATAAGTAGCGTAGCAGAGTATAATTCATTTTTAATAAATTTCCAGCTTTTAGTACATGAAAACTGAAGGTCCAATTGAAATAATTTTCTACTGCTAGATCTTTCTTTCATATGTGGATTCTCTGCCATCTAGTAATATTTTAGCCCACACTTCAAGTTTTTATAATGAGATTATAGAAGCTGTCTCTTCTGCTCAGCTACCATGAGACTTATGGATCATAAATTCATTGATTTATTATTTAATAATAATAATTTATTATTATTAAAATATTGTTTATAAAATATTAAAAACAGGCAGAAAACAGAGGATGGGGTGGAAAGATATTTAGAAATTACGGCACTTAAAAATGAATCAGGATAGACACAATGCACAGTTTGGCATGAAAAAAAAAAAAAAAAAAGAAAGAAAGAAATCATTGGTTTGTCATTTCTGGGAAGAGGGAGACAGAGATTTCTGTTAGAGAACAGATTACTTTATTTCTTTAATACTGTGGTATTCCCTCCCTATATCGTGCATACAAACCCTTGTGCTTCTTAGTCTATCTTTTTCCAATTTGTTTTCACCCTTCAATTGCATCATTCTAACAGTGTAAATGTAGTACAGCAGCTGGATTCCCATATTTTGTTTGTTTGTTTTTCATTTTTCTCTTTCAAAGTACTACTATGTTGATGTCCATAAGTCTTCCTTTATGCTAGAAATAAAAGGTGTAAATGAAAATAAATCTGGAACTAGCAGGGGCAAGAGGTATAAGAAAATCTTCAAGAGATTTGAAGAAAGGTCTTGCTGTTAGGAATAGCTGAGGATGAAAGGGAGATGAGGGCAATGGAAACTAACACAGATTTGAGAAGGGGATGTGATTGTATCCAGAATAGTTAAGTCTTCTAGTAAATATTCATATGATTTTTTAATGTATTTTTTGTGTTTTCCATCTCTACCTGGTAGTGATTTTGCTAGGTGGAGAGTAGCAATTGACAGAGTCATGGAGAGGAATGTACTTAAAACTCCGACGTACACAGACATTATGGAAAAGGTAATCAAAATATTAATCTGTTACTTCCCAGCAAAATAATTTTCATTATGAAGATAGATAATGTCCTGAGTCACTGTAATATCAGCTTTTAACAGAGATAAAGAGTAGTATCACTGGTTTGTGAATATGCCCATTTTACGCAGGGACAAATAAAACCCTTATACTAAGTGTAAGCTATTTAAACTGACCAAAGTCAGCTGAGGAAGTGGGAGTGGGAACAAGTGTCAACTATAAAAGGATGTTATCTTATTTTCAGAGAGGGATAATAATATAAAGTCACTGTATTCATCATGAAGGAAAGTCATTTACTGAACATCAGCTACAACTTTTTTTTTTTTTTTTAATGTCAAATGGCTGTTGCTTTGAATTTCTTGTACCTGACTATTCACTTGAGAGTTCTGATACTAATCTAAAGCATTAATGAAAGTCCCAGTAAAACCAAGCAACCGTTTGATGGTACTTAAATCAATCTCTGTATAATGGAAAACACAAATCTAATCCCTAAATTTGCTTAAATATAAATGTTCTTAATTAAAAATTAGCTTATTTCAAAAAGCTAATAATCTGTTTATCAGATTATTAACTTGCAATAGCAAGTTAATTCCTAGAAGAAATATCTTTAATAAGAATATTGCTATATCACTTCAAAACCAAGAGATATTGATCAACTTTTACTAGCTTTCAAGTGGTAGTTTTTTATAGAAGATACTGTATAAATGGGTATATGGAAAAAGTATTAGTTTGGTCTTTACACCAGAGAGTTATTTCTTCCATTGTAAAATCACGTTTTCTTAAATAACACATACTAGAGTTTGTAATCCATGCTCAGTTTTTTCATTATGTGGCACTGTTTTTTATTTTGTTTGTTTGTTTGCTTGTTTTTCTCCTGCTTCAGCTGTTAAACTCACTGTTCAGTGCCACCATCAAACAAATACTGTTAACATGATACATATTTTTAGGTTATCTAGGTTATCTACCCTTCAAACTTTGATTCTTGAAAAACATGTTTTAACACCTTAGAAATATATTTTCCATCACTTTAACATGATCCATGTAACTCTGGAGCCCACTTCTTAAACTAAAAATATGTTTTTATTGTTTTATTGGGAAGGAAAATTCAAGACTATGCTAAGCACCACCCAAAATATTGCAGATCAAAGAGGATTTGTGTTATGAAAGACGTGTTGTGTCAGATATACAAGGCTTGGAATGATTGAGCCATGCTAGTCATACATGTATCATAATTGCTCAGTTAAAAAAAAAAAAAAAAAAAAAATCAGAAACAGAAAAAACTGCCTAAGAAGCTTCTTTAAAAGAAAACATTGTGGTAATTAAATTGTTGGTGAATCACACAACTGACTAAATTATTTCTTGTATTTTGGGGAAGAAGAATACGTAAGTTTGTCTTTCTCACCTAGAGAACTTCCACATTGAGACATCATTTGGTGCCACAGGATAATTTGTAAGCTATGAGCCACAAAAGGTACGTGTCTGGTTGGGAAATGACTAGGGCCATGTATACATGTTCATAGTTCACGTGAAAAGTATATAGACTAATGATGCTATTCTTGGAATATGGTGAGTCTACAGTTTTCTTTTAAGCAGCATGAATTATCTCAAGATATTGAGGAGAAATCTTATCGTCTATGTCATGTGAATGACATGCTTATGTATTTTATTGCTCAATATAAAAATATAAACAATCCTTAGAACATTGTCTGGTACAGAGGGCTTCTTATATATGAGTGTCCTAATTACTTGATTATTAGATGGTATTATCCTTTGAACAGTATTTCTGGATTAGTGAATCTTTGTAACAGCTTCAGAAGGAGAGTTAGTGTCCTCATCCAAAAAATAAATAAATAAAAATATCCTCCTGACTCTCCTGACTGACAGGTCAGATTGTGGAGAAAGGCTTCAATGTACTTGGGCAAAAGAGGGAGTTGATCTTAGTTCAGTTTCTGGTCATGTGCTGTAATTGTTAGGCTATATTATATGAGAGGTGAGCACTGTGGAATTTTATGTGTAGGTCACTTCTGATGCAGATGATATTTAAGAGTTCTCTGAAAATTTATTCTATCATATTCTTCAGACGAGTCTGGCTGGAATATTGCTTTGGCTTTTGTTTCCAGCAAGGCATGAATACAGGAGACATCAGCGAACTGCGTATGTGGATTGGAGCCAAATTGGTAATTTAGCCTGAGGCTGTTTCTGATTTTTTCCCTCAGCAGACTTCATGGAAATAACTGCAAGGGGGAAAAAATCTGGAAAACTAGGTATAAATCAGGGTTGCTTAAGGAAAGAGTAACCACTTCCCCATTTTATAACACTGGGGATCGTTAAAAACAAAAACAGATTTGTTATGCTCCTTTAAAATTATGTAACATTTTTATATTTCAAGAAATAGGCTACAGTAAGTAATGATCTGATTTAATTCAATTCATTTGGTAAGTGTAACTTTGTTTCTTCCTTAATATAATATCTGATGTCCTACAAACATCAAAATTGTTGTTACCTTTCTCAAAGACTTGAATTTTATTTTATTCTCCTAAATTAACAAGACAATGTAATTAGTGTAATATAAATTTGATTATACAATTACTAATCAGATGAATTAAAACATGTAGTTCTCCCAAATATTTGTAGACTACATGCAGCAGTTTCCATGTTACTAGATAATTTCAGTTTATCTAAAATTTAACTAAAATTAAACTAATTGACACTAGAATAATGCAGGTTGGAAGGTAGATGACAAGATCATCTGGTCCAACCTTTTGTGGAAAAGGGGACTTAGATGAAATTATCTAGTGCTCTGTCCAGGTGCATCTTGAAAACTTCCAGTGTTGGGGACTCCACCACATCTCTGGGGAGATTGTTCCAATGGCTGATTGTTCTCACTGTAAAATATTTCTCTCTTGTATCAAGATGAAACCTTTCTTGGTGCAACACTTATACCTGTTGCCCCTTGTTCTTTCCATGTGGCTCCTTGTGATGAGAGAGCCTCTGTCTTCATAGCCACCCAGATGAATAGAGTGGGATGATCATTTCTTTGCCTTTGCTGGTAATGTCTTTGCAAATGCAGCCCAGGGACTGATTTGTTTTTGCTGCTGCAGCAGCACACTGCTGACTCATGTTCAGCTTGTTGTCCACCAGGACCTCAGGTCCATTTCAGCAAGGCTGCTCCCCAGCTACACAGATCCTACCTAGCCTGTAGCTCTTTGGTTATATCATCCCAGGTGCAGGACCTTGTACTTGTCTTTGTTAAACTTCATCCAGTTCTTGCTTGCCCATTCTTTGAGCCGATCCAGGTCTCTCTGAAAGACAGCTCTCCCTTCTGATGTGTCCACCTCACTGCCCAGTTTAGTGTCATCAGCAAACCTGGTGAGTGTTCTTTCAGTCCTATCATCTGGATCATTTATGAAGACGTTGAACAGTGCAGGGCCCAGTACTGAACCTTGGGGAATTCTGGTTATAACTAGCTGCCAGGCTGAGTAAAAAAAATGTTGATCACCACCCCCTGAGCACAGCCTGCTAGCCAATTTCCTACCCACCTTGCAGACCACCCATCCAGTCTGTGTCTTGCCAGTTTGTCTAGATGGGGGCTGTGGGAAACAGTGTCAAATGCCCTGCTGAAGTCCAGATATATAGTATCCACTGTTTTCCCCATGTCCACAAGAAGTGTTACTTTGTTAAGCAGGTGGTCCAGTTAGTCATGCATGCTTTGCCTTTGGTAAATTGTTTAGGCTTTTCTCAATCACCTGCTTCATTTGGTTGGGAATTATTTCTAGGAGGACTCACTCCATCACTTTCCCAGGGACTGAAGTAAGACAAATGTGCTTGTAGTTTCCTGGGTCCCTTGGGGGGACTTGTAGATGAATGTGACGTTTGCCCTCTTTCAGTCATCAGTATTACTGCCTGATCTCCACTACTTTTCAGAAATTTTAGACAGTGGCTTTGCAACAATGTCAGCCAATTCTCTTAACATCCTTGGGTGGATTTCACTTGGGCCCATAGATTTATCTGGGTTGAGCCCTTGTAAGAGGCAGCAAACCAGCCCTTCCTCCGCTACTGGTGGATTGGCACGTGAGTTACCATAGCTACTTCATCTGCTGCCTGGGGTCCAGCTATGCCAGTAATGACAGAGATAAAGAAGGTATTGAGAACCTGTGCCTTGACTGCACCAACTGTAACTAATTTCCCCGCCCTATTTAGCAGTAGGCTTATGTCTTCCCTTCGATTCTGCTTACTGCTCATGTATTTGAAGAACCTTTTTTGTTGTTTTTGACATCTTTAGCCAATCGTTCTAGATGAGGCTGATCAGAGGGCTGCAGCACCCCTCCTATGAAGAAAAGCTGAGGGAGCTGGGGAGACAGCTCCCAGGACACCTCGTTGTGGCCTTTCAGTACTTAAAGGGGTCTTATAAAAAAGATGGAGAAGGGCTCTTTACTCAGGTAGAGAATGATAGGACAAGGGGGAATGGTCTTAAACTAAAAGAGGATAGATTTAGATTAGACATTAGGAGGACATTTTTCACTGAAAATATAGTGAGGCACAGGCCAAGAGAAGTTGTGGATACCCCATCCTTGGAGGTGTTCAAGGCCAGGCTGGATGGAGCCCTGGCCAACCTGATCTAGAGGGTGGCATCCCTGTCTATGGCAGAGGGGGTGGAGTTAGATGATCTTTAAGGTCCTTTCCAACCTGAGCTATTCTATGATTCTATGAGCCTTAACATTCATACATATATTTATTGCTCTTAAGCACACCCAAAAAACTCATTGTTAAACCAATATGGTCTCTAGTTCTGCTATCTTCCTTTCCCACAGCCTTCTTCCTTTGCCCTCCATGGATTCTCCCCACAGATTTCCTCACTGCTGGACTCTGAGCATGTTGAAGTTGGCTCATCTAAGTACTGGCCTTTGGTGTGCTCAGCAAAACTATAAACTTCACAATGAAATGATTGCTGTTTCCAAGGCTACCATTGGTAGTCATGCTGTCTAGTAAGTCCTCTCAGTTTGTGAGCAGTAAATCTGGCAATATGCTGTTCCTACTCAGCAGGTTCAGTGTCTGCAGCAGGAAGTAGTCCTCAGTGCATTCCAGAAAACTGATGGACAATTTGGGCAGTACCTTGTTTTCCCAACAAACGTCCATTTGAAGTCACTCACGAGGACCAGATTTTGTTGGCCCAGGACTTCCTTGAGCAGACAAAGTAAGGTTTTTACATCCCTGCCTTGACTTCAAACAGCCATAGAGTGTTCAAATAAAGTGGTATGACTGCACTTTTTATTGTAGCTGCAGTGACCTTCATCCTTCAAAGGCTCTTCTTATTCATTGTGGTTTCTTACTGATGGACTGAAAGAGAATTCTAAGCTCAAAATGTCTGAACTTAATGGAAACATTAATTCTGGGATTCGAGAGGCAGGGAGAGAACATAAACGGTCACAATGGAATGCGTTCCAGAGTTTACAGGCCATCTTTGTCTCCTCTACAAACTCTCTGTGGAGCAGAGCACCACAAAGTTGTCTTTCTGCAGGACTGAGGAGACTAGAAAAGGAATTTTGGCAGTAAAGCAGACAGTGGGGATCTGCATTACAGTTTGTGTATTAGCAGCCTGCAGTTTCTGAGAGAGAGATCGGAAGTACTTAAAAAATCAATAAAGTTAGATATTTGCTCCAGATAATTTACACTTCAAGAAGCAGACTTTACCTTTGATTTTTTGTTGTTGTTTTGCTATGGTGTCATGAATAATGTATAACAGCAAAGATTGTTTCTTCGAGAGAGCATCACAGTTCTTACTTATGCTGTTTCTTGATCAGTCAATATTTCTTGTTCTCAGCTGTGCGCTTTTTATCTTACTCCTTTTCCTCCTTGCTACAGCTTACTTTCATTTTTTTTCTCTCTCTTTTTTTTTTTTTCTTTTTCCCTACCATATATTTTTCTTTTTTACCTTTCTTGTTATATTTTTTGTTTCTTTTCTTCCTTACACTGAAGATGGGAAGAAACTCAGCTTTTTCAATCTTTGGATAGTATTAGTGTAGAGATTAACTGGTACAAATAGCATATTTCTAATATGCTATTAATATGTTAAATATTTTTTATGACACTGACTGGAGATCATAATTGATGGTGAAAACTATGTAATATTTCCATATGTGGAAGAAAGAAATAGCCTTTAATGACTAGCAGAGTAATTTCATTTATCAGATGCCAATCTGGATGCCTTATGCAATGTGGTCTGTTTTCTTCTTATGAAAGGAATTAGTAACATCTCCTTTCTCCTTTTCTTAAAAATTCAAATAGTTAGATGACATATATTTAATACTAATTCCTTGTAAAAATGCATTTATGTGTATCCTTTGCTCAAAGAAATACCAGGAGTTTTATCCCACATTCCGCCACACAGAACAAAATAAACAAACAAACAATCAAAGAAAACAACTCCATAAACATAGTGTCATATGCCAGAACCTACAGATAGAAATATTTTGGCATCTTTGAGAAATTAAGAAACATGTTTAAGTTGTTGGAGCAGAGTTAGGGTGGTGGATGGACAGGTTAAAAAAAATGTATTTGCTTTTCTTATAACGTTGTAAACTTACATGGTATGTAGTATTTAAAAGTATGTGTTAGATGTGCTCATGATAAGCACATTTTAATATCTGGCTTTTTACATATATACATGTGTATATATATATATATATATATATTTTTTTTTTTTTCCTGTAATTGGTTCTAATTCTTTGGAATGTCTTAACAATGCGATAAAATGCTCTTTGACTGCTTATGCAAGTGATCAAAGTCCTTTTATGATATGTTTGAGTAATACCATTAGGAACATTATGTCAAAATAATCATCATATTGTTAATAAATTGAATGTTGACTGTTGTGATGAGACGTGGAGCATATTTAATGTTTACAGTAAATTATCCTAGGATCATATTTTCTCTTCCAGAAAAGCACTGTTTCCTTGATTTCAAATACCAGTATTTGCTGCTGAGATTGAATGCCTCCCACAATCTCTTGTCTTTAAAATATGGATGGTGTGCATCAAATAGCTTTTTTATTTTCTTTCTTTTTTTTTTTTTTTTTTTTTTAATGAAAAAAGTATAATGCTGAAAAACAGGTGCCATAACAACAGTCTGCTGGAGAGGTTTTTCTTTTCAAATGAATATCCTTCTTATCAAGAAGAAAAATGAATTTGCTACACAGATGCAAAATTAACTTTTATTAATCAACACCATATAAGATATTACATCTGCTGGTATTTGGCTTTCATTACTGCTTTCATGAATTTAGACCTTGATCAAATTAAATTTCACTATCAAATCACGAAGAACAAAATATTAGGTGAGCTCACAGCAACAGCTAACTCAGTTTTGTGACATGCTGGAATAGCTTCTAAAGGAGTAAACAGGAGTAAGAGAGATTAGTTAGAGTTTGGGAATTAATGAGTGGTAGGCTAGAAGGCAATCAACTGACTCCCAGGGAAGGATGTGCCCTACAAACTTAGTAGTATTTTAGCTATTTCTAAGAAACATTGCCTGTAGCCAGTGTAATTTCTCCATGAGTTTAGGATCTGCTCCAGTGAAGCATCATTCCATTTCAGTAGCACATAGTGATGTTCACCAAGCGTTAATCAGACACCTCTGGCAAAGTGATTCCATTTTCCTGAGTGACTGGGAGGGATAAAAATTTCCATTCTACCCCTGAAACACTTTTGCTGCAATGCCATTGTCCTTATCTTCAGATCCGTATTTGCTTGTGGATCACACATTAAATAAATCAAGCATGTGTCTGACTCATGGAGAAGACCTGATGCCTTACATTACCTAGGGTCAGACTATGATGGGTTACTGAAAGTTAAATAAGCAGAACAGAGGACAAAATTAATTACATAAGGGTAAATAAGACAGGAAGGGAGAGAGCAAAGATAATACCTGTTAGCAAAAATATTTTAATGTCGTCTTGACTATCATATTGACACCAATAAAAATAATTAATCAAGAATCATGATAGAATGAGAGCTGCTATGAGGAACATTCACTTATATGTTGGATGTTTTCAAGACCTGTTTGTACGAAGTCTGGAATTCAGTGTTAACCCTGCTTAGAGGAAGAGGTTGAATTTAGATGTTCTTCCAACCCAAATTATTCTATGAGTCTATAATTCCAAATTTTACTCAATTTACTAAGTAAGTACAAAGTACTAAGAGGATCAATCTATGTAATGTCTGGAAAACAAGGTAATCTTTCCTTTATCTCTTTAAGTGCATTTACAAATAAGCAAATGATTGAAGACAATTTTCTGAACAGATCTGTTTTGGGAAAGATACAAGCTTTAGTTACTAAAAGCATTCAGAAAGTATTGTTTTCTTCTTGTTTCCAAAATTCATTGTTTCTGAAGAAACAGCTCTGAAAAACAAACAAACAAAAAACAGTGGTGCAGAAAATTATTTCCAAGACAACCAAAAAACCACTGCTCAGAGTCTTGTTCTTTTTGCTTCTTGTGACTTATAATTTCCTTCTGAGAATAGATTTTTTTTACTATTTCATTGCACTTCAGTCTTTAGCTGCTACTGACACCAGTGTTTTCACAGCAAAATTTAAACTGAAAATTATCATCAGAAACATATAAAGCCTCCAGTCCTATACACAAGATAATTAATCACAGAATCACAGAATTTCTAGGTTGAAAGAGACCTCAAGATCATCGAGTCCAACCTCTGACCTAACACTAACATTCCCCACTAAACCATATCCCTAAGCTCTACATCTAAATGTCTTTTGAAGACTTCCAGGGATGGTGACTCCACCACTTCCCTGGGCAGCCTGTTCCAATGCCTAACAACCCTTTCAGTAAAGAAGTTCTTCCTAACATCTAACCTAAAACTCCCCTGGCTCAACTTAAGCCCATTCCCCCTCGTCCTGTCACCAGGCACGTGGGAGAACAGACCAACCCCCACCTCGCTACAGCTTCCCTTGAGGTACCTATAAAGAGTGATAAGGTCGCCCCTGAGCCTCCTCTTCTCCAGGCTGAACAAGCCCAGCTCCCTCAGCCGCTCCTCGTAGGACTTGTTCTCCAGGCCCCTCACCAGCTTTGTCGCCCTTCTCTGCACCCGCTCAAGCACCTCTATGTCCTTCTTGTAGTGAGGGGCCCAAAACTGAACACAGTACTCGAGGTGCGGCCTCACCAGAGCTGAGTACAGGGGGACGATCACCTCCCTAGCCCTGCTGGTCACACTGTTCCTGATACAAGCCAGGATGCCGTTGGCCTTCTTGGCCACCTGAGCACACTGCTGGCTCATATTCAGCTGACTATCCACCATCACTCCCAGGTCCTTCTCTGCCCGGCAGCTCTCCAACCATTCCTCTCCCAGCCTGTAGCTCTGCTTGGGGTTATTGCACCCCAGGTGCAGGACCCGGCACTTGGCCTTGTTGAACTTCATGCAGTTGACCTCAGCCAAGTACTGCTTTGTCTGCAGAGCTTGGAAACCTAGTTCTAGTAGCTTTCCTTAACAGTAATATCCTATGCCACAATCCCTGAAGTATGGAGAAACTTTCTCTACAACAAACAGAAGGAGGTTGTACATCTACCAATGTCACAAATTAGGGGTACTGAAGCTCTGTTTCTTTATTCATTCATTTGGATGAGGGATACCTGATGGCACAGGTCTCACAACATTGCTTTCATAAGTGTAATGGCACAGCTACATTCAGCACTTGAGGTGAAGCAGCACCAGCGCAGAGCAGATCGGGACCATCACTTACTTCCCTTGACTAGCTAGCCATGTGGTGCCAGGGCATGGTTAGCTATCTTGGCTGCCAGGGTGCACAGAATCCCAGATCTCTTTCTGCAGGGCTTGTGTGTACTTCACTTGAACTACTTCACCTTGAACTACTTCAGAGGCTCTCATCCTGTAGTTGACACTACTGCTTTCCATACAAGAGGTCACTGTCTGTATTGCTGTGGATGAACAAGCGGTATCATTTTGCTACAGTCAGGGCAGCATGAAAATGAAACTGAGGATAACTTGTAGGGTAGGTCTGACAGCGCTGCAGCCAAGTCTTGAGCAGCGATGCATTGCATGGCACCAGTGAGTCAGCAAATATGTGGACAGAGCTTGATCTGTTGGAGTCAGAGACAGCTGAGCACGTGTCCAGCACAAGGATAGCAGTAAGAGGACATATGGGAGAGATTTGTCCTCTGTTAATTTACGATGGAGCTAATTCAATTTTACAACCATTCCACCCTTGTTATGAGATAGCATTGTAATGTCTGCAGTATAGGCAGTGCTCTGATGTGGGTTAGGACTTCAAGTGAAATGTCATTTGCATATGATAACAGGCACGTGAAAGCTATAAAATATTTTTTACTGTTCCTTTTTCCCTTTGGCATCTGCAATACAAGTGCAATTCAACATGATCATAGTAATTAGAGGTAGAAACAGTTGCATAAGCCACCTATCGGATATCACAATACCATATTATTTTTCAAACTTTATTTTGTAGTAACTTGTTATTTTATTAGCAAGCACAACTGTTAAAACTGATATCTTTCATCCCCATGTTTACTATTACTTTGAGTTGTTATTCAGCCAAAATACTGTTATTGTTTAGTGTTTGATGTGCTTCAGATCTTTTTTGCATTGAATGGTAAGTGATTTTGCTAGACCCTTAGAGTTCAAAAAATTCAGTGATTTGGTTCACCATATTTTTAACAGCATTAGCAGTTACTGCAAAAAAAATCTCTCAAGCATAAAGAATAAAGCAGTGTATGGTCAGATATGTAATGAAGCCAGTGAATAAGAGAAACGAAGTCTTATATTTTGCATTTTTAAGGTATTTTATATGAAATATTCATAAATTGTGAAATAAAAAGCTTCTGGGCTTGTGGCTGAAAATGAAATCTAAGAGTACATAGGCATGAAAAAGTATTAATCGTGGTTTAATGAAATGCAAGGATAGGAAAGACAATTTTGAAAGAGCTTTTCAAATTAGTGTAAAATACTTTACTGTATAAAGCTGCTAACTTCTCTACCATATACACTATATGCATCATTTTGGTATCTTATTTGTAATGACAGAAATATGTAGAACATCTTAATTCATTATTTATTTATTTGCAAGTTATCAATTAAATTAAACTTGGACTTATCAGATAAGTTTTTTTGTTTGTTTGTTGGTTGGTTTGTTTTTCCTTCAGTTAGAACTGAATAATTCACCAAAACAAATCAAGATGCATTTCAGACATACATTTGGGACTGTTTTTTAGCCAATACCAAGCAAGCTATATATCGCAAAGCAGATGTTACATATTATTGAAAACACAGAGACTTTTATATTCACAGAGTATCTACCAGACAACTTTCATAAGGATGGGAAATCCTTACACATCACTTGAAAAATACCCTAATGCATTAATTGTTTGAGAGAAGTGGGTAGGATTGCAAAGTGCTAATGTATTGAGATAGAATGAGGACACTGTGATGCACTTACTTGGGATCTTGTGTTGCATGACACTTTTTCTTTCTATTGCTGTATTATGAACAGCAATATGTAAATTATGAATACATCTTGATCAGATCTAGTAGCTGCTATGGTCTTATTTCCCCTTCTTTATATTTGAATCATAGAATTGTTTAGGTTGTAAAAGACCTCTAAGATCATCTAATCCAACCTTGTATCCAGTACTAAAGTCTACCACTAACCCATGCTACTAAATTCTAAATCTACATCCACCACTAAACCATGCTAAGTTCTACATCTACATGTTTCTTGAAGATCTCTAGGGATGGTGACTCAACCACTTCCCTGGACAGCCTATTCCAATGCCACACAACACTTTCAGTTATATCAGGCTTATGTGGCAAGGTTTTAGTAGCAGGGGGCTGCAGGGGTGGCTTCTGAGAGAAGAATACAGCAGCTGTCACGTTAGATAAGGGCCAGTTTCAGCCGGCTCCAAAGGGACCCACTGCTGCCCGGATTCAAGCCAATGAGTGATGTTGGTTGGGCCTCTGAGAGAACAGACTTAGAAAGGGAAAAAAACAAACAAGCAAACAAACAAAAAACTACTACACATCAGCAGCCCAGCAGGAGGGCAGAAGGTGCTCCAGGCACGCAGCAGCAGTTCCCCCTGCAGCCCGTGGAGAGGCCCCTGGTGGAGCAGGCTGTCCCCCTGCAGCCCATGGGTCCCACATGGAGCAGATTTCCACACTGCAGCCCATGGAGGAGCCCCCGGTGGAGCAGGTGGATGTGGCCTGGAAGAGGCTGTGGCCCATGGAGAGCCCCCGCAGGAGCAGGCCCCGGGCCAGAGCTGCAGCCCGTGGAGAGGAGCCCACGCAGGAGCAGGGAGTCTGGGGGGACCTGCCGCCTGTGGGGGACCTGTGCTGGAGCAGTTTGCTCCTGGGAGATGGACCCCGTGGTATGGATCCATGTGGGCGCAGTTCTTGAAGAGCTGCAGCCTGTGGGCAGCCCACTGAAGATCAGTTCGGGAAGAATGGCATCCCCTAGGAGGGACCCTGTGTGGAGCAGGGGCAGAGAGGGACCATGAAGGTGGAGATGAAGCATCAGGGACTGACCACGGCCCCCATTCCCTGTTTCTGTGCACCATGCAGGAGGAGGAAATAGAAGAAGGTGGATAGGGGGAAAGTGTTTTTAGTTTGTTATTTTTGTTTCTCACTGCTTTAGCTTGTTAGTAATAGGTAATACATTTTATTAATCTCCCTGTGTTGTCTGTTTTGCCCATGATGATAACTGTTGAGTGATCTCCCTGTCCTTGTCTCAACCTTTGAACCCTTTCCATTTCATTTTCTCCCCCATTCCCTTTGGGGGGGGGGGGGGGGGGGGGGCAGGGAGGGGGAGTGTGAGAGCAGTTATGGTGGAGCTCAGCTGCCCAGCTGAATAAAATCACCACATCAGTAAAGAAATTTCTCCTAATATCCAACCTAAACATCCCTTGGCACAACTTGAGGACATCTCCCTTCATCTTATCACTTGGTGCTTGGGCGAAGAGCCCAATACCCACCTTGCTGCAACCTCCCTTAAGGTGACTGTAAAGTAATATAAGGTCTCCCTTGAGCCTTCTTCTTCAGAGTGTGATTTGGAGCAACTTTTTTTTTTTTTTTTTCTCTTTTTTCTGACTAACTACAGATAGCTTCCCTCGTATGCGGTAGTCCTTGCTATACCATATTTTTTCTCTTGTATGTCTTAGAGTGGAGATTACTTAAAATGACAGTGCAAACCTTCTTCCTTGTGTGTGCTGTGGTTAGCTCAGAATGCTCACAGCACTTGGGTCTTTAAACTAAAAGCCATGCATTCTCATTAAATTATAGAAACTGGTGTGTAGTGCTCATTTCTCCTTGTTTTCAGCTGTAAGTTCATGGTATAAAACTACTGTTTTCCTAATGTTGCCTGAACACCTTGATTACTGTGGCTTGATAAAGTCACCAGCAGGCAAAAAGTACCCTCTACATGGCTTTGTCTCATGCTGTTCTTCCATGCCACTTTTAAAATGCCTCTGAGCAAAACAAATGTTTGAAAACTTCAAACTTTAAATAACTAGTGTATATTTTGTTTGTCATATGTTGATGATGACATAAGTGCCTCGAATTTCACTTCTGCCTACTATTCTTGCCATTACCATATACCACCAGGTTTCTTTCTCTTGTGTAATAGCTGGGTCAAGGACAATTACAAGTTGTTAACATACTGGATACACTGAAGTATGCGCACTGATCTGACTGACAAACCCAGTGATGTAAACTGCTTCATTAAATTAATTTAGTTCAGGCTATGAAGAGGGGACCACTAGAATTTTAATTCTGGCTATCTGATTCTTTTTTCATACTGTATACATTCTGCTTTCTATATTTACCTCATAAGTGCATTCATATTGAAATATTTTGAAAAAATGCACTAAATAAAACAGCATACATTTAATCCTGTAACTTCATTAGACAAAGTGTAAACTGTTTAACATGGTCATTCCTTCATACCTTTATATATCTTCCCTTTAAAAATCTTTCTCCTACCTCTCCCCGTTTTTCTGTTAATACACAATGTGTTAGAAGATGCTGAGTAATTTTTCTCTTTTGCCAAGACATAAAAGGCTTTAACATTTTTAATGCTGTTTTCCAGGGGAAAAAAAATAGTAATAAAAAAATCCCCGTAATAGTGAGTTATATATTATGCATTTTTTTTTTTTTTGGACCTGTTTTGTATTTGTACTATATAAAATTGGGATTGTTGTTGATCATCTCTTCACTGCCTAAGTGAAGAACTGATAACATTACCTCTACCCTGAGTTTTTATCATATTTTATTACCAAAAGTTTAAAAGCTAGCTCAGGTAATTCTGTACTACCTTGTGCTACATACAGATGTCTTTGAAATTATCCTTATTGAAGCCCTTATATCTTTTAGTCCAAACTTTTTGTCACCAGTCACCATCTGTCATAGACAGTGTATTGCAGCCATGATTCATGATTGTTTTCCTGTAAATAGAAGATAGATGTCTTCATTTCATATGTTGCCTTAATTTGCTAGCATGTCTGTGAATACACAAAAAATTATTTTCCTGGGGAAAGAATACAAGTTGTTCTATTCATTCTAACAACTAAGAAGGTTAGAATTTGCCAATTTTTCTGTCAGAAATTAAAGTGGCTTTGGCTGCTGCTTGAAACTCACACTAGAGCTGCTGGATTCCTAAAGATTTCCTAATTGCAGTAAATCTTCCTCTGTGCTAGAATGTTTAGGTAGATATTGTAAAATGCTGCATTCATCAAATGATTCATTAGCCAAGGCTATAAAGTACAGTGCATCTATTAACTCCTTTATTTTTGTGAAGTCGTTTTTCTGTACTTACATTTTCTGCATTGCATATTTTAAGTACATGTTGTCATTTCTAATCTGATTAAAATGGATTGTGGCTGTTATTAAAATAAATACTCAGACAGATGTATTAGCATAATAATCCTACCCTCCTACCTGACCTCAGTTTACAAATTGATAATCTTAAGTAATAAAACTACATATATAGTTTTGTTTGATTTTTTTTTTCCCAAGAAATTCATTGAGAAGGTAATGATTTTTTTTTTCTTGGTTGTTATTTTATTTATTTATTTAACTATTTAGTGCTATCAGTATACATAATGTGGGTCACTGGCAACGCACCTTCCATCATAGAAGGTTTGGATCCATATTCAAACTACGGTAACATATATCAATATTTTTCTTAGAATATTGCTAGAGACAAAGGCACTTCCTCATTTCAAAAATATGTGTTTTGTTTGTTTGTTTATTTGTTTGTTTGTTTTTCTATTTTTCATTATTGTAATATATTATTTGTCTCTAATTTATTCATTAAAAAAAGTTGGATTCTTGTATTGATAACTATGTGACTTCAAGGTATTAATTTTCTGCTGGAATACTGTGCACTTTCTTTGCACGTTGATCTGTGACAGAGGTCTCTTACCATCTACATTTCTCTAAAGACATAAATTATAATCCAGTGCTTAGAAAATCTAGAACGAGGCTTAACTCACTGCCAGAAGATGGTAAGAACATTGTCTGAACTGTTCATTCATTCATTGTTCATTCACTTCTACAAGCTTTCACATAATCTGTGAGCTATTTGGACAAATGTATATACAGTGCTACCAACACATATCAGATACTGATATGATACATTTAAAGGTGTTTTGCTATTTAGGACCTTGTCTACATAATGGAATATGTTTTTTGTTTGTTTGTTTATTTTTTTTTTATTTTTTTTTTTTTTTCTGTGTGTGTGTGTTTTGTTGTTTTTTTAGATATAAAATTTACATGTGGATGATCAAACTGAAATGTAAGAATTCTCCATGAATAGTTCTGGAAACCTGGAGGCATGACACTGTGGAAACATGCATATCTTTCCACATGTGAACAGTTAGGTATCCTTGTAATTGCAGTGGTAAAAGTGCAACAGTGTAAATTCATAGTATTGGAAAAACATTAGGCTGATATAAGGTCATATTTCCATCATTTAATGGAATGAACTATCAAATCAAGCAGTGTACTGATATGCTCACTGTTTAGCCTGAATACAAGGTTTGGAGGACCATATCTATGACATCTATTTTATGGAAAATATAAATATATATATATATGTTTACTAAAACCAATAAATATTGACACATTTACATGTTCTTTTGCATCTTTTTTATTAAGACTACAGTTATTATAAGTAGTTTAGAAAAATACTTTGACAAAAATATCTTGACAAAAATAAATTAAGTGATTTAAAACCTTAAATAGGAACTATGTATATACTACTTCCTTTCATTTTTAGAAAAATTGGATAATTTATCTTGATGTGATCCTCAAATTATTTGATTGAAACTGACATTCTTATTGTGTTGATCTTCTCTTGAAAGAGTAATTTTCAATTCTTTGAAGTAACTCTCTGGATTGTGCATGGATCTCTTGCCAAGTACAGTGATTGTTTTTCTGTGAAGAAAATATTATTAAAAAGCTTATTACTTGTTTTGTAAAAGGTAACATCCATTACTATGGAAAATAAAATATAAGTTGAGAAACAGCCTGCTTACCTTGGCCACCAACTTATCCATTTTTTTGAAGCAGTCCTTCACTATGGATTCATGGATAATGTTAAGTCCAGACTTCAGCTGTTATTTTTAATGGAAAAGAAAAGAACCTATTAATCTGAACAGTCAGAAGTAAATAGAAGTTCAACATGACTCAGTAAAACTGATAGAAATTGTCACGGCTGAAAGCACTGTAGTGCTTCTGTCATATGCAAGCCTACTGAAGGGGTTAATGCTACAGGTAGCATGTTGCACACGTGCTAGGTCTATGAAGAGATCAGAAAATTAATTCATCAGTGCTCAAAACAAGGTAAGGGCCTGTGGATTTTCCTTCTTTTGTGACAGTACTGTGTTTAATATATATATATATATATATTAAAGAAAATTAGCTTCAGAATAACTGGTGGTCATTTGACATACTATGTCATAGATGTAGCTGTATGTTTATTCATTAAAGAAAAAAAAGGAAATACATAATGTGCTTAGTTAAGGACTGATTATTACCTGTTATACACAAGTTGTCCAAGAATCTGACCTGTTAGAAGCAGCAATGTGATTTTGGAGCTCAGCGTTTATATGCTACTGCGCATTCAAGGAACCCTCTCTACCATGCACTGGGGGCTCCCTCTTTGGGAACAAAAGGGTGTGTTAGCTGCATGCTTGTATGCCTGGGTTTGTTCTCCTGCAAGTTTCTTAGCAAATCTGACTTCAATATCATGCTGTGGAGGAAAAAAATAATAAAAATGTGTGTGTATATATATATATATATATATATATATATATATATATATGTATACTTACACAAGTCTTGAGCTGAGCATGAGCTTCATACATTCCTCTTAGAAAATTGTTCTTATTTTGAAAGGTGTGTCTGCTCTCTTGAAAAACTCAGCAATTTCGTGCACTATATGAACAATGGTGACACTATCATATTTAACCTGCAAGGAAAAAGAAAAAAAAAAAATGAAATGTAGACTACCTTGGTTTCTGAAGTTTGCAGTTAAGTTTCAGTTACTACAAGTGTCTGAGTCGACTCATAAGCTCTTGCACAGTTTTCATCACTTTCTTGTGTTTTTTTTTTTTTTTAAATTTTAAGTGCAAAAAAGAATATATAAAGTAATATGTATTGCAAAGACAGTATTTATTTGGAAACCAGGAATTGTATATGCAATTTCTAGTTGCAAATTTTGCTTCATAAGCTGGACCCCTATTTTTTAATGTAAATATATATTGCATTTTCTTATATATGTTATATGTTGCATCTCTTGGATTCAGACCCAAAGCAATACACTAGTAATGTGCAGCTCTTTCCTCACAAGCACATAGCAGATTAAGAGGAGTTCTCTCTTTCTTGGAGAAGATGGAAATACAAAAGTGGTTGATAATGCTTTCTGTCCTTTTTGTTACCTCAGCCAAGTGCCTTCTTATTTTGTGGACTGAATGTGGACTGTGCATATATGTGTTGAGTTGGCATGCATGTGTTGAGTAATGTAAAATTACTTCTGTGCTTCTTTTATAGGATCTGCTTCTGACTGAAGCCAAAGCTGGCATGCCATTCTGGTAGATTTCAGAACATCAGACTAATTCGAACTAACTTTCTGGTTTGAACAGCAGGCAGGACTAGCATCTCACCCTTTTCTGGTAAATGTAGTAACATAAATAGTAGGAAAACAAACAAAAGCAAAAACCACCAAGAACTTCTTGCTCTTCACCTCATACTTCCAAATACACCTCAGGAATGGTTTATGAAAACACTTGAGAAGTCTTTTTAACAGTAATGAATAGAACAATAGAGCAATAGACTGCAGAGTTTGAAATTCAAAAGCGTGGTATTAAGGATGAATTTGACCAGTTACTGGCTAAGTTGTTACTTAGCTTAGTCTTTATGATCTCTGCAGACTTGAGCAAAGGGCAAACCACAAAAGGTGAAAAATTGGACAAGGAAATGTGCTTCCTATATAGCTGACTTCCAAAATACATTCTGAGATTATTTGTGCCCAAAATACTTTGTTACTGTGGAAGTACTTTCCTTTCAGTAAGATTGTGTTCTTGCAAAGCAAACTGTGATTTTATGAGCTTGGCTGATGCCAGTTAGCAGGTAGCCCTGGTTACTGTGGATTCCAGCGTATATGACAAGGTATGTTTTTATTTAGCCAGTAAGCTCTCAGGGAAAAGAGTTTGGAGTGAAAAGCCAAAAGTCAGATTTGTCATTTAAACCTGCAAAGTTCCAATGTGAAAGTCTCATGACAAGGTGCATAAACTGCGTGAAGTAGAGTTGTTACAGTGAAATACTATCATGTATTTATAGTACTTCAATATCAAGTATCATATCTTTTCTTACTTACTGCTTTTAGCATCTTCTCAGGGAAACACAAATCTTCACTGTTCACTTCCTCACATTCCAAAGAAAAACCTCTTTTGTCTTAAAGAAAATATCAGTTAAAATAGTTATTTTAAGTTACTTAAATAAATAAATAAATATTTTAAGTAACTTTAAGTTACTTGAAATAGTTATTTTAAGTATGTACAAAACTAGGTTTATTATGAACAATTCATAGAATGGTTCACTAAATAATCATTTGGTCTCTTAACAATGAAATGTATGAACAACTGCATATGTTCACAAGCCTGGGAAGCTTCCAAGCTATGGAAGAAATAGATACTTTTATAGTATCTATATATGCTTTTATAGTAGGACTCTTTGCCTATTATATTTTCTCAAATGTTCCAGGTATCTGTATGGTGGTGAGGAAAAGGCAGGCCATGGGGGGATGGGGGGGGGGGGGGGGGGAGCTAAAATGGGAAAGGAAACATGCTTTCCATACAGCTGATTTCAAATAAACAAATAAATAGAAATAAAACAGACAAACAAACAAAAAACACAAACACCTTAATTGAGTATTTGTGCCTTTGAAGCACTTTTCTTTGGGTGGGAATTATATTCTGGTAAATTATGGGGCTATGGTTTCAGCTGATGCTAATTTGTAGAAATCCCTTGTAACTGTGTACTCTGAAATACATGACTTCTGTCAATCATCAGTGGAGGAAATGGAGTTTTTCATAAGACACATAAATGTCATATATTCAGCCAGATTAGTTTGAATAAAAAGATAAAAATAAGATTTCTGGCTTTGTAGAAATAGGGCCATATGTTTCATAATATATTTTTATAATTAATAATTTCCTGATTTACTTTTTTTTTTTTTTTTTTTTTTTTAATGCATTTAACAATTCCTTCCACTTATACTGAAGAAAGGAAACATTACAAACAATGTCTATAGATTATGGTGGTATTTTAAACATCTACTTACCAGTTTCTCAATCTCCTTTAAGAGCTCACTCCACTGCACGCTTTCAAGGCATTGGTGGCTGTTACTTTGGTGATTACCAAGGGAAGTAGCAATAAGGCAGACAGATAAGAGGATCAGGAAGCTCCCAGGGCAATACATTGTCTAGTTCTTGGAGAACGAAGAAGTGGACGGGAAGCTAACAGAATTAAGATGGTTTTACAATTCTGTAAAGTCATACAAGCACAGTTGATATCATTTACCCCTGCATGTTCACTTTTACGCTGTAATGATTCTAATTTCTAATAAAGACGAAGGCCATAACTATACCTGTACATGGACTTTAATCAGTGTAATTGTATCCACTTTAAACTAATAGGAATTTGGCCCAGCACTCCAGGGCAACCATAATGTTTCCTAGGGTAGAAGTCAATGGGAAGATAGCACTGATTACGGATGTGCTGTGGTAAGCCTAATGAGTTAAATTTTTGTGGTGTAACATTTGAAAGTTATATTATACTATGTATCTACAGAAAAATGAAACATATAAGAGAATCACATGTTGATATATAATTTATTTAATATGTAAATGTCAGAATGTGTTTGTTTTTTTTTTTTAATTATATTGTGATTTTCTAAAACATTTGTTTTCCCACCATTTCTATATAGATAAACACATACAGTATATAGAAAATTGCTTTCTGTAATAAATTTGACTAAATGTAAACCGCCAGGTCTACAAAGTAATGAATTAAAAAATAGGTTGTTTTTTTTTTCCATCAGTTTGCTGTATACCTGTAACTTGTAACATAATTTAAAGCAATTGCTTCTAAATATAAGATAATTTTTAGGAAGACATGAAAATCATTTGACATTGCATTAGTAAAGGAAAAAGGAAATGAGTAAAACAAAAATCAGCAATAAAATCAAAGAAACCAACCTTGTGGATAATATTCTGCTCCCAATTGCACACTTCTGGAAGGCTCCTGGGGTACCATTCTGTCAGCTATTTCAGTCCCTTTTAAATGCTCTTCTTCCACTTCTAGAAATCTCTGACCGCCTCCTTTTAGTAGGTGATGTAGAGTGAAACTTCCTTCTTTCAATATTCATTTTCTTCAGGTACATTGATTTCCAGGCAATAGGGAATTTATATGTGGGTGGCATAGAGGCTACATTTTAACATTTTAATCTAAACAGACAAAAACTAGATAGACAAAGTCTGTAGAACAAAATCTTTATTTTACAAGATTCTATGTCAATAATTAACAATTTGTAAATATTCACATACAGTTAATAAAATAGAACAATTACTGTTCTTCTTGATGAACTATTATTTTATATATTTACATTATGAATGCATAAATTTGTATAACTTCCTGTGGTTTTAATTTATGTTTATGTAAGTAATATCAAACATAACAATAAAAAGATCAGTGTGAACATCCAACTTTATAGTTCTGTAAGAACTATTAAATACAAAGTACAAAAACACATGCACACACATGCACATACCTGTTATACATGTACATGCATATGTGCCTGTGCATGTATATATATGATACTTCCCCAAATTACACCAATAACTATGAAGTAATCTGCAGACATTTTTCATTGACTGTAGGTTGGAGTATTCAAAAGTACTAAAGATAATTGATGTCTCAGACTGCTAATCCTTACCAAATTAGAAAATGTCCTAATAATAATATTTTAATTACATTTTCTCCCTCAGGCTTTTAAATCCTTTCAAAACTCAAAGCACAGTAGCATCTAAATGTATTGTCCTTGTAATTTCATACCTGTCTGAGACCCTTCATCCTATTGCCTCAAGTTTTTCTGTGATAGAATTTGTTAAGCACTGTTACTTGCAGATAGACAGCATTTTGCACCAGGTTTATGTTAATACAAATACCTTTAAACAATGGCACCGTAAATTTTACAGTTGATACTTGTTTCAGATGAGCTTTTGATTCTACATCAGTACAGGCTGAAAAATGTATCTTGTATCCATCTTCAGTAGACTTCCTTCAATAGGAGAAGTTTAGAGAAGTGTCTTGGGGGAGTTGGATGATTTCATGAAAATTGCCTGTGCTCTTTGTCTTTCTCCTCCCCTTTCTTCTTAAGAGAAGATTCACAGTGATTGCTATTTAATATCTTGTGACTAAGTCACAATTATTTTTCCTTTAACTTTATTGTACGTACAATAAAATCCAGTTGGACTATATTGGAAAGGTGAGAATATTCAAGGAAGGAGTACAGTCATAATGGAGCTAAAATGGGCCAACTTTTAAAATCTTTCAAAACCAGGTGTTTTTCTGATATTTTTCTCCAGAAATTAAACTGAGCAATCTTAGTCAGGTAAGCATAAACACTACTTGTTGCTGTGCGAATTACAGACTTTTCTTATGAATGGTCTGTAAAATGACTGACAGATGTCTCTGAAAATTTAGCACATCATTTTTTTCATTCTACTTGGCTTTCAACATTAGGTTTCATACTTCGGGATAATTTTATAATTTCATTTTGTGCATTAGAACTACTTGACTGATGACAGCAAGGCATCTGAAACATTTTAGCTTCTTCTTTGAATGCTTTTTTTCTCCCTCTACTGTGGTTTTCATAAAATAAAATTAAAAAAGAAAAAGAGAGAAGTAGTAAACTTTTGTTCTGTTGTGTTTCTAATTATTATTATTATTATTGTTATTATTATTATTATTATTATTTCCCAGAGGAGAAAGCAACTATTTTTCTCAAAATAAGGTAATAGGTAATTAAATATGGCCAGTATTACTATGTAAGAATAAAAAAAAAATATGCTAGAATATTACATTCTGTCTGGGACCGATGTGTGTGGGATAGGTGTTTCCTGCCCCTCCCATCCTCCCCCACCCCCTTTTTTAAGTGTGGGTGGGAACTGTGTATTTTTGTGTGGTTTTTGTGTTTGTTTTTTTTTTGGGGGGGGGGGGGGGCAGATGGAAAGGAGAAGCATACCTTAGTGTATCAAGCATGTCCACAGAAAGTGAACGCCACACCTGACAGGAAGTAATTTCCTGCTGATCAGGGAAAGTATTCTGAAAAATCTGGAAGTTAAACAGCTCACCACATTTCTTAGAATTTCAAACTAGGGTGCTGTAAATGAAATGATATTGTCATAGCTCTTGAAAATTTTACTTTCACTTGTTTGAGAAGGTGCATATTGATGAAATTACTAACCCTTGACATTACTATCCACTTTAAATGTTTGTCCTGGCATAAATGTAGGTTTTCAATAATCTCTAAGGCACTACAATGGAACTTGGAAGATCTTGGAAAATCTGAATATTCAGACTTATTTTTTTTTGGTGACCTTTGTGCGAGGACTTTCCTTCAGTGCTTTAATTCTTATCTCTAAAAGAGTAGCCATAGGGAATGTTAGGGTTGTATTGACTTGAAGGAATTTAACAGGTTTGTTATCTGCTGAAAGTTGTTACAAAGTAAAGCAGAAAAACCTAACCTAGAGCTTGTATTGATAAGCACAGCACTCAGAAGACTCAGAAATGTGAAATGGAAAGAAATCCTAACAAATTTTAACCACTTGTGCCATCCTTAGTGGAGGCAGCTGCAGCTAGATGTAAAAAAATAAAATAATTAAAACAAAAACAAAAACACAGGTTTACACAGTATATGCGGTACTGTTTGGTTTCTACTAGATTCCCTGCAAAATTATGAAAAAAGCTCATGATAAATCCTTAAACAAAAGTATTTACCAGAAAGGGCAGAGAATATTAGTGTTTTGTGACAGCTATAGGTAACTCATGTTTCTTGAGAAATAAACTCAGGTTGTTTAAAAGTAATTATTAAGTTGTTTCAATTTAATTTATATGAAGTTTTGTAACAGGCTGTAATATTTTTGTGACTATCGGGACATTAGATGTATGACAATACAGAGGGTGAATAGTGAGTATTGATGGTAATTTAATAATTTGTGATTAAGATGATCTTTTTAAAATTCTATTTGGTTCTCGTTAGTAATCAACGTTGTCCTGGTCCAGCATGCTATGTTTTAATGTCAAACAAATGGACTTCCATGTATTTAGCGATACAAAGCAATTTTAGAAATACTGCAGAGGGTCAAGAGGGCTAGATTTTACAGGTTACTTAGTACAGTTCTTTTAAGAGAAACTCCACTATAGAGGGACCATTTGACATAAAGTTTTAATTATCATTTTGAAAGTTCACAGCAGTGATATAGGAAAATTTGTATTAACATACAAGCTTGAGAAATTGATGAAAAGGATAATGTCAAGCAGTGTATATCAGAGCTTGAGGCTTGGATTTGGTGAATTTAGATTTTTTAAAATATATATATATATATACTTTGTAAAATGTGGGTTAGTGTAAACATCCCCAGAATGTCTAGCTGAATTGTGATCTGAAATGCAGAAAACAGCAATAAAATAAAAGCTTCCTCTTTTTCAGATGTTCTCAGAACCATATCTACTCCAAATAAAACAACTGTACAAACTAATGTTAAATATTCTGAGTTAAGCCTGAACCTTATCTGAGAATAATTAATCCTTACCACTTTTGGTATCATTTCCTTCTACATCTTTTAATGCTCATTGCTTTCTATTCCTGAAGTTTATGTATTTGTTTTAGAATTCTCACTCATTTCAGTGTACAGTTTTTCATGCAATAACCCAACCCCATGTCACAGACATTCCAGAGTTAATATTTGGAAGAACTTTGTGGTTTATATAATCTATTTAACAGTATTGAAATATGAAACGTTCTAGTCATGATTACTTTGGCATCCAGACTAAGACACTTTCAAAAGACCTAGCTTCCTGCAAATGCTGATCACCCAGTCCCTGAAAATTTTGCTCTTCATAATTAAAATATTAAAAATTTTCAATGACTTTGAAAATGATGGCCATATCTAACCTCACCCTTTTTCTTAAAATTTAGCTAGTGCTCACCCTGTTTGTATGAAAACATGTATGAATGTAAGCACTGCTAACACTTAATTTTTGCTAATTAAGTCAATTCATTCTGAAAATAATACAAAAATGTTTTTGGAAAATCTGTTGATAAGCCTCATAGTTCAGCTGCTCAGTAGATTGTAACACTGTTCATAATTCCAAATTTAAATTAAGATCCAGTTCAATTAACTGTTTAATTCTCATCAACTTCCATAGGTTTTTTCACATACTGAAAGGTATATGCAATTTAAAAATAAAAAATACTTTCCTATGAGGAGAGGCTGAGAGAGCTGGGACTGTTCAGCCTGGAGAAGGGAAGTTTCAGGGGAGATGTGGTGGTTTTACCGTGCTGGGCAGCTAAACCCCACAACCGCTCTCTCACTCCCCCTCCTTTAGATAAGGAGGGGGAGAAGTAAAGCAAAGAACAAAGTTAACATTCCAGCCAGACCCAGTACAGGAGATAACAACAATGTCTATAAATACCTGAAGAGAAGGTGCAAAGAAGATGGAGCCAGGCTCTTTTCAGTGTTATCCTGTGATAACAAGAGGCAATGAGCATAAACTCAAGGGTAGGAAGGTTCTGCAGGAGGATCTGGATAGGCTGGACCGATGGGCTGAGGCCAACTGTATGAAGTTCAACAAGGCCAAGTACCGGGTCCTGCACCTGGGGCACAACAACACCAAGCAGAGATACAGGCTGGGAGATGAGTGGTTAGAAATCTGCCTGGCAGAGAAGGACCTGGGAGTATTGGTTGATAGTTGGCTGAATATGAGCCAGCAGTGTGCTCAGGTGGCCAAGAAGGCCAAGAAGCATCCTGGCTTGTATAAGAAGCAGTGTGGCCAGCAGGGCTAGCGAAGTGATTCTTCCCCTGTACTCGACTCTGGTGAGGCCACATCTCGAGTACTGTGTTCAGTTTTGGGCCCCTCGTTACAAGAAGGACATAGAGGTGCTCGAGCGAGTCCAGAGAAGGGCAATGAAGTTCAGATAAGGTGAGGGGTCTGGAGAACAAGTCTTATGAGGAGTGGCTGAGGGAGCTGGGATTGTTCAGCCTGGAGAAGAGAAGGCTCAGGGGCGACCTTATCGCTCTCTATAGGTACCTCAAGGGAGGCTGTAGCGAGGTGGGGGTTGGTCTATTCTCCTACATGCCTGGTGACAGGATGAGGGGAAATGAGCTAAAGTTGCACCAGGGGAGGTTTAGGTTGGGTATTAGGAAGAACTTCTTCATTGAGAGGGTTGTTAGGCATTGGAATGGTATGCCCAAGGAAGTGGTTGAATCACCATCCCTGGAGGTCTTTAACAGATGTTTAGATGTAGAACTGAGTGATATGGTTTAGTGGAGGACTTGTTAGTGTTAGGTCAGAGGTTGGACTCGATTATTTTGGAAGTCTCTTCCAACCTGTGAAGCTAGAAACAAATGATGTTCCTTCTGAACATCAGGAACCACTTTTTTTACTGTGCGGGTAGTACTGCAACCTGTACTGTACAGGTTGCCCAGAGAGGTTTTGGAGTCTTCCTCCTTATATATCTTTAAACACCATCTAGACAAGGTCCAGGGCAACCTTCTTTGATTATCTCTGCTTGAGCAGGGTATTGTACAAGATGACCTCCAGAGGTCCCTTCCAACATCAACCTTTCCGTTTTTTGGAAATTGGAAATGTTTGGGAAAGAACAGTTATTTTTCTTTACCTAGTACATTACAGACATAGAGGGACCTACATGGATAGACGTGATATTCTCACTCATTTTAAGTACATGTGTATTTTGTTGGTGCATGCTAATGCTGATTTCAGATGTCTTCCAAGAATGCTACATTCACAGAGTGAAGAATTATTATTTGCTCTATGTTGTCTGCTGGCTGACATGCTCACATTGGTATCTCTCACTCATTGTGGTTGCATTATTTTACAATAATTTTACAACCACAAGATGCTGTGTACCTATGCAGTGAAGACCATACAGGAGCATACCAGGTGTCGGGCACAGGGCAATGGGTTTTGGCAAGTTGTGTGGTGGGTTAAGTCATCACATATGGGATATGAGTTGGTGGATTTTGGAATCTTAAGGTAAATTCCTCAGCAGAATGTATTGTCAACATTTGATACGGATTCCCTTTGCTGAATACTAGAAAGGCTCAGTATTCCTAAACATTCCACTATAACAGATCAGCCCAGGACCTGTGAAGGTTGGACAGTAGAGATTCTGGACAATTTGGCATTGAATAAGCTGTTGGAGGTGCTATAACAGAGCTTCATTCCAAATTCCAAGCAGGAGTGTAAACCATAACATTAACTTGATATCTCTGTTCCAAACAAATGTATACATGTATGTACAGAGGAATAGCCAGAAGTATGGGAGATGTCCCTCAATTTATTCTAAACTATAACCTAGTGATTAGGGCAGAGTGTAGTGACTAGGGATCAATGTAACAATAATCCAGTTTGTTTTAGCTGATATGTTTGGGTAAGCCTTGTGTTTGTCTTGACTGCTTACGAAGGCAGTTACTGGTAATGCGAGAGATATATAGCCTCCCAGTTTGAGAATGTTTCCTTTTTTATCATCCAAAGCGTAAAGGACACTTCTGGTCTTCCCCAGATATGCTTTAAAAATAAACATCATTGACTTCACTACAGAGCATATTCACTTTGTTTTTCCAAAGTGTATCTATTAGATTGACTCCCTGGAGAGTTTCAGACGTGGGCTTAACCAAGAGAAGGATGCTAGACAGGCTCAGCAGAGAACAGGAGAGGAACATTAAATGGCTGGAATAAATGAATGTCAAAAAGATGAAGTTTTGTTAAATACATGCATTTCTAAGGCTTCCGGAACTGAAGTTTTGAACCTCAGTGTATAATGGCATGAATTCAATCCTTTTTGGAATTGTTCCCAATTAATCATATTTATAGAAGCAGACATTATTGTTTACTGTTAAAACTTTTTTTTTTTCTTTTTTCTTTTTTTCTTTTTTTTTTTTTTCCCCAATTATATATATATAATTTACATTGGAATATCTGGTCAATATGCATCAACTTAAAAAAACTGACATTCATAAGATTCCACCTACCTGCAGAAGTCTATGACAAGACTTCTGATATTTTAACAGTGGATGAAACTATAAATGTACAGTAGATTTTCAGCCTTTTAGAATTTGCTAGTTAATTATCAGTTATTGTGCAGAAAAGATCAAAGATTAAAAAAGGGGAAGCCAGAAAAATAAAAATAAATAATTAAAAAAAATCAGTATGATATAAACCAAAACATTTTTCCAGTGAATATGTAATGTATTCAGTTCTCAAGTACATCTCCAGAATTGATTCTTTTGCGTGTATGGAAATATAGAAGAGTTGCCTGGAAAATAAAAACTTTTTTTTTTTTTTTCCTCCACAGAAGAAAACTTAGGAGGGTTAATTTCTTTAAAAATTTGTACTAATTCACCCATCTTTGTGTAATACCCAGAGCTGTAACATGAATTTAGGAGACTTAAGGTCAATGTTTTTTTCTGCTTAGCAAAGTGCAACCTCATAATCCAAACAGTGGCAACCAAATTTGTAATAAAATATTTTAGGTTTATGGGGCTTGTGCAGGTATGCTTAAATTAGGGAATGATTCACACCAAATCAAGTATATTACTATGGTATTTAAAACAATTTTTTCACAACGTGGTAGGTGAACCAAGGTAGTGTGGAAACTGGGGTTTTGGATTATTGATTATACTTATTGATTATACTTATTGATTTTATTATTTTATTGATTATTGATTATTATATTGATTATATAATCAATCCACCCATTGATTGTATAATAAAACTGAACAAAATTAATGTGATTTTCATAAACATTAATGTTATTAATCATTTGTAGATGGCAAAATTATAGAATATAATTTTTAAATTGACACGTATTAATCACACAGCAATTTCTGTTTCTGTATAGCCATTGTACTTTGGGAAAGCTTAAGCTAGGTGCAAAATGAACGGGAAACTGAGATAAAAAATATGGTAAGAATAAAACCAGTAAATTTTTCGGTTCCCAGAAACAGACATTTAGAAGATATGTATTGTCTACTTAATAATCTGTCTTGACTTGCAATAACAGTCACAATTTATTTATTTAATTAGTTAGTTAATACAGGATACTTAGCACTTATGGGAAAATGCACCATCATTACAAAGGTATTATATAAAGACTGGCCTAGGAAATCTGTACCTGACCTTTCAAAAACCTAGAAAATTAAAAGTATGAAACTTCATTTATGAATAAATAACATGGTAAAACAAATATAGTTTCTATGACCTCAAATTTTTAGTACAAAGTTCTTTGTATTTCCTAGAGAAGGTATTTGAAATAGTACTTTATTTTTAAATATTTTAAAGCTCTATGATTTTTCAGTATTCATAGTACAAATAAAAGTTTCCCCAAATCCCAGAATCTTTCAAAGCAGTATAAAGGAGCAGATTTACATCGCTCCTAATTGGAGATAAAATGAGACATACTTATTTATATTTGTTCCTACATTTCTCAGAATTCAGGAAGATATTTTAAATAGTAAATAGATAACTGCAAGATATTCTAAACTAGTGTGTATAGAAATATAGTTATATAATCATATACATATATGTACAAATATATACAAATATTAGTTCCACTAATTTACTATACATAAAAATAAGTAATTCATAAGAAAATTTGGAAATGGCATTTGTTACAATTTTTGAAATGTAACTTTTATAGTGATTTAATTTTTTTCACTATAGAAGAAAAGTATATTTAAAAATTGTCATAGCTTTTTGATAATTACAGTATGAAGCTCATAAGAAGGCTAACAAAAATGGTTAAAAATCTGCCTTTTTAAAAATGATAATTCTGAGTAGAAAAATTAATTTCTGTGTAATAAATGCTCAGCCAGCTGAGCTGTAGGCTTTGAAAGCAGCAACACTACTATGACACAGATAGTTGTATACAATCTGCCTGTATTTATAGCTAAAACATATATGATTTCTAATATCTTATGCTTTTGGTTATTCCAGTTAGCTAACAGACTATTTTATTGTGCAAAATCATAAGGCTATTCCTTTCCTAACTTTCATTTTCTTGCTCAGGCTAGCACTAAATGGTTTCATTTTACTCTAACCAGTAGCTGGGAGACACTCTCCACCCTTCCTACAAATTAGACACCTCACTTTACAATAACTTACAGCAGCTCTTTAGTGTCCAGCTCATTTTTTGTTTTGTTTCTTAGTACCATTTCATGAAACAGACAACTGTTTGTACACTTCATTCCCTCCAGTTTCAGATATTTTATTTTATTTTATTTTATTTTATTTTATTTTATTTTATTTTATTTTATTTTATTTTATTTTATTTTATTTTATTTTATTTTATTTTATTTTAATTTTAAAATGTTAAATTCCATTAGTGGATTTCCTGACAGTAAATGGAACTTCTCTAATCATGACCTTACTTAGTCATGAGAATTTCACAGCTACCCCACACTTCATGAGTGTACATTGAGATAAACTCTGACATATTTTATTTTCTTTCCTTCCACAGTACCAAGGGCATATGCTGAGTTCAAAAGCAACAACTGGGCTTTGTATCCTGGAAGGAAGTCTTTGTTCTCTTAGGCCAGCTGCCTGATTTTAACTGTCAGGGATCCAAGACTCTGGAGAATAACTTTAGAGTAATTTAGCAGAAATTTCATATTTAGAAGTTTTTCAAGGTGTTACAAGGTTACTTTTAGAATTTCTACTCATCATATAAAATTTGGCTTCAAAGCTGAATTTCAAAAGGTTATTTTTTCATGAAAGACTGGTGTGTTTGTCAGTTGGTGGTCTTGTAGTATTCAATTGCAAATTCAATTGATGGCTATCCTTTGTATTTCTCATACATAATTGGGCTGAAAACATAAATCATTTAGGTTTTACTTTTTTATAGCACAGGACTTTTCATAGCCTTCTTACTGAACTGTAGTTTGATAGAGGAACTCTTACAACAGCTAGCACCGTAGCTAGGTGTGCTTTCCACTGGATTCTAAAAATAATTTCAAATTATGTCATGTAAGGCTAAAATGATAATGCTACAGGACTAAATTAAGTACATTTTCAGTAAATCATAAAATATCCTGAGTTGGAAGCAACACACAAGGATCATGGAGTCCAACTCCTGAGTCCCCAAAGCACAACCCAAAAACTAAACCATGTGTCTGAGAGCACTAACGAAATACTTCTTGAATTCTGGCAAACTTGGTGCTGTGACCCCCACGCCGGGGAGCCTGTCCAAGTGCCTGACCATCCTCTTGGTGAAGAGCCTTTTCCTAACACCCAGCCTGACCCTCCCCTGTCCCAGCTCCATGCCGTTCCCTCGGGTCCTGTCACTGTCCCCAGAGAGCAGAGCCTGTCCCTCTGCTCCGCTCATGGTGAGCTGCAGGCTGCCATGAAGCCTCCCCTTGGTCTGCTCTGCTCTGGGCTGAACAAACCAAGGGACCTTACATCTTCCCTTCCAGACCTTTCACCATCATAAACCTCCTTTTACTCCCCTTTACCCTTTTGCTGAACATGCTACAGTATTACAAACCTTTTTTTTTTTTTTTTTTTTTTTTTTTTTCCAGACCTGCTTTCTAATAGAGCTAAGAGAGGCCAGTATGTCTTCTTCATTGGAAGGACACAATAATGACTCATTTTCATACCCACCAGGACCACATGTCCCTTTTGCAAAACTGTTTGCTGGTGCATTTGCTTCTGTTGAAGTTCGTGAGGTCTCTCCATATCTCTAGTCTGCTGAAATTCTTCTGGTTGGGAGACCCACCTTCCAGTGTACCAGCCCCAAACCCCAATTTAATACTCTACATAGCTGCTGGGACTACATTCCTTCCCATTGTTTGGGTCTTTAAAAGAGATGTTGAGCAGTACTGCCCCAGCATTGACTTCTGAGGAAAACTTGAGGAAGGTTACTGTCAGTTGACCTTTATGCTGTCAATCACAACCCTTTGAGTCCATCCACTCCATTTCCCACTCATTTTATAGTCCATATATCCAAAGTGTATTTCAACAATTTGACCATTAGAATACTTTGGGAGAAAGAAATGATAACAAAAAAGAAAAAAGAAAAAGTGGATTTTACATGTGAGAAAAATGATATGTTGATCAAGATCACCTTGATTGTGAATTTGGATTTGTTTTCAAGTAAGAGCTTAGCATTTTTTTCTGTTAAGTTAAAGATGATGTAGCACATTAAATTTCATAACTCTTTAGTAACTGTGTAATTGCAGTGGGCTAAGACAAGAGCCACAAATAGTTTGGTGCCTAGCTACTGTAAACAGCAGTAGAGTAAAAATGTGACGATTATCATTGATCAGTTTGTGTTTGTTTTTTTTTTTTTCTTTATAGTTTCATGTTAAAATTAGTAGAATGTGTTATGAATGCATGTAGAAACAGTTTTTTGTCAAAGACTTGAGCAGCTACAAGCCCAAGAGAGTAATCGTAGAGAGCTACTGACTAAAAGGTCAAATGCTTAACTTTGAATGCAAGTGGTCAAATTCTGAAGTTGTCATATCACAGTGCTTTTTGACATAAGTACTCTAGATAAATAAGAATACAACTGCACAATATTCCTGATGATTCATCTTCAGACTTGTCTCATCTTGCAGCTCCCAGTATTTACTCTCAATGTTATACCCTTTTGTACAGCAACTGTTTTTCCCTTTTCTGAATACATTCAGAGTAATTTGCATTCCAGGCAAGTACACAGTAGTTTCAGTCATGAAATCATTTTCTTTTATACTTGGACCTAATTAATTAGGGCTTGAATATTGCCATGTGGGGATATTCTTATTATATTTAATTAATTAAAAACATAATAATGTCATATGTGTTTCAGTAGAGGTCCTCAGATTAATTAGGACTTCAAGACTGTATTTACTAGCAAAAGATTTAGTATTTACAAGGCCTATTCCATTCTTTAAGTTAACAATTTTTCTGCAGAACTTGTGTTCTTGTATCTCTTAAGATGTGTTCAGACACTTCAGAGCAATTACTTGCTATTACTTCTTAGTGCATGCCCTAACCATGTTGGAACAAGAAAGTGAATCTGTACTGGGATTAGGCAACCCCATTTCCTTTCCTGTTTTTGTTCTCATGTTTCTATTAGAAGAAATTGCATTCACAGAAGCCAAAACTTAAAGGCCACCTCTGGATCCAGCATGCCTGAAAATTTCATTTGATTTGTCCTGTTGGAGCAGGGTCATTAAAAGGCCCCATGTGAGTGATGGTTTATTGTGGCAGAGCATGTCTTCTGCTGTAGCATGACATCTTTATCCCTAGAAGAACAAGATTTTAAAATTTTCTTTTTCTGCTTTGGGAGACATGCCAACCCTGCCCTACACAACTGTAAATTCACATATGTAATCTCTAACCTATAAGAATGATCAAAAATGTTTTTCCCTGAAGTGGTACTTAAAACTTACATTCCCCTATCCAAGTGGGTCTAATAAAGAATATATTTTGTCTAATGAGTTGGAGCAGAGGGTAATATGAAACAGTCTTTCTTAATATTATAAAACTTGTATTATATGTATGGGGGAAAAAATAACTCTCAGTAAACTTCAACAGGCACACTGATAATAGTCCAGATAAGAACTGCCCAGCAAATAGCCAAGACTGTTTCTACAATATATTCCTTTTGACATCTCGTGAAATACTCCATGAAATAAGGTTTCTTATTCTCTGAACTAGCCCTGCATTTTACATCCTAGATACAATATTTAGTGACCTAATACTTCTCCAAAATTTTCCCCCCCCCCCCCCATGAAGTATCTAACTTAAATATAAATCCTTTCTCTAGCTGAAAAGGAAAAATGGAAAACAAACCATTTTCATGCCAAATAGGAAAGAGGTGAAATACTTTCTGGAACAACAGGCTTTTCTTCAATTACATTTGCTCATTAACTTTGCCATCAGTGGCAGAACACAGCTATAGCACCCTATATATAGCTATATATATATATATATACATATATATATATAGCTATATATAGGGTGCTACATGCACCCTAACTCCTAGAAACAAACGCCTATTGGTAACAAGTTGATGTGAAGTTAACAACTCCTAAAAAAAATATCAAAGTGCTACTGAATTATGGTATTAAGTCCCGATCTTAAATGAGGACTTTTCATTTGCATCCAGAAAACTTTTTTTTCATCTCTTCTGTCCACTTTTTCTCTCTTTCATAAAATGTGCAAAATGAAATTAATAAAACATTCAATGTCCAAGAGGAAATGAGAACTTGTAAGATATTTCATCACACCTACATTCATTACAGTATGTAGAAAACCACAAATTGTTTTTGAAGGAGAACAGGTTATCCCTGAAATGACAGGATAAAGTGAGGAAAATGAAACTTAAACTGCTGTGCATATATGGAATAAGCCATACATAGAAAGTGAAAACCTCGGCTGAGTATGTTGAAACATACAGGTGAAGTTTGGCAATCCTTTTACAGTGAAAATTAATTGAGAGAATATGACCTACATTAGATCAGTAGGTTTTTCTGGAGAAGCACTTCAGGAACTATCTGGAAGAACTCCAGTAGACTTGCTCTATTTTGTAGCATTATGGACAGGTTGTGTAGAATCATAGAATCAGAATGTTTTGGGTTGGAAGGGACTTAAAAGATATCCAGTTCCAACTTCCTGCCATGGGCAACGACACCCTCCACCAGACCAGGTTGATCAAAGTCCCATCCAACCTGGTCTTGAACACTTCCAGGGATGGGACATCCGCAGCTTCTTTGGGCAACCTGTTCCTCCACTCTCAGGAAAGAATTTAGTCCCTATATCTAATCTAAATCTACCCTCTTTTAGTTTAAAACTGTTACTCCTTCTCCTATCACTATACTCCCTGGTAAAGAATCCCTCATCATTGTTCCCATAGGCCAACTGAAAGGTCACTGTAAGGTCTCCCTAGAGCCTTATCTTCTCCAGTCTGAACCTCAGCTACATCACAGTAGAGATGCTCCAGCCCTCTTATCATCTTCATGGCCCATGTCTCTTTTGTACCTCAGAGCTGAACACAGCACTCCAGGTGGGATCTCACAAAGGTGGAGCAGAGGGGGAGAATCACCTCTCTCAACTGGTCATACTTCTTTTGATGCAACCCAGGATACAGTTGCCTTTTTGGGCTGCAAACACACATTGCCATCTCATGTTCATTTTTTCATCCACCAATAACTTCAAGTCCTCCTCCACAGGGCTGCTCTCAATCCACTCATTTACCAGGGTGTATTAATTTTTGGGATTGCTCTGACCCAGGTTCAGGGCCTTGCACTGTATCTCTGTATTTATATGCAATCTTCTGTATGTAGCACTATTCCCAGAGAATCTCTTCTACAATTCTGCTCAGATAAATTATTTTGTTGCAAACAGATTGGCTTTAACCATGTTACCCTTCTTTATTTGTATACATACATGTACATATGCACACTTTTACACATCTGTTTTGTAGTTATGATTGTTATTTAACCATATCATACGATCCTACGTTTCTTTCATTTTATTGTCAGAACTATTTGGTTTAGCATCATAATGCTTAGTTTACCATCATAATCTTAAAATTCCTTTTGGGACTAAGATTTTGGATTTCTTGACAAGACTGCAACTGAGCCTAATTTTCTGTGTAGGCTTTCATATCATTCTGAGACTGAATACTAAATCTCTGGAACATCCCCAGTGCTCCACTAGCATGGATTTATTTAAAATGCTAGCTTCGGAGCGTTGCAACTTGTATGACTTTTCCTGAAGTAGAAATCTAGATGGCTCCAATACAGCTCAAATGCACACAAATGTGACTGATATATTTTCTTCAGATATGGCTATGGTAGTTTGTTGTCTTCCATACCAGTACACATTACAATACAAGAATGACTGTTATCAGACTAGCAACAGTATTAATTTCTTTGCTGTATACTTCAGAAATAGTTTGAACTAAGCAGAGTGAACTTTTGTGTGCATTTCAGGACTGGAATAACATAAAATTCCAGCAGAGGGAACCCTGACACCTCATAATGCACATTTAATGCTTGTACGAGTCTCTTGTACCTGAATGAGTATTTTGTTCTCACAGAAATTTTTGGGTTTCCGGTCTATGTAAAAGCTAGAGTAAAATGTTGGACTTAAAATTTTATGTGACAAAAAATAATGTGTTTAGGGTTTTTCCTTGTCTTAGGACAAACTGAAAATAACAGAGAAAGAAGGGTCTTGTCCTAGGGAAATATAATTTATAGCATTAAAAATTCTCAAAAAAACCTTTCATTTCTATAAAAAAATATAAAAACTACATCTTTACTCACTCACTGGTAGAACCATTCGTCCTTTTTATATGTTTTCATGTCTGAAATCTAGAGCCTATACTTTAAACAATAATTTTAAAAGAAGACACTAAGAACTTTAGAGTGCACATTCAGTAAGTTTGCAGATGACACCAAGTTATGGGGAAGTGTCAATCACTTTCAATCTGACAGAGGCTAAGAAGGCCCTGCAGAGTGACCTGGACAGGTTGGATCAATGTGCAGAGGCCAGTGGGATAAGGTTCAACATGGCTAAGGTCCTGCATTTTGGCCACAACAACCCTATGCAGTGCTACAGGCTTGGGGATGAGTGGCTGGAAAGCTGTACAGAGGAAAAGGATCTGGAGGTTTTGGTTGATGCTCACCTGAACATGAGCCAGCAGGGTGCCCAGGTGGCCAAGAAGGCCAACGGCATCCTGGCTTGTGTCAGGAATAGTGCAGCCAGCAGGACCAGGGAGGTGATTGTCCCCCTGTACTCTGCTCTGGTGAAGCCACATCTCAAGTACTGTGTTCAGTTTTGGGGCCCTCACTACAAGAAGCACATCAAAGCCCTGGAGCATGTCCAGAGAAGGGCTACAAAGCTAGTGAAAGGCCTGGAGAATAAGTCCTGTGAGGAGTGGCTGAGGGAACTGGGCTTGTTCAGCCTGGAGAAGAGGAGGCTCAGGGGAGACCTCATTGCTCTCTACAGGTACCTGAAAGGAAAGTGTGGGGAGCTGGGGGTCGGCCTCTTCTCACAGGTAACTAGTGATAGGACTAGAGGGAATGGGCTCAAGTTGCACCGGGGAGGCTTAGGTTGGAAATGAAGAGCCATTTCTTCTCAGAAAGAGCAGTCAGGCATTGGAATGGTTTGCCCAGGGAGGTGGTGCAATAACTTTTTCATATTTATACAATGCTTTCAAAACAACCCATAACAAGCCTTATAACAAGCCTCAATATTCCTCAAATATCTCATAAGAAAATTGGTCTTTACGATGAGATCCATGATAATGTTATTTGCCTCCATGCCAATTACAAAGCACCAGCTAACCTTTCTGTAGCTGGGCCTTTGGGCCATGGCTGAGGAGTTCTGGTCTTTGCTGTTTTCTCTGTTATCTGCTGTTCATTAAGGCTTGTGTACATCCATGTTAGATTTATAACTTTTTCTGTTCCTTGTCTTTGTCTGTTATGCTGGATAGCAATTAACTACATATCTTTTTGGATCCAGATATCCTTACATTGTGCATTTCAGCAAGACATGCACTGCAGAAGAAACTTTCTGATGAAATTATTTCAGAATGAAAGAATGATGATGGGTGACCACTCCACCCATGTCTGCTTGCCAGACATTTGGTGTGTGCACAGCCCTGAATCTACATACCTCTAGGTATGTAGAAGCTAGTGGAGCATAGAAGAAAGCTAAAGCTTTGTGTACATCCAGCTGAAGCTTGGGAGAACTATAGTTAGGTTACTTGAGCTACTGCAATGAAAAGGGGACGTAGGAATTCAGACACTTATCGACAGCATGCTGGACTATGAAGGCTTTATTCCCAAACACATATATCGTACCACACAGTGGCAGCAATCTGTGTCATAATGTCACATGCAGATTTGAAAGAAGAACGTTAAAAACAGGAGTATGGATTTATACAGCCCATGCACATTTGGTTCTAGGAAAAAACTGAACTCAGATCACCTCCGGCTGGACAAAACCCAATGGTTATCATTTGTAAGCAGCTTTCTTTAAAAGGCTTTTTTTTTTTTTTTTTTTTTTTTTTTTTTTTCATTTCGAATACAATTTAAGGAACTGATTACCACAGTAACTGATTGCTTCATCATCTGCAACAAGTATAGTTTTACATAATTCCTGTGATATAGAGAAATTGAGAAATTCTTATTATTCTGAGTTTAAGTCTAGTTAAGTCTAGTTAGTCATGGCTCCTCAAAGATACCATAGCTGTGTAACTAGCTGCCACTCCAGAGGAAATGGATACTTTTGACTTGTGCAAGGTCATGTGGAAACTGAACCCAGGTTCTACATCCCAAGTTAAGCAGTAAACCTCTTCTTCCCAGACAAGATGGACCTATCTTCTTATGTTTTTCTTCATATTCAAAGGAGCTGTACTTTTGGGGCTTTGTCCTGCCCTTGATTGCACAGGCACTGTTAGAGAAAGGAAATTTCACAGCTCCATAAAAATGATAATGCAAGTAAGGGTTGCATAATCTGATTTTGTATAACAGACTTCATGAGATGTACCATGACATTCCTAATTATTTTTGTCTCCAGACAAAAACAAAAGAAACAAAAACAAAAACAAAAAAAAAAAAAACAAACAAAACCAAAAAAGCAAACCCTTTCTCAGTAAAGAGATACGAATTACATTAGAAGCTGAGTCCTCCATTGAGCCTTCTTCTGAAATTACCAAAATACTGAGTTCCATGAGCTGTGTATCTAGGGAAACACAGTCTTTTACAGATTTTTGCATCTTTTCTCACAATTACTCTCGAGTCTTCTATGGTACCTATGACTGTATTGACAACCTTCTTTAATACCCCCAGTTTCTGCCATGTCTTTAGGTGCCCCATGATTCCTGCAACTACTGTCTAGCTAATGTCTATGCATACATGCTGTCTTTAGTCCAGGTTGCATGTGTGGATTGTTTGGATTGATATATTTTGAGCTTATGATCTCATGCATAGTAATGTTTCCTTCTATAATGATATTCCAATTTTCTCTTGTCACAAGACACCTTTTTTTTTCTTTTTTTTTTTTTTTTTTTTTTTATATAAAAAATGCACATTCCTATGTCTTTCAGGTCTCTTGTCCCTGCCCTGTGAGTTTGAAATCAGCTTGAAATGATTATCGGAGAACTGCCAGATGGACAGATGGACTGACACATTGTACAATAATATAAGACACATTTTCTGAGGTGAGAAAGAAACAAATAATGTTCCACCTTCCCCTCCTCCCCCCCACCCCCTGAAATGTCAGTCAGCAGGCTGTAGATAGAAAGATAATGTTTAGACAATGTTTACAAAAGTAACTGTGATTATTCCTGAAAAAAAACCATATATATTTGTTCTGAATACCTCCAGTGGTATTTCTAAAACTCAATTGAATCAGTAAGAAGCAAAATCTTCCCTAAAGGTGTAAACTCCCTACCCTTTATTGTCTTGATTTCCTGAAGCATTATACCCTGGAGCACAAATAAATGGGAGTTGACATTCCTTTTCTCTTATAACAATTTTTATCAATTTTCAGTTGCAATGGCATCTGTGTTCTAAGTAGCTCTGAAATTTTGTTATTTCAGCCAGTACAAGAAAATGTACTTCATAAAATTCCCAGAGCAGTATACAAAGAAACAGGAAAGACAAATAAGACAGCAATGTGTTACCTAAAGGCAAGTCAGATTTTCAAATATAATCTCTTTGTCTCCTACTCACATGTACACACACCCACATCACAAACTTGGTATCTGTAGCCTATGAGTTCTTATATCAGAGAGCACTATGATCTAAATTAGCACTATGATTTAAGTGTGCAAGTGTATTTTGCTGAAGCAAACTTTGCAACAGAAAATGCTAATTTTACACAATTGAAATCTACTGTTGTATAAATAAATAAATAAATAAATCATTTCCAGATACATTTATAGTTTCTAAAGGGAAAATGCAAATATAATCATTTGCTCTGACTTTATTGATCTAATTCAGGCTGTTTTTTGTGTTGTTGACCTGAAACAATGCATTTAATTATGACTTGATCTAAGAAAAGAATTGCAAAGTATATGAATCAATTACATTGCTTTGTCAGCATACTGCTGTTGAGCTGTCATAAATTGTGCTTTCAGAGCGGCCATTGGGCAATGGCCATTCAGTGGCCATTCAGATAGACTTATCTGAAGGAAGATATCTGAAATAATGCACACAAAATTCATTCTGAGTTGCATGATACTCAATAAAAGATGTAAAAAAGAATAGAAAAAAGTGGGACATCAAAGTTCCAACTAAAATTCAGATAAAACAAGGTTCCAATATGTAGCAAAGAATTTTGTTATTTAACATACTCAAAATGAGTCATTCCAGGTTGATTCAGTAAATTGAAAGGAGACTTTATTATTTTATTTTATTTTATTTTATTTTATTTTATTTTATTTTATTTTATTTTATTTTATTTTATTTTATTTTATTTTATTTTATTTTATTTTATTTTATTTTATTTTATTTTATTTATCTGCATATTTTATTTTATGTTGTTTATTTACTGGAAATTAATAACTTAGTGTTGCCTGGAGAGATATTCAATCAAGAAAAGCAAGAATCTGTCCACCACTTTGGTGAGCATGGCTGTTGAATAACCTGGCCACTTAACTATGTGATACAAAGTTGTCTATGATGTTAACTCTGCCTATAACCGCAGATTAAATGATGTTTCCATACTTCATATAAAAGAATTAGGGACAAAAAAAAAAAAAAAAATCACCTGTCTCGGTGGTATGGTGGTATCACCTAAATAAAATGGAGTTAAAAAATAATATATATATATATATATATATATATATATATATATATATATATAAAGTAATGATTACATTTTGGTATAGTAATTGAGATATGAGAAGGAAAAACATTGCGTTAGAATTTGGTAAGTGAAGAATTAAATAGTACATAAAATAATCTGTGAAACTAATTCTTGCTATCTTTGCCTTGAGCCTCAGTCTGAGATAATGGGTAAAATGTGTATGTAACCACCAATGAAAATTAACATGACTCAAGCTCACTGGTTTTAAAGATTCGGTGTATGTGACATATTTGACCACTAGAGGGAAGCACTTAACCGAGCTATAGCAGTTTATGGCCTTGAAGAGACAACTAGAACAGCCGCTGTAGTGACAGACTCTTTTGCATTTAGTGGCAACATTAACATTTTGCAGGGACGAAACACAATTATTGGTCTTGGAAATGTCTTATTGAAAGGAAATGTCTTATTCTTTCTATCATGGATATAAATGTACTCTAAAACTTTAGTTACCATTATGGATCATGGAAAACCGAGCAAATTATATATTAAACTAATAGCAGGCAATGTCTGTATGTCAGTTTCATCTTTTCTTCCTTTCTCCTTCAACTGATGTTTCCTAATTTAAACATGTTCTTCCTTTAGCGCAAGTAAAAGGAAAAAGTCTTTAGGGTCTGAATCACCACCTTCTGTAGTTTTTATTTCTGGCCTGACATGGTAAAAGAAAGTCTTGTCTGAAGAAGCTTTTTTTACTCTATGCCAGAGTTAATGACTATAACATATTGGATCTCATGCACAATTCATGAGAGCTGATTTAGCATTAATGCAGGTGCATAGAATGGCTCAAGCTGTTCACCTGTTCTCCCTGATGGAGGCAAAATGCTGCCATGACTTGTAACAAGAAGAAACTGGAGGAATGAATCAGGGAGATAAAATATATAATGTATATATAAATGTAGTTTAAAATGCATTGTAAATGATTTGTACGTAGCTAGTCAAACACCTTTCTCTAGTGGCAGGCTAATCTTCTAGTCAATGCTAAAACACAAGGCTAGATTGTCATCCTGTTGGCAATCCTCTGAAGCAAATTAGGACTTGATCCTTCTGCCAGTGGAATCATTGGCAAGCAATCATATGCACAATATGCTGCTTCAAATGCAATCAGAAGGAATGTACATTTGATCTAGCTGGATAAAACTCTTCAACTGATAATCACCAACTAACTTGTGATGTTGATAACTTGTCACTTCTCTAATTTTCTCCTAAAATGTAGCAAGAAATTCTAACAAAGTGAGATTTGCCTCCTTGTCTATTGGAAACAGCATAAGGTTTGTTGGTTGCAGTTGCTTTCAAAACTACTAACAAAATCATTTTTCTTTTAAATAAGTCTTATTATAGAGTTAGTGAATTTATAGGAATTAAATTATTTCCTTCCAAAAGTATTATTGGCAGGAATTTACCATTCCTCCATCCTGCAAATGTGTAGAAAGCCCAATAAATCTAGTTTAATTTCTAATTTCTGATTTTTAGCTTTTGTCCTATTGGAGATGTGTATTAACTGGGAAAAGTAGGCTTGGATGCTCAAAGACTATATAAGTTGTTTAATCTAGAAATTTAACTTTAGTATGCTTATGTTGATTAGATTTCATTCAATAAAGAAATTTCAAGTGGGATCTTCATCCTCTGAAGAGAGGATGCAAAGATTATGGAGCCAGGCTCAGGACAGTGACAGGGCAAGAGGCACAAACTGAAACACAGAAAAATCCAGATGAACATAAGATTTTTAATGATATTATTATATTATATTATATTATTTATTTTAATAGCACTGGAGGAGGTTGCCCAGAAAGGGCATATCTGCATATCTCCATCCTTAGATGCCTGCTCAGTCTGACTCTCCAATGAGTAGCAGGGTTAGTCATGACAGTTCCATTCCAACATCATCTACATGGTGATCATGGGATTCTGTAAAATGTACTATATGTAATAAATTATCACCTAGAAACTAATCCTAGGTACACTTATATGATAAATATATATGTTATTTCAAATACAACATGCACTTGTAATATCAACAAATGATAAATGTTACTTATTCCCAAAAAGCGATTTCCATGATATTAAAACTTTCAAAAATATTATACATATATTTGAGGTTAATTTTGGAACTCTTGTTCTAGTAGCATCTTTTTTCCAGACTCATGCATTAATAATGACATAATGTCACTGACGACCGGGTAGTCACTCCAAACTTTCCTGACGGATAAAGTTTAAAAGCTAATTCAATTATCAGTGTCTACAAGGTTCTGTGCCACTGATTTTATGGATACTTGCATTTGATGCCATCAGTTATTTAAAATGAGCAAGTAGTTCAAATGACACGTAAACAATCCAGAAGCTACATTGCAGGAATTAAGTACCACATAACTTCTTCATCGTCTGGAGTATGCAGTGGTATAGTTCTGCCAACTAACACTTCATACTGTACAATATAGGATATTACAGATATCTTTACTGTCTTCCAGAGAGTACAGATTTGTACAGAATTTGTCGATGGTATGCTGTACATGTGCTACTATACTGTCAGCTGGAGAGGGGTCACAGTGGGTACAAAGAGATAAGTTTCTCACAAGAGAAGACTTTCTTTCCTGATGAGAATTGATTTTGCCCAGACTTATTTATTTATTGGAAATTCTAATAGATCCAAATAATGATAAAGCATTGTTATAAAAACTTCTAGACATGTCTAATATGGAATGTAGTGTGTATATATAACCATTGGTCAGTAATGGTCTAACTTGATCTTCATAATATTCCTAAGTCTAACCTGCAACAGGACATGTTAATAATATTACTACTGTGACCATAACTTCCATCATCTGTATCATCTTCCTGGGCCTAAAAAAAAAGTTGTGAAGTGACAAGATGACATCACCAATTTATGGGGCCTGAGCAAATCTCTATTTCAAAATACTGATTCATTTCATTTCCTACGAATTTAACTTCTAATTCTATGTTATTGTCTGTCTATCCCTTAGCTTCCTTATGTACAATAAAAACTTAGTCAACCAGACACAACCAGCTGTAATACTGTTTACTGTGACTTGAAAGTAAGTCCTAGGCAGCCTGTTCTGTTTTGAATGACTAAGAGTGAACTTACAGTACCAGATCTTTTCTAGAGCCAGTATAGTAAAGGACTAGTTTAAATGTCTGGCTTTGATCTATGCACTAAGCATTTCAGGACACTGTCTCACCTAGTGGAAACTAACCTTTAGTCAAGACAGAAGGTCATATATATATATATATATATATACATATATATATATATATATATATATATATATATATATATTTGTCTTTTCATGATATCCTGTGTGTAAAACAAGCTTCAAGTTTGAGCTTTGAATATGAGATGGAAATAGAGACCACTGTATGCATGGTTCTTTCTAGAATTCTATATTGTTATCAAATAAAGGGAATAGAATATTACCACAGAGAGTAACATTTCAAACTATGTAGCCTGACATTTTTGTAGCCTGCACTTGCCTAGTATCAGAATTTTGCAAGCTTTTTGCTTAACTGCCCATTCCAATGGCCACTTATGGCCCCTCCAGTGAAGTCCAGCAGTGTAGCAGCAGTAACAGAACAGATAAGTACCTGCTGAAACTAAAACCTGGAGAATTCCAATATAATCTAAATGGTGTCCTAGCCATAAATCCTGTTTTTCAAAGCAGGTCTTCAAAGAACTTAAGATGATTATTTTTTATTCATTTACAAAGAAGTAAAGAAAACACAAATTATTAAATCTAGGAAAATTACCCAGAATTTCTTATCATAAATACAAAAGACAGAATAAGTTACTGACAATCAATGAAGAGGCATATTTGTAAATTGGTTACTTTAAAATTTCTGTGACATCCTACAAGAATGTTTTCGTTTTGGTAAATCAATGAAAGGATAAATAAATCTCCAAGGAAAAGTGTCTGAATGAGAGGGAAAGTTGTTTTTCTATGGAACAAAAAGTAAGAAAGAGGAATATCAAGTCAATTTTAAAAAGTGCCCACGGTTCTGTTCCATCACTAGAATGATTTATGTTATTAATAGTTTAGAACATATATATAAACATATTCTTAATTAATACTAGATAAAATTATAAAGAAAAGTTATTGAGAAAGGTATTCAAAAAGGTTACCAAAAACAAGTGTGGTGGCAGAGTTGCAGCAGTAATTATAATGTTGCACATTTGAGGCACGAATAACTTTTAATATTTTAATGCACTATGAATAATGATTTAACAGAAGCCAACCATGGCAATAAGCACATGTCATTACACAACCTCACTCAAGTTCTGTGCTCATGCAAGAAAATGAAACAATGTTACACAATAAAAATGAAATAAAAAGTACTATAATGTCATTACACCATGCCATACTTCCATCAAATTGGCCAGGATTTCCTCAACTGAATGAATTCTATATCCCTAGTACTAGTGCCCAAGGAATAAATACTTTTTGTATCAAGGTTCTGTAGCAAAGAATGGCAAACATCTTGGTTACCAGATAACATCCCATTTAAGTCAATGATAAAAGTTTTATCACATAAAGTAAAGAAAAACCAGATCTCCAGAATAGCCTATACTGTAGTCGCACTTCATGGCAGGATAATATTCTGAACTACATGCTATGTTGCTGTGAAATTAGATTGGACTTACCCAAGCCAGAAAGTTTAAAGCTGTCTTGGGTGCCTTTTCATAACAATATAGTCATCCTGAGTGGTACAGATCACAGATTAAGACATCTAAATTTAGATGTTTACATGCAAGCTAAACTCCCATTACCATCAATAGAGTTCTAATTAGATAAATTTAATGAAACCTAAAGATCTATTTAGTCAATCCTAAAATATAGTTACTTTTGGATAATAATTTTAGGCTATCTATACAATTCTCCCCGGGATAATATGAGCAAAATAGTCTCAAGACCTGTAGTTGGGTCATCCCTAATGTAATTTCAGTTCTATCACCCTCTTGTCTTTATGCACAGAACACGCTACCTCTGTGCTATCATCTGAAACTATCACTTGCAATTGTGTATTGTGGCTCTTGAAATTTCAAATGTGCAGGGCAGTATTTCTAGTGATCAACCTATATACATTCTAACTTAAGCTATTTTTGGAAAAGATTATGTTTCAGTCTAAGATGACCTCTGTTCTTCCACTACTTACTTACTTACTTACTTACTTACTTACTTACTTACTTACTTACTTACTTACTTACTTTATTTATTTATTTATTTATTTATTTATTTATTTATCATTTAGCAATCCACTAATTTGTATAGTTAGGCACATTTTTTATTTTATTCCTTTTTCTGTTATTCTCAGATAAGCCGGTCATGAAATTTAACATCATTGTCACCTCTTCAGTGCAGCTGGGGATATACTGTGAGACACTGAATTCTTCTTCTTCTTTTTCTTCTTCTTCTTCTTCTTCTTCTTCTTCTTCTTCTTCTTCTTCTTTCTTCTTCTTCTTCTTCTTCTTCTTCTTCTTCTTCTTCTTCTTCTTCTTCTTCTCCTTCTTCTTCTTCTCCTTCTTCTTCTTCTGCCTGCTACTTGGAGAATACATGGAGACTGCATGGAGACTGGAATGACTTACATAAAGAGCGAACCTCTACAATTACTTGGATGAATTCTACCATAAATCCTTTGACTGTAGGAACAGTGTCCTTCTCTCTGAACCATGAAATAATTCTAAATAAGATGACAAAGCATACCTAAGCAACTGCTGTATATTCCAGAATAAATTCAAATAATCATTTTCCTTTTCATTTAATTATGCCAAATATTGAAATTCTGGAGATACCTGACTCAGCTAACTATTTTGTATACTCATCATTTGTATGAATGTTTCCAACTCAAACCTTTCTATGATTCTGTGATTTTATGAATACTGCTCTGTATTCTACCACCCTACTATTCAGTGGCACAGGAATTTCAGAGTGGACCACCACCATTATTTATGATCTCACATTATATTATTTGCATATAAACTACACGAATAAACCATTGTCTGGTAAAGGAGGTTCGAAAATATCAGACATATACCCAGTTTCAGCTACTGACTTATAAAAATCCCTTCGACCAGAAAAGAGTTCCAGGGATTCTAACTTGTGATTTGTATTCTCATTATATTTAACAACTCTTTACACAATCCATCTAGGTCAGTTTAAATGAATGCCTTGTTGCTACTTAGGTGATTATGGGTTGCAACTCATTTAATGTGCCCAATGATTCATGTTTAATTTATTGAACTTAATGAAGTATCTGAATAAGCTATGCATGTGCAGTACTTAAAATGCATGCACACCAGCACATACAACCCTATGCAGTATTTTGCTTAAGTAATCGGTTATTGATGTGTTAGAATTTGAGATATCATGTGACTTTTTATGTCACTCTTTATTTTAATCCTGCTTGCAGTAATGAGTCTGCCTGGGTTGACTGGCTAGCTCTCAGAAGCCCTACAGCTTCTATGCCAACAATAATAGTTCAGAATGAGTCCAGTTCTATGAATTTGTTACCTGGGCGTCTGTCACAAGCCACTAATTTGTGTTTGCATCTTATTTTGTTGTTGTTGTTGGGAAACTAATTAATGAATGCTCTTTGTTTACAGCTGGAGGTATGAATCTTCCCTCAATATCTGACAAATCAAAGGGTATTTGAGTAATACTCAATGTCTTCTGTAGAGATGTTCTTTCTGTATGATAAGGGTACAAAGGGTATACCTGTATGATTCTCTGAATCTCATGTACTTAAGTTTTTCATTAATGTGATGAGAGTGGACACTGCATCAGAGAAATCTGAGCCCTCTTAAAATTCAGAAGTTAAGGTCATTACTTTTGGCAGACATATATTTTTATGCTATTAGCCTATTCTGTTCCCAAGACTGTGCTTTCAGTTTTCGTCATGATATAAAACCCTTGCAAGACAGAAGGATAAAAGAATCATGTTTAAATTATCTCGCAAAAATGTTCTTGGCTTAATGAAATCCACACTACCAGAAATGTTTTTTACCTTAAACACACTCCTTTCTTATCTCTAAACCACAGTATACACACTTATGTTTGATATCATAGATAAGAGGGAATTCAAGGGGGAATTAATTTGACATTCTTATCACCAAGTTCCAGAATTTTTTCTTCCCTCTATCCAAATGGCCAAATTCTGCTTTTCTTACTCACCAAACGCTGTGACTCTTATATGCTGTATTTTATGTTAAAGTATATATATAAGGTATATATATATAAAGTATATATACATATAAATTAAAGTATATATATATATATATACTTTGTGTGTGTGTGGTTTTGACAAACCCTCAAACTAGGATAATAAGCAAGGAAGACTTCACTGTAATCAACTTCTATTTCTAAATTCTGCTGAAATACCTCACAAAAAGAAATAGTTATCTGCAAGATTTTGTATATTCCATCTGCTGAATATCTGGATTTTAAGCAGTGAAATATAATTCAGTATAACTTTTTCTTCCCAAATAATTCCTAAGTCAACACTGTAGTCAATACTATAGTGTCTGACTACTGGAATGCACTAGTTATAATGTTATCAAATAAACCTCAGGGCCCCAAGGAATAATGGTAATTCTATCCTTGTATTTACACAACTTATGCTAATTTATACCCCATAGTGGGTCAGAAAATGTTAAGTGCAAAGCAATATGACTGACAGCACATCAAAAATATTCACATATACACTGGAAAGGTGTCTAGCAAAGGCATCTAGCAAAGAGATCCAGATCCTAGATTTGTTTTTATTTTTAATAATTATTTTCTTATGTGTAAATCTAGTGCAAATAATTTTATTGGCACCACAAACATTTATAGCTTATAAAGCTAAGTTATCAACTTAGCTTCAAGAGAAGAATTTGCTGGCATAACAAATTCTTTTGCATTAAGTTTTAGATTATTTTCAGAATCATTTCAACAGTTGTCTAGCAGAGGTAAAATGGCATAGTTCTGCCATCAGGGTTATATCTTATGTCAACTGACATGCCAACCCTTGACTTGTATTTATTCAGAAACATTTCAAAGGCTTTACACATTCATCTGTCTAAAATCAAACTGAAGCTACACAAACCTATAGCCAAACACCTACACATAAGCCAAGCTTGAAATGACTCCCTGGTCTTTAACTGTAATGATTCTGAGAAAATGGGTTGCCTTATGGAAATTTTTCTACAAGACAGAAAAAAAAAAAAAAAAAAAAAAAAAGTCCTGTTGCCCTAAACATATATTGCAGTTAAAAAATGAGAAGCTAATGGCAAACCTCAGTGCTATTAATTCTTTTGTGTTACTGAGAATTCCTTTTTGGATGTTATAAGTGATAGCAAGATCAGAAACACATCAAAGTGAAGGTAAATTTTGATGTCATTTTAATTATTTTAATTTCTTTAAAAGAAAGATTATATGTTTATGATGGAGCTAAGTTGTTTTTTTTTTTTTTTTTTTTTTTTTTTTTTGTTTTGTTTTGTTTTGTTTTTTTCTTTTAGCAAAATTCCCAAGTTCTCTCTTTTGCAAAGGCTGGGCTTTCTATACTTTTGAGGAGTTAAGTTAAGGTTAGGGAGAATAGGTAAGGCAGTTATTGCTCCCAACTGCAAGTTTATGTCCTCTACAGTGAATTTACATGTCTCCAGGTAATGCCTCTTCCTTGTCTTATGCAGATTTGTCAGCTGTTCCCCTATAATGTCTTTCTGGCTCTCCTGTTATTCTCAATCTTGCTTCTGCAGATTTTGAGGATTCAGGTAGACATAGGGAAGGATTTAAGCAAATCCTTAATAAACACAAAAGACAGTGAGCTAGATACTATACTGAATAACAGGGCAAAACTGCCATTTCTTCACTATTTCACCGTGTTTTCAGATCTGTGAAGCTGAGCTAAGCAACACTAACCATAATGAATTTATATTGCCTACATGTTGACTGTCATTTAAAGACAGACCTCGAAATTATTTAGAGGTGAAGCATCCATCATAAAATGTGAACTAACTGTCTCCTTTTCAGTTACAATGATAAGAACTCCTTTTGACCCTAAAGAAAGTTTGGAAAGTCCTAGCTGGTAGATATTCTTTCTCCAAGACCAAGAAATAGAATAGTTCTGTAACGAATGTAATAAAGCCCTGTACCCTATATCCAGATGGTTCACTAACAAGCAAGTAGGAGCTAGAGTCCATCACCTATCCAGCAGTATCCAGAGTAGTAGTACGTTGCTACTTGAGCATCTGGATAAAATTACTTGCTATTCTGTAGATTTCCTCTAGTGTCTAGGAAAAGTTCCTTAACTAACTGAACATTAATGATTCTACGATTCTAACTGATATTCTATTTCACATTTATAGTGACGTCAGTAGTTATAATAGTATTGGCGAATAAATGCATTACAGATTTTGTATGTCTCAGCTACTATGGTAATAGACGCAATATAATTTCCATAGGGAAACAATTTTTGCTTTGTTTTGCAATATGACAAATTATGACAAATAATCCATGACTGAACCTGATCTTTAGAAATATCTTTGAAGTATATTGTACCATTTCTTTCTCTTGTGAGAGTCTTGGGTTAGTTACGTTCTGCCTGTATTGCCTCTAATGGAGAGTTTATTGTCCTAAATGCATCTTCATTGGCAACAAGGTTTTCAGTCTGAGTTTCCTGGCTGCAGCCTACTGATTTCAGAAATGATATATTTCAATTTCTGCAAGAGATGGACCTCTAATTGCCTTTCCTGATGATGTCAATATATATATTACATGTATTTATTAAATTGCTCAGCAACACTTAGCAGTATATATCCTGTGAGAAGTCAGTTTCATTTCATGCTACACAGCTTTTCTTTCTTCCTTTAACTCTATACAATGGCTTAGCTCCCTGTTCACCTCTATGTGCTGGGGTTGTGTGATGAGAACAACAGTAGATGCAATCAAACTCACAATTAGACCATGATTCACATTATGTAAAAGATTCATCATTCCAATTGATGTGAAATGACATGTGATCTCTAGGCACTGATTGCACAAGGCTTTAATCTCTCCACACACTGAACTCTGTACCTTCAGTGGTTCAGCAAATCTTAGTTGTAATCATTTTTCAACTATTGCCTTTCCATGATTTCATTATGAAGAGTATAACAATGAGGTCTTTTTCTACTACTTCTTTTAAATGTCAGAGAGTGCTGATTACACAGTTAGCATTCTGATAGTTGACCTTTTGGGTGCAAATGGTATGAGACTAGTGTTTTTTACCATTTGGGGGTTAGGTGACAGGTGGCTTTTTTTTTTCTTTATCCTAGCATTCCTCTTTCCCTTCTTGGCACACTGGGTCAATCACTTACAAACTTTTTGAAGACAAGTGCATAGTGGTTTCTTTTAGGAGCTCAATCCAAAAAGCAGATATTTTTGGTAATTTCTTAGGTGAACAGGCATCTTAGGTTAGAAGACTTCTAAATGCCAATGTTCAGGAAAAGTGACTCCTAACCATAGCCTACATCTTCCCTAAAATTACTGGAGATACCAAAAATAAGACTCTATATTGACATCTCTGGAAGACTTCAAGTATCTTTTCTCTGGCCTGAGCCATATACATACACCATCTCACATACACCAGCGCAGGTGTATGTGAGATGTGAAGGAAAAGCATAGCTCTGCGTAATGGCTACTGATTGGAAACTGCAGTGATTTAACAGGCAGGGGTTTTCCAGCCTTGAATCCTAAGTAAAGGTGTTTTTGTCTTTAACGCCTGTGAATGACAAGGGATACATAGATGCTAATATGTAAGACTAAACTCTCTTTCAAAGAACTGAGTGGCACTTTTTTCATTTGTGAATACTTTATCCAGATGAAAAATCCTTTGAGACATATATATCAAAATTTAAAAACATAAATAAATAAATCAGAAATATGTAAATTGTTGTGGTTTTGGTCAAGAATTGAAAACATTTATTTCAAGAACTGTAAAAAATAGTTTTCAGCTATTTTGTAATTCAGGCTGTCCTATATTTTTAAGTAGGAAATGCAGATTATTAATGATCAGCCATAAAATGTAGTCATTTGCTTCTGATAGACTATTGAAACTATTCATGCCCGGAGTTCTTTTAATTAACTATTTTTTTTCTTCAGGATCAAAGAGAACTAGAGCCAAAATCCACTGGAAGTAGGAGATTAGATAAGGCTTACAGATACCAAAAATAATATTTTGTATTTGGAAATACCATTTTCTGCTCACACATGCTGTAGCACAAAAGCTACATTTCCCAACCAGTATTACAACACACGGAAGATGTTTTGGAGACCTCCTGAATTCCAATAGGAACTTTGCTGTTGTTGTTATTTCTAACACTATTGAAAACTGGGTTCGGATGCTGTAAAATTGGAGAGCAGATGAATTTTTCAAGACTGAAAAAAAAAGAAATCATTTGGGATTTTCTTTGTTTGCTTGCTTGTTTGTTTTCTCACAGATGCAAATGATGTGTTCTTATGGATCATATCTGTTACCACAGGTTAAGACTTTTGTCTGATGAAGATTTGGATTCCATTTCACATTCCTATGATTTGATTCCAGTTTGCGCACCACTAGTAAAGCCTCTCAAATCATGGTGTACTGAAGCTTTCTTTATATATATAGCCACTCTGAAACGCTTAATTCATAAAAACTAGTGCATGTGTTGTAAGCTAAGCAGAGTGATACAGGAAGGTCAAATCATCTTGTGCATCTTAAAATTGTTGACTCAGTTTTTAAAGCCTTTGCCTAAAATAGGTGATCTCTATACTTTTACACTTGATCTTGTAGTCTTCACTATTGACAGGAGGAATAAAAACTCATCAATCTCCATGGAGCTTCAATGCCTTTGGAAAATTGCTTGCTCACTTACAGTCACCCTTTAACAACACTATGCCATACTATCTGAGTATTATTACCTATTACTAGGTAAGTAACATGGCATATCTGTGGCAGAGCTGAGCCTTGTATAAATGCATTTACATTTTTTTTTATTTTAAATTTAATTTTAAAAGTTTTAGTAATTTTTAAAATTTCATATTCATGACCTATTTTTTTAAGTTCTTGTCTTTCTAGCAACAGGATTAAAAAGTGGCATTTACTAGCAAAAGTCTATATATTTTCTTTTGTTTCTAGAAAACAAAATTTATTTTCTAAGAAAATAAATCTTATGGGAAGGAATAAAAAAATCAGTCTTTGCTCACTCAAAAAACTAAATGGGGCATTTCTACAAATATTCTGTCTATTTGTCTACCAATTTGATTAATTACTTAAGACTGGAAGAACAAGGACAAGGAAAACAGCAGTGATTTCCCCTGAGCAATAAATGTGATTCACAAATACAGTAATTCCCCCCCCCCCAAAAAAAAGATTCAATTTCTCAGCAGTTGTAAATATGTAGAAATACCTCACTTGTAGCTTCATTTATTGTTATTAATATTTATTATTAATATTGTTTTCAAGTTATTGTAGCTATATAAGGAATTGGACTTTTTCATTGCAATTTTTCATTGCTTTTGGAAAATATTTAATTGGGTAATACTTGATTTTAATTAATCAGACAATAAAAGTCAATGAGCAGCTGGAAATTCTCTGAAGCACTTCTGTTTGCAAAGCACTATGTAGATGGTTTAACTTTAAATGTCATGATATTTATTTATTTATGTCATGTTTATTTATTTATTTATTTATTCTGCCCTAAGTAGACAAATTTTTTTCAAAATAGAAATAGCAAGATGTTTTATTTATTTATTTATTACTTTAAAAGTTTTATATATGTTTTAGGGAGTGGACATATGATTCTCAGCTATGAGATTATTGTAATTTGGCAAGTTGCTTCTGATCCATATGAAAATGGTGGACAAGTCTCAAAGTCTCTTAGGTGGGAACATCTTCCTCCTAATGCTTCATCCTAGAATTTTATTTGCATATTACCTTTAGTTTCTTGACAGAGGCTATATAGGCATATGGAAGATAAGATTTAATAATAAGAGATAAAATGAAATAAATCAGTACTTATATAGTAAATCTAAGCCTGATCAAAATATTGTCTCTTAATTCTTGAACAAAAAATCTTAATTCTTGAAACAGAGAATCAAATGTCATGCTCAGAGCATTTTTAAACACATAATATAGACTTAATTTTGACATGTGGGCTTGGATTTACAGAAAATTAGCTCATCTGCCCTGGAGAGACGTCTTATGACACAAACAGAAAAACACTTAGGCTCATGCTCAACTTAAGCATTAGATACCACTATTGAAGTCTATGAAACCAATCTGGTAATTAGTATGTAAGTGTTTTTTTTTTTTTTGTTTGTTTGTTTTTTTTGGATAATGACCACAGAATAGATGAGCAAAAGAACAAAATTAATAATCTGGGAGAAGTTCACTTGCATCTAGAGAGAGATTCTCAAAAAAAAAAAAAATCGCAAAACAACAACAAAAACAACAAACCACCAACAATGAACAACAACAACAAACACCACCATCACAACAACAAAACAGCATTTGCCTGTGGTTTGGATTCCTGGACATGGAATTCCTGTGCATGTAAAAAATCTGTAGTATGTCTCCTGTTGTGATATGGGAGTAGCTTCATAAGCTCAGTGCTTTTCCTAGCCTTATGTATTTCCATTTCCAATTCCAGTCTTCAATAAGGGATTAAAAATGGTATAACTAATGACACAGACTTAGGAGAGATCACTCATCTATTTAACATATGTAGATATTTCACTGGTACTATTTAAATGGCCAAAATCTATCCCAAAGGCCATTTACAAGAAAACACTCAGCTGGCCATTCGATTTTGATAGATGTAATTTTTTTTCTAAATAAGCTTGACGTTCATTATAATAGAAACATATGTCGATGGTAACAGTGTTGAGGGCCATGTGCCAACCCTCCTTTGTTGCTGCTGATTGAACACTGGAACCCTGACTATGTTCTGGCTGCTTCTAGCTAGGGCTGCAGATGTTGATTTTTGCTCTTCTACTCACTGAGCGATAGACACATCCAATTATACCTATCACTAACGGGAATCTTTATGCACTTGTAATTTATTTCTTAATCAAAACAAATCTAGAGATGGAAATTGAGGTTAAAAGATCATGTTTCATGTGTGAACATATGATATTAATTATTAATTTTCCATTTCTATTCAACCATGATTTGCCAGTTCTTCTCTGTTGATTGCAGCCATCTGTTACATCATCACTTTGCAAGGGTTGATCTTTAGATGCATAGCACTATCAGGAGATAAAATTTTCTTAGCATTCCTTCAGGAAGAATTTAGAGATAAAATATAGAAATTTAAATTTAAATTTAGAAATGCTGTAATCACTAAGGGTCTCTGTAGCACAGTAATCTCTTCATATTTTCACCAACCTTTTCCTCGAACCCTAGCAGGTGTAATGCTGGTAGAGTTTGTCAGCTCTATTTTCCATTGAGCACTTCAAACAAAATCAGCTGGTGGTATGGGACTACCTAGGGAGTCACCTAAAAATAACACCTTTTAGGAAAAAAGTGAACACTTGTTGAACTGTTGATACCTAGCAGGTGCTTTCAGGACTTGTGCCACAGTCCTGAGAGTACCATCAGACTCTTATATCTCTTCCCTACTCCTAGTGGTTTAGCTGACAGTCTTCGAGGTCTCAGATATGGTGTCACTGCGTAAACCTGGGTTAGACTTCTGTGAAATAAGCTGTGTGAGAAAGAACTAAAAGAAGGCTCATCTGCGATCTTCACCAGTGCAACCCTTGTCCCTTGGCTGAATTTAAGCTCAGGTTTGGCCCTTGCCTGGGCTATGCCACAGGTATGCCTGTGCCTGGCCTTGTATCTTGCTGTTCCTGACCCTGTCTTGCTGACTTACCTTGTCTTGACTGCACACCTACCTCATCCCCGAAGACTTGTCTGGAGATCAATAGACTGGCTGATGATGTTGGCTATCATCAGAGTGTTGCTCTTCTTGTTTGGGTCCCGTGGGACACTACTCCTGCCTGCTTTGCCATCATCCTTGCATTCTGGCTCATCTTCCCTTGTGGATCAGCCCACGTTTACTGGGGCTACATAAGAGTATAACTGACAACATAAGATTAAGAAAATGCATTCCAATAAGCCTAAATTAGCGAGTAATTACAGGAGTAAATTTTCAAACAAAAACAATACTTATTTAAATATAAGTAGAATTTTATCTCAAAATCATAGAATCATAGAATGGCTCAGGTTGGAAGGAACCTTAAAGATCATTGAGTTCCAACCCTCCTGCCATAGACAAGAACGTCAGAAATGCTATTATATGTCTTCTTATGTATATATCTAAGATTTAACCTTTAAAGAAGAGATACATTTTGAAACTTTCTCTAAGGGCTATGGTAAAAGACCTTTACAGAATTTGGTTGCTGTCTTTCAACTCAGATGTCTACAGTCACACACCTGCCACACATTAGGCCTATGTAAGACAGCTGGCAGAAAGCAATATGTTTGTATGCCTCAGGACCTTTCCAGACTGGTATCGTAGTGTAGATTAGTGACAAAAGTGGTATTAAACTAAGGTGTGTGACACCTCCTATGCCTCCTGCAGATCAGGCACTTTTTCTTATGCTGACTTTGAAATTAGGGTGGTGTCATCCAGGAGAGCTTTGGAACAGACATGGGCAGTAATTTCTTAAGCTGTTGCAACAAGAGTCACTAAAGCTCATCTTCCACATTATTAAATATTAATTATATACATATACACACAGAGATATGCACACACAATTAATTCATCCCTTGTGTAATGCTGTATGCTTAAAAGACAAAGAGCCAGAGTTGGTTTTCTGTTTCTACTAAATCAGCATATTTGTCCTTAGACACAGCTACTTTATGTTTTATATAAGAATTAAACATTGTTTATAACTGCACTTTTTGATTTCATTCAGGTAGATATCCATCTGCATGAAAGAATTTACATTTTGATTTCATGCCCATTATACGCATATATGCATATATGAAACTTTTGTGAACAAATTAGGCATCTGGCTCAAAAAGTGTGTCTACTTATGGCTAAGCAAGTGTTGTTTACTTTATACAGTTTATATGTACCTATTATTTGCACAGTTGCTTTCAAGGAAAATAGTTTCTGAACTTAAATAATATAACGAGCATTACGACAGAATATTACTAGGACCCTCTAATGTGTTTAGCTTTTTAATTTTTTTCTTAAAAACTTTTTTTTTTTTTTTAATAACTATTTGGGTTAATTACGACTGTAAAATATTTTCAAGTTCCTATACACACTGCATAATTTTGAAAGAGTATATTGTGAGTTAAATGATGTGAAAAAGTACTAAATGTTTTATAAACAAGAAAGGGAGGAAAAAATATTTTTTTCCTGGTTTCATAGGGATTGTACCAGATAATTAAAAAAGAAGTTGTAGTGGATAGCAGACTTACTATTAATGCTATTTTTTTACATAGCACAGATATTGCTGTGATGCTTCCTCACTACTTTTTTCTGTTTTAAGATCTAAGACAGAAAAACTATCAACTAACATTTTTTCTTTCTTCCTATTTTTTTAAAAAAGAACAACTTTGGTAGCTACATCAGGTGATTGTCTCCCTCTACTCAGTTCTGCTGAGGCTTCACCTCAAGTACTGTGTTCAGTTTTGGGCCCCTCACTATAAGAAGGACATTGAGGCCCTGGAGCATGTTCCGAGAAGGGCTATGAAGCTGGTGAAGGGCCTGGAACACAAGTCCTGTGAGGAGTGGCTGAGGGAACTCAGATTTTTTGGTCTGGAGAAGAGGAGGCTCAGGGGAGACCTTATTCCTCTCTACAGCTACCTGAAAGGAAGGTGTGGGAGGCCTGGAGGTTGTCCTCTTCTCACAGGTAACTAGTGATAGGACTAGAGGAAATGGCCTCAAGTTGTGCCAGGGGAGGTTTAGGTTGGAAATGAGGAGCCATTTCTTCTCAGAAAGAGCAGTCAGGCATTGGAACGGTTTGCCCAGGGAGGTGGTGGAATCATCATCCCTGGGGGTGTTTAAGAAGTATGAAACCGTATTTATTTTTCCTTTTTTTTCTTCTTCTTTATTTATTTCTTTGGTTTTTTTTGTTTGTTTGTTTGTTTGTTTGTTTGTTTGTTTTTGAGAAAATGATAAAGTCACCAGCAGATAGGCAGAACAAAGGCAGGACCTTCTAGGTCCTTACCGGGCGTTGGAGCACTATCCCTGTTCCTTCCCACCTAGCAAGCCCTCTGGCTGTGTTGGTCCCAGGCCTCACATAAACTGACCATTTTTGATACATGCATGGAAGAATCTCTTGCAACAAATCAATATACAGATAAAGTGTTCATATGCGCATAACTACTGTAGTGTCGATTCTCCTTTTAGTTTTTATGCTGTATTATGATGTGTCAACAAATACAGGTTATACAAGAATTCTGAGCTCCGAGGCTGCACTGTACAGTGCTGTATTGCTAAACTTATAGTTATTTTTCCCTTATTAAGCTTTTCTAGGAAGCAGCTAGCTGGTACATGAAGATTTCTTGACAGCAAAGTGTCAGAAAAAGGTAACCTCCTCCTCCAGTGTGTCCTCCCTGATATTCCTTTCTCATGAACTGTTATCAAACCTAAGTAAGTATAACCTGTTAAGAGATCATTGTGTGAATGATAATTGTGGTTCTGACAGACCAACTATGCCTAGCTAGTGTTGTGTTGTGGTCAGAGATCATAGAAGTTGAGATGCTCTAAGATCTAAGCACTGCTTCAATTAATGACATTGATATTTTTTTAGTAATACCATTCAGGTCTCCAGAACTCCTTTGGACAACTGGGGTTTCATAATAGTGATTCTCAAAGGAACTAGTAGGAGTGCACAGTTGGGAATCTACAGATGAAGTACGATTAAATAGATCTTTCATGCTCTCTTTGTTAATAAGTGATAATAGTGGAAGTCTGGAAGCAGAATCTGGGTAGCTTGATAAATAATGATGGGAGAAAAAAGAACAATAAAGGACAAGGTGTTACAATTTGATCCAGTCTCCCTAAAAGTCAGATAACACATTGTAGAAATCTTTGCTTTACTCACAGGATAGGTTGATATGTAGGGCTCTGATTCTGATGTCACTTCCCACTTGTTCATGGTTATAAGACATTTCCAGGACAGCAAGGATAAAAATTACAAACTCTGTAGATGCTCAAACCAAAAAAATTATGTTGAAAAAATGTATAGTTTAGATATTTTTCTGGAAATAACCTCTCTCTTCATTTAGTTCTCTTCATTTTTATTGTTGACAGAGCTTTGCCACTTAGCAACATGGAAGAAATTAAATTGTTGGCCAATATACAACCAACAAATTGAATCTTTGGCAGGTATAAGTACTGATGTCCACCTACTGAGCCTACTTCAGTGTTAATACCTACAGCATAACCTAATCCTACTTTAAGAAGAGACTTTAAAACCATCATCTGTGATTCCAGTAATGCTGGACATCACTTGAATGGAACATCTTTTATTGTGTTTTCTGTTTGTTTTCACAAGTCAACAAGGATGCACAAAGTAGTTTAGCACAAAAGAAGTACCTCTGGTGAAATTCTGCTTACAACTTTGATCATAATCCCACAGTTTTCCAGTGTCAATTTGGACTAGAATTCTATGAAGTAAAATTTGTTTTAGCTTTCCTTATAGCAGAAAGTGACAGCAGTCTCAAAATTTGAAACAGTTTGTCCATTTAGTGTTTAGTATAGTGTTATTATTTTGTTTTGTTTTGTTTTGTTTTGTTTTATTTTATTTTATTTTATTTTATTTTATTTTATTTTATTTTGGATTCAGTAGCTGATTAATCAGGAAGTACAATGTACACATAGAGATTAATTCCTTAGACTGATTGCCAGAGGGGAAAGGTAAAAGCATAGAGTAGAGCTTGAGCTAGTTCTTCTGTTTTTTCTTCTAGTTCTTCTAGTTTTTTTTTTCTTTTTTTTTTTTTTTTTTTTTTTTTTTTTCAAACTATTGTGATCTGCTCAGTTCCCCAGAGTAGGGATTTTTTGTCTCTTTTTTTTTCCCCTCTGCACTAGACAGATGCATCAACAAACAGTAGGAGGGCTGGCCCATCTTCACTGATAATAGCATGAAGGATAATTTTGCCATGTGACTCACTTTCTTCTTTGACTCTAAAAGACATTTGAAAAAGGAGTGGCATTAATTTAAATAGATTTCTCATAAACAGGATTTGCTAAAAAAAAAAATAAAATAAAATAAAAATAAAACAAAACCACAAAATCTTTGCTTTAATCTCATCTTAAAAAAAATACAGGAAAGAAAAAGTCTACTATGATGTTCTGTCATGTAAAAACGTTAAAGAAAAATAAAAATATTCTCTTAGTGTGTATATAGAATATATCTAAGGAAATGCATTTACGGTAAAGTATTGTTACCTCTATACACATCACTGCTTTCTTAGTCTGTCAAGGAAAAATAATGTTTTTTACTACCTCCTGCTCTTTTATAGCTAGACCCTCATCTAACCTTGACCAGGGTCATGGCATGGAATGAATTGATAAGACATACTTCATTTAGGATTAAATAGCAATGAGACTGACAGAGCCTAGAGGGGCTTTCAGTCCTAATAGAGAGTTTATCAGCACTCTTATGGAGGAAAAACAATATGACTCGGATTAGTCACTTCCTATGTGTCGGTCACACAAGACAGACGCACCCAGGAGGCTAATCTAATGCATTCTCCCTACATTTTAAAGAACAACAAAGGTGTTAAATATGTGAAATATAGAAGTATTCATAGCTGTCTGTTACTGTGATACGTGTTGTTCCATTTTCTGAGCTCCCTTCCTTTGTTGTTCTTTTGTTAATCTGTGCAGGTTTTCCTGTGAGTTGATGGATTCTATTACATTTGCTGTGGCATGGGAAACTTAATTTTGTTTCCCTTCTAGCATCTTAGCACTAAGATGAATATTTATTTTATGTCATATGAGTAAACAATTTGTCAGAGGGACATTTCACATGTATTTCAGGATGTCAGTATGACACTAGGTCCTATGTCTAATGTGGAAAATAAAAGAGAAGGTCTAAGATACAACTGACACTCCATATAGCAGAAGATTTCAAGCCACTATCCATCATTTATCAGCAGTCCTGGCTATCAAGCCACTATCCATCATTTATCAGCAGTCCTGGCTATCGGGGGAGGTCCCAATCGACTGGCGGCTAGCAAATGTGACGCCCATCTACAAGAAGGGCCGGAGGGCAGACCCGGGAAACTACAGGCCTGTCAGTTTGACCTCAGTGCCAGGAAAGCTCATGGAGCAGATCCTCCTGAGAGTCATCACACAGCACTTGCAGGGCAAGCAGGCGATCAGGCCCAGTCAGCATGGCTTTATGAAAGGCAGGTCATGCCTGACGAACCTGATCTCCTTCTATGACAAAGTGACGCGCTGGGTGGATGAGGGAAAGGCTGTGGATGTGGTCTACCTTGACTTCAGCAAGGCTTTTGACACCGTCTCCCACAGCATTCTCCTCAAGAAACTGGCTGCCCTAGGCTTGGACTGGTGCACGCTTCGTTGGGTTAGAAACTGCCTGGATAGCCGGGCCCAAAGAGTCGTGGTGAATGGAGCCAAGTCCAGTTGGAGGACAGTCACTAGTGGCGTCCCCCAGGGCTCGGTGCTGGGGCCGGTCCTCTTTAATATCTTCATCGATGATCTGGACGAGGGCATCGAGTGCACCCTCAGTAAGTTTGCAGATGACACCAAGCTATGCGCATGTGTCGATCTGCTTGAGGGTAGGAAAGCTCTGCAGAAGGATCTGGATAGGCTGCACCGATGGGCTGAGGTCAACTGCATGAAGTTCAACAAGGCCAAGTGCCGGGTCCTGCACCTGGGGTGCAATAACCCCAAGCAGAGCTATAGGCTGGGAGAGGAATGGTTGGAGAGCTGCCAGGCAGAGAAGGACCTGGGAGTGATGGTGGATAGTCGGCTGAATATGAGCCAGCAGTGTGCTCAGGTGGCCAAGAAGGCCAACGGCATCCTGGCTTGTATCAGGAACAGTGTGACCAGCAGGGCTAGGGAGGTGATCGTCCCCCTGTACTCAGCTCTGGTGAGGCCGCACCTCGAGTACTCTGTTCAGTTTTGGGCCCCTCACTACAAGAAGGACATGGAGGTGCTTGAGCAGGTACAGAGAAGGGCAACGAAGCTGGTGAGGGGCCTGGAGAACAAGTCCTATGAGGAGCGGCTGAGGGAGCTGGGCTTGTTCAGCCTGGAGAAGAGGAGGCTCAGGGGCGACCTTATCGCTCTCTATGGGTACCTCAAGGGAGGCTGTAGCGAGGTGGGGGTTGGCCTGTTCTCCCACGTGCCTGGTGACAGGACGAGGGGGAATGGGCTTAAGTTGAGCCAGGGGAGTTTTAGGTTAGATGTTAGGAAGAACTTCTTCACTGAAAGGGTTGTGAGGCATTGGAACAGGCTGCCCAGGGAAGTGGTGGAGTCACCATCCCTGGAAGTCTTCAAAAGACGTTTAGATGTAGAGCTTAGGGATATGGTTTAGTGGGGACTGTTAGCGTTAGGTCAGAGGTTGGACTCGATGATCTTGAGGTCTCTTTCAACCTAGAAAATTCTGTGATTTCACTGTAAATGGAAAACAAAAACTTGAACACAAATATTGGAAGTATCTAAACAGAACTCTGTGCTTTTAGTTCCTCTATATTTTCTTCTCAAAATGCTTAGTCCAGACTAAGTCTTCAGTCTGGAAACAGGCTCAGAAATCCAGTTTATTTTTTTCCACCAGCAGCGTAGGCTTCTGATTGCTGTTACTATGGCAATTTATACATAAGTATATCAGACTAAAACAAACAAACAAACAAGCAAACTGTAGTCCAAAAAAAAAAAAAAAAAAATCATGGGTCAGAATAATCTGTCTATTGATGAATCTCCAGGAATTGCCATGCTACAGAGTTACCTGCCTGCGACCTGCCTCTCCTGACTTGTCATTTCATTGCCTCACAGACGGACAGTTACAGGCCAAAACCAAGCCAGGAAGTATGCTAACAATCTAAAACTACTGGTGATGACCTGTCCATGCATTTGTTAGTGTTTTGGTCTTTTTGAGTTTACTTGTATAGATAGAGCCTACAAATTTTGCTTTCCTTGTCTTATGCCAATCTCTTCCTAAAGAAGAGGTGCAGTTCAGGCTTACAGCTCAGGCCTTTTATGGAATGAGGAGAGAGATGAATATACCATTTCAATAAAAGAGCAGGGATGTACTGGATGTAGTTCTATTCTGTATGTAGTCGGTAAAACCAGATGTAAAATTATACCTATCCAAATATGGATAAGCATCTATATCGAAGGTTAATATCACTTCCATATTCTGGACAACTATTCTGGGTCCTCTTAAAGAATCGATCGAAGCTGAAAGACGTACTGTTCACATAAACTCGTGGCTTCGAGACTGGTGTGACCGGCAGAATTTCGGTTTCTTTGATCATGGGAAGGTCTACGCTACACCGGGCCTGATGGCACCGGATGGGATGCGCCTCTCTCGGAGAGGGGTAAGGATCTTAGGTCAGGAGTTGGCAGGGCTGATAGATAGGGCTTTAAACTAGAGTCGAAGGGGGAAGGGGCTAAAACCAGGCGCGCCGGTGAAGACCTAAGGGATGGTACGCTAGAATCAGAGGGGCTGTGTGCCAGTGGGGTCCTTTGGTCAGATCCACAAGGTGCTGAGTGTAAGGAGACGCACCTGAAGTGCTTTTACACAAACGCACGCAGTATGAGGAATAAAATGGATGAGCTAGAAGTCCTGGCCCAGTCCCGCAACTACGACATCATCGGCATAAGCGAAACCTGGTGGGATGAGTCCTGTGACTGGGGTGTTGCGATAGATGGTTACAGGCTCTTCAGGAGGGACAGGCAGGGTAGGCGAGGTGGTGGGGTGGCGATGTATGTGAAGCAGGGGCTGGACTGTGTGGAACTTCAGGTCGGCGATGGCAAAGTTGAGAGCCTCTGGGTAAGGATCAAGGGACGAACGAATAAAGGGGATGTCGTTGTGGGAGTCTATTACAGACCCCCTGGCCAGGATGATAGCGCCGATAAATTATTCTTTACAGAACTAAGAGAGGCCTCGAGATTAACTCCCCTTGTCCTTATGGGGGACTTCAACTTGCCGGACGTTAACTGGGAGTGCCACACGGCTGACACGAGCAAGTCCAGGAGGTTCATGAAGCACCTAGATGATAACTTCTTGGTGCAGGTGCTAACGGAGCCAACTAGGAAAGGTGCCCTCCTAGACCTGTTGCTAGAAAACAGAGAGGGTCTGGTGGGAGATGTGGTGATTGGTGGCCGCCTCGGTCAGAGCGACCATGAAGTGGTTGAGTTCAAAATTTATGGTGACGGAAGGAAAAGTGCCACCAAAACCTCATCCCTAGATATGGGGAAAGCGGACTTCAGGCTGCTCAGGGAACTAGTCAGTAAGGTCCCCTGGGAAACTGCTCTTGAAGGCCTCGATGTCCACCAGTGCTGGTCACTCTTTAAGCGATGCCTCCTAGAAGCACAAGATAAGGCAATTCCAAAATATCGCAAGTCAGGCAGGCGGGGCAGGAGGCCGGCGTGGCTAACCAGGAATGTTCTAATGGAGATTAGGCGGAAACAGAGAGTGTTTCGCTACTGGAAGGAGGGCCAGGCGTCATGGAAAGAATACAGGGATGCTGTTCGTGTTTGTAGGGAGAAAGTTCGAGTGGCCAAAGCACAGCTAGAGTTGAAGCTGGCTGTGTCTGTGAGAGAAAATAAAAAGGGTTTTTTTAGATATGTAAATGGAAAAAGGGGAACTAAAGAATACATAGGGCCGCTCCTTGATAGGGAAGGTCTCCTCACAGACGATGACGTAGGCAAAGCAGAGACGCTTAACGCCTTCTTTGCCTCTGTCTTCAATGCCGATGATGGGCTTCGGGACCCAGGGTGCCCTGAGCTGGAGGACCGGGACGGTGGGGATGACAAACTCCCAACCGACCCTGAACGTGTGCGGGATTTGCTACTCCACCTGTATCCCTACAAGTCCATGGGTCCGGATGGGATTCATCCCCGGGTGCTGAAAGAGCTGGCGGATGTCATCGCGGAACCTCTCTCAATTATTTTTCAACGATCCTGGGAATTTGGAGAGGTCCCGGTAGACTGGAAGCTGGCAAATGTTGTGCCGATTTTCAAGAAGGGTCAGAAAGAAGACCCTAGCAATTACAGGCCTGTCAGTCTCACGTCAGTGCCTGGTAAAATCATGGAGAAGTTGGTTCTCGGACTTATTGAGGCGCACCTGGGGGACAAAGCAGTCATTGGTCCCAGCCAGCATGGGTTTGTGAAGGGTAGGTCCTGCCTAACTAACCCGATTTCCTTTTATGATAAGATCACCCGTATGGTGGACCAAGGGAAACCAGCTGATGTGATTTTTTTGGACTTCAGCAAGGCTTTTGACACGGTTTCCCATAGGATCCTACTGGACAAAATGTCCACCATACAGCTAAATAAAAACATCATACGATGGGTGAGCAATTGGCTAATGGGCAGGGCCCAAAGGGTTATGGTAAATGGGGCTGCGTCAGGCTGGCGGGCGGTCACCAGTGGGGTCCCTCAAGGCTCCATTTTAGGGCCGGTACTTTTCAATATTTTTATAAACGATCTGGATGTAGGAATAGAGGGTATTTTGAGCAAGTTTGCTGATGACACCAAACTTGGAGGAGTTGTGGACTCAAATGAGGGCGTAAAGGCCTTGCAAAGGGATCTGGACAGGTTGGAGAGCTGGGCGATCACCAACCGCATGAAGTTCAATAAGAGCAAGTGCCGGGTCCTGCACCTGGGACGGGGAAACCCTGGCTGCATGTACAGACTGGGCGATGAGACGCTGGAGAGCAGCCTAGAAGAGAGGGATCTGGGGGTCGTGGTAGACAGCAAGTTGAATATGAGCCAGCAGTGTGCCCTGGCAGCCAGGAGGGCCAATCGTATCCTGGGGTGCATCAAGCACGGCATCGCTAGTAGGTCAAGGGAGGTGATTGTCCCGCTCTACTCTGCGCTGGTGCGGCCTCACCTCGAGTACTGTGTGCAGTTCTGGGCACCACAGTATAAAAAGGACATGAAACTGTTGGAAAGTGTCCAGAGGAGGGCTACGAAGATGGTGAAAGGCCTGGAGGGGAAGACGTACGAGGAACGGCTGAGGTCACTGGGCCTGTTCAGCCTGGAGAAGAGGAGGCTGAGGGGGGACCTCATCACAGTCTACAACTTCCTCGTAAGGGGTTGTCAAGAGGCAGGAGACCTTTTCTCCATTAACACTAGTGACAGGACCCGCGGGAACAGGGTTAAGCTGAGGCAGGGGAAATTTAGGCTGGACGTCAGGACGGGGTTCTTCACAGAGAGGGTGGTTGCACACTGGAACAGGCTCCTCAGGGAAGTGGTCACTGCACCGAGCCTGTCTGAATTTAAGAAGAGATTGGACTGTGAACTTAGGCACATGGTCTGAACTTTTGGGTAGACCTGTGCGGTGTCAAGAGTTGGACTTGATGATCCTTAAGGGTCCCTTCCAACTCAGGATATTCTATGATTCTATGATTCTGTGATTCTAATTTTTCTTCACATGTTTTTGCTGTAAAAACATCTCTGTTCTCTTTCTAATATTTTGTTATGCAACAAGAGTATTCTCTGTGTTTTGTAATGTGACTTGTGAACAACCAGTCTAAAAACCCTGACCTAGAATTTTCTCAGATTTCAGGAGATAAAAAATGTCACCTGTTAGTTGGACAGCTAAAAATTATCTTTTTTTCTTCAGATAAATAAGAAAGAATTTATTGATTTGTGAGTTGTAAAAGTTGAAGTGTTACTTTAATATCTCTACATGCTTTTTTTAACTGACATTTGTATTTGAAACTGGAGGATGCTAGTTACAGGAGCATACCAACTCCAAGACCCAGGAGAGTACACCATAATGATACATTCATGTATATTGATTTTGATTTTATGCACTGTACATTTAAAAAAAAAAAAAAAAAGATATATTATAAAATGTTGCACTTATTTTAGTAGCAGCACACATTTATCAATTCAATAAAACTCAGTTCAGCATTGTAAATGCCTCTGAACTGATTTATTTTAAAAAGCAGTCTTAGAACTACTTATGCCTCTGTCCATTATTTAGATTGTGATTTAATTACATGGCAATGAGGCTGTTCTCTAGCCGTCTGTAAAATTAAGACTGTATGTTTTTACTGGTGGCTTTTACTGATCAGTCTTTTCAACAGACTCATCTAAATACTTTTGAGCTAATTAGGAATATTTCCTTTATTTTTATTCACAGTAGAACTGCAACATGGATGGAATTTACTATTAGAAAAGGAAGTACCTGTACAATGAGTTTGAAATAAACAATTAATCATTCAGTCAGTCTTGTGTGAAGCCAGGAGCTGGACTTGATGATGCTAGTGGGTCCTTTCCAACTTGGCATATTCTGTGATTCATTGTAATGATTCTTATGAATTTATGATAAAATCTCTAGCTTTGCCATAGATATCTTGTGCAATCTTTAACAAATCAATCCAACTGTCTGCTTTACTCTCCTACCTACAAAACTGAGAAAATGCTTTCTTACTCTCAAGTTTAAAACATCTTGTTTATTAATGATTCACATTCTTCAAGTCCAAGATTAGTTTTTATAGGACCTAGAGTCCTATACAAATGGAGCTTCACTGATGATTGTGGATCTCACATACATTCATAACAGAAATATATAAGAGAAGCAACAGGTGAATTCCCTAGCCTAGATGGCACTTCAATATACTAACTTTTCTTACATGCTTATCTTATAAAATAAAATGATGAGCCTTTCCAAATATTTATACTCATAGATTTCAGTGAGTTAACTCCGCTGAGATCTTTACGAGCCCTTCCACAGACAATGTATCATTTTCATTTAATTTTCCAGACATGTACATTTTATGGTGATGAACTTGTAACCAAGATTAAATGACTTGAGCTTGACTGAATGAAGTCACAGTTCTACCTTTTCTAGGAACTCCAAGGCTCCCAGGATTTCTGCATGCTTAGTTTTCATTAATTCAAATATAGCTGTTCATGTTAATGCATTTTTGCTGACCATGTCCTAAAGAACTTGATCACTCACCTAATTCTTTATTATCTGTTGCAGTATTTCTTTCACAGAACTGTTCTTAATAACATAAAGTAAATCTTCAGTGTATTTCCCTTTTTCTGCTGACCTACAAGTGGATTAGGTGAGAGTATAGGACAAATATTTTGATTGATCTTTTCTCTCTTGCAGTGTAATCTGTGCAATATAAATATGGATGTGAATGTATGCTAGTGGCCAGTTCTCTATTAGGGTGAATTTAACAATGTATTTTGGCTGATCTAACATCTAGCTCCTGTGCTAGTGTCTGGCTACTGCCCTCACCCCTACTCTTAGGCACAGACTTCCACTTCTTCCCTGGCACCATTCCTAGTGCTTGTTAGGCTCTTGGAGGAGCTGGTTCTGCTCAAGAAGCCAGCATAAAACCAACACAAGGTAAATAAAAAATAATTATTTTGGTATATTTACTTACTGAGACATCAGCCAAATTACAAAGAAAACAGGTCATCTCTTAGGTCATCTGTCATTTTATAAATGCCTTTAGAAAATCCTGCTGGAGACTTTCTACATTTTTTCTACAGCAAGAATAGGAAGGACATCCTGAAAACAGCATATGGGTGTGGCCTCAACACTAAAACTGTTATCTTCAGTTTACTTGAAATCTCACCCTAATGGCTGACAACTGATGGCATAAAAGCTATTCTTTCAATTAAAATGATTGCCCACTATGAAGCTGGAATATGTGAATGTGAATAAAATACATGGGTTTTCCTTTCTCTTTGTTTTCTTTCCTTTCTTTCCTTTGTTTCTCTTTCCTTTCTTCTTGTGGTTAAACAGATGTACATTTCCCAATTTCCAGATCTAATGGTGGTTGTTGGAAGCAGTATGAGTTTAAATCAGAAGCTTTTTTTTTTTTTTTTTATTCTTCTTCACTCTAATTAGTCTTGAATTTGATTTTAAGAATTTCAGGTATTTGTTGTTTATCATAAATGTAACATGTTCCTAATTCAACAATGATAAGCAGTATGTTTAAAGTTTCAGTTTGCTCATAACTATCAGTGGTTTAATGAGATTTAATAATCAATATATGATGTTTTCATAGAGAAGAAAATATTTAAGCAGTTTAAATGCTTTGTAAAATATCTGACACAACTAAGCAATTAACTGTTTCTTTTAAAGAAAATTTTCCTAAACTCGGAGAGGGAGTTTTAGTCAACAATAACCACCCTTCTAATCTCAGTATGCAAAATATTTTCTAAATGACCTGTCACTTAATGATGAAAGTTAATTTTGAAGCATTATATGAGGAGAATATAAATGATGGCAAGTTTGCTCTGATATTTTATATCTTAAAAGTAGTATGGATTGTTAAAGCTAATTCTCTGATAATTTTAATTTTAATAAAAATTCATTGACATTCTGTAATTTTGACCTGTGGTTGTGAGGGATAGGTACTGATAGGTAATCTAATAAACAGATTGTCAAAAAATACCTTGCTTCTTCCAATTCTTACAAAAGAGAAATAAAGATACGTATGGTATAAAAAGTAACAAAGAAAAATGTATATCTTTGGGAATGTTTCTCCTGATTAGCTGAAAAGAGTAAGAGCTCAATAAGACTTTGCTGCTGTTGCTGCTGGTTTTTGTTGTTATTGTTGTTGTTGTGTTTTTGTTTGTTTGTTTGTTTTTTGATTGTTTGTTTGTTTGTTTTAAGCTTGAAAGAGCTTCTAAGCTCTTCTAATTTAATTCTGATTTTAGCTGTGGATTAAGTTATAAAAGGTACCAGAATATATCTTTGCTATCTTTACGGTTTAGAAAATGTTATGGAGGTGTAATGCTTCCGATTTCCATCAGAGGGTACTATAAACACGTCTAAAACTTTTTTGGTTTCACCTGCAAAGAAATGGATGGTTTTTCCCGTTTGGAATTTCTTGATCATTTTCAGTGTTTATAAATTCTGTGTATCATCGGATATATTTGCCTTGCTGAAAACATGAGTGCTTTATGTAGCCTCATTAAAAACATTTCAAAACAAGTTTACCAAACATTCTGTTTTGCTTGTAAATATTCACTGGATATTCCATTTTTAAAAGGAGTCTTTTTCCAAAACTTCTGTCTGTAAAATGTCAATGAGGATGGAGCTAAAAGATGTTCCTTATGTACTGAACATCTTACACATCTTGGCAGTCAAAATACACTTTCTTTCTTTGTAGGTACAGAAAGTAATTCTGTCAGCACAGACAGGGCTTGAAAACCTGAAGTGGTGTGCTCAATATGTCTTGTACAAGCTTGTCTTATAGAAAAGCAGCAGTCACCTGCGGGTGAGGGGCTGGCCTTGGGGAGCTGCTGTTTGTACGTCAGTTGTTGTTCAGTTTCAGACACACAGGTTACTTGTCTTTTCACTTTATTTTCACAATGGTTTTCTATTCATGTGACTGCTTCAGGTTATGTGGTTCTCCGTGTAAACAATGACCATTTGTATGCCAAAGACATTATTCATGTACAAGAAGGACATATATGTAATATTTATTCTCTCTCTCTCTCTCTCTCTCTCTCTGTCTCTCTCTCTGAAAATGTTTATTCTGTTTACAATGTTTGTCATCCAGGCAGGAAGGAGGAATAATGCCATGCAGCTTTGCTGGCCACAAATAAGAAATAATGAGAAGCGAGCAATTCGTGAACACAGGGACAAAAGCATTTGCATTGATGTTGAACAGTTACAGACTTCAGGGATTCCCTGAGAGTCGGGGCCTGTTGCACCCCCAGACAGGAGCATGGCAACCAAGTGCACCAGGACACTTCCAGCTCTGGGGATAGGGACAAGATGGGCCTGTGCATGGGCCTGGCTCAGCAGGGTCCATGGCTGGGCAAGGCAGGGCTGTGGAGAGCTGGAGACTGGCCTTGCTGCAGCCTCACTGTGTCAGAGACTGAAGGCCCCAGGGACCTGAAATGGGGTCCTGTGCCAGGGTTGGGGACTCCTAAGAGGTAAGAAGTGACAGGGAAGACGCCTCTGTGCCCTCAGCCCTGGGTAAAAAAAAAAAAAAAAAAAAAAAAAAAAAAGTTCATAGCTTTGTATACAGAATGGACTAATCCAAAACATGGTGAGAGTCTGAAGAAGCCTATCTGAGATGGTTGCTGATAACCATGTAACCCAGAAGGTACAGCACAGACTTTCTGTCATCTCCAGCCTCTATCATTTTGATCATATCATATCAGGTACTGTTTGTTGCTCCACACTGAACATAAAATGAGCTGTTTTTGTGTGGTCTGGCTAATTTAGCAAAGTCTTCTGCCCACTCTTGACTGAGATCTTCACCTGTATGTGATTCTTCATCAAATTGAGGATTAAAGAGTGTTGGCTGTAAATCAAACGTTCAGGTTGTAGCATAGATATCCTTATAATATTCTCTTATGATAATAATCTATTGTTATGGGATTTCTAATAGGGTAAGGTGTTACTTGGCTTGTGGATACTGGGGCCTAGTGCATAGAAATCAAATGACATTTGCATGGCTCAAGAAAAATGCAAAATTTCTTGGATAGGCTACAGAAAGCAAATTAAATCAGACAAGAAACGTGTCAGTAGAGTTTCTGCCTCATTTTATTTGTATTTTAAAGTAATGAGTTCACTTCTTATTTGTATTTGTTTCACGTACAATACATATGGTTTATTCACAACCACACCAACAACCTTCTTATGTCTTCTTTAAGCAAAGCTAAAGGTTGTGCAGCCCTGTGGGTGATATATGGGGAAGTTTGCTTTAAACCTATGTTCCTGCATATACAACCACCATGAGTTTGGGAGTCGGGCCCTGGGAGTACATCACACATCAGAATAATTTTGAAGCAACCTCCCAACATCACAGAGTGGCTGAGATTAGCAGGGACATCTGGAGATCACCAAGTCCAATGCCTCGGATCCAGCAGAGTGTGTAGCTCAGAACCATGCACAGCTGGGGTTTGAGTATCTCCAAGCTTGGAGACTCCAGAACCATTCAGAGCACCCAGCTGCAGAGATCAGTTGCCTTTACCATTTTTTTTCTTGTTTTTAATGGAATTTCCTATATATAAGAAAAAATACATCAGGTGGAAATCTTAAGGAACATCTAAAGAAAACTAGACTGGTTTAGTTTGTTTGTTGATTTCTTAGGTTGAACTTTTAACATGACACACAGACAAGACTGAAAAGTGCATTGTAAAGACTGTCAAATTGTTGTGTGTCATATACTAGCCTTTTCTAGTATTTTTTCCCTTCCTGGATTTGACCAAAATCAAATGTGGAAAAGGAATTTCAGATGAATTATTGTTTGTTTATATATTTTATGAGTGCTTAAATTATTAAAATATTCATTTAGATGTGAAAACTAACATATAGCTAGAACATTTTTCTTTATAAAATACTATGATTGTATCACAGGTTAAAAAAAAATCAGGCAACATGTTTAAAACAATTTCACTTTCAATATGTAGTTTATATATATGCATAGAATGATATATATAAAAGTGTAGATATGCAATATATAAATATGCATATTAAGAAGTCATGCAGCTTTGTGTTTGTTTGTTTGTTTTTGTAGGTAAAACTACTATAGTGAAGTTATTCTTGTGAATGATTTACTAAACATAAGCAAAATTGGAATCTGATTCATTAAAAAAAAAAAAAGAAAAAATAACAAGTTTTTGATTAGTTCAGATTTTTAAACTGTAGACAAAAAGAAAAAAAAAAGTAGTTTAAAAACCTAACAAATTTATTATATGAGTGTTGGAGGCATTAGCATTGAGTGTTTTTTTAACCTTCATTTCTATGTGTACTGAACTTAGGATCAAATTCTCTGTACTATATCCTGATTCCACTGAGGTAAATAACAAAACTCCCACTCAGTGTAATCCTGTACTCAGTGGTACAGGATTAGTCCCTCTAGTTTTTACTGGGGCAGAGGCTTTTTCCTTACTATTGTTGTATCTTCATATAAATATAGCAGCATTACTGAGAGCCTAAAGTTTCAAGCCATTGCCTTGCTCATCTTCTTAAATTCAGTGCCACATGGCAGATTTTTGTGGAGCCTTATCTCTCAAACCAAAAAGAAAAGCATGATCACAATAGTCAGCTTGGCTTTTCTTCTCATCTCTATATGCACTTCAGTGCAGGAGAAGTTCAGACACCACAGAGCTTCAAATGGTTTCCTTTCAAAGGCATTAAGAAAAGAAAGGGAAACAAATATTGAGCTATTACAAAGAAGTTTTCAGCCAGTGCATGTTTATTAAGCTTACTTTATTCTATCCAGCATATTCAAAGGCATCTGATTAAACTGTCCCAAATAAAAAGGACAAAGCTTTCTTCAATCTGTGCAGTACAGATAAATAATTTTGTGGGAGATTTTTATCATCTCTTAGGCTCTGTACTGGAGACTTGAGGCATTTCAAACAGGCTGTGTGTGCACTGCCAAATACAGTCCTGTTCAGAATATGCTAAAGTGTTGTGTCTGGATAATTGGAGAGAGAAAAGATTGTTTCTAATCACTAAATGACATACTTTGCAACTTTTTATACATACTCAGGCATATTTCTTGCTTCACACGTATTTTCAGTGAAATTACTGGAATGTGGCACAAGAGTAAGGGTGGGCCAACATAGCAGAGAGACTTTCTGTATGGCCCAGTATGCAGAGACCTTGTTGTGACCTTTGCCTGAATATCCTGCTTTCAACTTCATGTTCTCTAATGTTCCAGCTGTGAGTTAGCTTTTATTTACAGGTATTTTTGGAAGGGACCATTCAAAGATGAAAAGAAATACTGAATAATATATTCATTAAAATGGAGACAGAGGAGGACTATTTCACCCACATCCTTAGCTGTAAATTCTCTTGAAGTCAACATCTAACACTTTCTGTTATCTTCATGATGTATTTAATCATTTCAATAATTAAATCTGTTCCATATGAGAAATGTTGATTTTTATTGAATTAGGGAATTTAACTGTTCCTTTTTCACACCGTGCTTTAGTATGAAAATCAATAGGCCAAATCATTTTTAATCTACTTACACTTTCTTTTAAACTGGTGATTAGTAAACAAATGGAGTAACATTCAAACACTGTGACTAAACAGACAGTCCTCTTGCTTCCAATCTTTACTCACATTTTGTTCATCTTTTCCCTAGTTAATCTAAGAGATAGGCCAGATAATAATTTAGCTTCAGTTTATGCAAAACAGTATTGCCACCATAGTCACACATCCATGCTTCTGCTTGGAGATCAAGGCTTAGAGGTCGTGGCAAGGAGAGACTGAAACATTATATCTACAGTAATAAAAGAAAATTTAACTGTAACCTCATTTAAAAAAATAAGTTAAAAAATCCTTTTATAATATTTTTCTCATTTTGAAGTTACATATATGATAGAACTTCCATGACTGAGTTTAGAACACTCCAAATACATTAATTAAAAATGTACTTTGTACACATATACACCAGTCAGTAGCCATGTGGATCTGCAACTAAAAGTTTTAACCAGGAAAAAAATACCTTCACTTTCACAGCAAAAAAAAAAATGCACTTTCTCATTTGTGATATTTCCTTTCTGCTTGTTAATAGACCAAAACAGTTCCTAAAACCATTACCACCCACTTCTGTTTGCTCTGTTTTGTTCTGTTTGCTCTGTTCTGTTTGATGGTAGGGAAAGTGAATCCCACTGAAGAGAAGATTATGCTGAAGATGATGTCTTTGCTGAAGAGTAATTACTTTAAATTGTGGTAAGTGGATCCCAGATACAGAGTTTACTGTGGGTCAGCACTACCTATAGCTATCACTCTTCTTCTCTACCACTAGTTACTGCAGTTTGCAGTTATTTATGAGCAAGCATTGCACATTCTACGGCTGACTCAAGCTCACCGAGGCAGTAATCAGGTTCTGTTGCTCCTTGCATACATGTAAATGTCTCTTTAACTGGAGGTGCCCACATTTTTCTAACCCTTTCATCCTGTCTCTAGGAGACAGATAATAAAATTAATGAAAGTAGGTTTTATTGCACGTTTGGGAAAGTGATATGCCCTTGTAGCTCTGGATCAGCAGTCTCTGATTTCATATTTGCATGAGGTTAATAAAGAAAACAAGACAATTGATATAATACCCTCTCCAGACAAGATTTTTCTAACTGATAAAATACTTTCATGACCACAACACTGCAATACATTAGCTTTCCACTGCAAGTGATACCTCTTTCATGATAGTTTTGGGGGGGCTTAAAGTTGAACTGCTAAGGATATGGTTTAGTGGGGACTGTTAGTGTTAGGTCAGAGGTTGGACTCGATCTTGAGGTCTCTTCCAACCCAGAGATTCTGTGATTCTGTATACATACATATAGTAATGGTCAACAGGAAAAAAAAAAAGAAAAAAAAAAGATGTTTCTACTTGGAGTTGTTTCTTAATCAGAGTTCCTCTCTGGGCTCTTTTATTTTGTGAAAAGGTCCAAAAACCCTCTTTTTGTCTCTCTGCATTCAATAATATAATTTTGGGGGAGGATGGGGAAAAATTGGAACTCCAGAGAGCAAACTGCAATTATAACATTCCCTGAGGTGTAAGGAGGGGAATATTCTTCTCTTGCAGAAGCAACCTGGCTAATTTTAAAGTCTGTTTCATAAATGTGCCTTACAGCACCCCAAACATCATTCATTTTAGAAGAACTGTACCTCACAAATACAATTATTAATTTCCATGATGAGTTAATGTGGCATTTGCATAATACTCTGGGATCTTGACAGCACTCAGTAAAACTGTATCATTTACAATATCTGTATTGTTTTGCAAAGGGCATTTGTGGGGGGAAGAGTTCCTTGAATTAACAGATAAAACTGTCTGGAAAGGAAATGTCTTATTTCAATTTCTTAGCAAAATTACAACTGTTTTATTAGCAAGAGTGAGAATCTGTAGCACTCTGTTACTACAGTTCTTCTTCTTATTAAATGGTTATAGTACCTGTGGCCTTACAAGAAGCCAGTGACTTTGCCAAAGCATTCTAGTTATGAAATTCAAAGATGCTGAGTGCCATAAATTGTTCAAATATTGTGTAAAAATGATCCCCTCACAGGGGGGGAAAAAACCTGTATTTTCTTTATTTTCATTTAAAACATAATTTTCCATTGCAAGAAGTCCAAAATTAAACTAATTTTCTTCTTCCTTTTAGCCAAGTGGCAAGCAAAGAGCTTGCTAAAGTTTTCTGTCAGCTGAGAATTTTGCACTGCAGCTCTATTGTAGCAGCATTTACAGCCATTGTGAGGTTCTCAAGGAGGATGCCTTCCCCTCTGACTCCATCATCTTCACATGCAGCCCTTTCTGCAGATTCCTTACGTTGAAGATGCCAGGCTTGCACATGGGGAGACAAAGGGTCCAGCCCTAGACACTCTACACTCCTTCTCAACTCTCAGTGCTTCACTAGCACTCCATCTTCATACAAAGATATAAACAGATCCGTGAAGGAATGGGACTATTTCCTGATAGGATAAGTGAATTGCCAGAGAAACTTTCTAATGTGAAACTTACATTTTCACTAAATGTGGTCCTTTCAACGTACTATTCTTGGAGATACCTAGCCACTTTATGTGGCAAGATTTAGATTCTCTCCACCATGAAGAGCTTGAGCTTGTAATTCATATGTGTCAAATGAAACAACAGTTTGTGCAAGACTTTTTTTTTTTTTTTTTTTTTTTTTTTTTTTAAATTGGCCTGTAAAAAACTGCTCAGTTCTTTTCCCTTAACATTTGAGCAGCAGATCATGACAAGCTTCTACATGGGTGCCCCGAAGAAAAATGTTCATTTACTCTCACATTAGACATTGTTGTGCTTCTGGGATCCAAGAGTATTTTCCTCACTGTGGTCCTAAGCACTTGCAGTACTGCAGACAGAGAAATTAACTGTAGACTTCTTCCTGCACTGGCCAGCAAGAATTGTACAGCTGATCATTGGAAAAGCAGGCTGTCAGAGTGCATGGTCTTCCCAGTGCTGAGTTTGTACAAAGATGGATTATACCGCATACTGCAAAATCCCCTTTTTAAAGCAGTAGCCAAATCAGTTTGGCATTTGGGGTTCTTTTTTCCTCCCAGCAAAGTCAATTGGAGTTCTGCAGCAGACTTCAATGAGAAAAGGATAAGGCATTAAATAACATGCTGCACAGCTTTTGTGTTACTTGAAAGGAATCCAGGCAGAACTTTGCCAGAGTGATTGTGAATGTGGTACTTTTCCAGAGGAGTTTGGAGGGCTTCAGGCTTGGCCAAAGGAGTATAAATCAGTTCAAACCTAAAATTGTGCTACATTTACCAAAATGTAAATGACAGACAACAAAAAAGCATGAGAAACATGGAAGCTGTAATTCAAGTTAACATCTGAGCAGTGTACAAAAGAGAGATGCAGCTGGTTAAATGAACTTTTTTTTCTAAAGAAACTTCAGTTGTAATTTTTTTTTTTTTTGTATTGAATTTTAAAAATAGTCCCCACTTTACCCTCTAAGTGAACTGGAAAAGAACAAATGACAATAGCATGGTAATTTGGGGGCCAATTTTCCTTAAATACATGTTCTATTCGATATTGAACCCTTTTGATATTTGGAAGCTTCAGGACTCAGTTATCTGAAAGAAGCTGCATAAATTGAGGAATTCTGACAATACCGCTTGGCCTAATAGCTGCTTGATCATGATTTCTCGGTGGATCCCACTGTTCTGGCTGATTGGAAGGCTCTCAGTTGCATACAGTAATACTGAAATGCCAGTCAAACTGCCATGGTTAGGGTTATGCATGCATTGTCATTGTTAAGCCCTATTGTCAGGGTCTTTGTAATCTGGGTGTAAAATCATTCTTATCTGGTTACGTATACAAGCCTGGAAGCACATCCACTTGACTATTTTTGCATATTTTTCAAATTGTTTATTCTCTTCTGCCACCTGTTCCTTTTTTTTTTTTTTTTTTTTTTTTTTCTTCTCTAACAAGAAGAAAAAGTTTTCTCAAAATCTAATATTCAAAGTTGGGATGGGGTGTTTTTTTCAGGGAAGTTCATTTTTCTCCTGGTGCTCCTGCTAGACTACCAAAGGGTGCTTTTTGTCTTTTCTCCTGTCTTTGGAATACCTAGGGGCTTCTATCTTATCCAAGGCCATACTCTGCCAGACATGAGTTTGCAGTTGATATGACTATGGCATTTCCTTGATTTTGGTTGCAAACTAGTTAGGACCCATTTGTTCAGCACTGACTTGCTCTTGATAATGCCATAGCTGCAATAGTTATTCCATTGAAATCACCTGGCATTGTTGGTATAGTAATATAGAAAGGGCACTGTAACTGATCTTTCCAGAAGTAACTGAAATTTAGGAAAGAGAAATTTGCAGTTGTGCAGTAGTTTTTCTTGCATGTTTAAAAATTTATCTTTTCTTATATAAGAAATTAGTATTTTGTATACTTCTGGTCTGTCTAATTGCATTTAATATTGGACTTTTTCTCAGCAAAGGGGAAGGAGAAAAGAGTCTCTTTTAAAATGTGTGCTGTATATAAAAAAAAAAAAAAAAAAAGAAAAAGGAAAAAAAGCACCACTCCTTTCTTCCTTTATGTTTCATGTTACTTTTATTCTCTTCCTTTCTTTATCTGTTTGATCTGACTTGGTACTTGTACTGTACTCCACTAACAGAATGGGGAATATTAGTCAAATTCAGTATTATGGATCAATTCCTGTGCATTCACATTGGTGTTGTTATCGGATTATATAGAAAGTTTCCATTATTTGAAACCAACAGTTCAGCAATCTGATTAAAGTAATACTTGAAGCTATTCTAAAGGTAACCATGTGATACTTGAGTACCTGTCATATAAAGACATATCAATTATTAACCCTTTACCTTACAATGTTTTATCAAACTTTATTATTATTATTTTAAACTGTGGCATATTAGGCTAAAAAAAAAAAAAAAAAGCTAAACTTATTTTATTCTGCAAATCATATCATTTATAATTTTTCTCCAGAGCGGCACAGGAAGTCCCTGACCATTATAATCAAAGTCTATTTTTCTTGATAATTCCAAGGCAGGTCTTTGTCTCAAAAGACCGATCTACACCTGTGTCCTGGGTCAGGTGCATAGAAAGACTTAATTGTCAGGCAGGTTTGGTTGCCAAGATCCTCAGTGAGTGGGTGCTGCAGGTGTGAGCTGCTGCTCCCCAGTGCAACGTTTTTCTCCGAGGAAGGTGGTGAAGTGCCTTGTCTCTGTTACACTGTGTATGCAGCGGTGCGGGAGAACGAAATGCAGTATGCTTCAGTGTCAACCTGCAGTCCTCAATTCCAGGTGTTGGTAACTTGCATTTCTTACCCATCTATTAGCTCTTCCTCCCCTCCTTTTAGTACAGCTTTAGTGAGAGCCAGAAAACTGCTTCTGACTGCCCCGAATGTCAGCCTGCCTTTATAACTGCAGTGGGTCTGTGCTGTTTCTGCAAGTTATGCAAATGGTTCTTGCAGGCAGCCTGAGGAGGCCCATGTGTGCCCGTGATACAAGGTGATTAGCAGCCTCTAGAGATTACCACCTGAAAACCACACATTGCCATATAGAAACCTTCTTGGGAGAAGTCAGGGAAATTTATGCAAGGAAACTGCTGGCAATTTGCCTGGCTTCAGCCAAAGATATTGATAGCTAGACGCATTAATTTTAGGAAGCAGACTTTCTCTGTTTTTATCAAAGTGCCAATACACAGCTGTGAAATCATTTAGCTGACTTAACTAAGATTATTTGACAAGGAGAACAGTTGTATTAATATAAGTGAGCATGTCTGTCTTTAATTGCTTTCCTCTTTCAAACAACCCCATTACAATCAAATGGAATGATCCTAAAACATTGTTATTGCTACCTTAGCACTCCACAGATGAAAGGTGTCAGGTAAACCAGTAAAAATATCTTATGCTGGCTCGGTAATGGCAAGAAAGCCTCTTCTTCTCAAGTTACCTCTATTTCTTTTTTAATTATTTTATGTGTTTTATTTATCTTTGTTTTCCTTGCAAGTCCTCCATATAGACTTTTTTGTTTGTTTTTCTTGCTTGATTTTTTCTCTCTTCATACATTCCTTAGTTAAATATTTTCAAATAAATAAATAAATAAAATTATTTTCAATATTGAATTTTCTGGAATTTTATATCTTCCAAGAGAGGGCAGTCATCTTGGTGTTCTCTGCAAGGCACTAAAGTTCTGAGTAGTACAGAAGTACAGACCATCTCTTATCTCAAAATGACAATGAAAATAAAAAATAAGAATAATAATGCTGGTTGAAAAAAGTAGAAAGCTAAACAGAAGCTTGAGTTCTAATCACCTTGAAGGAAAACTGAATTTAGATGACTGCATATATACTGGCATGCCAGGGTGGCAATAGTGCTTCTGATGGCACTAATCAGTACAGCAGATGCTCTGCAGGATGAATGACAAGGAAGAAGCTTCAGAGTGATACGACTCTTCTTTTTCCTCCCAGTGTTGTAGCTACAACCACAACCTTTAATCCCTGTATATGAACCCACGTTTTATTCAGTGTTTAGCTTTAGCTTTTGGATGAAAATTCAGTATGTGGCAAGGTTTTGGTACTGGTGGGGGTGGGTTCTTGGCTGGCTGCTGTGAGCAGGGCCCAGCAGCTGCCCCATGTCAGATCAGAGACAGTTCCAGCTGGTTCCCAAGGGACCTGCTGCTGGCCAGAGCTGAGCCATGAATGATGCTGGTTGGGCCTCTGGGAGAGCAGACTGAAGGAAGGGAAAAAATTGCAATGCTACAGCAGCTGGGAGAGGATTGAGAAGCAGCCCTGCAGGCTCCAGAGTGCAGCAGGAGGGCAGGAGGTGCTCCAGGCACGCAGCACGAGTTCCCCTGCAGCCTGTGGGGAGGCCCCTGGTGGAGCAGGCTGTCCCCCTGCAGCCCATGGGTCCCACATGGAGCAGATATCCATGTTGCAGCCCGTGCAGGAGCCCCTGGTGGAGCAGGTGGCTGTGGCCTGGAGGAGGCTGCAGCCCATGGAGAGCCCCCACAGCAGCAGGCCCCGGGCCAGAGCTGCAGCCCATGGAGAGGAGCCCCTGGTGGAGCAGATTTTCTAGCAGGAACTTTGGCCCATAGGGGACTGACACAGGAGCAGTCTGTTCCTGGAAGACTGCACCCCATGCTGCAGACCCATACTGCAACTTCTGTTGAACAACTGCAGTCCAAGGGATTGAAGGACCCATGCTGGATCAGCTCATGAAGAACTGCATCCTGTGGGAGCTACCTCATGATGGAGCTCTAGAAAAGTGTAAGGAGGAAGGGGGGGGGGGGAGCAAAGAAGTCTTATGAACTGACTGCAACTCCCATTTTTTCATCACCCTTCTCTTTCTCAGTCCAGGAGAAAGTAGAAGGATTGAAATTGAAGTTGAGCCTGGGAAGAAATGGGGGGAGGGGAGGGGAATGTCATTTTAGGTGTTTTTTTTTTTTTTTTTTTAGATTTTTTTTCTTTTAATTATCTTAACTCCTATTAATCGCCAATAAAATAAATTAATCTTCACCAAGCAGTCCATTTCACTTGTGTTGGTAATTGTCAACCAATAACTTTGTCCTCATCTGAATCCATAAACTGTTTCATCATGTTTTTTCCTGTTGTCTTAAGTGAGAGAGAAGTGTGGTGGGCATCTGGCTAGCCAAGGTTAAACCTCAATGGACATGAAATGAGCAGGATGTGTTTCTGAAGGAGTTCTTTTATGAGTTTATCTGAAACTCATAGTAACTCAGTGCAAGTAATATACTTTGACGGTGCAAGAAATATGCTTCAGTGTGTCCCTTCTCTTCATCTCCTTCTTCTTCCCCCTTTCCAGTTGTTTTATCAACCTGTTTAGCTTATTTTTGAAAGAAAAAAATCTACTGTCACAGAAATACTTGATGGAAAGAAGTGAAAGATATTGTATATATTATCAGACTCATAAAATGGCACTTGATAAAATGTCACATGAAAGACTTACCAGAAAGTAAAGATTTATGAATTATGTGGAAAAAGAGGTGATATAAGAATGCAGTAGAGAAGAGAGACTGGGGAGATATGATTTGTCACTGTGACTGACAGTCAAAAAATAGTATTTCTGATTCTGTTAGTGAGCAGTGATATCCAATGTGACTCTCTTTTAAGACTAGTTGTCTGATATATTCAGTTCAACTTACGAAAATGGGAGGAGCAGCCTTATAGTAGACCTTGGGAATATTCCCAAGTAAGAAAGAGCACAACTGAATTACAAAATCTTCCACATTACACTGTCAAAACAACCAAACCACCAGGATGTTAACTTCTTCTTCTTCAGTAGTTCATTCATGGGTTCTTACACAGGTATGCTGTGGCAGCAGTATGTAAAGTTCAAGGAGTTTATGTAGTTATTACCAATGAAACTTAGCGAAAAAATGCTGACTGGCCAGGTGCAAACCTAGGTAAAAGCAATGACCAACAATGAGACCAACAGTTCTGTACTTAGAAGTCTGACTTTAACCAAGACTGCTGAAAAGATCATCCCTCCCAAAACAAAACAAAACAACATAAATCACAGTCAACACAAATCAAAGAACTGAAGACAGTCATAAAACATCTTGTGTTTGGGAAAAAAAAAAGGATTGGAGTTTTTCTAAAGTACTTCTCACATTATTTCATCATGTTCTTCATGGGAATGAAATAGATAATGTTCTGGTTTTTGCTTTCCTCAGGCTTCTATAGATTTTATATTGTAATATGTCCCTGTTATACGCTAATTAGTTTATTATATTTGAGCTGGATCTCTGCTTTCAATATTGCCACACATTATGTTATTAAAATGTCTCAAATTGTGAACCCAAATGTTTGAATAAGTAATGGAATATTTTTTTTCTTTTCTTTTTCTCTAGAGAGGGGAATTACCAGGAAAGGTTAGCTAAGGTCCAAGAAAGTCTTCAGTCTATTCCAGACTTAAGTTCTAAAAGCAAGAGTATAAATTGTGCTTTGCACTGTGAAAGAAAGTAGCCTTGAATGAAACACCACCTCAATAACATAAATAAATAAATAAATAAATAAATAAATAAATAAATGTACTTTCATTTAAAAATCTTTGTGCTTTCCTGTAAAATTCCATATTTCATGTAAAAATCACAAAGAACTTAAAAAAATATATTTTTTGCATACATTGATCTGTGCATATGTTAAGATCAATACCAATCTGATGTCTAGATATTACTATGGTTGTCAGACAAGCCCTTTACAATTTAGCTAGTGCTTTTGAACAAATGACCAGGGAGCTCAACTTTCAGTCCACAACCCAAGGAGAATTAAGCATTCATTCTTCTGCAGAAGTCCCCAAACTCTCAAGTACTCCATAATTATTTAGAATTTTTTCTTAATGAAATAGAGTGAATAACCTTGAAAAAATACAAAAAAAGGAAAATATAGAAATTAAATAATAAAACATTGTTTGTCTAGATAGTTTTGTAATTGTCCATTTAATTTCTTTCTCATTTTACTACAAAAAATGTCCCAAACTGTATCCTTTCTACTCTGAGGGAAGAGTAGCAACAGTTCATCATGAGTAATGAGACTGTGCAATATTGATATCTGTCTTTGAAATATCTGGCAAATTTTGAGAGGAAGACTTACTAACTAACAGAAAAGCCCACAAGTTTCCAGTCAGCTCCATTCTTGCCCTTTACATCTGTTTTTAGGAAAGACTTCCTCACACCTCTCTCTCTTCTCAATAGGAAGGACTATTGAATAACCTCCATCTCTTAGAAAGTTCACCTTTTGCACATTGTTGTTTCTTTTCCTCCCCAATTTTCCCACAGAAAATCTCTCCCATCCAGAAGATCTATCTTACGTAGGCTTATAAAGATGCATTCAGTTGGGATACAGTTTGGTGAAAGGCTCACATTTGCTTCTCATTAATAAAGGAAAAAGAGTTTCTTTTTATTATTTCCCCCCCAAATGTAATTGTTACAATATATAAATGTAAAATGAAATATTATTAATATTAATATTAATTATAAATTAAAATTAAAAATTTAAAATAAATTAAAATTTAATTTATGACAAATAAATTATTAGCTATATATAATAGCAGCCTGAAGTTAACCCTATTGAAATTTTGCCATTGATTTTACCTGAAAGAAAGACTTTGTCCTGGTTTTGGCTGAAATAGCATTAATTTTCTTCTTGGTATAGTGCTGTGTTTTGAATTTAGGTTGAGAACAATGCTGATAGCATACTAATGTTTTTAATTGTTGCAGAGCAGTGCTTACACTTTCATAACTGTCTTTAACTCAGCCCATGAATTTTTACATTCTTTTTTGATTCTCTCCCACATCTCCCACATTAGGGGGAGGGGGAGGGGGGCACTGTGTATGGTGCTTAGCTGACTGCCAGGTTTGTTTGTTGTTGACATGGTGACTTTCTGGTGACTTGATTTTGTAAAAATAAATAAATAAATATATCAGCCCTCTAAAAACCTCCCTCTACTATAAAATATCTAAAGTTAGAAAATCCATGTTGTCCATTTTAAATACATGAGAAAATCTGTTTTCTAGTTCAATAAGATCATAAAGAAAAAAGAAGAAAAAGTAAAAGTAAAAAGAAAAAGTCACAAGCAAAAAAGAGCAGTGATGTTGACAAAGAAATACTGTGAACATTTAATGGCAGTTCCAGTAGCTGCACAGAGTATTGTAGTTAAATAGTTTTGTCAGCTGCTTTTCTTGTAACCATTGGCCATGCCATAGTTCTGTATAAACCTTTGCAGAGGATAGAATCAGCTTTAATGAAATTTGAGTAGCTGACATATTAGGCAATGCATTATACTGGAAGAAATGCTCCTTGATATTTTTCCAAAGGACTTTCTCTTGACTCTAATCACTTTTTCCTTACCATGCATGATGTTAAAGAAACTAATTATTTTGACATTGACTGTAAAATAAATAGTTTGAGAGCATATGAGGCTCTTTAGAAATTATTTCCTTTATCCTATATTGATAAACACTCTAAGCAACAGTACGTAGCAGAAGTTGATTTCATCGTGCCTACTATCTGCTGGACCAGTGAACTGGATCCCAAGCAATAGAAAAATCTTCCTCATTTTGCTGCTCTAACAACTCCATGATGGAAAAAAAGTATTTTAAAAGACAAGAAGTTACAAAGCAAATTTATTCATAGATTTTTTTTTTTTTAAAACAATCTATTTTAAAATGTGTTTTTACTTAATTAATATCACTTGAAGTGTTTTAAATACCAAAATGCCAGATGCAGAAGTTATTTCAACCCAAAGGAAATAATCATAATTTGAGTTCTAGTATTCTGAGTTTAGGAATCACAACACCCCAAAATTTAGCCCAGTAAGTTGAACATTTGAGTTACCACTCATCCATTCATTCAGAGTCAGTGTAAGTGGGTAAGTGTAACAAAAAACAAGCTGAAAAGCCTAGATGCTGAGCAGGGGCTTCTTAAAACTATCGATAGAAAATGCATGGCATACCAAGTTTCATCCTGTCTTTAAAGCAGAGATACTTGATTCAGGTCTGTATATTTGATTCAAGTGTGTGTGTTTGGCATTTCTTCCAACTCCTAGTTCAGGTTCGACAGCCTACCCACTACCAAGTGGGACTCATCCTGTTATTAAAACACTGTTGCTGGAGAAGTTTTTGTTGCTAACCTTTGGCTTAATAGATTTTGTACTTGCTCAGGATATTTTAGACCTCACCTCAGTTTCCTCTTCAGCCTGACACGGATCAGACCTCTGTTTTCTGATTTATAAAAGAATGCCCTCACCCGGTGTAATAGAGTAGTCATGGAGAAGGAAGGAAAAGGAGTGAAGAGAGCAATACACTCAGACTCTCTTATTAAGATCAGTCAGCAAGGGCCAAAGGCAAACAAACAAGCAAGAAGGACATGTCTTTGCAGTTCAGTGGTTACAGCACCCTGCCCGTGCTAAAGAGTATGAGCTCTCTTTGAAAGAGACAGCTTTAAATGTTTGAAGAACAAATTCCCTTATTTGAAATGTATTGTTACTCTTAATATGACTAAAAATTTGACTGATGTCTATCTACATCTAACTTTAATTTTTCACTCCTATTTTTCCTTCCAAACTATTTAAGTTCTGTCTACTTCATTTAAAGCAATAATTTGTCTCTTTAAAATATATATTATAAAATATAAAATATATATTATTTTTTGTATCATGTACTGGAGAACTTGAGGACAATATTTTCTGTTTTCTGTTCTGTATGAAGAAGGTTTAGCTTTGTAACGCAACTTTGTATTTTCATATCTGATTAGAACCACTGTAAAGTGTGCATTACAACTGGAAGATGATCTGTATTCTCTGTGAGTTAGCAGTTTTTCTGTCTTACTTTGGATGACTTCAGTGGAGCTGCACCATGTTTCAGCATCTGAAAATCTGGATCAAAATTTAAGTTTATGACTGGAATGTGAAGTGACAGCAGTTTTACAAAAAGTTTGTCTAACCTTGTCAGGACTTGCATTACACATTTAAGTTCCTGAAGTGCTTAGTTTACGTTATAATGACTTTGTTTTGGCTGTGTTTATATCTTATTCATTGTCAAATTTCAGTGCTATGATGTATCTGTGCTGGTATGAAGAAAGGGAATTTGAAAAGTATATGTAGGATCACGCAAAGAAATAATATTTTTACATTTGCAAATGCAGATATTGACAGCACTTATACACATCAAGAGGGAAATACCAACACCACTAGATGATGTGATCTCTAATAGAAAACCAGCATATCTCGAATAGAGAATTTTCTAATAGCCCTCTGTAGACATCTTTGCAGTACTTCAGTGTAATCAGTGCCAATCAACATATATCTGTGGAGAGCAGATTTCATCAAATGGACTTCAAGTAAGTTATTGGAAAGATTTACATGTGGCTGACAGGATACTGTCAGGCTTCTGCAAGGCTTTGAATGTTGAAAAATATTCAGGCACAAAGAAACCAGAGCAATATTAAATCAACATAGGCTATTTGTGTACTATATGGATCAATTGCTAACCAAGAACACTCAGTAGGGAGTTATACTGGTGGTTTCTGTTTGTTTGTTTGTTTGTTTCAATTTGCAGATTAATAGTTTCTCAACCCTACTCCTTTTATTAAGCATATATTTTATTATTTTTTTTTAACCTGTGATATGTAGAATACATAGTCCTCATCCATAACAGCTAGATCTTACACAAAATTAGGTTAAGTAACAAATAATAGTGAAGATGTCATTGATATTTGTTTGTTAGATAGCATTTTATATACGTTATATGCATTTCAGTATAAGTAAACGTAATGTTGCATTAAAAAAATAAAATTTGTTAATATCAACCTAATGTAGGATTTCTTCCTGAAAAGCTGTTCCTTTAAAAAAAGAATGTGGGTGTTGTGAAAGTTAGACAGTTTACCATAAATCGCTAGTGTGAAGTAGAGTGGTATATGTGCTCCTCAGAGGTTTGATTAGAATATTTTTTTTTCTCCTTTTCCCTTCTGATGTGACTGCTACTGCACAGAAGATCTTGAGAATGGTCAGAGGAAGAGAAAACATGCTTTATAGTAAGGCGCTGAAGGTATCCACTCTGTTTAGTAAATGAGAGAATTTTAAGAATAACAAATGCAGTCTGTAAGTACTTTGAACTAGAGAAAGAGATAAACTGCAAAGTTCTGCCAAAAGGTTAATTAACTACTGCTGACAGCAACTCATCATGGATTGTGGGAGAGCCTCACTGAGGACTTTAAAAAACAAATCTGAACATTTTTCTAGAGTATTTAATTCAAACGGAATTACTGAACTGAAACCAGGAATTAAATCATAAAAGTCCAATGGCCTGTGTTTTGCAGAAGCTCAGACTGAAATCACAGTAGTCCATTTTGGCTTTAATATTTCTGTGGTGACTGCTATAATGTTAGTATCACAGTCAATATTCATTTATCCATATAACGTGCTTGCCAAATACATATTTTATCTCTTTTATAGATTATGAGCTGAGACAAAGATGTTTACCAGGGATGTACAATCCAGTTTAGGCTTGTCTAATGCCATAGATATTCCAGTGTTGTTAGCACCATCGTTTTTATATTTTTTTTTGCCTAAAGGACCAACTCTTGTAAAATGTGTTCCCTCCTACCCCCCAATACAAAACAGAACAGCTGCCTGTAGCTGTGATGGTCTTATTCTGTTATGTAACTACCTACTTCCTACATGAACACCAAGATTTCTTTTCATCTAAATAGTTGACTGAGTGCAAATTTTCTGGATTTGGAGGTAGCAGACAATGTCTTACAAATATTCACATGGAGGTAAGTTTTCACTGTGCATTTGCCATTTTCAGAGAAACAAATATACATTGAGAATTAAAAAGCACATAATTTTCATAGCTAAAATACACAGTTTCAGCCTAGACAGACCAGTGTAAAAGTATAGCATGAATTTGTTCATTTTTCCAGTGTATCATTTTACTCCTGTCACTCTCTTCCCTCTACTTATCTTAAAGTTTTCCTTATCTTAGAAATCTCCAGTGCTTGTAATTTGCCACAGTACTTGCTACAAAAAAGACAAGATGGAAAATTCATGAGTTGCCTTAAGCTGACTTCTAAATTCAGTTTTCTGCGGTAGCCTGTGCCAACATGTATGGTGCGAAATGACTCATTTAATTTTCTTCCGCAAAGACATAGCCCCTCTTGCAAGCTGAGATAGGCGTAGGAAACCAGTGTAAAATTTCATGACCACCACCAAGATTGAGTTTTCTAGAATGTAACAACCTCAATTATATTTTTCTGATAGGGTTTCCTTTTGATTACACAATCATGGTAGTTGTCACTGTCAGTGCATTTTTATTAAAGCTAATTTCAGTATAAATGCTACTTATGTATATATGTATTATGTGATATATCAAAAGCTGTGCACCTTTATTGTATTTAACTTCCTGCATCTCTCTGAATTTTGCTAACATATAGGTCAATTTGCTATTAATATCATTACAAAAATAGTATGGAATAGTAATAAAAATTAACATCCCATTCAGACTATTTTCATTACAATTAAAGCTCCTGAAAATGCATCTGCTTTTGGCAAAGTACAAATAGGGAAAACTTTCTTTTCCTTTAGATTTTCACACAACATTTATTTACCCTGTGCTTTCTCTGTGATGTAGTTCATATCCTCTGAATTCTCTCTTCTACCAAACTTTTTGTTCACACCATGTTTGCCTTGACAGTGAGCAGAGAAGTCTGGCCTTTGATATTTTAGGCTGATAACAGTTCTTCTTACCTTTTCTGGTCACATAGAAAATCTTGTTTATACCTTTGTGTGTTTGGGTGCTAATTTTTTGAGCTCCTACAGACATTCACTATTTTTTCTAATAAGACCACTTGATGATCATCTTGATGATCGTCTGCTATCTTTTATTCCTTTAACTAAAAAAGAATCATTATTTAAAGCATTTAGCTGATGGAAATAGGTATTTCTTATAGGATTTTCCCTGACTAGGATAGCATAAGCTTTTCTTCTAGCATTCCCTCTAGGTTCATGAGATACATCAAAAATGACCATGTACTAGGCTATATTCTTTCTGTGGTTAAACATTTCTTTCTTCAGGGGATGTGTTGAGGAGGGCAAAAGGTGATGGTGCAACAACTTTTTATACAAAAATTCCAGATTAGGGGCACCCTGAGGCTGTTCCAGCTCCTTTCACAACTAAGAAGCCTTATCTGACAAAAAGTCCTTCAGACTGCAGTCAAACGCACTTAGAGACCTTGAAAGGGTTTCACTCACTCTACTGGACTATTTAAATCTACAACTGGATAAAAGAACATGCAGCTTGCAAAAAGACAGAAGACTTTTCCTAGGGAACAATGATATTATGGAACTGAGCTTATGCAAGTGCTTTACAGTTCTTAAGAAAGACATAGTGCTCTAAACCGCTGGGGTCAGTATCCCACTGATTTAGGTTGCATGTCATCTGGCCTTTTTTTGGTCATCAGCAGTTTTACTCTCTTTGGAATCCAGTTATTTCACAAATATGCTGCAGGTGGGTTCTTGAACTGGAAAGCCCCAAGGGTACTTCCACAATTTTAGTTCCACAATTTAGTAGCTTGCAGTTGTAATTTTGCCTCTTGCTGTTCATTTCAGGCTTGGAGCCATTAGAGGGCAGACCACAACAGATTGTTGCTGCACAGTCATGTATTTAGTCTCACTAGTGTTATTTTTGACGACAAGAAATCTTGAGAGAGTTATTTTCAGCTTTTCTTGCAGGTAAATAAACCACAGAAGCAACCTATGGATTGGTGAGGCAATATTATTATTATTGTTGTTGTTATTATTATTTTAGCATTGTTTCGCTACTACCATCAAATTTTGAAGATAAACCTTGCATCTCCAAGATTTGCTTTTGTAGCTTCATTGTGAGCCCCAATGCAGCCCCATATTTTAAAAGGTATACATTTTTCACTTCCATATTGGTACTATTCTAAGAAATAACCTCTGTTGTAACAGGAACTTCTTTGGAAGGGTTAATGTGATCATCTGTGATTTATCACTCTTTTTGATTAGAGAAAATGGCTATGTGAGACATTGAGGGAAGTATGGACGTGGTTCATTAGTGAATGTAAAGAATAGAAATAAGAGGCACTGACCACCTTGTACTCAAAACCAACCAACCAAAGCCCTATAAAATACAACCCTCTCCCCTACCCCCAAATTCCTTCATTCAAGATGCCTGTTCTAAAACATTTTTAAGAGTAATATGAAACACCATAATAGATACAGATGTGGTTTATAGCTATGTATCAACAATAACTTGGAGATTCTAAATTTTAGAATTTAGCTGGATGAAGAGGGAAGAAAAAAAAAAAAAAAGAATGCTATTATTCTAATGTGTATATTATGATCATCTAAGGAGAGGGAGAAAAATTAGGAGAAATTAAATTTTCTAAAATATATAAATCTGTAAGTCTGCAGAGTTAAGGCCCACAGAGTACTTTAAATTCTTTCAACTGAGAGAACTCTGCAGTAATTGTCCATAAAGCTGTTTAGAAGGTTGATGTGAATAAACTTTTGAAAAAGCTAGATAGGAGGAAATGAATGCGTTACAGCACACAGATCTAGCCAGAGACTCAAGTAAATTATCCAAATTGAAACTATTTCTGAATTATTTTTATATGTGGTCTATCAAAGACCAGTGTAAGGCAGAGAAAGCAACTTAAATAGATTAACCTGTCACCTTTTTCCTGTCTATTGAAAACAGTAGCTGCAAACATGAGAAATAGAAGTAAATCATGTTTTACTGGACTTTACTGGCAGGACAACTGTGTTTTCATGATTCTCTCTTTATCAGGACTTTTAGGACCAGTGGAGCCAAAGTAACAGGTGACAGCTGAGTCCACAGGTCTTCTTGGCTTGGTAAATAAACATCTGTGCATTCCACAAAATTTTCTTTACCTTCATGTACCAACTTAACCTTCACCTTCCTGAAAAGCATACTAATTTGTGTTGGGTAATAATAAGCTTTCAGAGCACAAATTTCTCCCAGATTCCAGGAATAATTTCTGTTCGCCCACCTCCATCCCCCCACCCCCCGCTCTGATTCTGCTGGCCAGATAAAATCGAAAGCCCAAAGTCCTGTTCATGCACAGAAGTTAAGAAATTGTGTGGCTCCACTCAGTTCCTGTCCAGGGGGCATAAAATGTGCATCATTTGAGCAGTATTTTTGTTCTGAATTTCCTGCAGGACTGTGATTCACACTCTTGTCTTCTTTCTTTCTTCTTCTTCTTTTATCTGATAGTTCAATTAGGGGATTATCCTATTTTCGTTTTACCCTTCAGCATCTAGAAACTTTTCTTCTTGTTAGTAAGCAAAGTGCTAGAAGATCACAGAGGGTTCCCTCACTCACACAAAATCTTATTTATTCCCTTTCAAATCGATTTCTTAATTCTTTTCTGCTGTAGGCAAGCCTTTTATTTCCACGATAATTTTTTTACTTGAGAACAGATCAGCAGCTTCCCCTAAAATGAAAAGCTTTGTACAGCAAAAATGTGAAAATGTGAAATGCTGGTCTTTCCCAAGCACAAGCTTCAGTTACTACAACTTGCTTTACTTCCAGTAAGCCCCACAGAGGCAGGCATGCTGACAGTAGTTTTGCTGGGAAAGGAGAGGTAGTTCTTTGCTTTTTAAAGCAGTTAGTCTTTAAAACTTGTACTTTCATCCTGTAGTATTTTAGTATTTAATTTTCTGGCAAGACACTTTTTTTTTTTTCTTTTTTTTTTCTTTTTTCTTTTTCTTTTTTATCCCCTTTGGTATTTTTGGCCTTGTTTTTCAGTAAGTCTAAGACTATTTTATTTCATAATTTATCACCATGTTTGCTTCGGTTATCCTTAGCCAAGGAATAATGCTGGAGAGAACCTGACCCAAATCTCTAAGCCAAACTACTTGAATTAGTCAAGTCTTGTCTAGAAAGTTTCACTTGGTCTCTGTGTGATGTGTACACCACAGCAGAAGATTTGCTTTAGAGGATCCAGTTTTGGTTGGATGGCAGCTGCAGTCCCTCTGACAGTGAAACCTTTCCCTCTGACTGAGCTAGCAAGCTTTATGCAGCCAAAAGCCATTCTCACATATACGTTTTCTGTTTCTGAGCTTGCCTAGTTAACACTGTCTTTCTTTTCAGTTATCATGTTTGCCAGCTTATATTGCAGCCAGTTGAAAGAATAGTCCCAGCTTGCTTTCAAGGAATACTTTATTAAACACATTTGCATACAATATTCAATTTTTCATCCCTGCAATGATCTTTTCTCTATCCTTTAATTCTTGTTACTGCTGTTTCACGTAGAATAATCATGCTGTTAGGTTTTGTGCTTTTGTTCTTCACCTTGCAGGGATATAAGTGGTAAAGAACGTAACCTGTTATAAATTTATTTTTTTATCTAGATTTCCTTTGATCCAAAGTTATATTTTCAGTATTTTCTGACTTTTTTTTTTCTTCTCTATTACTCTCTCTCTCTCTCTTTCCTTCTTTTCCTCCTCCTCTCTCTCTCTGTCTCTCCCTTTTTAACAGGAGAATGTATTAAACTTTCCTTTAGTTTCACTTTGGATCAGGATCAATATTTCAACTGCATTCGTATGTTTGATATATAGTATTTGGCTGGCAGAGACTATAAGAAGCAATATATTATTTTCCTCTAAAGAAGAATGGGAATCTGATCTGGAGATTACCCACTAAGCAGTTGTGAGGATTTATTTCAATTCCCCTAAGAACCTCTTAGTATATAATTTGTTGTGTAGGATTTATTGCCCTCTCAAGAGATTTCATTCAATGTGTATGAACATTTCCCTGATGTTCCCAAGATGTGTGATTGTGGATGGGTTTTCTTGTTAATATGATACACAGTTCTCCCACTACTTCTTGGGACATTTTTAGTCTTGGCATTACTTGTCTCCATTAGCTCTTCCAAAGCAAGATCAATATCCTGTATCCCTTTGCTTTGATTACACTGCCATATAGAGATTTATCTTTATTAAAAATGTAGCCAAAGTCATCAGTAGTACTACTTGTGGTCACACATCTTTAAACTTCTCTTCTTTAAAATCCCAATATTGTATTCTTATATCACATTATATTTTCAAAAACCTTCTTGTTCTCAGATTCTTAGCTATCATACCATTCACTGTTAATACTCCTTGTGGACACTGAAATCTTCCTATATGTATAGTATAAAAATTATTATAGTTTTACTGAGAAATTATTTTAAAAGTACTTTGAATTTCTAAAGGAACGTATATCTGGTACTACTATATTTCAGGGCAACTACAGCTGTGCATATTCAAGACATCCATAAGCTATTGTAATCAACATAACAAAACAAAACAAAACAAAACAAAACAACTCATGAATTCAGTGAATATCAGATCAAGGATATATTTTTTAAAATGATGCTGAAGGAATTCATGCTATGACATGCTATGTCATGGAACTTAAACCCATCATTAGGTAGCTTATTCCCTCTTCCAGAGAGAGCACATAAAGCAGCAAGCCCTTTTCCTTTTAAAGTAGAACTCAATATTAAAGGAGATTTTAATGAGTTAACACAAGGAAAAAAATGTCATAAGTGTTATAATTAGTGGATAGGCAATGGATAGTGGTATGGTTGCAAAAGGTTTTTCCAGCACTGCTTTTTAATAAATATGATTATTATTTAAATTATTTAAACCCATTTACTTTGTTATCAGGTTCAGTGCCACAGTTCTGTTTAAACAGAAGATCTACTTCAGATGCTAAATGATGTTTTCAAACAAGACTTGAGGTTGTCCTACTAAATATGTGCACATATTAAAAATGAAAGACTTCAGGCATGTAATCATAGAAATGTATGCTACAAGGAACTTATAAAGCCATAGAATCACAGAATGGCTTAGGTTGAAAGGGACTTTAAAGATCATCCAATCCCAACCTCCTTGCTGTGGTCAGGGATGCCACCCACTAGATCGGTTGCCCAGGGCCTTGTCCAGCCTGGCCTTGAACATCTCCAAGAACGGGACATCCACTGCTTCTCTGGGCAACCTGTTCCAGTGCCTCACCACCCTCGGAGTGAAGAATTGCCTCCTAATATCTAAACTAAACCTCCCCTCTTTTAGTTTAAAACCATTCTCCTTGTCCTATCATTATCTGCCCAAGTAAAAAGTTGTTCTTCATCTTTTTTATAAGTGCCATTTAAGTTGCCCTAAAGCTACAATGATATCTCCCTGGAGCCTTGTCTTCTTCAGGCTGAACATCCCCAGCTCTCTCAGCCTTTCTTCATAGGGATGGTGCTCCAGCCTTCTGATCACCCTTGTGGCCCTCCTTTGGATCCATTCTAACAGCTCCATGTCCTTCTTGTGCTGGGGGCCCCACACCTGGATGCAGTACTCCAAGTGGGGCCTCACAAGGGCAGAGCAGAGGGGGACAATCACCTCCCTCCCCTGCAGGACACGCCTTTGTTGATACAGCCCAGAATACAGTTGGCCTTCTGGGCTACAAGTGTGCACTGCTGGTTCACGTCAAGATTTTCATCCACATTCATTCTGCAGGGCTGCTCTCAGTTTGTTCATCCCCTGCTCTGCAATAAGTTCTTCACCCAGTCTGTACTAGTGTTTTGGATTGCCCTGACCAGGTGCAGAACTCTGCAATTAGACTTGTTGATCTTCATTAGGTTAATGTGGGACCAACTCTCAAGTTTGTCCAGGTCCCTCCAGATGGCATCCTTTCCTTCTTTTATATCATCTGCAAATTTGCTGAGGGTGCACTCGATACCATTGCCCATGTCACTGATATAGATATTAAACAGTGCCAGTCCCTAAACAGACCCCTGAGGGGTACCACTTGTCACTGGCCTCCAACTGGACATAGAGCCATTGACCACAACTTCTGTATATTATCTAATTTAGCTTGATGTTTAAGGAGGATTATTGCCAACATTAGAATGGTCAGTCATGATTTGTCTTGGCAAGTCATAGGAATATCCAGAGACAGAAAATTCTCACTTTGTTGGACAGACTGTTCCAGTGCTACTGTACCCAATAATTATTCCTCTCTCCTATTTTACAAATTTAAACTCTCAAAACTTATATGTATATTTAATTTGTCCACTTCTACATATCATACTGCTTGGTTCAATTATTCTGGTCACTCTTCTTCCAACAGGCAGCTGTTAGATCACCCCTTTGCAGACCAAATGAGACCCTCAAGGCATTCAATATCTCTTACGTTATGTGCTTCTGATCCCGACTGTCTCACTTACTCTCTATTTCTTCACAATTTCTCTTGAATTTGGGGCAGAAAGCTGAATGCAGTATTTCAGGTATGACATCATTAACACTCGTTATAAAGAGATAAAAATTCCTGATCTTCTTGTCATGGTTTTCCCAGTGTAGCCCACTACACAGTTTGTCTTATGTTAAGATGCAACTCTTGGCTCACATTCAACCCAGCATTCACTGTAACCCCCAGGTTCTTCCCAGAGTGGCTACTGCTCAGCCAGTTGCCTCCAAGCCTGCAAAATGCGAATATCCTCCAGAACTTGTTTTATTGAATTATATAGGTTCATCCAAGGTAATACTGTAGAGGCAGGTATAAGAAACCCATACTAATGAGGAGATATATCCCTGTGTGGTACTATCATAATCAGAACAAATAGAATTCAATTGATGATGATGATGATGATGATGATGATGATGATGATGATGATGATGATGATGATGATGATGATAAAGGTGGTCATTACCACGAATATGTGCCAATATTTCCTGATACATGATTTGACTTCTATTCTTCTGTTTTAACTTTCTCTGGTTTTCTATTTTTGCTGCAAGAACCTATCTACTCTTCATATTTCCCACAGAACCAAAAGCAATTAATAAATTTCTGTGGCGATCAGAAGAGAATAAAGGCTGACTCAAATCTGACTTAACCAGGATAGGTCCAGAACACAGGTAGAACTATACCTTTTTAGAAATGGCACAGTCTTGAAATTGCATCCTAAATATATCTTTCTTTGAAAACAAAGCAAACAAACAAATAAGTCCTTAAAAGACAGTCATATCCATGTATGCAGACAGCATGACCAAAGATGCCTGTCCTTTAAGATTGTATCCTCCTCTACTCATGTTTGTGTTGTTCATGTACATGTTGTTCTAAATCTGATTCTGTGCTTTAAAGTTACTCCTACTCTTATTTTCTGAACTATAATAATAAAAAAGCTAAATTACATTTTTTGTTGTTATTTCAATGTGTTTCCCACAAGTATTTTCATGATGAGCAGTGGTTTCACATGAGTGACAGAGTTGATTGAAATGGCAACAGAGGATATAAAAAATCTCAGATATCAAAATAATTAACCTATCTGCAGCGTCAATTTGTCCATTCTTCAGAGATGATTAAGAACTAGCCAAGTTTGGGTAGTCTTTGGCTAATAACGCTGGAATGAACTAATCCCATTACAGAGAATAGGCTTGTGAAGGTAATCACATAAAAGGCAAACAAGAGGTGAAAAACAGCATGTCATGGTGTCATGGTTGGAGCTGATTTATTTATTTATTTATTTATTTATTTGAGGAGTTAGAAAGCTGATATGGAAACCTCTCTCAAGGGAAACACTCCTATGACAGTTGCAAGGCCTTTTTATAAAGATACTCATATTGCTCAAATGCTTCAGGACAACAGGAAAGGCTGCTTAATTTTTGCACAAAAATATTTTTCTCTGTGTAATTGCAATGGCAACTGTTAATAAAATAAAGCTATTCATCCCTGTCATCATAGCCCAGATTAAATGGCCCTAAAATCACTGAAACAGCATTTCAGTGATTAGGTTGATGGGTATTTACAGTCCTTAATGAAACATTATATAGTCATTTGTGCAAAGCATGAGCATATTGTGTACTGAAATTGTCACATAGCCAAGTTAAAATTATCCTGGATACAGATAGCATCTCAGCAGCATGCCATGCTATGCAAAAAGGAAAACAAAACAAAACAACAACAACAAAAAAACCTGCAAAATATCTTATAATTTACATTTATTGTCATTATCGTTTTTCATCTATAAAACTATACATAATATTTAAAAAATATTTAAAAGCAGACTTCCATATTTACATTATGATTATGTTACCTCTTAAGAAAATGTTTCACTGACAAAAAAAAAATCTATGACTGTTATAAATCAACACAGCACTATTTACTTCAGTACCTCTTTATGCCAGGTGAGGATCACACCATTGGAACTAGTAGCTGTCCTACACAAAGCCTTGAACCACTGCTCTTCTGTGTGATGTTCTTGGGCCAGTCTTGAATGATACTCAGGGCCTTCACCTGTGGAGTTATCAGCACATGGTCAGAACCAGTGTTTTCATGCCAAATTTCATATGTACAGTCTGAAGTCAGTTGCCTTTTAAATGGTATTTATGCTTAGTCTCCATGCCTTTGCAAAAGCTGCTGTCTCCTGTTGGGAAAGAGTACAGGTCACTAGACTGTGCGTACTTATATGTAGTTACATAGTCAGTAAATAGAGGTAAAGGCAGTGTTAGGAATCTAAAATGATTATCAGAATACTGTAACTGATTGTCTTCACTATGGTAAACCACTGCAATACCCTGATTTTCTGCATTCAGAGGTAGCAAGAACCTGCCAGTGCTGACTAATCATGTGAGTTTATCACTGTGACCCTTGGCTTTCCAGTTTTCCAGATAGTGTGTTTTTTACTTTCTAGTTGCTGTATGATTATTGCAAGGTTTGTAATTTCTTTGAGGCATGACTAAAACTGTGTTTTCTCTACCATCTGGACTGCTCCTACTGTTTTTTGCTGAATGCATAATTGTACCTTTTTCTACAGTGACTGAACTGTGTGGCCTATGGATTACCAAAACATAGCTTTGGGGAGGATGGAGATCTGTCTGTTCCATTTTTCATTTTATTTTTATAAATAGCAGAATGTTGGGATTGTTTGTTTTATTTTCCCATAGGTTTGGTTTACTAATTTCTTTTCATCTGCAGTGCAGTAACTCTGATTGTTTTAGTCCTGTCATAAAACATCCCAGTCTTGATGTTAGTTGTTGGAATTCAAAAGCAGGATTCAGATTCAGGTAAAGCTGCCCAAACATATGTGTCAACCTTTGAACTAGGTGTCTAAGCAATTGTAATCAGAGGAGTCACAGCTGTCAGTGAAACCTAGGTAACATACCAGCTCACCTAAGCTGTTTGATATATGGAGGTGAATCCCTCCCCAGCTGTCTGCAGTAGCTGAAGTGTGGTACACATTTTCCTGTGTCCAAACTACAGAGCTTGGACATTGCCACTTGCCTCTTGACCTTAACTCTTGAACTCAAACTATGGGGACTTACACGTTCAGTGCCCTAATTCTGTGTTTAATAGCTAAGATGTAATCATGCTACCTACAGCTGAGCAGAAGACAACCAGATGACAGCAGATTTCTCTCCCTTTGAATTCTGTACAAATTGCCCAGCATAGTGAGGCCATTACCATTTAGGCTTTCAAATATTAACTCACTTTGAGTCTTTACATGTATGAATGCTGGTTGTAAAACTAATATATAAAAAGGTTTATTATTTTTTGACTGTTTTGCCAATGCCTTTCATCCCTGGCATAAAAAGTGCTTTTGCTGAAAGCTTTTGACATATTACCACTGTTAAATGCTTGTCTAAAATGATTCTGGTCATGTCTCCAGTTGGTTTGTCTATCACAGATAGTCTAAGAAATAGAGCCATCATAAAGTATTAACTGAGAATAGAAATACCAAGGAAACATCTTTTGAAATCTTTTGGATAGCTTGAACCAAAACCAGCAGATATATAGCTATATAAATTAAATGCCATTATTCTTTAGGTCAGAAAATACTATCAGCAAATTTTAAAATCCATCTGAACTAACTGAATATATATAACTGGAAAATCTGAAATGAATTCTTAGCTATGGTAAATCAATTTTGTTGTATTGAGTTTAGTGGTCCACTCTTTACAGTTGCTGAGATCTAGCCAGGAGGTAAGACTGAAGCAGTGAACTGAGGTTATTTGGTGGCTATAGTCAAAGGGGTTTACAGATCAAACAGCTTGCATATGAGATGCAGAGTTTGCAATAAGCTAATTCCTACATTGACTACTACAGGTTAATGAAGCCAGCTTTACTTCAGAAAAACAAACAAACAAACAAACAAAAAAAACAATGTTTATCACTGTTTTTTCACTGCTTCCTGAAGTTATTTTGCAAGCAACTTCAAAACACAAACAAACAACAACAAAAAAACTACACACACACAAAACCACCACTCCCCCAAAACAAACAAACAAACAAACAAACAAACAAATGATCAAAAACCTATCTCATCTGTGGGAATGGAAATGTTGTTTTTGCAGAGTTACATTGTTTAGAAGGAGGGAATGTGGTACTGAGATATGCTTACAGTGATAAGAAAGTTTAGCAGGCGACCTTGTAAAATGCAGACAATCAGACTCCTTAGGACAATTAGGTGAAAATCATGGTGTCAAGTCAAGTCAGATAAGTGAAGAAACATTACCACTTCAAGCAGTAAAAATGTCGAAAGAAATTTGAAATTTAACAGGCCGGCGACTGAAGGCCATGCATTGTTTGTGAAGCATCAGATAGATTGTGAATCTGGATTACCCACTCAGTGGGGAAACAGGGGAGGGTCCTGCCATCAAAAGGTATATAAACTGTGTTTTGGAACTAGTAGATGCGCTCTCTCCTGCTTGTGGGGCGCCCGCCATTGCAATCGCGAATAAATTACTACTTCACTGAGATCCTCGCCTGAGCCTAAGTTATTGGCTACGGAGTGTTTCTCACATCATCTACATGTGGTAAGCTGCCTATCTGAGATTTCATAAAGTATTCTAAAAAACTTTGCCAGACCTTTAGTGTTGTATACCAGTAGCATACCAGTGCAAATTAAACCCACTGCTCTTCTAGACTGAGTGCTTAAGTGCAGCACGTTAAGACTTGAACTGCTTGTTTAATGGGCTGTGAGATCTTTCCCATTTTCTCTTCACAGAAAAAAGAAAAAAAAAAAAGGAATTAAAGAGAGAAAGAGAGAAAGGTTGAGAGAGAGAGAAAGAAAAAGAAGGAAGGAAGGAAGGAAGGAAGGAAGGAAGGAAGGAAGGAAGGAAGGAATGAAGGAAGGAAGGAAGGAAGGAAGGAAGAGAAAGGAAGGAAGGAAGGAAGGAAGGAAGGAAGGAAGGAAGGAAGGAAGGAAGGAAGGAAGGAAGGAAGGAAGGAAGGAGGGAAGGAAGGAAGGAGGGAAGGAAGGAAGGAGGGAAGGAAGGAAGGAAGGAAGGAAGGAAGGAAGGAAGGAAGGAAGGAAGGAAGGAAGGAAGGAAGGAAGGAAGGAAGGAAGGAAGGAAGAAGAGCTCATCCTAGTTAACTTTCTGGCAACATTGAAAATTAGGGAATTGTTAGTACAATAGTTTCTCCTTAGGAATATGCAAAGGTGGAACATGCCAACAGTTCAGTCGAAGATGTGCCACAGGAATAAAATGGCTTATTCTCATTAAGAAATAATGCTTTGGCATCATTTCTCGTCTTGTGGGCTTAATAGAAGGCAAACAGAATTTCTGGGAACTGAAGTGTAACTTCCGTACAAGCCAGGACAATCAGCAATGCTTCCTGCTGATTTTGAAGAAAGGCTGCAGGAGAGGGAAAAATAAAAATCAAGGGCAAGGTTCACAAGGAGAACCATCAAGACTACCCAGCATAGCCACAATGGGGTTGTTAAACCTGGTGTTGTAGGATTTATGCAATAAAGTGAAATATCTGAGAGAAATACATGCTTAGGAAGGTTGAAACTGTCCTTTTACCACTGGTCAATGTGCCAGTGAAGATTCAGAACATGTCTCAGTTTTTGTTTAATGTTTGCTTTGCCCATGGGTACTTTTTTGTACAAACGTAAGGCAGTATGGACAATATGCACAGCTTACATGAATGAGTAGATTATTATACTTTTAAGTTTTATACTCTCCCAACACATTTTGCACTTTTCTTTTCTCTGCTATAGCTTCAGCTTCCACTCTGAACTTTGCTAAAAGGCATTTATCAGTTTAGCAATACAGTCCATAAGGGTTCATTCTTTATTTAAACTGAAAGAACATTGCCAATTTTTTTTGTGCAACCATGTTCTGCCAATGTCCTATATAATGGTATGGTTTTATTATGGACTTCTCTGTCACTTGCTTTTCCCATTATCCATATGTTGTCTGCTAATGGCAGAAACAGAACCAACGCTAAGACTGAAGAACATATTCAGCTCCCAGTTCAGAGTGGTTTTGTTTGTTTGTTTGTTTGTTTGTTGTTGTTGTTGTTTTTTACATACAGTGTTATTAGACACAGAGTTATACAGACAGAATTGCAGACTGAGAATGAATGGAAGTGAGAAGAGAGTGTTAAATCCCTGTTTGTACCCTGGGAGCATATAGTAATTCAAAGTGTTCTCATACCATCATAATGTTAATTTCCCCCCCAGTGCTTTCTGGCATCTGTCTCTATTCCCCCATGCAAAGGAGCTTTACAGAATAATTTGTCTCATTAGAATTTTCCTTCCTGAAATATGAAAGAAAAACCAATGTTATACATAGTATCTGACAAATTTATTGCTGTGTATAAATAAACTGATAGACAGGAATAAGATTATTTCATATAGTTAAGCATACTAACATGTATTGATTCCAAAATTTATCTCAGAATTTAAGAAATCCGAGGACAGAAGTTTTCTGAAGGACTTCAATTCAGCCTTCTTGTATATAACTGTAATGATTCACACTTGCAGGAAGCTGGAGGAATTGTCAGGAACAGGACCCCTTGAAAAATGTGATGCTTTAAGGATTGAAGGATGAGGGACGTCTTACAGGTTGGATATTACTGTTTTTTTAACTTATTGAAATAAAACTGACCAGTGAAAGGAGACTCTTAAATGTGAAGGGAAACTATTGAAGCTGTTTCAGGTAGAAATTGCATCCCAAAAGAAGAAACAGAAATGTCAAGCTTTTTTCTGTAATTTTTATCTTGTACAGCAGACAACTACTGAAAATGCCAAATAAATTACTATAATAGGGGGATATATAATCCCACATACTCTTGATCTGTACTGGATCCACATAATCTATCACAATTTGCCAATATGTAAAACATTACATGGTATTGCTCAGTGTGACTTCATGATCTGCAACAGATGCTAGACAACGACTGGTGCCAGTTTTCTCTGTGTCCTTTGGCATGACATCTAATGGGCTGCTAAGAAGGACTATCATCTCTATACAGTTGTTTTTTTTTGTTGTTTGTTTGTTTTGTTTGTTTGTTTGTTTCTTTGTTTGTTTAATGAGTAGTCTGTTATGTTTTAGAAGTTCCTGGTATTATACTCTTTGCATGTAAGTTATAATTATTCTATGAATAAATAACATTTTGAAACATTAACTGAAAGAATGTGCGTGTGTGCATGCTTTTTGAAAAGTAAGAGCATTCAATAATTTCCTTTCTGTCTTCAGATATCACGTAAAGGACAATAAAAAAAAAAATGAAAGTATGAAAAATAGGGAGGAAGGAGGGTGCAATAAATCTTTACAATATCTACTTTGCAATTTAAAAATAGTTAAGATATCTAATATTTCTGATAAATCTGACAAATCTGGTTAGACAGAATTGGTTTTAAATTATGTTACCTTTTATTTGTTGTAATTCTTGAAGTTGCCTTATATCAGAAAGAACAATAAAGAACCTTAGATGTGTTTGATATAATCAGAGCAGAGTTATTTAAAGGTCTCAGTAGACTGCTACCTTATCTATATAGAATTGTATTTTGCAATCGCAGAAGAGCAAAAGTCTGCCAGGTACTTAAAAAAAACTAGAGATGAAGAACTATACTTCACTTAAGGCAAGCGTAAGCTAAAAATGGCTAAACATAGGCACTTGGGAAATGTGTCAGTCCTGACGTCTCAAAAATAGAAATAATTATGTAAATCTTGGCTCTAAATCAGAAAGCACATGAGTTTCGATTGTTAAGTATGGTCACATATTTCAGTAAATTAATTCAATCTCCTGTCAGAGATTAGAGATCCCATATGAAAGTGCTAAAAAAATGGATTGCTGAAAGGTAATTTGGGTCAGATCAACTTAGCCTGCTTAATAGTGGGAAAGTGCTGTGCAGAACACTCAGTTCCAATGGTCAGTTAATTACCACCTCTTGGAGAGCATCAAGAGCTGTGAGGGGTGTCTACTCTCCCAGACCTACTCATAGTGAACAAAATACGCACCTTTAAACCAATTCAGGTTGTGCAAGAAAAGAGACTGAACAAAAGGGAAAAAAGAAATGGAAAGACTGGGATACACATGTCCATTCTTTTCTGATAATGATGCAAATTGATTTCATGGTTATGGACTATGGCTTACTTGTAAGACTTCCAGTAGTTCCTGCCATGGAAAATCAGAAATTTAAATCTGAGACAATTAGAAGTGAAAGAAATATAATCTTGTCTTCTATGTATGACTTGATCAGTACTACTGCTTCTTAGCAACATTGGGACCTGACATCTGTAGCAGCAATCAAATAATCACATGAAGAAAAGGTGAGTGGAGACAACATCTGTGGCATTTTTTATGCGTGGCATTTCTAAACTGGATTCCACCTATCAGGTGTCTGAAATAAAGCCTTAACTATGTTCTTCAGAAGGGATCTTTCACTGGGATAATTCCAGTTTCTGAATAGCTACTGAAGCACCGTGTCCAGTTTTGGGCTGGAGCAAGTCCAGTGGAAGCCAAGATAATCATGAGGCAGAGAACATGATGTACAAGGACAGGCAGAACAAAAAGGGGCTGTTTGGTCCTTAAAAGGAAAAGGTCAGAGAAGACCTTATTGCTGCCTACATGTACCTGATCAAAGAATGTAGAAAGGATGGGCACAGACTGTTGTCAAAGGTGCATGGCTTTAAGATGAGGGGCAAAGACACAAACTGGAACATGGGAAATTCTGAGTTCTAAGGAGATTTTTATCTACCATGAGGGTGGCTAAGCACTGGAGAAGGTTGCCTGGAAATGTAGAATCTCCTTCTTAGGAGGTGTTCCAGACTTGTCTAGATGTGATCTTGAGCAACCTGGTCAGATTAAATCTGCTTTGAGCAGAGGGTTACATTAGATGACATCTAGAGATCCCTCTGACTCAAATTATTTATGGCTTTGTGCTTCTGTGCCACACTAGAAATGTATTAATGTTACAGTTAAAATCATGTTGTGTGGCCTGTGGATACTTACACAGTGAACGAAATGCTTTGTAAATCTGTTCTCAGGTTCTATACCAATGCTGGCTGCCATTAAGAGATAGAGAAATGTTTCACAGCTGGCAATTTTGACACCCCAGAACAGTGGGTTAAAGTTATAATGAGTTACACAGACTGAAGGTACTCTAAAGTATATCTACATAGAATCAAATAGAAGTTAAGACATTTCAAATTTGAATGAGCAGGGCAACAGCGATTTATACCATAACTTGGTTATGGCCAGTGTTAAGCTAGAAGGGCACATGCCTAAGCACTGTTGTCTATACTATTTTTACTTCTGCCCTGATTTTACTTTGGTCCAGCTGTTTGTCTCCTACACAATTGGCAGGATGATATGAGAATTAACATAGGCCACTGCTTGTTCCCAATAGACAGTTTGGCCATGGCCAATCTGTTTTTGGAAGTATGAGTTTATGAGAGCTTCATTTTCTGTCATATATATGACTGATATTTGAAATACTTATCCAACTAGCAGGATATTACGTACCTGGGGGAAAGGTGCTGTCTTGCTGTTATGAAAAACTTGGGAAGTTCTTTGGCTGTATGGAAGGAGAATTTTAAAACCTTGTATAGTTTTGTTGGATAGATCAGTTTGAAAACCTCTTGGGCATTGAAAATGCATCCTTTGCTGTCACAGTTTGGGTCCTGTCTCCTGCTATGAAGCTATTGGCCTTCAAAGTGAATCTGATTGGCAGGTTATTCCCAAGAAATGTAATAAAGCTTCTCCTTCTAATGTGTTTTCTGAGGACAGTGAAGATCGGGGAGTTTTCATTTCTAAATGTTTCATAGCAGTTTCCAGCTCCTACGAAACAGATGAGATGGAAATATCCTTCACAGGTGTATTGGGTTTACATGGAAAGGTTTTGATGGTGTGAGAGGGTGGCTTCTTTGATAAGAGCCCAGCAGCTGCTCCATGTCAGTTCAGAGCCAGCTGTGTCTTGCTCCAAAAGGGAAGCACCACAGGCCAGAGCTGAGCTATGAGCAACGTTGGTTGCACTTCTATGAAGACATACCAAAGAGAGGGAAAAAGCTGCTGTGAAAGAGCAGCTAGGAGAAGAGTGAGAAAATGTGAGAACAAGCCCTGTAGACAACAATGTGCATGCAGAAGGAGGGCAGGAGGTGCTCCAGGCATGCAGCACAAGTTCCCATGAGGCCTGTGGAGAGGCCCCTCATGGAGCAGGCTGTCCCCCCTCAGCCCATGGGTCCCACATGGAGCAGATCTCCACACTGCAGCTCGTGGAGGAGCCCCCAGTTGAGCAGGTGGATGTGGCCTGGAGGAGGCTGTGGCCCATGGAGAGCCCCCGCAGGAGCAGGCCTCAGGACAGAGCTGCAGCCCATGGAGAAGAGCCCATGCAGGAGCAGGGGGCCTGGAGGGAGCTGCGGCCCATGGGGGACCCATGCTGGAGCAGTCTGTTCCTGAAAGACTGCATCCTGTGGAAGGGACCTCATGGTAGAACAGGGACAGATTGGTGGGAAGGTGTGTTTAGTTTGTTTTTAGTTCTCATTGTTCTAGCCTGTTAATTGGTAATAAATTAATCTTCTCCAAGCTAAGACTGTTTTTCTCACAACAGCAATAGCTGAATGATGTCTCTCTCCTTACCTCAACCCATGAACTTTTTACCTTAATTTCCACCCCCCCCCCCCCCCGATTCCTGTTTTAACACTGTATCACAAGACCAAGCTCCTACATTCAAACAGCAGTGCAAGCCATATTTAACATATATATCATGATATATTCTTCTACCAGTATAAAACAAACAAACAGCTGTAAATACATTGATCTTGCAAGTATGACATAGATGCAGCAGGATATCTTTTAGGAGAGGAGCATTTAATCATGGGTTTGTCTCTGTATTGCTTCCAGACAAATAGTATTAGTTTAATTTTCACAGACCTAATAAGTTGTCATGATGAAGCTACTAAGGTTATATCACTCAGGGCTGCCTCAGGAAGAAGAGATGAAGTAGCAAACTGGCTCTACGCTATTAAACAGTCACTAGCAAATACCTGCTGCTCTAATGTGCCTGAATAACACAGGTAAACAAAAACCTCTTGAAAAGCATTATAAAAACAGTTCATGGAGCCACTTATCACAGCTAAACTGATTAAAAGAATAAATTTAACATAAATGGAAAGGATATGGGTGAATTTCTTCTTCTTCATCACCATTTTTTTTTCTTCTTTTTCTTTTTTTCTTTTTTTTTTTCTTTTTTCTTTTAATTTTCAAATGGTTAATTAAACTGCAAGATTTAAACACAGTTATGCAAGATTCCATAATAAACTGCAAGAAGCCAGTATCTCTCAATTCTGTGATGCAAATATTCTAATACGTATAAAGCTGTAAAAAAATCATACTTTGTAGAAAGCTTCTTTCTGATGAAAAACAGAAAATGTTTAAAAAAATGTTGGAGAAGGTATTTCTTTTGCTTTGCTTACAAGCAGAACCAATTCATGGTCATTGCTCAATTAATGAAAAACATATAAAGCCTTCTGGAGTCTGGAAACAAAACACAGCATGAACATATCACTCAAATGTATCCGTTCCTAAAATGTGGAAATTCACATATATATATATATATATGAAGCTACTAAGCTAATATATATATATATATATATATATATATATATATATATATAAATGCCCTATTTGTGCTTATTTTGCTTGCCTCTCACAGGTTACATCTGTCAAGCTTTTTAAGTACCAGCCCCAGACAAACTAAATTGGCCCTCCTGTTGATACAGATTAAAGGTAGAGCAGTATGAATTGCTTTGCCATAATCCTACTATATGCAGAAACAGAAGCTCAGAGCAGAGTAGTCTCAGAGCAGAGTAGTTTATGTTTTCAGACTTGATCAGAAAATGTAACCTGAAAATTGCTCCTGCATTATTAAACTCCTAGGACTCTTTTACTCTTTTTTTGGGGGGAAACATGGGAAATTACACATGGAATCCATTAAAATATTAATTTTTGTTTAATTGTTAGTAACAATTATTCACTAATTTATTAATTTATCACTACATAGGAAAACAAGGTAACTGAAGTGTATCTGAAGAACCTCAAGCTCTGCTTTTCTCTTGCTGACAGAGGAGTGCCCAGGAACAGTGAAGAAGGCTATCTTGTGAATATAAGGAATGAAAAAGAGGCAAAACTTCTGCATGATACTGATAATTTTTCTTATATTTTCAATCATTTTTGTTTTCTTCAGTTTACTTTCTTTACTGGCACTCTTTTACATGACAATATTTAGGGGTAGAGCTTTATGTGAAGGTATTGAAAGAAAGCATAGACCATAAATTAGATCAAGAAGTAAGTTTTATAGAGGTGGAGGTGTATGGCAAGACAACTTACACTTTGAAGCAAAGGGTGAGAAGGAGATTGAAGGCAGCGTAAGAGAAAGAAAAAATCCAAATAGAAGAAAAGCATTTTAGACTAAACTATTGGGGAGGACAAAAAAAAAAAAAAGTCTAAAATGGAAAAAGAGGCATAAATAGTGATGTTTTTGAGAAATGTTTGTTCATGACAAGGAAATGGCAGTTTGGTGTCAAATTAGTGTTATCTATCCCTTCATGAAAATCAGGTGAGAGAATTCCTCTTTTTTTTTTTTTTTTTTTTTTTTTTTTTTTTTTTTCTTTTTCCTCTTTTGCCCAAAGCACGTTTTTGCCATTTCGCACTCACTGAATGTTTTTCCTAATATTATTGCTCCAGTGAAGTGAGATTAGTGGAACTTTCCATTGCCATAATTTCAGAGGAGTCTGTTCTGTATAATACACAATGCAAACTTTATTTGGTGAATCCATGCTGTCTTTCTGTGTCTGTGATGGGGAGAGGAGATAGCATCCCTTATACCAGCATGTTATTCCTTGTAGTTTTCAGTCACCACTACTCTCCGGGCACTTGCCCCAAGTTCAGGATTGCTGTTCAGGGGCAAAAAGGTCCAAAGCTATGAAAAAAATATTCCTTTTTAACTTGGTTCTGTTCAAGACTGCTATTGTATGTGATAGGCCTCCTTTGAGGAATAACCTTTGTGGCCCAATCTGCCTTTTCTTATTTTTCTCTCCTTAATTTTTAGTTTATAAGAATTCAGCTATTTGTAAATACATTTATTCAAGCTGATTTTTACCCTGTTATCTTTAGCATAATGAGGGAAGCTGAAGAAAATGGATGCTGTGAATTCTATATTGCCATGGGGGAGCCCTTAAATTCTAACAAAGCATGGGAGAATGTCAGCATCAAGTCTAATGTACTCCTAGTACAGCATACTTACATGTAGCTTCAGGCCTGGCACCTGCTCTGTTGACTCACCAAGCTTGCCTCCTGGGAAAATTATTTGTATTTTTCTGATTTGTTTTCCAGTCTTTTTTTGCCTTGAAAGAAAAAAAAAAAAAAGTTTGTTTTATCCAACTTAATGTCTACAGAATTCCAGAAGGAACTGCGTATCCAACAGTTTTATAATCTAAAGATCTAAAGAACAGTTGTAGAAGGAGTTGACTGAAAACCTTTTTCAAATATACTAAATGTCTGAATTTCGTAATAATTAGGAATGTATTTCAAATGTTAATTACGTAAATAATAGCACATTAAGAACAGCTCATTCTTGTCCTTGTTACCTCTTTCTAAATTAAAGTTCAAGTGTTTATGTCCATTCTTTCTCACAAATCTCTTTGTCTAACTTACCATTTTCCTTTTTCAAATCTAGGTAGTTTTTTGCTCACAGGCCATTTTCATGATAAGACAAATGCAGCTGAACAGCAAATTCCAAGAGAGATCTCATCATTATTTTCTGTACCAGGAAAACAATAGATTTCATATTATTTTGCATCCTGTTCTTATTCTATTTCTTAGTTCCCTCTAAGTTTTTACAGTTCATCTGTAATTCAGCAAAAATGCTTTCAAATGATTTTATCCAAAGAGCATTGCTGTGCATTTCTCGGTAGTGAATTTATCTGCCATTATGTTACATTATATCTGCCCATGCAGGATTCCTCTAAACGCCTCACAGACTTTTCTAGATTTTAGTGATATTAAATATATTGTGTTATTTATGTATTTTACTTGTGATCTGCCTCAGCACTTTAATTAATAGCTAGCCAAAAAGTAGTAATGAATAACACAGTTAATGTGTGGGTTCTTAAATTTCATGCAGACTGGAATTTATGCCACTCTTTTTAGCTTTATGTGAATATTTAGAATTAATAGAATAAAATACGTAAAGCAAGCCTTTTTTGTGTATGTGTGTACACATTCAAAAAAATGAACAGACTCCATTTCCTTAAAACAATAAGAAAGCGTAGTAAAAACAATTTACCACAATGGTAGTCTACAAAAAAAATCCTTCATTAAGAAAAACTATTTTTCTAAAAGAGAAGATTAGAAAGATTTGGTATCTTTTTGCAGTTGAAGATCGTATGATAATAAACAAAAAGAATTAGAGTCCTGACTGAGTAAGTGGTTATGGATCTACTGGAGAAGCTATATTGATGTATGTTGGGAATAAGATACGTTGCAAAGGCTTATACTCATTTGAACAGAGGCTGAATGACAATTTTGAAAAAGACAGAATTTATGTAAATTCCTGAAGCCCAGAAATTCAGATTCTTCTTCTTTTCTCTCTCCCTCTCTCCCTCCCCCGTCCCCCCGTCTTTTTTTATTTATTTTTTTAATAGGAATTAAAGGGGCTGTTGTTATACTGTGGTTCAAATTTGCCCATCACCTAGGGCTATGTGGAATGCTAGATAATAGGAGGTTATTAAATGCATGGTTGCAGCTATATAAGTGGTTGCATCTCATTAAAAATTGTTTAAAGAATTTTTGAGGATTTGGAGATTCTTAAGAATGAAGGATAGTCATTTATTATGCTGCAGTTTCTGTGAGTGTTACTTTCAAGTTTTGCATATGAAAATAAAAAATATAAATTTTGTTTTCTACTTATATTAAAGTTGATTAGGAATTTATTTATTTTCATGGAAAGCACGGATTTATTGAAATGTAAACTTTTGGTACTGATAGATCAGTTTAAGGGATTTATTTATTTATTTATTTTAATGGAAAAGCTGAATCATGATTTAAAAAAAAAAAAAAAATCAAACAAAAAAAACCTATAAAGCCCTGAACCTAGGGATAAATAAATAACCTTATTCATCAGTACATACTGCCAACTGTCTGGCTGAGAAATCCTGGTGAACATCAAATTGAATGCAAGACAGAAATTTGCTCTCACGGCAAAGAAGGCTCACAGCCTACTGGGATGAATGCTGAATGCTGCCACTGAGGGAGGTAATCCTTCCCTTCTGTTCAGCACTGGTGAGACATATCTGGAATGCTGGGCTCAGTGCTGGGCTCCCCAAAGCAGGATAGACATGGACATACTGGAGAGACTCCAGAAAAGGGACATAACAATGATGAAGTGACAAGCAAATCTCACACATGAGGAAAGTCTGAGAGAGCAGGGACTGATCAGAGTAAAGAAGAGATGGATCTGGGGATATCTTTCCAGTGCAATTAGGATAAATATCTGATGAAAGGTAATGAGGAATACAGAACCACACTCTTAGGGTGTCCAGTGGCAGAAGAAGCAGTAATGGACAAACACTGAAACAAATGAAATTACAACTAAATGCAAGATAAAAACTCTTTTACTATATGGGTAACTGAGCACTGGAACAGGTTGCCCAGATTGGTTTGAAGTTTCCGTTCTTGGAGTATTCAAACCCAAATGGATATGGCCCTGAGTAACCTGCTGTAGCTGGCCCTAGTTGGAGTGGGAGGTTGGGCTAGGTGATCTCCAGAGGTCCCTTCCAGCCTCACCTATCCTGTGATTCTGTGAATTCAGCTGCTAGTCCAAAGTGACTTCTCAACATGAATCTAACATTATTTTTTGACAGAAAATTGAGGTTAGAGTAAAAACATTTTAATTAATCACAAATTTATTATTAGATTTTCAATTTATATTGTATCTTTTAATAAGATTTTATCTTGCAACTTTGACTTGCCTAGAAACTTTTCCAAAATCTCAAAATCTACCATAAAACCTGAAGGTTATCTTTGATACACTTCTCTTTTTCTCATTCTAAATTATAACTGAAGTAATTTTTAATAGTTTGTGACTTTCATTGACATTCTTTTCCCTCTTTGCCTCCAGCATGTTTTCCAGGTCCTTTAAATCTGACAGGGACAACCAGCCCCAGTCCTATAGGGGGAATTATACAAGTACCAGCTTCTGGCTGAATTATTTTTTAAAAAAGTAAACTGGGTTGAAAAGTTGAAAATAATATTATATGCAGCTCTCTTTCTAAACTTTATTCTAATAGTTTGCTCTTATTTACAAGCATGTTCATCATATAGACTTCAGCTGTTACTTTAAACATACTACAAGACAATTATTTTAATACTTTCTTAGAAAAAAATATCAAACATTTTTAAACTCAAACTAAAGGTCAAATATTTAGACATTTGATGAGAAATAATTCTTCTGAATCAGCAAATCATCTGTGAAAAGGAGAGAAACTCAAATGTATTGGGTTTACTCGGCAAGGTTTTGGTAGCAGGGGGGCATCAGGAGTGGCTTCTGTGAGAAGAATCCAGTAGCTGCCCCAGGTTTGATAAAGGCCAATTCCAGAAGACTCCAAAGGTACCTGCTGCTGCCCAGAACAGAGCCAATGAGTGGTGTTGTTTGTGCCTCTGTGAGAGCTGATTTAAGAAACAGGGAGGAACACTTTTAAAACACTTGTTTAAGAACACTTGGAAGGATGAGATGGAAGAGGGTAGATGGGGGGAAGGTGTTTTTAGTTTGTTTTCTTTATTTCTCACTGCTTTAGCTTGTTAGTAATAGGTAATAAAATTTATTAATCTGCCTTTTTTGAATCTTTTGCCCATGATGATAATTTTTAGTGATCTCCCTGTCCTTATCTCAACCCTTGAGCACTTTGCATCATATTTTCTCCCCCTTTCTCTCTGAGGAAGGGGAGTGAGTTAGAGGTTGTTCTGGAGTTCAGCTGCCCACCTGAGTAAAACCACAGCTCCTAATAAACTTAGGAAGTTATCTTGCTGGCCATTGAGCTCCAACCGTAAAACATAGTGTATTGTAATTCTGGAATGGAACTGTGAGTACACATCCAGGATCACTGTCAAAGGAACCTGTTCTTGTATCACTCAGCTTTGACCAAACACAGACACAATGATGTTCAAGGGAGTGTCAGCATAATTAAAAATAAGATATTGGTCATTTAGAGGGAAGTAATGCAAGGGAAACATTTTGCAATGAGGCTGGAACTGTTTGCTTTTATGACCTAGAAGTTAAGAGCTATTGAAAGGTACAAATTGAAAAGCAGCTCTTGTGGAAGCTACAAACTACAGAGCAGAGTTTTTATGTATATTTTGGAAGTGGTCTGGGCCTCTGAATGTAAGATTCATGTGAGTGTGCTTTCACATTACTTCTCTATGTTAAGTAGAAAAGAATATTCTGGAAATAGGGGTACCATGGGCATACTACTTTCATAAAGAACAGTAGGGGGAAAACTGATCCCTGGGCTAATGTCTTGATTTTGACTCCACGGTGCATGCAGCTAGGGCCAGTCTGGAGCGGACTGTGACTGTGTTGGACTTTCTCCAGGCCTCCTCTGTGAGTCCTGTAGTCCACTGTTTTTCCTGTCCTTTTACAGGGGTGAAAGTGATGGCAACAACCCTGTTGCAAAACACCCACAAGCATTTCTTGTGAGGTGACACTAACAGGATGTCTTCTATGCCTGGGAATGACAGTGCCTGCTAGGGCTTGGAAGGAGTCCTAATGCTGTGCCAGCACTATGCAGCAATAGACGCAACACTGGAGTGATATCAGTGCTGTTCCAGCTACGAGTGCAGAGTACAGCACTGTGCGGGCTGCTGCAGGGAAAAGGTGACTCCAGCTCAGACAGACCCAACACAGTAGATACAAGTGACAGGGAACATTCATGTTTTCTTAAGAAGGGGAAACACCATGCCCTTCTTTTGTTACACTGAGGGATTTTTCTAGTGAGGTGCTGCTGGGTGCTTCTGGATGGTGCTGATACTTGAACATAAAATGTGGCCTAAATGTGACAAACCAGTATGGGTTAATCAAACTCTTCCCAAACACTGTCTTGCCAGTGGGCTGCATTTTGCCCTCTTATTTAGGCTCAGCATTATTATAATTGATTGTAATGATTTCACTCAAAATGTGGAATCAAACTTAGTATAAGAAAAGGTGTCACAGTAATACTCACTAGCAGACTTGGACATAGTGATACAAGAAGTCCTCCCTTTACTACCAAGCAGGAAAGAAAAGTGATTTTACTTTATATAGAAAGAAGAATAATAAGTGAAAAGATTAAATACAGTTCACAAATGCTTTATTGAAATCAATGGCCTGGAGTTTAAAAGTTACTTACCTGGATTCACTGACTTCAGATTTCTTTTATATCACTGATTTTTCAGAGCAGACATATTTTGGGAACAACTAACAGAAAAAAAAAAAAAAAGAAAAAAAAAAAACAACTATTTCCCAGTGATATAATGCAGTCACGGATGAGTCTGAGCTGAAAGGCAGTCAGTTGCAGAAGGCAGAGAGCTTTGTGTAGAGGCTATTGGGACCATTTGTGTGAACTCTGTGTGTTCAGCTGTCCTGAGGAAGGTGAAGGGTCACCCCAGTCCATGGTCAGGTCAGGAGAGGAGGCAGAACTAGCACTGATGATGGTTGTGAGTCAGCTTTGGTTATAACCACATTACAACTGTACTGTTTTCTATGGTACATGGGCTTTTTGTGATATTATCCAAACATTGGAGAAAAGAAAAACATGTTTTACAAATGCAGCAACAAAAGCGCAAAGAAGGGAATGTTTCTTCTTTCACTAACATGAAGTAACAGTGATTTACACCTCTTAGAACAGGATCATCACAGACCAAACCAGGCTTCATGGTACTTCCCATGGTGTAACCAGGTTTTTTTTCCCACCTCTGAAGTAAATTGCATCCTGCCAAGCTTAATGCCATTGTCTGGACACAGAACACACAGTAAGCAGTTACTCAGCAATGAAACACTCCCTACCTAACTTTATGATGGCACCTGAATAACAAAAAGATGGCAGTGAAAAGAAAAAAAAAAAAAGAAAAAAGAAAACAAACAAACAAACAACAATTTCATGCACTCTAGTTATTGCTGCTTGTAAATTCCTGCTGTGGGTAACATCTCTGAAGCACAGTCCCTTCTCTCCTTGCATTTTAGAGAGTTAATCTTGTGTTACTCAGAACAGGTGAGAAAATATGGGAGAAGGTGAAAATCCCATCCCTAATTAAACAGAGAATTTCAAAAATAGACATAGTTGCAATTATGTTCACTGAGACATTCACAGAGAAGCTGCACTAACAGTAATAGACTCACCTTAAACTGCACATACAGTTACCATTAATGTACATGTTTCCAATGCTCCAGAGCACGAGACAGGGATTAACCTAATTGGTGATAAGAGAAATTGTAGAAGTCTCCATAGTTTGTATGTAAGTCTCGGGAGTTTTAGTGAACCAGCTGGTTAAAATTAGATAAAATGTGGATTTTCATAGAGGATAAACTACACTTTGGGGAATATGGTGGATTATAATTGAAGCTAAAAGTCCCTGTTTTACACAGGTACCATTAGCATAATTATTCTCCCATGTACAAGAAACCCAAATGGTGTTCTTTAGCAGCATCCTGTAATGCACAAATGATGTATCCTCTGTTATAATTTGTTAATATCAAGAATCTGTGTTTCTGTGGGATGACAATGCATGAAAATCCAGGTAATAATGATATTGCATCCTACTTTCTATCCTGCCTAAAAAATAAAAAATAAAAGTGGAAATCACTAACTGTGTCTTTGTGACCTGCTGACATATGCAGAGATATGCTGTATCTGGTTCTTTTTTCTTTCGCTATGCTTTTACAGCTTACCCAGTTTACCCTTTGCACATCTGACGCTGCTGAGGGAACAAAGACATTGGAGCAAGATGTGGAAGCACAACTGGTGGACTGTGTAAGCATGGTTCAAACCCAAATTAAGCAGAGAACAAATAAGTGATAATGAACTATAGAGTAGCAAGAATATAAACCTTTGGAAACAATTTCTCTTTTAGAAGACATTTGAGATCACAGAATAGTCCCCAATAGCTCTCTTCTACTTCACAAAGATGACTGAAGACTAAAAGCAGTTATTACTTTGAGCATCTCCACTCACTATATGAGAATTTAAAAAATCTTCAAAATCTAACATGATATATTCATGAAATCTTTCCCCCACCCCAACTTTTTTTTTTTTTTTTTTTTTTTTTTTTTTTTTTTTTGTGATTCTCTCTAGGTTTCTCCTAGCAGGAAAGTAGAAAATCACAAACCTTCATGTTGCTGAAAATCCTGCATCTTAAAATGTCTTATTAAACAAAATATCCCTCTCTGTATTTTTCATGTAGAGGCTGATGTGATAGAAGCTCACAGAGCACATTTTACAGTTTATACATTTGGATAAAAAAATAAAATAAAATTGTGATTATCTGTATCTATATGGAAATCCAAGACTTGAATTCTTTTTTTTTTTTTTCTTTCTTTTTTTTTTTTTTTAATGTGGTGGGAAATAAGAATTCAAACTGTGGTCTCTCCCACATCTTGGAATATAAAGATGGGTCAGGAAGCAATCATTGCTTCCAAGAGACAAAACCAAATGACACAGAGTGACTATAATATTAAGGGATGATTCTCACTGGAGCAGACAGGTCTCATCTATGCTATATATCACTTAGCTCTGCTATCCACAAACCCCATATGTTGAACCTAAAATGTAATTATTAGTTTTGTACATTTTTCAGTTCAAAGTGTCTAAAAATAATGGGAAGCTGTGTTGCAACTTTTCTAGATTGGTATTTTCATAACATGATACTAAAGGGTATCGCACACCCTGGGGTATGTAAGGACTGTGCTGTACGTGCTTGAGGATGTCATGCTGTTAGGATAGCACTAGGAATTGTGTAAAACAGAGAAAGCCAAACTGGTAATGTCATTTTACATACAATTCTGCCTAGAGAGAGATCTGGACAAGGGTGAAGGTGTTCATTTGGCCACTGGGATTTCTAACTCAGATGAAAAGTTAATTATTTAGAGGCAATCCTCTGTACCTACTGTTTACAAATACTGTTGCAAAAATTTTTCCAAGGGGAGTTTTGTGTCTGCTTGATCCATGTCCTTTGTTGTTCTTTTCAAAAACTACAGAGTCTGCCTGGACACTAATAAGGAAGTAAATTACTTAAGTTGATGGGAATGATAATGTGTAACAAAACAATAATGAGTACACTTCCCCTGTGGAAGGGTAAATAGAAGAAACTAAGGATTACATTTATATTTTTGGATTTTGATTATTGTTTATTTTTAAAGGTATTTTACAAAACATCTTAAATTACTCAGCATCTCTCTGTGTCATGGATTTTTGGTCTCCCCTGTCAGGGAAAAAAGGTGATAGAAGCTCAGGATCTGCCTCCCCAGGTACCTTAGTTGCCTCCACAGCTTACTCCTCAGTGCTCATGACAGAGAACCAAACCAACTTTGCAACTATTAATTTCTTACTGGGTCTCATAGCTGTTGAATGAGGCTGGCAATTCATAAATAAAATGGCAGGCCCCAGTCAAACTCTCAATATAATCCCCTTCACTTAAACAAAATAGAAAAATATCACTAATGAGGTGCCAAATTAAGGCAGCAAGTGCTCATATACATTCCAGGCAGCTGATTATCTCTCATCAAGGTGGCTAAGTAATACAGTCCTCATAATGAAGTAATGGATTTGCAGGTCCAGTTAACACAAAAGTTCAACCTCAGACAAGTTAAAGTTAATCAAGTACAAAAAGGATTAAATTAGTACATTTAAATTCAACTGACAGAGGCATTAGAACTATGCTGTATTCCCTTATTTTCTGCTTTGGTGTTAACTGTTAGGAAGAGAATGGCAGTTGAAGTATCCCACTCTTTGGGGACTTCATGCTTCAGTTCCTTACCACCCATGCATATGGAGTTGCTAATGACAGAGCAGCTACCCATCAGGGAATGCAATTCCACGTAGACATTTTCACCAAAATGGATTATTTCAGCCTCGTTGGTCACAGATTCTGTAGTTTTCCAGTGATTCATCTTACTATTAATAATGTCAGAGAATTTTAGGCCCTTGAATTAAATAATGATAAATAGGAGCCACCGAGCGAGCTCGGCAGAGGCAGTGCTGTTTATTTCAGTGTGAAGCTCTGTCAGGCCTGATAAATCGGATCCCTGAAATAGTTTATAAAGTACTGAATTGATGTGGCGGTTGGTGAGGGAGAGAATTAATGTTACGAAATAGGCCTGCAACCTAGATTTGATGAAAGCTGAGGAAAGCCTTTTATATAAATTCTGTGTCTGTGTAGGAAATGGTTGCAGCTAGAGGTGAAAGAGCTGCACTGGGAAATAACGTGCTCCTATAATCTCTGCGGGCTACAGGTCAGGGAACGAGGCGCTCTGAGGATGCTGGTGGTGCGAGAGCTCTGCAGTGCCACATTAGATCTCTGCAGAGTGGAGAGGTGGTCACCAGCTGCTCATTTATAATATGAAAGACTGAGGACACATTGCATAAAAGGAAAATGAAAGCCAACGCAGAGATGTAGAAGAAGCTTTCGTGCTCTGCATGGCTGTCCTCTGCCAGGCTGCTGGGGAGGAAGAGATCCTTGATGTTGCCTCATGTAGTGCAGTCACCACTGCTAATCTCTCTGGTCGAATTAATATTTCCCTCTTCAGATCACTTCACAGAAATCCCCAGGAAAATGCATGCTACATTCATCTTCCATCCGGTTCATAATTCCAGGAAGGTGCTTTCAAATTACAGCAGGCAGATTTGCTAAAAACGGTTGCCAGTAGCATAAAGCAGGCTGATCTGCATGTGCTGATGCAGGCGGCTCAGCTTTCAGATAAAGCATGCTACACACATAAATGGGAATTTTTCAAAGTTGCTTACTGATGGAATTGAAAATATAATTTCTGCTAAGGTTAATGAGACCTGGGGAAACCCAGATTTTACAAATGATCAGTAATGCAGATGCAATATTTTTGGACCATCTGACCAAGTTACAGGCATTGCTGACAATGATGTTTCTCTGGTTCTTCCAGATGTCAGCATACCACTGAACAAACACCTACATACTTGTTTTAACTGTTTCTAGGGATTTAATATTTTACCCTAACTCTTTAAGAGAAAATTCCTTTCTGAGGTCATTATGCATAATGACTCTGTGATAAAAAAGAGAAGTTAAACTGTGTGGGTAGAGTTCTTAATGCTTCCTCTTCATGTAAACAGTCTGCTGCACTACTTCTCAGTACCATATTTGCTTGTAAGGACACCCTAAGGTGATTTGAAAGGACGAAATGAGGAAAGGCTTCTTTGATGCCACTTCCTCACCATAGAATTGTTTTTTGACACTGTATCACATTAATAAAAGCCAAAGAAATTGTTATTCATGTGGTTCATGGACTTCAAATCAGCTGTTAACCACAGGATGAGGCTGTCAGATTGAAGGATGATACTTTTAACTATTCTATATGCACTTCTCCGTGGAAGGTAGTAAAAGAAGAGGAAGCTAGTACAGGATTATCACGCACAAAAGCAAGTCCCAGGTCCCATCTCTTGTCCTTTTTCACATTAAGGTCATTCTTCATACAAAGGTTCACCATGCATATTTAAGAAAGATGAGCTACTCTTATGCAGTTCATTCAGCGGGAAATCTGATCAAGCTGACAGGGGAATCTGTGGGATAAGAGCTAGAGGATAATACTTACATGCAATTTAAATGTACCAAATCAGAACCTTATAAATGGTTAGATAATCAGCATTTGGACTGAGTTTTGGTAAGGTTCTTAGAGTTCCTTTTTTTTACATCAGTTTTAGCTCATCTCTACTAACAACCATAAAATTACCCTGTAAATTGTGTAAGTGCATGCAGCATCAAAAAAAGAACATCATCATGAGAAAAAAATACATATACACTTTTCATCTAAATGTATTATTTACAAGTGGTGTGCATGGAAATGTCTCAGTAACTATTTTCTATCCCTACAGACTTGTGTACTCTCTTGATCTCTGAAAGGCACAGGATGTGATTGCAAGTGCCTTCTGCAAGGAGGAAGTATGGAACAGGCTAAATTAAACTGTTCTGATTACCTTTATATGGACATTTTAACCTCTTTATCTTCAATATTACAGGGATAGGGGAGATAGTAAAAACTAAAGTAAAAGCAAGGGAAGACACTTGGAAAGTTATCCTGTGTGCTGATTAAAAGAAATAAAAAGAAAGAAGGAAAGAAAAAATGAAAGAAAGAAAGACTGAAAGACAGAAAGACAGGCAAAGAAAGATAGAAAGAAAAACAGGAAGGAAGGAAGGAAGGAAGGAAGGAAGGAAGGAAGGAAGGAAGGAAGGAAGGAAGGAAGAGAAAGAAAAAGAATAGGAAAAGGAAAGGAAAGAAGGAATTCAGAAATAAGGCAACAATACCATTTTTTCTCCAACAAACAGTCTCTCTCTTTTTTTTTTCCCCTTTTAATTTTTTTAATACGAATAAATTTTAAATATGAAGTGGTTTGTGGGAGAGTAAAGAAATGCACAGAAAATAGTGGAAAAATTACCAGACACTCAGCTCCCCTGACTTTCTACGTTTACAATGCAGATAACAGCATTTGAGCTAGTTGCTCTAGACTGCCTTTACAATCAGTGAAGAGAAACAGGCACTTTTATTGTCCTTTCTTAGCATAAGATGGATTTATCTTTTTAAGTACATTGTTCTGCTCTCAGTATAAAGATATTTGTAAGGTGACTGGCTAATATATGAACATCTGCATTGGAAAAATCTATACTGGTGATATGTATCCTGTCTTTCACAGGGTGGTGGTTTTACCCAGCTGGCCAGCTGAACTTCATCACAACTGCTCTCTCACTCCTCTTCCTCAAAGGGAAAGGGGCAGAAAATACCATGGAAAAGTCTCAAGGGTTGAGGTAAGGACAAGGACATCACCCAACAATTATTGTCACAGGCAAAACAGACTCAGCATAAGGAGATTAATATAATTTATTACCTATTACTAACAAGCTAGAGCAGTAAGAAACTTAAACTAAAAACATGTTCCCCTTCCCCCCCCACATCCACCCTCTTCCACCTGCTTCCCCTGAGCGGCACAGGGGAATGGGGGCTGCAGTCAGTCCCTGACACTTTGTCCCTGCTGCTTCTTCAAGGTCCCTCTCTGCCCCTGCTCCAGGCGGGGTCCCTCCCATGGGATGCCGTCCTTCCAAAACTGAGCCTGTGGGGGATGCCCACAGGCAGCAGCTCTTCAAGAACTGCTCCCACATGGCTCCGTACCACAAGGTCCATCCATCAGGAGCAAACTGCTCCAGCACTGCAACCAGCATCGCTTATTTGCTTGGCTCTGGCCAGCAGCAGGTCCCTTTGGAGCCAGCTGAAACTGGCCCTTATCCAACATGGGGCAGCTGCTGGGTTCTACATACAGAGGCCACCCCTGCAGCCCCCTGCTACCAAAACCTTGCCCACCCCAATACATTAGGGATTCTCTCCTTTTCTGAGATGATTTTTTTCACTCAAAAGAATTCAGTGCATTTTAACTCCGGCATTGTTTGTTGGTGTGGTAGCTGAAGTAATGAGTTGCATCCAAAGTTACATTTGGGAAATGCAAGGAAGCTCTCCATTCAGGTTCTGTTTCCCTAGTCATTCATACCAGCACACAAAGGACAGAACCATTTAAGACACACACACTTCTTTGTTTAGAAAAAAAAAGCATGCTGAATGGAGGAAAGATGAAGGAAAAAGATTAATAATTTCCTCGGCCTCACCCCACAGAATAGCAGTAGCTATTGTAACACCAGGGATACAGTGTTTTCTCTTGGGTGCAAATGCTTGACATAATCTAAATGTGGTCACTAGCTCCTTCATTAAATAAGAAGTGTTTTACTTCATTCTTCCATAATGTGTTCCAGTAAATTATTGCTAGAAAAGTCCAGCAGTATTTGAGTGATATGTTTTGTTTGTTTATTTTTAATTTGCCTTGGTCTTTAAATTCTATAAGAGTCCATATTATTTCCCTACCTTCTCTTGATTGATGTTGCAGTAGCTCTAAGTGTGCTTTTCACAGTATAGCCTATATCTAGTTAGGATCTAGACTTAAACAAGCTTTGTTCTGACATGCAGCTACTTTACTGACAGGTGTATGGGCTGTAGTAAAGCAAATCATAAAACCAACTGGGAAGAAAGTCAAATTAATAATGTCAACTGAGGCTCTGCTGAAGGAAAAGAGCCACAGCTGAAGAAGCCTTAGCTGAAGGAAAAGAGCCACAGGTATCAGGGAATTCCCTTTGCAAGGTTGGGATAAGAAGATTGCTTCCTAAAAGGAAGAAATTTGGATAAAAACTTATTTGTCTAAAAGAACATTTCTGAGAGAATGCTCTTGTATGAAGTCAGCATTTACTTTTCTGTTGGTTAATGAAACCAGACAGTTGAGTCTGTGGACTCAAAAATTATAGGACATAAAAATGATAGGTCTCATTCAGAATGGTTCTAGTTCAATGAAAACAAAGTAGTATAGGGAAAATTGGTAAGTTTGGATGCCTGTCTTCAGTTTGCTTAGATAGATATCACACAGCAGTTTTAGAGTAGCTGTGCACTATAGACCAGCAGGAAGCAGAATACATAGTCTTCAAAGTAGAAAGTAGTTTTCTCATGCCTGATTTTTCCTCCCTGCATTTCTCATCTGGAACTGAGAGGCCGAAGACCAGATATTTTCAAGGTACAAAATGAACTCTGTTAAACAGATGAGATTTTATATCTACCTGAAATCAATATTGTTTGTTCCCTAAAACTGACTTTCATAGGCTTTCCTCACTGAGACACAAAGACATCTTGAGATCATGTGGTCTCTCTTCAGATAGTCCCTCTTCTTTCATCCCTGCTAGAACTGAACTAAATTCACTTGATTATGCCATGCATATCCAATAGCTTCTACATACTCACTCAACCTTTGTCATACAATAATATCACAATATAAGTTCTTTGAATGTTGCTCTCTGTTAATACAAATGAAATGAGACAATGGAGAACCTTCTTTAACTTCTCATTGAAGACATCTTTATTGAGCTCAAATGTCTCAGACTCCATGTAAAACTATAGGGAATTTTGAGGCTTTCTCAGTTTCTTCTTTGAAAATTATTGAGTTTGTTCAGACTAATCAAGTATTAATTAGTCCTCTGAGCCATGGAAAGTAAGTGTGACTAAGCATAGCACACATCTAGAAGAGGAACAGCTGATATCCAGGAACTGACTGGAGATGTCCTAAAACTTTCTGGAAAAAACAGCAGTTGGAGAAACAGCTCTGCCCTCTTTCTTAAAAATCAATGAACCCTTCCTTGCACAAGATGCATGCCACAATGATGACATCAAATATAAGAAAAATAAAACAGGATTCTTGAATAGTCAAATATTACTGCTAAAGGGCAGCAATCCCCTTAACTTTCCTCTTGTTTTGATGTAAAATATTCAACTCCAGTTTCCCTGTAACAGGTCACATCTTTGTCTTTGCGTTGTATACCTGGAGGCTTGGTGAAAGATAGGACAACATATTTAAAAATGTGTTTCCTGGTCTTGAGGACTTTGGCATGAAATTGCTGAAGAGCTTGTTATGTGGGATAGTAATCAATACATGGGTGGCTTTTTTTCATGTAAACTGAAAGAAATTAATATGATTATAGGGTTTGGCAGATGCAGAATAGCTATTACAAAGGTAAACTTTTTTTTTTTTTAATCTCTTTTTAGCTAATTTTATCGAAAGAGGAATGGTAAAAAAATCCCAATAATCTCTGCAATTTAATAATAGTTATAACAGAGTCACCTGAGGGAATAAATTGAAATTGAAATTTTTGATTTGCTATCAGTATCCACAGCAGTAAATGTTATCAAACCAACCTTTTCAATTTAGCACTGGAATCATAAATTTAATTAAAAACAGAATAAAAATAAACAAATCTCTCTTTGAAAGTGTTACAACATAAGACCTTTTTTTTTTTTTTTTTTTTTTTTTTTCTTTTCAATAAGGAAAACTACTAGTTCTCTTCATAGCTGTCCAGAGTCTGTTCTCAGAATCTTCAAATCTTCACATTTTTCCTGTCACCATAGAAACACCAACAGTGTGGTTTATTAGCAAGTTATCCCAGTCCCTTCACTAGTAAGAAACTTAATTCCAGGCTGTCATCTATATCCATCAGTGGATGAAATGCAGACCAATTTCCATCCTTTCTTCTTTCCCAGTGGTATTTTAGGACTTCCTAGAGAACTTTTGCTGCTTGTGCATGCCATAGCAAGTTATACCGGATGTGAATAGACATTTCAAACATATTAGTGTCCTGAACTTAATGAGTTTTGTGTTTAGAGACTTTGATACCCAGTAACATTTCTTCTGTAGCATCTTGTGATATAGCCTCACTAAAGATCTAAGTTACAGCTGGAAGAAGAGGCCCTGGAGTGCAAAGGGCAGGTTTGGGCCAGGAGAGCCAAAAAGCATGTATTTTTCTACACCTGTGCCTTCATGTAAGGAGTGTTTCCCACGAGCTTTCTGAGATGATTTCCAGTATCTGATATTATGACCCCAACGAACCAATCATCTTCTACCTGTTTGGCTTGTGACTACTTTGCTTGTGTTTTAGGTTTATTCAGAAGTTTGTGTCCTGCAGCTTCTCCTTTGAATAGAAGGACTTTCAGTCGCATGACCTCATGCTTCATTAATAATAACTGAAGAATCTGAGAACTAGGTCATTGTCCCCTTTGTATGAACACCTCCATACATTCTGGTGTTATATAAATATTTATCTGTTAAAAAAAAAAATTACATAAAACAACAGAGACACATTAAATTATATATTAGTAAGGAGATCAAATTAAGCCTTGAGGAAATCTTAAAGCAGCTATCCAATTGTACTTCAGACCCTTGTACTTATTATGAGATAATCTTTAATTAGATGCTCACATGATGTTTTTTCAAAAAATATTTGCTTTACAGACCTTATTGTATGTACTGCTCATGCTGTTCATGCTGTTCACTACCTTGTTTTCTCTTTGGTTGATGGGTTCACCCCATCACAACACCAGCCTTTTTATTTATTTATTTATATATATTTTTTGTACTCTGTAGTTAGTATAGTATCCACAATTTTTCCTGTATGACTATCTCAAATATCTGAGAGATTCATGAGTATTTACTAATTTATTTTAGTAAACAGCACTTTAAAATTAGCAAAAAATATTTTGGCATTGTAACGGTCTCAACCTCAAACACCTAGATAAGGTCAAAAGTAAATGCTCAGTTTTGACCCAATCCATATTCTTTAAACATTTCAAAGTACAGTTCCTATCAATTTTCTACTATTTAATCTGTTAAGTGATAAAACATTCTTCAAAACAGTTCTCACACCAGGCACCGAGAAAGTGACCACTTGTGAAAACTTTCTGGTCGTGCTTTATTTCACAGGTTTAATTATTCCATATACCCTAAGAACAATCCTTTCTTTTTCTATATTCCTCATCTTGGCCCTTGTTTTCTTTCCAGTTTCTGTAACATTAATGTTACATGAGAGGTCTACAATGAGTTACGTCCATGCACAAGTTCCTTCTGAATTTAAGAGAGCTGTGGAAGACATATACTTTGATCAAAAAATTCTGAATGTAAAATCCATTCAAAATAGCTGCAATCCTTTTCTGATAATCTCCTTTAAAATAATAATAATAATAATTAAAAAAAAATCAGTTTGAGGCAAATATGGACACTTTCTAGAACAGTAAATGTTAGAGTAAATGAATAAAATTTGGTTACTTTCTTTACGTAACTGAAAATGGTTTATATCAATGGGGTAATGTGAATCATACATATTCATGCCCAAGCACCATCTATTGTTCTCTAAACACTTGTTCACTCTAATAGGAAGCACTGGGCAATGTGAGTAGTAAGGGGTGTTACCAATCCCACCTCTAATTAACGGAACTAAAGGGCATTATTTCAGTTGTAATGGAAATGATTGTGATTCCTCAAAGTAGAACTGAAGCAAATCAATCTGAGCCCATTGGACCCAATCCAATTAAAAAGGAGCTAATCTGCTTTCTGTGAGAGAAACATGGCCTACAAGTAAGACATGATAACTAAAAGAAAGTGGAAAATCCTGATTAATTCAGTTTTCATTTTGCACAGTTACTCTGATAATTTTATTTAATAATTTATTTTTACATACAATCAAAATAGATGGAGGTCGTTTATCAGTAGCATCGCTTGTATTTATAGCATTAATCTAAAGAAAAACTGCAGGGATTAAACGCTCATTTTTCACCTCACAGTCTAGTAGTTCAAACTGCCTTTCACATCTGACTATTCATTAGGTAGTCTGGAGGCTGTCCTAAATAATTATAATTGGAATGTACAAGCTTTCTAATTAAAAAAAAAAAAAAAAAAGTAGGTGCTTACCTCTTCCTAATTTCTTATCATTTGATGTAATGTTTAAAAACAGCTTTGCTCTGAAAGCTTTGTACATTGTGGCAATTTGGAGCTAAGTATGCAGATATCTGCAAAGTGACTATGAGTTACAACCATAACTAGGAACATATCCCATTATTATTGAATCCATTCTGTGATCTCATGCAAGAGGGTATTATAACTGAAGCTGTGGCTCTGAGACTGGAGTACCTGGAGTATCTTAGAGAAGATCACTAAGTCTTATGTCACCCAATCTTCCAGTTCATATCTGTCACAAGTGACTTTTAACAGTTCTGCTACAGAGTTTTGGATTCAAGAAATGTCAGAAAGATTATTCAAAGTAAAACACTGAAACACTTGAGTATGCACATTTCTGGAGAGCAAGCTTTTTGCTTTTGGCACTGACAGTTCTGGTGCAGACTAGAGAGTGGTTGTTATAAACTAGTGATTCTCAGCACAAGAGTTAAAAATGGATGAAAAGTCATGGTGTTTGGGGCCTATCTGGTACGAATAAGTCAGCAGTCAGGATTCACCTTACAGTTCTATTTGGTCTGGTCCTCTGGACAACCATTTCAGTTAGTGGAGAGAAAGTGACCTCCTTAGGCACAGGACAGCTGATCTTAAGGAGAACAGACAAAAAGAATCAGTACCTCTTTATTGCTACTGTTTACAGAGGAAAAGGAAGTTAACTTAACTAATTACCTGAACTGAGGTGAGATGAATACCCACCCCACTACATGATAAGCAAGATAATTGAGCTTCAAGTTCTGTTGCACACATCTTGAATGCATCTGTATATGTCTCCAAGTATTTCTCTCCATATATTTGTTGCCTTTTGTATAGGATAGGAGATAATAGTTCTCTGTCTCAAGAGTGTATGGTTAAAGCTTAATTGTGTGCTCTACAAAATTCACCGGACGTATCCTAGATGACTGGAAGGAAAAAGAAAGATAGACAAACATGCAGACGAGATTAATTTTTGTTAAATGCTTTATACTATTTTGGTGTATAAAGCTATATATCTTTAATATATTACTGTTTTAGTATTTTACTTGAACTGCTTTATTCATCCATAGTTTAGAGGATTTTAAGGATAGCCCAGGTCTCTGTCAGATAAATCTCCCTTGTTTTGCAGCTAAAAAAGGAACTGAACTAGATTTATGACTGTTAATACCTTTTCTCTTTTAAGGGGAAAATTGATAGACACCTTCCCATGAGACTTCCTATAGATGCAGTTACTGCCCTAATGATTATTCCATATCAAGGCCACTCTGCTAAAGAGGTACTAAATTAAAAGGCTGCTGTTTGAAGCAAAAGCTACAAACTGAATTTCAAACACCTAATAAGATACCGAAAATTACCTCAAGCTTTCAAATGTCACATACTGTAAAAATACAAATTAGACTGTAAAATTCAGCCTAGCCATAATTAACACTGTGATGTGTTCAAATAATCAAACATTATCCTCAGAGGAGTCTATTGAAAGAGATTATTATGAGCGGTAGTTCACTAATCATTATATGACAACTATTTTTATGTCATTGATCTAGACTGCCTTGTCTATTTTGTCAGTGTCACTTGGCATCTTTTTAAAAAGGTGATATTTTCCCCCACACAGAGACAGCTCGTCCTACAGCTCCAATTGATGTCAACCTTTGCTCACAGTTATCATCTGCACACAGCCAGGCTTCATTTTAAATCAGAGAAGAAGGGATAAATAAAACTGGATAGCTTTCAGTTCCAATCACATCCTGGTTTACCTCGCATCAGCCAAAAAGTTATCATGAAATGATGGATTTTTATCTGTGAAAGTGAAAAAGGGTGGTTTAAGATTTTTAAATTTTGTAACAAATATTCTTTTAGATCTCTCATATGTTGTGAAAAAGGTTTTCTCTTTGCTTGGAGGATAGAAAAGTCAGAGATTCTTATTATCTTTATAATAAAAATATATTTTTTTTAGGAAAAAATAAAATCCATATGCTTTTTGCAAAAAGGAAAATGTGTTTGTCACTATAATTCCTGTTATTAGATAGTCAGCACATATTCCCAAATTTTGCAAAGCATAGTAATTGAATTTCACAGTTCCATTCCTCATCTTCACCCTTGCAAAATTTTCTCCAATACATAAAGCATGACATAAGTGTAAACTCGAAGGAGCTGAAGGGTTCAACCCCCCCTGCATATTCCTCATTAGTACTGAGTATCTGTGTAAAAAAGTGAAGCTTCTTCAATTTGACCTTTTTTATAAATGTATTTCTCCATCGCATATCTCCAAGCACAGCAGTATGAAAGAAAGTAAAAATTCTTACCTATCGTCTATGCGTGGTTTAGCCTAATCCTTGAAAATAAAAATAAAAAGCCATGAATAAGAACTGGGGCTAGCCAACTGTGTAATATGCTGCACTAACAACACTCACTAGAGGGTAAATCACCTATGACTTAGCTTCCAGAACACACGGACTATTAAGGAAAAAATTTATACCCTGTGATATCCATATGCAGTATAATTCAATGACAGTCAACTCTAACCTTAGTCTGGAACTCAAACAGAACCTCTCCAGAATTATTTATAAGGTTCATCAGAGTTGCACTTGGCTTTGTAAAAGTGTTTGCATTGGTTTTACAAGCATCAAGCAAGAGCATGCAAAACTATCATTTGAGAGGATATTCTTTTAAAAAATAAAAATTTTAAGTTCAGTTGCACTTCTCTGAGAACTTTGAACGGATCATGATTGGGTAGGAAAAATGTGCTTAAAGGTTCATCTATTCTTAAAAAGCATAACATGCATCTGTATCAAGAGTATGTAGGAGATCTGAATTTGGTTCCCATTTCTACCTTAAATCACTAAGTAATGCTGTCAACACCTCTGAGTCTCTCGGTTCCTGTGTTCCTCATCTACAAAGCAGATGTAATGCATTTTTCTTTCTATTATTTTTTAATTTATTTTCTTTACTTCAGTTCCTCAGGTGATGGGTTATCTTTTCTGTACTATGTTGAAAGTGTAGTGTTGTATGACAACTTCTTGATTATGGTTTTCTTTTCCATAAAATTAAAATACAGACTTCGAACCAGAGGATTGGCCACAGAAACAAACAAACAAAAACAAAACAAGCAAACAAACAAACAAACAGTGTAAATATCATCAGTAAAAAAAATCCACAATCTGATATTGGCCAAACATGAAGCATTTGTGCTAGAAGAGTAGTAACACCAAAAAGGCCATAAAAGAAATGGTGAATGTCTGTCAATAGCCTATCTTGTAAATATTTAAGTACATTAAATATAACTTCATTATCACAAGTGGAATGCAACTTCACTAGCAAGCCCTGAAGGAAAAAGCAATCCCTGCCCTCCTTCAGCAATTAAAATGTTGCTGGGATAACACCCTTCTGGTGTCAGAAGCAAGTAGCACACTAGTGAAGAGAAGTATTTTGGCAGTGAAGGGCTCACGCAGACAGAAAGCTGGCTCTGACAGCCATTCATATGCCTTCAGTTCATGCTGACGTGGTGTGAGCGTCTGGCTGGTGTCCTCAGTACAGGGATGGCATTAATGTGGCTGCACCACAGCAGGAAGGCAGGAGCTTGGCAAGTGCCAACTGGGAAGGCTGAGTTGCACCTTCTGGGCAGTAAAAAAGAATCTGTTAAGTAGAGGAAAGAAAACATTGGAAGTGGCACTTTTTAAAGTGCAATTAAAAAATAAGTGTTTTGTTTTTGAGAAACATTTTTATTGTGTTTTTTTTTGAGGCATGTTACAACTTCGGGAAACCAGTGGAAAGAATACCTTTGGATGGTAGATAATGGTAGAAGAGAGATGCTGTGTTGTTTTCTTTCTTTTTTTTTTTTTTTTGAAATTAAAATACCTAGTAGTGAGAATTTTTTTTTTTTTTCACTGATTTTTTCACAGTAACATTTAGTACAAATACTGATACAGCAATGCTATTAAACCTCAGAAGATGACACTTCAAATCTGCTGGCAGACCTTCATTCAGGAAGGAATGACTTCTCTGTCTGTTCTGAGTTATTTTTGTATGTCTTTGACATTCAATGGTAATTGTTTTCCTTGTTTCAAGTACTGTTCAATGATACATATTTTTTGTTGGCCAAAAAAGTTATCCTTTTATATAACTTATGGCATATGGCTGTGTAACATAATCAATTTCCCATTAACTTCATCTCCATCTTTGTTTCTGGTTTATTTTAGAAATAAAGAAATAATTGATTTTCTTCAATTTTAGCATTTGTTATAAAGCAAGTTCACCTTGTATTCTTTATGAAGCCTTTATTCCTGAAAGAGTTTATACACTCTTATATTATTTTAGATTTTTTTAACTTTCTCATACATATGGTAGAAATTACATTTGAATTAAAAGTTTTAGATTGAGCACTAAGATGTTAAGATTGAGCACTCTTAAAACTTGTAAGTTTTAGATTGAGCTTTTAAAGATGAGATATTATTTCAGCTGGTGAATGCAGAAGCTGCATAGTCCATTCTGACTTTTTGTTTTCCTAGGGATTCTTACCTTTTTTTTTTTTTTTTTTTTTTTTTTTTTCTCTCTCTCTCTCTCTAATTAAGTTAGCTATATTTCTTTTATTGCTGCTGAGTGAACTTGGAGTCATGGAGGTACTCAGCCTCTGCACTGTTTCTGTCTTCATTTATTTTCTTACCAAACACTCAAATATGTTTTTCCTTTCCTTTAACAAGTAGCAAATTGGTATCCTTTGACAGTGACATTTTCCATTGAAACGGTATAGCATATTACAACATTCTACAGACAGTTTAGACAGTAAATCTTACATTTATATGTGAACATTGCAAGTTAGCCCTTTGATTATTTCCAGAATTAAAATTGGCCAATTAGTTCAATCTCATTGCAAAAGCTTTAACTACTGACTGACCTCACAAATTTCCCCTTGTTTTTCTATTTATTTATTTTTTCAGTGTCTCAACAGCTCTACTGTACTTTCAGAAAGATTTTCTGAAACAAAGAATATACCTGAGAGATTTGGATGCTTAATATAATGGTTTTATCACAAATTTCTTACCATCTATTAGTCTTTAATATATTTATTACAATATGAAAAAAACAAAAACAAAAACAAAAACATCAGTATTGGAACAGGGAATATGAATAAAAAGTTTTACCCTAAATCAGACATGAGTTCTGGGCTCTTCTGACTATTTTACCTAGATTTCTGTTGAATATAACAGGACTGTAAGCCCTGTTTGTACTGAAACAATGACATCTCTATACACAAAACATGCAGTCACCTCACTCAGGATACTCTTGGGCAGCAAAGAATCTAACTGCCTTTGCCTGAATCCTGAAAAATGAAAATAGTGGTCATTGGTATCTCCTGTGACTGGACTGGATGGTGTAGGATGCCCTTCCCAAACTAGCTGTCATCATTTCTGCTGCTCGTAAGAGCAGGCAGGCCAATTCCTGAGGTTTTCCCCAACTCTCTGAGTTTCAACATTTGTGTCAGCCTTTTCTAGTCCTGGGTCAGACTATCCTATAGTTCTTGGGGTACTGAATAAATTTTTGCTGTTAATGAGATGCCTTGAATTATAAATAAATAAATAAATAAATCCTTTGATAATGATCTTTTCCTATATATATTTTCCTAGGCCTACGTATATTCCCATTTTCTTCTTTTTCCCTTTAGAAGCTGTGAAAAAGGCATCACAGGACGAGGTACAATATTTAGAGCAAGGCAACTTTTTTTTTTTTTTTTTTTTTTTTTTTTTGGCATTGTCTCTATATCACCTGTTTTGTAGTTCATCATTTCTCAAGATCTGCTTCTCTTTCCTGTCATGCTGGAGAACAATCCTTAGAATCAGAATCATTAGGGTTGAAAAAGACCTCCAAGATCATCTGGTCCAACCATCACCCTGCCACCAATGTCACCCACTAAACCATGTCCCTAAGCACCACATCCAACCTTTCCTTAAACACCCCCAGGGACGGTGGCTCCACTACTTCCCTGGGCAACCCACTCCAATGCCTGACTACTCTTTCTGACTATCCCTGTTGGGAAAAACTATGTTTGTTCTGAGTTTGACGTGGATTAAAATCAAAACTTACTGAAGTTTTGAAGTCATTGTTCATGATGTTCTGGGCATTAAAAGAATCATAAAAGAGTTTCAAGATATATTTTTATGAACCATATCTTGAACAAAAACTGATGGGCTGGAAGAAAGGGGTAAAAAAGGGAGAGAGAGGCAGAGAACTAGCTGTACTTGGAGACCAAGTTATTAATTTACTTGTAAATAAAACTTGAAATGAGCTCTCTGGATGCTTCTGATACTTCATAAAATCACTGTATTGTGTTGTCTGCTATATTTTTATTGCATGGTTACAGCTTACTTCAATTTCTAATATGCATCCTGCTAAACCTCTTCATCATGTCTATCCTGGTCCAAGTTCCAAAGCAATATAGCAAGGTCTGAGAGCTCGTAAGCTTCTCATATATCCCTTAAATCTGCAATATCCAAAAAAACTAGTAATTTTTTCTCGCTGTGCATACACTGAAAATCTCTCTCTCTCTTATATATATATATTCAAATATAAGTTCTCTGCTTTGGGTAGGGACCTTTTTGTAAAATGATGAAGAAAATTGTCTAGATTTTCTATGGGTTTAGATGTACAGCTCATTTGAGCTGATGGGATGATACTGATCTATCCTAGTTGAGGGTATGGCCTCATATAATAAAATATAATATATTGGAAAATACCTCTGAGCAAAGTAATGATTAAATAAATACCAGGTGACATTTATTTTAAAACACAGTTCTATGTATGCTTCAGTATCTAATAATAGGGATGTGATTCTATTGTATGTACTCTATTTTGATATGTCTTAATAATCTGTAATGCCTTGCAAGTATAAACTACAGTTAATTAGTATTTTTAAAGCATTTTTTTTTTTTTTTATCCTTATGTGCTGTATAGGTACACTTTTTTTTTTTTTTTTTTTTTTTTTTTTTTTTTTTACCCTCGAGAGATATTTTTCCAGCAGTTTGGAAAGTTACTTTTGACTATCTGCTATAGAAGTCATGCCAGCAATGGACAAGCTACATGAATGATTGTTATTCAGAGCTGGGAGATCAGACTGATATGCACACAAAGATTCATTCAGCCTCTAAACATGTAATGAATTTGGTGACAATTTTTTGACTAATTATAAATTAAATCTTTCAAAACTTTTTCTTTTCTTGTTAAATTTATCTTTGTCTCACCCTGAAATTTCAAAGGAAGTTGCAGCTTTGTTGACAACCATTTGAAAGCAGTTTTGTTTTACCTTATTAACTATATGTCTTTCTCCAGAGTAACTAAACTCGCAATGCAGACAATTCATGTTTCCAAAGGTAATGCTTTTATTTTCATGATTTAAATCTGCATTGTATTTGAGGGTGATCTGTGAGGCAAGTTATATATATAGACATACAATATAAAATTTGGATTTATCTGTAAGATTTTTTCAGTGTCACCAAGTTGAGCTGAAATGAAACCCAAGTATAGAAAAGATAGGCAACCGGTGCATATTTTAATTATATCACGGTTTTCCTGTGAAAAGGATCTTTCAGTGAGCTTGTAGACATTGATAGTGTGAATGGAAATTCTTGAGCTCAGTTTGCTTAGGAATTCAGCTTACTTTAGTGAGTTTATACAAAACCTCTTTCATATATATATATATATATATATAAAAAAATATATATACACACTAAGAGTTAATTTTTGGGTTAGGAGACTTCACAGATTGATTTAGACAAGCATCAGTTAAGTAGAGCTTGGAAAGAGCTGATTTAGACTTGGAGCATGGGTGCAGATTAGCCTGTCTCTTTAGGTCCATCCAGCCATGTTTTCTGCTGGCATATTTCTTGGAATGATGCAGACTACAATAAAAAACTCAATTTTCCATACTTAAGTATCAGTGATTGCAGGACTGAAACAAACCTATTGCATCAAATGCTGGCTTTCTAGTTCCTAAATTTCTGTATTATAAAGACAATGTAGGGGTTACAAACAGTATTTAGAATTTTAAATTTTACTCTTTGTTGGAAGTATAATAAAGCTAAAGTCTTAATTACCACTTATCAAGAGTTCCTTAGTTCTTCATAAATTTAGCTGAAGCATTAAAAAAAATATTATAAAATTAAGTGAAAAAAACAAGTATGGAAATTATCAAGTATGGAATTAGAATGTATTAGACAGCCACAGAAAAGTTGTCTTTTCTGTGACATGTCTATTTCGCTGAAGATGTCTCAGTCTGGGATGAAATTTAGTTTTATTTCTCTAATTGGTAGGAAAGCAAAGTTTTCCAGACACTTGTTGCTCTAACTCTAAATAACAGAATTTAAAAAAATCAGTAATCTAATTATTCTGAAAATCAACAAATCCCACCTTGATGATATTTCAAATGGTTACAAAAAATTAATCTCTAACAACTGCTGGAATATAGCTGTAAAAATTTTCCCTATTAGAAAGGTATTTGTTATTGTTGCATTATCTTGGTGGAGGTGTAATTCGTTTGTTTTATGCCAATGCTTTGGATGACAGAATTTGGTCTGTTTCTTATTAGCAGAGAGAAAATTGGAGCTGTAAATGAAATATTTCACTGAACTGTAAGACTTCTGCTGAAATACATATTTCCAATTGGCAAATACTAAGCAATTTCTCTAGGCTTCAGCATTACATTCTCAGAATTTGTGGCCTAGAAGTAAAGAGAAAAGACTATCCTTTTGCCCATCATGTCAACACTGCACATTTGAGCAACTTACAATCACAGATTCAATACCTCCGTTGTTTTTTTTTGTTTTGTTTTGTTTTTTCCTATTTTTTCTTTTTCCTCATCACACACAACTACCTCTTTGAAAGCTTAAGGGTCATTTAATGCCTGTGCTTTACTAATAACGGGTTTTGTGAAAAACAGAAATTGTCAAGGTAAGTGTATGACCTCCTTTATTCTCTCTTTAGTCCTGTGTTGCAGCACTGTGCTTCATTTGTTACCTTACTGCACTTCACTGCAAAAGCTAATTACAGTTAAAATTAAACTCTATAGAGTGTGTCCTGCTGCCTTTTAGCTGCTAGATACGAAGAAGAGGCTGATTCCTGTGTATTCACCTCTTGTTTAGAAGATTCATGTTTATCTAATGCGAAGTCAATATTATTGTCCTGAAAAGAGTTAGAGTATTGCTAACAATCCATCAGGGAGTGCTTCTTTATAGCACTGACGCTATGCTCTAGTGGCTCAGAAACCATTTAACAGCTCTAAGATTCTGATCTACCTTGGTGCATTAACATTCAAACAATCATTTATCTCTTCTTAAATGCTTAACAATAAAATAGTTCATCGTGTTTAACAGTCAAATATTTTGTAAGTGGAGTGAAGGGGAAGAATGAAGTGCCAAAGGATGTGATGGAAAAATATGGAGGAACATTAAGCAAACTCCCTAGATCTCCTTCTATGCAATACATCTATATATAACATTTATTCATGCATAATTGTAAACAGTACAGGACTTGGAAGCTCTGGGTGTGTCCATATCACCTAATTTTCAGCTTATAAATTTATCTACAACTGAACTGGAAGTTCTATACTGCTTTTGTGGTAGATGGAAAGAGCTAAACCTCCAGAAAGTGACTTATTTTAGGATGAGATGATAATCACTTTAAATTACTTTATTTTCTCCATTGGATATAAGGGGAATTAAGTATGAGTAGGTTTGTTTCCAGAATCTAACTTGATGATATCTAAGTTAGGGCATGAGAATCCAAATCTGAATTCCAATCTTTGTTGTAACTGACTGATATTCATAGCAAATGAACTAGGTTTCATTTGCTCCAAGAAAGGGGCAATGACAATCTGATCCTTGCTTGCTCTGGCTTTGTGGCCATGACCTTGTCATCTAATTTTTTTGGTGTGTAATGTAGAGTTTAGTATGATGTATAACCATTATCTTTGTATTATTTTGTTGAAGATATTGATATTTTTCCCTTCTGAACTATTTATGAAATGTTATATGTACATTTTTATGTGTGTATATATATATATCGTAAAAGAAAAAGAGGGAGGTGACAATGTAATATTGTGTATTGGAAGAAAATGACTTTTATATTAATACTGATAAGTCCACATGCAGAAGACATACAAATGTTTTCTCTGCATTGTTGTACATAATTGAGTACTGAATTGGGGCTGAAAACATAAAGGTTGATTCAAAGGATTAGTCTATACTGCAATGCTGGCAGTGTGCTAGAGGTACTATTGTGTCAGGTCCAGGAGGAGGTATACACCACAGCACTGCCTGATGGAGTAGCCATGCCCTGCCTTGCTCTCACAACTCCATTAAACTGCTTTAGTCACCAGTCTTTTGAAGAAGCATTTGAAATGCAGAGATATTCCTGTAGTGGTAATGAGCATAATGCTGCCTCTGTATACAAGTTCAGTTTTTCCATGTCTGTAGGTATGCACTTGTAAAGGGAGCTGATATTTACTACAGGGAAAAGATACAGATATTTTAAAAGTTGCTCAGCAGCTCAGTTGCTGTCCTTGTGATACCATTTTTTATTTATTTATTTTTTATTTTTTCTCCAAAATAACAAGGAGAACTGAAATATTTTGAAATTGTTCCTTTTCTTTTAAATGCAGTTATTATTTTTTTTTCCCTGCATACTGACAGTAGTGTCCCAACCTCTTTGGTGTCTTACTTCCAGTATTAGAAGCCTGAGAAGCAATGAAGAAAGAAAGCTTTGATTATGATCTCATTTATCCCATTTTAACTCTTTCCACATCACTATAATTACTCCTGCTCTACCAGAACTGGTTTGCATGAGATCAGAGGCAGACTTCACTGCTTTATGACTATGACTATGGCTAAACAACTGTCATTTTTTTAAAGGGATTTTAATTTTACACTGTTTATTTTGTGTCTTCCATTTGTTTGTTCATCTTTCAATCTACTGTTTAAAAGATTTGAGTAGAGTGGGAAGAAAAATACTACAATCAGCACATAAAGTGCTCATTCTGCTGTTGTACAAAAAATAATTCTATTTTTGGAAGCAAAACCACTCTTACAAATAGAGAGATATTTTGTCTTTTTCCTGTTAGCAATGCATTAGCTTTTCATTTAACAGATAATACTGTCACATTTATTCTTTGATTTTAACAATGTCACATTCACAAGACAAGGTCATTTAACCTGTGTTTAGTAGGCAAACACATAAAGCTGCAAGATAGCATGCAATGCAAACTATTTTCAAATTGGGTTCGGGAATTAGAATGACAGAATGAATGAACTCCAGATTTGAAGAGCAAACATTTAATGTGGCATGTTCAGCATTGGCCAACTTGATTAGATTAAATGCCATATTTTCATGCGAGGTGTAAATATTGAACTATAGCTCTATGCTGTTGATCAAAGTTGTTTGCTTGGCTGAGATGATTAAATAAGGGTTAATAAATATAACCTCTGTTAAATCTTCTATAACCAAATTTATCTCTCAGCTTCACCTACCGTAGAATTAATAACTAAAGCCGGCAATTGTGAGCCAGAACATTTAGGCACAATATCTCTTGAGCAGAGTGTTTGATATTTGCTTAGAGCAAGAGTCGTAATTGATTGACAGTCACAGCAAATGAACTAGGTCTCATTTGCTCATCTGGACAGAGAAAGGGGCAAGGACAGTCTGACCACCTCATTCATGGTATAAAATCTTATATGCTGATAACTAGTTATGGGGCATCTTCAGCTACAACTAGTTGTATAAAAATGTATGGGACATTTGCAGATACATTGGTGTTCTTGATCAAATAGAACCCAAAGAAGGAAGCCACCACTTTTTTTCCAGAGCAGAAGACCCACTAAGGATTAAGGGTTGAGAAGGAGGGGAAAGAAAGCATACGAACACTACATTGGACAAGGCACAAGACTGATATTTTTCCCTGTAATTACAGAAGTTTCCACCTTCAGATACAACTTTAATTTATACTGTATGTCAAATGATGGGTTTACCTCTTAAAGCTTCTGAAGTTATCTGACTTTATCTGGAAGTTGATTACATCTTACTAAGGCAGCTCTGGAGGACTTTATTACTCTTAAAGTGCATGATTAAGACAATTTACCTTGTCTCATTTAGCAGGCAATAAGCAGAGTAAAATGTATTAATAACCAGGGAGTGACAAAGCTTAAAGCTCATGTACAGCATCCCTGGCTACCTTTCTACTCTGTGCGCAGCTATGTTCCTTGTAGCTTGTGTCGTGGTCAGTTTGTCTCTTTTTGTCTCTGATACACAATTAGACTTCTTGAAATTATGCTTAACAATCAGCAGACTTAAAAGAGGCTATTCAGCCTCTATTTTAGAGTTTGGAAGTCTATTCATAATCAATCTTGACAGAATTTATCATAACACAAATAATTACATTAGAATGATGGATGGACTGCATCAAAGACAATGATAAGTAAGTATATAGTACAGCCTGAGGTAGGAAAAGACAGAGTATATCTCATAACAACTCAGCCCCAGATTATAGGACAAAAGAAATAATTATACAGGATAAAGCAGCATATCAAGAATTTTAAGTAGTTTGTTTCAGAATTTGCATTTCACTGTTTCAACTGGCATCTGGTAATAAGTTTTGAAAAAAATTCAGGTGCAAGCTATTTTTAATCCTTGAGAAGGGGACAAATAAGATAAACCAAAAGGGTACCCTTTATCTGAAAATCTTCCAAGACTTTGTAGAACTAAAATTTGAGTTGCTGCGCGAGCACAATTTGAAAAAAAAAAAACATATATTCATATATATACATGTATATTCATATATATATGTTTTGTAATATAAGATATAATGTAATAAAATATATATTATATATTATATAATAAATATAATATAAATATAACATATATTATATATTTGTGATATTATATATATATATATATTCCTGTTTCTGCAAGATATTTTTGTGGAATAATTCTGGATACTTGAAAACCACAAAAACCAACATTCTAAATCTTAAAAAGTAGTGAAGAAAATGTTCTGCCTGACAAGTAAGGACCACTTATCTAAAAATCAGAAGAATCCAGCAACAATATGAACGGGCTTTTTTTGCTCAAATCATTTTGGAAACTTGAAGTTGGAACTTGCAATGGAAAGTACAGTACTGATGGTAAAGGTTTTATTACATCTAGTAAACAAATGAATTGACTGTGTTAGAATTAGAATCTCATGCTAGAGAATATACAAAAATACCCTGTTGTACTCAGGGGTGGATCTAATGTTTTTAGCTGATGAGAACCCCTCCAACTGCACTTACAGCACTTACATGCATCTCTTATTCCAGCATGTACCTGGTGCTTCAGTTTGCACTTATCCCAGTGTGACGTGGTGCCATACTTGGTGCCAGCATTTGTGCAATCAGGAAGATTTTACCAAGGATGAGAAAGTTTTGGTGGGATGAAAACATCATCCTGAGTATGAGAACTGTCTTTGGTTACCTCATTTGTGTAGAAAGCACATTTTTGGTTTTGTAGCTGTATAATAAAACAGTGATAACCAAAATGTACAGGTTTGTCACAAGATTGAAGTACTCTAAAAACATCTGTAGACTTGTGTTTAGATTTAAGAAGTTTTTCATGACTCAAAAATTGTTCCTTCACCCTAGAGGATTCCTAAAAGCCATTCTTGCATAAGGTCTTAAGAAAAAAAGATCTGAGTTAGAAAAGTGACGGAATATTAGATTTTTGCTTTTAGAATCTCCTAAGGCAGAAAAATTCTAGAATATCAGGTTTCCTGAGTCTTCACCTGGGATGTCAGTGTATGTTAGATACTTTGTCTTTACCCGGGAATAGTGTGAGAATAATTATTATGGCCAAACTTTGGTCTCAGATATATTCTATGGGAAATACAGTGCAACTATGAGACAAGTGAGTTCTATTATCATAGCAAGTTGTTTCTTAAGTCCTGCTGTTGACTTTGATGACACTGAAGGTGTTGTTGCACTTTGCATCTCTGCTATTTTTACTCACTTTCTGTTAATCTGAAAACTGTAGACATTTTCACTGAGACACCTTATGACATCTGGAAACATTTCATGTGTGACATGTCTTCCTTGACCTAGTGTAAGAATGAAAATTTTTTCTTGCTGGAGTTGTGTCATTTTCTGATTACCACTTTCAGTATCTCAAACTTTTTCATAGAATCATGGAACAGATGTGGTTAGAAAGGACTTGAGATCATCTAGCTCACCAAAAATAAATAAATAAATAAATAAATAAATAAATAGTTATTTCTCATGTAGGAAAGGGAGGAGAATCTTAGAGTACGGGGAACAGAAAGGACCAACAGTCACCCTGTCAACCTTGTTTTGATTACCTGTGTTGGTTAAGATATCTCTTGAAACTGAACCTCAGCCTTTGGAAGGTGAATGGTGGTGAAGCATGGAATTAGGAAAGAAGAAAAAGCCACTATTTCTACCCACAGCTTTCCCCAAATCCTCTGCTCATTGTCCAGAAGAGCAAAATGTACAATTTTGTTGGTATCATGCTGTGTGCAAGTGTGTAACTCAACCATGCTAGCCAAATGAGACTTCAGTTCCTGGCATCATAAAGGTGTAACAAATGTAAAGAGAAAAGTAAGTATCACAAGTATTTTGCTTTTCTGAGTATCTTGCTAGTGAGCAACTTGGTTACTTTGACATATAACTTGCTTACAGTGATATTATCCTGATCTGTTCATTCCAGACAATTAAAAATGTCGTGGATTACCAAACCCAAGGGAGTGCAGCCACTGCACTTCGTGTTTCTGGAAAGTATCAGTGACTTCATAGAATCATAGAATATCCCAGTGTTATAAATGAAGTCTCAACTCAATCTGAATTTTGTAATATTTATAACACAAATAGTTCTAAAAGGTATAAAAGGCAAGTAAACAGTGCTGGGTGTGCGGGGAGTCTATGCTCCACCAACATGCATGCACTAAAAACATCACATTCTAAATATACAGAACATTGTTTTACATACTAAGCGCAAGTATTCCTATACATATGTACAATCAGAAAAGGTAACAAACAATCCTTTAAGTTCCACGACTCAACAGTCTCCATTTTCCATTCCTTTTGAACAATATGTCTCGCTTTAAGTTGTCAAGCAACTCGGTCTTCAGGCCTTATGTATCCCGTTGTTCCCGAATCAAAGAAAAGCATATCCATCTCCTTCTCAAGGCCAATAGGCCTTGGTCAAAAGGCACGTCCAGGTCAGCAGGGGGCGTAACAGCAAAAGCCTTCGATGGCAGTAGCAGCAGAGGGGCCCATGGCGATGGCGTAGCAGTCGGATCAGTAAAGGAGCCCGCAGCTCCCTCACTATCTGGCAAGCCACACGTATGTGATTGTGACTCCACATGGCTCTTTAAGGCCTCAGAGATTGCTCACCAGGTGCTGAGCAATCCCACTGCAACCTTGTCATTTCTAGTTGGAGAGTCCCATACCTTGACCTCAGTTTGGTCCCATATTTCAGGCTCATAAACTGTCTGATTGTTAATAAGGAGAATAAGCTGTAAGGTTACCAGGACAGTCTTTGTTCCTAAGGACGTATGATTCCCCATAATGCACAACTGCTTACCAGCGAGAGGCAGTTGTGTGCACAGGTCCACTTCTCTCAGCTTGAGCTTCTCTCCAACTCTGGTGCGCCTATTTCCAGCGACTTTCTGTACGAGCTTCTCAGCAGTTTGCTGAGTCTGGCTGAACCGATCTTCATGAGGCAATCAAAATGCTTGTTCCCATCCTGGTCTCCATTCTCCCAGCCTGTTCCTCTTCACTTCTTTTTCCTGCTTCTTTATTGATGACGAAACTTCATCGTGTTGCCTTTTTTTTTTTTTTATCTTCTTTTTTTTTTTTTTTTTTTTTTTTGAGGGCAGGCTCCCCTCTTATACCCTTCTCTCCACAGCAGTTCTTTTCAAAACAACTTTTCATTGCTCAAGCAACTTTGAATGTAACAACAACAGAAAACACCCAGAAACATCCATGCCTTAACGGCTGGAGAACAAGGGAACCATCTGGAGAACAAGCAACGCGAGACTGCATGGAGTCTCCTGAATCACCCTTCTTTGTTCTCTCTAAACTCTTTTACATTCCTGATGAGTTCCTGATGGCCTCATTGTTAACAGTCTGATGTTATCATCAACAATGGGGTTTTCCAACCCCCATGGCCACATTCGCAAATCTCCCCTTTCTTTATTAATATCAACCATTTTCTCAACATGAATTACCACTCCATATATAACAACAAAAATAATAATAGTAATAACAATAATAACAACAACGTTAACTATGAAAACTGCCTAAAACATTAAAAACTGCAGTTATGTTGGGTATTTTGTTAGCCACTGCTCCTCCCTCTGCTCTTCTCACAGTTCTTTTTTTTTTTTATTTTATTAATGCCAGTCTTAATTCCCCAGTCTTGATCATTTTTCTTGCTCTTTTTGTCACATTCATTGTTCTGATTTAGGGTAAACCAAAAGTGCCATCAGTATAAGGTACCCAGCCAATTTCCCAGCACAAGGGTTGTAGTCAAGCAATTGCCAAGTAATTTTACGTCACTGTAACAGCGTTTGCACAACTTGGGTGTTTTATATGCTACTTGCTGAATGAACTTCCTTGTATTAATTTCTTGGACTCTTCTTTAGCTCCTTCTTCCCTTTCAATGCTGCAGCTCAAAGACCACAGACACAGATATCCCTGGAATGTCATTGTCCTCTTCTACATGCATGCTCAGGTTAATGGACTTTAGCTCATTTGTCAAAATCTAAACAGACTGCCCTGATGCAAAAAATAAAGCTTTTGTTGCAGGGCCTTTCATGTTGTAATTGTCTGTCTTTCTGGGCATAATGCCATATCTTGGATCTACCCAATCAAAAAGCTTGGCTTTGTGACGTATGCTTTGTGCCATGCCAGGCTGGCTTTTCTTGCCTGTGCTACACATTGTTGCCTTAACAAGCTGCCGAATTCTGCAGAGCTATTAAACCTTTGTGCCTTATCTCTCCCTCTCTCCCTTCCAAGTCTGTCATAGCTGAGTCACATAGCACGTGCACAGACAATATACCAAACAGGATTTCACAGAGAAAAGTGAAGCAAGACATGGAACATACTCCCCTATCAAAAAACAAGAAATATTTTCTACTTGAGGTATGCAAGTTTTAGAATCTAAAGTCAACCTGAGAGAGCAAAGCAACATTACCCTAACACTTCCTACCAGAAACACATTTTCCATTGAACAGGCTCCCCAGGGACGTAGTCACTGCACCAAGCCTGTCTGAATTTAAAAAGCGATTTGGACTGTGCACTTAGTCACATGGACTAAACTTTTGGGCAGACCTGTGGGGTGCCAGGAGTTGGACTTGATGATCCTTATGGGTCCCTTCCAACTTGGTGTTATATATGGAGTGGTAATTCCTGTCGACAAAATGGTTGATATTAATAAAGAAGTGGGAGATGTGGGAGTGTGGCCATGGGGGTTGGAAAACCCCATTGTTGATGATAACATCAGACTGTTAACAATGAGGCCATCAGGAACTCATCAGGAATGTAAAAGAGTTTAGAGAGAACAAAGAAGGGTGATTCAGGAGACTCCATGCAGTCTCGCGTTGCTTGTTCTCCAGATGGTTCCCTTGTTCTCCAGCCGTTAAGGCATGGATGTTTCTGGGTGTTTTCTGTTGTTGTTACATTCAAAGTTGCTTGAGCAATGAAAAGTTGTTTTGAAAAGAACTGCTGTGGAGAGAAGGGTATAAGCGGGGAGCCTGCCCTCAAAAAAAAAAAAAAAAAAAAAGAAGATAAAAAAAAAAAAAAAGGCAACACGATGAAGTTTCGTCATCAATAAAGAAGCAGGAAAAAGAAGTGAAGAGGAACAGGCTGGGAGAATGGAGACCAGGATGGGAACAAGCATTTTGATTGCCTCATGAAGATCGGTTCAGCCAGACTCAGCAAACTGCTGAGAAGCTCGTACAGAAAGTCGCTGGAAATAGGCGCACCAGAGTTGGAGAGAAGCTCAAGCTGAGAGAAGTGGACCTGTGCACACAACTGCCTCTCGCTGGTAAGCAGTTGTGCATTATGGGGAATCATACGTCCTTAGGAACAAAGACTGTCCTGGTAACCTTACAGCTTATTCTCCTTATTAACAATCAGACAGTTTATGAGCCTGAAATATGGGACCAAACTGAGGTCAAGGTATGGGACTCTCCAACTAGAAATGACAAGGTTGCAGTGGGATTGCTCAGCACCTGGTGAGCAATCTCTGAGGCCTTAAAGAGCCATGTGGAGTCACAATCACATACGTGTGGCTTGCCAGATAGTGAGGGAGCTGCGGGCTCCTTTACTGATCCGACTGCTACGCCATCGCCATGGGCCCCTCTGCTGCTACTGCCATCGAAGGCTTTTGCTGTTACGCCCCCTGCTGACCTGGACGTGCCTTTTGACCAAGGCCTATTGGCCTTGAGAAGGAGATGGATATGCTTTTCTTTGATTCGGGAACAACGGGATACATAAGGCCTGAAGACCGAGTTGCTTGACAACTTAAAGCGAGACATATTGTTCAAAAGGAATGGAAAATGGAGACTGTTGAGTCGTGGAACTTAAAGGATTGTTTGTTACCTTTTCTGATTGTACATATGTATAGGAATACTTGCGCTTAGTATGTAAAACAATGTTCTGTATATTTAGAATGTGATGTTTTTAGTGCATGCATGTTGGTGGAGCATAGACTCCCCGCACACCCAGCACTGTTTACTTGCCTTTTATACCTTTTAGAACTATTTGTGTTATAAATATTACAAAATTCAGATTGAGTTGAGACCTCATTTATAACTATTATTATTATTATTATTATTATTATTATTATTATTATTCTGAAAGAACAAGTTACAGAATGACATAGTATTTATGTATCCATACAGAGGAAATATCAAAGAAATAGGAAGAATAAATGTCTTTTCTAATAACTTTTCAAAAGAAGGATAGTGATTATATTTACAAAAAGTGTTTTTTTTCAGTGCACACAAACTGAAAAGGACACAAGAGGTCTTAGCAGTGAGTCTATGTTATTTTAATGAAACTCAAATGACTATTTTTAGCATATGCACCTAATAATTCAGATGGTGTTGTCTTTGATGAGACCTTCAGGGCAATTTCACAGCAAATGTAAAATATTTCTGTCACAGGAGAGGACTTCATCTGCACTTCATTCACTGAGAAACATAGAGATGAAAAACTATCCTGCAATCAAAGAAAGGAAGATAAAAGTTTTAGATAATGGAACTAAAGCTTGTGGGTTGCCAGAGAGACTAGATTCTTTATAAAAAGGATTTCAGTTAATTCCTCCAGGCACAGTTCATATTCCTGGCAAGCAGTCAAACATAATGGGTGTCTAAGTGTAAATGAAAGTGCAAATGGATGATACATACACACACAGGCGCCCCCACACAAACACAAATAGCTGCTTGCGGCAAACAAAGAGTGCACCAATACATACTGTAATAATGTGATAATTTTTAGCAGGTTGTTTTTAAAAACCGAGCATGGTTTGAACCTATCATAGAGGATTAACATTATCAGTCTAAGAGTCTTTTCTGTACAGCAGGATACTGCATTCACTGTCTAAATTCAAAATTAATATTATGACTTTGTGTTCAAGCAGAAATTTTAACCAAGACTACAGGATCTGTGAAAATATAAGTTTTCTGAAGCTATGGGCTCCTATGACCAGCCCCTTCAAAGAGAGGTGCTGAATTATACAGATAAAGTTTATTGACACTGAAATCTCTGTGGATCTTAATATTTGGCACTGCTGGCACTGTTACTAGAATCACACAGACTCTGTATAGCTGTACACAGGATGACTCAGCCCCAGTGACTACGTATCTGGTCTCCAGTTTCAGGTATCCAGGAAGCTGCCACTGCCTCCGTCTCTTTGGACTTTGACCTGTGGAAAGAGAAGTGTTTCCTTCCCCTTTAGATGTGTTTGAAACACTTTAAAAGTAGGAAACAAAACCAATCATTTTCTAGCTAAGCAAAGGGTTGAGACTTTTTTCATGTGTATATACAAATTTCAAGCCTATACAGAAAGACCTTGTTCAGCAGTCATTAATGCGAGGTGCCTTTGAGGTATCTGTCAGGCCTGGAAACCATGCAGACAATTCAACAGTTGGCCAATCCACTGTGAAGATGAGATATTTATGAATATGTCTATCACTCACACTTGGCACTACCAGAGTTTTCTTGGATCATTCCCTTCACATTAGCACCTCTTCTCTTTACATTTCTTATTTACAGAGACATATATTACTGTGGCTTTGATTAGACCTGAACATTTCTCAGATTGCAGATGAAACACTTCGGGGGATCATATATGCTTTTTCCATAAATAAAAACTATTTGATATGCAGATTCTTCTTTCTAAGTTTTCCTTTCTGAGTGTAAAGTGAACTCAATTAAAGTGTAATATTGGCCCTCACCCTTCCAAGAGAGTGATGTGTGTTGCCAGATTTTTTTCTGGTTATATTCCATGTTAGATTCATAATAAATAGTAATTCTACAACATTTCTAATGGACTCATCCACATCTGACTTACTGTTTGCAGAAAATAGGAATGGTATATGAAAAAGTAGGTGACAATTTTGACATTTAGAATTTTTCCAAATCAGATTACCTATTTGCCCTTTGTCAATTTGGGATATTCTGGCTACCACAGGACAGGTGGAGAGATAAGCAAAACTCTCACTTCTAACAACAACAACAACAAAATACTGATAACATACAACAGATAGTATCATAGTTTATTATTAAATTAGGAGCAGCACTCTGAATCAATTCCATATTGTTGATTCCTTTACACTATATATAACATTTAGCTTAATAAGGAAGAAAACAAGATGATAAAAAATCGATGTTGCACAACCAATTGATTAAAAATTTGCTAAGAGATGATTTCTGAGATAGTTATAATAATATATATATTATAATAACGGAAATTGATAATAAGCAGTGTATTTTCAAAGGTTTATTTTTCACCTTATTGAAACATTTCCATTGTTTTGGGAAGAAACATGAATACAATTTACATAAACAATTATATAACAAATATATAACACAATATAAGTAATTAAGAACAAAACATACTGATGTCTATGGTGTAAGGAGATTTTGTCTTGGGGATAAATCCTTTGAAAGGACTTGAAAAATCATTTATCCTCACTAATTGTAGGGGATTGGAGACAGTGATCTCTTGAGGTTGCTTTCAGCTCTGCATTTCTTTGATTCTACAGAATGTATTTTTATACAGGCATGAGGTCCCAGTTCAACATTGTATCTAAAAGAACTAATATGTTCTTCAAAGATTTTAAGAGGGAAATACTTAAAGTAGTATTACAGTATTATCATAGTATTGAAATATAAACAGTAGGGGAAAAAAAAAAAAAAGTATTAATGAGTATTCACTTCCCAGGACAACCTGTATGCATTATTTGCATGAGTAGCCATCCTTTTTATAAGCACCTTGTGAAACTTCGTTGACTATCAATTTGAGAAACTTGTAACAGACCTGCTATTTCACAGATTTGATATAATTTTAGTGTGTGTGTGGGGGGGGGGGGGTATTTTAGCTTTATTACTTATTTATTTATTTATTAATGAAGGCAAATCAATATGTGAATTACATTCCTGGTTTTGGCGATAGAGCCTACCAAGATCTTCAAGCAAAGGTTTATACAACCAAGCAGTGAGCTTGAGCAGGTAATTAGTCTAACAAATGCATATTCCATTTTCTCTAGGAAAGACAGGATCCAGAACAAGCAGATGGAGAGAGAGGGGACTGCTTGAGCTAGCCTCACTTGAACAGTATTCTTTCAAAATCTGCAGCCTCACTTCTAAGACACTCAGAATGATGTTTGGTTTTCTTTTAGTGTGCCTCACACTTATAAGAAAAGGAAACAAGAGGGGCTGTACTTAATGGCAGGGAAAAAGGTCAGCCTGGCTCCAGGTCAAGGGATAGGGTATATAGTGTGTGAATATATGCTGGTATCTGTGGAACTGCTTATATATGAGGAAATGAATTTGGAAAGCAAAGAATGGTGGCAGGGGGATCCTGTTAACATTAGAAACATGATTTAATACATGGTCCATGATGCTAGCTTTCATACAGACTGATTATTGAAATAACTGTATACAAATGCATAAATAATTAAATGAAAATGGGAGGTAGAAGGTTCAGGGGGTACACAGACCAGCAGAACAACTTTTTAAGGCACAAGAGGTTGAAAGCAGATGCAAATACCTCCTTGTGATTATTTTTCAAAGAGAATTTGCAGCAATTATAATAGATAGATAATAACTACTACCCAGGTATGAACCCACATACTTTCCATCCAAGTGTTACATACAAGAAAATAACAACTGTTATTCCCTGGATTAATAACCTAAGTGGTAGGTCCCTCAGACACCTGAGTCTGCAGATGTTGTGTGAGGACTACTTAAAGTACTCCTAGGAAAGGGAGAGTGTTTTATTCTATCATCTTGGTCTTATGGCACTATGTAAAAGAAAGGCAATCCTAGCTTGTTACTGTGTTTCCAATGGAGATGTGAACTCTGCTGCTTTCTTGGGCAGCACTAACTTCTCTTTGGTGCAGTTGCATCCTTACATTTAGGACAGGAATGATTTGTTTAGAGATTATGAATCCAAACACTTCAGGACAGAAGGTGAAAAATGAAAGGAGAACAAAAGAGACCGCCCCTTGTTATCTTTGTAGTATAAATTTGTATATTAATATCCTCTCTACCTTTCTCCTTATTTCTTTAAAAAAACATGGTAAGGCCCTTACCAAGTATGAAATATCAATTCAATGGTATATTACAGTGTTATGCAATAGCACATATTTTCTAAATTACAACATTATGAATTGCATGCCACAGCTTATTGCAACTTAATTTCATTTGTTATTTTTTTTCCAAGATTCCATCCTAGAAGAAATAAAATCTTAGAAGCATTACCTGTAATTGCTATTTAAAAATGTTAAATTGACACTGTACTTCTAGTTGAGACAATTAGCTGTGTGGAGTAAAACTTCGGTAGATGTAGACATAATTCTGTAGGCTTCACTGGAGCTGAAACAGTGATAACCAGCTGAAGATCTGTCTCATAAATCTATAAAATTTCAAATAATTATTTTTATGAACTCTGTAGTGAAGCTTATCATGCACTTTTTTTTTTTTTTTTTCCCCGGAGAAGTTCTGTTTCTGCAACTAATATCTTTATTCAATTATTTTTTTTATTTATTGCATATATTTCTGCAAGTCTACCTGGATGTGATGATTAAGTGTATGCCAGAAGGTATGTCAGTGAAGACAAGCCCATATCCTGCTAAGGCTAGCTAATTTTCATGACAATTTTTAAGGGTGAATACATATTCTGTATAAACACAATAATAAAAATATTTAAGACAGTTGAAACACTAGGGAGATTCAGAAATGCAAGGATCTATGCTATGTCAGTGTATTGAGTTTATAAAGCAAGGTTTTGGTAGAGCTGGGCTGCAGGGGTGACCTCTGTGAGAAGAATCCAGCCCCATGTTAAATAAGGGCCAGTTTCAGCCGTCTCCAAAGGGACCTGTTACTGGCCAGCGCCTAGCCAATGGGTGATGAGTTTTTGCCTCTCAGCAAACAGATTTAAGAAAGGGGAAACAAACAAACAAAAAAATGCTGCACCGCAGTAGCTGGGAGAGTGAGCTGTGAGAAGCAGCTCTGCAGACCCCAAGGTCAGTGCAAGGGGCCAGGAGGTGCTCCAGGCATGCAGCACAAGTTCCCCTGAGGCCTGTGGAGAGGCCCCTGGTGGAGCAGGCTGTCCCCCTGTAGCCCATGGGTCCCACATGGAGCAGATCTCCACGATGCAGCCTGTGGAGGAGCCCCCGGTGGAGCAGGTGGCTGTGGCCTGGAGGAGGCTGTGGCCCATGGAGAGCCCCCGCAGGAGCAGGCCCCGGGCCCATGGAGAAGAGCCCACGCAGGAGCAGGAGGTCTGGGGGGAGCTGCTGCCCGTGGAGGACCCGTACTGGAGCAGTTTGCTCCTGGGGGATGGACCCCCGTGGTATGGACCAATATGGGTGCAGTTCTTGGAGAGCTGCTGCCTGTGGGCAGCCCCTGCAGGCTCAGTTTGGGAAGGACTGCATCCTGTGGGAGGGACCCCACGTGGGGCAGGGGGTGACTGTGAAGGAGCGGTGGAGATGGAGCATCATAGACTGACCACAGCCCCCATTCCCTGTTCCCCTGCACCACTTGGGGGGACAAGGTGGAAGAGGGTGGACAGGGGGGAAGGTGGTTTTATTTTTTGTTGTTGTTGCTGCTTCTCAGTGCTGTAGCTTGTTAGTAATATTTAATAAATTTTATTAATCTCTCTATGCTGTTTATTTTGCCTGTGACAATAACTGGGGGGTGATTTCCCTGCCCTTACCTCAATCCTTGAGCCCTTTCCATCATATTTTCTCCCCCTTTCCCTTTGAGGAAGGGGAACATGAGAGTGGTTGTAGTGGAGCTCAGTCTGCCCAGCTGGGTAAAACCACTACACTCAGCGATAAAGCAGGATTTTTCTCAAGTTTTGGCACAAATTCTGTTCTTATTTACTCTAGTCTTATGCAGCTGTTTGTTCTATTATGGCACACAGCTTTAAGAAATCTTGAGTAGGATGGTCTGGAGAAAAAAGACAACAGAATTTGGTCAATTATTTTGCTGTTTTTTCAGAGGTCTTGCAGGGCTGAGTACAGATAGTAGCCTTGTAGCCCAATGCCCTTCAGCACAAAGGGGCCTTGTGCTGAATGTGAAGGACTGGGTTCAGATATTTGTCCTGTAAGATTCAAATGTCTTCTTGTCATTTCTGTGAGACATGGATATTGATGAAGGAACATGTTTTGAAATAACTGCTCCCTCTCTGCTTTTTTTAAGCTTAATTCTGGTAGATCCATGATTGTGAAATGTGGCTGAAGGCTGCACCTTCCTTCAAAGCTGAGCACCTCATTATCTGCAGGGTGTGACCTTCTCTTTGACATTCCTTCTGTTGTGCTCAGGCCATTCATTTCTCTGCTCAGTGACCTGAGAGTCACATCTAGAAGGTGGGCAGGTCCAAACACTTTGTAGACCCAGCCTCAAGGCCCAGCCTGCATTGGGATCCTGGTAGGCAGTAACAATCCTGAAAATACTCCCAGAATACTCCCGGAAGTATGGACACAGCCTTTCCTTGAGAGACTACCTGTGGACTAAGTAGACAACTAAATGAGAACCTTAGTAATCACTTGAGTGTGGAACAGACTCATCTTTGGCATGCAAATATAGCAAATGAATATATGTGTTTTGACACATTTTATAGCATGTATGCATGTGTGTCGGCATTCCTTCATGACGGTCCAGTGTAAGCTGTGTTACATCACAGTGATAATACAGAAATATCCTAGAAAATAGCAGGAGGCTTCCAATTCAAACTAAATTACAATTATAAGCCTGTCATGATCTTTGTGGAGCTTGTGCTGCTTTATTAAGTACCCACTTAAACTTACACCAGGCTAATAATACTTTTGCTCAGCTTGAGATTCACCACAATGAGGAAAAAATGTATTATAAAAATCTTTGTTTTAATTTACTCTAACAATTTTCAGAAACTGCTGGATTTTCACAGGTATGATCCAGAATAAATTGCTGGGGCTGCCACTGCTAATAATGCACTGAAAACTCTCTTAAATATAGATTTAATTTAGGATCTCAGTTGGCCACAATTTTAATTCTGTGGGTTAAAAAGGACTAAATTCCACATTCTGCTGCTGAGAAAAGATGTGTAAGCAGACTCTTCTATATTTCTTACCCATGAGCAGTAATAAAATGCTATCTGTAGGCTGGCAGATATTGAAAGGGCTTAGTCCCTTAGTCCCACTGTCCTTTTTTATTTGAATTGAATTTTCAATTATTTAGTTATCTGGTTTTAGTATGTTAGGGTGCTCTCAATCCCATTGGCTATATAATTGATAAAGATATTAAACAGTACCAGTCCCAAGACAGACCCTTGAGGGACACCACTCATCACTGGCCTCCACCAGGGCATAGAGCCATTGACCACCACTCTCTGGGTAGTTCCCCAGGTGCTCCTTTCTACATTTTTTAAAACATAGGAGTGATGTTTCTGTTTTTCCAGTCATCAAGGACTTCAGCTGACAGCCAGGAGTTTTCAAAGGTGATGAAAGGAGGCTTGGCAACTACATCAGCCAGTTCCCTCAGGACCCTGGGATGCAGGTTAGTGGGCTCCACAGACTAGTACTTGTTCAGTTTCAACAGTGTCTAACAATGTCTAGGTGCAGGAGAGCCCTCTCACAGATGGCTATACTGACTGTAATCAGCACTACACAGCAGAAGAGGACTTTGATGATGTTTATCCCAAAAATTAAAAGGAGCTACCAGTCAGCACCCTCCAGGCTTCTTACTGTGTCTAGTCTGTCTATTAAGACTTTTGGGTGAAAGAGGAAATGAGAGTGGGAAGTGGGATGGCTCATTTTTGGTAATAAGAATACTAAATACAGAAGAGTGAAGTGCACTATTGTATCTACAGCTCATTTTTGGTAGGTTTCAAAATATTTAATCATACATTTTTATCGGTGCATTCAGTGAGGTGAATTTTCAAGAAAGCTTGTCTCTGATTCTTGTGGTCAGGAAAAAAAGAAAAAAAAAAGAAAAGAAAGAAAAGAGTATGTTATAGTACTCTAGAAACCAAAGATATAGTTGGCACATGTTTATGCTCTAGCTAATCATTTTAGAATATTACAAGTTTTAAAGCCAACTTCTGATTTTTAACTCAAATGCTTTATGTAGCTTGGTTTCTGCTGTGGTAAGCAAACATCTGGTCCACTGGTTTCCCTGATCCATGAAGTAACATGTAGGAAACAAATGAGGATAAAAATGTGTAAGCATGTTTTAAAATGCATCCTGCATAAGGGAAGAGTGTCTTTTTTTTTGTGTCATTACCATTAGTGACACAAACAACACAAGATCGAAGAATGTCTGGAGGCTGTCTACAGTAATCAGCTATTTGGTAGCAGCTGATAAGATAACTTTCACTGAAAAACAAATTAATAACATGTCATGCACATATATTTGGCAATTAATATTGCAGGATTAGATTGCAAGCAGTAACTACACATTTTACTTCCTTTCTTTATTTCATGACAGCAGTATCCAGAAGTGATTCACATATACCACCATAACATTGTGGCAAGCTGATTATTCATTTGGGTTGGCCACATCAAGTGTCATTAAATACTACTGAAAGGTAACACTTCCTACTGACATGCTAGTAAATGCTAACAGAGCATTACTATGGATTCCATTTTTATTTTTATTTTATTCTTAATGTAATTATCTTCTGGAAACACAAACTGTGCTGAATTTAACAGTTTTACACTTTTCAGCTGTAACTGACTTTGGGAAAAATAATTATTACCTCCTGACTAACTAATATGTTAAAAAAGTGTTATATACTGGATGAAATTGAGTGTTACTCATACTTTGATGTTTATAATGGGAAATGCCATGAAACACATTGTCGTGGTTTAACCCGGCCGGCAGCTAAACACCACACAGCCGTGTGCTCACCCTCCCCCTCCCTCTCTGGGATGGGGGAGAGAAATGGAAAGTGAAGCCCGTGAGTTGAGATAAAGACAGTTTAATAAGACAGGAACATAATAATAATAACAATAATAATAATAATAATACAATGATGATAATAGTACTACTAATAACAATATGTGCAAACAAGTGATGCACAATGCAATTGCTCACCACCTGCTGACCGATGCCCAGCCTAACCCCGAGCAGTCTGGCCCCCTCCCCCGGCTAGCCACCCCTATATATTGTTTAGCATGATGTCAGATGGTATGGAATACCCCTTTGGCTAGTTTGGGTCACCTGTCCTGGGTCTGTCCCCTCCCAGCTCTTACTGCACCCCCAGCCTGCCCGTTGGCAGGACAGAGCAAGAAGCTGAGATGTCCTTGGCTTAGTATAAGCACTGCTCTGCAACAATTAAAACATCGGGGTGTTATCAGCACTCTTCTCATCCTAAGCCAAAACATAGCATTCTACCAGCTACTAGGAAGAAAACTAACTCTGTTATAACTGAAACCAGGACACACGTATAGACTAAAACAGCTCTTTTAACTTTATAATTACACACTGAATATTGTGTGATGGGATTGTCATACAAGTCTTCCACCTATTCGGCTTTCCCACTCTGACAATAAAAAGAGACAAATATTTCAGGTTGGGTGAGTCTCACAATAAAAACTTTTTAATGACTTTTTTTTTTTTTTTACAATTTGTGGATTCATGCATGACCTTTTAACTCTCTGACATTGTGATTTCTTCCTTATTTTATTCCTCTTAATTCTGAGAAACAAAGGATCTAGCAAAACATACATGTACATGTATACATATATATTTAATAACCACCATACTACGTGAATTGCAGTTACTTCATGTTTCACAGAAGCACATCTTCCAGTCAAATACTAGTACATAGCAGTAACTATAATTGTGCTTTACAGTCTGGATGTTATTAAAGCTATTATTCGATTCAAAGTGAATGCTAAAAGGTGTGAGCAAAAAAAAAAGAGGATTTCCTAAACAGTGACGAATTTTTATGAATTTCGTCTACATTTACTTTATTTTTAAAGTGTTCCATCTTTGTGGCCACCTAAGTCAACTTAATTAGTCAGACAGAAGTATGATAAACTGTAAGTCCACTTACAGCTAATGATGCAGAAAAACTGGTACAACTTCTGGAAACTGTGTTGTATTTGCCATCCAAGAGAAATGAGAAAACAAAAATCATCAAACATTTTTGTATGAAACTAAATAGATTAAAGATAATGTTTTTTACAATTAAAAATAAAAAAAAAAAAAAAAAAAAAAAAGATTTCTGAGAAGTGAACTGAGATCTATACTCTCTTAACTTGTTCACTGGCACTTGGGCTAGTCAGGATTGTCTTAAGGTCTTCTATAATATCTTCTATCAAAACTGACAACTACATGGAAGTCTCCCATCTCCCTTTTTTATCTCTTTCTGTTAGTTTCACAACACCATCACATCACAGAGTTCAAACTGAAAGGGATCTCAGGTGGTCTTAGTCAAAGCAGGTAGCTCAGGGCTTCATCCAGCTGGGTCTTGAAAACCTTTGGTAATGGAGGCCACACATCTCTCTGGTCATTCTACTCTACAGCCTGACCTTTTTCAAATGCTTAATTTTCTTGTAGCCAAAAACACTATGAGGGAATGGGGAAAAAACAAAAACAAACAAACAAACAAACAAACAAAAAACACTAGAACAACAAAAACATCGAGGCTACAGCTGTGCATAGGTGCTAGGCACCTATGCTAGAAGCTAGAAGGAATGGCCTCAAGTTGCTCCAGGGTAGGTGTAGGTTAGAAATTAGGAGACATTTCTTCTTAGAAAGAGCAGTCAGGCATTGGAACGGGTTGCCCAGGGAAGTGGTGGCATCACCTTCCCTGGGGGTTCAAGGAAAGATTGGACCTGGTGCTTTGGGACATAGTGTAGTGGATGATGTTGGTAGATGGTTGGACCAGATGATCTTGAAGGTCTTTTCCAACCTTAATAATTCAAGGTCTTTTTCAACCTTAATAATTCTCAATATATATTGTGATTACAAATATGCATTTTATATATTAAATATATTATATATGATTATATATATACATATAAAGTAGAAATGCTCTGAAAATATTTCTGTGTTCAAATAAAAACATATTAAAATGAATTGACCTGAGTCAAACAACACAATATAAAATTTCTCTGTTTTCTTAAATTTTAGATAGCATTGACAAAAACATGTACTTATTTGTAGAAAAAAAAAAATAAAAAATTGAGCCAATTCCTCTGTATTGTGCATTTACGAAAAATATCAGAAATGTTATTAGTAACAGAGTACTTTCTCTTTTTAGATGCAATCACTGAGTTTGAAAATTTAAATAATTAGAAAATGTTGTGACAGTAAGTTGGACTACTGGAATCTCATTTTATTAAAAGAATAGACAGTGACTGTTGTCCTAAGTCTGGCTGAATTCTTTGTATGACATAACCTTTATTCAAAATATTTCTTAGTTTTCTACCTCTTTCCTGTGATATTAGGTTGCCTTTTAAACTGAAGTAGTACAGAAACAAAACACTATCTACAAACAAAACCGAGAATAATTCTTCACCCTGAAATGAGCTTAATTTTAAGAAATATAATAATTTATTGATTGCTCCATTTTTGAGGAGATATAATCAATGGATGTCATTTTGCAGAAAAGGTAAAAGGCTTTTTTTTTTTTTTTTTGTATACATTGTATTTAGTCAGAATCTGTTGGAAACCTTCTTAGCCAGTATTTCAAATATTGTGCAACATATAATCATTATTTTAAAAAGGATTCATCATACTTCTTGGATGAAAAATTCACACCGAGCAGACAGTATTTAATGAGTAAATCAATAATGTTCATTTCAGGAAAAAACTAGGTATGGAATATAGCTAGGAAAGATAATAAAACAAGATCAAATACTAAATCTCAGAACTGATGACCCATTAGGGATAATGCAATTCACTGCAGTATCAAGCTGAAGTGTATTAGGAAACTTACATCATAAAATTTGCTGTGTAAATGCAAATTCAATCTGATTTGTTATATGATTAAAACTTATAGGGAAAGGAATTCTACTATAGTGTAAAATAACTACTTCAGCAGAGCTATGCTTGATAAGAAGAACAAGCATAAAGGGTTGGTGCTTGTTATAATAAGCTGCTATATAAATATATCCTATTGGTAAAGGAGACACATACAAGTCTGCTCTCAAACATGATTCATCTGTTTAAAGTTATGTTCGGTGTGATTTAACTTAGAAATGAACTTTGTTGCAAACACCAACTTTTCAGGCAAGTGCTCGCTTTTTCTCATCTGTGTTGCAATAAATATCCCATGGAGAACTGCGCTTTAGGAAAGTGGGAGGACAAGGTTTTGTTTTCAGACAGGATTTGACCCAGATGTCCTACCCTGCAAAAAGCTGGCCACCTCCATGGAATAAAAACAAATAAAAGAGTAGTTAGAGAAGTGAAACTTTATGTGTCCTTTACTTAAAATCTCTTAAAATCATTGGGTAACAATGACAGTTTAATGTGGGCAGAAATCTGCTTTGTTCTTCCACCCCTAAAGAGGACTTGTTCTCATAACAGAACATTCAAAGCACAGCTTGACTGTGCTAGGCATAATAGAAAGAACTGTCTGTTTGACTTTCATGTTCACTTTTCATGTGTCTTACATATGATTTCTTAAATTAGCTTCCAGTGAGATCTCATTTGAGTTTATATGGTTGTACATGCATCTTCTGTTGTCCTTCATTTGAGGGTTCAGGTAAGAGGTATAGTTGTGAAAATCTCTGCATAGAGAAAAACCAAACACATACTACGTATGAATAGAGAGAGTTTGAATCACTTCTTAGTGCTTGGAAAATCAAACAATAGCAACTTTCAAAAGTACAGGAGTATATTGATATGTCTCCTGGAGAACATGATAAATGCTGCCAACATAATTCTTTACAAGATGTTATATAAATCATACTCTGCGAGTGGTAGCAGTAGCCTGCTCATGATAAAGCACAGGAGTTTGATTACATTGGTAACTCTGTGTTAACCATGCATTGTAGATATTTAGTAGGACCTCATTTATGGAGCATCTGCAGTTTGCTTACCACTGCACTAATGTGTAGGTATCACAGCTAAGACCACTGATCCATTTAGGATTTTTCTATATTTCTATATCTTATTCTTAAAATGGACTCTAATAAAGAGACTGAGATCTGATCCTTCTGATCCTTCAGCTGTTCATGTAAAACTGAACGGCTTTGGTACCTCTGGCTCTTTGATAGTGATAATTTTTTGTCTCGTCTTCTGTTCTGGTACAAATCGGATAACAGCTATTGTAGAAAGCTGCCTTAGGCTCTGAGTGCTTTTTCAGAGATTTTGGGGTGAAATACACCAAAAAGGCAAAGGGGAGAGGAATGTTATCACATTATGAAATCAGGTGCAGCAGAGAGGTGAGGTAAAAGAAATGGTCATCTACTGTTTCCCCCAAGCTGGGCTCAACCCAGGGAAGGAAGGAAAGAAAACATGGTTTTAGCTTCCTGTCTTATGGCTGGAAGTCAAGTATTGGCTCAGGATGTAAAAAACTCAAGAACTTAGGTTCTTGTTCTAATCATGGCTTTCTTTTACAGAAGGCAAAAGCCTAAATGTGAATATGTGTAGTGGGGCTGATATGCCAACCCAAATCACAGCTCAGGAGGATGGGTGTCTCAAATAATTAGCTCTTTTTCAATTAAAGTAGCAACCTTTGAACGTTAGACAAGATTAATTGCTTTGTTGTCTGTTGTCTCTTATAGAACGCAAAACCTGTCACAAGATCAAAACAAAGGTTGCAAAATTCCCATTATAATTGAATGAGTTAGTGGGGAACAAAAGGCAGAGGATAAAATTATTTACTCTTCTGTACATATTACAACTTCATGCAACATTTATAAACAAATACACTCACAAATATTTTGCTCTAACTCCTCAGAGATGCAATTTATGTGTGTTCTTCCATTATTGCTGTTGCTCCAAGCTAAGCTGGTTATTGCAATTTTGTGTAAAGCAATACATTTTCTATTTTGTCGAGACTCAATGGAACTTTCTGACATCATTCACACTTAAATATATTTTATTTTTCTTTCTTTCTTTTTTTTTTTTTTTTAAAGGTTGGAGTAAATAGGGCTTTTTTTTTTTTTTTTTTTTTTTTTTTTTTTTTAAGCAGGATATGAAACCATACTAATAATTTTGATATGGAAAAAAGTAGTAAAAATATGGATTTTGAGTGACAATGCAAAATTCACACAATAAATAGCAAGTTTTCTTTATATATAACATTACAGAGTTGTCCTGGAAATTTTCCTAGGTATTAATTATTGTAATAATTGCTCACCTGCAGAAGTCACTAGGTGATAGACAACCTATAGTTATATTGTACCATTTAGACAAGGGAGCCTGAAAGGATTAATTACAACGTATCATACAAGCAGGGGCATCTTTGTCTACTGTAGAGAACTGTAATCATGTTTATAGTTGGTGTTTTTCCTTTTTATTTGTAACTTTATGACTTGTGTAAGTGTGTTCTCTGCAAAACACAAATAAGAATCCCTTTTTTAGCCAAACAGGCTTTTAAACTTTTTAACCTTTAACCTCCCTTCACCCCAACTACTGTTACGAAACTTTTAAAATCTTTTACAATCCATTGTTCAATTTTTTTGTTTGATGTTTTTGATTAGTTCAAGCAACCAGTATGAATTTCATTTGTATTTTTCAAGTTCAGTGAGGCTTACTCTTTGTGTTTCATTCAAATCATTACCGTTTTTTAGCACGGTTTCTTTTTGGAAGTAAGCTCTATATGATCATCTGTCTTCCCACCTCAAAACTTTGACTCTGTTCCACTCCGGTAGGTAATAAATTTCAAACAAGCATAACAGAAGGATCAAGAAGCAGAAGGATCAGGAAGATCAAGAAAAATGTATTTCTCTATGAATTTCAAGGACCTCACTTTGTCTGTTCCTCCTCTTTGAAACATGAACTAGTTCATCTAAATGCACATTTGTTCTCTCATATTTAAGTACTGTATTAAAGGCTTTTTTTTTTTTTTTTCCCAATTATTTTTTATGATGTACAACCAGAAGAGACCACAATCAGAAATATAAGTCTTTTTGCTCATAAACTGTATTAATCTGGTCTGAAAATTTTCGAATGTTTTTGGCTCAAGGTTTTTAGTGATATTTGAAAAGATCTGACTTGAGGTCATGTTGATAATGTGAAACTAAGGGCTGGACTCTCAAGTATAATTTCTTATAGATTCTGTAAACATCACTGACACAGAAAACTAAAGGACAGGAGGTTTTTATTATCTCTTCATGAATTGTCTGGAGAAGTCTGGACACATTTTTATCAAAGATGGGGTCCAGCTCAGATGTCTCTCAGAAGCCTCTACCATTGAAGTTGAGTTCATGTGAGTCATATATGGTGTGAACTAGCAGATTAAATTGCATAAGAAGTTTTTTTTATTTTATTTTTTATTTCTTTTTAATAATGAATTTCCATAAAAGCAAGTAGCACATGAAGACCTGTTATTCAAGGCTACCTTGTATTTACATGACTGTATGTGGGTTAATATAAAAGTCTACCTTTAATTTAATGTTTCTTTGATTTATAACATAATAAAATATTTGAAAATTCCACTCAAATAAAGGACAGTTGGAGTAAGTGCACCCCCAGCAAGTTAAGTGGTAGAATTGATACAATAGAAGGAAGGGATGCCACCCAAGGGACTTTGAAAGGCTTGAGAAGTGGACCCATGCAAACTTCATGATGTTAAACAAGGCCAAGTGCAAGAAACAGCAATCCTAGACATGAGTGCAGAGTAGGGGATGAACAGATTGAGAGCAGCCCTGCAGAGAAGTACTTGGAGGTTCTGGTTGATAAAAAAGCTTAACACAAGCCAGCAGTGCATGCTCACAGCCCCGAAGGACAACTGTATCTGGGGCTGTATCAACAGAGGAGTGGCCATCTCAAGGGAGATGATTGTCCTCCTCTACTCTGCCCTTGTGATCCCCCACCTGAAGTCCTGCATCCAGGCGTGAGGCCCCCAGCACAAGAAGGACATGGATCTGTTAAATCCAAGGGGTGTGTGTGGGGGGAAGGGATCCAGAGGAGAGTCACAAGGATGATCTGAGGGCTGGAGCACCTCTGCTGTGAAGAAAGATTAAGAGAGAGCTAGGGTTTTTAGGCCTGAAGAAGAGAAGACTCTGGGGAGACCTTATAGTGGCCTTCCAATACTTCAAGAAGTCCTACAAGCAAGATGGGGAAAGACTTTACCATGGTGCATAGTAGGTAATGGTAGATTTAGGTTAGATATAAGGAAGAATTTCTTTACTACAAGAGTGGTGAGACACCACAGGTTGCCCAGAGAAGCTGTGGATGCCCCATCCCTGGAGGTGTTCAAGGCCGGGTTGGGAGGAACCTTGGGCAACGTGATCTAGATGTCCCTGCCCATTTCAGGAGGTTAAACTAGACAGTCTTTAGAGGTTTCTTTCCATTCTATTCCCACCCAAACCATTCTATGATTCTATGATTCTGTTTTTCAGTGTTATTCCTACAGTCTTAATGTGTTTTCACAGGTCATTACATCTTATCTTTTATTTTTAAATTAACATCTTTCAGAGGCCTACTATGCTCAATCAATTCAGAAGTTATGGATGAGAATAATGAAGCTCTCAGTAACAGATGAGTTTGCATAGTCATTTAAGAATAACAAGTGATCACTTGAAATGAAATAAGAACACTCATAATTTGGGATAAAAGTCTGATTACCATTTAGGTATATTTGATTCTATGATTTCATGAAAAGAACCTTAAGCAAAAGAATTTTATATTTATTCATAATGCTAGTAGAGTAAATTCCTACTTATGTGAAGAATGAAGACCTGTTTTTTCTTCTCTATTTTAGATGCAGTGTATACCAGCACCCATGGGTCTACAGAATCATAGAATCATTTAGGTTGGAAAATACCCTCAAGATCATCAAGTCCAACCATAAACCTGACCTACGAAGTTCTGTCACTATACACTGTGTTCCTTAGTGCCATGTCCACACATCTCTTAAGTACTTCTAAGAATGGGGACTCCACTGCTCTTCATCATTTTATTTCTTTAGAATACAATGTGCCCAAGTGAAGTGCTTCAAAAGGATGGAATCACTAAAGCATTAAAAACATTTTTTTTTTAACCTCATGTGGAATCATGGTAAAAAATCAGTCCTGGAAAAAATCATGGACCTACAATCAAAACTAAAATATTAATGTGAGCAGATCAAACAATTTTTATTTTAATGTTTAAAATAGAAATTCAGTTGCAGAGCAACTTCTTAATTGTTTTGAACAAAGTATATCTGTAACTATTTTTAGGATAAAGGAATACTGGATGCTTTCTGAGCTTACATTTTTTTAAAAAAACGACCTGCTTGTAGGAACCATTTTCATCTCTCTCAACTGATACTAAAAATAATTAATCATAAAAAATCCATCTGTCTATTTTAAGCAGTAAATGCATATTTTTATTCTTGAAGATGAAAATAATGTCAAAATAGCCATTTTGAAATACCTTCTCTACATTCTCCTTATATGGGCCTTAACCAGGAAATTAGAATATTATTTAGGAAAGTCAACATTTTAATTAATTTTCTGCCTTACATTTATCTCAATACTAGGTATAAAATCAAGCACTATTTTAGCTTTGCAGTGATAGAAAAATATGCTAAGGCTCATAATCTCCATTTTTATTTGCACAGATAAAATCTTAATGATATAACCAGCATCAAGCTGTCTATTAGGACCAGGGTATTTCATCATTTTAGTGAGACTCAAACCAATAAACTACTGAGATCAGTGATAAGGAAGAGTCAAAAAATGTTATTTAAATATAAGCATGTTCCTCAAAATCACATATAAATTACAGTTTGCTAGCTACACATGCAATTCACTGCCTTTTATATCTTAACCTGACTTGTTATGTAGTTGTTATATTATGGCTGCTTAGTGCTTGAAATAAAGTGGCATTGATCTTTTCTACTGCAAATATAGCAAAATCAAAGAAAAAAATAAAAATCACACACGTACGTATAATTGGAACTAATTATTACTTCAACTAACATGCTCAGCTGATAGAGCATAAATTGTGTTGTATTCCGCCATATTTCTACAAACTGATTCCTCCATGTTATGAAGAAAATTGTTGGGACAAGATGGTACAATGCACCATTTCTTTTACCCCTTGTCTCTGCTGTGTGAAGTACATATTTTATTTCCCATTGCTCTTAAAAAAAGGACTTCTAATAAATGTGAAGAAATTTTTCCCCATTCTATCCCACCCCAAATTTTGAGCAACAGTCACATTACAAGGAGAGCTGAGTCCCACAGATTTTCAATGCAGTTAAATTTTCTGATAAAATTGTACATTTTTACCAACATTCTGAAACAGTTTGTCATTCTTTGTGTAACAACTTTGAAAAATGATGAATTAATTTATTATTGTTCATATTCTATTAAAATGCTATTGTAATTGGGCCTTAAATAAAATCCTATTAAAATAACATTTTTAACCTATTATATGCCCATTGTGGAAAAATATCTCTTAATGGACAATGTATTTTTATCAGTGTTACAGGAAGTTAAATAATCTGATATATATATATATTTCTGATTGCTTCTATAAATTAATTTTAAACTATTTTAAAAATAAATGGAATATTTATAGCTTCTTGCTAGGAGTATATCTCCCCATGGTGAATATGTGTGAAGATGTGGGAGGAAAAGATAAGAAGAATAATATAAAGACTCTCCAATAATCTAAAAATGAATGAGTTCATGCACTCTTCATTTTCTTCCATTCTGCAACTATGGCAAGATTATTCAAAGCTACAAATGTGAGCATGTGGTTTACAACACTTTGAAAAATGTGAAGTGGCAGATAGGGGAGCAGAGGCAGGTGGGATGGTACAGAGAGGAGCTGTGGATGAAGGTACAACAAAAGGTTGGGTCACTGCTTGGGTTCTTTTTCAAGAAGTGAATGATCTAAAACGATGGCATGGAAAAGAAATGCACTCATAAAATCTATTCTTGTTTCTAACTATTGTTACTTCCCTGGTTATTATTTCAGACAAACCCTGAAATACCTGCCTTTTCTGGTTGTATACACATGCATAAGGTCACATAACTTAAAAATTGGCACATTGCCTTTTTCATAGCCATACAACTAGGATGACTCTGATCCCTTTCCAACAAATTGATTGGCTATATTTTTTGACGTTTAAGGATATCAAATTTGTAGAAAACCCTTGACTGCCTTTCGCTGTTCATGGCCCATTGGGAGTGTCGTGGGTTTTGTGTCCTTCACATCTCTGCATTTCTAACTTCATGCTTGGTCTCTGCAACATATCTGTTAAGGACTTGGCAAACACCAGGTCCCTCCAGATGCCCCACAGTGCAGGCAGGTTTATATTTGCTATATCTATATAAGCATAAATTCCTTATCTTCCTGATGTATCCCTGATTAATAGATAGTGATAAAAAAAAGAAAATGTTTATTAAGTGAGTCTTAACATGAGGTTTAGAACTGCAACAGGAGAAACAAAGAGTTTCAAGCATAAAACCCAATAATTTTACTGTACACATGACAGTTGTTTTTTAGCTCCACTTACAGAGGAGTTCCACAAATGCCTCCTGTGTGTCATAGTTCAGGGTGCGAGTCTGCAACAGCATTTTTCTGTCTGAGAGCCTTGTTCCACTCTGGACTGCCTTGATCTCTCCCCAGTTTCTTCTCCATAAGATGGTAATTTACTGATGGGAGGCTTTAAAGTAATAGTGATCTGACTCTCTTGGCTACCAGGTTCACTGTCTAGGGGTGGATTAAGGAAACTCCACTGTAGGTATATCCAGGCATCAAGGCTGATATTAAACATATGTTTTCACACACCCTAGCCCATAAATCCTTGAATGGAGAGGTATCCTTTGTGCCACTTCAGAGGCTGCCTGTCATTCTGCAGTAGACAGCTTTCTTCCAGCAGCTGTGTGCCACAGAATTTTGTGCCAGAGAGTATTGTACCTCAGAGCTGTTTCAATGACATAAATAAGCCTAACTGAACAAAAAATATTTTTTGACTTTCTTCTTGAAGCTATACAAGTCTTTTTATTTATTTAACACCTAGAGTCCACATTTAAATATCCACTCAACATTTTATTTGAATATACATTCATTTTACTAGTTAAATAACTGAATTTGCTTAAACCTCAATAGTTCTGTACTTTTCAGATATTGTGGTGGTTTTATGCTGCTGGGCAGCTGAACTCCACCATAGCCACTCTCTTACTCTTCCTTCTCAAAGGAAAAGGGAGAGTAAACCCTTGGAAAGGGCTCAAGGTAAGGACAAGGAGACCACTCACAAATTATTGCCATAGGCTAAACAGACTCAACACAGGGAGATTAAAATAATGTATCATTAACAGATTAGAACAGTGAGAAACTAAATGCAAACTAAAAACACCTCCCCCTCCCCAACATTTCCTCCTCCTTCCCCCATCTTCTTCATCTTCCCCCTGAACAGCACGAGGGAATAAGGGGCTGCGCTCAGTCCCTGACGCTTCATCTCCACCGCTCCTTCACAGTCATTCTCTGCCCCTGCTCCCCGTGGGGTCCCTCCCACAGGATGCCGTCCTTCCCGAACTGAGCCTGCAGGGGCTGCCCACAGGCAGCAGCTCTTCAAGAACTGCGCCCACACGGCTCCGTACCACGGGGTCCATCCATCAGGAGCAAACTGCTCCAGCACTACAACCAGCATCACTTGTTTGCTTGGCTCTGGCCAGCAGAGCTCCGTGGAGCTCTCGCTGTACCACAGAGCCAAGAGTTAGATATTCAGTAATCGAACTTTGGTAATCTCTCACTAATGCATCAAGCTGATATAAAGTAGATTTCTTGCCATTGATCATTCTGAACTGATTCATCTGAACTGTTCATTTATTGATGAAACAGTGAAGGGCAAACTGTATCAGAGGGGTTTTGTTAGGAAACTTTTAAATTTGATGGAATGCCCATGCAGTACAAAATTACTGTGCATGAATTTCCTTTTCACATCATTTACAATGAGTTGCAACAGAAATAATGAAAACCTCTGTTATTATAGAAAAAAAATGCACAAACATATAAATATGTAGAGTAATATAAAAATTATTCTGTGCAATTGAAGCACCAGAGATTGCTACCAGCTTTTTATTTGCTAAAGTCAGTATGCGTTACCTGTAACTTTGTCTGCTCATTAATTTAGGATATCAATAGTTGTCTCTAATTCAGCAAAACTATTCATTAAGTTATATGAGAATCTTAAGGAGTCAGGGACTAAATTTTAATTGAAATTACTAGAAAATATAAAATTTCTATTATTATTATTATTATTATTATTATTATTATTATTATTTATTACCTAAAAGAGAGAACAGACATGAGAAAAATATCTGATTTTTGCCTGAGCATTTTGTGTTGCTAGGGAAATCCACATGATTTATGTATTCTTCAAAACAAAGAAACAAATACAAATTTATGTATTCAAAAAAAAAAGGAAAAATTGGCAATATATCAAGATGAGTTTGATATCTGATAACTGTGAATTTTCTCACATAAGCTTTCAGTTGCAAAGAATTCCATCAATTTTATATTCCATCAATTTATCCCCTTCTTATAATTGGCTGCAGAGGCATACAATGCAGGAAACACAATGGCGATGCTGGTTGGATATCACATTTCCCCCACCCATGCAATGGAGGGCATTGTGCACTCTTTGATGACAAGTATAAACTACAAACCCTTGTCACACTTTCCCCATGAACTGATGCCCAACCAATCTGTTTGGTTGTATCACACCAGAGTGTAATCATTTAATCATTGCCTTCCACACACAAAGAGAATCTTCATTCATAGATTTAATTAAAGATAAAATTATTTGCTTCTACTGGTCTTGCCTTATTTTTGTAAAAAAAAAAAAATAAATAAATACAATAAAAAAAAATAAAAAATAATAAAAAAAATCTGATAAAAATGAGTGTCAACGAACTTTTTGTCACCTTTATTCTTGCTGAACAAGATCTTAATCTCAATGTCATCCCTAAATCTATAGGTATGTTAAAATGCTGTCTTTAATTCCATTGTTGACAGTACTATTATTTCAAAGTAAAGTGCTCTCTACCTCCTGTATTATGCAAGATTTTGTACTTCAATGAGTACTTCTCCAAAGAGGTCAGATGAACTCCTAGAGTCTGGTCAAAATATTTATGAAACAGCCTTAAAAATACTCAATAGCAGGTTTGGAAATCTTGTACTAATTCATCCTGTCTACTGGGCAAGGGACAAAAGTTATACAGTGTGTTAACATGTTATGGGAACAAAAGTGACAGAGTGAAAATTGGAAGTTCTTTTACGTCAAATGGAATATGGATTTTGTTCAAAGATATATTATAGCTACCTGCTGAGTACAAGGAGGTATCATTGCATGAAATTTGGGTGCAATATGATGATTTCTGAGTATCTTGCCACAAACTACTAATTAATATAAAATGAAAGTGTCTCAATCTGAAACAGACTAAAAACAAAAAAACAAAAAAAAAAAAAAAAAAAAACTAAAATTACCATTGAATGGCATTTCAAAGATGATAATTTATTTTTGCTCTGAACAAGACACTTAAAACATTTTCAAGGACATCACGTCTTCAAGCTTTAAAATATCAACTAATTATCAAATCAATGATCATCTGGGGGAAAGTAATGAAGTATGGAAAATAACTACTTCAAATTATATAAGTCATTACTGTAAGGTATTTAAAACTAGTAAGTCATTAGCAAAGAGATTTAACATGTGGGTATTAAATGCCTTCAAAGTTTGATAAAAATAAAAAGCAAATAGCATTCTAATTGTCCTAATTTCCTTTAAAATAAGTAACTTGCCCTTTAAGCTTTTCATACTTATTATCATTTGTTTATTTTGCTCAGGAAATATTCATTTATTTATTTATTTATTTATTTAAAGTTCACACCACTTAATGTTAACATCAAATACTGAGACTTACTTGAAACAGCAGCCAGCAGAATGACTCAAAGTCATTCTGGCTCAATTGACTCAAAGTCAGACTGGCAAGACTTAAGAATATGCTTAATTTCAAGCACATGATAAGTCCTTTGGAGTTCAACACATGTATAAACATTTCCAGGATTGAGCTTTTTTTTTAATTAATAAACCATTGATTGACAGTATTTAAACCTTGCTACATATTTAAAAGCATCTTTCCTCTTGTTACTTTTGCCAATAATTTATGTCATGTTTGCTCATAGTTGCATATATTGAGATATGGAGTGAGGAGAAGGAAGAGGCACACCAGTTTCTAGGGTTTTCTTTCACCTTGCTCATTCTTCTTTTGTTCTACCCCTGAGGAATTTGTCCCCAGTACAATCTCTGGATAATGTGATCAACCTTGGGGATTTGCCTGAAGTCCAGTCAATCCACTGTGTTTTTAAGAGTGTAAGAAATTGAGCTAAGCACTTTCTAAAAATGTGTAGTCTCCTTTATACTCTCTCAATGCCACTTTATTGGTTGGAAAAACGTCATATTACAACAAAATATCTGAAAAATGGTGAAACAATATTTAAAAAGTCTGAAAATGGTGAAAATATTTTTCTCTAAAGCTCTTTCCCTTTTTGTCCAATATTTCTTCAGGTGTCATGGAAATCAGGTGTCATATTCTTTCAGGTGTCATGGAAAGAATACAGGGATGCTGTTCGTGTTTGTAGGGAGAAAGTTCGTGTGGCCAAAGCACACCTAGAGTTGAAGCTGGCTGTGTCTGTGAGAGAAAATAAAAAAGTTTTTTTTAGATATGTGAATGGAAAAAGGAGAACTAAAGAATACATAGGGCCGCTCCTTGATAGGGAAGGTCTCCTCACAGACGATGACGTAGGCAAAGCAGAGACGCTTAACGCCTTCTTTGCCTCTGTCTTCAATGCCGATGATGGGCTTCGGGACCCAGGGTGCCCTGAGCTGGAGGACCGGGACGGTGGGGATGACAAACTCCCAACTGACCCTGAACGTGTGCGGGATTTGCTACTCCACCTGGATCCCTACAAGTCCATGGGTCCGGATGGGATTCATCCCCGGGTGCTGAAAGAGCTGGCGGATGTCATCGCGGAACCTCTATCAATTATTTTTCAACGATCCTGGGAATTTGGAGAGGTCCCGGTAGACTGGAAGCTGGCAAATATTGTGCCGATTTTCAAGAAGGGTCAGAAAGAAGACCCTAGCAATTACAGGCCTGTCAGTCTCACGTCAGTGCCTGGTAAAATCATGGAGAAGATGGTTCTTGAACTTATTGAGGCGCACCTGGGGGACAAAGCAGTCATTGGTCCCAGCCATCATGGATTTGTGAAGGGTAGGTCCTGCCTAACTAACCTGATTTCCTTTTATGATAAGATCACCCATATGGTGGACCAAGGGAAACCAGCTGATGTGATTTTTTTGGACTTCAGCAAGGCTTTTGACACGGTTTCCCATAGGATCCTACTGGACAAAATGTCCACCATACAGCTAAATAAAAACATCATACGATGGGTGAGCAATTGGCTAACGGGCAGGGCCCAAAGGGTTATGGTAAATGGGGGCTGCGTCAGGCTGGCGGGCGGTCACCAGTGGGGTCCCTCAAGGCTCCATTTTAGGGCTGGTACTTTTCAATATTTTTATAAACGATCTGGATGTAGGAATAGAAGGTATTTTGAGCAAGTTTGCTGATGACACCAAACTTGGAGGAGTTATGGACTCGAATGAGGGTGGAAAGGCCTTGCAAAGGGATCTGGATAGGTTGGAGAGCTGGGCGATCACCAACCGCATGAAGTTCAATAAGAGCAAGTGCCGGGTCCTGCACCTGGGACGGGGAAACCCTGGCTGCATGTACAGACTGGGCGATGAGACGCTGGAGAGCAGCCTAGAAGAGAGGGATCTGGGGGTCGTGGTAGACAGCAAGTTGAATATGAGCCAGCAGTGTGCCCTGGCAGCCAGGAGGGCCAACCGTGTCCTGGGGTGCATCAAGCACGGCATCGCTAGTAGGTCAAGGGAGGTGATTGTCCCGCTCTACTCTGCGCTGGTGCGGCCTCACCTCGAGTACTGTGTGCAGTTCTGGGCACCACAGTATAAAAAGGACATGAAACTGTTGGAGAGTGTCCAGAGGAGGGCTACAAAGATGGTGAAAGACCTGGAGGGGAAGACGTACGAAGAACTGCTGAGGTCACTGGGCCTGTTCAGCCTGGAGAAAAGGAGGCTGAGGGGAGACCTCATCACAGTGTACAACTTCCTCGTAAGGGGGTGTCGAGAGGCAGGAGACCTTTTCTCCATTAATACCAGTGACAGGACCCGCGGGAACGGGGTTAAGCTGAGGCAGGGGAAATTTAGGCTTGACATCAGGAGGGGGTTCTTCACAGAGAGGGTGGTTGCACACTGGAACAGGCTCCCCAGGGAAGTGGTCACTGCACCGAGCCTGTCTGAATTTAAGAAGAGATTGGACTGTGCACTTAGTCACATGGTCTGAACTTTTGGGTAAACCTGTGCGGTGTCAAGAGTTGGACTTGATGATCCTTAAGGGTCCCTTCCAACTCAGGATATTCTATGATTCTATGATTCTTGTTCTTTGCCTCTCATATTAGCAATTTTAGCCATCATATGACTCACACCTTCGATATATCATTCATTCTGGGAGGAAGACCTTTGTTTTATTACTAATTTAAATACTTATTTTTCCTTTAACAAATCACCTATTTGTGTGATCTGTCTGGATTCCTTCATAATCTCATTGTAACACCATATTTGAAACTCTCTCACTCAAAAAAAGATGAATTTCTATGTGCTTGTGGGAAGAATTAGTGAAAGAAAGTTGAGGCATTGAAGAAAACATATAATTTGGGTTTTATCAAGATGACGCAGCCCAATATAGAGTATACTCACTGCTATGTTGCTCCAGTAGGAAATAACTGTTTCCTATCTAATAGCAATTTACACTCAGGTTACAATCCTCTCTGTCAGCAAATTTTTTCCAAGTCACTGTCTAAATCCAAGAGGGTTGCTTGGAAAATTATAATCATAATGTGAACCGAAATATCCAACAGCCAGCATTGCATTTCAGCCTACCACCACTTACTTTCTTAAGCGTAAGGAAGACTTGCATGATAAAGTGTTGGCCACATTTACAACATCCTTGACAATAATGCTAGGACTTTCTGGTAGCTGCCCTGAAGTGGAGTTAGAAGCTGGTTTTCCTTGCTGATTGAGAATAAATCAAGAAGCATAAAGCTTTCCCTTCCACAGTGCCAAAAGATTTCATTGCAAGAGAAAATCTCTACCTATACTGAGTGAATTATATTGTTCAGTGATTTTGTACTTTAAAAAAAAATCAATTTACATTGTATTTTATTTTATTAGGTTGTAAGAAATGCATTAAAAACTGTAGCTGTAAATTTAAATATTATATCTGCTATAAGGAAGCAGCTCTTGGCTTTAATTTTTCTCTATAACTTGTTTATATTTTACTTTCTTTCTGTATTTTTACTACTGGTAAGAAAAGAATTGGATAAGCTGCTCATCCAAACCTACTGAACCTCCTTTAATCTTTCAGATTCCCAAGCACATGTTACCTTCCCAGTCAAACTCAAATTACTTTGCACTTGTATTTCTAGGGTGAAGTTCTTAGCAAAAGCCAAGTAGCTGCAGTGAGACTGGATGAAAAACTTCCACCAAGCCACTCTCTAGGTGATTTACTGTTTGATCTCAGTTGATTTTTTTTCTGAATGTCCTGGGGTCTAATTTCAGTTTTGACACTAACTTAGTCAATGTAGAGCTAATGGAGATTGATCAACAGAGAGAGTGATGCATTTTGGTGGAAAGATTTTGGAGTGAATAAAGTCATATTGTGTGGAACAAAACGTTGCAGCAATTGACCACTTTTCTATTAGCAGAGATATAGTCAGTCTGGAGGATTTGACAGAAGAACAAAAAACAAGTTTCAAAACAAGTTTCAAAATTTAGCCTGCAATGTCTTTCCTCACATGTTGAGGGTCACTTCAGGGCTGTGACAGGAGTCAGGCCTACAGCTGCAGCTCCAAACTTCCCTGTCTTTGAGCAGGGCCAGAGACAAGGACAGAGAAGAAAAGAAGTGGCATGGAAATGGTTGGCAGTTGGTTTCTGTTTACAGAAATACACCTAAAGTGTAGCCTAGGAAATAATCCGGTAGCAGTGACCATGGCAGCTTTTGGGGAGAAGTAACTTTCCAAAGAAGTAACTTCCCAAAAGTAATTTTTGGGGAAGAAGTAAGCAAGGGGAAAAATGAGAGCACCTATTTATTACTGCTGTCTGTAGCAGTCTGTACATCTCTGTGTGTGTAAGATGCAAATACATATATATGCCTAATATAGCTATAATACAAACACATATAGATAGAATATATAATGTATGAATATTTCTATATAATACATATATCTAGAATATTATATATAGATTTTTTATTTTATTTTTTTCTGAGAAGGGAGAAAGATGACGTCTGTTGCAAATAAGAATGAAGTAGAGAGGGGGAATTATTCAGATATGATCATGGCTATATTAATAATGGTACCTCAGCTGTTTAAACATTCTGTACTTGGATAAGGTACATTAGTAGATAGATGTCTATTGGTATCAATATATACAAATTAAAAATCTATTCTTGGCAAAAATAAATGTATGCAGTTCAGTTAAAGTTTACTTTCTTAGGAAGTAAACTGGAAATACTGGAGGTATTTTCTGTAATAGCTGTGCAATAGCTGATATTTCTGAAATAACTGCATAGTTTATACCTCCAAAGTCTGCATTTTAATTTAGATTCTTCCACACTGCAGTGAGGAATATGGGATAGGTTATTCTGGCTAATTTAGAAAGGGATTCATTTTTTCATGCTCTAATTTTACATTTTTTAAGAATCATACTTTTTTTTTTTCTACTTTAAATTGTTCATGTACGAAGCCAGAAAAATGAAATAGTGTCTAAAACAGACATCCTATCCCTTCCCAATACTTTACCAGTTTTACAAGTTGCACAAATCCAAACATAAAATCGGTGAATTTTTGCAGTTTGTATTTTCAGAATCTAATGGGACAATGAACAAGAAAATACAAATTACTTTGATTTAAGCTGGTGAAGGGTGAAAGCAACTTATGAAAGCAGGTGGTGATTTCATCCAGGTAAACTCTTTGCTTTTGTGGCTGAGGAGAAACTGTTTCTTGAAAAGCAAATGAGGGGGTGTGCAATCAAAATGTAGTCTTCATTTGGTTTCATTGTGTAACTGTGGGAGAGGTTTGCAAATGTCTCTCCCACATCAATACTGAATGCCTTCAACAATTCCCAGGATGTTACTGCAGAACCAGTGGCACTGCAGGATCTTGATATTCCTTCGTCCCAAGCCTGGCTTTTTGAACATAGTTTGCTGATGAGGTAGCTTGGCATACAACTCCTATACAGCAGTGTTTTCTTTGCACAGTTTTGTTTTGTTTTGTTTGTTTGTTGGTTTGTTTGTTTTCTTGCACTCACATGAGTTACTGACACATCTCTATGAACTTCTTACACCCTGATCCAAAGGTGGGCCAGTAAACAGTAACTGTAAAACTGTAAACAGGCAGAATGAGGTGTCTTTAACTGTACCCTCAGACACTACAGTCAAATACACTGTGTGACAGATTTAAACAAAAAATGTATTTTTAAAGGCAAAACTAAGCCATGCTACAAAGAGCTGCAGCTGCATTTACCTTCTACTTGCTTATACCATATTTTCCTAGGTCCTAAATTGCGTATTAAACTTGGAAAAAAAAATATATTTTCATTCCTTGCCTTACAAGCCAGCTCTTTAGTGACCATTTAAGACAGTGGTGATTGAGCAGTTGCTTTCAAGATTATCCTCTGAGCAGAAAACAAGTAGTGGCCCTCTGGAGATTGCAAGGAATTTCAGTCTAGGTGCTGCAGGGATCAATGCCAATTTCATTACTCTTTTCACGGTTAATCAATGAAGTACATACTGTGGCTTAGCTGTAGTTCTGAACACACATGACACTACCTTCAAGCAAATAGAAATATAATGCTCTAGGATGTTCCTGTTCTCTACACTGAAAGACTGATCTACTGAGTCAAAGGAAACCATCTGTTATTACCCAGCAAATTTCCTCCCAAAGAAATATGTGCTTAGCAGATTGTTTTAATTCACTACTCTGGGAAGATTAAAACAAGAACTGATTAGGTGACAAACACTCTCTTACTCTTATGTAGTGCTTTTGCGTTAAAAAACAATATGCTCTAATAAAAGGCTTTGGTGGATTTTTTTCCCCTTCCACTTTGATAAGAATAAAGAATCAGAAAAAAAAAAAAAAAAAAGAACCATTATGCTGTTGGAAGAAGTCTCAGGTCTCAGTCACACTGGAATAATTCAGAAGACTCCAGAAGTCACTTTAGTTGCACAGATTAAGACTAGTCCAAGATCTTCAAGATCATAATCACAGTGTTATTACTATTGTTATGTCATTAGGAAAAAACTTGATGAATTAAAGTTATCTTTTTATGACATCTTTAGCTGGAGCACAGTTGATTGAAAAGAACAAGTCAAATGTTATTTATGCTATTTTTCATTATTTAGAAAAATGGCAGCTGTGATTAGGAAAAAAATAAAAATAAAACTTTGTCTGTTTCTAATGTGGTAGTGATATTCTGCACCTCAGAATGCCATTCTGTCAAATGGACCCTAAACAGTAACAGCTGAGACTGGGTTAATTCATATTGTAAATATAATTGGACATCCATAAATTTACACTGTGTAAATGTCAAGTACCACTAATACTGCAAAGTATATTTGATTACTGTGGTAATTAAGAGAGATTTTTTCCTCTGGCAGCACCTTTTCACACCTGATCTTTGGAAAGAAAAGTTCTGAATTATTTTTCAAGATGTCTTCCTGACAAAAATTACATTTCTGATCTCAGAATTGTTACTGATTTAAGAGGATGTCTCAAGGACTTAAGAGCACACACTTATTTCTAGATTCTAGGACACTGACCTTGAGAAATCTCACTTTGATTCATAAACTGAATAATTCTGATCTGAAAGTTACAGTTAGATAATTATCATGGACCTCCACCATATTTAACTCACCTTATTCATTGCCCATTTGCTTCATTTTAGCACGGACTACCCATTAAAATAAAGTCAAACCATCTCCATATCTTGAACTGACACTTGTGCACCCTGGGGAACAGGTAGTTTACAACAATAAACCTGAGTAGGAAAGTTGTGATAAACAATAATATTTGGAGTTTATCTGAAGATATGGAAGGCTTGCCAGCTTTGTCTGAGTAATCAAATAACCTCGTAACTTCACATATCCTCAGTACCAATATCTTCCTTTTTTTTTTTTTTTTTTTTTTTTTAAACTACGTCTCCCAAATCTTAACGGATAATTGATACTGAATGAGTAGTTCAGTATAATGACAGGACCTCTACTTCCTGTGGACCCAGAAGTCCAATATAGCTAGCCATGGGATCACATGCCAAAAACATAATCCCTAAAAAAAAAGGATATTGTTTGTATAGTAGTCTGTTTTACTGTCTATAGAATTACAGTCATGACTACTGAAGAAACAGCTAATAAATAAGCTGTTGTGGTGATCATAAGAAGCTTCACTTGAAGATCTTTTATGTGAAGATTAGGAGGTGATCTGAGACAGCCAGCATGGCTTCACCAAGGGCAAATGGTACCTGACCAATCTAGTGGCCTTCTATGAGTGACTGCATCAGTTGACAAGGCAAGACTGATCAATGTCATGTACCTGGACTTCTGCAAAGACTTTGATGTGGTCCCACATGACATCCTGATTTCCAAATTGGAGAGAGATGGATTTGAAAGGTGGGCCATTTGGGGGACAAGGATTTGGCTTGAAGGCCGCACTCAGAGAGTGGTGGCCAATGGCTTTATTCCAGGTGGAGGCCAGTGACAAGTGGCCCTTAGGGGTCCCTTAGGGGTCTGACCGGCACTGTTTATTATCTTTATCAATTACTTAGACAGTGGGATTGAGTGCACCCCCAGAAAGTTTGTAAATGACACCAGGCTGAGTGGTGCAGGTGATAAAACTGAAGGAAAGGATGCCATCCAAAGAGGCCTTGCCAAGCTTGAGTATTGGGTCCATGTGAACCTAATGAGTTCAACAAGTTCATTCAAGGTGCTGCATTTGGGTCAGGGCCATCCCAGACATAAGAACAGACTGGGAGAATAACTCATTGTGAACAGCCCTGCAGAGAAAGACTGTATTTTGTTGTTGTTGTTGGTGGTGGTGGTGGTGTATTTTTGTGGTGGACAAAAAGTGATCTGTGCATACTCTGAACTACTCATGAGAAAATGCTGTGCCCAGAGACTCTTCTTTATGAGACCAGATTAAGTATAAATTCAAGATACCTATTAAGATACCTACAAAGGCAAATTCTGTCACACATCTCCTGAAGAAGTCCCTCCCATGACTTCTAACAGCTTCACAGCTGAAAAGAATTTTAGCTGTGGTCTTTGCCTTTAGTTGCAGAGGATATGGGATCTTCAGAAAGTATGAATTTAATTGAAAAGTGAAATATGCAATCTGAACTTTTATGTGTATGTATACTTAGACTGTGCTTCTTTAGGAGGAAACTGAACATTTTGCAATAGGAAGCATGTCCTCTCAGAAAAATATGAACACATGTAGTTTATTGCTTTGCTATGCCTCCATACCTTGATTTAGAATGCAATTTTAGTTCTCTCAGGTTTGGATACAAACATGTTTTGACTATAGGTCATATTGGTTCCTGCTCTCATCTTTAAATGGTCAAAGGTGCAATATGTCTGCAAAGCAGTCGTGATTTACAAAACTCTCTGATAAGGCAATGTTAATAAATAAATAAATAAATAAATAAATAGAACACACCACACCTTGTATGTCTCACTAATCTGTTTGCTTTGTTTTTTTTTTTAGCCTTGCTGAAGTCTTCCACTCTCCCTCCTTACTTCTCAAATACTGAATGACAAGTGCAAAATGTCAGACTTTCATTTTCCTCACTGATTGCTGTATCATTCAGCTATCTACTAACTAATCTACTATCTTTGGTGTATCTCTAGTATGCCACTAGCTAGGTCAATGTGAATAAATACATTTTGGTAAATAACTGCAGAGCACAGATCCTGGAGAAGTTACTGTGAAACCATCATACCAGATCAGCTTGTTCACTTAGGCATTCACAGGGTTGTGCTGCTGTGAATACAACCAGCCCCTACAGAATCTAACTGAAAAGCATAATATCACAGAATCACAGAATTTCTAGGTTGGAAGAGACCTCAAGATCATCGAGTCCAACCTCTGACCTAACGCTAACAGTCCCCACTAAATCATATCACTAAGTTCAACATCTAAAACGTCTTTTAAAGACCTCCAGGGATGGTGACTCCACCACTTCCCTGGGCAGCCTGTTCCAATACCTCACAACCCTTTCGGTAAAGAAGTTCTTCCTAACATCTAACCTAAAACTCCCCTGGCTCAACTTAAGCCCATTTCCCCTCATCCTGTCACCAGGCACGTGGGAGAACAGACCAACCCCCACTTTGCTACAGCCTCCTTTAAGGTACCTGTAGAGAGCAATAAGGTCGCCCCTGAGCCTCCTCTTCTCCAGGCTGAACAAGCCCGCTCCCTCAGCACGCTCCTCGTAGCACTTGTTCTCCAGACCCTTCACCAGCTTCACTGTCCTTCTCTGGACTCTTTCGAGCACATCGATGTCCTTCTTGTAGCGAGGGGGGCCCAAAACTGAACACAGTACTCGAGGTGCGGCCTCACCAGAGCCGAGTACAGGGGGACAATCACTTCCCTAGACCTGCTGGCCACACTGCTTCTTATACAAGCCAGGATGCTGTTGGCCTTCTTGGCCACCTGAGCACACTGCTGGCTCATATTCAGCCGACTATCAACCAATGTGGCTAGCAAATGTGACGCCCATCTACAAGAAGGGCCGGAGGACTGACCTGGGAAACTACAGGCCTGTCAGTTTGACCTCAGTGCCAGGGAAGCTCATGGAGCAGATCCTCCTGAGAGTCATCACGCAGCACTTGCAGGGCAAGCAGGCGATCAGGCCCAGTCAGCATGGCTTTATGAAAGGCAGGTCATGCCTGACGAACCTGATCTCCTTCTATGACAAAGTGACGCGCTGGGTGGATGAGGGAAAGGCTGTGGATGTGGTCTACCTTGACTTCAGCAAGGCTTTGACACCGTCCCCCACAGCATTCTCTCAAGAAACTGGCTGCCCTAGGCTTGGACTGGCGCACGCTTCGTTGGGTTAGAAACTGCCTGGATAGCCGGGCCCAAAGAGTCGTGGTGAATGGAGCCAAGTCCAGTTGGAGGACAGTCACTAGTGGCGTCCCCCAGGGCTCGGTGCTGGGGCCGGTCCTCTTTAATATCTTCATCGATGATCTGGACGAGGGCATCGAGTGCACCCTCAGTAAGTTTGCAGATGACACCAAGCTATGCGCATGTGTCGATCTGCTTGAGGGTAGAAAGCTCTGCAGGAGGATCTGGATAGGCTGCACCGATGGGCTGAGGTCAACTGCATGAAGTTCAACAAGGCCAAGTGCCGGGTCCTGCACCTGGGGTGCAATAACCCCAAGCAGAGCTATAGGCTGGGAGAGGAATGGTTGGAGAGCTGCCGGGCAGAGAAGGACCTGGGAGTGATGGTGGATAGTCGGCTGAATATGAGCCAGCAGTGTGCTCAGGTGGCCAAGAAGGCCAACAGCATCCTGGCTTGTATCAGGAACAGTGTGACCAGCAGGGCTAGGGAGGTGATCGTCCCCCTGTACTCAGCTCTGGTGAGGCCGCACCTCGAGTACTGTGTTCAGTTTTGGGCCCTCGCTACAAGAAGGACATCGAGGTGCTTGAGCGGGTGCAGAGAAGGGCGACGAAGCTGGTGAGGGGCCTGGAGAACAAGTGCTACGAGGAGCGGCTGAGGGAGCTGGGCTTGTTCAGCCTGGAGAAGAGGAGGCTCAGGGGCGACCTTATCGCTCTCTATAGGTACCTCAAGGGAGGCTGTAGCGAGGTGGGGGTTGGTCTGTTCTCCCACGTGCCTGGTGACAGGATGAGGGGGGAATGGGCTTAAGTTGAGCCAGGGGAGTTTTAGGTTAGATGTTAGGAAGAACTTCTTCACTGAAAGGGTTGTGAGGCATTGGAACAGGCTGCCCAGGGAAGTGGTGGAGTCACCATCCCTGGAAGTCTTCAAAAGACGTTTAGATGTAGAGCTTAGTGATATGGTTTAGTGGGGACTGCTAGCGTTAGGTCTGAGGTTGGACTCGATGATCTTGAGGTCTCTTCCAACCTAGAAATTCTGTGATTCTGTGATTCAATACTCCCAGGTCCTTCTCTGCCAGGCAGCTTTCCAACCATTCCTTTCCCAGTCTGTAGCTCTGCTTGGGGTTATTGCACCCCAGGGGCAGGACCCTGCACTTGGCCTTGTTGAACCTCAGCCCATCGGTGCAGCCTATCTAGATCCTCCTGCAGAGCCTTCCTACCCTCGAGCAGATCGACACACGCACCTAACTTGGTGTCATCTGCGAACTTACTGAGGGTGCACTCAATGCCCTTATCCAGATCATCGATGAAGATATTAAAGAGGTGGATATTAAAGATGGGTGGATCCCATCCGGCCCCATCGACTTGCGCACATCCAAGTGCCATAGCAGCTCACCATAAGAGTTTGAACCAGGTAAGAAAGAGCCAGCAGCCATACCCCTTATATTTACTACATTTTTAGGCCCTTTGGGCAACTAATGATCCCACTGAAGTTTATCAAAACCTAAAAAAAATAATTCAGATTGGTGAGAACAATCAAGAGGCTTTCATAAAAGCATCATCAGCCTTCAGGACGAGTGGCTGAACCCTATCAGGCTGAGGGTCTGTATTGTTATGGGACAGCTGTCACTCCTCCACATCTCCTATAAGGAGATCTCCATTTTTTACCCCAGTTCTTCCAATCCATACAAATGCAGAATATCGGTGTGACTGATATTTCTGTTGCAAAGATTAAAGAAACATCTGTTGCAAAGATTAAAGAAACTTCTGAGCATCAGTCCCAGTCCCTCACCACACTCATATTGAGAAGAATGCAATCAGCTTGAGATTTTTAGTCGTAGAGTTACCCAGTATCTTAGAAACCATGGTGGCATGCTTACCTTAAAACCACATTAAATACTTGTCAGGCTTTCTAAACTCATTAAAGCAGTTATAGAATTAGTTGATGTACTTAAAGAACTTGTGATAGAAATAACTAGGTTTAAAATGTAGTTTGCAATGTAGTGTTGATACTTCATTTAAAAGGAAATCCCCATAAGTACCATATCTTTAACGTTAAACAATGATTTCAGTGTGATGTGGATTAATTGCCTCAAATTCAAAAGTAAGAAATTCCTTAGGTCAGTTTCTGAGTTACATATAAACTGTTAAATCTGACTTTGTGTTAAAGCTATAAGTCAAAAAAAAAAAAAAAAAAAAAAAGTGCTAACTTTAATCATTTGAGCTCCAGCTATGGAAACAGAAAATTCACTTTTGGAAAAAATAATCATTTGTCCTTTTTCTACTATATCGTACAATATTTTGCTTAGGGCTGTATTTTGTGGCTTCAAGCATGCTGAAATCAGCAAAAGTAAGAAATTCTAATAATGTTACATGCATGATTATAGAAATTTACTCCCTTCTAACCTGTAGACTTTGAGAATTAATGAACTGTACAAAAATGTATTGCAGCCTTTGAATAATTTAAAATAGCATAATAGTATGTGAATTGAGTTTCTCAAAAAAAAAGCTTTTTTTTTTTTTTTTTCTTTTTTTTGTTTCTGGGAGATCAGAGATTAAAGAAACATGACGTTTTCCTTGTATGTAAATAAGTAGTGCAGACTTTATATTTTGTAACTTATTGCACTATAGTACTACTACTGAAAATTGTAGCAGTCTACTACCTAGCTTATAGTTAATTGTAAAATGTAGTTCCATTGATTGTTAGCAACTCTGAACCTGGGAAGAATGTAATCTATGAAAGGTAATATTAATTAATTTTGCAAAAAAAAGTTATTAGGAAAATAAATGTGATTTTTTTGTGCTTATTAGCAAGTCAGTTGGCTTAAACTCTTTAAAGAAGTCTTGTTAAAATATCATTGTTTCTCAAGTCTCTCCTGTTTAACAAACCCATTCTCTATTTGTGGACCATCTTTTGTTCTTATTCATACATTGTGATAATGGGACTTTGGGTTTCCATGGGTTTTTGATGTGAGTCCCACTCCTCTGTAACAGTCCGTTATCTGTGCTTTTGTGACATCCCAGTCTGGAAAGAGTTATTATTCCTCTATAAACTCTGGTACTTGAAGTGTAGCTAGCACAAACTTCCTTGAGATCAAGAAGGGTCTGAATGGAAAGCTCAACCTTCAAAGTCCAACTGGAACAATTTGGCTAGTGCAGTAAAAGCAGTACTTTTGTAAATACGTTAACAGCAAAGGGAGGATTAAAGAGAAACTCTAACCTTTATTAGATATGAGGGGAAATGCAGTGACAAAATATGATGATAAAGCTGAGGTATTCAGTGCCATTTTTGCCTTGGTCTTTGACTATCAGTATGGTCAATTTTTCCCAGGGTACCCAATCCCTGAATTGGAAGACATTGACAGGGAACAAGATGAAGTGCCTATAATCCAGTGTGAAACTGCAGGTGATTTACTAGGGGTCTGCATAAAATTTATCCAAAGGTACTGAACAAGCTGGTGGAAGCGCTCACCAAGACACTTCTAAGAATTTACCAGCAGTCATGGCTATCAGGGGAGGTCCCAGTTGAATGAAGATTAGTGAATGTGACTCCAATCTACAAAAAGGAGGATCCAGATAATTAAAAGACTGTTAGTTTGACCTCAGAACCAGTGAAAATTAAGGGTAAGATCCTTTTGAGTGCCATCACAATGCACATATGGGACAACTGAGTGATCAGAAGCAGCCAGCGTGGGTTTATGAAAGGCAGGTGCTGCCTGACTAACCTGATCTCCTTCTATGACAAGATGGCTCAGTCAGTAGATGAGGGAAAAAGCTGTGGATGCTGTGGATGTTTTTCACCTGGATTTTTGTAAAGCATTTGACACTGTTTCACACAGTATTCTCCGGGAGAAACTGTCTGCTTATGGCTCAGACAGGTGTACAATTTGCTGAGTGAAGAACAGGTTGTGTGGCTGCGCTTTGAGTCCTAGCAAGTGGAGTTTACCCAGCTGGCAGCTGGTTATCAGTTACATTCTCCATGGCTCCATAGGGGCCAGTTTTGTTTAATGGTGTTGGTGTCTTTTCTCAGGTGACAAGTTATAGGACACAAGGAAATGGTCTAAAGTGCTGAAGAGGAGCTCTAGGTTGGATATTAGGAAGAATTATTCACAGAAGAGGGTGGCACAACATTGGAACAGGCAGCCCAGGGAAGCGGTGGAGTCCCCATCCCTGGAGGTATTTAGGACGTGTGGACATAGCATTAAAGAACATGGTTTAGTAGGGCAGTAGGTCAGGCTGATGGACTTGATATTGAAGGTCTTCTCCAAACTAGATGATTCTTTCCCTAGCTATGATTAGATAAGTTTTTCTTGCTCTATAGATACATTCACATTTGATTTTCCATTTTACATATTAAATTTGCCGTAGTACAATTTAAATAAAGGAAAAACAGAAAATGATGAATGAGCAAACAACTTCTATTATCAGTGTCCCACGTGTATAATTGAACTAATAGAGCAATACTAATAGTTACTTAGCTGTAGAAAAAGCAAAGTAATAATGTGTTTAAATTCAGATTTCTAAACACATAAAAGCAATTAAAAACACAATGACCTTAATAATATTGACATTAAAACTAAAGCTGATCTATAACTTTTCTATGCTATAGCATTATTCATCGTGACTGTATAAAGGTTGGTCAACATTTTCCATTGCTAGATGTAGAGAATGTGTGCAATGTTTGTGTAGGTCTATGTACCCACACAGCTTCAACATTCAACAGTTTCCACAGGAGAACAGAAACATTATTATTTCCTTTCAGAGTAGAATGGACTAAATGGTGGTCATATTAAACATAATTGCTGTTCTCTAAAACCACGAGTATCATACAGAGCTACAGCTCTACTACTTAATTTTTCAATAAGCTGTCTTCCATCTAGACTAACGCTTTCTGTGATGCTATCATCATAGCCTGCAAAGATCATGTGCATGCATTACAGCAAAGTACCTTGCTGTAATGCCAAGCAGGACTAATGTTTTGGCTCCTGCTCTTAACCTAGTCTAAGGATCTAGTCAGAGGATTCCTTCAAAAAAAAAAAAAACAACACAGTCTTTTGCAGGAAGAAAAAGGTTATAAGATACATTTGGTTTGTCTAGTTTGGAGAAAAAGAGGAACTCTCAATGCCCACTTCACTTCCTTGGACGAGAAGCGGAGAGGCAGGCACTGATCCTTGGTAACCACACTCCCTGGTAACCAATGATAGGATGTGTGGGAAAAGCATAAAGCTGTGCCAGGGGAGGTTCAAGCTAGATGTTATGAACATTTTCTTTGCTGTGAGGGTGACTGAACACTATAACAGACTTCCAATTGAGGCAGTTGATGTCCCTTGCTTGTCAGTGTTCAAGAGGTATTTGGATAATGCCCTCAAAAATATGCTTTAACTTTGGTTAGCCCTGAAGTGGTCAGGTGGACTTGGTGATCTTTGAAGGTCCCTTCCAGCTAACTATTCTGCAATTCTACATTCTTTTTCCTTTCAAAGCCATTTAGGACTTATTTATTTATTTATTTGTAGCCTGAGAGGATGTTTGTTTTAGAGAAGAGTCTGTATGAGTTGATTATAGCAAAGGGAAGATAATGAAGATCTACATAGACTACTCTAATGCATTTAGACTATTTTGATAAGAGTTAAAATCATTGTATATTAATTAAAATATTATCCAAACAATTAGGCAAACAATATGGGACAGAATTGTGAGGGAAGCAATGCTTCTCATTTTAGTGTACAGTGACAATTTTCTCAATTACAAAAGCATTGAATTTATTATTATTATTATTGCAACAGATACTTCAGGATAAACATAACAGTATAAAAATTTAAGGAGACTTTTGTATTATAAAATCACAGACCTACCTCACAGGAGACTAAAAATATTTCATATTTTTTATTTCTTGTTCTGCTTAGAGGTATACTGAACATTATAAGAAACATGACCGATGGTTTGATATACTTGTTAAGAATGTCATATAGTCATTTGGGGAAACTGCTGTTACCTGGGAGACCAAAAGTAGGCTTTATCTGGACAATTTCAACTTCATGCATAGTATATGAATCAGAACTTGAAAAGCCCCCACTCATGACTATATTAATGGGTATGTATATATGGGTATGAAAAGCTGAAAAAAATAATAATAGGTTTAAAAAGTCTCCACTTAGTGGTCAGGCTAATCAGTTAGGGAAGAATTTGTCTCAGCTCTCATCATGAGCTAATCATTACCTAGACTCACTTCTTAGTCAAAAAGAAAATCAGGCACTTCAGAGCATTGTTTTGCTAGACCTACATGTATTTTGATTTTTATTTTTTTTTTTTTTTTCAGAATGAAATGAGTTGTGTCCTCATTTTGTATGTGGTATTCTTTTCACCTAATGCACATGAATGGCTGTCCATGGGAGATGTCCAAGCTCCCATTACACTTACTGGACACCTAGTCAATGCAATCAGTGAAGTCTATGGTGTCCAATGAGCCATTCAGGAAGACAAATCTGGTTTGCTGAACACCATTCTAGGTACTATTTACTGAATGGTATATCCAGTGTACATGTAGACACCTACATATCTACGTCTACATGTAAAGTGAGGAGTCCTAATCTGCACACTGAATGTCATTAAATTAACAGTGGTAACTTTTAAATGTGAGTATAAAAGGGGTCTAGTGGCTCATATATACACAGCTACACTGCAGATATCTGTGTTGAATCAAACAAATCACATTGTGATTTGGTGGGAAAGAAAATTATATGCAACCATCTACTGTTTGATTTGTTAATAATGACATACTTTATGTGCTGTCTACCTCTCCTTTTGTTTACTGTCACATTATCTTCACATGCTGGTTGATAACACTACTAATTCTCATTCCAAATAGTCTTTCATGATCATATCTTCTCTGATGCGTGTTGAAAATGAATATGAAAATAAAATTAAAAAAAATCTTAAGATGTAAATTCTTGTAATTTTGAGAAAAAGATGTAACAATCCAAAATACTCTAGGCCGAGATTTTTCTTTCTGAATTATGCATCAATAAATGGTGATTTGACTACAGGCCATTGGCTTTTCTTGCAATTCCTTCTTTATCTTCATTTCATTTCTTTACAGTATATCTTAATGGAAGATAAACACAGTATGAGATGGTATGACAAGAAAACCTGCTTACATAAACAAAATTATCCAGGTTTCCAGACAGCTTACATTCAAACTGTCTTCAGATAGTCCAAGTCTCTGCATTGTTGCAGAAATCAGTCATCTCGTTGAATAACTTTCAAATTAAATTTCTTGGTCAAGGATGGCAGTTTTACAATAGAGTTGATGTCATGAGATCTGTCTGCTATCACATAGCAGGAAGAAAACAACAGTTTTTGTCAGATGTCAATTCACTTGTTTCCTTCTATAGAACTTCTCTATTGCTGTCTTGACAACATTCACTCTGTTTTTATTGGTTAGTTCTTCAATGTTGTTTCCATATAAAATAGCTCTATTTTCTACACATATTTCTTTTAAGTTAATTATTCTGAAACATTTATTCTTTTATATAACAGTATAAATAACAGTTCCTTTTATTTTTTATTTTTCATGTGTTCAGAATATGTGAAATACTGAGCTAGATGCCCACAGAAAGTGAATGAATAGGAATTGTTTATAACCTCAAACAAAATAAAAAATTAAAAATAAAAATAAAAATCAATTCCGCAGCAACTTTCATTTTGTAAACTAATAAGTAACAAAAATTAGAAAATTTTATACATGTTCAGCTTCTACTGCAAAGGGAAGGGGTTTGCCATTGACCCTTGCTTGATTTATAAGCATTATTGATTTTTTTTTTTTTTTTTTCATGAGTATTGTTAAAACCTGGCCTTGCTTAGTTAAGGTTTGAAGATCTTTCATCATCTTACCAATGGAGAAAAATCTGTTTTTTAAAATTTAAAAAAAAAAAAAGAAGGAAAAAAAAAAAAAAAATAAAAAAAAAAAAAAAAAAAAACACAACTATATAATTTCCTAGCAGCTTGCAATCAAGGGGAATTGGGATCAGTAATGCGAATACCCCAGACAATTCTTTACAGATGATAATTGTTAATTATCATCACCTGTATATAATTTCAGTTAACAGGATGCTTTGACTTGAGATGCTGACTTTTAAAGAGTGCTCATACTTTGTTCTGATTAATTAAAAATAAATTGCATAAGTTCTGTGATATTAGGCCTAGACCTATTTTACTTGATGATAGGCAGCAAAGCTGTTTTTTCAAGGTTCCCTATGTGGGTAGAAATCAATACAATCCAAAAGTAATTCAAATCCCGGTTTCTTACTACCTGTCACTATTTGTGCGGTGACAGACATTATGTATCGCAGTCTCAGCTGAAGCTTTGGGGTTATACTTGACATAAATGTTATCAAATTAGGACCTTCACTGTAACACTGTAGCCAGATTTTCTATTGATCTGAGTTTCCTTTCTGTATTTCAAGAATAATATTTCAATTATTCATAAAGCATATATATAGATAATTTTTTGTTGAAGGTCTAAAGCTAGCTTTAGAAAATTGTACTGTGTTTATGTGGCAAAGGTTTGGTAACTGGGGGAGGGGGGGGGGGGCTGCAGGGGTGGCCTTTTTGAGCAGAGCCCAGAAGCTGCCCCATGTCAGAGCAGAGACTTCTCCGTCTGATTCCAAAAGGGACCTGCCTCTGGCCAGAGTCGAGCCATACGCAACACTGGTTGGGCCTCTGAGAGAGCAGGTTGAAGAAGGGGAAAAAATTGCTGCGCAACAGCAGCTGTGAGAGAGGAGTGAGAACCAGCCCTGCAGGCCCCAAAGTCATTATAGCAAGAGGTGCTCCAGGCACGCAGCACAAGTTCCCCTGAGGCCTGTGGAGAGGCTCCTGGTGGAGCAGGCTGTCCCTCTGCAGCCCGTGGGTCCCACATGGAGCAGATCTCCATGCTGCAGCCTGTGGAGGAGCCCCCGGTGGAGCAGGTGGATGTGGCCTGGAGGAGGCTGCGGCCCATGGAGAGCTCCCACAGGAGCAGGCCCCGGGCTGGAGCTGTAGCACGTGGAGAGGACACAGGAGCAGGGATTCTGGGAGGAGCTACCGCCCGTGGGGGACCCGTGCTGAAGCAGTGGAACGGATCCATGTGGGCGTAGTTCTTGAAGAGCTGCTGCCTGTGGGCAGCACCCACAGGCTCAGTTCAGGAAGGACGGCATCCTGTGGGAGGGATCCCATGTGGAGTAGGGACAGAGAAGGACCATGAGGGAGCGGTGGGGATGAAGTGTCAGGGACTGACTGCAGCCCACATTCCCCTGTGCTGCTCTGGGGGAGGAGGGGAGTGGAAGGATGATTGGGTGGATGTGAGGGGAAGACATGTTCAGTTTGCTTTTATTTTCTCACTGTTCTAGCCTGCTAGTGATAGGCAATACATTGTATTAATCTCCCTGTGCTGAGTCTGTTTCGCTTGTGACAATAATTTTTAACTGATCCTCCTGTCTTTATCTCAACCCTTGAGCCCTTCTTCATTCCTTTTTTCTCCCCTTTTCCCTTTAAGGAGGGGGAATGAGAGAGTGGTTGTGGTGGAACTCAGCTGCCTAGCAGGGTAAAGCCACCTCGCAAACCTAACTTGAAAGCTGGCAATTCATGGTAGCAACTTACTTGAAAGGCTAGCAAACAGAAAGATGAAATATTTTTTTTTGGTTTGGCTGATAAAGAAAAGGCTTGTGTAACATAATTCATTCATTAAAACTGCCTTTTCCTCTTTCACCCACTCAAAATGTAAGAACAAAGTTTGTTCTAGAAGTGTGAGCTCTGATCTTGGAACAATAATATTAAACAGTTTTTCCTTTTCTGTAAAATAGCACTGGATCAAGCACCTAAAGGACAACTTAGTCATGAGTGAAAAAGAAGGGTTATGAGCCATCGTAGGCCAGACTTCTGTTCATTTCAAAGGATAATAGTTATGGATATGTGGAACAGAAAATATCTCTTTCTTTAGGTATTCAAACACAAGTATGCTTTTCTTTGTGAGGTACATTGATGAGCACAAAATGAATAAAATAAGGATTAGCTACTTTTAACTGTGATACAATTAGAGTAAGCATAAATCTGAGAAAAAGTGCTATGATTCTGCAGGCTTGTCTAATGCTGCGAAGATTGTAAAGAAAAAGTCCAATTAATGTTCCTAAGAAGTTGAGAGTGAAATTCATGTACGAGGAGGGTTGTAATGCAGGTTAAATGAAAGATGCCAGGAACTGTGGAGTTCTGCTGTCATTTGCACAGATAGTTGTTAAAGCCAACATCTTTTCTCATCTAGAGTTAAGGAATGACAAAGAGTCCTTAAAATGAAGTCACAAATCTAGATATGATGTAAATACAACCTGTCAATGTGGTCGTATTATTTTTCTTGAATCATTGCAAATCTTTCACTGTAGACTCTACCTTTAACTTATGAGTAGTTTTGTGAAGTCTGTTTCAACCAGAGTGATGGCATGTATAAAAAGGTTTACTGGGTTGTGGATGGAAGCTGCTAGCCGTATGAACATATTGCTTGATATATACTTATTTTGAACATGTAAAATATAAAATAAATAAATACAAAATGTAAAATAAAAGGAAGAGAAAGAAGTAGCTAGATGAGAGCAGTTCACCTAATACATAATTCAACTTGATGCCAGGTTTTAAGTGTTTGAAGCTCTTCAAAAATTTGTGAGGAAAAAAATACTATTAATATTGCTGAGTGGTACAGAAAACGTACATCTATCCAGAAACCAACCATTGGACCCTGATTAAAAATTCAATAGCTTGTGCAGAGAACTTACCTTTATCTCATTTCTCATGTTTTGGCTCTGCAGACATGCCTTCTTTCATTATCCTTTCTACCTTTCCAGTTTATCATGACATAAACAGCACTTCATTCTCTAAAACATTCTGTTCTCTCTCTGCTAGATTTTTGTTGTTGATGTTGATTTTTTAGTTTGTTTTGGAGAGAGGAGGAAGTCATTTTTAGTCACTTGGTTATTACGATTTAGTCAACGCAATTTTAGTGATTAGTATGCTACTTTGGAGCGTCTGTGGCTTATATAGTGATTTAATATCATCCTGTATTATGTAGCCAGTTTTTTTGTTTGTTTGTTTGTTTGTTTTTTAATTTTAATTTGAATGAGAATTCAAAATCCAAATATTTGGGAATGCTAAGACAAGAAATTGACTATGCTTCTTTCCTTTCCTCTTTTATTTCCATTTTTCTCTTTCATTTTCTCAGTTGCCCTTCAGAAACATCAGAAACACTATTATTTTGTTTTGTTTTACCATGACTAAATTGCAGTAGAATAACAATACCCTTTCTACATCCTTTTACTCTTTTGAAATTGCGTATGATATAATGTTACTAAAACAAGCTGTAAGATTTTTTACATCATCAGATAAATGCAAGTAAAGATCCCTTTGAGCCAGTGAAAATGAACTTTATGCTGAATAAAAACATACAAAATATTTCATCTTCCTTGTCTTTGGAAACAAGTCTTGCATTGTTTGCTACATGTTAGTACTGTATAAATTACCTGTAAATGGACATGAAATGATAAGAAAAAAAAAAAAACAAAACAACAACATGATAGTCTGGAGAAAAAAAAAAAAAGAAACAGTGAGAAAAGGTATATCAGAGTGCATTTAGACTCGTGCATGAACAACTTTATGAATTCTGAGTTACAGAAAAGGCCTAATTGCAAATATCAAATTAGAATTAATCTTTTTTTTTTTTTTAACATATATTTCTTTTATATAAAATGGTATATTTTATAATTTATAAATGGCTAATTCTTTTAATTTCTTCAATATGTGTTTGAAATATTGTCACTGATACTCAGATATGACACTAAGATAATGTCTATCCATAGGTGGGATACATGCAGAAATGTTTTCCCATTTCTAATGTACAAATCTTTACCAGAAAAGAGAAATAAGTATTTCCATAGATAAAAAACAAACAACTAATTTATTTTCACTGGTATGAATCCAGTCATTTTTATTTTAATTTTTTTTTTTCAGAAATGTTTATTTCAAATATGAAAGATAAAATTTTTAAGCTGAAAAAAAGATTTGATACTGTTCTGTATTTTCAACACCTCACTATAAGAAAAACAACATATTCAAGTGGTACTTCTCCAACAGTAAAAAATCTCAAAACAGCTCCAGGAATTAGAGGCTTTCCTGGCACCACAGGCAAGATAGATGTCAAGTTTCATAATGATAAGAAATGAAATCTGAAACATATAAAGGAAAGATTTCTTTCTGTCTGTATGTAGTATTTTCATCCAAATAAGTCACGGTTACTGGATTCTGATGCTTGGTTTTGTGTCATACTTTTCTCTGGAAGTATCTAAAGAAAACTGGAAAGTATGCAGAACTATGAATACATGTATGACAGGAAACTGACATGACATACAGTGTGTAGTCATCTATTTGTTGTTCACACAGCTTCAGATGAGGTGTTAAGTAAATGAATCGTTCCTTAAGTAAAAGGCTCTGTTCATCATATTCCATCATGCAATGATGGAATTAGGAGTTTTCTGAGGAGAGAAATCAGCAGTTACCAGGTCCAGGTTTTTGGATGGCCCATGCTGCAGGCTCAACCAGTAGCGAGGCTGAATAGGTGCACATGCAAGCACACCTATAGAGTGCATGCATGCACTCTATATGCACTCTATGCATAAGCACATCCAGCCATACAAATAAAACTCACATGAACACGAGCAGCACCAAGGGCCTCAGGTCCCTGTGTCCTTGGTGCCCCTTTCAGTGCAAAGAGCATGTAGTGTGCAAGGACTGTTTTTGTGTCACCAGGAGACTGTGTGTGACACAGTGACAGGCACTGAAGGGTGGTGCCATTGCTGTCTTGTCTTCCATAACAGTGGATAATGAAGAATAACATGGCTTTCAAGAAACCCTAGCTAACTTGGAAGATGGCCTTGCTTTTGTCAGGGGCCTTTGTTCAAGTGCATTTCCAGAATATATCTTTCTTCATTGCATGGTGTGAATTTTAAGGACATGATTAAACAGACCTGGATTTTGTCCACATTTGTTTTTAGTAAAACTTTGGGCATCTTTTTCCCCTTAGAAATCAATCAATTTAATTGATTACTCTTTCCATCTGCCTAACTTCAGGTATATGCCTAAGCATTTTACTGAGTCACATACCATCAATTGAAACAAAAAAATGCAAATACAGTAAAACAATTTTATGCACATGAAAAGAAAAAAAAAAATGCAAATGCAGTAAATCGACAACAAAAAATTTAAGTTTTACTAATTTGCAACTAAGAGTCCAAACTGTAGTTTGGTGTTAATACATATCAGACTGTGAGATAGTTATCTCTCTCTGTAGTGTTTTCTTAGTCCTTCTTTTCAGTACTGTATAATTAGTTTTTTTTTGAAATATAATAGATGTGCAAATGAAATCAAATGAAACGAACACCTATATGGGGATATTTTCTAACAAAATCTTTATAATGACCTGTTACAGTCAGCCCACCCACACAATAATATATTTATTGGTTCCTATGTTATTATCAGAGGTGTATATAATTATATGGAAAATATTGGCTCATCACAGGTCTTAATAGGATAATATAGTTCTTTTATGATTCATACACCATTTTGAAAGAGTTTTATTGCATGCTATGGAGAGAACACAAAAAACATATACTCAGTGTTGTTACATCCTACATTTAGCTACTTATTAAACTTACTTTAAAATTTTGCTACTTTTAAAAACATTCTTAGGGAACCAATACTTTCCCTTCTAATAAAATGAAAAAAAAAGTGATTTTACAAAAAAGATTTTTAAAAAACATCTGGAAAATTTGCACAGGCATTACTGCATGTCCTATAAGATGGAATAAAAAGTATGAACTTTTATTGAGTTATTGAGTTAACTGACCATTCTTCTTGACATTAAAATACACTTTTGCATGTAGAAAGACTTCTGGATTTTTCTGTATTGATATTTATTTAGTATGCAAGACTGAATCTTGATTAAAGACTTACCAGCTTATAGTGTTCCTTATCCTTTATCTTATTTCTTATTATGTTCTAATACCCCATGAGTTAATAATTTAGCAGTCTAAAGAAATATAGCTCATCTGTATTGATATCCAACGAGGTAGCCTCTTATATGAATGCACTCACCACTTTGATCACCACTATGATCAAAAAGAAGAACTTTAATTCAATAAACTTGTCTACAATTTTGCCCCAAAAGGAAAGTATTCTTAAGTACTAAAAATAAAATCATCTCAACTAATAATGCATTTATAATACAGAAAAAAAGCTTGAAGGTAGCGATTTCAAAAATTCTTGAAAAGTGTAATTAAAAGTTCTTGAAAGTTTAATTATTCTTAATAAAATCAGGCTAGGGCAATCTCAAGCACAAATACAGACTGGGTGGGTAATGGATTGAGAGCAGCCTTGAGGAGAAGGACCTGGGGGTGTTGGCGGATGAGAAGCTGGACATGAGCTGGCAATGTGTGCCTTCAGCCCAGAAGGCCAACTCTGTCCTGTGCTGCATCAAAAGCAGCATGGCCAGCAGGGCGAGGGAGGGGATTCTCCCCCTGTGCTTTTGCTCCCCACTGGAGTGCTACATTCAGCTCTGGGGCCCCCAGCACAAGAAGAACACAGACCTGTTGGAGTGAGTCCAGAAGCGGGCCAAGAAGATGATCAAGGGGCTGGAGCACCTCTCCTGTGCAGACAGGCTGCAAGAGTTGGGGTTGGTCTGGAGAAGAGAAGGCTCCAGGGAGCCCTTACAGCGGTCTTCCAGTACATAAAGGGGTCTACAGGGAAGCTGGGGAGGGACTTCTGTCAGTCTAAGTGTAACGTTAGGACAAGGGGGAATGGCATTAAAATAAATAAATAAATAAATAAATAAATAAATATTAATAAAAAAAGGATAGATTTAGATTAGACATTAGGAGGAATTTCCTTATTATGAGGGTGATGAGGCACTGGCACAGGTTGCCCAGAGATGTTGTGGATGCCCCATCCCCGGAAATGTTCAAGACCAGACTGGGTGGGGCTTAGAGCAGCCTGGAGGTGGGAGGTGTCCCTGCCCATTGAATTAGATCATCTTTATGTTCCCTTCCAACCCAAACCATTCTGTGATTCTGTGGTTTTAACCCTATCAGTTACAATAGGATTTTTCCATTAGAGTGTTTTCATCTCTAAAGGTAGAGCAACCACCTGCATTATTTCTGATCATTCACTGTAATGAGTTTTTTATTTGTGTTATTTGTCAAAAATAACAGCAACAATTTCAGAGATATTTACCTGTAGAACAGAGATCATGAAGCCATGTGGATAAAGAAATCTGGAAATGTGTTTAGGGTTAGCCATAACTACATTACTGATGCTATCCACAGAATGAAAATAGCTCTTCAGTAGGTGTATACGTTGGATTGCTCACCGGAGCAAATACATTTAAATGACTTGTATATCCATGACTCATTCACAGCAGACTTGGTTTTAAAAGTGTTCAGTGAATGAAATTTGTAAAGGTTTTTCTTTAGTGACTCGTTTTCAAATATATTTTCAGTAAAATTTAGCAGACATTTTTCAAACAGCATACCTCCATATTTTTCATTTGATTGATCTGTTGTTTTCTGCCAGTAAAAGAAACAAGTACAGACCCTTAATTTTTGGATGAGCCTCTGGGTTTACTCAATTATGTGGAGTTATTCCCATACTCAGAGACCTCCCCCTTGCCTGCATTCTTTTCCCTTACAATCTACATGTATTTATCAGTCTTGTGCATGTTTTAAAATAAAAGATTATCCTGACTTCCTGGGGGCACAAAATACTGAGCTCACTGTGTTCATATTTTCTCTATGCATATGAGGTTTTGCAAAGATGGAGAGGGTTGCTAAGCAGGCAGAGAGGAAAGTTGGCTTTTATAAAATTCAGTAAAAATCTTTTTCTTATTAATTGAGAAATTTACAGGATACAGGAATTCATAGGAATTTTAAATCATCTATATCTAGGAGAAAATGGGTGGATTGGTAATTTTCAAAGAAAGCAACAAAGGCTCTTATTTTTATTTATTTGACTAAGAAACATAACAAAAAGGTAGACAAGATCTAAGAAAGCTAAGAAAGGCTTTTAACTACTACTACTTATTATTATTATTATTTTAATATATGTATATAATTGTATAATTCCTTCTGTACACAGAAAACTATGACCTTGGATTCTGTTTAATAGATTTTTTTTCACTTGGAGCTTCCAAGGGCACCATCAATTTTCCATCATTTCCCTCACCAGCTGCACTTTTGTTCCCATGGTTTACTGCTATGCATAGATAGTTATATTCTTCATTCCAAACATGACAGTTTGTCCTTTTACTCTTTGCTGTTTATTTTGACAAGAGCAAAGAAACAAGCAATCCTTATTGGGAAAAAAAAAAAAAAATCCCTTCCAAGAGCAAACTCAGAAACAATGTCTGTCCCTGACATTTACACTTGTGAATTTACTTAAAATATTGACTTACCATTCTGGAGAGTGCTCTTAATACGATTTAAAAATATAGGTCCTACCTATTTCCCTATCTGACAGTTAAGCCAGTATCATTAGGAGAAAGATTATTTCATTTCAACTTTTGAGGAGCACTTAAAATAATGCTACCTGCTATTGAATTTTTAAAGATGAATTCTCAAACCTAAAATTAGAAGCTTTTTTATAGTGCAACACCTGTGGCAATAAATTATATTTCAGGTTGCTTTTTTTTTTTTTTTTGGTAGGCAATTTTCTTTCTCTCTTTTTCCCTTAAGTATGATTTTGTTTAGTGAGTTTAAAAATACTTTTGTCCATACTTACAGAAATATTTAGGCCATACTGTGGAAAATACAAGTACTTTCTCACAGTTTGCTGCTGATTAGTGATGCCAGGGACAAAATGTAGGTTTCCTAATTGTAGGTCAATGACAGCTCCTGGCAACCTTGGGTATTGGGGATTTTGTTAATTTTTGTATTAAAGCATAAAAAGATATCACTTAAAAGACATTTTCTGTGTATTGAAGAGTAATAAGTTTACAATTAGAATTAAAACTTTAAGAATTACAACATTCTGTTAACTATTTAATAATAGAACATTCTGTATTTATTAGAACATTCTGTAATAACTAATGTTTCATAAGTAAATTTTGGGATGGCATAGGTTAAAAAAATATTTTAAATGATATTTGAAAGAGAGCATAGCCTGTTATCTGAGTTCTTGAATTGCACTCAAGAAGCTAACTGGTGATGAAAGAGAAAGTAAGGCTCTGTAACTAAGTTATAAAGATGATATGAAACTTGAAGTGGCAGCCTCAACAGAACATAGTGTTAGGAATGTTTTAACAATTCGTGTCCATAAAGAACAGTCCTGTCTGCCTCTGGGTCCTGCACTGGCAATTTAATTCTTGAACCACAGATGCAGTGTGTCCCAGTCTCCCCCTCATTCTAGTCAATTTATCAAGTCTTCAGAAAATACTCCTCAAATTTATGAACCTGTTTGCTTTTGTTATTCCGAACTTCTATTTCTAACAGTTACAGCCTTTTGTTTTTGTCTTCTTCGAGATTAACTTAACACTGCCATAGGTGTGACTGTCCCTGTGAATGGCTGGTGAGGAATGTTTTAATCATTCGTGAAGTGTCAATAAGAAAGCTATTTGTGTTTGTATGAAGTCTTTGATGTCTTGGGGTTTCAGAACAACTGATAACAACTAGTGACTGTTATGGGATACTATGCAGGCCTCTGATATCTGGCCAGGTGGCCAAGAGATTAAGAAGAAAAAAAAAGAAGCTGAAGGATGGCTAGGAGACAAGACCTGCAGGGGATGCTGTATAAACTTGACACGGTGCCAAGGAGTACAAAGGGGAAGGACGAGAAAAAAACTTGGAGAGGAAGACTATGAGCCTTCAGCATGAAAGACCCCTAGAGATGCCCAGAGGGACCACCGGAGACTGATGCGCATGCTCCAGTAGGAGGGACTGGACCCCGGAAGCTAATTATAATAATCTTTTTTTTTTAGAAGTAGGAGCATAAAAATCAGCTACTTGACGTAACTGATGTGTGTCCTGGTGGAGCGGAGACTCCTGGTGCACCCAGCGCTGTTTGCTTACCTCTATTGTTTTAATAAATCCAATTTTTTTATTTAATCCTATTTTGAAGATTGAGCCATTTCTAACAATTTGGGGGCTCGTCCGGGATAGAATGTTAGAAACGTTAGAAATGTTAGAAATGGACAGAATATAAAGTAAATCTACATGATTTTTCAGAAAACTAGAGGAAAAGCACATAAATGTAAGGCAGGTTCACAAGTATGGATACTTAAGTACAAATAATATTTTTAAGTTAATCTGGCTGTTTACCTAAATATTTTTAAGTAGCCTTTTCAGGATTTTCTTGCTTCATGTAAAAAATACTAAAAGCATTGAAGAGGATTTTTTTTTTATTTTATTTTTATTTTTTAAATATTCAGGTAAACACCTAATTTAGCCTCTAATAAAGCCTATGGAACTTTACATATGTATATATATATATAAATAATACATATATACACATATATATATTTTATTCTATTCTGGAAACTTGTCAATTATTGCCCACCTATTACACTCTCTTTTCTGAGCTAGCTCTGGTTAATCACATGCTGATTGGGGAATCTAGAATACACTTGCTGATGATTATGTGTTATTTTAACAGGAGAATGACAATAATTTCCTGTAATGCCACTTGTTAAGGTAATTATGCTGTAATTGCCTTATCAAGGTGTCATAGAGGAGAGAGGAGAAACTCTGAGATTTCACAGCTGCTGTCATGCTTTGATAAAGTGTTATCTTTAAAATATATTATCAGTCATCAAGCTAAATTTCTACCAGTTGTTTTAAATCAGAAAAATCTGTCTTGGGTGGGGCATATAACCTCTGCATTTTATGTTTCTCATTTTGATAACTAGAGGGGATGAATTATCTTTGTTTTAAGGCATAAACCTAACAACAGATTTGCATAGAGAGAAGCAAATAAATGTAGGTTTATTAAAGTGTCTTTAGGATTTTTGAAGGTGAGAAGTTTCTTCCTGTGAAAATATAGACATCAAACTAATCTGGGTTTTATAGTAGATACAGCTACATTTACTTGGATATTGTATCTTTTGTTGAGAAAGGACAGTGAAATGAAATAGAGAATATGACAGGTAAAGAATGGGAATATGACAGTTCCTGTAAACATATTCTGTCTCTTAAATACATCAATAAGAGCACTCATTTCACTTATTTTACTGAGATATATTGGTAACAATCTGCTCAAAAGTAAAGATAGCTTGTGCTAGCTCTGTTTCCACTGGGTCAGAAATACAAGGTACCCAGCATGAATTTGGTAGATACCAAGCATCTAGAATGAGGGCAAAATTCAAGTAAAATGCACTTGTTCACTGAATTTAGAGTTTGCCATTTGTACTTTATAGCTATATTTATGATATCTGAAGTGTTATTTATTTATTTATTTTCCCCAGAGTTTTTTCCATTATGCAGTAGTGAAATGGGAAATGTAAATAATGCTCATGGAATATGCCCATTAGGCATCTGATTCTGTACTGCTAGCCATTCATGTCATCATTTATACTCAGGCCAAACTCAGAGAGAAGCTACTGCTTCAACTTGTGGTGACTGATTGTTCTTTGTATAATTGTTACTAATGGTAATGTCAAAAGTAGCAGAGAATCAGGCTCATGCAACCTAACCCCATAAAGTATCATGCCTCACATCTGATATCAGCAAGAATTAATAATGCTGTGTACTTTACTGGAACTAGCCTGATTGCATACTTTCAGAATGGCAAGTAAATGTGCATATATTTTGTACATTTGCTACTGCTTCATACCTTCAAGGCAGCTGATGCAACATATCATGGTAATGATTATATAAGCAATACACAGGTTGCTAGCTTGATTAACATCAGATCTTACACTGAAACACTTCTCCAATCAGAAAACTGAGAAACTAAATTTGGAGGGTGAAACACTTTTCTCCTATTCTTCCCGACTCATCTTTCCATCTCTATGAGCTATTCAGAGATGTGCTGTTAACAACATAACTTACTAAGTGAAGGTTCCAAGAAGAATATCTGCTTCAATTTCCTGAATTATGTGTGTGCGTATATACATATATGTCTAATGTATATAGTGTACACTCCGGGGAGAGAAGCATCTCTGATGGTTTTGAATCTAATTTATTCATCTATTTACTAACTGTAGAAGAAAGGGTTGCATTTGTAGCAGTGCAGCTGAGACAACTTACCTGGCCCAGTCTTGGAACCTAATACTGTGCCAGATTTACAAGGGCAATGCTCTTAACTTGCTGGCATTTCTCTACCTGTTTGTAACTGGTTAACTTCTCAACATTAAATATAATCACTACCAAAATCTCAGAGAATGTCTCGGGATGGGAAAACGACCATGAAGTTACAGCATTTTTGACTACTAAAAAGAAATAATGAAAGTAGGTTTAAACACTCACCAGGTGTTTACCAGAAATGCAATAACAGGCTGGAAGAATATTTCAAGTGATGTCTCACATGGATCTGGGATGAACCATTTTCTACTGATTATTTTAATTAATGTAGCATTTAAATTTAGATAGAGACAGATTGTTTTTTGTTTGTTTGTTTTTCCCAAAATAAATGGGAAAAAAAAATTAGCAGGCCACTCAACGAGGATGTGGAATATCCATCCTTGGATTTATGATTTCTTCAAACCTTGACTAGGTATGACTCTTAGAAACCTCATCTAGGTTTGAAGATGTTCTTGCTTGAGCAACAAGTGGGAGTAAAAGTACTTTCCAAACAAAATTATTCTATGATTCTACAATTATATCAAAGTTTTGGATGAAAATTGAAATTAATGCAAATGTGAAATGTTTGGAATTAAACACAATCTTAATCAATTTGCAGAATTAGTGAGAAAAAATCAGGGGAGGTGAGTGCAGAAAATTACCTTCAAGAAGGAGAAAACACATGCCAATTTACAATAAGAAGAGATTTCTAAGAGAAGCATGGCAAAGGATTTTAAATTGTCTTCCAAAATTTGGCTTTTTTAGTAAAGAAGCAATAACTAGGAAACAACTGTTTGCCTTATAATCTAGATATTTGTGCTTTGGGGAAGAAAGAAAAAAAAAAGTTAATTTCTGGGTTATGCTGTTTGCAAGAGAAAAAAAACTGGTTGTAGAATACCTAACTAATAGTTATATTCTAGGTGGCATTTCTGAGGCCCTGTGCTAAGCATTATTTCTGGTCTTAAAATGTTATTTTAAGAAGATTAAGGAAAAATCAGCAATATTTCATAAAAAGTTGCAATGCTGAGGCTGGCAAACACACTTTATGTAAAAGGTTATTTTTATTTTATTTTTTAAAGTCCTTTAAGAGAGAAGTGAAGAAAAATCATTATAAAAGAATTCCAGTATACAAAAAGCTCTTGTATTGGGGTTACGTGGAAAGGTTTTGGTAGATGGGGGCTCTAGGGGTGGCCTCTGTAAGAAGATTCCAGCAGCTCCTGCTTGTTAGATAAGGGCCAGTTTCAGCTGGCACCAAAGGGACCTGCTGCTGGTCAGAGTCAAGCCAATGAGCGATGATGTCTGCACCTCTGTGAGAGCAGATTTAAGAAAGAAGGGGGAAAAAAAAATGCTGTGCAACAGCTACTGGAAGAATGAGGAGGGAGAAGCAGCCCTGCAGCCCCCAAGGTGCAGGAGGTGCTCCAGGCACGCAGCAGAAGTTCCCCTGTGGCCTGCGGTGAAGCTCCTGGTGGAGTGTGCTTTACCCTCATAATAAAGAATCTCTTACTAACCTAAACCTACTCTATTTTAATTTAAAGACATTACTCTTCTTCATAGCACTATACTCCCTGACAACAAGTCTCCTTTAGTCCCCTACAATAGTAGTTATATTTGTCATCTAATGACTTCTAAGCTATACAAATGGCACCAAAGAGAGAGCACAAACATTTATACACTGATGAGCAACAAGAATGTTAGGAATAGAAATTAGAACTTACAAAAAGATGCAAAGTGGGAGGCAGTAAGCATAGGCATGACAAGCATGGTGATGCAGTACTTCTGGGAGTGTGATGTGGCGGGAACACGTCTGTACTGGCAGGAGGGATGGCTGCAGTACTACCATTATCCAGTCAGGCTGGTCTCCAAAGCAATGCTCCTCCCACCTCAAATCTCTGGTTAAACAAATGACTAAGGGCTAGGAAGCGCAGATCAGAAAGGCCATACTATGGCCTTTTTTTACTGCGTGTTTTTTTTTTTTTTCCCCTTTGTTTATACAACTTTAACTAATACTGATAACAAAAATAAATTATCAATTTAGTTATGTTCTCCTGGGTATGAGTGCATGTCTAATTGACAGCATGTGTTTTAGAGAAAAATGCAAAGATGAAATGAATTACACACTGAAAAACACCAACATTTAGACCAACAGAAATGCATTTCTAACGAAGCACATTCCTTTAATATTTACCTACTAATGGCTTATGGATAAAGTTATGGCATTACTCCTACATTTGCTTTAAATGACATAAGCAATCATGTTATATCATGATGCTGATTTATTTTGCTTTCTTTCCTTTTGAATATTTGATGTCCCTAGTGTATGTCAAAGCAGAATTTTTCTTTCTTTTTTTTTTTTTTTAAGCTTCACAAATATATTTCAAGTGACAAAGGTTTTCAGATTGGGATAGTGGTCCTGCTGGTTTTAAAACAGACAGATAGAATGCTGATATTTTGTGGCCAGAGGATAGAAGACCACTGGAATTGTCAGGTTCCAATAATCTGAATATCCTGACAAAATTACCCCTTGGAGATATGTACTGTTTTTTACTAGAACGATACTAAAAATACACAGTATCTGAATGAGGACAACTAACAAATACTGACAAGGCTTGGCCTTGTCTGAAGGAAAAACATGTAGGAATTTATTTCTGCAGGAAACCCTTCTCTATGCTTTAGTAGTACTTGAACACTAATAAGATTTAACATACTCTGCTTGTGTGGAAAACTTCTTCAGAAAAAAAAAAAAAAAAAAGTTTTGATTTTCCTTTCTCAATAAACTCTGAGAATACAAAAATATGGTTTAAAGCAGCCAATCTTTTCTGCACTTTACACAGTTTTGAGAGGGGCAGAAAGAGAATGGAGAACATTTGTAATGTGGGTTTTGCTAGCAAAAGAGATACCATTTTTTTACGTAGTCAAATTTTTATTTAGCTTGCCTAAGGAGGAACTGACCAACCATCATTCATCTCTCCAGACTATTAAAGAGTGCAATAAATACAAAAGCATGATTGCAAGCTATGCACATCTGTTAAATTAACTAAACAAAACACAAACTGAGCAGGGTTGAAAGTGTCTATAACAACAGTGTGTTGCCTGAGGCTCAATGAATCTGTGTGAACAAAACTGCAGTGATGACCTCCCAGAGTTTTAATGTGTTTTACTTTACTCTTGAAGTGAATAAAGACATTTAATCACTTGTTGAAGACTTCTCCACTTCTCAATAAAATTTTATTTTTCTGTTCTTTGTCTTTGTTTTAAACCCATAGTCAAAACATATTAAATAGCTAGCAAATCTCTGGTTAGTCTTAAAAGATGGAAAATTATTTAAGTGCCTGAAATGGACACTGACTAAAAACAACATCATGATTGTTCATTACAATCAAGATTTGCAAACTAACTGCTAATTTTTGAAGTTGGATGTTGGAGCCCTCTTTGAGGTATTTTAGATATTCAAGATATTCACAGGTTTTACCTGCATGATAATTTATGGCTTTTCTCTATACTAGTCCCAAAGGTTTTCTTCAGCTCACTTATACAAATACTTTGATCAATTGGGAAAACAAACCAAACCAAAAACAAAACAGAACAAAAAAGTTTCTTTGAAGTCACAGTTGTCCAAGCCTGTTAACTAGAGTGGAATTGCATAGATATGAATGGAAGTTGGTATTTGCCAGCATGTTCCATCATGTAGTTGGCCTGAAGAGATTTAAAAATATTCGTAGTAGTAGAAATAACTTGAAATGCAACAGTGTGAGAAGCATTATGCTAACATGTACACTCACAAGATGCCTGAGACAATTCCCAGGTACTAGTCTAGATTCCCAGTCTAGTCTACTACAGTGCCTGAGTCCTCTACAGTATGAACGTTGTTATGAAGAATCCTTGGATGTTCTGGTCTCCTTGAATGTTCTGTTCTCCTAAGACGTGGCCACAGACTGGTGGGTTGTGGGGGACTGTTGGAACTATGCTGGTTGGCACATGCCAAAACTATTAAAAGGAAAATCACAAAATTTAGACTTTCATGCATCTTTGCTGATTTCCATGTGAAGTAGAATAGGGCCCATGTTTAGGGAGGTACTGTTGTAGAAATAAAATGTTCAGCCAAGAACAACAGCTTTGTCAGAGTCCTGGGTTATAAATTTATGAGTTGCTGTTCACTTGTTTATTTAGTGCTCATGTAGCTGTTATGTTCTTTCACTTGTTTGTTTAAATAATTCTGTCTTGGTTTAAAAATTTAAAAAATGTATTTTATATCAATGTATATCTCAAGTATTTCTCCAGTATTTAAACCAGACAGCTGATTAGTAAAATCAGAATAAAATCTTAACCAAGTTTTCTGACAAATAGTGTGAGGGAATGAATTTTCAACTTTATTTTGTTGTGTTTTGAAGATTCTTGACATTAATGTTTCTCTTAGGCTGCTCTTTGCACACCTGCTCTCTCTCAAAATTCAGTTTGATCTTCCCATGTGGACCTACATCCATACTGCTAAAAGGATTAACAAAAAGAAAAAGAAAAGACTTTAATTAAGAGATTTTATTTACATTACCTGGAAAAAATGATGAAAGATAGTTGGCCTGCTCCTTCTTGCTACCTATGATTATAGTTCCACATCTTTTGTGCTAGGAAACAATGAAATAATAACAAGGTGTTTCCTCAACTGTATGAAGATTTTCTCCTTTTTCATACATGTGGGACCTGACTCAATGTGGCACAACCTCCCACCTTCCTCCTCAAAAATTGAATCCATGTTTAACTACTTAACTGCTATGCTATTGACTACTATATTCAGATTAAAATACAGCTATGATTTCTTTTTCTATAACTTGTGGGCTAGCTTTGGGGATGGAATGGTGCTCAAGAAAAACTTAATCAGTCCTTTTATTTGGGTGATAAACTAACTCTTCATTTCTCAGTAACACAGTATTAATATTTAGCTGGCATGTAAGGACTCAGTTTTTACTTAACATTTCATTTTTTATTTTTTTTAAGAAGAGTTACGTTTTTAAAGGATTTTCTTATGGTAGTCTCACACTGATGGCTAGCTAAACTCCACCACAACTGCTAACTCACCACAACTGCTAACTCAATGGGAAAAGGGGAGAAAATAAGATGAAAATGGGCTCAAGGATTGAGAGCATAGGGATCTTGTTAGCAAATACCATCACAGGCTAAACAGACTTGGCATAAGAAGATTAGTATAATCTATTTCCTATCACTATTAGATTAGAGCCGTGGGAAGATAAAAGCAAACAAAAAACACCTTCCTTTCCCCCCGCCTTCTACGTAGTCCATCTGAGTGCCTCAGAGGAACAGGAAATGGATGCTAAATGTCAGTCCATGATGCTTCATCTCCATCGCTCCTTCATGGTCATCCTCTGCCCCAGCTCCACATGGGGTCCCTCCCATGGGATGCCATCCTTCCCAAACTGAGCTTGCGGGGGCTGCCCACAGGCAGCAGCTCTTCAAGAACTGCTCCCACACGGCTCCATACCACAGGGTCCATCCCCCAGGAACAAACTGCTCCAGCATGGGTCCCCCATGGGCTGCAGCTCCCTCCAGACCCCCTGCTCCTGCATGGGCTCCTCTCCATGGGCTGCAGGCCACAGCTGCTCCATGTAGGACCCATGGGCTGCAGGGGGACAGCCTGTTCCACCAGGGGCCTTTCCACAGGCCACAGGGGAACTACTGCTGCATGCCTGGAGCACCTCCTGCCCTCCTGCTGCACTGACCTTGGGGGCTGTGGGGTTCTTGGAGGCAGATGGAACTGGGGCATTGACAAAACCTTGCCATGTAATTTCACTACACTTCTTTGGATTTTCCTACTATTGGTACATATTTCAGTGAGTGCATATCCTAATCAAGTGAAATGAGTTAGGGAAAGAAATAATGGAATTTGTTAAATTAACCTCATTTTCCTTGGCCATTCACATCAAAAAATATTACCTATTGAAAAGCACCATCAGTATTTCAGACTCTAGAATGTTTCTCATTGAAATGTGAACAAAATATATTAACAAATGTGCTATATTAAAACTACTAGATGAGTTTTTCAGTGTAAAAAAAATAATCTTCAAAGGCAATACTGAGTGATTCTGTAGAGCATCTTTCACAGTAGTACAGACATCTTGTTCTGCTCTTACTAAAGAACCTAAAGTGGAAATCAGTGGAGATTTGGAGCATCATCTGGATCTTAACTGAAAGAGTTAAAGTTCTCTCATCTGAAATCAGAGCTTTTAATGAGCTCCTCTATATTTCATTTCAGAAAAAAATCAATCAAGTTTTCTTCCTTGAGTATCTTTTAGTTCTGATTACCCATGCAAACATATGCTCAGCTCCTTGCTGAGTATGTAACATTCTGTGATTTAATTACGTCAGCAGATAAGGTGAACACATTTTGTTTACAAGGAGTTTTTTTGTAGCTTTCAAAAACATTGTCATCTTATGCTACAATTTCATTAAAATATTTGAAGCTGTCTCATGCGGGCTGTGAGTTCTTAGAGCTTTATTTCCTTTTACTGCCAGAGTTTTTCCATTGTTACAATGACAAGATTCTTAAATTGGCTTTGTATGAAGTTAGTTATACCATCCTGAAAATGGATCTGGAAAAATTACACACCCAAATCAAGATGAACCATAATAATTGAGATAATTTTAAAAGGTCTATTTTTTTCTTTTAGTGCTGGAAAAATAATAACAAACTTCCCTTGATTTGCTTTTCATCTGCCTTTCACTTTTAAGCCTAACACAATGGAAATATCTTAGATATTTTACAAATCCTGTCCTCAAATACTCACTCTTACATAAGGAATGAAGAAAATCTCCATCCCCTCTGCTTCAGTTTCTGTGATGGAACAAGGTTATGTTGAGCAACATTAGAGAAAAAAAATCCTGAAAAAAAATAAAAAGAAATTTGAATTACTATATTACACCTACACTAATACCAATCCTGACCCCGGGGTGATAGATACAAAAGACACTCTGCCTTCAGGAACTTTAAATACGGATTTTGTCAAGACACAACTTAGAGAAGTAAATCAAGGAGGAAATTGGAAGGCAACTAGCAGAAAAGCAATTGAATCACCTTACAACAGATATGTGTCACATTTTACAGTTTACTTAACCTCATCCAACATTTTTCAAAGGAGCTCTTTTCCTGGATTTTTTTGCTTAGAAAAGGGTTATGTACATTATGCATTCAAAATTTATTGTGGAATCCTAGTTGTCCCTGGAGCTCTAATTATTTTGTTTCTATTATTATTATTATTATCTTTATTATTATTACATTAATATTAATACCTAGTTTATAGCTAGCTTCAAATTTAGCCATGTGTTGGCATCTGAACAGTAGTTATCAAGCATAGAAGCACCCCTGGTGCTCAAATTACACTTGGCTTTTTGCTGGCCCAGGATGACAAGCTGATCCAGATTGGTAATGGACTTGCAAATACTGGCTTGTGTTTCTCTCTGTGGCTTTCAGATATTAGCTAGGTGTGAACTAAAACCCTGTACCAATTTGTTAAGCAAATTGGTCCTCCAAATGCAGCTGTGGCTTTCTGAAGTTAAGCAAAATCTTGGAAAAGACTTCTATTGAACAAAAGGTGTAGAGTTATCTGAAGTTCTTACTAAACTGTGTAGTTGGTCTCATTGTTTGAGGAAGAATAAACAACGTTAAAAACTGTGTTAGAGTGTTCCTTGTTTATTCATAAAGAAAAAAATAATAAATCTATTTCCACCTAAAAAATAAAATGCACAAATATAATGCATTTTCAAATGCTTTCTGCTGGAGACCTGTTTCTAAGAATGTTCCATCATGCTAATGTATATGGGTATTCTAATTGTTCTGAAGAAATGAAGGGGAACTAGTTACCAGAGGAGGTGTCTCTCTTCTCTAATTTTTCTGCATCTCCATATGTAATTAGAGATTGCTGATGCAGTGATTATTGAGAAACAAAAGAAGCTTGATTGCGGCACTATTATGCATTGAATGAGTGGGAAATCATTCACCATGACTGAATTTACTAATAAATATTTAATGGAATATTCTGCCCTACCATATTTAAACAATACCGTATGCAGGGGGTGGTAAGTATTAAGCAGAACATTTTAAAACTGTACTCTATTTTTAAAATTTAATTGGATATCACTCTCATGTCATAAATTCTTTACTTTGAGTAAACACATCTCCTTGTGCTCCATCTCATAAGTTATGATTTGTGGATTTTTAGTCTGAGCATTTTTTTTTTTTTTACCATCCTGTTAGTTACAATTTGCCCTCTGTATTTATCAGAATATTTATTAATGTTGTTCCATTTATTATGGAACAATAAGCCAAACACAAAATAGTTCATTTAATATTAAATTTAACTGATTTATTTTTCAACATCCTCATATTATCTCTTAGAATGATTTTTAGAGAAATGAAAGGAAACAATAAACATACAGCTAGTGAAGATTTAGTTTAGTGGAGCCTTTGACCATGTGTACATCTCTTTGATGTTGTATCAAATGTCAGATCAATTAAATACTTTATTATAAAATTTAGTTTTACATAAAAACAATCCATCTAGAGTAAGAGACAGAAGAACAGAGGCATATCTAGACTTCTATTTTTGTTAGGCATCTGCATGTAGAAAACATGGAGTTGCCTTCACTCACCAGTGCTCAAAGGTTTTCCATATATTCATATCAGAGGACCACAAAGACATTTTTTTTTTTCTTCCAGAAAGAAACTGGTGAAACTATCTTCCATTTCTGCAGTTGTCTAATCTAGTAAATAAAGACAGAGATTCAGATTTGTTTTCTGAGTCAGTTTACATAACTCCAAGTCCATGCTTCCCCACAAACTGTTTTAATATATAGCTGTTGCTGCAAAAGTACCTGTATACTTCCAATTGACTTGCAGGCCCTTTAGGTATTAAAGAATGAAATATTCCTGGTGCTGTAAAAAGCAGAAAAAGACTTTGAGTTTGCAATCCCATAATGAGGGCACAGTCTCACAAATAGCAACTTAAGCCCCTTGAGCTGCAGAGCAATTGAAGCTATGGCTCAGTCCTCCCGGGCAAGCCTTGCAAACCTCTGAGCAGATCTTCTGGCAGTCACCCTGAAGCCAGTGCAGGAAAGTCCACGGGAGATTTCTGAGGATTGTCAGCAGTCCACTGGTCCAAAAGTGAAATACTCCATTAAGCACTGCTTTAATTGTATCTCTCTGGATACATTTGGGAACTCTTTGTGAAGAGTTCTTAAGTAGAAAATATCTGCATTTTGGAGAGGGTTTAATCATGTCTACATTTTCTTTTACTAAGACAAAAGTTCCCTTTTCAATATATACCAGTTTTATCAGTATTTATTATTTTGAAGACATTTTTTGTCTCTTACCACAGTTATGGGATATCTTCAGTGAACATAAGTAATTATAAAATGTATTTGATGTGAATCAGATGAAATTAGTGAAGAATTTTTTGAAGAACTGATTGATGTTTTTTCTGTATACAAAAAAAAAAAAAAAAAAAGATACATATATATTTTGAAATTGCCTAATGCCACATATAGTAAGACTTGGATGAGTTTCACATTTTATAGGAAAGTGAAAAAAGTTAGCTTATTTGATTTCACAGATTATTATTATCATGTCTTTGTGAAAGACATGAATAGATGCAAAACAAAGTCTGTAAATGCAATCAAATTTATTTATTTATTTATTTATTTTAACTAAGGGATGCAAAATAGGAATGCAAAAAAAAAAAAAAACAAAAACAAAAACAAAAAGGAATACATTAATATATTTTTCTGTCTGTTTTCTGTTTGTAGTGGTTTTATGCTTTCTGACTTTATTGATTTTGGTATACACAGACAACTTTTCCCTTGGACATAAGATTTGTAAGAAAGTAACATTTTATTAGAGAAGTTGATTATAGACAGGAACAACAAAATTTGAGCAGAAAACCTTAAAAACGTTGTATCATACCTTTTTCCCAGCCATACAGTTAAAATCAAATGTTCTGTTGGATTGTTATTGATAAATTGTTTTCCAGACACAAATACAGAAACACGAAGTCATTTGTCATCCTCTTCTTGAAAATAAATAAATGAATAAAAGTCATGTTCTAGTAATGTATCCATTGATTTTCCTATATATTTTTTTCATATATTAAGAACTTTTATCTTTTGCATTAATAATTGGCAACTAGTCTTCACTTCTTGTGGCTAAAATCAGAGCCTGAAACTTGTTTCTTAGATTGCCAACTGAAATGATGAGGCAGCTGGTTTTAAAAGTCATCTTTTTGCAATCAGTTTCTCATTCTAAACTGCAAATTGACTTTTCTCAATAGTTGAATTTTTAGTGTAGAGTAATTTTTAAAAAATAAACTCCAGAAAGTAGAAATAAAGCTGAAAATATTTATTTGAAATATTTCAAAAGCATTTAAAATTATTTCTTTTTTTTTTTTTTCACTACAAATGCTTATACTTTTTAACATTTTTTTTTTCCTGAAAAATATACAATTTTGAAATCAAAACCAAAAACAATAAACCAAACTTCTTTTAAAACATAAAAAAAAAGAAAGTTTTGAGTCAGTATTCAAAAATATTTCAGCCCACAAACTTTGGAAAAATTGGCAGTTTTGAGGAGTGACTGCTCAGCTTAAATGCTTGAGATGTTTTTGTCCCAAACATTGCTAGCAATATTTAATTACATTTATAGTTGCTTTGGCCAAGTTTCTCAGGTTCACTACTTTGAATATTTTGTATTTTTGCCCCTTACTTTTTGTTTCTTTAAAAAGCTCTTCTTCCTACAAAACAGTTTTAATTTTATTCATTATAACTTTAAGCAACTACTTGACAATTTTGGGGGTTAAAGCATCAATAACCTAAATGCCTCTTCAACAGTCATTTCTTCCTTCCCTTCCTGGATATTTTCTTGATATGACTGACAGATGTTTCTGTAAAACTAGATCTCTCCTTTTAATTACTCTTAGAATTAAAATTAGCACAGTCTTGCCCCCCCCCTTTTTTTTTTTTAAAAAAAAAAAAAAAAAAAAAAACACTTAAATTTACTCAACAACCTGTGTCAGATTAAAGATCTTGGTTATAAGCATGGCTCCTAAACTAACAGCCTTAATTTCCTTTGAGTATTTCAGAGAATGCTTCATCACCCTGATCCTCTGGATAGTAAGTACTTTATAAAAACATTTTACTCCCTGCTCCCAAATACTTCATTATAAACAAGCTCTATACCAATTGTGCATGGCCTATCAGTCAGGTGAAATGGATGTAAGCAGAAGCATGAGTGAAACATTAGAGTCTGTTGTACAAACTAATGAAGGAATTAAAAAAAAGGGTCCTATATTGAATGTTGGCCTTTCGTTGTTGAAAAATTGTTGCTGAGTTTTGAAAATATCTCCCAGTTGTAAATCATTGTAAAGAAGTGAAAAATCTTTTCAGGCATTCAGTACCACTGCCCCATTCCAGTCCCTGCAAACAGAGATACCACACAGTTTCTAGAGAGATGCTGTCCCTTCAAAGTGCTGTCCCTTCAAAGTGCTGGCTCTTTTTCTTTTCTATTCTATTTTCCCATCCTTTTTTGAGCCATGCCACAGGCAGTGCTGGTCCAAGCAGGGCTTCCCTTTCTTGGTCTTTTTGGAGTGTGCATTAAGTTTTTGTTTTCACTTGTATGGCAGTCAGCACACAGCACACCCCTGGTTAATCACTACAACATCATGACACTAAAACAGGTAAAAGAGTAAGAGACACCTTATTCTCACTCTCATGCAGAATGCAGGAGAAGTGCATGACACTAATAATTAAATCATCTGAAAAAAAAAAAAAAAAAGTAACTGAAAAAATAAATCACTGAAACCTAATTGTAGCAAGTTTTACCAACAGAAATAATCACCTTTGGTGTGCATTAGCTGGGGTGAAAGGGCAATTCTGTGATGAATCTGAAATAAGCGAATGCTGTTTGAAGTACTGTTGGGCACATTCTGCCAAAGCAAAAAACACAGGATTGTAGGTTTCTAAAATGACCGTAAAAAAATGCTTTTATTTTGTTTGGGAATATGGACTGGCCTCTGCTTTGGTTCACCTTGATTTTTTCTTTCTTTTTCTTTCTCTCTCTCTCTCTCTCTTTTTTTTTTTTTTTCTTTTTTTTCTCTGTCTCTCTGATGTAATAGAAATCAATAGAAAGCACGTGCTTTTAAAATAACATTTTCACCCTTGGTTTATATTCACTTCGATTTTATTAAGGAAGTGGAAAATTATTCTGGTTTCACAAATCTGGATCTTGAATTAGTTGAGACTAATTTTGGGGTGATGATGGTTATTTTTACATGCTGATGTCATGGATGTAAGAAATGTATTGGTCATAAACTTCTGAAGGATTGTGTGTCTCCAAAATAAAATTATTTTAAAATATTTTGCTTGTGAATCTGAAGTATAACAATTGTTATATTTTTTTCAACCTTAATTTCTCCTTTATGACTAGAAATCTTGGTTTAAAAACCTACTCTTGGTCTAAAATCTAACTTTGGTCTAAAAGCTATGCTCAGCACATGTCCAGTGACACTAATTCAATTTCTAGCATATATTGACTAATTCAAACTCTTCTGTTTAGTATGGATTAACCTGAGAGATGGCTATTTGTCCCCATGGGCATTCACTTGTGCCCCCATAGGCAGAGGAACACAGTGTTAGAAGGACACCCAGGAGATTAAATAATTTTCTTTAAGGTGAAAGTATCCCTGGATTTCCTCTTTCCTCTGGGAGAGATGGAAGCTGCACTTAGGAGCTGTGGTCATGGTTCCTGCTATAAAGTTCCTTATCCAAACCTATCTAAGTTACCTGCTGTGTCAGTGGAGAGAATTTTATTCAATATCTTCATCTGAAATCCTAATACCACCACCATCAAAAACTCACATGTATGCATGAACTTGGGTGGCAATATTTTAGTGAAAATCAGATAAACTCATAGTTAAGGGGGAAAAGAAGGAAAAAGAAAAACAAACACAAACATTTTTTTTTGTTTTAATTGGCAATATAAAATATTTCAGGATGCTATTTTTTCACATTATCAGCACTTGTAATTCCTAAATTAACATAATCTTTGTAAATAGAATAAGCTTCTTAAAAGTACAAAAAATGTATCTTATATTTGGACATGATATCACTAGGCAGATCTGGTTTCCTTCTTCACTCTGCTTAAGATGATTTTCTGCAGAAGAATTATTTTTACAAGATTTTATACTAAAGTAGCAAGAACATGGAATACATTTCTCTGCATTTCCTGACCTTCTTGCCTCACAGAGATTGCAAAGTCTGCTTGATATTTAAAATATCCTGACATCAACTACACCATTACTTCCAAACAGCTATGTCAGTAGCATCAGCACTAAGTGTTTATCTTATTTCTGTCCTTTCAGCAGCAGAGTTCAGCTGGTTACCAGTGACCTCTGCTATTCTGTATTCCTGTCCGCTGAACATCCACAACCTAAATTCTTCTCATTAGCTTGTCTGTACATTTCAGTGTTCAGAATTAGCACCTGAACACAGTTCTGTGAGGGTCTGTGGGGAACAAACTTCAGGTAAATAAGTATCTTGTGCTGAGCATGCTGGGTACAGGCTGGGTTGGCAGTTGTCTCATCAAGTGGTCTTCCCTGTTTATTCAAAACAGAGTTCTTCCCATTTTATTGTTAATCTACTGTGGGATTCTAGTAAAGTCTGTTTTAAGTAGCAGGATCTTGCTTATAAATATTTTATTACTTAAGTTGCTAGAGAAATGGAGTTGAGAGAATATTTCCTGCTAAATAATTTAATCGACTTATAATCTCTCTTTGTTTTTTCTTGTTCTTTTCATATATTATGCCTAGCAAAAACACATCTTAAGAAGATCCTATATAGTCAGATTTTATTAGACAACGGAGTCTTGAAAACACACAAATTTTTGAAAATGAACTAAAGCTGGTAAATTCAAAATGTCAACAATGTAGATCAACATGTATGATATCTGTTGTTAATGCAAAAGATCCATGGGAAGGTAAAATTTTCAGAAGGCTTTAAAATCAGTTCCACGAATTCAAGACTTTCTCTAATTCTACTCTAATATGTTATCTTTGTGTCAGTGTGGCACTAAAAAAAATTAAAAAAAAAAAAAAAATAATATCATTATTCAAAAACAATATATCCTATACAAAACATTGAGAAGAATTTAGATAGTTTGATTACACTAAATATTGATTACAAAAGGACACATATGTAGCCAAATTTTGATACAGATATTCAAAACTATTAAATAGAGGACTAATACAATTTACAAAACCAATGATTTTGAAATATTTCTAGTTTGTCTAGGATTTCACTATTCCTGTAAGTTTTTTTGTCACTTTAATCTAAGAGTCACATAACTGTTACCTAAAATAAGTGTAAATTTATTTATAGAAAAGTCTTTTATCACCAAAATTCTTGAGATTTTAATCTAAATGTTTAACTCAGCACCACATTTCCTGTTGCATAATATTGACCTTGCCTAAAGTAGTTAGTTTTTCCAAGCTTTTTAAGTTCCTAATTTACTGTATTTTTAAATTATTTATTTATTTTTAATTGAATACATTTCACAGAATAGAAAATGCTTCAGTTTTTCAGAGGTTTTTGCCTTGAGTCAGAGAAGCACTTTGTTTAAAACTAGCAAGCTGATAGTTTCCGAAGTTAACAACATATGTACAGAAGTAATTTTCCTAAATGACAGAGATGTTCTGGATTTTCCCCGTAGCAGTTTTCATTTGTTTGTTTGTGAGATTCATAACAGAATCTTTGGATACCGTGAAGAGAAAAAGGGAGAGATGACAGAAGTCATGTATGCTTTTAGTAGTTCACATGCTGCAAAATAAACATGATTCATTTAAATTATCTTCAACGTATTTTACCATATAATTCAAAATATTTTTACGTACTCCTTTGTCCATTTTTTGTTGTTGCTTATATTTCATTGTGAAGATTACAGAACACTATGCTGGAGATATCCCACAGCTACCAGTTTTACATTTGTTTGGACTTTATGTGTTATAGCAAGGTGCGCTTCCCATCATTTCCCTTTTTAATACTATTATCTTGTTTTAAGATGATTCACAGAACAAAAATATATCAATTTATTGATCACTGTTTTGTTTAAAATGGCAGCACAGTGACATTACTCAATTTTCTCAAAACTACAATTTTCTCAAATTCTACTAGTTTATTAAAGATCTAATTAGCTTTATTTTTTAAATATTTCTTCAGATATTAATTAGAAGATTTCAGATTTATTTTGTCCAGTAATAACATGATATAATTACTTAATATTAAATGATAAGTTTAATCTATTTATATGAAAGATTTAATTGTGGAGGAATAAAAAAACAGATGAGGAGAATGAAGGATTATCTCACAACTCAGCAATATTTCCTGGCTAAGCTTAGAGAATTATCTGTCCTTTGTTGCTTATCCTAAAACTTCTCTCTGTGATACGCAGAAATAACATATGCTGTTCGGATGGTTTTAAATTATTAAAAGCACATTATGCTGAAGTTCTTATTTACTTGTAGGTTTAAATAACATTTCTATTTACCAAGGCAGCTCTATATTTACTGTATTACTGGTTGTGCTAAAGGCATAGGCCAGTCACCCAATTCTTAGAACCTAGGATTGTTTAAGAAGCTTCCACATGTCCTGTCTGGCTTCCAGCTGCTGTTTCAGGAGAGCATATTATGACCTGACATATCTGTCAATCCCACATGAGCACTTTATTCTTTAGGGAATCATACTTTATTTTATCTACAATAATGGGAGCTGACATACATCACATGTGGGAGCACACATGTAGGTAAGTACCTACATGTGAGTGCTGAATCCCATCTCTGATAACAGCCTTCAAATATGCACATGGCAAATGCTGAAACTAATTTATTTTCCACATCTGTAATAGATAAGGCAAGAATCACTGCTGGTACATAAATTGTAGCAAAATCAATTTAGATTTAGACACTAAGAAAAACTTTAAAAAAAAATAGGTAGTTAATGACTGGAATAGATTGCCCGAGGAGTTTAAGGAGTATGCCTCCTTGGAGACCTTTAAGAACAGGTGAGACAGATACTTGTCAGGAATGAGAGATGTAAAGCTAATCTAACTTTACAGCAGACTTAGACTAGATGATTTCTTAAAAAGACATGGACAAGATGGAATAGATACTAATTCGACTGGAAATAAATGTTTCACAATAATTTTTCCTCCTTTTCTGTTCACTTACCAGTTCCTGATGCCATACAATCAGTTTCTTTTACCTCTATACCTTAAGATATATGTTATACTCTATATCTCTGTCCCCCAAATTTATTAGTTAAAAAATAATAACAATATAAGCCTCCCAAATATGGCTACCTACAAGTTGTCTACAATAATGTAGTCATAAATAATCAATCAAATCTGCTATTGTTTTAGGTGTATCTCAAAATCATTCTTTAAACATGCTTTGAAAAAAAAGAGTTTTAGAGTGTGCAGTACTCCAAATGGAATTGTCTTTTATGGAAAACTTGTGTAAAAATAATTTCTAAAAACATTATGCTTTAGAAATGCCACCTAAGGGAGATCTGGGGTAGGTTTTTATTCTCTAATTGGAAAGAATATCTAAATTTATGTCAGCATTTTGTATTCAAATGGGCTTGGTACTGGTGCTATTCAACATCTTTGTCAGCAACATGGATAGTGGGATTGAGTGCACCCCAGCAAGTTTATCATGATGTGGTCAACACCCTGGAGGCAAGGGATGTTATGTAGAGGGACAGGCTTGAGAGACAGGCCTGTGTGAACTTCATGATGTTCAACAAGGCCAAGCACAAGGTCGTGCATCTGGGCTAGGGCAATTCTAGACATGAGTACAGACTAGGGGATGGGTAGATTGAGAGTAGCCCAGAGGAGAAGGACTTGGTGTTGCTTGACAAGAAGCTCAAAATGAGGCAGTGATATATGATTGCAGCCCAGAAAGCCAACCGTATCCTAGACTGCACAAAAACAAGTGTGGCCAATAGGTTGAGAGTGGTGATTCTCCCCCTCTTCTCTGCTCCAATGAGACTCCACCTGGAGTGCAGCGTTCTGCTCTGGAGCCCCCAGCACAAAAGGACTCAGATGTGTTATATCATATATCATGAACAAGAGGAGGGCCAAGAAGATGATCAGAGGGCTGGAGCATGTCTCCTATGAAGACAGGCTGAGGGAGTTGGGGTTGTTCAACCTGGAGAAGAGAAGGCTCCAGGGAGACCATATAACAGCCTTCCAGTATCTAAAGGGGGCCTATAGTAAAGCTGGGGAGGGACTCAGGGAGTGTGGTGCTAGGACAAGGAGTAATGGTTTTAAACTAAAAGAGGGTAGATTTATATAAGATATTAGGAAGAAATCCTACATTATGAGGGTGATGAGGCTCTAGAACAGGTTGCCCAGAGAAGTTATGGATGCTCCATCCTTGGAAGTGTTTAAGGCCATCTTGGATGGGTCTTTGAGCAGTCTGATCTAGTAGGAGGTGTTCCTGCCTATGACAGGGGGCTTGGAACTAGATGGCCTTTGTGGTTGCTTCCAACTCAAACCATTATATGATTCTGTGATATGAAAATTAGTTTTTCATGTAGAATCTCTTAATTAAATTGTGAATATGCTGACTGATACAGATTCAGTTTTAGTCTTCCTTCACTGACCAATGGCAGAGAGCATTTACCTGGTGTGCTGGAGGCAGAGTTGGCTGACTGGTGGTGGTGCATGATATAAAGACACATGCTACACTGAAAGTTGCTCAGTCAGGTAGTGAGAATCTAGGTATCCTATACAGGTGTCTCCAAGGCAGCAAAAAACTCAGATAAACTCAGAGTAATGCTGAGAACTGGGAAAAACAAAAAACAACAAACAAACAAACAAACAAACAAAAACCAAAACAACAACAAAAATAGTAAAAAACACATTTAGTTCTTCTTTTCTGATGTTTTCTAATGTGAAATGATTTCATTTAAAAAATTTTTACAAGCCAAAGTAGTTGTTACAGTCAAAGTGTCTTGGCTTTATGTGGAAAGGGTTTGGTAGTGGAGGCCTGCAGGGGTGGCCTCTGTAAGCAGAGCCCAGCAGCTGCCCCATGTCAGATCAGAGCCAGCACCAGATGGCTCAAAAAGGGACTTGCCACTGGCCAGAGTCAAGCCAGTGAGTGATGTTGGTTGCACCACTGAGAGAGCAGGTTGAAGGAAAGGAAAATCTGGTTCACAACAGCAGCTGGCAGAGTGAGGAATGAGAACCAGTCTTGCAGCCCCCAAGATCAGTGAAGGAGGGCAGGAGGTGCTCCAGGCATGCAGCACAAGTTCCCCTGAGGCCTGTGGAGAGGCCCCTGGTGGAGCAGGCTGTCCCCCTGCAGCCCATGGGTCCCACATGGAGCAGATCTCCATGCTGCAGCCCATGGAGGAAACCCCGGTGGAGCAGGTGGATGTGGTCTGGAGGAGGCTGCAGCCCATGGAGAGCCCCTGCAGGAGCAGGCCCTGGGCTGGAGCTGCAGCCCGTGGAGAGGAGCCCATGCAGGAGCAGAGGGTCTGGGGGGAGCTGCCACCCGTCGGGGACCCGTGCTGGAGCAGTTTGCTCCTGGGGAAGCAAACTCCCCGTGGAACGGAGCCATGTGGGAGCAGTTCTTGAAGAGCTGCTGCCTGTGGGCAGCAGGCTTAGTTTGGGAAGGACGGCATCCTGTGTGAGGGACCCCATGTGGAGCAGAGGCAGAGAGGGACCGTGAGGGAGCAGCGGAGATGAAGCCTCATGGACTGACCACAGCCCCATTCCCCATTCCCGTGTGCCACTTGGGGGTAGGAGGGAGAAGAAGATGGATGGAGGGGCGGTGATTTTGGTTTTAATTTCTTGCTGTTGTAGTCCAGTATTGATAGGCAATAATTATATTAACCTCCCTATGCTAAGTCAGTTGTGCCTGTGACAATAATTGTTGAGTCATCTCCCTGTCCTTATCTCCCTTGAGCTCTTTTCTGTATATTTTCTCACCCTTTCCCATTGAGCAGGGGGAATGAGAGAGTGGTTGTGGTGGAGTTCAGCTACCCAGCAGTGTAAATCCACCACAACCACAAAACTGGGAAAAGTGGCTGATTTACCAGATGGTTGTGCTGCCATTCAGAGGGATGTTGGCAGGCTGTAGAAATGGGCTGACAGGACTCTCATGAAGTTCAGGATAGGCAAATACAAAAGTGCTGCACCTGGGGAGGGGATATAACTTGAGGTACCTCGACAGGTTGTAGTCTCACTGGCTGGAAAGCAGCTTCCTAGGAATAGACCTGGGGTTTCCAGTGGACAATAAATTCTAAGTGTGGTCAAACTGCCAAAGAGGGTTCCCAGAGATGTTGTGGAATCTCCATATTTGGAGATATGTAAAAAACAATTAGAAAAGGCCCTAAGCAGCCAGCTGTAGGTCACCTTTTTTTTGAGCAGGGAATTGGATAGGATGACCTCCAGAGATCCCTTCCAACCCCAGCTATCAGCTATCTATGATTCTTTGAAATAGTACAAAGCTCTGATTGATTGATACTTAAATTAGCATTATAGAGTAAGACACAGTGAAAGAGAACATGTAATCATCACCTTGACAGCTAATAATTTTGAGCAATATGCCAACAGTCATATAATGCAGAGACTGTTCTTTTCTATCATATTCAAAGAATTTCACTCTAAAATAGCACTTATGGAGCACTTGTTAACAAATATGGACAAAATGCTTTAGACTAACATTTCTTGGTACTGAACAAAATGTTGAATTTTCTGTTCAGAAATAGCTTTTAAATACACTGCTTGGTGATGAAATTCTGACCTTTAAACTTAGCAATTCAGGATAGTGTTCAAGTTCATTCCAGCAATATTATCCTTTTCAGACATGCTCTAGAGAATTGCCATGGTTACAGGAATAACTGTATGAAAACAACATTTGATGAATTCCTCACAGATGTTTCTAAGGGCACTGATGCACAGTGTGTAATAGTGATCCCACCAAAAGCAGAATTCCTCACTGCTTGCACACAGGAGCTGTCTAAGACTTTCACTGTCATCAGTCACAAAGGCTGAGCCTTTCTTGGTGATAGACTCATTCTGGATCTGCATTACATGGCTTCATGTAATTAACCACATGTGGGCAAACCTCATTCAGTTGTTTTATGTGGAACTGGGAGAATAAACACTGAATGAGACTATGCACGGTATATTATGTCTCCACATCTAACATGAGCGTACAGAAATGCTTTTGCTCTCTTTCATAAAATAAGAGGAATATTTTATGGATAGAACATTGTATTCAAGGACTAAATAACATAACTGTAATGACAAATCAAACAGACAAGTCTGGCATGTGACATTCCTACCTGGAGGGGACAAAAAGTTAATTTATTAAATACTTTTATCGTGAATAGTTCTGAGAAACAATTTTCAGATGAAGATCCATTATAAAAACATAAATAAAAAGAGGGGCTTTCCAGCAAAATCCGTTACATTTTGAAGGATCTATAGAATAGTTAGAGTTGGAAAAGATTTACAAAGATCGTCATGTCCTGCTCCTGACTCCACACAGGACCTCCCCAAAATCAGACCATATTTCTTAGTGCTTTGTTCAAAAACTTTTTGAAATCTGGCAGGCTTGTTGCTGTGACCACTGCCTCAGGGAGCCAGTGCTGACCACCTTCTTGGTGATGAACTTTTCCCTAACACCCAGCCTGACCCTCCCCTGTCCCCATGTCCATGCCATTCCCTCGGGTCCTGTCACTGTCCCCAGAGAGCAGAGCTTAGCGCCTGCCCCTCCGCTTCCATCATGCTGCAGGTCACCATGAGGCCTCCACCCAGCCTGCTCTGCTCTGGGCTGATCAAACCAAGGGGCTTCAGATGCTTCTCATACACCTTCCCCTCCAGACCCTTCACCATCTTTGTTGCCTTCCTCTAGACACTCTCTGATAGTTTTATATCCTTATAAAAGGATATAAATATCTATCTATATAAATATAGATATATATAATATATATAAATATATATATATAAAATATAGATATATATATAAATATCTTATAAAAGGATATAAATATTTATCTCACCTAAAACTGCAAGCAGTAATTGAGGTGAGGCCACACCAGTGCAGAGCAGAGTGGAACAATCCCTTCCTTCAACTGTCTAGCAATGTCGTGCCTGATGCACTCCAGGGTATGATTGGCTGCCAGGGCACACTGTTCATCTCGCCAAGAACAGGAACAAGAGGCTTTCCAGCCTCTTGTCTCACAGTCTTTACATATTCCAAGGATTACCCCAACCCAGGTGCAGAATCCAGCACTTGCTCTTGTTAAATTTTATACAACAAGAAATTGTGATGACTTTCTACTAATTATTTATATATATATTTTTCCCAGTAACAATCAATGCAAATTAAAAGTTATGAGATAATTAAAAGTGATTAAGGAATCTAAAAAAAACACAACAACCAACCAACCAACCAAAAAAAAAATCAGAAAACAGAATCAGTTGGGTGTCAGCGTTTTAAGGAATTACAAGGATAAATTTAAAAATATTATTTATCACTGCTTTTGAAAATAGACCATACTTGCTGAATCTATTTTTTTCAAAAGATTATTTCAGGAAAAGATGTAAGGATTACAGTGAATGAACAGTGTAAATGTAATTAAAAAGTGTAATGTTGATCTTTGTTGTCCAAAGAAGGAGGCAGAAGTGTAGTCAGACAAATTCAAACTAGAATAATACATGGAGTGTCACTTGCCTTTGGTACCAAATTCAGAGAAGGTGGCAGGTTCCCTGTGTCATGAATACAAACAGATTTTACTGTTCTCAATGAAAGAATTAACAACAAAAAAAATATCTTAGGTATGCAAAAACAAACAAACAAACAAAAGACAACACCAACAACCCACATTCTAGCACATTTAATAGACTGTCCTTGTTTCAGGCTCTGTGAACCTCTTCTGTATTTCCACTTATTTTTATACTGAGTACCAACAATATGGCTAATTTTCCTTTCATTTTTATGATGCCAGAAGCTGTAGATGTCATAGAATCATAGAATCGCTTGGGTTGGAAGGGATCTTAAAGATCATCTAGTTCCAACCATTGTGCCATGGGCAGGGTTGCCATCTGCTAGACCAGATTGCCCAGAGCTTCATCTTGAACTTGGTCTTGAACACCTCCAGGGATGGGGCATCCACAGTTTCTCTGGGCAACTTGTGCCAGTGCCTCACTAACATCATAGTAAAGAACATCTAATCCGAATATCCGAACATCTAACTCCGAACATCTGATCTTCCTTCTTTTAGTTTGAAACCATTCCCCCTTGTCCTATCATTGTCTGCCAAGCAAAAAGTTATTCTCCATGTTTTTTGTAAGCCCCCTTTAAGTATTGAAAGGATGCAATGAGATCTCCCCAGAGCCCACTCTTCTTCAGGCTGAACATCTTCATCTCTCTCAGCCTTTCTTTATTGGAAAGGTGCTCCAACCCTCTGATCATCCTCGTGGCCTTCCTCTGGACCTGGTCTAACAGCTCCACATCCCTCTTGTGCCAGGGGCCCTACATCTGGATGCAGTACTCCAAGCGGGATCCTCACAAAGGCAGAGCAGAGGGGGACAATCACCTTCCTCCCCTGCTGGCCACTCTTCAGTTGATGCAGCCCAGGATGCAGTTGGCCTTCTGGGCTGCAAGTGTGCACAGCTGGATCACGTCAAGCTTTTTATCCACCAGAACCCCCAAGTCTTTCTCTGCAGGTCTGTTCACAATGAGTTCTTCACCCATTCTGTACTGGTGTTTGGGATTGCCCTGACCAAGGTGAAGCACCCTGCACTTAGAGTTGTTCAACCTTGTTAGGTTCACATTGGCCCTCTTCTCAAGCTTGACCAGGCCCTTTTGGATGGCATGACTTCCTTCTGTTGTATCAACTGCACCATTCAGCCTGATGTCATCCACAAACTTTCTGAGGGTGTACTCAGTCCCACTGATTATGTTATTGATTAATTGATTAATCAGTACTGGTTCCAAGACAGACCCCTGAGGGACAATGCTCATCACTGGCTTCCCCCTGGACATAGAGCCACTGACCACCACTCTCTGAGTGCAGCCTTCAAGCCAATACTTTGTCCCCCAAATGGCCCACCCTTCGAATCCATCTCTCTCCAATTTGGAGGTCAGGATGTCATGTGGGACCATGTCAAAGGCCTTGCAGAAGTCCAGGTAGATGACATTGGTCGGTCTTCCTTTGTCAACTGGTGCAGTCACTCCATCATAGAAGACCACCAGATTGGTCAGGCACGATTTGCCCTTGGTGAAGCCATGCTGGCTGTCTCAGATCAACTCCTTGTCTTGCATGTACCTTGATATTGCTTCAGGGGGGAACCATTCCATGATCTTTCCAGGCACAGAGGTAAGGTTCACTGCTCTGTAGTTCCCTGGTTCCTGTTTTTACCCTTTTTAAAAATTGGAATATATTTTCCCTTTTTCCAGTCACCAGGGTCGTCAATTGTCTGCCAGGAATTTTCAAATATGATGGAGAGAGGCTTGGAAACTAGGTCAGCCAGTTCCCTCATGATGCTGTGATGTGTGTCACTGGGCTCTATAGAGTTGAACCTGTTCAGTTTCATTGTGTGGTCTCAAACCTGCTCTTGGCTTACAGTGGGACTTTTGTCCCCCAGCCCTTATCTTCAGGTTCAGGGAAACGAGAGACTTGGGAAACCTGGCAGTGAAGACAGGCAAAGAATTTGTTGAGTACCTCAGCCTTCTCCATATCTGTCATTACCAGTTCTCCTTTCTCATTTATCAGAGGGCATACACTGACCTTGGCCTTACTTTTCTGGCAAATATACCTATAGAAGTACTTCTTGTTATTTTTTGTATCCCTTGCCAAGCTCAGTTCCATCTGTGCCTTGGCTTTCCTGATCTCTTCCCTGCACATATTGACAGCATCCATATATTCTTCCCGGGCCACATGTCCCTGCTTCCACTGCCTGAACATTTCCTTCTTGCACCTTAGTTTGCCCTTTCACAGACATCCCATTTTTCTGCCCCCCTCCCCACTTGCTTTCTTACAAAGTGGGATGGAGAGTTCTGGTGCTCTAAGAAAGACATTCATAAAGATTTGCCAGCTCTGTTCAGCTCCTTTGTCCCTAAGGACAGTGGTCCAGGGGATCTCATCCACTCAATAGCTCAAAGTTCGCTCTTTGAAATGTTGGGGTCCTGACTTTGTTCTTCGTCAGTTCCGTATTCCTCGAGATCACAGACACAAACAGTGTGGGGTCACTGTGGCCCAGATTGTGTCTGAACTTAACAGCTTTAATGGGTTCATCTGCACTGGTGAGCGCCAGGTCCAGTAAGACTTCTCTGGTTGGTTTGTCCAATACCTGTACAGGAAGTTATCCTCAATGCACTCTAGGAGTCTCCTGGATTGCTTACAGCCTGATGTGTAGCTTTTCCAGCAGACATCTGAGTGGCTGGAGTCCCCCATCAGGATGAGAGCATGTGAGTATGATGCTTCTTGTAGCTGAAGCAAGAAGGCCTCATCAACAGGCTCCCCTTAATCAGGCAGCCTGGGGTAGACCTTGACCACGAGGTAGTCCTATGTGTTGGAGAAAGCCATAGGTAATCCTTCCTTGATCAGACCAAGTCTGTCATACTGTTGTCGTGCACATATATATATATTTGTGTAGATACATTTACTTATATCAAGGTTCAATGGTCTGGAATGTTTTAGGAAAAAAAGACTTTATTTCAGCATGTTCCTTATTTTGCAGTGCAGTTGGTCTTTTATCAACAGACTTAGTTACATGCAAGTGTTGCTGAAGTGTTGCCTTCAGAAAAAGTTAGGAAAGGTCAGTTATTTTAACTCCCTAATCTTTAAATTAGGCTTTCAGAACTGCTGCAGTTATCTATTGCATTATTATAATATTAATCTATTTTATTATAATATTACATGTGAATTTATGGATTCAGTACCCATTTTTAAAACTGATTAGAAGATGTGAATATTCATTTGCAAGTCAGTAGAAATACATATGCTTACAGATAAATATGTAAAGATAAAACTCCCTCAAAGTATCATGTATTTTTTCAGGACAGCAACAGTACCACACTTGGTATATCTACTTATGACATTTTACTTAATCTATCACATTTTGATGACACTACCACTTCAGTACGTATAGATGTGCTGGATTTCATTGTCACCCACATAGAAAAATTCTGTTTCTGGAAGATACAAAGTAGTTCAGTGAATGCTAGATTCTCCAAACACATACAATTAATCTCTTTGCTTTAAACTTTTTTTTTTTTTTTTCCTTAGTGAAGTTCCGTTCACTCATCAGTGATCAAAAGTACAGACAAATAAAACAGGATTTGTGCTATGAGATGACTATTGGTAAATAATATTTTGTGGTTTTCTGCAAGAGTTATTGTTTAGCAATGACTTTCTTCAAGAAGGAGAGTAGTTTGCAATAGGATACTCAAATAGACATGCCCCTGTAGGACTGAAGCCTTAGTTTGCTAATCTTTTTGTGTTCTTCTGTGCCCAATTGCTAGCATTTACAGCAAAACAAGGCTGTACAGACATTTAAGAAGTAGTACTTCTTTCTTTTTCTAAGGCCACTTACACTTCACACTTTAAAAATTGTAAATAGCTTTATTTCCTGTTAATGGAGTAATTTATATAGTACCTACTATCTACATTGACAGCACCTTTTATCCACTAGCAAATGTGCAGCATTTACTGAATCAATTACTTGAGTTATGAAGAGGAGCACAAAGCCTCATTGCCACTCCATTCTTCTCAATAACAAAGGAGAAAACACATTAAAAACTAGCATTGATGGGTTGTTGTGAGATTCAGTCAATGAGCACTCCCAGAGTTGAAATTAAAAGGCAGTTAGGAGAAAATTGTTTTCTCTGGTCATCAGTCACAATGTGAAAGGCCTTTTTCACAATGATTAATTAAAAGCTGAAAAAAGACTGAGCTTTAATAAAGTGTCTGGATGGGTTTTTGGTAGCATCATGAGTTAATGGACAGTGGCTTGCCTTGACTAAGTGTTATTGCTCTAGTCCATAATTTCATCTTGAAAATGGGCAAGGGAGTGAATCTTCCTCTTAGTAATTGAGTATTGATTTGAAAATAAATGGCACTGAAACTCCCACTGAACTGTCAGGATATATTCTGGACAGCACTGACAAGAAACGGCTTTTGGTTGGTGTGAAAGTTATGGATCAGCTTGTTACTTAAATACATAGAGCTGCACTGCAATCTATCTTCTGATTTATCAAGTTTCAGCTGGTCAATATATAACATTGCAGAGGAAATAACATTTATGTGCCAGAAGCAAGAATAGAGAAACAATATGGCCTTCTTTCTTCTTTCTGAAATGTTTCCTTCAATTTGTGAAGCTATTTAAAAAAACAAAACAAACAAAAAAAACAAACACTACCACCAAAACAACAAAACTACGGTTGATGCCTCAAATAACTCTTCCCATGTATAGACATTTAGCTTGGAACTATATTAAATGGACTTACAATGAAAACAATTAACATTATTAAATGTTAATTAAAGTTAATTAAATTAACTTTATCTTATAATAATTTGTTGGCATGCAGTATGGACTGTGTGACCTGAGGGATTAAAGCACTGTCAGTCACCACTTTTAAGGCTTTAAGCGCTATAGTCTGACCACTGTATTAAAGGGAATATAACTCACTCTGTAGATCTTACAACTTTCACTAGTGGTATAAAATTGACATTGAAAGTAAAACTAAAATGCTATAATGAAAGGTTATAGAAATAAATCAAAATTCAGTGAGACTTTTTTAACCTAGTAAAAACAAAGTAGACTTTTAAAGTCATTTAAGTGACAAACTGCCAATGAAATGAATCAGCGTTAAGCACTTTAGACACTAGAGTCAGAGGGGCTTTACACCCCTTTGAGTCATCTCTAAACTGCAGATGGAAATATCATTAGGTATGAAGTCACCAAAGCGAATTAAAGATTTAGGCCCTAAGTTCCTCAAAAGAAAAGGAGCTCCAGACAAAGGTATTGAATACGCAATCACCTAAACACAGACTACAGGAATCATTAAGTGCACAGCTGTGTATTCAAAGTTTCCACCTGAGTGGACTACTTTCCTTTAAAAAAAATATTAAGACATCTTTTTTGTTGAAAACTTGGTAGTGCTTGCTTTCATACGAAGGTTCTACATAAAATATTGTACAGCTGTGATACATGTAAGCTACAGCAAGCATGTATGCATGGGTAACATACACCCAAGAAATTCAAGCTTTCATTTCTAGGCCCTCCCTTAAAGAGGGAGTTCAAACTCCCAGGTCCTTCAAAACCTCCTGAGCATCACTCAGTCGTAAGATGACAAATTTCATTGTGCGTGTGTACACACCAGAATGTTCAGAATTGACAGCCAGATTAAAGGGTTAGAAGACCAGAAGAGAATGAATCTCACCAGGACTTTGTTTATGCATTTCACATGAACATTTATAGTTTCAGGAAGAAAAATCAAAGCAATCTAACAGTCTGGAAGAAATTAACTATTCCTGCCTTTTTTCATATTGCTGATTGAGATTTTATCCCATTTTTACTGATCTTAGTTATATTAGACCTGTACTTTTGGAAGATGGCACTGACACACAGAGAAAAGCAATAAATACTTCGGCATAGATGTCATCTGTCAATGGCTGATCCTATCCACTGAGCAATGAACCTACATTTTACTTGTCATCATTTTACTGCTAATTTAGAATCAGTCCCTCATACACTGCTGTAGAAGTTCACTGCTTTGTATTGATGCAAAAAAAATAGGTTTATTATTTATGTTTTTTATAAATTATAACCTGAGAATATATTGTACTTTTCCACACATCACTGATTACCAAGCTACATAGCTGAGGAAGTTAAAGGATATGGAGTGAAATTCCTTCAGTGAAGACTGTTTGGAGTTGCTTATGGAAGTTATTGCATGAATGGAAGAAATGTAACACTGATTTTACAACAACAACAACAAAATGAATTAACAACATTAATTGTTTACAAATGTGTTCTGTAAGTTAAACAAACTGTGTGATTATCAGTTATGTTGTGAGAACAGAATTTAGTTTACTAAAATTATTAATGATAGAACAGGTTATTTTGAATGCATTGAGAACATTTCCAGGATACTTAACTGAAGCAATTTATCATGCTGAAGTAACACGAGAAAAATGCAAATTTTAATTATAATCATAGAAACACAAAGGCTTTTGAACTTCATTTCACTTAACCATTATATCTTCTTATCCTGGTTTCAGCTGGGATAGAGTTAATTTTCTTCCTAGTTGCTGGTATAGTGCTGTAGTTTGGATTTAGGATGAGAATAATGCTGATAATGCACCAATATTTTAGTTTTTGCAGAGCAGTGCTTACACTGAGTCAAAGACTTTTCAGCTTCTCACACTACCCTGCCAGGGAGAAAGCTGGGGGTCCACAAGGAGCTGGGATTCTTCTTTTGTATATTATTGCTCTCCTTGTCCTTGTCCTTGTCCTTGTCCTTGTCCTTGTCCTTGTCCTTGTCCTTGTCCTTGTCCTTCTTGTTGTCCTTCTCTTTTCCCCCTTCCTTTCCCCTTCCCATTTCCATTCACCTTTTCACCTTTCATTTTTATTTTTTAGTTTAGGCAGGAATGAGAGGACTATGACTCCATTTTAGTGGACCACTAAGGGTAGTGGTCTAGAAATCTGTAACAGAAATATGAAGCTTGGTAGAGATAGAGACGTGCAGTAGGAAAAGGACAAAAAGTAGTTCATTGGGAGAGCTGTAAGAATTGCATGAGTAGAGAGCATCTATGTCACGTTTGTCAGGATCACTATACAGCTACATGCAGCATCTCTAGACATGTCAGGAGAAAAAGAGTAAATCCTAATGGCCCACAAAAGAGGGACAATACAGAGAGAGTGATTTTTATTTTTGGCTTTTAAAATGTACTATAAAAAAATGCCCAAAAGAGCAAGCACATGATCACCAAACAAAAAAAGAAGCCAACACATGACAAAGACCAGTTAGCCAGAGTCCTGTGTCCTCTTAGTCACCACAAGAAATCCAACCATGACATCAGTGCACACATCTAACTGACTGAATGCTGGACAGATATCAAGGACATATGCATGTCCATGGTGGTGAAGGCATAAGTGTGTGAATAAATGAAATCAGTATTCATTTTCCAATGAAGTCTGTCATTGACAGTTACTAACTTTTTGCTACCATGTTACAGCAGAAGTTCCACGAGTGTGTGTTTGTGTGTGTGTGGGGGGTTATCTTCCTTTTCCTGGTCTTTTCCTGGTTGACTGTTAGAGGTCACAAAAGGGTCTGGTAAGTATGTAAGCATGCCCAGTAATTCTGTCAGTCTGCTTTGCTTATAGTTGTTGATGGTGCATTTAAGACGAGGCCTAGGAAGACGTTTTCATATGAACTTGGCAGGTTTCCCCATTCAATTTTCAAACATCTTAAAGGGGTCACAAAGTCAACTGTTTTCACTTAGAATAAGGAAAAGGAAATATTCCTGTTTTCATATGAAATCCTCCTTTAGAGTTTTTACTCCCGTTAGTGTCTTAACACTGTGAAAAAAAGAATTCAAAATACACTGGGCTGAAAAGAGAGAATGCAAGAGAGATTAATCCATGTAGAGATCCAGAACTTAAAAATCAATTTTCACAACCAATATTACCAATATTGAAACTAAGTATGTGCTTGTGTGAATAAAAAAGTAATATATTTTCCAGTCAGTTCCCTTCAGAATGCAAAATGTCAAAAACAAACTATCTTTTTTTTTTTTTTTTTTTTTTTTTTTTTTTCCTTGGACCTGCAGAAATACTTATTTTGGAAACATAGTTCACTAACTAGGTACATATTGAGTCCTAACTTTATGGATGACTAGGTCTGTACTACCAATGTAAGAACCACGATGTATGATTCATGAACACTTAGGTAGTTTTGATTGATGACAGCAACCCTAATGTACATAGCTGAAAATCTTATTACTAGAGATGGATAATTTTTGCAGAGTAGTTTCCCATATTGTTTATCAGATGGGTGGCCAGATACTTAAAACAGACAGCTTGCTGCTTGTATAGGTGGTTGGAATATCCAAATCCTTCTGTGACAAATACTTCTGTTCTACAAAGTGACATACTCAATTAAGCTTTCTTTATCAAACTGTGACTTTTATAAGACAAATCTAACAAAGAGTCAAAAAAAAAGTTGAGGTTATATATTTTACTTTTGCTGGAAAGATAAGACACCATAGAAGCCTAGTGTATAATAGACTAGTGCTATCTGAAAATCTGTGTGAGTTTTACTTCCCTATGAGTCACTGCATAACATTTTAGTTTCACCCCAATTCTGAGAAACAAATTACTTTGTCATGTACTATATGCTCTATAAATATTCTTTTTACCAGGTATCTGAACATAACAGGTAGAAATAGTACCTCAAATGGGGATTCATTAAAAAAAAAAAAAAAGAAAAAAGTTTTGCAAATTGTTTTTGGCACTAATCACCATCATAATGAACAGCTGCCATACATAATCTTGCATTGGCTCAAAGTGACAACAGCTGTTAGTATGTAAAAAAGCAAGAAACAAAATGTAGTTGTTCAGTTCATTAGTCACCAGGATTATCAGTTAATAAATAATTAAATAAATCAATATATTTTTTAACGGAATTAAATGTATTTTTTCTTATTCCATTTTCATAGTTATAAAATTAATATTCAAGCAAATTGAATTCTCATGTTCTTAGACTGAGTCTGGAAGATATAATTAAAAAGAAGAAATCATTTGGTAAGTGAACCAATGTCATTGGTAAATCTTCTCTTCCCTTGCTTAAAACTATTTGTTTCGAGATATATATTTTCGTGTAAAGACAAATTTCTTTTACTATTGTTTTATGACTGATTTTATGGATCTAATTTTTCTGAAAGATTGAATATTGACAGTAAAACATTCAGGTTTTGTGACAGAAACATTCTGACTACATGAAATACACATTTTGTCAGTCATAACCTCTGAATAAAACTTCAGCTAAAATTTTAAGCAGCACAGTTCTTGGAGCCAGAGATGAATTAATGTGTGTATTTTGTGAAGCTGAAAATAATATTACTGCTTCATCAATACCACTGACACTAGTTATCATTTTGAAGTCTCCTTTAAACAGACTAATTTTTTATGTTAGTAGAGAACTATAAATGCAAGGGCCAGTTGCTTGGAAGAAGACAATTCTAGGCAAAATACAAAGATATCTGAACCATTCCTTCATGAGAGTACTTCTTGCTAATACCACAAAATGATAAAAGAGAGCAGTTTGATACACCATGGCAGAGACTGGAGACTGAGAGCCCACAGGCAGGGAAGACCACACTGTTCTGTGGTGAAATCCAAACTTCAAACTAGGCTTGCATGTTCCCCAGCCAGAGCCTGAAAATCATTTCCTCACTTCCATATCCACAACAGCATACATGAAGGGATCATAAAAGTATTGTTTATACCATTGAGTTTTCACAATTATGTTTTATTTGCTTGCTTTAACATATCATGCACCCTCCAAAAAGCAGCAGCAGCTTTTTGATGCAGTGTGGTGAATTCAAATGATCTGCAATTCATCTCACCTATGTTGCCTGCTGGGCATTTGTAGTTTGGATTATCTGTATTCAGAAAATATATTAAGGTGGGTAACAAAAGGCCTTTATAATAATATCCACAAGTTTTACATACATACTATAAATACATATCAATAACTGCTTTTCAGTTATTTATGACCTTTAATTGCAGGAGCATCAAAGACTGACACTAGCAAATGTTTTGAATACTATTTTTTAATAACCAGAAAACTATTAATTTTCATTATCTCGCATATTGCCACAGGAAGGAGCATCACCCCTAATTTTAACTTACAGTTAAAACATTTATTTTGTTTGTTTTGTTTTTTTTTTCTTTGTTTTTAAACCAAGACAAGCCTTGTAAGCGACAACTTTTATGTACCAAGAAACGTAGTTGGAAAGAAAGCAGACAACGTTTTGCAGACAAAGTAGACAAACCTCCTTCAAGTCTGCAAACTTCAGGCAAAATATTTTTGAGTTTTAGAGCTTAAGAAGAAATTTTGGCAACATTTGCAATAGCAGGTTAAGGTGGAGAAGTAGTTGCTGATGTATGAATATATCCAGATAGGAAGTGAAAACCACCATAAATGCAACCTGTGATGACCTGAAAGTAATGGTACCTGAATTAAATACATTGAAGCATGTAAACAACAGTATTTTCAGTCAAGGCAAGGCCAAATAAATATGGTATTTCCTCCACGCATCCTGCCTCTCTTGCATGCTTCTGCTTTCTTCCTAGAACCATCATTACTACCAGTGGGGGCTTATGGTAAATTAGGGTCAATTTCTGACTAACGCTAAGTTACACTGTTATGCTGAACACTTGGTTTCAAGGAAATTATACAGGTACCTGTGCCCCACATCTGTCTTGGTTGCTTGTACTATGCCTAAAATAAAAGGTCACTCAACAAATTCATAGGATCCAGATGTGGGATTCAAAACAGATGATTTACAGAAGACAATTTAGTGGAAATAAAGCTGCCCTTTTGGAAGATGATGAAACAAGCAATCTTAAAAGAATTGTCTGTTTTTATCTCCATGTCTTATTTGTTTTAAGTGTATTTTTCTGAGCATATTTCAAGCTTAGCATGGTGTTGTCTCTAGTAGGCATAATAATAAATGTTTTAAGTAAAAACAAACAAAAACCATAAAACAAAAAAACAAAAAAGACTCCCCCAAACAAAACAAACCAAAGCAAAACCAGAAACTTGATGTCCTGCACAGAGATTACTACCATGGAAAGATTTACTGTGTTTGGTATGCTATGACCTGTAACTTGTTTAAAAAAAATAAAAACAAATTGATGGTGCTAAGAAATTCATCTCATTCATTAAAATTGAGAGGAGTTTCATAAACTAAACTCTTGTAGCAATCTTTGGCACACAGGTAGTACAGGTCAGTCAACCACAACACGTGTGCCACAAAAGAAGGTGTGATTGCCAGTGAAAATGGCACGCGTAGCTGGGGGTGGAACTTCCCACAGAGGCTGGAGGAAGGGCACCTCCACTGAAGGTTTGGGAGAGAGGTGTTCCTGTACTGCTCCCACTTTATTATATGTTTATCTGTTCTATAATGCAAATTAAGGCATCATCATTGATGCAGAAAGCTGTGATTGTGTCCAGGAATTAAAAATCTGTAAATTATTTTCAAATTCAAGTGAAATGGTTAATAGTTAAAGAGTATCAGTATGGATACTGTCTAGATGCTTTGAAAAAGATCAAATCATACAGAATAATGTTGGTTTAGTCTGACACTAGCAATGATTGCTGTTTTGCTACCATGGTAACTAGCAGAAAATATTAGTAGAATAATGAAATTTTATCTCTATAAAAATTCAGCTCGGAAGATTTCTTGCAAAATTTTCAGTAGGGAATTTCAGTTTTTAAACAGAAAAAGCTATAGCAACAAAACTTTCTGTACCATTTTGGTTCTGAGTCATCATTTAATTACTTAATTTACAAAATGAAATGCCAATTTAAAGATATAAATCACTTCAGTGTGTTCTTATTTTGGAACTGCATATTTTATATATTTTTTTCTAATCTGATTGCTTCTATGAAATACTAATTTCTTAGGTTTTGTTTGGTTTTAATTTCTAGGGTTTTGTTTGCTTGCATGTTTTCTGAAAATCAAAAGAAACACCACTGAAGCCCTAATAAATGAATCACCTCCTTGTACTCATTGTTAAGTAATACAGCACTGGAGCAGGAACACAGCCATGAGGGGGCAACAAGATCCATGCAGCTGTTAAACCTGATCCAGGCAAGAACAATATTTCAAATAGGTATATTAATACTACTTGTTACAGTAGAGTTTTTCTGAAACTCTTTTTAGAAACCATTCTCCATATTAAGTCTGCAGGAGATATAAAAAATTATGCGTACAAAGTATCACAGAACATACTGACACTTGGTGGACAAAAAAAACCAACAAACACATACATGAGCCAGCTATATGCATTTGCATTACATGCACCAATCTTGTCCTAGACTACATAAAAAGAAGTGTGGCCAGCAGGTCGAGGGAAGTGATTATCTCCCTCAGCTCTGCTCACATGATACCCCACCTGGAGTGCTGCGTTCAGCTCTGGGGCCCCTAGAACAGAAAGGAAGTGGATCTGTTTAGAGCATGTCCAGAGGAAGGCCACAAGGATCATCAGAGGACTGGAGCACCTCTCCTATGAAGAAAGGCTGAGAGAGCTGCGGATGTTCAGACTGAAAAAGAGAAGGCTCCGTGGAGACCTTATTGGCTAGGGACGTTTTCCAGTTTTGACAGGGGGCCTACAGGAAAGATGGAGCGGGACTCTTTATCAGGAAGTATAGTTAGTGATAGAACAAGGAGTAATAATTTTAAACTAAAAAATAATAGATTTACTTAGATATTAGGAAGATACTCATTCCTATGAGGGTGGTGAGGCAGTGGCACAGGCTGCCCAGAGAAGCTGTGGATGCCCCATCCCTGGAGGTGTTCAAGGCCAGGCTGGATGGAGCTTTGATCAACCTGGTCTGGTGGGTGTCCCTGCCCATGGCAGGGGATTTGGAACTTTGAGGTCTATTGCAACACAAACCATTTTGATTCTGTAATTCTGTATGTTAATGATCATCTTGCCCAATAATGTTCTTTCATGAGGTCACCCTTTGAGAGGCAGGTAAAAAAATGAAAATCAATAAATTGATTTTTTTTTCCTCTCTATGTATTTTTTAGTGGCCAATTATAAATGTTCAAACTTCATCTTGCAAACACGTAAGAACATGAAAATGTAGCTTTTGTGAAACCAAATGTTGGTTATCTTGCACTGTGAAATTGTCTTTCACTGTTGGTCAGAACTACCTTAATTTCCATGCAGTGACAACATTGCTGAATTAACTGGTCAGATTTCTAATCCTTTTCCTTTTATTCCCTTTCATTACTATGAAGGACTCAACTTAGCTTGTTTCCGTGTTGCAGTCTCTCCTATACTGTCACCTTCAGAAAGGTGAACAGAGCTGCCATAGCCATCATCTGTTCCCAAGGATACAAGGATACCTGAAGGAAACATTTGATTCCTGCGGCACTCTGGTCACATTGTTTTGACCTCTTGCTTTCTGATAAGATGCCATGGTTTAACCCGGGCGGCAGCTAAACACCACGCAGCCGTTCGCTCCCCCTCCCCCTCCCTCTCTGGGACGGGGGAGAGAAATGGAAAGTGAAGCCCGTGAGTTGAGATAAAGACAGTTTAATAAGACCGGAAAATAATAATAATAATAATAATAATAATACAATGGTGATAATAGTACTACTAATAATAATATGTGCAAACAAGTGATGCACAATGCAATTGCTCACCACCCGCTGACCGATGCCCAGCCTAACCCCGAGCAGTCCGGCCCCCTTCCCCCGGCTAGCCACCCCTATATATTGTTTAGCATGACATCAGATGGTATGGAATACTCCTTTGGCTAGTTTGGGTCACCTGTCCTGGGTCTGTCCCCTCCCAGCTCTTACTGCACCCCCAGCCTGCCTGTTGGCAGGACAGAGCAAAAGGCTGAGATGTCCTTGGCTTGGTATAAGCACTGCTCTGCAACAATTAAAACATCGGGGTGTTATCAGCACTCTTCTCATCCTAAGCCAAAACACAGCATTCCACCAGCTACTAGGAAGAAAATTAATTCTGTTCTAACTGAAACCAGGACATAAGACAAATACATTGAGTTTTTGGTCTTCAAGGAAATTTGGGTCTTTTTTTTTTTTTTTCTTCTTTCTTTTTTTTCCCTTATTGAAACCGACATTTTTTCACACACAAACAGATTTTTTTTTTTCTGTCAATTATACAGCTTTATTATTATTATTATTATTATTATTATTATTATTATTATTATTATTATTATTATTATTATTTCTTTTTTACAAGGTGAAGTAGAGTGTTTAAAATATTAAACATTTCAATAATGTGGTTTTGATAGTGCCTCAGTGGAGTTTTATCTCACAAGTTTCTTGTTCATCTCACCACACATCCAGGCTGCAAGTGGACAGCCTTTTTATGGACCATGAGTAGGAAGTCTTGTAGTACAACCAACATGTTGTTTGTTTGTTTGTTTTACCGCAAAATTGAGATTTGGCTTACAAACTCTGCTAGTGATCCATGGCCAAAACCTTCAGGGTAAGACTTGTATAACTGAATTTTGCACAAGAGGCTGATAAATTAAAGACGGTACAGACATGAGGTTGAGTTAAACAAGTTTGAGGTACCTTATCATTTCTGAATTAAAAAGTATATTTTAAATAAAGTAATAATAATAATAAAAAAAATTAGATTTTCTATATTAAAAAAAAAAAAAGAAAGTAAAAAAGCTGACTTAGACTTATCATGGAAAATAACTTCAGCTGAGGCATTAACCACACCAGAATGGCTTGGGTCGGAAGGGACCTCAAAGATCACACAGCTCCAACCCCCCCCTGCCAGAGGCAGGGATGTCACCCACTAGGTCACGTTGGCCAAGGTCTCATCTAGCTTGGCCTTGAACACCTCCAGGGATGGGACATCCACAACTTCTCTTGGCATATCATCTTAGGCTTTTCATGCCATATCAATGTTAAAAATAACATAATAAACCACAAGGAAATATGGAATCCAAGGATAATGACCCTGCTATTTAGTGACCCCTTTTTCCTACAGTGAAAGACCAGAAAAATGTTGAATAGTAAACTGTTGAAGCATTAATGTAATCATAGCAAAATACAGTCTTTCAATAAAGGCAGATTGTCAGGGACCTACAAACATATTTTCAGTACTCAACAACTTTAATTAATTTGTCTCAATTCTTTACCACATCAGATATTTCAAACAAACAAACAAAAGACCAGTTTATTGCTTAGGCTTTACAAAATGGAAGCTGTCAATAAAGGGATCACAAGAAAAAAAAAAGTATTAACTGACGTAGGCATCCTTTCTTTTCCTGTTTCAGAGATCTTGCAGTGGAACTTAGGAAACAGACTGAATAAGGTCAGAGCAAAGGAAAAGTTGTTTCATATTTACTCATGATTAAAGACGTAAAGTCTATTCCTTTGACAGGTTCTGTCATTTCTTCTAATACTTCTTTCCTTCATATGTCTTATCTTGGGCTAGTCATTATTAACTTCAATTTGCTCATGTACATAGTGTACCAATGAAAATAAAATATATCAAGGACATTACAGTTAATAAAGCTAATAGTCGATTCAGATAATGTGAATGAAGGCAGTGAGGATTTTAGAACAAGGTTCATTTTATTGTATTTCATAGTATTGCACAAATCTGAATAAAATGGGAGCCTAGGTCATGGCAGGCAATAGAGGTGCATTTGGTCCATAAACAGGGGGAATAGTAATTTTTGTGACAATTAATTTTTTATGGTTTAGTATTCTGTAAACTACTGCAACTTTTCGCTTTTCTGTGCAAAAAATATTTCAGATTTATGGCCTTTGGAAGGTATCTATTCCTAAAAAGAACGAGCAAGTTTAATTGATTATTTACTTGTGTATTGAGTGCTTAGAAGATACTACTGGCTGTCAATTTCCATAATTCTTTTGTCAGGTGTGAGGGGAGCTCTTAAATGACATATTGGTTAAGGATTTATCTGCACTTTCATTACTGGGAAACAAGTAGCATATCTTGAAAGAGAAGATCATGCCTCTTTTTCTTTCATATCCTCCCATTCGCAGTTTCTTACTCACAGAAAAAGATAAGGACTTCTGCCATTGAACTATATTAATCCTTTAAATTGTAGCCTGACTTTGCTTGGGCACTTAAAGTTCACCTGCTGAATCCATCCCTCAGAAGACAGACTGTGTGAGACGTTGTTTAATACATGTTCACAATCCAATTTTGACTGTAACACTAAAAAAAAACAAAGAAACAAACAAAAAACAAAGAAACAAACAACAACAACAACAACAAAACACAAGCAAACAACAACAAAAAAGATGAGTAGTAATCGTCTAGTATTTGTGTATTCAGATAGATGACCACATGATTGGATAACACATAAGCAAATTCATATATCTGTGTTTTGTCATAATGAAGTCAAAGAGATTTTGCTTGGTGTGGCTACTTTCCCAGAAGGTTAATCCAGTGTCATGGCCATTTCTAAAGGTGGATTATATGAGATGTTAATATACTTAGAAATACCTAAGAATTTATGAGAATACAAAATGTTGTGTCAACTAATTATGTTTGGTGAAAAAAAAAAAAAGACAATGAAAAAAACATTTTCTTTAGTAGATTTCAGCTATAATCTAAATGAATAGAGAACAAACAAAAATATTCTTCTGTATGCAATACTGAAATAACTGTTGTAGGTCTGTGTAAAAATGCAACAATAATCAGTCTTTAATGTTTGACATTGTTAGGACAATAATATAGATTTCCTATACAAATGACAAAGATAGTACCACTTCAAACAAACGTGATTCAAATCATGACAATTATTCTGTTTGTGTGCATATATAATACATATTGACTGAAATCAAGGTTACTACTGGGAAACCAAAGTGCATTATTGACTTCTGAAGGTCACTTTGCCAATCAACTGGGCCACAGTTTTGTGTTACCTCAATTCCCTCCGTTACAGATAAAAAAATGGTTTTTATTATACATTTTGGTTTTTCTTCTTTGATATTTTTTTCACCTTGTGTTTTTGTTGATAACTTTGTTTTATTATAACTTACAGTTTATTATAACTTACATCACATGGTGTTCTCAATAAAATGAAGAATCACGCAAGGAACAAGTTCACTGTCCTGAGTAGAACATGCTAAAGATTTCTGGAACTTTCTGCATTTTTTTTTTTTTCTCCTGAGAACTTTTTCTTATAATTTCATTAAAAGAAATCCAAATATACCTGCCCATACTTAAGAAAGGTCTTTCAAACCTCTGACAAAATGTAATGCAACAAACCAGATTCAAACAATGGATAACATTCCCTTAATCAAGGAGATGCGAGCTGATCATCCAGTTTTATAAGTACAAATGCTGATCTGTCTGAAATAGATTCTGCACCAAAGCAGACAGACTTCTCTGCTCAGACCAGTCTGCGTGCAGTGATCTGGACTCCCTACATTGTGTTATGGAGAGTATCAGACTAAAACAATCAGTAGGACAAATGTTGGAGAGTTCTTCAGGGTTTAGGAAAACCCTGCATACAAATGTGTATGCATACACCCTTAAATAATGTGGAACATACGGGAAACTGTATTTGTAGAATTATATCTTTCATTAGTATAGTTCTCTAGAGCCAAACCAGACTCTGTCTACTGTCATTCCATTATGTTTAAAGCTTATTCTTAAAGTACATTATTCATTTAGGGCAAAGCAACATAAAATACCACTGTGACCTTCAGAACATATTAAACTTGCTAGAATGCAAAGGCATGGTCCAATCTGTGTTTTAAAGTAAACATAGATATTACTTTTTATTTTTTCTTTAAATGTCTCATTTCTCTTATTCTTTTTTTTTTTTTTTTTTTTTTTTTTTTTTTTTTTCCTTTGATAACTGTTTAGATAGTGCAAAGAAGTACCACATATACTAATAAAAGATGTTTTGCAGCACTTGGCATTTTGGGAATGTATGCAATGGGTCTTAGAAGGATTTAAATATTTTAAGATAACGGTAAAAAACAAGTCTGCATTAGCAGAGGTAAGCTGTTAGAAACTCTAAGGGTATTTTCACCTTTCAATGTTTCCAATAATAGATTAGTGTCTAAGACGCAGGGAATTTAGAGAGGTATTACATGTTTAATTTGCTGCTGTGGGCATGTAACTAATGAATTAAAGTACACAGAGATGTTTCTGCTTGGAGGGTAATCTTAGTTTCAAACAAATTCTCTCTTCTGCAAAGACATTTTGTTAGTTTAGGACACTAGAGACATACATATAAATATTTCCTCACTTAAAATAATAATAATAATTCTTAACCATAAAACTCTGAAACTGCATTTCAATATTCAGTAGGTTCCTATTATATGTCTTTTATGTCTTTAGATGGGAAAGACTATAACTTCCACAAGTTTTCTTTGAGACAAAGTTTGGTGTCTTTTTCAAGTCAAATGAAGTTCTGCACTAGGTTTATAATCTGATTAATGCAAAAGTTCTCTGTTACATACAGCTATCTACTAGAGTAGTTTGGAAACTACCTTTATGATTGCAGTTTCATAGTCTATGAAAAAAAAATTGTTTGTTTTAGATTTTAAATGTAAATAATACCAAACTAGCAGGATCAGAAATACATCCAATCCAATCACTCCATCCCACAAGTTTTAGTGAGATGGGTGTAAAAAGAGCAGTCCAGCCATGAGTCTCTTTTTTTTTTTTTTTTTTTTTTTTTTAGTGAAAATTGGAAAATAAAACTACAGCAGGAAATCAATATCTGTAGGTATATCTTCTACTAAACTGTATGCAGATAATAATACATTTTTCACAATCCTAAGGCTTTATAGGTTAGCCAGCGAGGTGTTACAAGACTTTTGCCACCAAATTCCACGGTGAGGCTATTATCCCATATCCTTTGCCCCCCTCAGCACTGTTACAAATAATAGCTGCATCTCTCTCTCTCTTTTTTTTTTTGAGTGTATCAACGATAAGCTTGTTTTATACCATGTTATTCAAGAACAGCTCAAAACTTTTAAAATCAGCATTATCCACTTACAGAACCATAATTTCTCAATAATCAGTTTCCAAGAAAAGTTTTCCAAGAAACTTTTCCTTAAAAGTGAATGCAGAAGGGGAATAATTTCCATTTCCATGATTTAATAAGATTTAATGATTAATGATTTAACACAAACCCTATAGGTTTGTATTTGTAGCTTCTATAGTGTACTTCAGTTCTACAACTCAAATAGACCAATTAGAAATAGTAAGTGTAGTCATTGAGAAAAAAGTTTTAAAAAATGACAGGGGATGGATCTTTTTAAGTTTATCAAAATATTTGGACTCTTGCTTAGTCTAAATAGTCTTCTGAACTCCGTAAGTGTTGGTCATGCCACCGAAGGTACCCTGTAAAAATTTGATTATAGTGGCAACTTAGAATTGACCAGCATTTCCACAATACTAACAAGCTCAAACACGGTCCATTATTCTTCCTCCAGCTCTCCAGTAACTAGGGTTAATGAGGAATTGTGAAAATTATTACTAAAGCGCAAAGGTCACGATTACAGTAGCTTTGATTGGTCACCTTTTTAATTTTTAATTTTTTTTTATAATTTCAGAAAGTTCTATACTCCAACCCAGTTTTCATAATTAAAAGGATTTTTATGTTCCTTACAATTCTTCAATAAAGTTTACTGCTCTACAGTTGAAAAAATAATATTCATAACGTAATTCTGGATGAAATTAAACAGAAACAATTTGTTTTCGTTTTCTGCGATTAATTGCAACTTGTCAGCCAGAAGCTCTAGCAATTCCAGATGAAGTAAGTGGTGAGGAAGGGAGTGAACAGGAAACCGTCTTTTGCTTTTTCAATGTGGGAAATTCAACTCAGTTTAGTAGCTGTAGGCCTAGATTTAAGAGGAGAAAACTGTCTGCATTAACTATACCCCATCTGCATACAATTCCTGTTGACTGTAATTAAATAGTCTCTGTTCCTGTATTACTCTTTTCTCACAGCTGTGGTACCAGGCAGCTAAAATGAGAGCTGCAAAATTTTACCATGGCTTCAATGCACCTTCCCCACAGGCAGCAGTTGTCTGATGTTAAAAGAGAGATAATAGCATAAAGTTTTGAGAACTTTCATAGAAGACAACAGCTGGGTTATTGACAGCATTGAGGATGGACCAGCAGAAGAACTTTCAGTAAACACGGGTTGTCGTGGTTCCGTTTGAGTGAGCAGCCGAGCTCCACCACAGCCACTCTCCCTCTCCCTCCTCAAAGAGGAACGGGGAGAAAATACGATGAAAAGGCTCAAAGGTTGAGATAAGGACAAGAAGATATGCAGTAATTACTGTAACGGCAAAAACAGAATCTTCTGCATAGGGAGATAGTAAGATTTATTGCTTATTACTAACAAGCTAGAGAAGTGAGAAACAAAGGAAAGAAAACAAAAGCATCTCCCTCCCCATCCACCCTCTTCTACCTCCTCCCCCCGAGCGGCCCAGGGGAACAGGGGAATGGGGGTTATGCTGCAGTTACAAGCTTCTTCTTCTCCTTCTCGGTCACTGCTCGTTCCCCTGTGCTGTGGGGTCCCACTCACGGATACAGTCCTTGGTGAACTGATCTGGCGTGGGCTTCCAACAGGCAGAAGCTCTTCCAGAACTGCTCCAGATATGGGTCCATACCACAGGGTCCATCCCTCAGGAGAAAACTGCTCCAAACCTTGGTCCCCCCACGGGCAGCAGCTCCTGCCAGGTCATCTGCTCCTGCGTGGTCTCCTCTCCACGGGCTACAGGTCCGGCCCGGAATCTGCTCCAGCAGGGGTCTTCCACAGGTGGCAGCCTCCGTCGGTGCAGGGCCACCTGCTCCACCGTGGTCTTCCTCCACGGGCTGCAAGCGTGGAACCCTGCTCCACCGTGGTACTGCCATGGGCTGCAGGGGGACATCCTGCTTCACCATGGTCCTCACCGCAGGCTGCAGGGGACTTCTTGCTCTAGTCGCCTGGAGCACCTCTCCTCCTCCTTCTTCACTGACCTTGGTGCCTGCAAGGCTGTTCCTCACTCCTCTCACTCTCCCAGCTGCTGTGTGGCACAGCGTTTTTTCCCTGTCTTAAATATGTTCTCACAGAGGCACAAAACAACATCACTTATTGGCTCAGCTCTGGTCAGCAGTGGGGCCCTTACCAAGCATGGGGCAGCTTCTAGATCCTTCTCACAGAAACCACCCCTATGGCCCCCTGCTACCAAAACCTTGCCACGTAAACCTACTACAAAGGTGACTATATTCCACCATTAAGAACTACTTAAAGTTTTACCCCAAATAAGACAGAGCACTAAAATAAATTAAAAACTGTGCTTGAGTAGTTGGTTATATTTTACATTTTTGTTTCAAGATTCTGCCCTGCTGTTATTAACAAAAAATTATTTGGTCATTAATTCTGATTTTGGTATCTTTATGTATCAGCACAGGAAATAGCTTATTGTAGGTTTGATTCAGAAGTGAATCTGCACTTTATGGGACACGTTTAAGAACATGTCTGCAATTTTGCAAATATCCTTATAGAAATACTGTACTGGGTCATGGGCCAGAGTTAACTTTCACCACAGAGGCCCACATAGTGTGGTGCTTTGCACCTGTACCTAGAGCAGTGTTGCTATCCCACCAGTGGGGTGGGGGTGAACAAGAGATGGGAAGGGGACATATTTGGGACAGCTCGCCAAAACTGATCATCAGGACATTCCATACTGTATTATGTCACACTCAGCCATAAAAGGGGGGGAAAAAAGGAGGGAAGAATGGAAGTAAGGTAACTCTTGTTGTGAGATTCTTTCTGAGAAACCACTACGCATATTGAAGCTCTGCTTCCCCAGAAGTGGCTGAACATTGCTTGCTGATGGGAAGTGGAAAATAATGTTTTTTCTCTTTTTGTTTCCGTATGACCTTTGTTTTTCTTTCATCAAACTGCTTCTGTCTCAAACCCAGAAGGATTTTTTTTTGCTCCATGTCATTTTCTCCTCCCCTGCCCCTGTCCTGCTGAGGAGGAGGAGTGAGAGAACAGCTGTGTGGTGCTTAGCTGCCTATTACTGTTAAACAACAAACAACCAATGAGTAAATGATTTTGCAATGATTTTGCTGGTAAAAAATGAGTAGACGCTTTTCCTTTTTTTTTTTTTTTTTTTTTGTGTGTGTGTGTGTGTGTGTGTGTGTGTGTGTGTGCTTTTTTATCAACTACATTTTTCACTTGAAGTAAAGGAGTTTTATATCATTGCTTACATGGTTCACTTATAATACTCATTGTACTGGTCTTTCAACTCATTCTTTATTTACCACAGTAAAGTTTTCTTCACTTTTTACTGTTTTCTCATTTATAGTGATCAAATTACACCTAATGTTTCCATTTTGCAAGGTAATTTACAGCCACTGCCTATGATGTACTTTCCATGAAATCTGATTAAAACACACAATAGACTTTTGATTAATACTTGCAATATTTCAAAGATCAAGAATAGGACAGACAGACTCAGTACAATTTTGAGGCACTGTAACCACCAGCTGACCTCAAAGCTTTGAATTACAAACAGATCTTCTGAATTCCAAATCACATTATATCTGTGCTGTGAAAAACCTGTCAGTTTTCTCTGAAAACTAAATTGAAATGCTCATTGGATTTTTTTTTTTTAATTTATTTTTATTATGATGATGAAGGTATTAAACAGTTATGATGTGATACTGATTTCCAGAACATATTGCTAATACAAAACATTTTGGCATGAGTCGTTTTTCAGATAAGTAAAGTTCTGATTCTTGCAGTTTGATGGATACTAGTACATATGTTTAGTTTTCAGAGTTACTATCACATGGTTAGGATTTAAAATAAGAACAAGTAATTATTACATTGGACTATATGCTAAACACAAACAAAAACAAACACAACTCTAGATTCAACTAAATGTGAGTTTCTTACCTTGTGGTTACATATTAGCTAGTCTTTGTAGTGGTATTCATCTTCCAGTCTGCTGTCTAAACATAGGACAATCCCTTAATCTTATGCCACATTAATTTCTACAGGAAAATAGCAAGAAAAACAAAACAAAACAAAACAAAACAAAGCAAAACAAAACAAAACAAAGATCCTTGTTTCACTCCATATCAGCCTAGTAATTTCTTAGTCATGTTCTAAGAAACTTGTTCTAGTACATTCTCTCAGATGTTCAGGAGTCTGCTTTATCATCTTGGCAATAAGATAAATTCAAGAGATGATTCTGAGGGCTTGAAAGACTCAGCTGGGATAATGCAGAGGGCAATATCTCCTGTCCCAGTTTAGCACACCTGAAAAGTTATTATCTGTAAAACTGAGATGGATTATCTGGAAGCTTTTGCCTCATCTTTATGTTTTTTTGCACTTTAATTACATCTACAGAAAATTGATGCACCTATTTCATTTGTATTTATCTGGATTTGCTTTTCCTAATGAGAGTGAAGTTTTTTCCTAGGATGCATACAGTTTTAATCTTTTAAAAGTGCATAACAAAATGTGCCTGCTTTGCTATTGACCCTGACATCTAATAAGCTCCATCAAGCTGGATCAAAGGCATAAAAACACCTCCATCAGAAATACTTTTACTTACCATTTCTGTTAGAGGGATGTAGACATAAATTCAAGTAGCCCTTCAATAAATTCTGCAATATAATAGCAATGAGGGTACGGTGGTTGGACCAAATGATCTTGGAGGTCTTTTCCAACCTTAATGATTCTGTGATTCTGTGTTTCTATGATTCAGTATCTATGAAATACTTCTGAAATATTTCAGTATCATTATTAGAGTGGTATTGAGAAGTGCCCTTGTCTCTCTCTACTATTGACCAACAAATTAATCCCTAATGGTAGATGATCAGGGCTTACTTCTATAATTTCATTTTTTTTTTTTAATTATTTTTTTTTTCTGTCATTTTGCTCATTAGTTCAATATTGTGTCTGCCTTATTACCTGAGCTTCTTCTAGGAACTCTGAGCAGATCTATATTAAGACTGGCTAAAAATCTGTCTGCTAGCAACACCTGTCATCAGTTCAGCTAAAACAGAGATTTGAAAATGAAAGCTCTAGTTTGAAGAAACCATATTTCAAACTGTCTCATAAAACGTCTCCTCACCTTTCTCTTCCCCAAATGTTCAAATACATGTATATATTATGACAAGACCCTGTGAATGGTATTGCATTTTTAGCCAGCCTTGCCTTGATCTGTAGGAGATAAGTATCTCCTCCTGATGAAGTGGTTAATAAAAGTTGGATTTGCAGAAGAATGTTTAAATTCCTTCTCTCAATAACAAATCTACAAATCTTGCAAAAAGTGATAACAAGCTGGTCATTCTCCCAGGCAATTTCTGCACTCTTATAATCCTTAGCTTTGGAGACTTGCCTGGCTTCCATTGTAAGATGGTGAATGATAAAAAAAAAACAAACATGATGGACAGCAGACTACAATAATCCTCACATAAGATTTTATCAAACTTCTTAATCTCAAGCCTTTACAAACAGTTTTTTTTTTTTATTATTATTATTATTTTTTTTTTTTAACTGCACTAGAACAGTACCTATTCATGTTGAAAGGAATGAAGTTCTGATTTTATTTATTTATTTATTCATAAAACGATTCAGTCTTCATTGCTTAAATTCATCATTTCAACATTTTAAGTGGAAATATGTGCACAGAATCAAACAAGAAACAAATCTATTTATGTTATCAAACTTATCCAAAGAGCTTTCAGACAAAAGTGTCTGTGTTTTAAATGCTACTATACATACATACAGATATTTTAATATTTCAGATCATCCATTTACCTTGTAGATAGGAGGAATAGAAATATTTTACATACTTCAGATCTTTAATCCTTGAGAGTATTTAGTGGAATATAAAAGTTAAATTATGTCAGAGAAGATGACAGATTTACTCTGTCTAAACAAAATGAGGACTGCTGCAACCCTTCCAATTTTCTTCGTGAAGAGATGGGTGGGCAAGAGCTGATGATAGAGGCCTAGAGACAGCTGTGCAGCAGTTGTCTAAAAAGGCCTCTCCATGCCTGTTCATCTGCTAATATCCATGAAATGTGGTGAATAAGACTTCTAAGAATTCAGAAAAAAATTGGCCAAACTGGTGAACAAGCTTCATCCAAACTTAATTTTTTCCATATAGTCAATTCTCTTCAAACTGAACAACACTATGACATGTTTCTGCTTTGAAGATACAAACAGGATCATCCTTGTCCTTTTCCTTCTTATAGTAAGAACAACCCACCTCAGATTCATGTGATTTTTTATTTTTTTTTTTTTTTTATAGTTTAAGAAATTCTCTGCTACATTCATGCTGTTGGAACACATTTGAAAACGCACATTAAGACTGTGTTTAATGTAGATGTTTTGAAAATAGGTGTGAATTTAGGGAAAAAATAGGCTTTGAAAATTGTTTTGAAAGGGAGTAGAAAAGTTTGGTAATAACATTAGAAGTATGTTTCATATGTAGCATTTCACCTGCTCCTTTTGTAACTTTTCAGCATTGGTGTAAATAGTTAAAGGTTTTTCTAAATCAGCAGACATCCACTGATTCATACCAGATGGACTGGCTGAGAATTTCAATTCAAGTCAACATCAGTGAGGCACAAGAGACTTTGCTGTTTTTCCAACCCTCATGTGTAAGTAAATTAGGTGATTTAGCACCTGAATGAGAAATTGTTGTCTCTATGAGACATTAAATATTTTCTCTATGCGAAAATAAATTGTCCATAGTTATATTGAGTATTACTACCAGTATGAAGGACTTGGTTCTTTGTCTACAGATATCTATGAAATGTTCTGCAAAAGTTGAACAGATTTCTGGATTATTATTTGGCATATCCTGCCTGTAAATTATTACCTTGATACTTGGATTTAGTTAAAGAGGAAAAACAGTGCTTCTTCTCCAAAAGAACTGTCATAGTAAACAGCATAAAATCTGGAAACATACAGTCTTCTCTAAAATATAACATTTGCATTTTGAGAGCTCTTTTATTGCTAGGTTCATTCCAAATATACAACAAATACAGATATCACGAAGACTGAAGAAATGTAGGTACTCCAGGTCTGATTCATGCAGTTTGCCCTATTGCAGAAACCTTTGTGAAAACATGATGATAGTTGTTTGGGACCATCAGCTGCCCTTTATCATGCTTCACAGATGAATAAGAAAATTCTGCTTATGTTTATATAACTGAATATTCATTGAAGAGAAGACTTGTACCTTGACTTCCCACAGTTCTGCAGAGTGCTTTACCTGTTGCTAGTTCAAACTTTCATTCCAATTCTTTTCCTGACTGCAGTTGTGAAAATCCTCAGTTAATTTGCACTGAAATGGGAACTGTGAAAAGTTTAAATTCAACAAAATGACATTTTATGTTGAAAAAAAAAAAAAAATCCTTCATAAAAGAATTCCTGACAATTTCTAACTACAAAATACAGTTCAGGAATTGATACACACTCACAGCCTGTCATAGAGGTTATGCTGGAAATATCTTTATTTAAAGAAAATAACATTTAGTGTTTGATTATACATATGTATTTTAAGTTGAGAAGTCAAAATGAAATACCACGGTGATAAATACCAATCTGGAAAGAAATGGCAATAAGAGTGAGTGACAGGAAGAGGTTAAATGGTAAGCTGACACTAATTCTCTACCATATCCTCAGTGTGATATAATAAGAAAATTCATCACCAAGATAAGATCATAACAACACAAAGGATCAGTTGGGTAATAATAAAGGTGAATCAAAAGGCAGTGACAAAGTTGATATATCTTCCCACTTCAGCAAAGATTTTATGTGAAATCCAAAAAGATATATTTAATTGTTAATGTTTGAAAAAAGATCTTAGTCACAGAAAAAATCTCCTTAGCTATTCACTGAGGACAAAGTTCTTCACTGACCACACTTTCATTTTCACATAATCCAAACTGAGTTTCAAAGCAGTCATTCCATAAATTCTCAGTCCCAAAAACTTACAGAGTGCTGGGGAATACTTGGTCTAATTCTGTTTTCATCTAACCTTGTGACAAAGTACATTGTGTGATACTGATCCAGCATTTAGCGATCATTCTCCTTGTGCTGAGAGTTTTTGGAGGCTGTCACACCAGAGGAAACAGCAGAAGAAACACAAACCACTTGAAGCTCAGATAAAATTATTCAGGTTGGGTATTAATTGCCGTTAGTGTGACATTCACTGTGGCTCATGGAAACTGTTCTTCCTGTAGTTTAGGCAGATTTGTACAGGGTTTGTTTTGCTTCTGCTTTCATTTGCAGCTATGAGTAAGATTCTTTTGAGTTCTGTGTTTCTTCCCAGTGTAGAAGCAGAAAGAATGTAAGGATATAGGTGTTTTGTGAGGATGAATATCAGTGGTAAAATAATAAGTGGTAAAATAATAGGTGGTAAAATAATTGATGTAAGGCAATGTCAAATTCACTGCAAGGCTAACAAAGACATATCTGGACATGTATGGATGATACACATCAAACAGAGATAGTAGATGAATTCATCTGGATATCCAAGGATCTACCTTCTTCCAATGAAACTTTTCATTTGAGCTTTGCAATCAGGTCTAGTCAAATCTGAGAATTTCTCCTCTCTAAAGGCCTTAATCAAATCAAATGTTTTCTTTATTTTTCCATTTTCTTTTTCCTTCTAGTGAACATTTTTCTACAGAAGAGTCTAAAGTTAAATTAAGAATTCCCCACAAAATATATCTATTGTTGCACTTAAGTGGTTCATAAATATTTGGGCTTTTGTTTTTCTATGTAGAATCATAGAGTCATAGAGTCAATCAGGTTGGAAAAGACTCTAAGATCATCTAGTCCAACCTTTAACCTGGTACTAAAGTCCACCACTAAACCATGCTACTAATTTCAAAATCTACACATTCCTTGAAAACCTCCAGGGATGGTGACTCAAAACACTTTCCTGGGCAGCCTATTCCAATGCCTCACAACCTTTTCAGTAAAGAAATGTCATCTAATATCCAACCTAAACCTACTTTGGAGCAACTTGAGCTGATTTCCCCTCATCTTATCACTTGGTGCTTGGGAGAAGAGCCTGATCCCCACCTCGCTACAGCCTCCTTTAAGGCAATTGTAGAGCGCAATAAGGTTTCCCCTGAGACTTCTTTTCTCCCAGCTAAACAATCCCAATTCCCTCAGCTGCTCCTTATAAGACTGTTCTCTAGACCCTTCACCAACTTCATTGCCCTTCTTTGGACACGCTCCAGCACCTCAATGTCTTTCTTGTACTGAGGGGCCCAAAACTGTATTCAAGGTGTGGTCTCACCAAAAGCTGAGTACAGAGGGACAATCACTTCTCTAGTCCTGCTGGCCATGCTACTTCTGATACAAGCCAGAATGTTGTTGACCTTGGCTGCACGAGACCACTGCTGACTATCTGAATATGACTATATGACTATTCAGCTGACTATCAACTAATACCCTCAGGTTCCTTTCTTCTAGGCAGCTTTCCAGCCACTCTACCCCCAGCCTGTAGTGTTCAATGGGATTGTTATGCTCCAAGTGCAGGATCCGGTGGACATCTTTAAAAATTCATCTATTTCTTTCTTGGAGAAGGACTTCTAAAACAGTCTTTTCCTCACAGCTTTCGGACAGACTGATATTTTCTGAATAAATAAGTAAATAAAGAAATAAAATAATAAAAAAAAAAAAGGTCAAACATTTGCAAGCAACATTAATCAATCTTTCCTTACATTTTATAGAAGCCCTGTTTTCAGATAAATTGCCCTTGACTCTCCCTCCCCCATAATTTTGATTTGAACTTGGTGAGTAAAAATGATGCATTTGAATGATAAATAAACTTCAGTAATAATCTTTCCTGAATTTCCCCTCCTTTAGTAACTAATGTCACATTCACTAAAGCTTATGAATTAATCTTTTTGGTTTTGTTTGTTCGTTTTTGTTTTTGCTTTTGTTTTTCTATTGTAAGTACTGAATGTGATTGCAAAACCAAAGCAAATTGCATGTGGGCAGTTCAATGATCACAGTACTGAAAATCTGGTACACTTGGGTTAAAGTACTTTGAATATATGTCTTACCTGAACTTCAGGTTTTTATCTGAATGGCTGAAGTTTCATGACTGTGAGGGTCACATTCTTGGAAAAGTCTTTAATTTCCCTTGGCATTAGGCTTCATTTTCTCAAATTATTCCATCCAGTGATGCCTTCCTTTTTCCATCAGGATTCTGATGTCTTATGACATTGATGATAGTGGCAGAATAAATTTTTGGGGGGTCTCTCCTTGATTTATTGCTTCAATATCATATTTTCCTTTTAACTTTCACAGTCCTCCTTTAGGAAAAAATCCCTGTAGCCTCACCTATGTATTCTTATTTATGGGCAAGCAAACTGCTTGAAATGAAATTGGAATGGTCTCTTCAGAATGGGCTTTTAACCTCTCCCTGTACTATAATAATCTGGATTTTCATTTTAACTTTACATATGTGGTTTTAATATCTCTGTATTTCTTAGCTCTAACTTACTTGCAAAGCAAAAGCTGTACCTAACATTCACTTTTCTTTGGAAGACGTATGGGACTTTTTCAAAGTAAATGGGCTGAGATTGGATTGTTTATGTATGCCCTTCTAAATCAGTTCTCCACATGTCAGATATTTCTGGAACCAGTATACACCACAAAAAAGGTCTGAGCAATAACTGATGAATGACAAGGAAGTAAAACAAAGTCTTGAAGATGGAAGATATCAAGGATGAAGTAAGCACATAGAAAGACTGACTTGGACAAATTGTAGTTCAGAGTAGGATGGCAAAATCATCTAACCATCACTTCTTGTCTTTCTCTTTTCCCAAGCGACCTACAGGTATAGGTCCTTCAGGCATTCAAACTGATGCAGTTGATGAAGAAACAGCAAATATCATCAATCATGCTGTTACAAAGTCAAATACAGTGAAGTAGGAGCCTTCCCAACATCTTATGGCCAGTGCATCAAAAGCTACAATAAACATATTTACGGACATGCAATTTATCATTTACAGTAGCTATGGTACCTATGCTATGGGTAGCCAAATAAAACAGGAATCCCAAATATATAAACAGATTATATGCAAGTGGGTATACGTATTTTTAAAGGAGAATTATGTCTATTCCCACTGGTATCTTTATTATTATTATTATTATTTATTTATTTATTTATTTTGTTTTTGTCTAGTTTGTGGTTTTAATTGTTATGGTAAAGAAATAATATTCAAGAAGCTTCCAAGTATTCAGCAATTAAATCCTAGGAATTAAGTCTGTTCAGACTGAAAGTGAAAAATTTGTCCTGATACCACACTAACTCCAGTTGTAGATCATAACTTCTTAGAATGTTTACAGAATGCTAATAATGGTTTCAAGAGAATTATTATCTGTGGTAGTAAAAAGAATAAAAAGAATAATGGAGTTATCAGCTATATCACATTTAATGCATTACTCTGTGGTTTAAAATTTTGTAACGTGATGGTTTTGATGGTACAGTCTATTTATTTTTCACTTTATATGATAGGTAAGAAGAATCATATACAAATATTTCATACCAGTTTCCCATTGACTTAAGGAAAAAGTGGTAGATAAGGGATTTTGAATAGCAATCTAAAACATTTATCCACATGTAGGTTAACGTCATTGAGTAAATGCTCTTGTACAATCACAAAACAGTGAGGCTGTTTCTTCTGGCTTTTAGTAGTTCTCTCTGTCAAAGGCTGAAAACAGAGCTTCAGAGAGACTACAGAAAATGCAGGATCTGGATCTGGAACAATGCCAACAAAGATCTGAAAAGCAGACATGCTGTTTAATTAAATATTTTAGGTCATAACTTCTGGCAGACAGCTGTGTGTTGCTTTGTAACTGACTGATTACTGTTTTATTTGTGTGACCTATACTGCAATGAAATAAGACATTACATAAAGTTTGAAAAAATACACTCAAAAAGGAAAGGTGAGAAAGAGGGAAAAAGGAGCATAGCATCACCTGTGTAGCAGCCAGAAATACTGGTAATTCATTTTCTCAATATAGATGGCCACAAGAAGGTGTGCCTTTTATTGTTGTTGGCTTTTGTGTTTTATTCTTTTAAATAAAAAAAAAAATGCACAGAAACAAATGTTTCCACAAACATTTAGAGTTTTCACTGAAACATTTTCTAGGCATAAATTCTCTGCTTTGTTTAGTCGAGAATACGCCACTTATTTGATTTGGTAGTTGAAGAAGGGAAAAATGAAAACATAGGGAAAAAAATATATACCCTTACTTATAAAACAGGCAGGAAGGGAAGATTTGAATGATATTCAGTGCAAATGATCTTTCTCATATCTTATACGGGAAGGAGATTCTTATATGAGATTCTCATATCATTCTCATATCAAGAGATATTCTCATCTCTCTTGATATGCAGAACACTTTATACCAAATTCCGTCTAAAAAGGAGAAATTAAATGGCTTTCCTTCTCTTTTTTCCTTTAAACACTATAGTTGAAATCCTATTTATGAGACATAATGAACCTTTTCTTGTTGTTGTGTCCAGCCTTTGTGTCCAGTCATTTTGTCAAAGCAGCTAGAGGAGTCTTAAATAAGGCTGCATACTTGCAGCCTCATGAAGAAAACTAAACCTGCTTTAAGGTTTTATATATATGTGTATACCTGTAGCATGGAGGGTATCAGAACAGAGTAGAAAGAAGGACATAAGGAGTCACACTACCTCCCTATTTGCATGGTACTCTCTGGGCTGACATATAAATTGTCCTGATGCCTTTGAGTCATTAAAATGACAAGGTTGAAAAATCTCAGCTTTTGTCTTTATTTTACACCTGAATTTCTCTAAGGCAGACAATCCTCTTTCCTTGTAGTCAGAATCATGAGGCCAAGGCATTCTTGACAATGAGTGGAAAACATGAACTGGGGCATATAAAGTGTTTCTGAGCCTTGTGGCAGTAAAACATGAGGCTCACATGGTAGAATGAGTATGTGATGTAGAGAAGGCAGTGAGAGGTGGGTTTTTAAATTATTTTCTCCTTAAACAAGATCATAGACAAGAACAATTGTTAAACAAGAACAATTTCATCAATTGCATAATCTTCTGGGTGAATTCTTACACCTATGTCCATAAGATGTGCATATGGAAAGGACACTAAAATCCTTATCCTGGATTCATATAGCTCTCTTCCCTTTTATGCTATGTGTTATGTTATGCATGTGATTTTGTTTTGTTTTGTTTTGTTTTGTTTTGTTTTATGTGTTTCTACTTGTCCTGACAGTTGGCCTTTTATTCCTCTTTGGGACCATATTTCCTGACCATGCGTGGTGTCTGCATATTAATTTTCATCCAGACTTCATTTGGGAATGAGCTAAGTAGTTCCCTGGAAAACTCAAACATGGACTTGAGAGCAGAGGACATCTGACAGACAACAAGCACATGGTCAACACCAAGTTGTTTTTTTGTGTCTGCTCCAGTCTCCTAGCAAGTGCTCTCACAAGCCTTGTGCCCTTCCAGCTAAGAAAGACATTTTCTGGAAGGGCCTGTGTTCTTGAGATAAGAGAAAAACTACTGTTGCGTGCTGTGGAGGGTACTTCTGCTGAGAAACAAAACAGTTGTGATTTCTCTCCTCAAAGGAAATGACTCTTTAAACTTATTTTCAAGTGAAAATTTTAGAAATAAAATTTTACATTTAAAATTTTAAAGTTGTAAATTTTAAAATTGCCATTATTATAAAAAATGACTTTTCAGTCATTTCAAGAAAATCTATGGTAGAAGGACTAGCTAAAAATCCTATGCTCATTGTCAGCTTTGCCATCTTTATAGCCTTGGATTTTTGGACACCCTTATAGCTTATATTAATACAGACTTACTTTTTAAACTGTTCTTCTCTTGAAAAGAGGCTAACAATGAAACCTCTGATGTCTGTTTCTTGTAAACTGAAAACATAAAAGATACAGAGGTGTTCAGGGAAATATTGTGCTGTATGCATATAACTGCTGAAAGGAAATAACATAAGCAGTACAGAAGAGAACAATACAGTGTTGGAATGGTTCTTCAGTGGTATTTTGTCTTTAGCTTCATAAACACAAAATAGATAATGCAAACCTCAGTCCATGTCTCAATAGTATTCTGACTTCATAACCCAACCAGTAAAGTTTATTATTGGTTCTGCCTCCGAGAAAGAATCTGATCAATGAATCAATCAAAGTGACTGCTTAACACAGTAGGAAAAATGCCATTTAGCACTCACATATCAGGTTATGTTCATGCTGCTGCACACACATTGACTAATTAATCAATAAAAACAAAAGAAGGAAAAGTTTGCTTTATCTCTAACTGCTATCCCCAGCATTAACAGCAGTTCTTAAAACAACGTTATTTAATAAACTGAAGATTTCTCCACTAATGTCACTTGATTTGTGTTCTTGGCACTTACATGTTTTATATGTGTCTGTAATAGTACTCTGACTGTACAGTACTCTGAATGTTAATTTAACAATAGTGTCACTTAACAATAACAATATTTAACAATAATTAACAAATTTAACAATAGTGTCACTTGAGACAAGGCTATCACCCTTGTCTCAAAGCACTCAGGGAAGTGTACTTCTGTGTCTTAATGACTAAATGTCACAGATGTAAGAGAACAGGAAGGCAAATAAGTCATTCATAAAAAGAACAAACTAGTTGAAGGAGGAAATAATTTTCTGTAAAGGGTGAGCTTTTAGCAATGAAATAACCTTTTAAAAATTAAAACAACTCCTTCCATGTGCAAGGATAAGGTCTTCAACATTGTAAAACGTAAAGGGGGAAGAAAAGAGATACCTAACAGGAGGAAGCAAATGCCATTGCTCATGAGAAACATCTGACTGTCACTCTAAGCTGTCTACCATGAACCTGCAGAGGACAATGTTAAGAGTTCAATTAGCTATCACTAGCATGGTCTCAAGTATGACCAGGGCCTGTGCTGTAAAACTCTTTGGAGACCAGCTATATAATTCAGGACTACTCATTTAAATAGAATAGCCAGGTTTTTAATTTAGGGTTTGATTCTACAGATCTCCCTCTCTGGAGTGAATCTGTGCAAGTATCTTACTGAATCTCTGCTGCTGTACCTTACCTTGGTGCCAAGAGCTGATCTTAGGAGTACTCCAAAAAGATGACACTAATTATTCACATGGTGTGATATTAACCCATGCAGAGAAGGAAGGAGGATAGGCCAATAAATAACTATTTTTTTTTTTTTCTGGTTACTTCCATTTCATTTTGAACAAAGTTTATTGAGTGACATATCTAATTCTTATATTATATAAATACCTTGTGATCTTCATGTGGAATAGATCAGAAGATAAAACTTTGGTTTCAGTGACCTTATCAAATCCCAGTTTTAATCACTAGTGCAAACTGTGAAATGCTTTACTATGCATGCAAATATATATACTTCTTCTCTTGCCATAGGGATATCCAGATTGGTACTTATCAGGGCGGTGGTTCTGTGTGTTCAACCATTTTAAAGTGTTCCCCAAAGTGAGAGTGACAGAAAATTTTAGGCCAATTTGACCATAGATAGTTGCTCATAATTCTTTGGGAAAAACATTACAAGTCCTAAATCTCTAGTTCTTTAGTGTAGGCTTTAAGGCAGACTAAGCACTCCAAGAAATCTCATCCTATATATTTTGAAGGAGCACTGCTAAAAAAAGCAGACAGGCATTTTAAGTACTTAAACAAGAAAGCTCAGACTAAGGGAATACAGGGCAATAAGATTAATGGGTAGCTAAAAGATGGATATTAAATAGGAAAGAGTAAAAATGGGTAATTGTGAATATGAAATTGTCTTCCACCATTATGACAATTAATTTTTCTAATTCAAAACTGAAATTCCAGACTTCTGTGGCTCATATATTACTAATATTGTAGTACAGTGTAGTGGATATCTAAAAAGTGATTGTCAAAACTGAAACTGAGACCTTAAGTGATACTGGGGGTTTCACCACTCTGGTTGGTTTTGATACCCTTTTTGAGTATTATTCCCAGAAGAATCATGGGCCAGAGCATCACAGTGTTTATCTGTTTTTTCTACAGTAAATTGTAAGACTTACACTTGCAGTAAATGCATCACATCTGTGCTGTCCCAATGTACATCTTCTCCTGTGAACTTATTAAAATGATTAGATATTTTAAACACTCTTGACACTAGCTCATGTAAGGAAGTGCAATGTCTGCATTTTTTGAAGGTCTGCATTTTCACCCAGCATTACCCATTCATTACCAGTGAAAATGTTTATTACTCAAAATACTCCTAAACAGGATCATTATCTGTTAATTCTGTGTAGTTCAGTAAGTTCCCCAAACCAGTGGTTTTAGCATAGTCTTAATACCTTCACACACTAAAAATCAATTGAAACTGGGAACAAAAATATTGAGTATAAAACAAACATACACTTTACAGTCCCCCATTATTCCAAACAATATTTTAAAAATATATTGTGGGTGTCAAAGCATCTTAATATCTTTACAAAAGAACTGTTCCATAAAGCTATTTGTTTTGCATTAATCTCCAGACATAGGAAGATGGGTAGGAAAAAAGAAGGAATGGTGAGGGAATTGGTAATTCTATAGGCCAGCAAATTAATTGTGAAATGTCAGGTTACAGGAAGGACTGAAGATCCACTTAATGTACAATTAATATCCCTTTTAACAAATAAGGTGGATATAATACCAACAAAAAGAAGCAGGAATTGTTTAGTACAAAACATGCTGAATGAAATGGAGATTTCTTTGATGTGAAGGAAAGAAAAAGATTTCTGAAATCACATTATCTCAGTCTGAAAAGAAAAGGCCTGCTTTCCAACACATTGAAATGTAAGAAATTTCAAGAGAGGATAACAACAAAGACTAGAATAAAACCAAAGTAAAGTCTATCTCTGGATATAACTGTGAAGGATTATAATATAAAGAGACTGTCCAGAGCTGCAGACTGTAATACATATGAGAAGATTTGAAGCTTCTGGGTTTGCTTTCCTAGTGATTAAAGTTCATGAAAGTATACAAACAAAAAATGAAAGAATAAAATAATAACAAAACAAATGAACAACCAAAAACGTATGAAGCTGGCAGAGAAGCAGCTGCAAAAAGGATGAAGGGTGACAGGCAAATGTAGATCATTTAAATATTTTCTTTATTTTGTTTTAAATTATGCTTCTAGTAAATTTGAAATTGTATACATACATATGTACATATATACATATATACGTATATGTATGCATATATTAATAAAAGTTAAATGCAGACTTTCCCAACAGCACATATACTTTTTGCCAGGAAACAAAGCTGCTAGACATTCCTTGAAAGGATTCTAGAATAACTGCCTTTTTCTGACCCTAATGTGGTTATGATATGTACTTCAAGGTGTGCTTTGAAGTGTATTTGTTTTGCCAGACATTTGCAAAGAATAAGGGTTCTTATTCTTCTGCTTCTACTTCAGATGGATATAGTCTGTGATTGTCTCCATGGATCACCATTCCCTGAGACCAACAGAAAATCCTCAGATTTAATTTCATTTCCAGTTCCTAATGTTTTCTTTTTCAATTATTATTATTATATTTTTATATATTAATATGTATAATAGTAACATATTTAGAGTAGCAGGAAACATTCCTCTCATATAATTTAATTAAAAAGCCTAAAAGGGGCAAGTTCACATTGCTGCTCCTACTTTACTTTCCCCTTTCACATATCAGGGAATCATCTCAGCCTTCTTAGGGCACAACATTGCCAGTAGATATGAGCTCACTTTTTTTATTCACAGCTTTCCAAAATGCTAGCATTGGGCACAGCACTATATTTAATAAATCACAATACTTTATTTGGAATGTGGGTGAAAAGAGATCTTCTTTACCCGTGATATATTGTACATGTATTACTGTGGTGTGAGTACAGAGGGAGGAGTAGACAGGAAATAGAGATGAGCTTGAGGAACCATGGCATTTGTACATCGTGCTTTAGTCATTAAAATGCAGATTTAAAAATAAAAATATAAAATCAAAATCTCTGTTTCTCTTTTGGAGCTTTTGAAATAAAAGCATATTTAAGCTATGTCTCCCTTTGTCTCTCTTTGTCTAGCATATATTACAGAACTAATTAAGTATACCAGATCAACATCAGGTTTCATTACATTTACAGCTTTCCAGTATGAGAGGTCATGCAATTTTACACTAAAACCTTAATTGGAAGGTGCTTTGTTTGTTTGTTTGTTGTTTTTTTAAATTAACACGTACATATATTTTAAGTAAAAGAGCTGCGTACTAAATTATACTTGCCTGATGGTATTTCAATACTTTAAATATGTTACCATGATCATGACAAACTTCATGGATTTTGACATGGATTTTAGTACTTCCATTGAAATTCTCAATTTCTTCTGATTTTTAATATTTTAATTTGCTTGCTAAGAAAACGATAAAGAAAAAGAAGTTAGCATGCTTATATTAAAACTGTACCTATGCAATACTTTGAAAGTGAAGATCTTCAGTAAAGCTAATGATAGGAACATAAGTTTTGTCAACAAAGCCCATCTCACAATTTTTTAATGTTAACTAATAGCAATTTCCACGTTGGCAAATTTATTGACAAAGTGTTGAGCCTAAGCTTATAACACCTAAGTTAATTAACAAAACAAACAAACAAACAAACAAAAGTATAGAAAAAAAAAAGGTATATCAGGTGAAAAGAAAAAGAACAGAAAATTGGTAATGAGTTTGTAGGCTTTAGTCATCAGAGATTCATGGAGAGACAAGATTCTTTAGGAGCTGTGACAGTAGCGGGAAGGTAATAACCACAGAATAAAATACAGTGGTGGTTATTTGGTGTTAATAGGATTCTACTTTTGTGAAACATGCTGAGAGATTTAGAATAGGCTACAAAGAGAGACAGAATGACACAAATTGGATTTAGCTACTAGTTTCATATGAATTTATGGGAACAATAAAGCAGGTGGAGTAGGTGGAGCAGGTGACAGTTTTAGGGGATTAAAACAAGGGTAGTTCCAAGGCAGAAGCTATATAAAACATACACTTGGAGGAACAAAGTTCACTAAACAACAATAGAAAGCTTTGCACTTCCAAAAGGAAATTGCAGACTTTTTTTTTTTTTTTTTTTTTTTTTGTAAAGGCGTGTACAGATATTTTTCCTAAGCTATAGGTAGGTTGTATTAAAATTTTACATACACAAATTGACATCAAAATTCTTTTTTTTTTTTCTTTTTTAACAGAGCTCTTTCAAGTGATTTATTATTATTCACTTCTATTATTTGATATTTTATAATATTGATATAGTATTCCATCATGTTATAAGTTAAGTGTTGACTCTGTTACTATAATAATCATGGTAAAGTTATTGGGAAATTTGTCATGCATAATAAATGTAGAGAGAACAGTACAAAGAAAACAGTGCCGTATTTTTATCATATATTTCTTTGTAAAACAGGTTAATTAACTTCACTACTATTTGTCAGAGGGCATTCAACAAAGTTTCTAAGTTACTAGCTAAACAAATAGTGACAGTATAAAAAAGAAACAAGAATGTGTAGAAAAATCCAAAAATTTAACCAAGACTACATTTTTTTTCTAAAATTTAAAAGTATATCATGAGTTACTAGATTTCTGGAAAAGATGATTAACAAATGACACATTTTCTGGAAGAAATATTGAATAATAAATTTAGAATAGGAGAAGTTAGGAATTACCAAAGTTTGTGTAAATTAATGGATTTTTCCCTTTGTTCTGTTGCATTCTTTGGAACTTTCAGCTAGTCCCAAGTGTAACAGTGTAAGAGCATCATACAGAAGATGCAACCCTCATTCTTACTGACATTTCTGCATAAAAGTCTTTCTGACCAACATCAGACAAATATGATGGAAGGGATTTACTTGGAAGAAGTGGAGAAGGAGAGAGAAGAAAAAAGACAGAAAAGTAGTTTGTGGGAATATTGGGATGTGAGCTTAAATGAAATTAACATATACAGGCATATACATCAGTGCAGGTTTCTTACACTTGTAATGTACATATATATATGAACAAGGAAAACTGAATGTTCAATAGAACATTCTGACACTCTAATTCTAACATTTATCTCAATATTACTTATAGATTTCCTTCTTTGTATGGGTATAGGTGGAAGGAGTGTACATGTGGCTGTGCATGTGAAAAGAAAGATAAAAAAAGATCTTTTGTTCCTGAGTAGGTGGTTCAGACCATTTCCTAATTATCAAATCCATTCACACCAGACAGGTCATAGCATTTCTGTAACTGTTTTTCTCCTGCCTTGTATTCTGATTGTTTATGAGAATGATTTGATACATTTTTGAGCCCTGATGGTAATATGAAATGGCTAATCAGAAGTGTATTATACATATAAAATGATGTCCTTTGAGTATGTTAAGGTGGATAAGGTCTACTTCTTTCAAATTGTCTCATTATAAATGTCACAAAACCTTCCTTAAACCTAATGAATTCAAACATTTGCATTAATGCTGAGAAAAAAAAAAAAAAACAAACAGTATTTTTGGATGGTTTTTGACTTGATTGAAGATTATTTGTTAAATAATTAATTGGCTGTTTTCTGTTGTGGTGTTTGTTTGTTTGTTTTATTGTTTTTGTTATTTTATTTTATTTTATTTTATTTTATTTTATTTTATTTTATTTTATTTTATTTTATTTTATTTTATTTTTTATTAGGGGTGCACTCAAAATTTTTAACCATTTCTTTTTTAACAACAAGTTGCTCAGTAGAAAGATTTTTCCAAGCTCTCACAGCTTTACCAGAGGTATACATGTATTGGGTCTGTAATTAGGGTGATTAGCTGAAGGAATGCATGACAGAGCTGAGACATTTGCATGGGTAGGTAGGAGCCCACAAGGTAAATTAAATGGCTCAATTTGCTGAAGCCATTTTAAAAATACGTGTCATGAGAAAGAATACACTGTGTACAAGAATTTTAAGGTAAACAAGTGCTGTTATGTGGAAGGCAAAGAATAAGGGTGTTAAGCAGCACAAGCTGTTTCTAGATTAGTCCTTAAAACTTGCAGATGTCTGGAATGCCCTAGACAAAGAAATCCCATGGGAAATACAAGTAATATGCATGCTGTAAGACCTATTATTTATTACTTTTAATTTCATAACCATAGAATTTGCTTTGCTTTTACTGTCTTTCTTACCACTTGGATCTAATACATTGGCTTTGTACAGGCAGATTTTCAACAAGGGAGCATAGCAACTGCAATGCTCACCAATGCAACATTTCTGATTTAGCAGCCCAGCTCATGAAGAAGAATAAAAAACTGATTTATATTTACAAGATCCTGGTACACTGAACAGGGACATAGGTAATAAATAAATAAATAGGTACCTAGACTGGGATGCATAAAAGGCAGAAAATACACAACAAAGAGAAATATGCCTGGAACTCTGCTTCATAACATCTTGTCTTATAGCTGTTGAAAAGCTGAAAGATGTTCTGGTGAAGGGTAAGCAAACAATTGCAAAATACCTCTTTTCTTCAAGTAAAATTCTCAGTTTCTTTTTCTTTCTATCTACCCTGGGGGAATCAAGTGGGAAACCCATTTGTGTTAATTTTTGCTGTTATCTATTCTTCATATCTAAAAATCAAGAATACATTTAGTCTATAAATAAAGCCTACCTTACATACTTATGAATTAGATGTACTTATCATTACAATGATACTTTGGGGCAGAAAATATTTGTAAAACTAAAAAAAAAAAAAAGAATTATATTAGTTCTTAAATAAATGCATGACTTATTTGACAATCTGGCAAGACCAAACCTTTCTGTTAGCATATATTTAATTCTTCCATGTGAAAATTAATTTCCGTCACTAAAGTCTGAAAGTTTTTCTTCATGGTAAAATGGCATAACGTGGATATGTCATTATGGACTTGTATGCATAAACATGTGTCTGCATGCATGTGCAGACTAATGTATATCCCATAATCCATGCACTCATTTCTGGTAAGTCCTATTGTTTGACAGGTGAGAGGGTCCAAATTTTCAGCATTAAGAAAACCTCTTTCCCCTTCGTAAGTGAAGTACTCAAGGACATGCAAGACTTAAGATGTTGGCTCCTTAGGAGGAACAGCTCTGCAAGTCAGAACAACCTAACAGAGCTCAACATGAGACCTCATTACCCTTTTTTTATTTTTTTTATTTTACATAAAATAAAGAATGCCAAGTATGAGTACAGACATACACAGTCCATATTTGACACTCATGTAATTGAAATTTTATACACTTATTATGTTAAAAAATCAGAACTGACTGAAATGTTTGTGATATACTGGAAACTCACCTAACTTGAGAGAAGAGGGCAATGGAGGTATTTTTAAACTGATCTCCAGTCAGCTAGCAGTCTGAGCCAAAAAAGAGGTGTGGGGAATTTCTGAGAACAAAAGGATCATTTTCCCACAGCTCTGTTCATAATTCAAGAAGGATTTTAATAAACTGAAGAGGGCTGAGAGAAGAGCCATGATTAAAGTACTGTACATTGTGCCTCTATTCTAAAATAATGAAGGATCTCAGGCTGTTTATCTCACCAAAAAGAAGGTTAAAGGGCATGCCTCCTACACAGGAAAAGAAATTTGATAATAAAGGACTCTCCAATCTACTGTGTGAAACCAAAGATGAAATAAAACCCAGAATGAAGTCTGACAAATGAAGACTGGAATGGTAATGCCGTTTTTAGCAGTGAGCACAGTTAACCGCAGGAGCCACTTAACAAGAATTTTGGTGGACTTCTTGTCAGCAGCAATTGAAGCAGAATATTTCTCTTGAGGACATACTTTACTTTCAGAAGGAAGTATTTCAGAGAAATGTGTGACCTGTCATGAAAATTTCAAACTAGATAATAACTGTGAACTCTACTAAATTTTCAGACTATGGCTGTAAAGTAGGTAAGACCTTTCTTGTTAGGTTTGAGATTGCTTTTAGTGAGTCAGTATTGTAGTTTATCTTTGTTAATTTTTCAGTATTGTCAATCCCATAGTTTTGAGATGCTGAAATAGCTACATAGATTGGTTCTTTCCTGAGCCACAGGAAATAAATAAATAAATAAATGCCTGGTGACAGGACGAGGGGAAATGGGCTAAAGTTGTGCCAGGGGAGGTTTAGGTTGGATATTAGGAAGAACTTCCAGAAAGAAGATTAGGAAGAACTTACTGAAAGGGTTGTTAGGCATTGGAATAGGCTGCCCAGGGAAGTGGTTCAGTCACCATCCCTGGAGGTCTTTAAAAGACATTTAGATTCAAAGCTTAGAGACATGGTTTAGTGGAGGACTTGTTAGTGTTAAGTCAGAGGTTGGACTCAGTGATCTTGGAGGCCTCTTCCAGCCTAGATGATTCTGTGATTCTGTGAAATGAAATGAAATGAAATGAAATGAAATGAAGTGAATTACAGGTAGCTGAATTTGAACCAAGAATGGCTTTGCCATTGCAAAGTCAACACTTAATCAAATAAACTGGCAGATTTTTTCTTTTCTTGGATGATATTTTAAAAGTTCATAGGAAGTCATGGGTGCTAAAATTAACATGTATCTTCTTTCAGTAACAGAATAAAGAAAAAACACCCTGTGAACTAAACTTGACTGGAGTGAATTAATTATTGATCAAGGGTGTACAAGTCTTTAGTGAACTTAGAAAATATTTTTTGAAGGTTGCTTGAAAACAATATTTTCTGTTCAGTGACTAACTCATAAGAGAATCTAGAGAGCCCCTTCTTGCCTTCATACCTCACAAAGTAGGCCATGTCCCTGGTACAGTTCTTAATATTGTTATCACAAGTTGTAGAAAAATCTAATGCTACAGTCCTGGAGCTCCTCTTTTCTTCTTTCCAGACACAAGAACACATCCTTGTGACTATGCTTGGCTAAGGAATATGCAGTCAGAAGAATGTGCCTTTCTCTGAATATGCAACTCAGGATTATGACATAAATTTGCAAGTTAATTTTAAAATTAAATTTTCTAAGATTTCAGGAGGTGTGACTCTTGAATTTCCAATCATGTTACCCATCTTATTTGTGCTAAAATGTTAATGTGATCATCTAATCTTTCAACAGTAGCATAGAAATTATGACTTCTAACCTTAATTTAAAAAATAAGTGCATAATACTTATGTGCATGTGTGTGCACATACATACATTTATGTGTATGTGTGTGCATGCACATATGTGCGTGCACACATGAAAACACAGGGTGTTGCATGCAGTTTGTCTTATGGGCTGTGCTCTGCAATACATGTCAAATTGCACACGCTCTATGTTTTAATATTTGTAGGAATATGATATGGCTGAGAGTCTGCAATGTCAGTTCTGTTACAGGTTGATGTCTGAGTGGGTCTTGCTTTCTCCATGCTTCTTCTTTCCATTTTACTTGGCTTCATTAAAGACTCCTGAAGAAATTCTCTTCTGAAAGCCAAGAAGAGGTGCTTAATCTGTTTTAATCTGACTATTTACTTAAAATGTCTTGAAAAGAAGAAGAAAATATAACTGTAGGTTCTGTCCCTGTTCTAGATGCTAGATACTCTTAAACCTTGTCATCCAGTCATTCTCTATTACTACTGGTTAATAGCTGATGTACTATAATCACTTAACAGTGATTATTGTAAACTGCAGTGTTAAATCACAGTATCCTTGTGTCTGACTTTTGAAATGTATTTATACTTTGATTTTAAGTTGGGAGCATTTAGTCCTTTCTAATGTAATGTACACATAATTACACTTAATGTACCTACATGTAATATAATGCTAAAATTAGAATTCTTAATTACTCATGAAAAATAATATTAATATTATTAATAATTAATAGTATTAATTACTCATGAAAAATAATAGTTTTCTTTTAGGGGATGAGGGATGAGAGGGATGTTTAGATGCTTTACCTTCTGGAATGAAGGATGGATGTTGGTTGGTATAATTTATCCTCACCATCAGTTGTCAATGACAGGAGATTACAGATGAGCTAGAACAACAAAAAGGAACCTCAGACATGGGAGATGCACTTGCCAGAAGATCTCACTTCAGTTAGGAAATTTTAAGCTCAAAATCAACACAGCAGTTTTGTTTGTTTGTTTTTAATACTGGACAGCAAAAATGAGCATAAAAAATGAAATTTGTAAAGTCTATGCACTTCTGGAATCCTGAACTGTTTTAACTGTTCTTTCTCTGTGCTGCCAGTGGAGTTTTTTTTTTTTTTTTTTCTGTTTTTTTGTTTGTTTGTTTGTTTGTTTGTTTTTGTTTTGTTTTGTTTTTGTTTTTTGTTTGTTTGTTTGTTTGTTTTTCCCCCACACTGATCAGAATTATAGCATCTGACAACTTTATATGTCCTTGTTCAGTTGTGTTTAGTGTTTCACAGCCTCAGAGTAGGACGCAGTCTTAAGTTACTTCCAGGTCATACCTGAGCTAGCTGCTGAATACGTGATTGTACCTTCAATACGTTTAGTTACCTGAGTCCTTGCAGGAGCTGAAGATCTTTTTCCAAATATGGTCAGCAAATGGTCTCCTCATCTAGCCTATGTAATTTTCTGTATAAATGTTTATAATATATTTTCTTTTAATGTAAATTGTTGTGCAAATAAAAAGCTCCACCTCTGCAAGAAATTCAAGTGAATCAGAAAGCTCTGCACAAAAAGGAAACATGGCCAATGTCATTTTTATTTTCTACCCAACATTTGCTGAAATATTTTTCACTGTTTGACCAGCTCCACTCAATGGGAGCCAATATCCACATGTTGTCAGTAGCATGCACAACTGCACTAATCAGATCTTTCCTTGCACTGCAATTCCTTTTTTGCTTAGCCTAGCTGAGGTCTCCATCAATACAGCTGATTGCTATGGTTACAGACTTTCTGCTGTATGTTAGGATTAAAGAGGCCATAAAATAAAGTATTTTAGTCCAGATATGTAAATATTAGCCTTTTCTTATTTGAATTTTATATGCATTTATTTTAATCCTTTGTTACTGATTACTTTTCACCCTAAAAAATCATTTTTGCACAACTGCATGGGCATTTAACAATTAAAACAAAAAATTATAAGCAAACATGGAATATCTTTGCTTCCCCTTGTTCTCTATGATAATCTGAACAGAATTGCCTACAGCACTGTAGACACAGAAGACATGTATTTTTGATGTTTTCCTTCAGGTTTTTGATATTGTTTTCTCATGTTACAGAGGTTATAGCTATATAGAGTTTATGTTATACAGTCAGTTGGAGTGATGGAGCTGGTAAAAATGTGTGCAGCAGTTATCATTGTGTCAGGAGCTGGCAGCAAGAATGAAAGAAAAGAGAATCTTGGCAGAATCAAGACTATAATGGTCAGCTGAACATCATTGCCAAATATACTGCATTTAAAAAATCTTCATGTAAAAAAAATCATCAATGAAATTTAATTCATTTCCAGGGGTGGGTAGAATAGAGGAGAGTGCTTAAAATGAAATGCTTCAGTCTTGTCAACTTTCTCCAGTCACTGATTACCAAGGCAGCACATCAAACATGTCCTCTTGTCTACTTGAGCAACCTATTTGTACAGCATATGAGCTATGAAGATACTTTTTTGAAGCATATGAGACCTCTTGTATCAGCTCAAGACCTAACCACAGGAAAGAACCATAAAATATCAAAAATACTCACATTTATTCTCAAGTATGCTGTACTAGTATATTTGCAAACTATCACAATTGATGTAAAATTCAAATACTTTTCATATGATATTTAATTTTAGTCAATACGTTAATAACCACAGAACCCCTTTTGCTTGAAAACTTTATTACTGATTTGCTAGACTATTAAACTGAAGCAAGAATTCTGAAGACTTATATAATGGAATATGGAGTGCTTATTAGAAATACTTTAATTCTTAGGGTTTCATACTCTTTGTTTGACTTGACATAAAACATTTGTTGGAAGTAAAAATTAGTTGAGAATTAGGGGTTATTCATGTGGTAGGACTAGAAAAGATACCACATCTTATGGAAGGAAAAGATATAAGCTCTTTTCTTGGTAGAAGGTAATTTCTGTTTTATCTCAAATTAAGTGTGCTATTGCAAACCCCTCTTTCCTGACAGCAAACTACTTGTCTCTCTGCTCTCAGTAACTGCATCTCAAAGTAGCTAACTTCTAATGAGGGATTTGCTGTCTCTTCAAGCTTTCCTTTTGCAAATGTTGTAGCTAGAACTTTATTTTCACAGTAAACTAACCTCAAGGAAACCAGCTATGAAGTAAGCAAAGCTAAGGCATGAAAGCCTTGGTGGCTGGAATTTTTATTAGGTTTCACCTGTCAGTGATTCCTGTGCTCCTGAAAGTACTTGAAAGCTGCATGCCAGCACAGAAAAAGGCCTAGCATTAAACAGTTTATATGTTTGTCCAATTCAATAAACAAAAATATTTACCTCACATTCCTGTTGAAATATGTATTTTTTTCAAACTATCTGGCAATGGAAGTCAAGAAGTCAGAATTGGCAGGATTGTGCAGTAAAATGAAGCAATGTTTTATTAAATATTGCAATCTGAAACTAGTTTGTAAGATGAAAGCTGGCATGTTTCATTGGCAGGCATGTATGGTTCATGTTATTCAAATGCAAGAATATGTAACAAATTATTACTATTCTTTTCTTTGATTGAAGGAAATAGACTTTCACAGGCAAGATCAGATGATCTTAACAGCAGATCAGACAAAATAACAGACCTCAAAAATATGTCTAAAACCAGAAAAACACATCATGGTGAAGAATAGGCTTTTGCATTCTGGTTGGTGCAGTGTGGCAAAGTTTCTACCTGCTATGTTATTGGTATGTCCAGTTCTTATCCCATATCTGTGGGATACAGGAAGTCAGCTTCTTAGTCAAAGAGTAGTCAAATTATTTAGATATGAAATGAGACAATTGATGAGTACAAAACTTTCATTTCAGTGAGAGGAAAACATACATGTAAAATGCTAACACTTTCGCCCAAATGTCATACAAAAGATTATATTTTTTTCCCATCAGAAGTGTCAAGAAATTCATTCACACTATTTAGAAAGATATGTGAGTATGATACAGTGTTTAAATCAGATCTGTACCAATGTTTTCACATTGGTGGGGGCTGATGGATTACTTTCTTTTATAATGGAGCAGAGAGAATGATTTTGTTATATTTAAAGAAAATCTTTATTTCAGCTGTATTTTGGAGATTTTCAGCTTGATTTGGGTGGATCTGAATTGATTTATTTGCAAGAATAATACATCTTAGGATGAAAAAAAGAGTAAAGCAAACTGAGGTCAGAAGTCCCATTCAGGTGAATCATCCTAGTGCTCTTAAATTCAAATACTGTTTTTTTTACTGTTGGGCAGTGATTTCCACCTCTATGTTTCCCAAAGTAGATGTGATTAAACTCTCCCAGCTTTAGTAAATGTCATTTCTCTATTATTTCCATATATTCAGTATAAGATTTAAATAAAAATCTCAGGAATGGAAAAACAAAACAAAACAAAAACAAACAAACAAACAAAAAAGGTCATTTTTATGTCTATCAGCTTAACTAATTAATTTAGCATTTAGAGTAAATGTAAAATATATTTTACAGTATAGCCAGTTAAGAGGAAATAGACTACATTATCTCTGATTATCTCAGTTCTGTTTTGTTTGTTTGTTTTGCCACTGTTTTCAATTATGTTTATTTTATTAATACTAAAGTGTCAAGTCATTTTATTCATCATAAAGGTACGCTTGTTAATAGCTTAGTAGTATTAGGCATAAGAAGCAAACAAACTACAAATTAAGGATCTTAAATCCTTAATAAATCACAAAACAGTTATAAATTCTTGCAATGTAGTAACAGATGAATATGCTGAATGTGAGAAATGCTGAGGTAAAAAAAAATAAATAAATAAAAAAAGCAGATGCTTATGAACCCTTTGGAACATAAACAGCTGCAAGTGCATGAGTACTTTACAGAAAACTGCATGTCCAACTGCTCTATGACTCTAGAACCCTGTAAGCACTCATGATTATTACATTTCACATAATATTCAACCATATAGTTTTTATAGCAGTATGACAGAATTATTGTATTAAGCATAATGCAATCATTGTAAGTTTATAGCATTATGTATTATACAATAAACTGTTGTATGACTCCACCATACTTTAAAAGTCAAGCCATCAAAATTTAGATTGCCCAGTCAGTTTCAAGACAGCCTATGAAAATGAAAACTGAAATAACATGAAACCATGACATGGGAATATACTGACTCTTTTCCTTGACATCAGCATGCCTGAAGCTTTGGCTGCAAAACACAGACCTCTACCCTCAGTCATGAGAAACAATGGGGTCCCTGTGATCCATGAAGAACAACCATTGATTAGGCATCAGCAGGGTATGAATAGCTTCATATCTTGTGCAGGCTAGAAGAAGAGCGTTGAACCTTAATTATTCTTATTTGAGGTCTATTTTGACAGGTTCTCCTATGTACAAATCTTCTATTTTTGTCTCTGCAACCAGTCTGTATCTATCATGATGTGAGTTTGGGGATTCACTGTGAGACAATGTTTTTGTTTGTTTGCATCACAGACAAATGTATTACCTATTTGAAACATATTAAAAATACATTTATCACAAGGCATGAGTCTTGCAGTTTGTTTAGTTATTACTATCATGACACAGAAAGAAGGAGTTCAAAACAAACTTTAGATGTGTATCTTGTAAATCAGACCAGTGTTTTCAAAATATTCCAGATGTGTCTTATGTGATTTAAATTTAATGTGAGGAGAGTTCAGGCTACTCACTTCTAGGTAAAACTAACCTTTCAGTGCAAATACAAACAAGCATAAACATGACAAGGAAATCTCTTTTCCTTTCTGTAGAACAATGTCTAAAAAAGAAAAACACATTTCGATGACTTTAATTTGAAAAACGAATTACAGATTTTACTGTTTACAGATGTTTGATTTTCATTTAATTTAGTTTGAATCAACAAATGAACTATTCACAAATCCACTAAGTTGGAAAACAGTTTAGTTACACAGACTAGCTAAGAGGAAGTAAAAAGCAGAGATTTGTGGCTATATGGATTTTGCTCAGGTCAGATAGGAATTTTTATCCTTCTTGTAAGAGAGTAAACTTAAAACAATATGTTTTTCTTTTCACATGAGTATCTTCAGGGGTCAATAAGAATAAAATGAAGAAAACTGTAAGGATACACCCAAAACATCAACAGCTATGAATCAAGTACATATAACAAGCTTACTGTATTTAGTAGAGTATTGCAAGCCATACTTATTTATAGTTTATAATTTGTAGAGTCAAATTAGATGATTTTGTTTTACTAGACTTTGACAGATTTTGTTAGATCAGTAGAGACAGCATAATTCATTGAAACTGTATGCAGTGGACTGATAGGTTTTATTGTTGTTCCCTTTTTTTTTTTTTTTTTTTCCTTTAAAGATGAAGATATCCTTCCTATGAAATTCTCAGCATTCTTGAACCTGTAGATTTTATTTGTAAGTGCCAAACTCAGAATCTCATTAATCTTTACACTCCCTCAACAGTACTCCATAGTATCACCATACAGAAATACATTCAGCAGATGCAATGGTATTTTTGAAGCATTTCTAAAACACCTAGCAGATTCTGTAGCAAAAGTTCTTTTAAAAGACTTGCAAAAGAGGGCAGGGAAAAAAACAAACCAAAACAAAACAAAACCAATAAAACATATAAACCATGGAGCCAACAGCTAAATAATAGTTTTAAAATAGTGCTTGGACCGAGCCAGTATAATGACTGTTTAAAAACAGAATTTATAATCTGTTTCATCCTGTGCTGAATGTCACAAACTACCCTTCTAACCATGCTCAGATGTGCTGTAAGCCTATTCAGGAACGTAAGTTGCTTAATTTCATTCTTTAAATTTCTCTTCCTTTAAGAGATGCACAAAAGTTTGGCTGAACAAAAAATTTACAGTAAAGATACAGAATGCACAGACTTCTTTCTGTCATGTTGCAACAGATGCCAGATATAAGCAGTGATAATAAAGGATTATAAGTCTTTAAATCCTATGGAAAACTGGCCTGTGGTATGTCCTGTATGTCATAGTGTTCAGAGACAGTGGGAAACAGAGTGCCATATCTACTGTTGTAGATGTTGTAATCTTGTCCTATAGACTATCTTTCAGAGGTAGATTAATTTCTATGGCATTGTACTATAGGCTGTATGGAAACTGTGGAGTACAAAGTTTGAGGCCAACGTAGTTATGAAAATCTTCTATGTTGGAGCATGCTTATAATTCCAGACCAACCAGTTTCAGTGCTTATCCACCCAATTGCTTAATTTTTCTATTATGTCTGATTAGAATTTCCTTTGCCACAACTTTTGTTTATTATCTCTCTTCTTTTTTTTCCTTTGTCCTCTTTTTTTTTTTTTTTTTCCCAAAAAGTCTCACTCCATCTTTACAGTCAGTTGTTTGAGAACAAAGAACGACAATTGCTTTCCTCCCATTAGTCTTCTACAAGTTTATTGGTGGCTTCACATTGTATAGGTTTGAACCCATGCTCAAGGAATTGAAAGGTAAATTTATCTATGCCACTGCAGACTTCAAGTTCTATCTATAGTGTGGACAGGAGTTCTATACCATATGAAACATAGTTGTTTCTATCTTGATGGTATTATTATATTATCTCATCATCCCTCACAAAAGGGACCTTTTTAGCCACTATAATAATTTGTGCCCAGGCTCAGACTGCCTGTAAAACAAAGATGATACTTAACCCAGCTACAATGAGCCTAGATATAGTAGTGTGGACTATGTGAAACTAAATTATTGAACAAATTATACTTGGAACTGCTCTAAGACCAACTAAGTGCACAACAAATACAAAAGGCAAGAGTAGGCACAACATTTCCAGGTCTCATGAAAAAATGGTGGCCACAATAACCTTTAATATGTCTATAAAAAGCATAGATGGCAATAGAATTTTTTAGCTGTTTATAGACATACAGGATGTAAACATGCATACTGCTCGGGAGATATTTTTATCTAATAGTCTGCCTTCTACACAAAATCTTGTTGGAAAATAGATGCTTATGTGTCTATAAGCATTATGTGTCTATAAGCACCTATACTTATGTGCCTAAAGCTTTAAGAAATCTGTATCCAGGGTCTTTTCCAAAGAGAATGATTCCTTTGAGCAGAAGTTTCATGTCTTGTAGGCAAGAACAATCATTTGTCATGAGAAGTCTTCAGAGGTTAAAATACATCTAAAGCATTAGTAATACCACTTTTTTTTCCCTAACAACAACTTAAAAAAAAAAAAGTCATTCTCAGCACAAAAAAAAAATAAGATTTTTTTTAAAATATATTTTGCAAATTATTCATGAAAAGACTGCATTTAATATTGGGATAGTAGTCAGAATCTGCATTTGAATAGAGAAGTTTCAAAATGTTTTTAACATGGAGGAAAAGAAATGGAGGTTGATGAAACTGTGCACAATTATTAATTGAAAAAATATCCTATATTTTCTCCCTTATTTATTCTCCTGACGAGTGATTCTGAATAAAAGTAGCATTACTGGCTCTAACATATGACAAATCCTGAGAGTGTTTACATGTTTGAGCTACCAATTTTTACTATCCTTTTGGTAATGAAAAAAAAGATATTTTTTATTGTTATCTAATTATATATTTTTTCTTGTATCATTGGTTAAGTGAATAGTTCTTTCAGAATTATTTATTTATTTATTTATTTGTAGCAATGAAGCAATAAGAGCATGTCTTCACTAAGATGTTACATTGATCTAGTTTGTTCTCTCTAATTGCATTGATTTAATGCTATTGAACTGAAAACTCTTACTACTACAGTCATGCAGATTTAAGGGAGACTCTTTATAATTGGTACATCCACATGCCTCCGTTTTTCTGAAACTCAGCCACCACCATATCATTTCTTTTAACAAACTGTGTGTAGTCTGTCACAAACAATAAACTATAAACTCAGGGATTCTACAACTAAGTGTGAAAAATCACAAACTCCCAAGTCCTTTTCAAGTATCCATTAGTCTGGTAGCATAGTACGTACAGTTCAGTACATTCAAAATGTAAAAGAGATGGTACTCTCTTGTGGAGTATTGAAAGGTCACAGCAAGAGTGTTGTAAAACAGCAAACGTGGACATACAATCACACAAGGAGAAATATGTATTCTTCCAGTTTTATCCTCTTATTCCCTGGACACTTACCATGACACAGCTGCTTTAAAGCACCATGTCATTTCCATGATCAAGTCAAAGCTAGCAGACTTCTGTTGTAGGACTGGGATCATGTCCAGCTTTGACAAAAAGGATCCCTTTATATTTTCCTTGCAGTTTTCATCTCCCACTTGAGAAGCCTGGCATATTTTCCAGTTAATCAGGGCACATTGGCAATGGTATTACTCTGCATGAGTACTCAGTGGGTAAAATACCCTGATTGTCTTCCATATTACATACATAAAAATTGATTGATCCTGTGAAGTTATGAAAGAAGATGTGAAATGGAGAGGGAAAAGACTCAGCTTGGTAAAACATTACCTTCTTACCCTATGTGCCATACTTGTTGGCAAAACAGAGGTCTGAGCTGACCATTAAAAGCAGCAGAAATTAAGAACAGCAAAGGCTATTGTCTTTTCTGGGTTTGGTCCCATCTTTAATGATCAAATTCTGACAAGCACTGTATAGCAAAACCAATTAAACATTTGGTATAATTATTTATTGATTATTTTGTTTCCATGTTCACTGTTTTTACATCAATTGCTAGGAATCCTGATACTGACATTTGTGATACTTTGAAGAAGGTGGTGCTATCTTGTCAGAAGGTAGAGGTTGATGGGAGCAGCCATAAAGTTTTTCTAGCTGTAAGGAGAAAAAATACTTACAGAAAATGCCTGCTAAATTCTTGACAAAAGAAAATGCCTACTAACCTGAGACCTGGTGGCCTGGGAACCAGGTCTGTAAGCCAGAAGTACCCTCAAGAAACAAGATAGCTTCTTTGAAGTGAAACTTGTAAAATTTAAAGTCGTATTTTTGCAGTGGAAAATTTCACTGACCTTGCATATTCAGTAGTGACTTTGCAGGCATAACAGCAGGGGATATGTTAAGCAGACAGGGGGACAGTGGAAGGTGCCATTGGCCTGAAAAAAAGGGGGATGTCTAAGGAAAACACAACAAGCAGTTGTAGAATCAGCAAGTAGAAGATGCAAAATCATGGGCCCCTACAGACCTCCCCTCCCACCCGCCCCCAACACACACGCACACACAAAAAATGCTGGCCAAATAAAACTGTACATAAAGGGCATAGTAACAAGCATTGGGTAGGCTGTGAACCTGTAGTACTCAGCCAATGAGGAAATGGGAAGAATGAAGTATTGAGCAATAGGGAATACAGGGCTAAACTCCACTCCTGCTGTACACTCGTGTTTGCAGGGCACTGGCCACTGAAATGGTGAATGAAAATGCTGTTTCACTGAGATCCTCACCTGAGCCTGTGTTATTGGCTGCAGATAATTTCTCACAAACTGAGCACCTAGGAACTGGAGACATAGTGAAGACATACCATCAATAAGGTCAAATCAAGGATTTGCAAGAACAACTTACTGTCCTACAAGGTGAAAGTACTCTGGAAAAAGGGGGAAAATATCCTGAGAAAGTAGGAACCAGCACTGTTAATTGGTTCTTTTATCTGAAATAAAGGAAAATAGTCTAGGAAAGGTAAGATTTTGTCTATGAGATCGGGAAACATCATCGTCAACTGGTTGTCTTGTTAGAAAGGAAATTAACAGCATCTATTGCCTTCTCTGAGAGGTAGTGTCCTATGCCCTCCATGGCATAAAAATGACTTGTTCTCTATACAAATTGTAGCCTATATCTCCAAGTCCCATGCTGCATGGACTTTTTATTTCTCTACAGGATTCCCTCCAGAAATCAAACCTTCTCTGAGGACACCTGGCTGACTCTGAATTCTGTGATGCAGATCATCCTTGCAGTGAGACTTGGTTCATTATTTATTTGGTTCCACTCCTAGACTAACTTCTAGGGTCAGTGTCTTCTGAGGTCAGTTTTCTTTATTGACCTATTTCTGAGGTTGTTTTCCTTAATTAGACCATTTTTGTGATCTGTTTCATACCACTTCTTGTATTGATTTCATAGTGCTAGGTAGTGGTAATATTTTGATTATTTAAATATATATATATAAGTAAACAAATATAAGAATATTTGCTACTTTACTAGTGATAAGTTTGTAGTAATCTGTAATATTCATATATATATATATATATACATGCTGCTATATTACTGACTGCTGCTACTGTTGACTGCTCCTACTAGGGATTATGTACATATATATATGTATGTATGTATATGTATATCACAGAATCACAGAATCACAGAGTGGGTGAGGTTGGAGGGAACCTCTGAAAATCATCTAGTCCGACCCCCCTGCTGAGCAAGATCAGCTAGAGCATTGCTCAGGATGGCATCTAGCATATTGAATATCTCCAGAGAAGGAGACTCCACAACTTCTCTGGGCAACCTGTGCCAGTGCTCTGTCACCTCCACAGCAAAGAAGTGCCCCCTCATATTCAGCCAGAACCTCCTGTGCTTCAGATTGTGCCCATTGCCTCTCATCCTCTTGCTTGGCACAACTAAAAAGAGACCACCTCCATCCTCTCAACACCCTCCCCTCAGATATTTATACACATTGATGAGGTATCCCATCAGTCTTCTCTCTTCCAGACAAAACAGGCCCAGGTCTTTCAGCCCATCCTTGTATGACAGGTGCTCCATTCTTTTAACCATCTTCATAGCCCTCCTCTGGACTCCCTCTGGTACTGGGGAGCCCAGAACTGGACACAGTACTCCAGGTGAGGCCTGGCCTGGGCAGAGTAGATGGGGAGGATCACCTCCCTTGACCTGCTGGCAACAGTTTTCTGAATGCACCCCGGAATACCGTTGGCCTTCTTAGCCATAAGGGCGCATTGCTGACTCGTGGTCATCCTGCTGTCCACCAGGACTCCCAGGTCCCTCTCTGGAGAGCTGCACTCCAGCAGGTCAGCCCTCAGCCTGTAGTGGCACTTAGGGTTATTCCTCCCTAGATACAGGACCCTGCACTTGCTCTTGTTGAACTAAATGGCGTTCCTCTTGGTCCATCTCTCCAGCTTGTCAAGGTCCCTTTGAAAGGCAGAACAACCCTTTGGGGTATTAGCCACTCCTCCAAGCTTCATGTCATCAGCAAACTTGCTGGGGGTGATAAGTGTTCATAAAAGCTTGATGTTTACTTGCTTTATCAATCACAGGTATTCTTGCTAGAGGTGATTTGTAGTAACTTGTAATAAAGTAAAGAAATTTAGGACATAAAGCCTGTGTACTGCAGAATTATGTGAACACACTCTTGCAATCTTTATACACCCAATCATGACAGAGGTGCAGGGAAGATCACTGCTGTATATGTAGAGAACACATTTTCATATGTGAGCTATTGATTGGAATATGTTCTCCCACTGTATTTCAAGAATTGATCAATCATGATCATTGGAATGGTGGGTTATTTAAAAGATATGCAGAGGTTATGTCTTTCAGCACTTAAGGATTTTTTTTTTTCTTTTTTCTTTTTTTTTTAATAATACTAGAAATATGTTCCAGGTACTTGTACATGTACATGTAGTACCATATGACCCTCTATATATGATACAGACTAAATATTCACCGACTATGGAAGAAATCAAGGGAAATTAGTTCTACCACTGATCTCCACATTGCAAACAGCTATATAGCATCAGATGACTCTCACCTTTATGCCTACTTGCTGGGACACGAAAGAAAGAATTTTGCCTACCAGACGCAAGGGCACAAAGACTTGTGAGGCTGTCAATCACATTTGAAGATCCAGTTTATTCCCTGCCTCCTTGCATTTTGAAGACTTTCACTGTGCTGATGGACAAGAGAAAGGATACATTTAACTTTACCCTGAGGACCTTCAAGAGTGTCAGTGGTGTGTACTCTGGAAGACACAGAAGTGATGATGCCATACGACAAGACTCATCAATATACACTGCATGTAGTGTCTGCTGTATTTCACCCAGCATTTCTGAAACGCAAAGAAAGATATGTCTGCTAAGTGTACATGAAATACTTTGAAGATTAGAGTTGGTTAGAAGGATGTACTGCAAAATGTCTTGCATGATCATTATAGTGAACTGCATTGTGTTTGGAAACTAGAGGAGAGAGCAAGATACTGAATAGGTTGTAACCAAAAAAATGTTCAGTGTGGGGAGCAGGTTGAACACTTTTTTGTGTTCAAAAAAAACAAACAACAAACAAAAAAACACAATTTAGAAGGTCAAACTCAAGAGTAGCGCAAGTAGGTTGTGTTAAGCTTTTAAGTTCTCAGAGATGCCTATGAGAAAAGTACTTTCCTTCAGTGAAATAAAATATTTGGGGAATATTTCAGACCTGATTTGACTGACATTTGCCATTTCCAGTATTTTGTAGGACTTTGGCACCTTTGCATCAACAGGGATCTCAAATGAGAAATACTGTAAAGTAAAGATATTACTCTCTCTTGTTTCAGCTAAGATTTTTCTTTATCATGGAAGACACTAAGTGTATAAATTTAAAAGCACACTGCATAGAGCACAAAGCATAGTATAGTTATCTACATACTTTAACTTAAAGACTTCTGTAGATACATTTTCAAGTATATTTATTCTCCTGATAACTCCAAGTAAACTTTAGTCTCCATAAAACTAGTAATTGCAATATTCTATTATAATTTTCTATTATAATTTTCTGTTATTTCAGGGAGGTAGTGAAGTCACCGTCCCTGGGGGTGTTTAAGAAAAAGTTGGATGTGAATCTTAGGGACATGGTTTAGTGGATGATTCTGGTGGTAGGGGGATAGTTGGACCAGATTATCTTGGAGGTCTTTTCCAACATTAATGATTCTGTAAATCTATGATTATAAGCTTATAATCACAGAATCACAGAATTGTAGGGGTTGGAAGGGAACTCCAGAGACTATCAGGTCCAACCCTTCTGCCAAAGCAAGTTCCCTAGAGCAGGTTGCAGAGGTAGGCATACAGATGGGTCTTGGATATGTCCGGAGAAGGAGACTAGAGAAGACTAAAAACAGGCTGCTCCCTGGGCAGCCTGTTCCAGTGATCTGTCACCCTCACCATGAAAAAGTTCTTTCTCATGTTGATGCAGAACTTCCTGTGATCCATTTTGTGGCCATTGCCCCTTGTCCTGTCCCCACAGACCACTGAGAAGAGGTTGGCCAAATCCCTCTGTCTCCCACACTTAAGGTATTTATATACATTGATAAGATCCCCTCTCAGTCTTCTTTTCTCCAGGCTGAACACACCCAGGTCTCTCAGCCTACTTGATACAGTACTCCAGGTGAGCCCTGACACAGGGAGAGTAGAGAAGGAGGATCCTTAACCCTAATCTTAAAAGGCCATGCTCCTTTTAATTTACCCCAGGAAATAAATAAAGACATTATAAAATAATTATTTTATAAACTTCAGGAAGTTATTCTTTCTTATGTATATAGAGGTTTCTGTAGGATAAGCATTAACAAAGGTAAATTGCATTTAGAATTAATGCTATTGTACCAACAATGTTCTCATTTTGCTAAGGCAGCCATCAATTAAATTGTTCCAGTGCTATGTGCTACATGTTGCTTTTACATGACTAGGCATCATTCTTGGGGCAGGCACTAGCTTTTCCTGCTTGTTTTTAAAGGGTGAGCATATAACAGCCTTCCATGAATCCTGAAAGTACTACTAAACTTTTTCATATCAGTAATAACGCTACGTCCCTGGAAAAGTTAGTAAATTTCAGACGTTTTGGCTAATTCTCATCTGCAGAAGGAAGAGGACCTGGGAATTGATATGAATGTACTGAGCGCCGTGCTACAGGGATAACCCAGGTTTATTGTGCAGGCTCAGTCTGTCTGTTTGGGAACATGCATAGACTGTGGAGGTACCAAGATATATGTTCATGTGCAGTAAATCAGGATTTATGGTACATGTTTCATTAGATTACTCTGTGAACAAACAGCCTTTGTGATCATTCAGTGAATGCTACTTTACTTGTGAAAGGTGCATCCTACACCGCTGATTGTGAAAGAGACTTTTATGGTCTTTATTTCCTGCACTTTATACATGGCATGGTCCCAATCTCAGCACAAGATCAGATACTTTACATAAACCATTCCAGCAAAGGGTTTCAAACAAGCTGTAGAATTTCATTCCTTGCCCTGTAGGTAATAATAAACAAGTGACACAAAGCTCAATGCAGTGTTAGTGTCTTTAAGTGGAAGATAAGCAAATGAGCATTAGCTAGTTAAGTAAACACATTAAAGAGCCATATTTTGCTTCAACAAAGTATATTGAACAACATTGCCCTTTAGGGGTTATATAAAGTGGAACTAAACTACTAAAAATGTAAATTTATTCCTCTGCATATTGCTATTCAAACTGGGAATATTCACATGTCTCTAAGGCCTTTCTCAATAATTTTATCAGTTTATGGCTGCAATACTTCAGGGCCAAATAATAATGTTGTTTTCTTAAAATGAAGTCAGAATAAGGCAATTATATATATATACATATGTATGTATATACATGTATATATACATACAAGTATATATATATATTCTGTTTGACAGTTCCGGGGGTCCCAAAATCTTCATCTCCTTGTCACTTTAATTCACCTAATTTTGGCCTGTTCGTAGTAATTTATGGTGTCAGAGAAATGTGAACAAAAGTTAAGTAACTGATAGGTTAACTTCTAATAGGTTTTTATTGTTTTTAATATTATGTTCACACAATAAAATCTAAGACTAGCTTGAGATACTTTTGTAGAGCAAGGTGAGAGAACCTTTGAAGTTAATGAGAGTTTTACTACTAACAGCAGTAGAAACATGACCTGAATTTCATATGATACAACTGGAATTCATTCATTCATTCATTCATTGACAGTATTCTCACTGAATTTATTTGAAGCAGAGGCACATACTTTTAAAAAGAGCTATAATAATGATGGAGGGCCATGTAACATATAAAATAGTTACAGTTTGATATTCTCCATAGCATGTATTACTGTTTTGTTAAATTAATGTCTGATTTGTAGACCAATATGTCTTGATAGAAGTTGTAATTTTCGAAATAACACCACTAGGAAAGCTAGTTCCATTCATGTTTTGAACACCAGGGTGACATTACTTACAGGAAAAAGAAAAAGAAAAAGAAAAAGAAAAAGAAAAAGAAAAAGAAAAAGAAAAAGAAAAAGAAAAAGAAAAAGAAAAAGAAAAAAAGAAAAAGAAAAAGAAAAAAGAAAAAGAAAAAGAAAACGAAAAAGAAAAAGAAAAAGAAAAAGAAAAAGAAAAAGAAAAAGAAAAAGAAAAAGAAAAAGAAAAAGAAAAAGAAAAAGAAAAAGAAAAAGAAAAAGAAAAAGAAAAAGAAAAAAAAGGTTATAATTCCAAGCAATGTTAAATGTTGTCTTTTTTTGGTAACCTTAAGGCAGCTAAAGAAAAGAGCCATCACTGCCATAAAAGACAAGAGAGAGAGAACTGTGCCACCAGTGCCCTCATTCCACTTCCTCCTTCACCACAAAGGTCTATACAGGGGAGAACAGATCTTGGATCTTGTTAGATGCAATTAGATGATTTTAGCATATAAATAAAAGATTTTATTTTCTTTACGTTTCTGAAGCCTGCTCTCAGCATTGATTTTTAAATATAATATTTATTGCTACTAAAGAGGATAGCAAAGCCCTTGTGCTCTTATAATATTGTAGGACATTATTGGGTTTAGCACACAAAACAAGTGCAGAAGAAACTTTCTAAGTTTAGCATTTGTTTAGCCAGTATTAGCTAATATAAAATATGTACATAATCATTGACAACTGCTGTATTCCAGACATTGTTAGAAATAAGTGAAATTATTCTATAACTTGAATTATTACATATACGTCTTGTTCTCTATTTTGTACAATCTTATTTGTGTACAAACTGCAATGATTGAATAAAAAGGTTAAGAAAGAAGAAGGAAAACATGTAGAAGATCAGATGTAACTTGCAGGTAGTTTAAAAAAAGTTCTTAATTTGACAATATCTACGGATGCCACCCATGGATTAAAAAATAATTAAAAAAAAAAAAAAAAAGAAAGAAGAAGAAGAAGGAAAAAATGTAGGGGTATTCAAACTATCTACATGATTTATTTATTTATTTATTTATTTATTACTGCATGTAAGATAAGAAAATTATATAAGCTTTCATTAAGAAGGAAAAAATAGAAAAAGAAAAATAGAACAATTTTGCTCTTGGTAAACAAATATATGTTGAGTATCTGACCCTTTTTGCTTTCAGCATAGAGATATAAACACATTTTTTTTTTTCCTCACAGATATGAGTCCCTCCAGAAATTCTGTTATTCAGTGTTCTCACCCCTTACTGAGAAACAAGAACCAGGTAATTTCATAGAATTATTAAGGTTGGAAAAGACCTCCAAGATCATCTAGTCTTACCCAAACCAAGAAAATTATGCTGTCTAAATATTTGTCTTAAATATGCTTTCCTAACTTGAAGAAAGAACCTATAATCTGGGAACTGTATTTCTGGTAACAAAACACAATGCACAGAAGTCTCTCTTTCTGATTCGGGCTACAAACTGGTTGTAACATTTTTTAAAGGTAGTTCAGAGTCCTAATTTTGTAGTGTGAAGTCAATCTTGATAACAGTTCCTTTGCTAGAATAGTATTTCTCTTGCTGTCCTAGTGATCTCTCTGGGCTATTTATTAGTACAACAAATAAGGAAAACTTGTTAAGTGACTGAAAGCAATCAGCCAAAAGTAGAAAACAGGATGTTCTCATGGTATGCTGAAATAAAAGGTTTTCCATGCTGATATCTGATATGGAGAAGTGTAATAAAGCTGACTACTGTTACAAGGAGCTCTAATAAACCAAGGACAAGCTCTCATAACCCATAAATCTTTGGGTCTCTAAGGACTATCCCCTGACAGCAAATATAGATCACAGCTGTGGGCCCTTCCCCATGGAGAAAGGGAAATTTTTACTGCATTACCACAGTCTGGTGTTGTCTTTTCAAGGGAAAAGGTTCTGTGAGAAGCTGGGTATATTTGGCAAATCACTATAATTTGCTTGAATAACATTTTGCCAGTCTTGGAAAGTTGAATAAAAGCTGATTTACATTGGTAATTTTATTGTGTGCAATTTATCAAGGGGTTTAAGTGACAAAGTTGTTGCCTTCAGGGGGCAGTGGCGACCTGGTTCAGGAACAGCACGGCGACCAACCCCAGGCCGCTCGGTCCATCAGCTCACAGACACCAATGTGGTGGATGGCAAATGGCGTTTATTGTCAAGTCACATGGTGTTATATAGCTGAGGCCCACAACATCACTTCCGCTTACTTACGTCACAGACCACATGCTACATGAGGCTTCGACAGGGGCCACTGCTCAACCCACACTGGGTCGGACGATTTCCACTTCAGTCTAATCGGTAGAAGTGGGTGTGCGGCAGTGGCCCTTATGGTAAATTTGTCATCCTGGCTTTTAATAAGGCTAAAGCATCCCTTCCCAACAGGGGAGGGACTCCTGACATGACATATGGGAAGAGAGTAATGGTTTTCTCCAGTCCCTTTTCAGTGTGAAGTGTGATTGCAACCAATTGAGCGCTCTTCCAAGCTCGGGTTAATCCCCCAACTCCACCCACCATGGGGACATCTTCCAATTTCCAACTCAGAGGCCAGTTCATTTCAGGGATAACTGTAACGTCTGCTCCAGTATCAATCAAAAACGGGACACTAATGGTGGTGTCATTTAAGGTATCATAAAGGGAACAGATTCCCCACACCACTGGCGGGTTATCACACTTTATTGCCAGGGCCACCCTGGGGTCTCGCCCCCAGAGGGTGGTCCTTGCTGTCCCTGAGATAATGACAGGTTCGGCTGGACTGTCGTTTGGGCCATAAAATTGGTCACCTCTTAAGGGTGCAGTGGGTTCGGGGGCACCGCACCCCATCCGGGGTTGGTATAGTTGGGCCGCCTCATGTTCCAAGGGGGAGAGGGCTGTGCGCGACCCAATTGCCCTCTCCCCCTCCCATTTCCCTGGGTTTTAGATCTGCATTCCTTGGCAAAGTGCCCTTTCTTTCCACAGGCCCAACATGGTCCTCTGGGTCGGTTTTGGCATGGGGGGAGCGCTGTTGGCGGACCCCCAACTAAGGGCAATTTGCCATGACATGGCCTGCCTGGCCACATTTAAAACATGCCATCATGTTAGCTATTGTGGTGCAAACAGCTACCTGGATCGGGGTTAGGTGCTCTTCTTTCGCGACATGTTTAATCATGTCCACGATGCTAGACCCCGCCGGCAGTGATTGCAAGATTTCTTTGGTTGCTGAATTACACTGCTGGCGTAGGCATTCTGCTACGACTGGGCCTTTTGCCTCCACAGACAGTGACGAAGAGTTGACCGCTGCCTGGAGATGATCTACAAATTGCGTAAAGCTCTCACTTTCACTTTGTTTTATTGTTGACCATGGCGATGATTTGGCAATAACTCTAGAGGCTGTACGAATAGCTTCTCTGGCCACATGAGTAGTTGCCATAACTTCATGGGCCCACAGGCCCTGGGCTTGTGCATGGGGGATTATCATTGTTGGGTCCATACCCATTAGCCGCTGCAGGCTAGAGCCATATAGTGGGTGATCCGCCCCAGTTACTTGGACCAGTTGTTTCGTACAGTTGTCCTCGCATTCTTGTTTAAAAACAATCATCCCTGCCCCGTCAAAGATCAGTCTACAAGTTTGTTTTATATCAAACGGGAGCATATCGTCTCCCCTGAAAACACCATCTATGAGGGTGGAGACCATTGCATAATTAAGCCCTTTATCGGCGACGGCTTTAACAATTGCTTGTACATCCTTAGGGTTTATTGGTGAGTGGACCCTCTGTCCCCCATCCGTCACCCGGACTGGGAACGCTAGCGTGGCCGATGGGGCCCAGTCGGCGCACGCAATCTTAATTTTCTTCCAATCCGTGAGACGAATTTCTCCCCCTCGCGGTTCTGCTTTATTTCGGATGGGGATATTTTTGCTTTTGCTTTCGATCTGTCCCCATTTCCTCCTCCTCCTCTGAATTTGAATCAGTATCTGATCCGGAGTCGGAACTCAACTGACTAGTCACCTCCGAGTTCCGGTACCCTTCTGAAAAGTTCCAGCCCCGCCCACCACCCTTGCGGGCAGGCTGTTCTCTCCCTCATGGCTCGCCCCGCCTTCTTCTCAGCAAGGTGTTTGCCCCACAACAGCATTTTTTCAGATGGACATTCTGATTGGCTCTCTGCCCCTCTCTTGTGCTTTTACCTCCTTCCCGGTCGCCCCCACAACCCTTCTCTTTCTCATTCTCCTCCTCCCATTTGCACGTGTTAGTTAAACCTAGCACTTCTTCCCCGCTCCCGCCAGAGGCATCTTCGCCCCACCCTTCGTCTTCTAGTTCAGCGCCGTATTGGGGAGCATATGGCGGTGGTCTCTCCCAGATTTCCTCAGACTCTGGTTCCCCACCGGCGCCCCAGGCTTCCTCAGCTAACCCACCCCATAGCTTCTGTAGTTTTGATATGACCTTCACAAGGGTTACCATCTTCCTTGTTGGTCCGGGAGCGTCCTCCCCGCCGGGCTGGTCCCACCGCTGCAGCCACCGTTCACCCAAATCCAGGAGTTTTCCTGGGTTTCGGCACCACTTGTTGCCTTCAGGGGGCAGTGGCGACAGTGGCGACCTGGTTCAGGAACAGCACAGCGACCAACCCCAGGCCGCTCGGTCCATCAGCTCACAGACACCAATGTGGTGGATGGCAAACGGCGTTTATTGTCAAGTCACATGGTGTTATATAGCCGAGGCCCACAACGTCACTTCCGCTTGCTTACGTCACAGACCACACGCTACTGCCCATCAATGGAGGGGCTCGATCTTTCCATATAGCGCGACATCTTCTGGCCGCCAGACCCTAACTACCCACACAAAGTGTGTGATATGTGAGTTGAATCCGATTCTCCTTGCCCCCTCAGAAGTGGTATTTAAAATCCACTTAAATTCCATACAATAATTGAATCTGTCTGCTTTCCAGGATTGCTAACCTAGTGTAAAAAAAAAAAAAAAGACAAAAAACAAAAAACAAACAAACATAAATTCAGTAGTAGTACCAGTGCAGAATTTAGGCATGTCTTCTTTAGGGAAGAGAATACCAAGAGGTTTAGGTCTTGCATGAAGCCTGTGAGGAGACACTGTAGTAGTTAGCTTTCATAATGAAAATTGTGGAAGGGGACATCTAATTACATGAAATTAGAAATATTGCAGAATCACAGAACTGTAAGGTTTGGAAGGGACCTCCAGAGACCATCAGGTCCAACCCTTCTGCCAAAGCAAGTTCCCTAGAGCAGGTTGCAGAGGTAGGCATACAGATGGGTCTTGGATACATCCGGAGAAGGAGACTCCATGACCTCCCTGGGCAGCCTATTCCAGTGCTCTGTTACCCTTATCATGAAAAATTCTTTCTCATGTTGATGCGGAACTTCCTGTGATCCATTTTGTGGCCATTGCCCCTTGTCCTGTCCCCACAGACCACTGAGAAGAGGTTGGCCAAATCCCTCTGTCTCCCACACTTAAGGTATTTATATACATTGATAAGATCCCCTCTCAGTCTTCTTTTCTCCAGGCTGAACACACCCAGGTCTCTCAGCCTTTCTGCATAGGGAAGATGCTCCAGGCCCCGTATCATCTAAATATGATGGATCCAATCTCTTCTCAGCAGTGACAGTGGTGAAGCAAGGGACAGTGGCCACGTATTGATGCTTGGGAGGTTTTTGCTGGGTATTATGAAAAACTTTCTTCTGAGGCTGGTTATTCAGTAGTACATCTGTTTATCCAGATCTGTGGAACAGTCACTGTCCATTGATCTTTTCCGTATTTGGATAAGTTAAAATCACTGACCAGTGCTTTCAATAGAGCTTCTCTGAGATGTGGCAGGACTAGATGACCCCCAGAGACTCCCTTCAGTTAAGATTTCTCTGATTTTATTAACTCCCTTAATGAACATCCATTTTAAGTTCTATGAATGGACATCTGGAAAACCAGTTACATCACTTCATGAAAACAATACTGAACTTTTGCCTTTATAGCTATATAGCATTCATTCAGAAAGTGGTATCTTAATTCCTTCTGAAATAATTTGAAATTCTCTTTTGTATACATGAAAAACAAACAAACAAACAAAAAACCACAAGTCACCACAAGACAGTGATGAAAGTATTTGTCAAACCTTGTCTTGGAAGAGGGTAAGTACACAGGCAGGAATATAAATAAAGCTTTCTAATCATATCTATCTATATCTATATCTATATCTATCTATATCTATATCTATATCATCTATATCTATATCTATATCTATATCTATATAATGGAATATGCAAAAGTTTTGATTCTGTGTTATTGGTTATGGCACTGGAAATATCAGAATTGCTATTCTAGATGTTGTCTTCCAGCACATATACAATTTTTATACATTAAAACATATCTGAATTTGTAGGTAAAATGCACCAAAAATCAGTATAAGCACAAGAGCCTGACCTGTAGATCTCCCCCGCTCTTTCCCTGAATATATCAACATTTAGACTTTTCATTTTTTTTCCTGCATGATTACCTTTTAGTTACACAGTGAATCTTCAACTCCATTCTGTAGTTCTGAAAACAAACAAACAAACAAAAAACAATTATTTGTTTTAACTGAAGTTACCGTTGTGAAATATGGCCTTATTCTAGGAGCAAGCTAGCTCCCCACAGTCATGACCTGTTCAGGTGTTCACTGTGACAAGTCATACAGAGAAACAAATACCTTTGGTACTCTTATGGCTCAGGATAACAATATATATATCCTGCATAGTTGTTCTTGACAACAACAGACATATATGTATGCATAGACCTATATAGACCTATATAGACTATGCTATAGGTTGGTAGTTCTTCTCACACTTGACTTATATGAAATTCAACCTCAAAAACAAACAAACAAATAAAACAAAAACAAACAAACAAAGAAAAAAACAAAACAAAAAAAACACAGAGAGGGATATAGAATCAGTTGCTCCTCACATGACTGTTATAAAATGCAGGAAGCAACACCAGTTTTTCCATATCTGTTTCTTCTCCAGCTGTCTTTTAAAAGAAATAGCCATTTACTTTTTTTTTGTTTAGGAACTTGAATCTGCAAATTTTGATAGGAGGCTCTGTACTCAACAAGACTAAATCTTTAATGGATTTTCTAGGAGAAATATCCAGTTTCTGTGTTCTTATTAAGCTTATGCCATGATCAGATTTTTCAGTCATTTCAAGAGACAATTTAGGTATAGAGAATGGCCCTGAGCACTCAAGAAATTTTCATGTGTGAAGTGGGTGCTAACAAATTCACATGAGTAAACCATCATTAAATTACAGCTGAATACAGAGTCAGAGTGGTACTATTAGATTTAGTAGCCTAAAATTCACTTAAGAATAGAAATACTTTTGCCTATCTGGACCTTATAGTTAGGACTTAAAAAAAGCTCAGCACCCTGTAGCTCCCAGCTAGAGCCTTGGATACTCTGGTGGATACCATTTCAATGCTACACTGCACATAGATAACCTATTTGTCAAGAAGTCACACTGACTGACCCTGCCTGATGATACAGTAGCCCTTCCATACTCATACTCCTTATACCTTATTCTGTAGCATCTCTAGTCCTCTTTTTCCCACATTTCCCCATTTTCCATATACAACTGTTTTTAGATATCCTTTTTTTTTTTTTTTTTTTTTTTTTTTTTGCTTCCTCCTCACATACTATTTGTTTCCAGTTAAACTCATTTAAACCTAATCTAAAGCAAGCAAATAATTTCTATAGAGAATGAAAAGGAAACATAAAATATACTTTTTGGAAGCAAACAGTCTCTATAGTAGTGTTCTTATTATGTTTTCAGAGTGAGATTTTCTCACTTAAACTTTTATAATAATAATCAATTGTCAGTTTTGAAGACTTTTTTTTTTGAATAAGAAAGTTCCAGTGAAGATTGTGTACAAAAGTGTTTTTATAGCCACAAACAAAAATTATTTCTAATGTACGTTTGATAGATAACAGCTTCAATTTAATGAGTAAAAATATGAAAGTCAAAGCTGTCTTGTATGATTTTTTTTTCCCTCAAAGTGACTAGACATGCTAGAATTTCTTTCATTCAAAATTCAGTCATTACATTGCTGTTTACCATTAAAGCCTGGATTGTTAATTTAGAATTTATTTGGTAGATTTAATAAAACAGACTTTACATTCTAAGTTAAGTTGTTTTTGTTGTTTTAGCATAAAGGACTCAGTTATACCATAAGTCACAGAAAATGTGCCTTTTTTATAATGTGTTTTTGCCTGTTTTATGAAACCCTGAATCTATGTGCAGAGGTGCAATTTATTAAATGTCATGGATGGGTCATCTGACCAGTAGTTTGAGCAAGAAATTCATATCCCATGATTCTGAAGGCTGAAAGGTTAATACATAACAGATGCTGCTTTGCAGGAAAGCATTACAGGCAATGCTTTTCAATCAATGAGATGCTATTATGAGCAATAGAGCCAATTTCTTTTAATCGATGAACCTTTATTACGATATTTACTAAGAGAAACTCTATGCAGTTCTTATAAAACATTGTGCAATCTTCTAAAAAAAAAACTTTTTGCTTTTGAAACCTTTTAATGGATTTTCTAGTTTTGCTCATTTTAAGACAGAGCACTGGATTTTAAAATTACCTCACCATTTAAAAAAGAACAAAATAAACATGGTGTACAAAACATGTATTTAAACCTTAAATGCAATAAAAGGTGTATATGAGTCCTGTTAGTCCTTTTAGGGAGTGAGTTGCAGTGAGCACTACCACATGACTGTGAAAACCTGTTATAAGAAGCTCAGGCAACACACTTTTGAACACCTTTAATTTTGCAAGAAGACAGTTGGACTGCTGCTGTTGCTTTTCCTACTCTGAAAAACTAGGTAGGACAGAGTGGAAACATGAGCCCTTCCCTGGGAACTAGTCATGGGCTCTAACCCTTTTCATCTCTCTGCTGTGAGATGCAGCCTCACACTCAATGTAGCAAGGTGAGCTGTCCTAGCCCTGTCCTAGCTAGTAACAGCTCATTCCTGTTCTACACAGAAGTGCAGACCTAGGCTTGCCTCCAGTGTGCACATTACTTGCTTGTGTCTCTTAATTTCACATTGCACATTGAAGGAAGAGATGAACTATTCATTAAGTATATTTTTAGATAGGAGAGAGACATGAAGAAAGTGTGCCTCTTGGGAGACACCAGGAAAGGGGAACAATCTGTACTGTTTTATATCCTTTTCCCCACTGGGAGTACTGTTCCTCTCTGCTGGCACTGAGAAATCTTACCATGGGACTTGGCATTGGACTGGCATTGAGTTTTTTTCCTGTATTTTGATCTACAGCTGTTCTCTCCCCTCTGGGATCAGCTATTCGATCTGTGATGGTTAGCATCCCTGGCAAATGCCCATGGTGCAGAAATTAGTAGAAACCCTTTTAAAGACCTCGCTTTTCTATGAGAAATCATAGGGGGAAAAATGGCTAAAAAAGATCAGGAAATTTTCAACTCAAATAATAAACATTCTCATTCATGGCTGGTGTATATATGTATACTTTTCCTTGAACTGCACCTCTAAACACAGATGCCTGGGTGAAGGCTAAAACAATGAAGACAGTGTACTTCAACCTTATCACTATCTGCTGCCACTGGATTCCCTGCTGGGAATGGGCAAACATTAAGACTTTTTGTACAGATTCTATTGTTGCCCATGGTACCATGATGTTCTTGCAAATGTAAACTGTGTTTCAGCTTTGACTTTCCTAACACCATCCCTACATGCCCAGGAATATTCATTCTTTATAACCTGTCCCTTCTTCCTCTCCTTTTCATTAAAGCTTGCTCATGAACTTCCTGCTTAGCCAAGCTGATCTTCCTTGTTTTGCCAAGTTTCAGGATATAATGTTCTTGTGCTTAGAGAATGCTGTCCTCAAAGACCTGAGCTCATTTGCTTTTCAGAGCTGTCTAATAGGATTGCACTGAATAGCACCTGAATAAAGTCCTAGGAAAAAGTCCTAGACTTCACTACACTACATCTGCATTACACTTAGAACCTTGAACTCCAACATTTCATGATCACAACAGCCAAAGATAGCACTGATTTTTATGTTCCCAATTACTTCTTCCTTTTTAATTTTAATAAATTTCATGAGTCCCTGAAGTAAGGGATGGATGCAAATTAACATCACTCTATACTTCAGATCTTCAAAACCTTGTTCTCAGTGTGTCACCAGATGCTGTGACTCAGTTACTCAGTTCCATCATTTATTTCAAATTCTTTAGGTTTTCTGTGTTTGAAATTTTATTGATGCAGTTTTGGGCAAATAAAACAATTTAAATCCATAAAAAAGGCCATAGATGTTCATTTTTTAAGCAATCTTGAGCTGCACAGGGATGCACAGCCATTATAACATGTCCATAGTATTTCCATGTATATGAATACACACTCAAAATGAAATATGTAAGACTCCCTTGAAAATAAAATTTGTGCATATGATTTATTCTCAGTAGTGTTATTCTCTAGAAAAATTGTCACATTCTTTTAAGTATGTGGATTTTGTAAGAAAGATTTGTCCCAAAAGTAGTCGTAAATATTTTCAGTTTTCTCAATAATTTTCCTCTGTGCTTAGGGCTTATTCTAGAGATGACAGGAAAAGTATGGGAAAAATTAAAAATAGGGAGGAAAGAGAACAGAAAGTGTCAAAGCAGTTATATAAAATGTGGACATGAAAATGTTTTCAGAGCATTTTATTTATTTATTTATTTCCTCAGAGTGCCTCTTCCCATTTTGGTATCAGTATCAATCTTATAGCTTCAGCTATACTAGGAACTCAGAAAATAATTTTTAGCTGCACTAAGAATATGGAAAAAGACAACTTCAGTAGCCAGTCTTCAAAAGCAATGCAGCAGTGCTCTTTTCTATTGTGTGATTATCCAACCGAAGACACCACAGAAAGAAGGTGAAGCAGCAAGAAGACTTGTCTCCTTATGAGACGTATGTTGTGTACTACAGAATAGTGCAGCTTTCATTCAAGGATGTTTGCAAAACAACTGGACATCTTGCTAATCAATCTTTTATAAGAAAAGAAAAATAGTCTATCTAATGTATTAGCAAGGCACCCCAGGCAGGGCATTTGAAAAATAAAATAGAATAATGTGAGAGCAGAAAAACTACATCATTATGTAGCTCTGTAAGCTCACGAGAAAATAATTTCTATCCTTGTTGAAAATCAGTATTTCTAAATCATTGAGATCGTATTGCAGTCCTTAATACACATAAATTTTCTAAAAGTCATCACTATATAGTTTATGAGAAGTAAATAGCTTATCTCTTTAAATAACAGAACTTAAGACCAGTAAAAATATTTGTGGAGATGTACTTTAAAATTAACATTGAAGTAAATCTTTTTCTTTATGATTTTATGACAAAATTCCTAAGACAGCACTGGGAAATTTGTTTGCAGGTACATGGAGTGAAAATTAGTATAAATCTTTATTTTTCTAACCCCTTTGACAGTTCATTGTTTTTACAAAACAAAACAAAACTAAAAAAGCACACATCCTATCAAAACATTTATTGTGAAGTACTTTAAATAATTTGTGATAGTGTTGTTTAAAGTAAACTTGTTTGGAAATTTATCAGCACTTTTAGTTCTACACACAAGACAGCAAACACGTTGCAAAATGAGATTTATCAAAATCCCATAGATTTTTTATTGTATCAATCATTTTTAATCATTTTCAACCAATCATCTCCTAGCATACATCAATTCTGCCTATAGTTTTTTAAAATACTTCCCTTCTTGAGTCACAGTTTTTCAGCTTTTTATCTTTTGGACTGCCATTACCACATAAACTATGAGGACAGAATGATTTTTAACCTTTTTTTTTTTTTTTTTTTTTTTTTAATAAAAAACATATCTATATATATTTATATATAGATATAACCTTTTTTCTATCCATGAGACAACTTTCTTGGATAAAGTTTTTCTTGTAAGGAATTAAGCTCAACACATTGCATGTATTTTGCACATATATATATATAAATAATTGTATAATCATTATAAAATATTAATATCTGAACATAATTAATATTGTTAATATTGACTATAAATTTATATATTTATAATGTGAATGTTTCCATCCTATATTTTATTAAAATACATGTATATTTGTCCTTCCCTGTTCCCAGACTGACCTGGTCACAGACAAATGAATCTATGGTCAAATTTGTCTAATATTATTTTCTTGTAAAAACATTTTTCACATTCAGAAAATAGACAGCCCCCATATATATATATATATGTATATATATATGCATATATATACTACATATTATATGTATGTATGTATGTATGTATGTATATATAAAACATAGGAGCTGAATGATTTAAATTATAAATTAAAGAACAATCTCTACATCTGTATGTGATACAGAAGTGTTATTTCTTACTCCAAGAAAACAAACAACAAAAAAATGTTGTCCTGATCACTGTTTTTAATATTTCATTTTTAAGATGGTGGGACCTAGCGGTGAATGTTGAATTCTTTAGCGATAGCTTATAAAATTCTTAATTGCTTTCGTCAAAACATGACTTACTGTTTTTGAATGATAATACTGCAATACAGGCATGCAGCTGATCAGACATCCAACCCTTCTGTCACTTCTGCTGGGAAGAGTGAATTTAGCAAGGTTGCACTTTTTACCTTTTCATATGACAAGACAATTAGATGGAAGATGTTCATGAATAAATGAAGTCATTACCATACAAAAAGAGTTTTTGCACACAGTTAAAAACTTTGTGAGGCACCATGTTCCCAACATGCTCACTTTGGCTTTTCAAGTTTTTCTTATCCTAGAGATCTATGAAGGACCCTGGACATGTGACAACTTGTTTGTGCACATTCGTAGCACAGTAGCAATTGTACCTCTTCTCTCTTCGAATCAGTGTCACAACAGAGAGTCACATATGTGCAAACTATACACTGCTTTGGACTTGCTTGCTCTCAGCCAGCATATTTCTAGGTCTCCCCCTTTTTTTTTTTTTTTTTTTTTTTTTTTTTTTTTTTTTTTTCCACCTTATTTTTGCTGAAGATACCAATCTATCGAAATAGAAGCAGAAAGTACTCATCATTCCATGAGATAAAGAAAAATATGGAAAAATGAAAATTTGGTTGTAAAATGTACTCTTTACAGCTCTTCTAGCACTTACACCATCAATATTTATTTGGGAATCTAGAAATTTAAACAAGTAAAGACAAGCCAAGGCCTCGTTCAATAGTGTCTTAAACGATGAATGAAGTCTGTAGGTCAAAGCCTCCTATGGCTAGTTATTATCTCCCTGGGTATGCATAAAGAATAGCTAGAGATGTCAGTACATTTTCCATCTTTCTAACTTACCATCCAGATCCATTACTTCTAGCTGTCAGATTTTTATGGCCTAAGTGCATACTTACAATGCAGCACAACAGGTTAGTGTGTAAAGATATTCAGTTTCTAACTACTAAATTCTCTTTATCTTGTTCTATAGAAATACATGTGTATGTATAAAAGAGGAAAATAAATACTACTACTACTACTACTTCTTCTACTGTACGATTATGTTATCGTTGCTTTTACATTCAACTTATGAGGCTGGAGCAAGCAGTGCTTGCCCTGAGTCCGTCTGGCCTAGAGTGCTGAACCACAGCAATTATAAGGCAGGGGACCAGCCAAGTGTAAGGCCTAGTGAGATGGTTCCCTGTTCTCCTTCTCTAAAAGATTTTGGGGTGGGTGTCCTGAATCTCTTATGGCCTGTGACCAGCAATCTCTCACATTTTATCTATCAAAACAGATTTTCACCTCACTTTTCATTCACCATCTGCTGACTGATAGTAGAAGTCAGGTTTCCAAATTGGATTATGAGAAATAATTTTCTCATAATCTAGGTGAGAAAAGAAAACAACAGGTGAGAAAAGAAATAATTTTCTCATAATCTCATAATTTTCTTATAATGCTTTTCTACATCCCTCTTGTGTGCAAGCTGTGTGTCTGTCAGTCACCTACCAAGGGGCAATGAGGACTAAAACCTCAGGTCAGTAAGGAGATGCTTAGTATAAGTTTACATTCATCAAAGGGAAGGAGTAAATTTGGACTCATCCATTGAATTAAACCTCACCCAGAACTCCATTGTCATTAGTGCCTAAAGGCTTCATTAAACCTCCATTTATCCTGGCACTTATCATCTTTTCTGTCAAATGTAGCCATCAAAGGATTTCTCCAAGCATGAAGAGTGTTGTACTGCATGACTGCACGGTGTTCAATTTACCATGCACACTGTAAGAACAACACAACTCTTTTGCCCATTTAGGAAGTGTTCGTTTCATTCAGCCAGCATCTGCACATGTTATTTGTTTCCATGTAAAATTCAAGCTGTTGTCTCTTACATGTTAAGTTCTATATGATTTGTGTCTTGGCCTCAACCAAGGCAGCTAATGTCAAGATTGTCACATTGTGTTAACAGCCTTTGCAAACTTGTGGACACCACACCGAGTCAGGTTGAGCCACTTACAAAGGGAAATTCAGCTATGGTGGAGGTTAATGACTGGGATTGAAAGTCTAGACATGTACCTAGAAAAGTGATTATATTCTTGGAAATTAGAACACTGGAATTAAACTTTGTGCTTTGTATTTATTTATTTATTTTTTTTCTTATAATACATTAAATAGCCTTGAAAGACATCTATACTCCAGTGCAGGATATCTACTTGAAGTTTTCTCAATGAAAGAGCATGGCAGATGGGGACAATTGGACAAATATCTTTCAGGCTCACTGTCTTCTGCTTTGCCCCCTGCTTTTTTTTTTTTTTTTTTTTTTTTTTTTTTTTTTTTTTTATGATATCCACAAAATAAGGGGATTGTTTTTAGTAAATACAAAATTTGAGAAATGAAATGTTGGAGACATTCTTGGTATTTCATTGTCAAGAAAACAGTATGAGAAAAAAAAATAATGCCTCTAATCTAAGGTTTTTCTGTTTTTTGTTTGTTTGTTTGTTTGTTTGTTTTTTTCCCTTGCACTTCCTTGCACACTGACATTCATCAAGAGTAATCATCAGTGGCCAGTGGAGCATGCATAGACACTGTCTACTAAACACTTTGCTGTGCAGTGGACACAGTTAAAGACACCTGACCATAAACAGGTGCCCATTAACCATGAAGCTGTGATCTTCAGTGCATCTGAGCACCTTAAGAAGAACAAGCAGAAGCTGGTGAACTATAGTCACACATTAACTAAATTTCTGTACAGATTTGAAGAAATAAGAGACTGTATTATGAGAAAAACAAAACAAAAATCCTTAAGTGAAAAACTGCTGTATATGGAAGGCTTTGTATATGTGAAAGAGAATCAGAAGTTTGTTTTCTTTTCTCACCTAGAATTTTTTTTCCCCCTCCACTGGGGGAATTATCAGTCTTGATAATTATCAGTCAATTATCAGTCATGCCTAAGAGAGGAATAGCAGAACTATAAGGGAAACAGACATAAGGTAATCTGTGATACTTCCCATGCTGGAAAATAATAGGGTACTTAGCATTGCTATATTTATTGACATAAATTTGTTGCCCTAATTTTATAAATTGTTGGAAACTTATTACAAATCAAGCAAGACAGAAAGAAACATATTAGCACTGTCTTTGACACAGCACAGTCAGAGAGAGCTGTTTTCAGCTGTTGATATTAAAATAATCAGGATTAAATTCACAGCATCTAATAGTATCTTGTTAAAAGCAAGCAGAAAAAAATGAAAAACTTAGCCAAGGTGAATATACCAGGTATTCCAGAAATTATATTACTAACTGCAGTTCAGTGAGGACTGTGGAAAAAGCTTGGTGCTCTCTCCTGGTACATCAGTTTAAATGTCATTATCACGCTGCTGATAGTGATAGAATCAGACTGATGGAAGGAGGGATCACAAATAAGGAGGCTGGAATCACATAAAGAATGACTTAATTGGGCTGCTTTTTTTTTTTTTTTTTTCTTTTCTTTTTGGTAGAAATTCTAAGATTCTGTTTTCATTGTTGTGAAGTCAGCCTTTTGTAACACTAGTTTTATGGCAATTTGAATAACCTTATCCATAGTTATCATTGCTATTGCTATTACAGTTACTATTATTGTTTGGCAGTCTTCCTAACTTAAATGAACATGTCATGCTACTATAGCTGACAGTTTCTCTTGCTGACTTTACTAGATTGATTGAAGTGATGAATTCTGGCAAGGATGAATTGGATTTCTGGTTTTATTAGTTTAGTCTTGGAGACCTAGTTGTGATGAGAATTTCTATGAATGTGACAGGTCATCCACTGACTAAAGAACAGATATAATGTCTATCCTGATGTGACATGTTTAATTATGATAATGAAGTGGCATGAAACAAATGTAAGCTCAAGCTCATGTCTAGATATCAAAGTACTCCCTGCCATTTGTTGTAAGTTGTTGCAGACAGAGTTGTGTCTTTATTCAGTTTTTCAAGGTCTTTTCTAGATCCTGATCCATGATTGGTGCAAATCTGCAATAACTTTAATTAAAAAAAAATTATATATATATGGAATTCTGCACTGGCCTGCATGCATTTTTTTGTCTGATCTGTTGCTGTTATGTTAAAAAAGAGCTTTCCTGAAAGATGCTAATCATTACTACAGCCAGCTCATTTCCTAAAATTGCAACCTTTTTTAATTTATCTTGTTAAAAAAGTCATAGTTAAATATAAAATTGACACTGGAGCTTGTCTGCTTATTGTATATTTAATAATCATTTCCAGTGGACACCATGGGAAAATTTAAATTTCAAAGAATTTTTTGTGCAGGTGTAACCAAGGAGATATGATGCAAGTTATAATATTTGCTTGCTGTTACTGTCGTAGTTATTTTTCAACAATAATAAAAAAGTGATAATAATAGTAATAATGTATGTCATAGAATCATAGAAGGATTTGATTTGGAAGGGACCTTAATGACCATTTAATTTTAGCGAGGTGGGGGTTGGTCTATTCTCCCACGTGCCTGGTGACAGGACGAGGGGGAATGGGCTTAAGTTGCACCAGGGGAGTTTTAGGTTGGATGTTAGGAAGAACTTCTTTACAGAAAAGGCTGTTAGACATTGGAACAGGCTGCCCAGGGAAGTGGTGGAGTCACCATCCCTGGAAGTCTTTAAAAGATGTTTAGATGTAGAGCTTAGGGATATGGTTTAGTGGGGACTGTTAGCGTTAGGTCAGAGGTTGGACTCGATGATCTTGAGGTCTCTTCCAACCTAGAAATTCTGTGATTCTGTGATTCTGTAATTCCACCCCCCCTGCCCCCTCAGGTGTCCTGGGCAAGGACACCTCCTGCTAGATCAGGTTGCTCAAAGTCCTATCCAGCCTGGCCTTAAACACTTCCAGTGATATAACAGTTACCGTTATATCCCATTTTGCATTGCACACCTAGAAATAACAACTGGAGAGATCTAAATCATACTAAGATGAGCATGAGAAACATGAAGATTTATTCAAAGGAGATGGCAGAATATGAAGGGAAGAAAAAGGCTGAAAGTGTCATACACCTATCTTGAACACCACAGGTTAACCATGAGAGGGCTGACTACGTTATTGTAGTACTGTACATTTTCCACCCATACCACAACTGTATCTGTTTGTGCTATGACATCTGCAAGAGACATACTGCCAATATTCAGTTGTTTAAGAATAGCACAAGACTCAGGGAACTGTTCCTCCCTGAGTCAGTCCTAATTAGGAAACCTAATTTTTTTTTTTTTTCCTATAAAGACTTTTTTTTTTTTTTTTTTTTTTTCTGAATATAGGTAGCTAAAACACCCTACATTTTTACATTATCGGATTCTTGGGGCAGAGAGCTATTCCAAATGATATTGTTTTCCAAAACCAGACTACTAGTTAAACTCAGTTTCCATCAGCTGATGACATTTAATTCAGACCAAATTGCCTTGGTCATATAGATTGATTGATATTTATTTTTGTTTAATTATGACTTTTCTATTTTGCTCTTTGATATTTAACTTCTTAGTTAAGTTTATAGAGAAACCTTTCCAAACTCTCTTTACAGAAAAAAAAACAAACAAACAAACAAAAAAAAACAACACAAAACAACAACAAAAAACACACACAACACTCTTATTGAGAACTTCACAATTGTATTCCTAAATATATTTAAAATTAGAAATAATCAAAATTTCTATTTGGTGTAAGAATTATTTCCTGAGAATAACATGTTTAAAAAAATTTTGGCAGTTGCGTGTAAACAAGCAGATTCCACAAAAATGATGTATTTAAAATACAACAAAATAAAAAAAAAAAAAAAAATCAAAGTAAAAAACCAGAAAGGCTTGAGTTTCTTTTTAATCAAAAAAAGGATTACAAATTTCAAATGCTATATATGTTATTCTGTCTTGCTTCAAATCTGAACAACTTTAATTACTTCTAAACATCAGAAGGATTGTTAGTAAATTTTTGCTATGTGTTTTAGAAACTAAAGTATCTCAGAAGTAGGCTATCACAGTTAAACATTTAAAAATTATAAAATATATTTTTTTTTTTCCTGTGGAAACATAAAGGGATTTCTAACAGTCTTTTATCAAAATTTATTTTGCATTCCAGTTCTCTACATTACTAGTAATTAATGTGGTTATAGGAGACCTGTTTGTTTTCGTAAAGGTTAAAAATTGAAGCATAGATATAAGAAAGCACAAAAGAGATGATTACTATCTAAATAAAATCTGAGTGCTGCTGAGATTGTCACTGTAAATTTTGGCTACATATATTTCATGAAGGCTTTGGAAAAGGGTATCTGACAGCCGGATACCCAAGTTGTCAAATGAAACTGTATTAAGGGAACAACTGTTGCTATATGAAATGCAAAAGATGCAAAAGGAGAGATTAAGGTAGTTTAAGTACTTAGGTAGTTAGAGACTACACTTTTCTCATTTAAGATACATTGTGTATTTAATTCAGAGTCATGGAGGGAGAAAAGTAGGGATATCTATTCAATGCAAATTGCTAGGCATAAAATTGCGGGGGGGGAGAAGTCCCCGTTGCCTTTATCCTAATTTGCACCTGCACTTAAGAAGAAAAAGAGTAGACAAGAGTGAATATAATTACTTTAGAGGGGTTCAAGGAAAAGAAACTATGTTAATACTAGTTATGAAGCAAGATTAAAGTTTTGTTTTGTGTTTTTGTTTGTTTGTTTGTTTGTTTTTCCTCATTTAAGAAGGAGACTTCACTGTGACATTGTTGAAGTTTCTAAAATTATGAAGAGTAGAGATTAGCAGAAGCAAAGATTAAAAGCTTAAGGGGAACATGAATTCACAAAGTCGTCAACAGATATATAATGAACTATTTCAGAAAGATAGTGTTGTTCCTATAGAATCTGTTACCAGAAGAGAAATAGATATGCAAAGTCAGGAGAAGAAGCACACTTTTCAAAGAAAAATAAATAAATAAATAAATGGTGCAATTTAATATAAAGAGAAACAGAAACTGAAATTTATGTTTGGGTAATGAGTCTGAACAAACTGATAACCAATTTTTCAGATAAAACCCAAACAAAATTTTTCCAAAATCTGAAAATTGATTTTTTTCCCCCTCTTTACTTATTTTTCCCCAGACAGATATAGCCATGCTTGTATTCAATACAATTTGATTCCCAAAGCAGATTTGCTGCAGTCAGTCCTGAGCAAGAAGGTCAGAAGTATCCACTGTTTTTTACGGTAGTATGTAGATAATAGTTCAAAGCAGATGCTATGTCTGGCAGGATGGATATACAGTGGGGAGTAGCAGTAGAGAAATAAATTATTTACTATATTTTTGTGCAATTTAAATTAAGAAGCATTTTTACCTCAATAAATGCAGTTGTTTGTTTGTTTGTTTGTTTGTTTTCATTCTGACAATTTTTTTTGCACAAGGATGAGCAGCTTGATTTTTTTAATACTTTAAATTTTGATTTATCCTTTGACTTTAACATTCAGTGCATAACAAAAGTTATTAATGTGTTACTTTATGACTTTTCTGTACTACCAGAGAACAGTTTCCCAGAAGAAGTTCACTGCTCTTTTAAATATAATGTGCTATTTTGTGGTGACCCCACATCACAGGTATTCCTGTGCTTTCTACATTTCAAACAATGGTGTAGTGGAATTGAAAAAGGCAAAGTGAATGATGAAGAAAATGGCCAGTGTATGGAATCCCATATTTTTATACCAGGGAACAGAAAACTGAGTCTGGAAATTCTCAGTTTTCCAGTCTCCAGTCTTGGAAGAGATGACTAACAATACGAGATGACTAGAGAAAATAAATTAAGAGCAGGAAAACTTATTTGAGAAATAGTTTTGGCACTTTTCTCCCAACAGAGATCAAGGGGATGGAGATGAATCATATAAAATTGTCAAGTATGCCATTAAGAGAAATGTTGTTTTTCTTTCACTATCATTCAATTACACTATGGAACACTTTGTCACAGTATATTCTTGGTACCATAGTTTAGATAGTTTCAAAAGCTAATTATGTTAATTCTTGAAAGAAAAACCCACAAAAGTATTGTAAACAGAAATGTTAGTAATTCTTTCATGCAGAAATTTGCTGCAAATAAGAGAAGTATACTGGGAGGAAAGCACTGATCAATATCTGCCTGCTTTTTTTTTTGCTCCTGCATCTACTCCTGGCCGTCATAAAAATCAAGATACCAGTCTAGAAGGACCCATGCTTGATAAAGTAAAACCATTCCTCTGCAAGGTTACAAGGATATAAATATATCCATATGGCACTGTGTAAGATAAATATTTACCTTTTAGCTGAGTAAAGGAAAAAATAATCACATACAGAAATAACAAGGCTAATAGCTGTTTGTACATGCTGACATTTTAGTAAATATGGTTTCCAATTATAGTTCAAAACAAATGAATTTTAGATTTCCATTTATTTGTTTGATAAATCAAAGCTATTTTGAAAATGTGATTCATTTCAAACACCTTCTGACATGGTGTAAGATCTAAATATATCGATGCTGTTTACATGACAATTTGCACCATAGATCTCTGAGACTTACTTGAGTATCATTTCCTTTGTCATTTTTATTTTTTTTTTCTTTTTCATTATTTTTCATTTCTGGCTAAACTTTTATATTTTGCTGAAGTTATTTTTTCTCATAACTTCCTTTGATCACTTTTGGTACCAGAGCTAAAAACCATATTACTACCTACACGTTTCGTATTATGGATAATCCTGCCACTAATCTACTCTTGATCCTTGGAGTTATCTGCTGCTAGCTCTGTGGAAGCAATTTTCATTTCCAGAATTTCAAAGATATATACAGCAGGTAAGACAGGCATGTTACCTTCTATGCTCAAACAATCTGTTGTTTTATTAAATATATTCTGTTGTTTTAGATCAAGAAGGTGTTTACTTATTCTTTATTCACTCAATTACATAAAGGTAACCTGCAAAAACCTTGTCTTGACAATTTTATTTTATTTTTGCCCCTCAAGGAAGATCACATATACCAAACCTTTCATGATAGATGTCTGTGTTATTAAAACCTTCCTGTAATACAGATTCTGGATCCTTCCAAGATTCTCTCAAGATTGTAGCTAGCTGAACATTTTTCTTCCTAATTTCCAATTTAAATCTCCTTTGCTGTTGTTTAAAATCCTTACTTCTTGTATTTGTGTACTGAAAATGAAATCTTTGCACCCATTTGTCCTCACTGTAGTCTACCACACTTTTGAAGAGTGTTTTCATATTTTTCCTGTGTGTCCTATTCTTAAATAAAACAAACCTAGATCTTACTACCTTTCAGAAAAGCTGACATTTTCTAGATTCTGATCACTGTTTTTGGTCTTTTCTGTGCAGTATTGAATTATTATTATTATTATTTTTTTTTAAATAAAAATGTTCCTTTTTTTTTTTTGTTAAAATTGAGACTCAAAATGACACTTCTGTTTGAACATTTTCCTATGACACTGTAACATCAGCAGGCAAAAGAAGGAGAAAAACTTGGAAATATTTGTTAATTTTTTTAAATTGTGTTATATATTATGTTTTATAGTTTAGGTAAAGTTATTTGTATCATTTAGTTGAAGACTTGATGTAGATTTTTCTATCTATTTTCTCCCATACAAAGGACCAGATTTATGTTTGAATATTTAAATGTATAATAGAAATAATATGAATAATAGTGGAGCATGTTAAAAGACTTTTCTGATCAAAATGCAAATTTGCAAAAGACAATGGGAATTCTCATCTGCACTTAGAGAAAGGACTGTGTTGTCACCTTTTATGTCTCTCTGGTCTCTATGCTTCTTACACTTAAATTAAAACAAACAAACAAATGAAATGATACATAGATAGATGATAGATAGATAGATAGATAGATAGATAGATAGAAAGAAAGATAGATGAACTGAACAATAACCAAACATCACTTATTTATAAATTCTATGTGATTAACCCATGTTGCTACTAGGGTAAGACTGGTTGTTTCAACTACCATTTTTGCAATTTCTTTGTACATTGCTGAAATAAAAAAAAATAAATATTATAACAGTACAAAGCATAACAAGAAAAAATGGGCAGAATATGTTAGTATGGATATTTTATAGATATCACAGTTGTTTACAGGTTATCTGAGATGTTATCAAAAGGGCAGCAAATAATGTTATTAATTTCAGGGCAAGAATTAAGTTATATCGAATAAGCACAGATAATGTATGAGGGATTGAAGAGGACAGAGAAGTACGGAAATCAAGGAAATTTCATACAGTGAAAGTAAATGAATGGAGAGCAGGGACTTTGATTGGGAGATACAATTGATGAGGCAAAGCAAGAGGGATTCATCAATAGAACAAAGCACAGAACAAAGAAGTTAAAAGAAAATCTTTGATATTGTCAGAAAGTATCCTAAATCACTCACACTTCATTGCAAAGTCATCAAGTCAGCAGCAGATGGCAAGGACTTAATGAGGCTGGAAAATATCAATAACTGCTTTGAGAGAAGTCTTCTGGAATTATATGAAACAGCAAGGGATATTCCAGGTTTAAATAAGAGTGAAATGCCCTCTGAATAAAACAATGTCCATACCTACCTGCAGTAAAACTAACTATTAAACTGGATTAAAATTGTTGTGAATTGTAATGTTTTACATAATCTAATTATACCAAACATATATATATATATATATATATATATATATATATATATATATATATATATATATATACACACATACACACCAATATATACTAATCCACTTGGACTTTCAGGATAGCACAGCTGAAGTTCTTTGGAGAAGATGCTAGTATTTTTTCTCTGTCCATAAATTTCTGTGGGGTTGTCTAATCAATAAAATGTTAGATTATAAGGATATTCAGATTTAAAGAATGTGTCTTCAGAGATCATGTGTCTTCATATGTTGCATAGTCAAGAGTAGGGGCAAATTAGGGACAGATTTTTAAAGTCATCGAGTCTTTTACTAAAACTAATTTCACAATCAGGGCTGTAGGGCCCTAGACCCTTAAATCCTTAAACAATCTCTTTCTCTCTCCCCCTCCCCCCTTTATCACCCAATTTTTTTTTTTTTTTTTTTTTTTTTTTCTTTCATTGCTATGTCTCTTGTATCCATTTCCCTTTAAAGGGATATGTTGGGGAAACACATCATTCATCATTATTTCAGTTATTTTGAGCTGTCTTTTTCCAGCTTTCCTCATCAAGTCTAAGTCATTAAAATTACAGTAAGGGGCACAGTACAAAGCTGTGGTATCAGCAACAACTTTATTCTAATATTATTAAAACATAATTTTAATATTCCACCTTTCCACCACTATCCATTCTCTTTCCTTCTCCCTTTCTCTTTCCCACACTACTATCAGTCACCAGTATTTCTCTTTTGATTTTGCAATTTTTAAATCAATTCTACTTCCACTGAAGCTAGTAGAAAAAAAAATCCCTATATTCTGTAATCCCCTTTTAATTATATGCTCTTTTTCACATATGATTTATTAGATATTTTATTTCTACCCATTTCTTATATTTAATAATATAGAAGAAACAATATTTTTTCCTTGATGATTGTGTAATAAAGGGATCTTAAAAATGCAAGTAGTTTTCATGATGACTTTTGCAAAGCTGCAGATACTTCCTTAAGGAAAAAGCAGAAGACTGGATGGTGCTGCAAATAATCAGCTCATATCCTTCTAATAGAAAAAGAAGAGTTAAAAGAGTGTGAAACTGCACAATAATCAATCCCTTATGGGAAAAAGATTGTGCTGCATTTCATTAGAGATTATTTCAAGGGCATGATGGAAAAGACAAGACTCAGCAACTGTACACAAGTCTATAGAATCACAGAAGCCCACTCTGATGAAACTGCATGACTTACTAAGGGTATGGTTATCACTTTGGTACCTCACATTCTTGTACTTCTTTGCCACAATGACTTCAAATAAAATAAAATAAAAATATATGTGCAATGTAGAGAATTTGAAAAAACATGACAGGTATCTGAGTGATTTCAAATTGCAGTACAACAAGACTCTCTTCTGGTTTTGGACAGCTATGTTACTACAGGGCAATGACTCACAGGAAAAGGAAAGCCAGAGTTGCTTACAAACTCCATTCTGTTTAATAGAAAACAGATTCTTGTTGCTGCAAGAAATCCCAATTGCTCTTTATTTATTATCTTGAGCTTCTTGTTAATTGTAATATGTTATAGTTTATGTTTGTAATGGTCAGCAACCCCATTAAAAAAAAATAAAATAAAATGTTGGCTAGAAACACAGCAAAACTGAATTTCATACTATGTCACAATCAGAGTGTGCCAGAGAATTGCTTTAATTGTATATGATGCAGCTAAGACCCTCATTCAGACCAAAGAATCACAGAATCACAGAATTGTCTAGGTTGGAAGAGACCTCAAGATCATTGAGTCCACCCTCTGACCTAACACTAACAAGTCCTCCACTAAACCATATTGCTAAGTTCAACATCTAAATGTCTTTTAAAGACATCCAGGGATGGTGACTCCACCACTTCCCTGGGCAGCCCATTCCAATGCCTAACAACCCTCTCGGTAACAAAGTTCTTCCTAATATCCAATCTAAAACATCCCTGGCACAACTTTAGCCCGTTCCCCCTCATCCTGTCACCAGGCACATGGGAGAATAGACCAACCCCCACTTCGCTACAGCCTCCTTTAATGTACTTATAGAGAGCAAAGAAGATATGAAAGCCTTTCATCTCCTGCCAGATATGTTCTAATAAAATTATTTTTAGCCTTTCCACAAAGTAATTTATAGACTTGGAATGAGCCATCAGATTGATTTGATTCATAATTCAATAAAATACTGTGTCCCTTAGCCAAATTAAACCCTACAAAAGCAAGATCTTTTGTTGTTCTCCCTGGTCCCTTGAGCAAGTGACCCTCAAATAAACATTCACACACCCTTTTTTCACTCCTGCATGTCATGCCTGAGTCATGCTTCATGTCATGCTTTACTAAAAGCAGATCCACCTTCCTGAAATGTGGTTGTACAGCTTAAAACTGGTGAAGAACAAGCATCAGCTAAGGGCTTGAGTTAGGGTAGATAGGGCAGACTGTCTGGGCTCACCTCTGTGCAACACAGAAAGCACTGCACCCATAACCCTCAACCAGTCTGCTTTGTTACACACCTGACCAAAAGAAAGATTGTGGCTAAGATTGTAACAAGAGGGACCCAATAAGTGAAAAAGCCTCAAAATGCCATTGCCCTGTACTCAGCTCTGGTGAGGCCGCACCTCGAGTACTGTGTTCAGTTTTGGGCCCCTCGCTACAAGAAGGACATTGAGGTGCTTGAGCGGGTGCAGAGAAGGGCGACAAAGCTGGTGAGGGGCCTGGAGAACAAGTGCTACGAGGAGCGGCTGAGGGAGCTGGGCTTGTTCAGCCTGGAGAAGAGGAGGCTCAGGGGTGACCTTATCGCTCTCTATAGGTACCTCAAGGGAGGCTGTAGTGAGGTGGGGGTTGGCCTGTTCTCCCACGTGCCTGGTGACAGGACGAGGGGGAATGGGTTTAAGTTGAGCCAGGGGAGTTTTAGGTTAGATGTTAGGAAGAACTTCTTCACTGAAAGGGTTGTGAGGCACTGGAACAGGCTGCCCAGGGAAGTGGTGGAGTCACCATCCCTGGAAGTCTTCAAAAGACGTTTAGATGTAGAGCTTAGGGATATGGTTTAGTGGAGGGCTGTTAGCGTTAGGTTGGAGGTTGGACTCGATGACCTTGAGGTCTCTTCCAACCTAGGAAATTCTGTGATTCTGTGAAAGACATGGATTTTAAAATGCATTAACAACATGGATACTACTGCTGATTTCAGTGCCTCTGCTGAGTACTTAAGGCTTTTGTGATGTATATCACAAACTTAAGGTTTGTGATGTAGGTGGGGTCCCTCTGGCTCCCGTTGTTTCTATTTCAGGTCAGCTGCCTTCTGAAAGAGCCTCCTCTCTTCTCCAATAGTGATCTCTACATATCTGGAAACATATATATACATATATAAGCTTTAATGATTTTTAATGCTTTTATTAAACTGTATAAGTTTACAAAGAGAACTAAAATCCCTGGATTGCCTTAAAGAATTCTTCCACCTATTTATGCAAATATTTCATTTTCTTTTTTTTTTTTCTAAGATAAATCTCTTCTTAACTTACTTTCTCTGAAGATAAAGTGGTCTGATAAGAAAGACATCTGAAAGACATGCAGAATAATTATGGAACTGGCATATTATGGTTTGGACTTCAATTACCTACCAGAAGTAGCCTAGATCAGATAATAATAATGTTATATATCCTATTGGATAAAGTATTTCTGTCTTGGCTTTACTTATCATACCCACATCATTATTATTATTTTTATTATTATTTTTAAACTTTGGTTGCTTAATACATCAATAGGCTTTGTTGATTTTTGGCATATTGTTTGAGACCATTGGAAATGAAGACACCAGTAGGTGGGATAGAGCTGTTTTTAGAAAATGCTTTTTACAATATTTACTCAAGAGTCAAGACAGAAAAAATCAGTTTTGGTTATCTGTGTCACTTTTAAACAGCTCATTGCCTGCTGTTAGAACAAGTAACAAAATTAGAAAGATAATGTAACTACCCTAATCTGGTACTGCTTTTTCAAATAAAAATCAGTAATGTTTTCCAGCATGATTACCTTTTTTTCCACAGAACCTAGAAACTTACAAAATCAATTGGATGAGTTTAAACTTCTAGCCTTCAGTGTCAATGCACTAGACCCATCAGAAACTTTGGTGAAGAAAGACAGCAAGCAAAACACTAATATTATGATACAATGTATATGGGGAAGACAGATAATTTTGGCATTGGCAGAATATTGTTAAAGCCCTTACAAATCAAAGCAAGGCAGATTAAAAAGCTCTGTAAGTAACAAAAAGTCTGTATGAATTGAAATTTCAAGCCCCAAAGGCTAAATAGAGCACTGGGACTGTATTACTTGTTGCCTGAGCAAGATGGGGTCATCAAATGTGATAATGCTGAGAGAAACTGTAATGACACCAAGGACAGAAAATGTAAGTGCATTGGGTGACTCCAATTACCCTCATGTAAACTGGTCAAATATATGGTGATGCAAATAAAAGACTATATTTATATGTTTATATATTTATACATTATATAATATTTTATAATATTATAAAATAAATATATTTATATAACATATATATATAATACATATAACATAAATATGTATATTTATGTTATAATGCAGTACTAACATAGAGCTGGTGCAGAAGAGAACTGCAGCTCTGGACTTGGTTGAAAGAGATGTGGAGGACTGGGCTCAAAGCCTCATGATGAGAGAAGGACCACCCCAAAACAGTGACCATAATTAGCTCACATTGAACTTCTCTAGAGTAGCAAAAGAAACGATGTTGGGTTAGTTAGACTTCAGCAAGAGGAACAATACAAAAATGCAGAAGATAAAAAGAGTGGTTGAAATAATGAAATTCATGCAGTTAGTTTAAAGATTACTGAAGGATACGATAGAGTTAGCGCAGTGGCAGTTCAAAACAACTATTAGAAAAGACTCGAGATAGAGTAAAAGGAAGCCAGCATAACTAAACAGCAAACTGAAGCATAATATTAGAATCAGGAAGTTGTCATTCAAAATGGCGAAGTTGCATCTAAATGAAGAAAATAGATATTAATGATTAAATAGAGAGTATGATACAAATAATGATAAGCTCTGGAAATCTGCATGCAGAAATAAAATTGTGTGGGCCAAAAGAAAAAACTTTTTGAAGTTACTAGCTAAAAATATCAAAACCAGTACTCAGTTCTTTTTGCTTCATTAAAAGTGAAGAACCTGCCCAGAGAGACATTTAATTGGTTAGTGAGTTAGACTGAAGATGCATAAAGATCGAAGATAAACAATCATTTGCATATAATAAATGTTTTAGACTTGCATCAAAATATTTCAATAGAAAAAAATAACAGAAATGTTTCAGTAGAAATCTTGAGATTTGCTAAAAGTAGAACAACTTTTGAGATCTGCATACATCTGAAAACAAAGCAATCTGAAAAAAAAAAAAAAAAAAAAAAAAAAAAAAAAAGTATCCCTTCAAGACAGTGGGCAGTATGAGCCACAGCACAGAGCATAGCAAACATCACCACAGCGTATGCTAACATTTTGTAACTCCGTACTTTATTTTTGTCCCTTTTATGTTGCTAACATATGGTGTTTGTAAACTTTGTAAAGTTAAACCAAAACCTATGAAATCTCCAAATGCTTTGTTTATATTCTGCTCTACAAAGAAGTAAAATAAATATTAATGACATTTTCAATTTTCAAGTAATATTCACACACACACAAATCAAGAGGTAATGCATTCTTCGTTTCAAAAATCAAAAATCAAAGACCAATTTAAAAAGAAAATTATATTAATGAAAAGTTTGGCCTTTTTTGCTTAGGGTGCAGAATTTGCCCCAGGTCAGAAACATATGGCTCTCCAAAGACCTCATTTTTATTCATTTGACCTTTGAGATCACTTACAGCCTTCTTTTAATTTATAGTTCTAGAAGTTACCAGTCATGGGCATTTCATCCTTTAAAACTGTACCCTTAAGATTTAATGGCTGTGTAGGTGTGTGTAGGTGAAACATCTTCCAGTTCAGTTGCTGTTGTTTCTTTGTTACCTTGTCTGTTAGATTTCTGGGTTGGGGATTTGACTGACCTCCTTGTCAACTCAGCACTCTTTCTACACAGCTAATATCGTGGGAGACATTTTGCTGTTGTACATAGCACATGCCAAAGCCTCAAGTAGCAGAGGTCAGTGTATCTGGAGTCTGTAGAACTGAATGTTTTAGCTAAATTACATCTGTGTCTTTTCAAATATGAGGTAAGATTGTGCTTTACCTCTATTTAACTTTTTATTCTGTTGATGTTTGGCACTTCAGGGAAGCACACCCCTTTTTTCCCCCTGAAAACTGATATAAGCAGATAGTGTGAATGTCTTTGTCTATTAAAATTGAAAATGAGATAGCCAGCTGCTTGTGTGCACAAATATCTGCTGGTATTTCATTAAATGAGAACTCATCCAAAGACCAAGAAAACATGTAAGTTTTTAAAATGTATTTTCTCCAAAAGGTCAGTTTGCCTTAACCAGCAGGTTTCTAACATCTGTTTTACAAGCTGAGCAACTGCAGAAAGGATGCTTAGAATACTAAATTATTCCCTCTGGAATAATTTCCTCATTGCCAGCCACGTTGTTCTGCATGTACCCAGCTCTTTTTGTACTCGTTCACGGTGTATTGTTAAATAGTATTTTTCGCCACATCATATTATTCAAAAATCTTTTGCAGTGTGAGATTGCAAAGTGACTCTCTAATGCTATAGTTAGCATTTCCATTTCCGTACAAATGTTGCAGAAAACTCACATGAAGGAATTTATCTCTCTGGACTACCAGAAAACCTTACACCACTTGTGAGTCTGTATGCAATTTTAGATAAATAAACATGTTGTCTGGATTGACACTAGTAAAATAATAATAATAAATAAATAATAAAAAAGAGCAGATGAGGTAATTGTATTTTCTCATCTTACGGTTGTGACTGCAATAATCACTGGGAACCTTGCAAGTGGCATTTGCTGGTATAAAAGAAGAAATTGAGGCTGTCATTTTGGGCTTGATATCTTCTCATATATTTCCTTATAAAAATCATTCATGTCAACTTTTAAGAGACAGTGGATTTACATAAAGATATATTAACATTTTCACATTAATCTCCATCTGTTATGGTTACCATACACTGAAATCCGAAGTACAACACATATAGTACTACAAGTACAACAGCCTGGATCATATTAACTAATACAGTACAATAAGCATTTGCTTTGTATTAACAATCTAGTGTCTGAATGCAGACAGTTATTGTTATGTGATATAAGCAGTAATTATTTTGATTTCAGTAGAAAATATATAATAAAATAAATGAATAGATTATAAACCATTTAATAGACAAAAAAAAAAAAAAAAAAAAAAAAAAAAGTTTGTTGAAGTGATTTTTACATACCCTTTAGAAATTTTTTTTCCTGGGAAAAATCATTACCACTTTCCTTTGTGAACTGGAGAAATTTGACATCACACACATATTTTTTTAAAAAAATGTTATTATTATTCTGTTTGTATGGCTTTGATAAGCAAAGTTTATTTTTTACCATGAATAAAAGTCAATTTTAACATAAGAAATATTCTCTGTTTTCCCTGCAAAGAAAAAAAAAAACAAACTAGGAAAGCAGTTGCTGTACATAGATTCGAATTTGAAGATCTTGTCCTTCCTTCCCTTTCCAGCTGGAAAAGGGAAATATTTTTTTCATTCTTTTCTTTCTCTCTCTTCTCTCTCTCTCCTTTTTTTTTTTTTTTTTTTTTTTTTTTTTTTTTTTTTTTTTCCTTAGGACAGTAATACTTTTGCTGAGAACTACCTCCACACAAAAGCTTACAGAGTCAAATATAATGTCTTGTCTTATCACTTCTGAACAGACTCTGGAGTTTGAAAAGAGTTCTGAAATTTGCTTAACTTGCCATTTCCTAATATAATGAGGAAATCAATGTGTCTTGCTTTTAGAAATGCTGGTGGCTTCAGAATAATTCGAGAGAATGCAAGGATAAGCAGAAATGAAACTGCAAGTACTTACTCATCTTTGGAATATCTGAGATGAGTTACAGATAAAAATGTGTTAATTTACTGTCATTGGGGAGAATATGTCATTCAGATTTACTCACTAGTCTCAGCACTTTTCAAATAAGCTAATTTTGGGGGCTCCCATGTGAAGCCTAAGGGCATTCTCATCACCACCACAGCTGGGCAGTGCTGCAAAACAGGATTGCATCAGAGGAAAGAGTTTGGCCAGAATCAAAGCACTGCATGAATGCACAGAATGAATGAATGTATGCACTTTCTGGTGTGCAAAACTTTAAATTTCTCTCCTGCAAACTAGCCTTCTCTTGTCAAGAGTTAACTTAGCAGTTAACTCTTTAGCAGTCTAAGGAGGAAAAGGAAAGTAGCTAAAGAATATAATAGTTTTAAGGAGTACAAACAATTGCTATAGCCAATACAGGGCAATAGCCAATTGTATAGCCAACACAGTGCAAAGAGAACTCTTAAACAAATTAATAGGTTGGGAACTACAAGTCAAATATATTTATATTTATATTTATATTTATATTTATATTTATATTTATATTTATATTTATATTTATATTTATCACTGCATATGTACCTTGCTGCTGAGAATTTGTGGAAAGAATTTTAGTTTATGTGTGATGTCTAAAAGCTAAATTTCAGTTTTATATTCAGGCAATTTTCCACTGAGCTGTTAACAGTACAGGATTATCTGAATGAGACAAGACTAATATTAATAAAGTCCAAAGGTTAAATTTGATACAACAATGCCTAAGTTTATTTTAAACAACATTATACATAGAACTACTTAAATTTTTGAGTTCCTCAACCACAATTTTGTGAAAAGGTTATTTCAAAAGTTTTGATAAACCTAAAATGAAATATTTTATTATTTCTTTAAACATTTTCTTTGGGTTTATTTATTTATTTTACTTTCAGTTTTGAAACAGAAACCTGAAAAAAATAAGGGAAGAAAGTGGAACATTTACATTTAAAAATAAATTTTATTTCTTTTTTGAAATAATAAAAAAATAAAATATTGCCCCCCAAATTAAATAACCAGATATCTATTTATTTGTACTTTAAATCATAACAGTCCTGTTACTGGATTATAAGAGTTGTAGAGACCAATGATTAAAGCAGCAAAATGAGTCAGATTCAGTTCAGTATGAAAGAGTATCCATTTGAGGTGTTTTACAATTCAGGCAAACATAAAGGAAAATAATATCCTTACCACTAGAGAGAGCTCTCACACTAAAATAATAGAGCATTGCTTTGGGCTTCTTTTTACGGAGTTGGGGGAAAAAACAAACAAACAAAAAAAAAAAAACAAAAAAAAAAAAAAAAAAAAAAAAAAAAGTGAGTAGGAAACAAATATACCATCTGGAGTCATGATGGGAAGATATGACCTGACAAAAAAAAAGTGTCCAGAGGCTGGTTCCAGCTGGACGTGGGGAGAGAATAACATGTTGCATTCATTCCTCACTGTGGCAGACTCTGCCTCTATCCCCCCAAATAGAGAACAATAAATGTTTGAAAGTAATTAGTTTTATTTTTCCACTTTTGGCAGAGAAAAGTTGGGTAGGTGAGGCATTTGGGACATGCTTCTACCTTTTACTCTGAATAGGCATAACCAAACGGAGTAAGAACTGCCATTCTTCTACATTTTGCAAATTTTGAAAGCTGTCAGAATATGTTCCCAGAAGCTAGAAAGGGAAAGCACCATGAAAGTTGTTCATGCAACTAAAAACATGGGAAAAAAGATTGCAATAGCCTTTTTAACTTAGCAGCACTGAATGAAAATCTGTGATACAGACTGGTACAGAAGCAGCATTTACTGTATAGCAGATTATGACTGCAAACTTCAGAGCAAATTGATGGAAGAGTCAAAGTGAGATAAGACAAGAGAAATAACATTTTGAGAATTTTGAGAGGTTTGGAGCTATTTAATAAATGTATGTACAAGACACATCAGGAAACTGAGACAAAATTTTAGAGGGTGTTTTTTTTTATTTTAGAACTGTATTTAATGTGAAAGTGCATTTGATTAATTTGAAAGAAGTGTACATTTCTCTTGAAGTTCTCCAAAATGTTTCTAGACTAAGAAAGAGAACACTTCACTCCTTTGCTTCCCCCTCTCCCCTAACTTGTATATAGAAAAAGAACTTGTAACTGCTTGAAATTTCCGTTTATATCATTCAGGCTGTATTCCATTCTCTAGAAAGTGGAAGTGAAATGATTTCTATTGTGTTATTCATGTCTTATGTTTTTCAAGACCTTGAAAAATCATATGCAATTACACTTCATTTGGGCTTTTATCAGTTAAATGTGTCATTCCAATAAACTTGTGAAAGATGAGATACTTTGTATTCCCAGGGAATAGAAGAGGATCATGATATCAAATCCCAGAAATCCTTCATAAATGGAGCCATGTTCTAACAGAAAGGTGAAACATCTTGGTCATAAAATGCACTGGTTGCACTGCCTTGTCAGTGAGGAGGCTGGAGGTGCACAAGAAGCTGAGAGCTGAACCAGACTGACCAATGGGATATTTCACACCGTACAATAGAACAAATAATAAAAGTGGAGGAGCTGGCTCGGAGGGGCTGCAGCTGAGCATCAGTCGTCATGTGATGAGCAACTGCATTGTGCATCACTTGTTTTGTTTATAAACTTATCATAATCATTATTTTGCCTTCATTTTCTCTCTCTCTCTCACACTTTTTTTTTTTTTTTTTTTTTAAAAAAGTGTGTTTTTTTTAAAAAAAAAAAAAAGATTATTTATTTATTATGATTCCCTCCTCCATCTTCAGTAAAGTCATTCAAGGACATACATTTCTTTTCACAATCAATTTAATTCAAGTCATTAACCAAGAAGCCCAAAGAAGTTTATAGACCTTAAAAATATAAATAACAGAGTGTGGTGTGTCTTTAATTAGTAACACTCCAGATTTTAAATGGTGACCTAGAGGTATATAACTCCGTAGCCCATTGCCAATCCCCTGAGCCACTCCAATCTGTCAGAGGTATTATTCTCTTCTTATTCTTTAAAGAAAGGCAATGTTTCTTTCCTTATTCTTTCCCTTCTTACTTTTTGCTATAATTTTCAAATTTCTTTCAAAAAGATAATAAAAGCTCCTGGGTTCAAGGTAAAATGCAAAATATCTGAAAATCTGTTATGTAAGAAAGAATAATAGAATTATTAAGGTTGGAAAAGACTTTCTGGTCCAAATGTCTCCCTAACACTAATATTACCCACAAAACCATGTCCCTAAGTACAGAAGAGTGGCTAGTAATCTTGTGGTAAAAGTTTCTTCAGGAAAAGTATATGATAGTGAGTTTGACTTGGAAATTTGTGTATTATCTAGTTTATGAAAATAAGTATAAAACAGATATGACCTATCATCATGAGATTGATCATCCTTCATCATAGTGCTACAGAATATAATGAATATAATCTCTGATCTCAGAAAGTCACGTTATTAGTTCTTTCCAAGACATATTATCAATTTAGGGCTCATCTTCAGCAAACAGCAAAGGAGAGAGCTCCTATTTCTTGAATGGATATGAAGGTCTTCAGAAAGATAATTAACAATCTCTTCCTGCCCTTCAGAGAAGGAATTTCATTCACTGAGTGGATGCTTATCCAAGTCAAACACCTCAGTCTAAAGAACACATAATATGAGATGAAAAGTACACCAGTAGTGGGACATAATTAGTTTATGAATTGGTGCTGCTACTTTATGCATAGAAGTTTCCTTCATTTTTTGTTAGTAGACTAGCTTAGAGCAATGTATTATAATTGCCATTGCTTGTACTGCTTGTTTCCTGTGGTTAGTCCTTGAGATGATGATTTTTGAATATATTCACGTTAGTTTAACATGTTGTTCTAAATAAAAGAAGGACAAACGACAGATGCTTCACATTTCTCCATGAGTGTATTTTCTAGACAATATGGAAAACAAACAATCAACAACAACAAAAAAAAACACAACTCTCCACTCTTGGCCAGCTATAGCAGCTGCTTGAAGGTGAAGGCAACTCTTTAAAATGTGAAACGAATGAAATGCAGATTTATTTTTTCTGTCGTTCACATCTTAGCCATCCTGTAATAACTGCTTTCAGACTTTACACTTTTATATGACCCTTCTGTCTCATCTACAATGGCTTACAAGACAGTGCTACACTGTCTGTTGTTTTTTTTTTTTTTTTTTTTTTTTTTTTTTTTTTTTTTGTGCAGAGTGGATTATTTCAATTTTCCATGAATCATGAATGTGTGCTGGCTGTAGGGCACCAGTAAATCCAGTTAAAAGATACTGTTTATGCACTTTAACCAAAAAGTAAAATAACATTCCATGTATCTCAACACAACATTCACAAAGCCTATGTGAATCATATATATCTGATTAATTATAGTTTATTTTTCATGCAAATTTACATTTTTTTTTTATGCTTTTTCAGGTCTCCAAGACCTCAAAATTTAATAATTTACAAATATTTTAGGTTCTTCTGGGACTAAAATGATTTCAGGATCTATCCCAAAATATAATTTCTGACAAATGGATTTTGACGTATTATAATTGAACATCTGTAAACTCAAAAGCATACCTGACATTATATTCTCCTGAATATGAAATGAAAAGAAATGCATCTTAAAATCACTTGATAGTTTTTTAAATCGATTTCATTCTTACTTTTTATTTTGGTTGCCAAGATATACAGTTGTAAAATTGGATACATAACCAAGGTACCTGCTCAAGGATAGGAAGAGGATGACAGTGAGCTGAAAAAAAAAACTCCTAAAGAAAGCACGTGCATAAATATATAATGGAGACAGTGAAGTTTCTCTGGAGGCATCTATAGGGGTCATCTAGTTCTCGTAAATTAAGGAACTAGATTGCATATATATTATTATTATTTTGTATATGTATTATAATAAGTGCTCAGAGGAGGTTACTGTATACTCATGAGCAATATAATGTTTTACCAGAAATAACAAGATACTGTCATAAATAATAAAACTTGAGAAAAACAAACAAACAAACAAAACCTTCATCCAGATAAAATAAGATTGTTGAAAGTTGTTTGAAGTTCTGAGAGAACTCTACTGTCGGCTCATCCAATAGCTTCAGTTCCACATCTTGTATATCTTATCAAAAGGGACAGAAACATTACAGGCTTTACTGCTCTAGAGCATCATGACAAAGAAAGTCCATGGACTGGAGATCCATCACTAGAGAAAAAATAACTTGTAAGGTAACAAAATCCTGTTTAAAGTGATTTTATATATTATTTTAAAGTAAAGCTTATTTTATTAATCTGTTCATGTATATCACTAGCTATTTTTTCCAATGTATCAGGAGAATTCGGAGATAAAGGAACAGGAACAAATAGCTGAAGCATAAGAAAAGGATTCAGGCGTAAGTGTGGTAATACAACACTCTCTTACACACTGTTACTGGTAATACAATATACTTCATGGAGAAGTATATACCATGGAGAAGGATATACCAGGAGAACTGGTATATCCTGCTATGGTCCAAGACCTCATTTTGCAGGATATTTCATAAAGACATAACAATAGTAACAATAATAACAACAGTAGTAATAATACTATTTTATTATTATTATTATTATTATTTTTAGTAATCTTGAAGAGAAAAAGCAAGCAAGCAAACCAACAAACAAACAAAAAATAAATATTATTTTATTAACTAATGGTTTTCCTTTTCATCTAAATTAACTTTCAGACCTTTTTGTTATATTGAATCAATGTAACTTTAAACATAAGGCCATTTATTAAATCATTTATTAGGTCTTTCATTATGTATGCTTGTAAAGATCTTAATAGAGATGTTAAGTAATGGAATTTTGCAAGTTCCTAAAATCTTCATAAATCTCCATAAATTGTCTCTTTATGAGAAACCTGCTTTCATTGTGTCTGATTTTTTATTCATATGCAACAAAAATGTTAATATACTTTAATTAAGCTAATATGATTTATCTTTTCACTCATTATATAAGTTAATTTTGTTCTAAAGAAATCCTGTTTTCAAATTCTCTCCAGCAATGTAAAATTAAAGTAATTATAGTTTGGCACAGGAAATTAGTCATAAAGGACCATGATTTCTAAAATAAGTGAGAGTTTTTACAGGCTGGATTAGCCATATACTTTACAAAAGGGTGGGGGTGGGGATTTTCACTGCAAGAACTCCAGGACTCACTTTTTGAAACAAATTGATCAGTTGATAACTAAAATAGAACTACAACTAATCAAGAAGTGTGAATTTTCTTAATTATGCTATACTTGTCCTTGCTGTGATCATTGCCATCTTTGTTATTCCTTTATTTTATTTTATTTTATTTTATTTTATTTTATTTTATTTTATTTTATTTTATTTTATTTTATTTTATTTTATTTTATTTTATTTTTCTTTCATCTCTTTCTCTCTCTTTTTTTTTCTTTTTTTTTTTCAATGTTTGTAAAAGTGGTAACAAAATAGCTGTCATACTTTTTCCCCCAAATCTCTGATTCATGGCAGAATATGGACAGCTACAGTAGTGTGGATAGACCCTTTAAAGCTCATGGAAATTTCCATATATAAATTTACTGGTCCAACGAGTAATTTTATTGTACTGTTACTGCAATATTTGTAGTATAACAGTGGGCCTTGCCTGGTGCTCATAAAATGAGTACTGACGAGAATAAAATACGCAGGACACAGCATGGGTCTGTGTCAAATAACAACAAATACAGAGCTAACTACTTCAGCTTGATAGCAAGTGTAATGAAATGAAATCTCCTTTGTCTAGAAAAGGTTGGCAACAGGGCCATAATTAGGAAAGTATGAACACTGCTAAAGGTCAGAGAATGAACATAACACTGCAAACCCATTGCCAAGGGGAAATGCAACTGTAGGGCAAAATAATTTCTAATGTATGTAACACATTATATGGAAGGCACTTAAGAACTAAATAAATTACAGTCAATGTCACCTACATCTGCAAAAGCCTCAGAGATAAACAAAATGGATTATAATCACAGAAGTGATTCTACACTTCAGGAGCACTAGTATGGACAGCTTTAAAACAAATCAGGGCTTTTTACAATCTCTGCTTTGGCCAGTACATTAAGTAAAATAGAAAGAGAGAAGACACAAACCTCAATCCTCCTCATGACATTATGGCAGTTTTCACCTCTACCATGGATTTTTTTCTGAAGGAAGATATAGGAGAACAGGAGGTGCAGATGAAAGGATCTTTGTTATTATAAATCAGATTAATGGCTGTCTTGAATAAGATTTTCCCAGATATTCACAAGGTTGACATAATCTCACTTACCTTTGAGTATCACCACCTCTGTGGTGGTTTTACTTGGGTCAGCAGCCAAGCTCAACCACAGCCGCTCTCTCAAAGGGAAGGGGGAGAAAATAAGATGCAAAGGGCTCAAGGGTTGAGATAAAGACAGGAAGATCACTCACCAATTATTGTGATGGGCAAAACAGACTCAGAGTAGGGAGATAGTAAGATTTATTGCCTATTACTAACAGGATAGAGAAGTGAAAAAATAAGAAAAGAAGCCAAAAACACCTTCCCCCCGTCCATTCTCTTCCACCTCCTCCCCCTGAGCGATGAAGAGGAATGTGGGAATGGGGGCTGTGCTCAGTCTATATATGCTTGGTCTCTGCCGCTCCTTCTCGGCCACTCTTCCCCTGCACCATGGGGTCCCTCCCATGGGATGCAGTCCTTCCTGAACTGATCCTGCTGGGGCTTCCCACAGGCAGCAGCCCTTCAAGAACTGCTCCAGACATGGGTCCATACCATGGGGTCCATCCATCAAGAGCACACTACTCCAGCTCGGGTCCCCACAGACAGCAGCTCCTACCAGGTCACCTGCTCCTGTGTGGGTTCCTCCACAGGCTACTTCACGGAACTCTGCTCCACTGTGGTACACCATGGACTGCAGGGTGACAGCCTGCTTTACCATGGTCCTCACCACAGGCCTCAGGGGACTTCTGCTCTGGTGCCTGGAGCACCTATTCCCCTCCTTCTTCACCAACCTTGGTGTCTACAAGGCTGTATCTCGCTCCTCACCACTCTCCCAGCTGCTGTCCCCCCAGAAGTTTTTTGTTTGTTTGTTTGTTTTTCTTTCCCTTTCTTAAACATGCTCTCACAGAGGTGCAAACATCACTTATTGGCCTGGCTCTGGCCAGTGGTGGGGTCCTTATCTAACATGTGGCAGCTTCTGGATTCTTCTCATAGAAGCCACCCCTATGGCCCCCCACTACCAAAATCTTGCCACCTAAACCCACTTTGGTATTTTAAAATTAGGATTGTCTGTGACACCAAATTATCCCATCCATAGAAGAAATACTTTTCTGTAAATCTGAATTGCACTAATTAAGTGCTTGTCTCCCTTTAATGAAGATAGTATCAGACCAGTAAATTACTTTGAACCTGAGATCTAATGTTTGATGCATACAGGTAGAGTAGATGACTGACCACCCATATTCACCCAGAGGGACAGGAAACTGAGAGGTATGTTTGACATAAAGGAACTTTTACTGTGGAAGAGTACTATTTCCTAAATAGAAAGTAGAAACCTCCATATCTATTGAGAATTTTAAAATAGATATTTGTATCTGAAAAGAGTCAGGAGAAAGATAAATGTATCAGATGATATTTTATGTTGTTCAATGAAATTGTGTGGTGTATGATCCCTTGGATTTGGTTGTGAGAAGCTTAGCATGAGATTTTTGAGATATAAAACATTTATACACCTTCACATATGAGTCCACGCATAAATAAAATCTCTCAACACAGACTGTAGTCATCATCCTCTATAAGACCACTAGTACATAGCATCAGTTATACAATGAGTTTTCCCCTTGAACTTTTTTCCCCTATTATATTTTCATTAATACATTCAGTGTAGGAGTTAGGCTGGACAATTTCCTTGCTGTCATGATGGATGATTATGACATGTTATGAATAAGAGGTGATTAAATATAAACTATGTGTTGTCCATCAATGCAGTTATCATGAAAGCTTTGGTATTAATATATTTTTAATTTCCCACTTCATGGCTGAAAGCGTCAGCCTACATTAATAGTGCTACATAAAGGGATAATTTAGTGAGATACCTGGTGCCCTACTCCTGATTCAAACTTTCCATTAAAACATGTGGAAATAACAGTAATTGTGGAAATAACTAAGCCCTTTAGTGTGGTCTAGACTCAGGAACAATTATGTCCTATTCACTACATGAAAATGTTTAATTCAGAATATTTCTTTATATCAAATTTTAACCTTTGATTTAAGGAATCTGATGAAAATCTGGTGAACATATATTTTCTTCTTAAGAGAAACATAATTGATTTAATTCTCCACATTTTTGTTGCATCCTCTGGAAATAAAAGGAAACACTGAATGAATTAAAAACACCCTAACTGACAGCATACAGAAATCTTAATTGCCTCTACATCAGTTTGCCATTTTAAGTGATAAAGTTTATTGAAAATCATTATTTATAAAGTATTTTTTGTTGTTGTTGTTGCTGTTGTTTTTTAGAGAATAACTTCATACTTTAACTTCAAACTTTTTAAATGCAATCATAAATCCACCTTTTTCTCTAGTGGTTCAAAGATACTAAGGATTTAGCTACACATACCTACATTCTTGCTATTTTCAACCATCATTCTTTTTTTCCCTTCTTGAGTAACTACAGTGAATTGTGTTTGACAAGACAGAGAATTTTAACAATATACAATATAAGGTTTAACAATATAAATACACAGCATAAAAAGTTTTATGAATTTGGCTTTAAAACTGGATATTTTATGACACTGTATTTTTATTTGTGTATTATGCACTTAACACACACTTAACACATTTTCATTAAGTAATTTTCAGAAAGTGTTTAAAAGCTGAGGAGACTTTTTTTTTTTTTTTTTCCTTGTAGATAATTCTGTGTGCATCCAAGTCCTTCAACAAGAATGATTTTCTATTTAAAGGAGAAAAGAAAAGAAAGAGAAAGAACATGTGAAGACTATCTTCAACTTTAGCAAAGGATATTTATGAGATGTTTTAATCTCTTATGGTAGGACAATTAATAAGACAAGTAAGACATGAAAAATATTACTTTTATAAAATACTTATATTTATTTTTATATTTATCAGTAATAAGTATTATTAAATTATTAAACAATTCTTAACTATGAACAAAAGTTGGTGACAACAATATTCAACCTCTGGCTCAGCCAGCTTGTGGCACCTCTGTGAATTCCTGTGGTTCTGTTAGCAGGCTCAGTGTGAGAACAACCCTGTTGATCTTTCTTCTTAACTACTATAACTGATCAAAGTCTTTGAATTCATGCAAAACTGATGTAGCTCCTTTATTTTCCATCTTAGATTTAAGATGGAAGTAAAGGAAAAGAAAAAAAGAAAAAATTAATCGTAGTAGCAACTGAACTGAGCAGTGGTTGAGGTTTATATCTTGGCAATATTTTTTATTTTTTTTTCACATACCACTGTAGTAAAACTTAGAGATGTTATTCTGACATTTGCTTTGGGTGTTTGTTTGCCTAGAAATGTGTTCTGTTTACACTAATATTTCTTGTTGGTAACAAATTCATACCTATCTGGTATGTAACCTTTCTTTACTTTTTAAATAACATTATTTATTCCTATTAAGATATGAAATAAAGTTCCAAAATAAGTACTCATTACAAGAAAAAGAATCTGATGTAAAAGTTTTATTTCATTCACAATAGTTTAAAGTCATATTGCACTTCAGAGAAAAGGAAGAGTCAGTGAAAGCAGCTAAGGGATCCTATTGTCTTTGAAATTGTGTACTGTCTTAACGCTAGCAGAGTCTTATCTTAGTCACCAGTGATAGGACCTGTGGGAATGGTGTCAAGCTGAGGCAGGGGAGGTTTAGGCTAGGAAGATGTTTTTCACTGAGAGGGTTCACTGGAACAGGCTTTCCAGCGAAGTAGTCACTGCACCAAGCCTGTCTGAATGTAAGAAACTTTTGGACTGTGCACTTCCTGAACTGATCCTGCTGGGGCTTCCCACAGGCAGCAGCCCCACATGATCTAAAATTTTGGGTGGTGCCAGGAGCTGGACTTGATAATCCTTGCAGGTCCCTTCCAACTCAGGATATTCTATGATTCTATGATTCATTGGACTCAGTTTCTATGATTCAGTGGACTCAGTTTCACAACCCTCATATAAAGCAGTACTTGAAGAAAAAAAAAAGGCAGGGGGAGGGGGGGGGGGAGGGGAGGGAAGGCAAATACTTATGCTTCGTATATATTTCCCATTGACAAGTTTGCATTATTATCACAGCACTCAAATGACTGCCCAAGGCAGATTGTTTCAGCCAAATTAAATAGCCAAAATAAAACATTAATTAAATCTCATCTAAGAGACAAAATAGTGATGTTAAACAAATTTGAAAATCTCAAATATACTTTACTAGGTCCTGGTCAATTTCTGGTTAATGATATATTAAGTAGGAGTAATTATTCAAGCTAAAGGTTTCTTTGTACAAATTACAGGTAATAAGCTTAATGTAGATGTGACATAATTTCTTAATTCTAGCCATTAAGGAAAGTAGATTTAATTCCATTAAGTAACCTCACTTAAATATGACAATAGTTAACTGTGGTCATTAAACTAATGACATTTGTCATCAACAGTGATAGTACCACTGCACCATACACATACTGTTATGGTAAAGACTATGTCAATGTTTCTGTTAACAAATGATTCAGGGACTTATAACTTGGCTATTGCCAGTGACGGTGGTGGAAGAAAAATGAAGTCAATCCAGGATAATGTACTTAACATGTGGCAAAGCAGGATGACATTTGATAACATAAATTGTGTTGGTAACCATATCCAACACCCTCATGCTTCAACTAATTTATTCCACGATTCAATTAAACTCCATTTAAAAAAACATAGATTTTATTTATTTAGTTATTTCATTTATTTTTATTTTATTGTTTTTATTTTTATTTTAGTTTTTCCTATTCCTAGTCTTTCCTCTAATTTTGCCCACTAGAACCTTACTCCAAAACCTGATTATGCTATGTAATTATTAGTTTCAACCAATTATCTTCTATTTGTTCTTGGAACAAAATTGTTCAGTGACACATTCCTATTTTCTTTTTGATATTTCTTATATCCCTGATGTTCTCTTTTAATAATAAATAGTAATAATAAAAAATACATATTTTTTGTATTTTTCCAAGTCAGAGACATACATAATGGTGGCAATAGTGGGATTTTCAAACATACAGTTATTTTCTATCATGTTGCAGATGATTTAAGATTATTCGGTGTCTGCTAATTATAGGGTCTGCTAAATTTACAAACCCTCAGCCACACAAAATACCCACATCTAACTTTACCTCTAAATTGAAGAGAAAATATTTGAATATATCTACATGCAGAACTTGAGTTCTGACTACAGCTTTAAAAGGAATAATGAGACAGATGACCATAACATTTAACTAACAATTGTTGTTAACTAACAAATTTAACAATTGGCATTTAATGCATGCCCCATCAATCTGTGCTTTAGGAGAGCTGTCTGCAACACAGACCTCATCTAAAAAAGAAAAAAGAAAAAAAAAAGAAAGGAAAGGAAAGGAAAGGAAAGGAAAGGAAAGGAAAGGAAAGGAAAGGAAAGGAAAGGAAAGGAAAGGAAAGGAAAGGAAAGGAAAGGAAAGGAAAGGAAAGGAAAGGAAAGGAAAGGAAAGGAAAGGAAAGGAAAGGAAAGGAAAGGAAAGGAAAGGAAAGGAAAGGAAAGGAAAGGAAAGAAAAGAAAAGAAAAGAAAAGAAAAGAAAAGAAAAGAAAAGAAAAGAAAAGAAAAGAAAAGAAAAGAAAAGAAAAGAAAAGAAAAGAAAAGAAAAGAAAAAAGAAAAGAAAAGAAAAGAAAAGAAAAGGTCACTGTATAAAATCTCTCCCTTTATTCCGAGTTCGCAGAGATTTTCAATACGAGGCTTCTGGTACACTCTCAATACAAAGTAATTTTTTCTTATACCTATACACAAACATAATTGAAGCACACAAATATTCTAAATAGCACACAACAGCTCTTGGTGAAAATGTGAGTGATGTGTAATAAATTTGCAAACTCTGATAGAGATTTCCTCAGGAAATGCCCTGTTGCCTATACTTTTGTATATACAGACTAACTTGATACTCTCTAGCTGAAGTTTTTAGTTCAGCATTCAAGAAACGCTGAAGTTCTGTGTAACATTCCTTTTCCTCTATTTTTTGTACACTCACTTCTGTATATCTGTATGTTCTTTCGACTACTTCCTTGGTGCATATTTCTTGTATGGTAGGAAAAATAAAAATGAATGTTCTTCTGTAGTTTTCTGTTAGAAAAGGTTAGGGTATGGTGGAAATGAAGCTACAGAAAATTGATCAGATTTTAAAGGAGAATATAATTTGGATCTTATTGCTATCCCAAAATACAGGATGACATCTTCTGAACGAAGCTTGAAAGCAGAAGACATCATTGCTGGTATTCCTGATGCCTTTTAGAGACCCCTATTACAATGCCTCTGAGTAACTGCGCTGTGGCACATCAGCAACATTTATGGGAATTTGGTGAAAAGAGATTTGGAAAATCTGAGTATGAAAGACAAAAAGACATTCTTGGTGGAAGCAGCTTTCAGAGGTTTGCCTGCTCTCATGCAAAAGCTAGAAAAGGCAACAGTTATTATTATTATTATTATTAATAATCTTATAGATTGATGCTTTAGCAATGCATGAAGATTTTGTGATTTTTAGCTTTATTCTTCTGAGTTATTAAATAAAGGAAAAGCATACACACTGTTGGAAATATGTTTGTATATGCCATCTCTGGCTTCCCCTTTTAACTTTTGCTTTTACCCTTGCTTTTGCAGTCCTGAATTAACAAAATTTGAGAATGTTACAAATGAACTTTCCTCTCTCCCCGTGTTTAACCCACACCAGCCTGCTTCCACAGGCAGGGCTGAAGAGAACAACCAGGCTCAAAGCCATAGGTTAAATTAAATATCAGAGATTTTCACCAATGAAAGAAAGAAGAGGAGAAAATGCAGCCTTTGGGGTGCAGTAACTGCTCAACTGAACTGTACAAAAGGACATTACTAACCGCAGAGCTTTGCTAAGATCCCCAGACAGTTCCTGCTGCTGTCTGTCAGGCAAGTAAGAAATAATTTATAATGCAGTAAAAAAAAGTATTGCATGTTCTTCAAGCTGCCATTTAAATAAAAACTCTGAATAAACTTAGTATTTTGAAAACAAACAAACAAAAACAATATTAAAAATATATATTAAAAATCAAATTTACAAATTGCCTATTATGACATCTGAAGTGCTTTAAGAAAGGAAACTATCAAGTTATTCTAACACACTAGGTTTATATTTTTATTACCAGCTAAGCAAAAGAGGTGGAGATCTCGTCAAACAGAAACAGAAACTTAACAAAATGATTCATAAATTGGTTTCTAAAATAGAAAATTATAAAAAAAAAAATAAATTATAAAGTGAATGAAAGAAAGAAATGCTTTATTATTAAAAATAAAGATGTGAAAATAAATATATGCATCCCACATTCAAGTGGACAAGCAGAAATAATTACTGACAGCTGGAGAATTTCTTGCTAATCATTATAGATATGAGCCTGAATGCTTACATAGTGGACTACCAACAGCTTTTCAGATCATGCTTTCTTCAGAGGTAAAATCAAATGTTGAAATTTTTGTTACTCTAACTCAGTCTGTGAAATTGCACATCATAAAATACAGGCTTTTTTTTTTTCCTGAAAAATTGACAGCTTTCATAAAATATAGTTAAATAACAAAAAGAGAACCTTAATTAAGTACTTTAAAAGTACAGATGAAAATTTAATGGGAGTTCGCATCCTAAATCATCGAAGACAGGTTTACAATGCATAATGGCATGGCAGATGTCAACACACCTCTATCTCAATCAAATAGGTCTACAAATCTCAGTGTGTTATGTGCAGGCTGTGAGCACAGCAGCCACATGATCAGAGATTTGTACCATGTTGAATATCATGCCTATATTAAGCTCTGGTTGGGTCCCATAAACAGCAGCTTGGTGCTCTCTGAAAAATGTTTTGATATCTTTCAAATGTGATGTTGTTTTATTTCAGATATAATTGGAGTTATCAACAGATCCAGGAGACCTCTGGGTAAAAATCCCTCCCCACATAATTTCCTACATGCCAGAAACATGATTGTGGAAGAGCTGAAATCAGGTGACAAGAAAACTGCCCTTCTGGTTGGTCTTTCTCCTCAGTGGACTTAAAAGCCATCGAAATACTTTGGCTTGAGATAATATGGGATTCATGCAGTGCAGTGAGAAATATCTCCACTATAAACTCCTTGTAAGTAGGGCAGTAACGACACATAGCTTGTCAGTAGAAAAATCTATAAAACACTCAGGCTTGTATCTGAAAAAATCTTGTGAAGAAATGGCTCGTACACACACCATAATTCTACATGGTATTAGAGTGGCCTTAACTGTTTCATCTTTGAAGAAAAGTAAGTATGTCCCTAACAATGAAACAAATGAAAAGATCTACAGTTACATGGTATGGGTAAATCTGAATTGTCTAGATATTCTGCTAAAGCCTTTTTATTGAGGTCATTCTACAAGGTGCTTTGTAACTTGAATGTGAAATTGGTAACACTACATAAGTGTTCACAGATGTTGTAGGAAAAAGAGAGACATGTATGTGGAGAAACAAACTAACTAACTAACAAACAAAAAAAACAAACCTTAGAAGCTCAGAAGGCTAAAAACTAATAAATAACAGAGAGGCTCAAAAATATGTACCCAGCAGACCACATGCTCAGAGAACTGCTGTCATTCATAAATCACTGATGTTGCATTATGTGCATTTTTTTGTCAGCAGAGTTTTCTGAATGAGTTATTGTCTTGCATTCATGTGAATATGACTCTTTACACTATATAATATAGAACATAAAAAATTAAAAGTGAAGTCAAAACTGGAAATTATAGCAGTGAATACAAGGTGCTTGTTGTAAGGAATAACTTTCTTAGAATTTTCCTGATTTTTTTTTTCAAGTGTCGTAAGACATGAGAATTACTGTGAGAAACTGATCAAACCCAAGAAGAAGGCATATCCAACAGATATTTCAGATCAGTTATCACCTTTGAAAATATTTTTCTCAGCTTTGAGTCAGAGTATAGTTTTCTGAGAGAAGAAGGAAATCTTTAGTCTACTTAAAGTAGTCAGATTTACATGGCATGAATTTCACCTTTGGCTAGGACAACCATCTAGAATTTTTGAGCCACAAACCAGATTTGTACTCTGTGTGGCCCTGAGTAGGGATTTCAGCATGTATCTCACTAGAAAATGCCCCAAAAGTAAAGCTGAAGAGTTTTATTATATGATTCTTCCACTCTCTTCATTCAAGTGTTTTCTAGTAAAGCATTTTAATTCAAATATAGTAATATAAAATTAACTGGCAGGATGCTATCATTATTATTGCTATTCTTCTTATTATCATTCTTCTTATTATTATTATTGGAGCCTAATGAATAAAAATCAAAGGTATATCGGTATATTCTAGACAATATAGTCAATGCTTTTTTTTTTTTTTTTTTGAGATTTCACTGACCTCAGCAAAACAGTATCAAGTCTCCAAAAAGGAGTTTTATATTCTGCATTAATGTCTTTTTTGTTGTTGTTGTTGTTGTTTTTTAGGACTTATTCACTAGCTACTTCATCCATATTTATTTGTTTGTATATAGATAAAGTGTAAGAGAAACTGAAGATTTTAAGCCTTGGAAATTCCTGTGGTTCAGCCACAGAATTTACAACCCATCACATAATGGATGTTCTATTAACACACAATGATTTATTTGGAGAACACACTAGAGTCTCAGTCCTGTTGAACATTAATAACTTTTTCTTTGTACCCCTAATTCATTCCAATGGAAACCTTAATGAAATTTCTATGCCTTTCCCAAGAATTTATCACTATACTCAACAACCAGATCTTTTAAACAGAATTCTACATTGAACTTTTTTTTCAATTTGTTGTTGTTGTTGTTGTTCTTGCTTGTATGCTTGTTTTTATACTACCTGATGACAAATCTTATAGATATGGTGAAGGTCAAAGTTTACATTAATTTTCACATGGGATTCTTTTTATAAGGATGATGAAAAATTGGTTTTATAGACTATAAACCTTAGCGAAGCCAAACTAAAGACATATATTTAAGATGTTTTGATAGTTTATTGATAGTTAATATAGTTTTAGATCAGATGCCTATTCTTATCGACTTTCATGCAGAACATTTAAGTGTTCTTAAGAGAGAAGGAGAATTATTTTTTGGAGTGTCAGTTGAGATAGAACTGATCTTATGGTCCAATATGTGAAATCTGAAACCACACATAGATATGAGCAACTGATGTAAAAGAATATCCTTATAATAATTAGATTTTTTTTTTTTTTCAGAACGATGCTAAAAAAGCTATATTGTGGATATAATTTAAATTTTTATTGGATAAAAATAGTTTCATATGTTTAATAACTTTGGAGAAAGACGCAAAAATATGTTTTTGTTTGTTTGGTTCATTGGTTGGTTTGGTTTGGTTTTAAAAAGATAGCTTTCCATAGCTCTGGATAGTAGAAAGGTGGACAAAATCACTAGAGGATAAAATGAATGGGGGAAGTATCAGTCAAGGTATTCAGAGAGGCAACAAATAGATACTTCATAGTAGCAGTGAGCTGGGTGCTAGGTGAACAGGAAGGATAACCTTTTAGAAGCTAACGGACTTAGTAATTGACTGGATGTGAAAAACTGAGCTAGAAGTCAATATCATGCTTACCAACTTGGAGGACAGGAGGGGTAAATATTTTCAGTTATGACAGGAAAGTAAGCTCTGCAGGTAAAGATAGCACACAAAAGAAAAGTGCTTTAAGAAACAACAATTTGGATGAATAGGATTTTTATTTATTTATTTATTTTTGAGTGAGAAAATGCTTTTTCTTCTCAGCGACTTCCCATGTTTTGCATTAGAAAACTGCTTTCTAAATAGCAGAAAGAAAAAATACAATGGATTTCTTGCTACAACCTTTTATTTCTTCTCATTTGAGATTAAAATGAAAACCTGTCAGATTAAGATTTTTTAAGCTTTTCATAACAGAGATTGCAACTTTTCTAATCACATCTTTCTCTAAAACAAAATATATTTTAACAGATGTTTCAGAGTAAAGAGATTCCTAAGCAAATGCCAGATCAAACACAATTACAGGGGATGTAATATAAATGTGCCAAAATATGTTTCACTAGCTCCACATGCATTCTCAGAAAATTATTTTTTCTCTGTCATCTCAAACTTGAAGCCATGCTGAGGGATGCTGAACTAGGTCAAGGTTTCTTACCTGTGTGTTCAGTGTTGTGAAAGCAGCAGTGTATTTCTGTGTAGGACTGCGAAGCAGAAATGCTAGGGTACACTGTGGCTTTGGAATACACAAAAGGGGTGGGACATAGGAGTTGGAGGGATTGGGGTTGGGAAGGGGTCAGGAATAGTGAAACTTGGATATAGTGAAACCTGGAAACCTGGATCTTCTGTATATATAAAAGGAGCAAGAGGAGGGAGGGACTTAGAGGATGACTTTCAGGCTTATGGAATGTGGAGAACTATCTTCTGGTCATAACACAGCCTAAATAATTCTCAAATGGTGCCCAAGCCACCCCATTCATTTCAGACTTCTACATATTTTTCACCTGATTCTCCAGATTTCTCACTTCTCAGCTGCTTAATCCCAAAAAAGAGGAACCAAGATTTTCCCAGTGAAAGCCACACAGATACCTGCTTTGCACATGCCATAGGATCGTTCTGCTCAAGCTAAACACAATATGTGATCAGTTTCGAACATATGTAAATTCTTTAAATTTTAACCTTGGTGGGAATTTTGTATGTGGTAAGATTTAGGATTAGACCTCAAAAATAAGGAATTAATTATTCATTCATATTATTTTAGATTATTCCTCTACTTCAGCAGTTTTTACCAGTTATCAGGAAAGATAATAGTGTCTTCCATTTAAAGGTGACTGATGTATGCGATATTTTTCACTAACTGGTCAGGTAGACTTGGTAATGCCTCTGATTACATAAGGGAAGAAAATGAGAAACTTCATCACAAATGTAGTTGTGAATATCTCCTGTGGTTCGTTGCACTGACAGAGCAAAATTTCATCTAAGACTGGATCCAAAAAATATAAAAACAAAATATTATTTTGCAACTTGAAGTTTGCTTTGTTCCTATATCTAAATGACATTTCAGCTCACAAAGCAAAAAATGAAATCCATTCCTGTATTATTTCATTATTTCTTTACTTAAATAGTGACAATTTGGAAATACAGACATACAGGAAAGAATCTCATGTTCTTTCCTACTCTTTTACAGCAACTAAGGCTAGAAAACCAAATTCCAAATTCCAACCTACATTAAAACATGTTTAGCTTGGACTTTTTTTTTTTTTTTAAATCTGAAATGTCTAGCACTCTTAAATCAACAATGCCAAGCATAATTTCAGGAGAAGAAGAATATCAGAAGGCCAGAACTAGATCTAATATTTCAATCTTTCTGACTGGTACAAGCAGTTTTTTCCCATTGTGTTCATATAGTTCTCTTTATTAAACTCTAGGGAACTCACAAAAAAATAATCAGACTGTTTTATTGATTTTGCTGTTTAAGTTTATCTAGTTTGACAAAAAGAGGGGGAAAAAAAAAAAAAAAAGTAGTCTTTTCTTCTTGTTTATTCCCTTTTATTTAAGGTTCTGAAACTAGTTGAGCCCAAATGAACACTTGACATCTAAGATATTTCATTTCTGCATTTGTCTGGACTACTAAACAAAATTGATCTGTAAGCCCAGCAAAAGATAACAGAAGTCAGCTGATGGTTCTTACTACATTAGCATTCATGAGACTCCCATTTATAAAAAAAAATAAAATTGTTTCCCAGGTTTAGTGTAAAAAAACAAAACAAAAAAAAAATAACATAGGTGAGACCTTCAAGCATTTGATTATAAACTGTCTCTGTACTGAGAGAAATGTCAAAACATGAAGCGTGCTTTTTCATTGTTATTTTTGTCACATATATTTCACACATTAATATCCCCTCCATCCACCCCAATTTAAGAATAGAAGGTTGCTTTTTAAGGATAAAATTTCTCAAATTATAAGTAGAATTTCCTCTCAAAGAGTATTAACACTGACTGAGCAATCACTTCAAATTCAGACTCAGAGACTTAAGTGCAAGGCGGATTTCATGTGATTAACTCCCAGGACAGGGATTAAGAACAAATTTGCCAAATTCCAAACTCCTCCATAAATTTATCATGTGACACTGGACAAGTTACTTAACCACTCTTCTTAATTTACAAAAGGAGATACAATTCTTCTTCACACTTTCATCTTCAGAAAAATACGCCTTTGAAAAAAATTAAGGAACAGAGATTAATTCCTCAAGTTTCCAGTTAAGGTAAAATTTAAGGGCAGATATTTTTAAATCTCAAATACTTAACTCAGTCCTGATGAACCACATTTGAAGACTAACAAGCAGTGCAAAATATCAGCTTCACACATAAAATAACTTTGGACAAAATATATCTCTCTTTGCTTTACATGGTTCATTATTCTTTCCAAACGTGCACTGTAAAGAATTTGTATAGTTCAGTTTTTAAGGAAGGGGAATAATTACTGAAAGCTTCTGCCAAAAACAAAACAAAACAAGAAGGGGAAGACAGCACAAGGATATACAAACACAGATCAGAATTCAGAAATTCTTTCACTCCTCTTAGTAATAGTGGCTGTAATATAAAAGAAAATATCTGTAATATATGTAATATAAAGAAAATATCTCCTTTTGATTTAATTAACTAAGTTTTTTGAATATATTGTTGATATTTAGAAATCTTAATTAATAATTTAAAATCATGGAATATATTAGTGAATCTTTTCTTGAGAAAATAATACACATGCAGTCTCTCTGCAGACAAAACTAATCTCTTTCCTACCATGTCTGTTGTGTCCCCTGCCTACCTGGGAACCCTGGCTGTGATAGGGGGAGCACAGTGTGTGTTCACCTTACAACGGGATGATGAGAGTGTTGTTGTCACCCTTAAGTGACTACCAGCTGCTGCTATCAAATCAAAAATGTCTGGAAAAATTGAAAGGGGCGTAAGAAAGTAATCCTTTCAAATTGCCACAATATTTACTGGAAAGAGAGGCTTTCAGGGGAAATCAAGCATGTAATCCTGTAAGCCCTCTGCCCAGTCATAGCATGAGCACACAGGGGCACCTATTGAAATATGGTAATGATCACAGTTCGACAGCCCATGGAATGACTGAAAATAATGAACAAAAAAAAAAAAAAAAAAAAAGAGACAGAATAGGGAGAGACTCACTGTATATATACATATATATAATATATATATATAATATATATATATATTTTTTTTCCCAAGGGCTCAGAAAAAGTGTTGATATTCATAATAAAATCATCCATATATATATATTTTTTTCTTTTTCTACCATGAGTTTGTTTAGAACTGAGGTGGTAAAAAACTTCTCCCCTCAACACAAACACATTTATAAAAATAGTCACAGCATTATCATGCTGCATAATATTGAAAACATCCATTTTATAGCTGCACAATTTCTTCCTTATACTACTGCACACCAGCAGTAACAAATAGGAAAGCAGATTGGTTTAAAGTTCAAGTTAAGTTGCATGAGTTCCCCACAGTGAAGCAATTATTCCCTCAGAGGCTCTTATTTTCTTTATCACACCATGAATTCCTCAGACAACGAATGTGCAGTTTCTACTGTGTGGTTTCTTGCATTACAACAAAAATCTTGGGAACAGTATCTAAGGACAAAATTTTTTCACTCAGTGGATGCTTCCTAAATATGGAGTTTGATCTCTCTACAATCAAAACCATTTCTTCATGGCAAAGTTGTGTTCCCATTAATCTAATCTAAACTATCATTTTCCTGTTAAACTCACAAGTTATTTACTTCCCAATAATATAGATTAAACTTTCTGATAAAAACCTGGGGTGTATATAATAACGCTACCTATACAGGATTGCAGTGAAGTGCCACAGCCATCATTTATATATATGAGAGCTGGAGATAGACATCATTACTGAACCTTAACATTTTACTCCCTTGTATCTCACTCCACTCAAATCAACAGCATTGGTTTCAAACCTGTCACCGTGCTCAAAATTGAGCTTCCCCCTTGCAGCACTTAGTTCTGTTTACACCAGTATCTTCAATCTCTAGCTGTAGCCTTCCTGCAGGCACCACTATGGTGTCCTTTCTCTCTGGTATTACTTGTAGAAGGTAGAGCTCTGCAGATCAGCTGTCCAAGAGTCACATAGCAGGGCAACTGTAGAAAAGCATTCTTTACTTAAGTCCACCATTTCTAATTGCCATTCTTGCACTTATTCCAGTTGGGATTTGGTCTTTCACAGACGTAAGAAAAAAAAAAATCAACTTCACAGAGAATTTCTAAGGTAATACAAGCAGATCAAATATTTTTGTATTCCAAAAGAGAAAGGGTTTACCAAGCTTGATAAGATTAATGATTGTTTTATTTCTGGTTTGTTAAAGACTTCTTCAGTGGTCAAGAAGACTTATGATAAATCCTCTGGTTTCAAGAAAGATATATACTAATAATGAAACTCATTCAATTAATTTTACTATTCCTTTGTTTTTCTCCCAAATGTTATTTCTTTCCTGATCTCTCTCTCTTTTTTTTTTTTTCTTTTAGCTACAGAATGCTAGAAAACTCACCCAAACAATCAAAAACCAAATGAGCAAAAAATCCTAATAAATACTGTTTTCATTCTCAAATTTATTAGACATGAGTACATTACTTGAAGATTTGATTTCTTCTGATTTCTTTCTGATAATTTTGTATATGTAGCTGAGTCGGTTTTCTTTGTTTTGTTTAGTTTAATTTAATTTAGTTTTATTATTGTTTCATTATTATTTTATTTCAATATTTTTTCTTGTGGCCATATGCAAATGTAATAAATACTACTTTTGCATAGTGCTTCCTGTAGGCTTGCCCAAGATCTTTGGAGTTAAACAACTCAAGATTCAAGAGCACAGTCAAATAAGGATAGTTTGTATTATTATTTTTTTTTTTTTCTGAGAAAATTATATGAATACTTACACACACATACTGCATATATGTATACATTCAGTGATTACTTTTCACATTTTTACTTGTGCCTTTCAATTGTGTGATTTAGATACATATATATAGCATATAGATAGGAGGTCTTGACAAAAGATACAGAGTATCACAAGTCACAGATACTGTGAAGATGAGAACAAGAAATTTGAACCTAATATGTCAAAGGAGAGGGTCAGTCTGAGATTCATAAAGATTGTGTCACCTGAAAGTCCAATTATACCCTAGTATTATTCAAAAGACTTCAACAGAAATATCAATTATGCCCACTCTGCCAGCATTTACTTAATTTATAAAAACAGTTTTTTTTGTTTTTTTTTTTTTTTTTCATGAATATCACCAAAATTATCATTTACTTATTGATAATTTCTGCTTCACTCCTCAGTCTGTCGTCTTCCTCTCAGGGTTGTAACTAATCAATGTATGCAAGGTTCTACAGAATGAAAAGTGGACATATATACTACTTTTCAGAAAGAAAAGCCACCATTTCCATACTTCCCATTAAAAGGTAATCTTAAAAATTTGTTCAAGAAAACAAATATTTCAGCTTGGTTACACTGAAAGGAAACTTAACATCTTGCTCCTCCCTGAAGCAATGCCCTGCCACATAAGAGCTGCATCCCCAGCAGTTACAGGTGAGATACAGAGCTGCATTGCTTCCTGCATTTCCAGGAGCCCAACGCCAAAGCAAGCAGTAAGAGGGTTTGTTACATCTGGCCTGGCAGGATAGGAGTGCCCTGAAACTGTATTTCCTTCAAATCTGAACTCCCAGGCCAGCTCTATTCTGGTGAAAGTGTATTTAAATCACTTTTTTTTTTTTTTTTTTTTACATGGAATATTTTAATTGGCAAGGAATCTTTTTCCACAAAGAAGCAGTTTACTGAAAATTTGACAGTTGTTGTTGTTGTTGCTGTTTTTTTGGTGGTGGTAATTTAGTATTTTTTTATTTTTTTTCTTATGAGGGAACTCACATTTTGTATGTTTCATATTACTAAGGATAAACAATCTTCAAGTAATGTTACTCTGTCTTTTAAAAGCATATTCATCATCACCGTTACACCAAAATTATAATGGTGGACAGGTAGTTCATAATATGCCTAAATCATGATGTTATTGGAAGCGTAAGTTATAAGAAGAGACAAAGAAAGGAAAGAGCATGTGTGTCATCTGGAGTTACAGCTGAAACTACTGCTTATCAGCAGTTGGATAACTGGTCAACCAGCAGTGCTCACTAGTTCATGACTATTATCTACATGTTTTCCCATTTATTAGATGCCAGCTGAGGCCAATTTTAAGCTGGGAAGTATAGCAGCTGTCTCTGTGGAAAATAGAAGAATGTCACTTTAAATGTCTTTGCAGCATGAAAGAAATGTCAGTTTCATGCTGGAAATGTACAGTGATACACATTTTTTTTCTGACCTGAGCATGCTGCATCAATTCATGCTCATGAAAATATCATATCATTTGTGACTTTTTTTTTCCTGCTCTTTAATGAATTTCCAACCTAAAAAAAACCCACAACTTTTTCTAGGTGCAAATTTAACACTAATGTCTCACATAAAATCCTGAAAGCTTTAAAGAATTTATATTTGTATTGGTATAGTTTGCAATGGAATTAATTTTAATAGAGAAGACAAGAAATAGGAAGGAAGAGAGGAAATGAGGGAAGGAGAGAGAAAGAAAAGAGAGTGGAAGTAAGGAAGAGGGGAAGGAAGAGGGAGGAAGGCAGAGAGAGAAAAGGAAAGGGTGGGAGGAAGGGAGGAAGGAAGGAAGAGGGGAAAAGAGAGAGGGATTGAGAGATAGGAAAGAAAAACATTTTTGTGCTTTTCCCAATTTACATCACCAATTTTCTACATTTGTAGAAGGCTGTTTTCTTCTTAAAATAAAACTTACCTAAGCTGTATCTTTTTACCTGATTTGTGGCAATTGACGTTTGATTGAGTCTAGATTCATAATCAGATATCTGGTCTTTTAATGATGATTTCTGGATCTGCCTATTTTTCCACCATCATCAGCCACTGTAGAAAGGATAAGTATGATATAGGACTAACAAACTAGTCTTATACTGAGTCTCTGTCTAGCTCTAGTAAAAATAGAAAAAATAAAATAAAATAAAAGTGACATTTCATCAGGCTTTTGTTTTCCATTTTAACTTATAAAGGGACTCATCTCTGTATTCTTCACAAAAATATAAAAAGCCTCCCTACCTCTGATAATCCTTTTATGCTTTCATATTAATATGACAGAGTATAGAGTATTAATCATTAAATACTGCTTATACAGTGCAGTAAATATATACTACTTTACAGAACTTAAGATAAGCAATGGCTCCATTCCTAATGAGCTTACTATAATTAAATCCATTGTTGAATCTACATATGAAATATTGCTAGAAGTCAAACCACACAGGAAAAAAAATCTTTAAACCAATTAGAGGCACAGATCTGAATCTAACTCATTCCTGGGTTATAAAAATTAACTATAACAAATGTAGACTACTTAGATTAATTATTTACTTCTATAATTCATTGAAATTTTGTCTAAACATTTATAAAATAGTTGTATAGATATCTGTGGATGTTGTAAGTTGTGCATATGAAGATCAGATGAAAAATAGACCTGTTTGTAGTATCTAATATGTGTAGTGTTATTTTGCTTTTGGATGAATATTCTGATAATTAAAAATACATAATGGCATGTTTAACATTGCAGGCATAGTATTTCAAATCACGTGTCATTCTACCCTCAGTCCTCTGAATGACATAAATGTTTCTTTGATGACATCATACCTTACAGCTGCAGCACAGTTATAAGCAATATATTCCTTCATTTGAAAAGTGGATCCTTTTATCAGTTTGTAGTTTAAAGAATCTGTTTATAGAGTACCTGTGTGTCCTTCTGGGACTATTTATACTTATGGCCAAAGGTGAAGGAAATGGGGAATAAAAGAACCAGGATGAAATTAAATATAGAGCAGTAATGCTGAACTGTGGTCATAAATGCAGAAGATCAGGTTTGAGACCAGCTAAAGAACTTAGTCCAAGTTCCTTGGTACAGGTCCCCGGGACCTGTTGAGATATATCTCATTCTCTACAACTACCTGAATAGGAAGTTGTGTGTGCTGGGAGTCGGCCTCTTCTCACAGGTAACTAATGATAGGACAAGAGGGAATGGCCTCAAATTGTGCTGGGGAGGTGTAGATTGGAAACATAGGGGACATTTATTCTCAGAAAGAGTAGTCAGGCATTGGAACATGTTGCCCAGGGAGGTGGTAGAGTCTCTGGGGGTGTTTAATGAAAGTTTGGACATGGTACTTAGGAATATGGTTTAGTGGGTGATATTGGTGGTAGGGGGATGGTTGGAAAAGATGATGTTGGAGGTCTTTTCCAACATTATTAATTCTATAATTATATGATTCTCTGTAGTTGTCAAGTCTCTCTCCGTCACATTTGAAAAGTTCTGGAAGCCAGGTGGAGTCCCTGGGGACTGGAAAAAGGGAAACATTAATACCATTTTTAAAAAGGCTAGAAAGGAGGACCCAGGGAAATACAAGCTAATGAGCCTCACCTCTGTGCCTGGGAAGATCACGGAACAGATCCTCCTGGAAACTATCCTAAAACATGTAGAAAATAAGGAGGTGATTGGTGACAGCCAACATGGCTTCACTAAGGGCAGATTGTGCCTGGTGGTTTTCTATGAGGTAGTTACAGCATTGGTGGATAGGGGAAAAGCAGCTGAATTCATCTACCTGGACTTGTGCAAAGCATTTGAGCTTCCCAGCTTAAAATCCCCCATGTCTCTAAACTGGAGAGATATGGATTTGATGAATGGATCACTCGGTGGTAAGGAATTGGCTGGATGGTTGCATTCAAAGAGTTGCGATCAGCAGCAAAATGTCCAGGTGGAGATCAGTACAGAGTGGCATTCCTAGGGAGTCAGTACTGGGACTGGCATTGTTGAATATCTTTGTCAGTGTCATGGACAGTGGGATCAGGTGTGCCCTCAAAAAGTTTGCTGATGACACCAAGCTGTGTGGTGTGGTTGACACACCGGTGGGAAGGGATGCCCTCCAGAGGTACCTGGACAAGCTTGAGAGGTGGGCTTTTGTGAACCTCATGAGGTTACAATAAGGCCAGGTGCAAGGTCCTGTGCCTGGGCCAGGGCAACCCTAAGCACAAATACAGAGTGGATGGAGAATGGATTGAGAGAAGCCCTGAGGAGAAGGACCTGGGTGTGTTGGCGGATGAGAATCTTAAGATGAGCCATCAATGTGTACTTGCAGCCCAGAAAGCCAACTGTATCCTGGGCTGCATCAAAAACAGCGTTGCCAGCAGGGCAAGGGAGGGGATTCTCCCCCTCTGCTTTGCTCTTGTGGGACCTCACCTGGAGTGCTACATGCAGCTCTGGGGCCCCAAGCACAAAAAGGATATGGACATATTGAAACAAATTCAGAGGAAGGGCACAAAGATGTTCAGAGGGCTGGAGCACTGCTGCTATGCAGAGAGGCTGAGGGATTTGAGGTTGTTTAGCCTGGAGAAGAGAAGGCTCCAGGGAGACCTTACAGCAGTCATCCAGTACCTAAGGGGGGCCTAAAGGAAAGCTGGGGAGGGACTCTGTCAGGGAATGAAGTGACGGGACAAGAAGGAAGGGCTTTAAACTGAAAAATTATATATATATGCGGCTTTAGATTAGATATTTGGAAGAAATTATATACTACGGGATTGGCAAAACACTGGAACAAGTTGCCCAGAGAAGTTTTAGATGTGTTTCCTGGAAGTGTTCAAGGCCAGGTTGGATGGAGCTTTGAGTAACCTGGTTTAGCGGGAGGTATCCCTGCCCATGGCAGGGTGGTTGGAATTAGATGACCTTTAAGGTCCCTTTCAACCCAAACCATTCTGTAATTCTATGGTATTATGGATATTTAAGATTGTCCTGTGTACAGTAATATATAAGTGCTCATAAATGTATTGCTTTCTATCATTAAGAAGAAAAAAAAAATGTCTCCTATTCTGAAACATATTTTCTGAATATTCTGAAATATATTTTCTCAAATATAACCTCACAATATTTGTTGTTGTTGTTGTTGTTTGTTTGTTTTTCAGTTGGTAACCACTCCATTGGAATGACTCCATGCCTGGGAAGACTCAGCACTGACAGATGAGCAGCTTCCTCAGGAGGAGTACAGTCTTCTCTACATCATGCCCATGAGGTTGCTTGATATGAAAAGCTGCATAGCTAGGTGTTATGTGTAATTTCAGGTGATCAGCAGAATTATCTATTACTGCATCAAGAGAAGAATTTTGTTTCCCTTGGTACTTCACTCACTTCACCTGAGATAACAGACTTTCCTCCGTAATTGCTTGCTATTTTTATGGCTCAGGGCACATAATCTTTTGCAAGTCAGAAGGAATGAAATGGGCTCTCCTACCTGATCAGCCTCCTCTCTTATCCCATCTGTGTAGATCACCATCTGGGCTGCTCTGGCACGGCAAACCAAATGCAGTCGCACCCCATGGCTGCAGTACTGGCTAGCTCTATGTCCATTTTCTGGTTTGGGCAGATAAAGGCAAGAGTAATAATTTTTAATCCCAAATTACAGCTGCCCTAATCTTGATCTAAATCAGCAAGCTAAGGATGAAAGACTTCATGCACACATACTATCTACTCTACTATGCATTATGCATTAACCAAAATGCTGGAGGAAAAATCCTAACTGCTAGTTTCATCAGTAAAGCTTGGCTACATACTGTTAAGCAGGGATATTTGAAGACTAACCTTGAAAATATAGGAATTCACTGTGCTACTCTTAGTTATTACCCCTATAATTTCTGCAGGAGTCATGCAGAATTTTTATTTCTAGTGAATTATCTTCATTGGGAGAACTTTTAGACTCCCAGTGTTAAATACAAATTCACGCTTTTCTTACTTATTTGCAGCATATGTTTGTTGGCTGTACTACATGACACACTGTGTTGCTCCCATAAAACAGATGCTGCAATGAAACAAATAGGCATGAATTTATCTTTAATGTTAGGAATATTGATCTAACAGAAGAATAGTACATTCAGAACCAAAATCTCTCTAATTTTCACTAGCAGTGTAGATTGAAAACCATTTATATCATAAACTACTGTAAAGATGAACCCAGCTTTAGGAAGACTTTATTTTCGATTATCTTAAGCACATTTTAAACCATTTAACTTGTCTTTTTAGGATTTTTATGTACTGACTATGCATCAATATATATATATATTTTTAATTATTACTATTTAATTTTATTTTCCCTGAGGAATTTACAGTATAATAAACTCTAATGAAACACATTAACTTAAAATAACTAAGATCTATCTAACATATTTAGGCTATTAAGTTTTCAGAGTTGCTTTGAGAAATTATTTTCTGAGAGCAGACATTTCTATAGCAAATCATTCCAGTGTTATCATTAGGGCTGTTGTTATTATTTACACTTATCTATCACTGAATTGAATCTCCTTGAATGATTATTTTTAATCTCTTTTGCAATCAATGCCAGACTTACTATTATGCTCTAAAAGAAAAAATTATCTGGATTGTCATATCTTCTCATTGTTTCAGGCGAACTGGTAGGGTCAGTGAGATTTTGATTGCTGGTAGCTAGCAGTATTGTAATGTAAGCTGATGTCTTTCCCTGTTTACAGATGGGACAGTATGAAGCAATGTTCACATTTTACCACTGTTAGCTTCCTGAAAGACAGATACGGTTGAAAAATGCTTATGTTTTCATTTTTTCACAAACTTTTTCACATCAGAAGGAGGAGCAGAAATCCTAAAAAGCAGTCTGTCTAGCTGTCTTGATTCATCAAATCATGCCATTTTTTTTTTTCAAATGAAAGTAATTTATTCCTTTTCTGCAAAAGATCTTCATGTGAACTTGAAGGGAGTATCATCATTTTATTATTTTATTTTATTTTATTTTATTTTATTTTATTTTATTTTATTTTATTTTATTTTATTTTATTTTATTTTATTTTATTTTATGTTATTTTTCTGAAGACTTAGATTAATTATATTATCTTACACTTCACCAAATCTTTACTTATACATTTAAAGCATTTTTTTTTTTTAATTATTATTATTATTTTCCCCTTTACAGAATCAAAGAATTGTCTAGGTTGGAAGAGACCTCAAGATCATTGAGTCCAACCTCTGACCTAACACTAACAAGTCCTCCACTAAACCATATCACTAAGCTCTACATCAAAACATCTTTTAAAGACCTCCAGGAATGGCGACTCCACCACTTCCCTGGGCAGCTCATTACAATGCCTAACAACCCTCTTGGTAAAGAAGTTCTTAATACACCCCTGGCACAACTTTAGCCCGTTCCCCCTTGTTCTGTCTTAGGCTTAGGTCACTATTGTTCAGCCTGATTCAAAAAAACTTTCTGTGCTGAAGGAAAAGTGAAAACAAAGTTATAGATCTGTTTTTAAAATAATGTGCTATTTAAGCTGTTGCAAGATGTTCATTTGCAAGTGGTGTTACAGACGGATTGCAGTTGTTTCTAAGAAATATATTTTTTTTCTGTACATGTTTTACATGAAAAATACATTCCTACTGTGTAGTGTGCAAACTTTTCCCACTTCTAATTCATGAAACTCTACAATAACTACTGTAGATATTTAATATTAGCATCATATCTCAATAAAGAATTCCAAGTATGGGAGGATTGTATAGGAAGGATACAATGATTTTTTTTGTATCCCTGGATGGGTACTATCAATGTCTAACCTATACCCATAACCAGTGGGATGCTGAGGAGATCATCTGCCTTTTACCAGTACCTCACAGGATCAGGTGTAAAGAAACAACCATATGTCTATGAATATCCTCAGTGCAGAAATCTCAGAGGTTCGAAGAAAAGAGAAGCAAAACTGAGAAGAGATTTTTATGCTCTGTGCATCTGTAAGAATGGATTTGCCCAGGAAGTAGTTTATTGTAATCTGAGTCAAGAGTTGAGGAGTGCATTGGCTGACCTAAAATAATAGTTTTATTTTATTTTATTTTATTTTATCTCTTATTCCATTATTTATTCCATTAAGTATTTTTAGAACCTAAGAAAAAATAAAGACAAAACAAACAGGAAAAAAAAATGGAAGAAATATAGCAGATTTCATGCTCAAAAGATTTTACTAGCTCAAATTCTGAAATTCTTGTATTAGATATCACATTGAATGCATAAGCAATCCAGAATTCTTGGAATTACCTTTTGAAAAACATCTCTGAAAAACATGCTAATGCTCTTGATTTTCTGTGTTTTTACAGCATAGATTTTTAAACTTATTTTTTAAAGTATGTGATCATGGGAGTTGTACAGAATTTGGCTTTGAAAGCTGTATTCAGCCAGCTTTATTGGAAGCCTACTGAAGTCAGTTGGAAATTTAAGACTTCACTCAGGTTTTATCAAGCCTCCTTGAGTGGTTTCTATCTCAAGCATTTCAATTGAAGTGAGTGTATCAGTGTGAAGAGTATAGGACTACTCACCCAGAAATTGAGTGGGAGAATTTGGCCCTGAATGATTACCTGAAGATCATTTCAGTCTTATACTATGAATGAATATGAAACAAATGAAAGATGGACTTCAGGAGTTTAAAAGGAGTTTTAAAGTGTAATGACCACATTCCAGTGACTTTCAGGGGAACTAGATTTTTTTTTTTTGCATTTACCTTTGAGCATTGCTTCTCACAGTGTAGGAGTGGTGATTTTAGGTTTAAAATGCAGTATGTGTGCAGATCTCTTTCTCTTTTCTTTAGGATCTGCATATTATACAGCCCAGTTTAACTCCATTTCAAGAAGGTGCTAAGTTCATTCAAAGAAATTGTTTTAATGCCAGGTCAGAAAGGTTTTTATGTTACTACACGTTTCCTAGCAAAACTGTAAACTGTGGTGTTAAACTGTGAAAAACCCAAAGCATGAAAAAAGGGTTTTGGAAAATTCCAGGGTATACTATGTCTTCAATATTGGTCAGGAAATATCCAGTCACAATTCATCCATAATGAATTCACTTTGTGCACTCTGATCCTCTGGTCACTCTGTGAAATGAATAGAATTGAAGAGATTTTAAAATTATCTTCAAAAGTATATGCCTAGTCTGAAATAAACATATATATATGTGTATATATATATAAGGAAAAAGAATAAGAGGAAGAAAAAAAAAAAAGAAAGGCCATTCCCAAATGGAACTTTTTATTTTGCAAGAGTAAAATCTCTCCAGAAAATGTTTCAAGGGACCTTAGAATGAGATTTATGCCTTTATTTATTAATTTATGAAACATGTAAATTTAGAGTGAAAGGGGCAACCTATGTTGCAACGAGGCCATTTTCAGTTGAAAACAGAGTGATTAGTAATTGCTCTAAGTATATACAAACTAACGTGAGTTGTAATATGTAGTAACATTAAAGAGAAGATAACTAATGTTGTCAAGGTTATGAGCAGTGGCACAAAGCCCAGCTGAAGCTAAATCATCAGTGGTGACTCCCACTAATCAAGAGACTTGGACATACTGGAGAAAGTTCACTGAAGAGACACAAAGATGATGTGATCTAGAGAATTTGACAAATGAGGAGATGCTGAGAGAGCTGGGGTTGCTCAGCCCCAACTACAACAGACTCAGGTGGAATCTTATGAATGTGTACAAATATCTGACTGGGGGAAAATGGGTGGGGATAGAAAGACTCTTCTTACTGGTGCTCAGTGGCAATACAGACATCTGTAGGCGCAAATTGAAATACAGAAAACTGCATGTAAATGTGTATTTATTTACTTATTTTTTTTAAGAGGATGACTGAACATTGGCCCAGGTTGCTTGGATAGTCGTGGAGTCTCCATCCTTAGAAATATTCAAATACAGACTAGACACAACATTGAGAAACCTGCTGTAGATGACATTGCTTTGAGAAGGGGGTTGAGTGAGGCAGTCTCAGAAGCTGCTTCCAATCACATCAATTATGTGATTTTGTTATTCACAAAGTGCTTTGTTTTGTCTGTATCAGAGGAAAAAAAAAAAAAAAAAAAAAAACATGTGTTTGCATTCTTGCAGAGCACAGTGTCCAGGGTATGTAACTTCTGCCTAAAGGTAAATGACATGCTCAGTTGCTGAGAGTGTATTTTTTAGAGAAAAAGTATTTACAGTGCAGGTATCTTAGCTAACACGGAGATGTGTAGCCCTTGCTAGCTGTTGCACTGAAGTTGGACTACTTTAAAACAGGAGCATTTCTGCTCTTTTCTTTTAACACCTGTTGCTTTTGATTTTCCAGTGACTATAATATTTTCAAAATTATCTCTCACTTGTTTGAAGTCTTCTAAATTATATTATTCAGTTTTCATTTATGATGTTTGGTTGTTAACAATATATTCTTCTAGTATCCAAAGCAATCCTGCCTGTAGCAACTACTGTCATTTATACTGATTCCTCACTTTCTTCTTCCATGCCTTATTCTTATTTCAATTGTATATTCAGGATCCTTCACTTGCCTGTTTCATATGTGTCTCTGATTCATTCTGTCTTACTTAGGAAATTTTATTTGATGCTGCATGTATTTTTCTCTCATACCTAAATTTACTGTTTCATTATCATCATCTTCCTAGTTTCAAATTTTTTGGTCCCTAATGTCTGCTTGTAGTTCTGTCAGAGGTGATGCTAGTTGAATTCAAAGGCCCTTCATTTCTGCTGTTGAATTTTATGTCCTTAAAATTGACTGAATTTGTCCCAAAATCAAGTTTTGCAAGTAACACCATATTATGTTGCTCTAAGTGTATTAGTGAAGGTGGTTGATAAACTCAGACAAGATTCCCACAGGTAATTTTACATTTTACACTGAATGTACTTTCAATACCTACTTGTTTTCTCATTTTTGGCTTCACCTCAAGCTTCTTTCCCAGAAATCCAATACTGGCTTATTTTTCCTCAAACACGTATCCCGTGTTTTTACTGCACTTCTGTTGCAGGAGAATTTGAGAACCAAAAGTCCCATAGTACTTTCAAGATCAGCTATCAAAGTTAGACTATGTGATTCTAGCATCATTATGATTTGGTCAGAAAAGAGAGAGAAATTTTTGATTTTTAGTTGTTTTAACTGCATTTCATTACTTTTTTCCTTTGCAGATAAAAAATTTGCCTCTTATCCAGGTTGCATCTGAGCAGGTCCAACAGCCCACAGGGTTGTGTCAGCTGAAATGAAATAGGAACCTCAGCTATTGTCCTCTGGCTGTTGTAGACTGATGAAAAGAAAATTTATTATTTTTTTAAAAAAAGGTAAAATTTCTCTAATTTTTTTCATGGGAAAAATTTATCTACATCTGCTAAAGGAAAAAGTACTTGTGGGATTAACCTCTCCATACATTTCTTCTTCTCCTTCGAAAAAAGAAAATCTTTCTTCCACAGTAGTGATACTATGATAGTTCTGTGCAGGCACTACAGAACCATCTTCACATTTGAAACTCTGTCTGAGGGAAATGACCTACACGTCATTGTAGAAATAGAATCAGGCCTTTGAATTTGTTTGTTTTTATTCTCTCTCTCTCTTTCTTTTGATATATTTTTACTAGTTTTCAGTACAGCATCCTATAACTTGCAGCACTATCTGAGTATCCGGTTTATACTAATACATAAATAAGGTGGCTGAAAGATGTCCTCGCTATATTCACAAGTTCTAACCTCTTGTCCCAGGCACTTCTCTTATCAGTACCATTTCTCTCAAAAGTCTTGCCTGAAAATCCTACAAAAAATCCATCAGGAAAAATAACAATAAAAACTCACAGTTTTTTTAATGAAACACTAAAGTACACTGGGGTGGACCATAGAAAATTGAAATGATAACTATTGATTATTACATTTTGCTTTTTACACTTAAAGTTTCTAATAAGTTAGGTACAGAGAAAGATAATTGTACAAGTATTTACAGAAGGGGATAGAAAAGAGTCTTGATGCATACTGAAGTAAAATAGTTAGAAGATGCACCAATACAACAGTCCTACGAGTCATACAAAACTTATTCACAGAAAGTTCATAGAATCATAGAATGGTTTGGGTTGGAAAGGACCATCTAATTCCCCACTCCCCCACCCCCCTACCTTCCACCGTTCCCCAGACAGGGACACCTACCACCAGATCAGGTTACTCAAAGTTCTGGAAACTTAATTTAGTGATGTACTTGTACATGATTTACTGCTGTTGGATCAAGTCAAGAGCATTTGACAGCACACATTGCTTTATTTAGATGTCTAAACAGTCTTGCTTAACTTGAGGCAAATACTCACATAGCCAATATTGCCACTGTGGTAAAATGTTTGCAGGCTTAACATTTTACATGTAGGACTCTGTTTGTTTGTTTGTCTTGTTTCGTTAAAAAATAATATAGAATTTGGTGAAGAAGTGATAGCAACATGCTCAAATATTAGAAAAAAATATAGGTAATTCTTTCTCTTTTAAATTAAGATTAATTTTTCATTTTATGTAGAATGTTCTAAATATAGTATTCATTGTTACCTCTTTACTTATTTTTCAGAATAGCATACTTGCTTATTGACATGTTAAAAACAATATCATGCCAGGAAAGATTTGCCTTCATTATTCCCCAGTGGAAATCTCTGTTTTCAATTACATCCATGTATCTATACAACCATTTAAACAGTCACAGAGAGAAGAATTTTCTGCTAGATTTATTAAATAAGACCTTCATTCAGAGTGGAAAAGGAATAGAAAAGAAACATTTTAAAGCATATCCTTTAATATAAGCCTATTCTTAACATGTGATAATTTAGACAATGAATGATTCATGAAATGACACTGCAATTATTTTAACAAGAGACTTAACATCTTATTTTTCATTGTAATGGCTGCTACATTTGTACCCCATGTATAAATTTAACCTTTCAGAAAGTTTTATTATATATATACAACAGTAGAAAAAAAAAAAAAAAAAGCATTAGGCTTGCTCCTTAGAAGGGAATCTCACCAAGTGCATTGCTGGTCTGATTTAGAAGTATTGATAAAACCACACTGTGGTTGTTTCCTTGGCACTTAGTCCATTGATTACCTCCTTCCATTTTTCACAGAGGTGGAGAGCACTGGGAACCTTGCTGATATTTCTTCAGCCTTGCTGATGCCAAGCTGGCGGGGCACCCTGATGGGTGCTGTTGAGCACAGTGGAAAGAAGCCAGTGAGTCTTCTAAGGACCTCCCCTCCAGAGGGCCTTTTAGTGGTCTTGAAAAGAGCCCATAGTTCCATCTTGAAAAAAAAAAAAAAAGAAATATATTGAGACTGTAGATAATTAAAATTGCCAATTAAAAGCTTTGACATAAGTGGTGTACATTTCAAGTAAAGCACTGATAATTAACCACTTGTCCCATTCCCTGATTATTTTACAGACTTTTCAAAATTAGAAGAAAATCACCAGAACTTTCAGTTGCACTTAGCTGCAAGAATATTGTAAGGCAAAACTGACAAAAATTAGCAAGATCAGATAATGTTTTTTGAGAGAGATCTTTTGGTTTTTGATTTTTTTTTAGATGAAAATTTTTGAATTAATTTTTTTTAGTGATTGTGTAGTTTACAGAGTACAGTAAAAATTAACAAAACTTTAAAAAACAATAATGTCTCTATAGAACATTAATAAAAAGAAGTTTTTACTGCAATAAGAAGAGCTAGGTGCTTATCTTAACTCTGATCTGAGTCTGTTTTCCCCTTTTCCAAAGAAGGTTCAACATCAGTGAATTTTCCAACTTATATGATTGACTAAGGCTTGGAGAAGCCACACAAGAGATGGTTGATTTGTATTACACTCACCCTCAGAACTATAAATTCCACCTCTCTGGAGGCAGTGCAGTTATTTGAATGAGATGCTATATAACCTTCTCTTGAAACCAGCAATGCAAGGATGCAGGGACTATTGGACATGAAAGACAACAAGAAACAAACAAAACAAAACAACAACAAAGAAAAGACATAGTGTTCAGAAATCTAAGGGTTAATTCTTGCAGCCCCCTTGCAGTCCCCTACCTACAGAAGGTTAGGGAAGGGCCTTGGTACTAGGGCTGTTTACCTCCAAACTTGTCACGCATGTGTATTTTATATAACACTACAAGTAAAAAACAAACAAACAAACAAACAAACAAAAAAACACCTCTATGTGAAAGAAACAAGATGCTAAAATGAGAGTTTCAGTGCTATTACACAATGGTAACTATGTCACTATTAACTTTCCTAGCTGAATCAATGTGAGTTTAGATTCTGCACATTAAAGCCTAGGAAGAGGGAGATTAACTGCAGGGTTTTGAGGGATATATGATAAGCATCCATTTCCCAGAATAAATACTTTGAAAGAGACAATTTTTTACTACTTTAAATACCTAGGGAAGTTTGAAAAAAATAAAGGTGCATCTAATATATGAAGACAGGTTTAAAAGTGTAAAGTGGATTTCTGATCATTTAGAATTAAATTTGTAGCATTTAGGGAGAGAAGATATAGGAGGATACCACAGACCAGGCACTCAGCAGGAACCTATGCAAAAGGGACAGTTAGTCCCTCCCTGTCAAAACCATACGGAAACTACATTTTAAACAGAAGAGTAAATGTACTTAAGTGCCAAACTGAGATGAAAGGGGGCTGAATGATCTTTATGGGGAAATTAATTGCTAGTTTGTGTTTCTTATACTTATGTTGAATAGAATTTTTATTTTCATCTTATATAGATATTGCACAGAATTTTACTAATAATACTAGTTAGCAAATGCCAGTACCGGTTTCTCTTCTGGGAACGAGTATTTTTTCAGAGCCTCATAAATATATTTTACATAAATTTAGAAGACGTACAAGGAAAAAGACAGGGCCATATTGATAATCTTGTATTCTGACAAATATGTATTAATCAGGGTTCTCTCACTTGGTTACGCTTTACCAAAGAGAGATCTGAAAAGCCACATATAGCACATTGTCACACATTGTGACATCTTGGTCCTGAATTTCCAACACCATTTACCTGGCACCAAGTCTATTAGCAATATTTTGGTCATCTGGTGCTGTTACATTGATTGTACTAAACTGAGATACTAGGTAATTCTGGGGAATAAGATACTTACTGTAGTATTCAGTACTGCACTGGAAATTGAAATAAACAATAAATATGATCAAAATCCTCCTTGCCTGACCTCTCAGAAAAGGAGCACAAGACTCATAGTTCTGGGATACTTCTATGTTCCTACTTCATATATACAGATGTGTAATTTATCTCTATAATGACAGTATAAATTATTGGTTATTTCAATTAACACATATATATAAACTATAAAAAAAATAACTAAATATCTATACTTCACTACGGAGATACATATAAATGTGTGCTTTACATACATTCTTTTTCTGGTTTCCCACATTCTATTTATACTGTTCATGTTGTGCTGTGCTAGTGTGTTGTGTGTTTGTTACTAGACAGAGCAACACTGGATTTAATAAAAAAAAAAAAAAAAAAAAAAAAAAAGTTAAATTATATTACAGAAGCTCTGAGAATTAGATGTGCCAATTTTAAATAAAGCATGTATAATTTAATAAACTGTAGAGCCACAATTCCATCTCTATCGCACAATTGTATTACTCATGCTGTAATTCTTTCTGGTCACATGAACTTAAGATGACTGGGCTGTCATATAAAGACAAATGTAAACCATGTTGCTTATGTGGTAGGTGAGCCATTTTTCAAATGAATGTAAAATCAAGACCTTGTTTTATAAACTTCAAAGCTCCTATGGCACTCTATGAGATCTAGGTTCACACCAAAATACTGAAAAAATAAAATATTGAACAAAAAATTCCTGCAGATCTCATTTCTCTGAGACAGTTCACATTCTGGCTTCTAACCAACCAAGCAACCAACCAAACAAAAAGCCCACACACAAACAAGCAAACAAACAAAGAAAACCAACATACCAATAAGTGCCTTGAAAAATATGTAATGTGAATAAGGTGGTAAAAGTTTTGTATGTCTCCTGCAACTCCTTTGTTTCTGTTTTAAATCAAGCAAATCATGTTTATAAGACTCTTAAAGATTCTTTGATGAAATGTGTCTTGCAATAGCAGCCTACTATTGCTGAAATCATTCTCTTTTAATTTGGTAATTACTATCTGTTGGTTTTTCACTCAGAAAAAAAGCCATTGTAAATGTGCTATACTTGATTTTTTGTCATCAGATTTATCAGTCATGTCATCTATGTTATTATTAAGAGCTCACTAGGTAGATTAGTAGATATATACTTTACTGATATTGATTGATAAAACAGAAATATCAAAAAATTAGAAATGAGGTGCAGTGGTGACAATGTTTGTTCTCATCAGTCTAGGAGTGGATGGTACATGAAAGCATTTGAACTTCAGTGGAATTATAGCAGGTGAATAAAAGTTGTACAAAAGCCAGGAAGAGTGCTAATTAATCCTGTGGCTACAGGAACTGCAGTTTTTCAGTTTCCTTCTCATATCTGGTGAGATACTGAAGACACTATGCAAGGTTTCTTAGAAGCTAGACAGCTTGGGTTATATTCCTGTACAGGACCTTAAAAGTTGATGTCCGCTTGAACCATACTATAGTGGCATGCATAGAAAATATGCTCTATTAAAATGTAGCAGTTTAGCTGTGAAACAGATTGGATTTTGGCCTGAACTGGCTCCTTGGCCCCAACCTCTCTGAGCACTAATAATTACATATATGGGATAGAAGTTAAATTGGGGAATCAGGTAGAATATGGTGACTTAGAAATAAACATCAGCAAAGCTCCCAAAGAAAACACTGCCTATAAATAACTAAAAGACATAATATAAGAAAGAACAAGAGAATACAAAGTTCCCAAACTGAATCATTCAAAAGTTACCATAGTTGGCCCTCTTGTGTTTATGTGTTAGATATTTTATGAAATACTATGAGCATACACAATTTTCCCACACATTCTCATATCATTTAGTACATAGAATGGATGGTGTTTACTTAATGAACAGCTATATGAGATTTTGTATTTCCTATAGGATCCAATTTTCTTTTTGTTTGTTTGTTTTGTTTTGTTTTTATTATGGGAAAGTTAAATTTGCTCTAAAGGCAGAATTATTTCTTTACAAAGGGTTTGACATTACTATGTCAGGCTTTTAATAACTAGTTTACTTCAAGATGGTCTTGAGAAGACTTCTTGGAAACATAAGTAAAGTTTTAATTTCATTTTCACATGTCCAATTACCAAGTCAAATAAGGGAGTGTAAAAACTTTCAGTTTCCATACCTGCTGTTCAAACTGAGGTGCAAGAAGGAAATGCATAGGCAGTGGAAGCAGGGACATGTGGCCTGGGAAGAGTACAGGGATGCTGTCCAGATGTGCAGATATTCTACAGGTACATTTGCCAGAAAAGGCCAAGAAGAGTTCACCCCCTCTGATAAAGGAAAAGGGAGACCTGGTAACATCAGACATGGAGAAGGCTGAGGTACTCAGCAAATTCTTTGTCTTCATCTTCACTGCCAGTCAGGCTTCCCAAGTCTCTCGTTTCCCTGAACCTGAAGATGAGGGAGACAAATCCCTCCCACGGTAAGCTAAGAGAAGGTTTGAGACCACCTGATGAAATTGAATAGGTCCAAGTCTATGAGGCATGATGACAAATGTCCCAGCATCATGAGGGAACTGCTTGATCTAGTTTCCAAGCCTCCATGATATTTGAAAATTCCTAGCAGTCAAGTGAAGTTCCTGGTGACCAGAAAAGGGGAAACATCACTTCTGTTTTTAAAAAGGTGTGGTGGTTTTGCTCAGGTGGGCAGCAAAGCTGCACCATAACCACTCTTTTATTCCCCTTTCTCAAAGGGAAAGGGGGAGAAAATACAATGGAAAGGGCTCAAGGGTTGACATAATTACAAGGAGATCGTTCAACAAATATCGTGATGGGCAAAACAGACTCAGAGAAGGGACATAATAATATTTATTGCCTATTACTAACAGGCTAGAGAAGTGAAAGACAAAGAAAAGAAACTAAAAACACCTTTCCCCCATTCACCCTCTTCTGACTCCTCTCTAGCTTCCCTGGGGAACGGGGGTTGCAGTCAGTCTGTAGCACTTGGTCTTTGGCACTCCTTCACAGTCACTCTCTGCCCCTGCTCGACATGGGGTCCCTCCCACGGGATGCAGTCGTTCCTGAACTGATCCTGTGGGGGCTGCCCACAGGCAGCAGCTCTTCAAGAACTGCTCCAGACATGGGTCCATACTACGTCAGGAGCAAACTGCTCCAGCACGGGTCCCCACGGGCAGCAGCTCCTAACAAGATACCTGGACCTGCTTGGTCCTCTCTCCACAGGCTGCAGGTCTGGCCTGGAATCTGCTCTGGCAGGGGTCTTCCACAGGCTGCAGCCACCTTCACGACAAATCCACCTGCTCCACTGTGGTTTATTCCACGGGCTGCAGTATGGAAATCTGCTCCACTGTGGTACACCATGGACTGCAGGGGCAGCCTGCTCCACCAAGGTCCTCACCACAGGCCGCAGTGGAACTTCAGCTCCGGTGCTTGGATTACCTCCTCCTCCTCCTTCTTCACTGGCCCTGGTGTCTGGAAGGCTGTTTCTCACTCCTCTCCCACTCCCAGCTAATGTTATTCCACATTTCCCCCGCCCCCTCCCCTTTCTTAAATATGTTCTCACAGAGGCGTAAACAAAGTCACTTATTGGCCAGGCTCTGGCCAGTGGTGGGGCCCTTATCTAACATGCAGCAGTTTCAGGATTCTTCTTGAAGAAGCCACTCCTATGTCCCCCTGCTACCAAAACCTTGCCACATAAACCCACTACAAAAGGGTAGAAAGGAGGATCAAGGGAACTACAGACCAGTAAGACTCACATCTGTGCCTGGAAAGGTCATGGAACAGATCCTTCTGGAAGCAATGTCCAGGAACATGCAAAACAAAGAGGTGATCCGAGACTGTCAGCATGGCTTTGCCAAGGGCAAATCCTACTTGACCTACCTGGTAGGTATCTATGACAGTCACTGCATCAGTTAACAAGGGAAGACTGACCAATGTCCAGGAAGGGAGCTGGATAATCTCGAAAAGTGGGCCCATGTGAACCTAATGAGGTTCAACAAGAGACTAAATGCAAGGTGGTGCACTGGTGTTGGGTCAGACCCAGGCATGAGTACAGACTGGGGGATGAATGGATTCTCTGCCCTGCAGAGAATGACTTGGGGGTACTTGAAAAGATCAACATGAGCTGGCAGTGTGCACTTGCAGCCCAGGTGGCCAACTGCATCTTGGACTGCATCAACAGAGAAGTGGCCAGGAGAACAAAGGAAGTGATTGTCCCTCTCTGCTCTGCCCTTGTGTGGTCCTACCTGCAGTCCTACTTTAAAATCTGGGCCCTCCAGCTCAAGAAGAATATGGAGCTGTTAGAATGGGTCTAGAAGAGGGCCATGAAGATGACCAGAGGGCTGAAGCACCTCTCTTATAAAGAAAGGCTGTGAGATCTAGGGATGTTCAGCCTGAAGAAGATATGGTTCCAGGGAGACCTTGTTGAAGTTTTTCAGTACTTAAAGGGGTCTTATATATTGTTTTCCATGTATATATGGTGAACAATGTTTTTCTCAGGCAGGTAATGATAGAACTAGGGGAAATGGTTTTAAACTAAAAGAGGGGAGATTTAGATTAGATGTTAGGAGGAAATTCTTCACTCAGAGGATGGTGAGGCACTGGTACAAGTTGCCCAGACAAGCTGTGGATTCCCCATCCCTGGAGGTGTTCGAGACCAGGTTGGACATGGCCCTGGGCAACCTGATCTAATGGGTGGCATCTCTGCCCATGACAGGGCAGTTGGAGATAGATGGTCTTTAAGGTCCTTTTCAGCCCAAGCCTTTCTATGATTCAATGAAATCTATAAAATACAAAACATAGGAAAATCTGGAAAAGGTGAACTACATGAGGTCATTCCCTTAAGGAAGTGTTTCTCAAGGATTGAGGCAACTGCCAGGAAGATTTTATTTATTTTTTTAAAGGAAATTCAAAAAGTCTTTCAATTGCTTTGCATTTATCCTTATCTAATACCGCATATAATATAATTTTAAATTCATCAACCTTTTACTGCAACTATTTTTATCCACTGGAAATTAAAATCCATTTGTTTACCTCATGCTGAATTATTCTATATAGAGATACTTCATTTATGATTATTCAGAAATTGCAATTGAGTGAACTAGGTACATTCATCTATGGAAAGTACTAATTCCAGTCCACAGATTTTAATGACCTCAATCCTACTCACTGTGTATGTGCAGATATTTTACTTTCAGTGTCTTTTTTTTTTTTTTTTAATTCACTTCCTACTCAACCCTGTAACTGGCCACACAATTCCTAATTAATATTAATGACTCAGTTTACCCTGGAAAGAATATTCAGCAAAGGAAAAGTCACCAATTGTATATGGCTCATTAAAGTCATATTACTTTAAATATTTGCAAGAATTCTTAAAAAATATTAATAACTCATTAAACTAGTTATCCTTTCCATGTTCAACAGCTGTGTGTTGCGTGTGTAGGGATGTCTGTAATGTTGTACCTTATTCATCATCAAATTGTACTTACAAAATTTGCTTTTTGACATTGTATTTTTAAGAATTGAAATCATAGACATAGCAATCTATATATGTAGAAGGAAGAACTGATTTGCAAAATAAATGTCTTACTAGAGTTGTGCATGTCAACAAATGTTAATGAACCAATTCCACAAACTGACCTCCATGACTTTGTACTTAGTGCACAAACAGACATGAAAATGAGCAAAACCTTTAAATTCAGGCATTCCTGGCAGTCTCAATACTTAGCGAAATAAGACAGGGTGCAGAAAACATGCCTAAAATGGATCCTGTGTGAAAGCGTCCTGTGCAAGCAAGCAGAAAATATTGAAGAGGGTCTCTCTGCTTACATGTGTTGAGATGATGCTCTTTGGTGCTCAGACATTCTTAGATATTAATACCAGACACCTCTACATATTAAGATATGCATCAGTGAAGCATCTCTAGGTGTTCTATAGTCAAGATTGGCTACTCTCAATAAATAAATAAATAAATAAATAAGATGATTTTCTTGACAGTGTGACAGTGACACCGAGGATGCATAGGACCTGTGTTAAAGACAGATGTGAATAATGTTCTCAACCTCTCAAACCAAACTGTAACCCTGATGCAAAGATTTGGATGGTTTGGGTCATGCCCAGAGCTGTGAACTTACTCATTTTCAGAATATAGCCCCAGGGTGGAATACGAAGAGAAGTATGATTAAAATAATAATAATAATAAAAAATAAATAAAAATGTTGGTGATGCCACTGTATGTTTTTCTCAAAAATAGAGGTTTGGAGAAGATGGAAGCAAGGAAGTTAAGACATAGCATACATTTTGTTAAAGACTCTCTTCTGAAACCAAAAAATGGGAACAGATTACAAGTAGTTTGTAGTCGTAACTTTATGGTGGCAGAGAAGAGGACATTACCATTGCTATTATTGGCCCAGCTGCCTGGGATAGCATGACAGTGCTTTCAACACTGACATAAGCATCTCAGAATGTAAATTCAGTGCCTACTCATCTTTCCTCCACTCAGTTCAGCGTCATCACTGAAAACAAACAAACAAAAACACCTCCCTGTTTTGAGCACAGAGTTAATTACTTTTGCATTGCTGGACAGAGAAAGGAGAAAAATGTCCAATTGCTTCTGCAGTCTCAGGAGGAGCAGAGACTTACTAATTTCCCTCTACACCTGCAAGAGTGACAGGCCACTTTATAAGCTTCAACAGTGATTAGCTGCTACAGATGGGTTCTCTCCCCCTCTGCCTCCCCCAGCCCCTGCCCTCGTCAACATAAGCACTGATTCCAAGCAAGGAACTCGAGGAACTGAAGAACTACATCTATTTACTGTCACCCTATATTTCATACTGGTCCCAGGAAATACTTCAGTTTGCAACACAAGCAATCATTTTTGTCAAATGACCTTATTATGATTATTATTTTTTGTATAGTGTCCTTGACATATTTATGTTAAATTTGTGCTCACCTAAACAACCTTGCAGTATACAGGATGACTCCACACTCAGAGAGAAAAAAAATATCTTTTTCTTTTGACAAGTGTTTTGGATATTTCTGAACAATTAATTATAGATTTCCACATTTTCTATCTAAAGAGAAACTTAAAATTTTATCAATAAAGTTTAGGAACTTCACTAGAACAATTTAGAAATTTGTTTAGTAACTGAATGTTTTTATTGTACTTCTGGTATACTCATTAAGTATAACTTTCATTTGGTATGTACTTAATTAATATTGTTTTCATTTTGTTAATAGTTGGTAAATAAATAGTGATTTTGGTTTCTAATATCAGAAAACCAATGTGAAATTAATATTAAAATAATAAATGTAAGAAAAACAAGAACATAAACAGTAGAATGTTTTTTTGAATTCTAATTGAGTTTCTTCTATAGCCTGTTGGTTTCCATGAAGTTACTGATTTCAAAAGTGATTGACTGGACTCCTTAAAACCTTCCAGCAGGACTGTCTAAAATTGCAAGCATGAATACAAAAATAGAAGAGGAGTTGGAAGAAACTTTGTGCACATCAATATACTTAAAGAAAACTGTACTTCCACATATGACCTTAGCTAGCATAAAAATTCGTGTATATTTGTAGCACTTTATACAGCATGTCTCCTCAGCAGAAGCAGGGCCTAATGGGCAACCAAGCTGGTGAGGGGTCTGGAGAACAAGTCTTACGAGGAGCAGTTGAGGGAGCTGGGCTTGTTCAGCCTGGAGAAGAGGCTCAGGGGCAACCTTATCACTCTCTACAGGTACCTTAAAGGAGGCTGTAGTGAGGTGGGGGTTGGTCTGTTCTCCCACGTGCCTGGTGACAGGACGAGGAGGAATGGGCTAAAGTTGTACCAGGGGAGTTTTAAGTTGGATGTTAGGAAGAACTTTTTTACTGTTGTTAGGCATTGGAACGGGCTGCCCAGGGAAGTGGTGGAGTCACCACCCCTGGAAGTCTTTAAAAGACGTTTAGATGTAGAGCTTAGGGATATGGTTTAGTTGAGGACTAATTAGTGTTAGGTCAGAGGTTGGACTCGATGATCTTGAGGTCTCTTCCAACGTAGAAATTCTGTGATTCTGTGATTCATTGTGTAAGAACATAATGTGCTAATAGCAACATCCATACTTGGCCATGTCTATTATTTGTGTCCTTCTGGATATGGTGTGCTCATTTGAACACATTCAAATTTTCCTAGACTGCATATGCCTCGAGCTATTTCAAGCTCATTCCGTTTCATATAAGCTTTAAAAATAAACTCAAAAGTATTGCACTTGATTCATTTAAAAGCACTTACCAAAAAATGGTATGCTCAGTTTGGGGATTTAGTAACGTGAAATACTACAGGTATAGTGTAGGTTTCCAGAGAGCTTCTAGGTACAATTCAGGAATGAGGGAAATAACTTCGTATATAATTATACTGAATACATACACAGTACAATGGAACTTCCTTTAAAAATACACATAAGCCATAAGACCTTAGTCTCCTAGACTAAGTGGACCTTAATGTCCTGTGATGTCTATTATCATGTGAAAAAACATGCAGAAATAGGTTACTACTGTTTTAAAATCTTAGTTCTCTGCATTTGTAGCAATTTCTTGAGGCTACTAGCTAAATCGTTGGGCTCCACTGGGCACATTAAGCGCTGGGTTTACATGTATTAAGAAAATCTTCACCTAGAAGTTCTAATAGAAAAGATAGAGGAATAGCTCAAGATACTGGAGGGATTGTTCCAATATGTATCATCATCTGCAGTGGCAGCAGTGGCATTACAACCATTGTTTGGTGTTTTAAAGAAAAAAATGTTTTCCTATCAGTGATTTACATAGTGTTTGTTTGTTTTCAAAATGCAAGAACAGTGTATATTATTGTGAACTGCAATATCTGAATGGTTAAAGTGGCTAAACTATTGTATGAAGTATTTAAATAGAAATGTTGTAGTAGTTTCCAAATTCTTCTTCTTGTTACTATTAGAAACCATTTATAAAGGGATGAGGGAACATCAATCTTAACAAACCAGACTAGCAAAAGTACATACTCAGCATACTCTGATATACAGTGTATATCTGCAGGCTCAGGAGGTATGATTTTGGACATTTGTGTCTTTGAAGTGTAGAATTTCCACCTTGAAAAGTAGCAGCTTCAAAGTCGTCCAAGAAACCAGAAGAGATGTTGAAAAGGGGATAAATAATATAAATAAGTAAATTAAAAAAAAAAAAAAAAAAAAAAAAAGATAAAATAAAATAAAATAAAATAAAATAAAATAAAATAAAATAAAATAAAATAAAATAAAATAAAATAAAATAAAATAAAATAAAATAAAATAAAATAAAATAAAATAAAGTAATGATGAAAACAATGGGGGTTCGGGTGAGAGGTGGGGAGAAATTGCTATTTCTGCCTTAATACATAAAAAGTTGGGCTCTCTATCAAATGCACAGGTACAAATCTCAGCTGTTCCTGAAATTACAGGATTGTGACAGCAAAATTTGGTCCATCAAAAATACTTATATTTTGTATCACAGTCACCTTACAAGCAGAACAGTCCTTTAGAAACAGCCCCCTGAAATTGAATGATCTCTTACTTGCTTTTATCAGGGAGCTGCAGCCATCATGGGCTCTCCACAGTTTCCCAGGGGTGCCTGGAGACGTGAGCAAGACGTGAGCAAGTCAAGGCACATTAAAACATGAGAAAATCCTGGATAGATCACATATAGAATTTACCTTTCATTGTCCTCTTAAGACACATGTCCTTGCATAACTTCAACTTCATGTACACCTCCAAGCAAGTTATTAGAGTAAAAGAGAAATCTGTTTCAGGGATGAATAGTAAACCCAAATAAGATAAGATAGCAAGGAAGTACAGCCACATCAAGGATCTCAGTACTGCTTCTGGTGGGAAGAAACATACAAGCCACTTAAAGGGGGAGAAGTAGGACTAATAGTTAAAGCAATTTCTGCAAGTGTTTTATATATACATTTTGCAAGCTTTAATTTGCCTGAGCATATTTAAATGGGCCTGTATTTATGTAGGCCTTTGAAAATTGTGTCAGTTTGTAACATTTTTCAAAAGTTCTTTAGCAATATAGGACCCTAATTTTTGAAATACATTTAAGCTCAGATTTAGCAAAAATACACAGGTGCCTAAGAGATGAGAAATGAATTTTTGTCAGAACCATTGTTGAAGTCATTAGTATAAGTGATGGTATGAAAGAATATTCACAAAAGCTAACTTTAACTGAGTGCAGCTCATTTCCCCAGCCACCCCACATAGTCAATCAGAAACAAAACTCCTCTGGAGAGTGATTAGGAGCAAGTAGTGTATCTGTACTAAGCAATGTGGTAACTGCAAGCACCCTGCTGTGCCCAGCTTCCATTCTGGGTTGAGGTCAGGCATCTCTCTCCACTCTTGAACCTCCCTTAGAAAAAAACCACAGATTTAAGGAGTTGAAGGCTCTCTCCACAGTCAAAAGGACAAAGAATCCAGTCTGGAGGGTTGTGGTAGGTGCAAAATATTTAAGATTGTAGTGAATGTTGACAGATAGTGGATAAATGTGTGTGAATGTCTGAAACTGAATATTTGCACCTTTAAGTACAAGCCTGCTGCCTGCTACCTAAAACTGGTACAGGGTGGTCGTGAATTCTGGTAACACCTGGACCAAAAAAAAAGTGATATACTCTGAATCCTTCAGTTATTGAGACATGAGGAACAATCACTGGTCAGTCTGATCACATGTTGTGTTTCTTGCAAAATGAGTGTCTAAATGGAGAAAAACAACCTATAAAGTGGGGAGAAGATCCTGGCAAACAGTCAGACTTGAAATGCAAAACTTTGGGCAGCTACATGGCATAAACCTGATACAACTCTGCTTTGTATTCCCAGCACTGGGAAGTCAAGACTTGAGTGAATGTGACTTTGGGAAGTGAATGAGTGTGTGAGCATGTGAAATAATCAAGTGGGGAGAAAGCCTTAATTTTGGTAGGTCTTAAGTCTCAGTATCCAGATCAACTACAGCTTGTTATTCATTCTGTATCACCCATGACAAAGGTTCACCAAGAACTGTCCAGGACTGAAAGGTCTTGCATTGTGCTCTGAAAAATGTTTTCATTCTTGATCAGTGGTAAGGGTTGCCCAGAAAACTCAGTCATTGCTCATATCAGTAATGCTCTGATTTCAGAGGAAGGAAAAGCCCATAATGGTAAAAAATATAGATGATGTTTCCAACCAAGTATGAAATAGTACAACGTCTCATTTTGACATTGACAAAACTACATATATCTCTACGTGTTTGTTATTTTAAATAATATTTTCATTATTTTATAGGATAGGATGGAATGGAATGGAATGGAATGGAATGGAATGGAATAATATAACAGAACAGAACAGAATAGAATAGAATAGAATAGTTCAGTTGGATGGGACCTACAAAAATCGTAAAGCCCAACTGCCAGACAACTTCAGGGCTAATGAAAAATTAAAGCATATTATTGTTTAATAAAGCACATTATTAAAAAGACTCTTGAATATTGACTGGCATGAGGCATCAACCATCTCTCTAGGAAGCCTGTGCCAGAGTTTGACCACCCTCACAGTAAAGAAAGTTTTGCTAATATCCAGTCTGAGATTTATCTTAAAAGAATTAATACTTATTAGTTTAGATGATAAAAAACCTCTTGAGCCATGTTTACGAACTTTTTAGTTAAGGTAGTGGTATTTTTTCAAGCTTATTTGCCATAGAAAAAAAGCAATAAATAGATAAATAAATAAAATGGTTGGTTCAGGGGATTTGGAATGGAGATCCAGCATAAGCAATGTAGATGATTTCAGTTTCATATTTTTGTTTTTCTTTGTTTTGGAGGTTGTTCGGCTCTTTTTTTATTTATTTTTTTTATTTTTTTTACCTGAAGCTAGCCAGTTTAAAGTACCTCAAAATCAATTAACTAAGCAACTGTTACAGAAAAAGAGAAGAGAGCATAAGATGCAAAACTGTGGATTTTTGAACTACTCTGTTATAGAGCTTCTTTAATTTATCATCTGAGATTTCCACCCTTCATACACTTTACATAATTGGAATGTTCAGTCATCTCATAGGCATTATTTCGCTGTCCTATGGACTAAAATTATGAAGCACATTGTAATTATTTTGCAATGCCTTTGTTGCTGGTGTTTCGGTTCTCATCCCTATATGTTCTACATGGATTTTTTTTAATTATTATTTATTTATTTATTTATTTATTTATTTTGTTTCTAAACATCCCATAATGTATACATAGCAATTCAAATAGGGCAACAGGAATGGGAGACATGTTAAAGTCATTCATTTAGGGCTAGATTCTCTCAGCTACAGTGGATTTATACTTGGCTCTATTTAAAAGGGGAAAATGAATCACAGAATCATCTAGGTTGGAAGAGACATCCAAGATCACCGAGTCCAACCTCGAACCTTACACTAACAAGTCCTCCACTAAACCTTATCACTAAATCAAAATGTCTTTTAAAGACCTAAGTGCAAACTTACTCAGAATTGACTGGTATTCCAGTTTTACCTTCCTGGCATGCTCTGTCTCTTACTTTTGAAAAAGAAGAGCATGCATTTTAAATAAATAATTTAACTTTATACCATATAAAAATACATGTTATGTCACATGTCTTGTATAGTTAAAAAAGAGATGGAAAACACCTATGAAATTATGAAAAATGTTAAATGTAACTGAAATATCCAGGACAAATCAGGACAAACACTGTTTTATTTTATTTTATTTTATTTTATTTTATTTTATTTTATTTTATTTTATTTTATTTTATTTTATTTTATTTTATTTTATTTTTATTTATTATTATTATTATTATATATTTTTTTTAACATCCAAGGAATGTAACTCCAAATAGCTTGATAATTTAACCAAAAGTTTTTTGTAAATCCTACTAGATTGAACCCTTATTTTGACTGATTCACTGACTCCTTCCCACTACCTAAATTGAATGACTGACTCCTGATTTTTACATAAAGATATCTTTTTTTCCAATATTTTTTTTGCTACATTTTTTTCAAAGCTGCATTTTTTTTAAGACATGCTTTCCATATGTCTTATGTGTTTTCTGTCCTCTAGGATGCAGATTAATTTACTTTTTTTTTTTTTTTTTTTAGATTGCCACAGCTAGAAACCAGATTCTAAGGAACAGATACAGTATCTTTTCATATCTTACCCCAGTATTAGATTTTTAATAACCCTAAATTAGATTTTTCCTTTTGATAAGAACATTATAGCACTTACTCTAGTTTTCCGGGTGATCTGCTTTAAGGCCCAGTTTGTTCTCCTTCTTGTTTTTTCGTCCTCCTCCTTCTTTAATTTTTATTTTTCATTTTTTCCTACATTATGTATAGCCTTTTCCATTTATATGTTGTTTCTCCTTCCTTATGGAAAGTGTTTCATGTTGCCCTTGTTCATTTAATTCTTTTGCATTTTGGCCTCATCTTTCAAGTTGTTAGGTGTATTTGTAACCTCAGACACTTTTCTGATGTTCTTTATGTGACATACTGTCAAAATATTCCATAGTGCAGAGATAAATCTTCAGCTCAAAAGCTGACTGACACAGCATATTACCCACATGGTAATAACTACCCGGATGTAGCTATGGCATCACCCAAAGATATACCCAGGAGCAGATGAACATAAGAATGTCATGGAGGCACACCCATGATGTTTATCTCAGACTACTTTCTATATATCAAATGCAATGGAAGTTAGCTCTAGTTTTAGGCTCTCTCTCTGTTTTCTGGGTAGTTTGAGTGGGTTCTGTGCTCACACTGAAGAAAACTCCTATATCAACTAAAAAATGCCTTACTGGTGGCTGTTGTGACTAATATCTGTATCATGAACATTATTATATGCATTTTTTCTTGACTTTGGTGTATTTATGCTGATAAGTGCTCTCTGTTTCATCTGCTATTTGCTATTGTTTTGCTTATTCCAGTTTTAATTTTAGGTTATGGTGACAACAGCTCCTGTCATGCTTGTATGTTCTGAAGCGTTATCTGCATGCTTATACAATAGGAGTGGAGAAAGCTGAAAACTCAGAGGTAAAACACCATCACACAGAGGATCATATTCATTCTGCAGTGTTGTGGGTTGGAGATTTTGTGTAAGTATGGATTGCCAACAAAACAAAGAGATGTCTATAAATGAAAGGTGTTGAACTAGTAACACTACATGTATAACTTCTTGTAACAAGAAAAGGCAAAAACAACATGTCAATACATGGTCATATGGACAACATAATTGCTAAGGTTAATTTAAATTTAAGCTTAAAGTTAAAAGCACTAAATATGTCTTTTGTAAAAATTAAATTAACACATATCTGAAATGTTTTCATTCCTGAGGCAGATGGAATACATCCATTGACTTAACAGGAAAAAGTCCAACTCATGTCACTTGGGGAATCTGCCCTTTAATTGTCATTGAAGATCTAAGAGACATTGATGTCTACTGAAATTAATAGGAATTGTTGATGTTCTTGGATACAAAACCCTATAGACTAGCATTATTTGTAGCATTATTTTACCTTGTTACTTCCTCCCCCTTCCCCTCCCCAAATTTTTAACATGTTAGCTATTCTTATTATAAGGTCCAGAAGGACACTCTTCTGCAATGCAGCAAAAATTCACTTTTTTTTTTTTTTGTGACAACTACTTTAGTGACACCCACTTTTCCCCTGAGAAGGACAAAGATATTCTACCACATATTGAAGATATTACTACTATGAATGAACTGACAATGAGATTGTGAAACATCACCAGAAAAAATGTTTTTGAACATTCCCGTACACAGAGCTGGAAGTATGTTCTGAAAAATGTCTGATTTTACCAAAGCTGGAAAAAAGTTCATAGAACTGTTTTCCAGAAGAGAATGTTATTAACATGAATGAAGTATTCTTCTAGCATTTCTTAAACTAATGCATTCGTGTATATGTTAATGTTAAACAATATCTAGCTTAATGTAATCAGTTTCTAACACTGAAAAAAAAAAGATGAAAATCTTTTGACATTATTTACACAGCATTATGTGGACAGGGATGTGGAAAAAAAAAAAAAAAAGACAAAACAGGGAAGGGGGTCCAACATGTAAGCTGTTTTCTGTTTATGATATATATGTGGATATGGGAATATATGTGGGTGGAGCAGCTTGCCATGTCACTCACTAGAAGAGCTGGAGAAGAAGTACTGGTGTGGCCATCTGCAAAGGAACTTGGCATGTTATTTAGGCTGGGGCAGGATCCAACCTACAACCAACCCCAGATCTAAACTACATATTTGGTAAAATCTAAGTGCGTTTCTACTTTAAATGAAATATTAGTCCTTTACTTTCTACCTGGAGTTAATGTAACAGCTTTCCAGAATGATTTGTGCAACTTGAACATGACCAATAAATGAAGCATGAAGCTTCATGTTTCCCTTTTGACCTTTTTTTTTAAAAAAAAAAAAAATAGGCAGAAGAACAGGGAGAGAGAAAGGGAGTCCTTGTTTTGTGAGAAACTTGTATGCCTCTATTTGAAAATCTGAAATGTTGAAAGAGCTGTTATAGGCACTCTGGAAGAGCAAAGCAGCAGATGTGATTACGTGAAAACAGGAATATAAAACATTAATAGCAAACTACATTTGATTCTTTCTTGTATGTGTATATATTAATATGTGTATACACATATAATATACACATACACATAATGTATATTAATACAGGGAAAGAAAACAAACAAAATAAGCAAACAAACAAACAAAAAATCTCTCCTTCAGGAGAAGAGGAAAAATTGAGAATCCATTTTTAGAAAAACTCAAGACTTGTGTGCAAACCTTTAGCTTGTTCCAAGGGAAGGAGACAAATACTCTCCAGAGAGGATCTTGAGAGAGCCACATTAGGAACAGATACTTAGACATCAGTCTCTTCTAGTATCCTTGTCTGAAGCATGATGGTGATCAAATAGATGTTCCACTTCTGGTACACAACTGTGTCAGTTCAGCTTAGCTCTTACCACAGGCACAAGTTGATATAGTTGTAAAAGAAAAAAGGATTCTTCCACTTAAGGCAAACTTCACTCTCCTCTGATCAGCAGCAAGGGAGTACTTAGATTTCATCACATGTTTGAGTTTCAGAGGTACAGACTTTTCTCTGGCCTTATTCAGCTTATCTTGGATTTCACCTATTAGTACTTAAAAGCCCATTACTCCTAACTGAACATACTTTACTAGAAACTTTGAAATAAAAAGGCAGGGTTACTGCTGAACAAAACAGAAGGTATCCACTTCTTACCTGATTTCGCCCCTGACATTTCACTATCCAGCCTCTCTCAAAAAGTGTAACTGTGGCAGCAGAGATAGGGAGATATGGACTAACTGAGTCAACTCTGACATTTATTTTGAGTTTTGAAAACAATGTTATGTATTTACAGCACAGTCATTTTTTCAAAATGAATTTATCATTGTGTACTTTTCCAGCTTTCTTCTTATCAGATGATAAGACTGCTTTGAGTTTTTTCCACTTTGACTTTCCCGACTTCCAGTCATGATTTATAACTACTTGAAGGTCTCCTGTTCAGGAGGAAGAGTTTTGTCAGGGCACATGACCTAGTCCCTCTAGCTGTGTTTGTGAATCACAGACAAGGCCAACAAACTGTTCCGGTTGCTGATGTTCTGGTTTAGCAATCAATAGCTGAAGAAGAAAAACATTACCAGTGCATTAATTTTAGCATAGTACTGAAGTAAATGCATATACAGCATGTGGGGAAATTTCAGCCCACTAATAAAAAATAAATATTTTTTTGTGCTTTCTATTCCTTTGGACTATCATTTGTTTTTCCCACTTAGCAATTTTCATCTGCTAATCCAACAGTCACTATCAACACAGGCAACTGATTAATCCAGCCAGAGCCTTCCTGTAACGGCTTTGAATTATTTTTTTGCACATAAAATTACAAATTCCAAATATGCAGGGTAAAATGCCCCAATGAAAATAAACTTTGTTTAAAAAAAGAATATGAGCTACATTAAATCTATTCTGGGTTGTGATAAATAAATTAACTAATATAATATAATAATCATATATTACAACTCTACAAGAGAAATTGAAAGAATTCTGATTTCACATGCAATAAAGCAGTGAAAGTCTTATTAAACAAGGAGTTTAACAAGTAAGACTTGTGTCTTACCTCATTGACTTTTAAGTTTAACTGAATATATCTAGTCTTATGACAAGAATTGTTGTATTGAATTGGAGTCTGAGCACTTTCTCAAAATTTTCATTTATTTTTTTAGTACTATTTTCTCTGACATTATTCTAATTATTAGATGTAAATCCACAGCAAACCTTATAGCATCTCCTATCAGAGCAATGTGTTATAACGAGATAAAAAAACAGTCACACACATTGTAGTGCTAACTAGTATAGCATGTGCAAATTAGATAGTGAGTCAAATGTATGTAGTGTTTGATTTACCTACATTTTTTGTGTCTTCATGATAACATTCAAAACCAATGAATTAAAAGGTGAAAGTATTTTGAGTCATGGTAAATCCCTGGAAAATACATTTCATTTGAGGAATTTTTAACAGTTTCTTGAACTAAAAACATTATTTAGGGATTAAAAAATTAAGTTTGTCTGTATTTGTGTGAAACACGGGTTAGATTTTCACTGCATTAATACATCATCTGAATGCCTCATGTCAAGCTTAAAGACAAAGTATCTCCAGCTTCAGTAGCTGAAGAGCAAATATTACCTCTTGGGTTTTGCACCTTCTGCTCATAATTTGGTTTCTCAAGTAAGCTTCTATTGTTCTCCCTATAAACTGTCTGCTAAATTAGCTTTGGGTGGACAGGGTAAAAACAATCAATCAATTTACAGCCTTCTTGTTACTAAAAAAGGTTATGCATGGGTTCTGACTGTAACAAGTATCACAATATTAATATTTTACTGGACCCAACACCTTCCACCCAATGCACAAGTGTATTCCCAAGAATTGTACCAAACCTTCAAGACACAACAGAAACCTTTTGTTGAAAGTTGTAGGCATTTAACTCAGAGCATTTAATAATTACGCCCATAGGCCCATGTGTAGTTTGTTCTTTGTTTCTACTTCATACCGGAAAGATGCTCAGCCCTACTTCATTAAGGAAATAAACTGTAACAACAACAAAAAAAATACAGTTAGCATTTTTCTCTGTTGTTTAGTAGGCCTTGAAGGCTGGATTGAAGAGCGTTAATAGAGAGCTTCAGTGGATGGAGTAAATGGGCTCTCCCATCCACTATGTACAAAACAGCAAGGAAAAGCCAAGGGGGCACAGGTTCTCTACAGTTCTCTGAGAACTCATTTACAGCCATCTACAGTTTTATTTTTATTTTTATATTTATTTATTTATTTATTTTATTTTATGTGAAATCAGATCTTTTACTGCTTCTCTTGCACAACTGTAATATAATGGTGGTGGTTGTATTACTCACATGTTTTTGTGTTGGGGTTTCCAAGACAGTTTTCTGATTTTGACATCCTTAAATATACAGATCTAAATCTTAACTTCAAGTACCCAAACAGTATATGCATTTCATATATTCACAAAATTTTCTGGGACCATGGTATGCTTTCTCCAGAGTGAATTGAAACAAGTTTTTGTTAATAGCCTATCTAAAACTGGTTTTCCTTCCTGTGTGAATCCTGGGAGCCCTCCTTGTTTGGTGTGACATTCTGACAAGGACTCAGATGGCAGTGAGGATCTCAGTGCCTAGTGCCTCAATATTTGAACAATATTTGAATAATTTTATTTATTTATTTATTGGGGGGGGGGGGGAACAGACGGGATGATCTAACCCTGTATGATTTGCAGTTACTATCAGCTTTTTGAGCACAACAAACACAGTACACTGGAAATGAAGTTATATTAGCTCCTTTTAGACAGAAATTTGACAGCCTGAGTGCTGTGGCTGTGGTCTAATATAGAATTCTAGAATCCTCCTGAGTCCTGGTAAAGCTACCCAGAAAAGGCTGCAACTTTCTTTAAAATGTTTTTTCCACCTTATGTTTTTCCTAAATCATCTTGATTAGACTGTAGTAGAAATGTTACAATTTAGATTTTTGTTATTGAACTATATGAACATAACCAGTTTCTTAATTTACGTTGTTAAACATTTTGTGAGGAAATTGCCTATTCTGTTTTGTTGTGTTTTTCATTAATAGAATGTACCTCAGCTTCCTCTAAGATTAAAATCAAAGATGAATAACTTTGTGTTCAGCTAGAGCACACCACTTACTAATTCATCTGAGATCAATAATGATTAAATGAATAATTTAGTGAACCACTGTGCTCACTTTTTGGCTGCTTTATTTTGTTCTACAAACTATGCTTATTATTTGCAATAATGTACAATATTTGGAGAGCTGAGGGAAAAGTAAGATTTCTTTTGTCCTCTTTTTCTCTCTCTTTTTTTTTTTTTTTTCCTTAGTAAGCAGAAAATGGTATGTGTAGATTTATTTTTTATTTTTTTTTCCTTCTGGATACTTGACTGAAAATCCTCTCAGAATTTAAAGTCTCGATATGATTTTCTTTTGAAGCCCTCTTCGTGCTTTTTACTCTCTCTCTTTCTCTCTCTCTTAATGCCTCTCATTAAGATGTTTTGCAAATAACTGCTTATGAACAACATCTGTAAGCATATATTTGTTGCAAAACATACACTTTTTAACATATACATAATGATTCCAATACCACCAGAAAGTAGTCAGATTTATCTGTTGTAGCAAGTCCAAAATGCCAAACAGTAATTTTTTTGGACCTGAATGTGAATAAAACCACCTGTAAAAAACGTTGAGTCGAGTGACCTAAAGTAAGCTGCACAGGTCTTCCCATGAATTTGGATATGATGCCTCTTCTCAGAGTCAATTTTAATAACTAAACAGAAAATATTTTACCTTTTTTACCTATTTTACCTAATTTTACCTTTTATATCCAATTGCAATCCAAAATATTTGTCAGCCAAAGTCACAAACATAGTCTGATCAACAAATATTCTCAGACCACATGGGATACAGCAAATAAAATGTTCACTTTCTTTCATAGCCCAAACCTTTCACTTATAGTTTTTGTTGAATATTACATCAAAGGAGACAAGGACAGAAATGTTCTTTTATACAAAGGTCATCTGTTTAAGTCAAGTTATTGGATCAAGAAGGAAATATTTGAGGACTCTCACCAGTGAAATTGTCTTTAGGGGAGATTAATACATTATTTAGTTAGGGCAGTCTCCAAGAATGTATAGGTTGGGAGGTTTTCTACTCAAGAGTATATTTAAATTATCTTTCTATAATTATGTTCTTATGATTTTTTTTTTCTAAAAACTAGTCTGTGGGACAAAAATGGGGGATAAGACCAAAAAGCACTCTCAATTTTTCAAAGATCTTCGGGAAAAAAACTCCAGGTAATGGATGAATGAATGAACGGAGCCTTTTATTCGCATAACTTTTTTTTTTTTTTTTTTTTTTTTTTTTTTTTTTCTGAAGCTTATTCTAAGACGTATCTCAGAGACCCTCTTGAATAAATAATTTAGGGTGATTCCTTCAAATCTTCACTGCATGTCTTGTATTTATTTTGATGACTTCTTAACGATATACTTTCAGAATTTAAGACAGAATGCAGGTATCCGACTTTCATCTTCACTTTAAAAGAAGAGAGATCTTCTAATGCTTATGGCTGCAGACAATAACTAGAAAGTGTTTCTTTAATACACAGCAGATAAACTTTTTTGTTGTTGTTGTTTTGTTTCTTTCTCTTGTTTCCCTCATTTTAAAGGGGAATCCTCTGGGAAATAGGCATGAGTAAAGCTTGCATTTCAGGAAGCTATGTTTATTTAAGACATATGCTGGGCCAGTTGGTAAGGAACATGAGTGAGGTTTGTGTCTTTCTGGGCCTAAAGGTACCCACTAGGCAATATACCTTAAGACATCTCAAAGAGCACTTGGATCCTACCTTTAGGCAAATGAACTGAATCCATCTCTTAGTGTATCTAGATTGTTATGCTAAGGCATCAAATTTTCCCTCTTTCACAGATAAACTGACATTTTGACGGAGGTCTCTGGACTCTGGATTGTGACTGACAATTCTGACTGAGGCAGTGATATCTAGCACCACAATCCCTACATCCCTTCTGGATCTAGGCTGTAGATACAGTTGGTGAAAAAATCATCAATATGAAAAAGAATCCTTATGTTAGTGCAAGTCATATCTTTTACAGTCATTGCAATTTATTCTGTACCACAATATGAAGATGTTCCCCTTTCACAAGCATTTAGATAATACATGTAATTGGGATCTAGTAACCAACATTAATGTTATACTTTGTCAGTATTAAATTCAGTTCTGTTGATTTGAACAATAGAGTTTTGCACATGTGCACAACCTTGTGTCAGTGAATTAATGCAAACATACCTGTGAAGCGAAAATTATTTTGGTAATACTGTCAGAAGTAATTACTCTCTATTTATTCTTTTCAATGCAATAAGATATACAGTTATTCAAAGTATATCCATCTCTACTTTGACAGTCATAAATATTTTTTAATATTGGAACTGATTGTCCAATTATAATTTCTGTCTCACATCAGATTACAGAGACTTTCAGCACTTGAGAATTTGGTATAGTCCTTCATTTCCATGTCCCTGCATTTGTTTTCTTTTGGACTACAGAAAAGGCTGAACCATGGTGGCCCTGTAGCTACACACCAAGCAGAACTTTTACCTACGAAGGAGCTCTGTTCTCTGACAATTAATATAACATGACTCCACTGTGTCACTGAGAAATTATGAATAAGCATCTTAATTTTAAACTTGGTATTACCTTTATTTTTGTGTCAGTGACATACTCTCTCATTTGTCTCTACCTGTCAATATTAGGCATTCTCAGGTATAAATCTGAAAATATATTTAATTTCAAAACTGAGGTATGTTGTGAAGTGATGAAGCAAAGAGCCCATTACATATTTATGGATGCGATTTTTTTAAGTCATTCATTATGAAGCATTTCTTCAGTGTTCTACAGAGAACATTTTACATGATTCAACACTGGGCAATATATTTTGGAGACATTTTCATGTCCCTCATCTGGTTTAGGTTTTTCAGTGTCAGATAGTTTTATGCATGAGGAATTCCTTTCATAAACCCAGTGTTTTTCTTTCCCCAGCGGCAGCATTGTCAACAACCTTATTTGTCAGTCTGTATTTACAAATTTAGATTTGCGCATTAACATGATGCAGAATAACCTTTTACATCCAGTATCAAGAGATATTCTTAACACAAACAACATCTAATAAATACATCAAGGCACTTATGCAGCCCCTGGCAATAGAGGTGATGCCAAATAAAACAGCTCTGTTGGGGGTAGCTATATAGTCTTTTCATCTCTAGTTTAAAAACCTGTATTTCTACTGCCTACAAATGTTAAATATCTAAGCAATACTTATATAGAGATTGATATAGACAGACAAGCAGGTTATTTATTTAGATGAAAAGAAAAAAAAAAAAAAAAAAGAAAAAACATTGGGGAAAGGACATATAAAAATAATACTAAAACAGTAGATTTTAATGACTATAGTGGGAATATTCCTACATTTATTTCAAACAAGCTATCTTGGATTCCAGAAACTGTGCAACATCAAGCTAGGAATAGGGCTAATTTACTTTGCTTCTTGGAAAGATATAGGGAGTATAACAGATACTCTGGTGTGATGACTTAGTATTTATCTCTCTTGCATAAAACTAAGTATGTCGTCCCTGCACTGAACTGAAACTGCACAATAGACATACCTCAGGAATGGGATAATATCTTCCTAGGTTTGCTTCTTCTTGTTACAGTTCCAGTGATTTAGAAAAGAAATATCACTTAATGTATTTGACCTCCTCATATCCTAAGAAAGATGTTTGAAATTGTTATGTGACTGCTTATAGAAAATTTCCTCATTTTTCCTCATTTATGACTATACTCATAGTAATATCATATATGTCTCCATATGATAAAAAATATAAATTGTGAGGATATCGGTAGTATTATTTAGTATGAAATAGAGTGAGGATATCAGTAGTATTTCATATAATTTAGCAATAACAGTCAGAATCCCTGAAAATTATTGGCATGATTTATGCCCTAATTCATGACATAGTCGTGTATCCTCCATGACAGATGAACAACACCCTGAAATATTTGAAAATAGTTTTCTCTTTACATTTTGGTAAGACATGACCTGAATACAGCAACAAGGCCCCAGATAATATTTTCTGGGCGCACACATAAGGGTTACAGAAGGTAAGATACATTAATTTTCAGTTCAATTCGAAGAGAGTGCAAGCTCATTGTAACCTGTAACCTATAACAATGAACGTCAATAAAATGAGTATGGCAGACACACAGGGACTAGATTTCTTCTTAACTAATTTCAAAAGTCTGAAAATTAACCATCTAGTCTAAATTGTTTTATGGTTAGTAGAGACAGATAGGCAGCTCTAGAAGGGCAGTGTGGGTGAGAGTAGGCCTTCACAGATCAAAAGATGATAAAGGAAGATTTAAAGGAAGATTTAAGATTTTAGATGGGATTTAGATCCTATGGAAAAGTCTGTAAAAGTACAGACTATCTATGGAGACTAGACATGAGGTAGCTTTAGTCATCTAAATGTTTGTGTCTAATGCTGTTTAAGGCATCCTTGTATGATGACATCATGTCACTGGACATGTAAATAATGCAGCTGATGTTGGTGGGTGTGATGATTTAACAAACTGAATCACAACATTAACATTTAAAAAGCAAAAAATAGAAATAAATAAGCCCCAAACAGTGGGATAATTAAAAAAAAAAAAAATACCTCTTAAAAAATATATAAATAAAAATAAAAAAAGAGGTATATGTTAGAAATAAGATATAGTTTCGAATAAATAATGATGAAAGAAGCCAATCCATTTCTGTTTTACAGATTGTCACATAAAGAGTTTGCAAAAGCCTGTATGTGCTTTGTTTCATCTCAGGGCTTTCTTCTTCAGCCTCATAGAGCAGATTTGGGCAAAGAACAGTACTACAGATTAAATAGTTTTAATATTATGACCAAACCACCAAAAAAGCAAACCTAACACATGCAAAATCTTGTTTTGTCTTTTTCTGTTTCATGGATCTGTTCTGATTCCCCTCCTCTCATTCTTTGGCCCTTTCTTTCAAAATTTAATTTGCTTTCTATTCTAACTACAGTATTTCCCCTCCAACTCTGTCCAGGTCCAGAATGACCTATGTAGGAAAGAAACCTGACTAGAGAAGTCAGATTCATCCAGATTAGGAAAACGACCTAGGATTCTGATCAAATTTAGATATAATTTTTAGTATGCTTACTGAGCAGCCCCAGGTCCCTGGAATAAAATTAAAAAATTTTTTTGATTTCTTGAGGTAAAATATACATTGATTGCACAACAAATATTTTGATGTCATTAACAATGAAAAATGATCACAAATAGAGAAACACTGGCAATGTTATGATGAACATTTGAGATGTTAGTAAGAAGCAGTAATGTTAGAAACCACTTGGGAATAAAAATACATACTTTTACAGAAACAATTCATTCATCAAAAGTACTTAAACAAGTAGGAAAAAAAAAAAAAAAAAAAAAAGCTTGTAATTAAAGTGTTTGCAGAGGATTAAATGAGTATGAAGAAGCACCAAAGCTATTTTGGACCCTACATCCCTATTCTTGCTGTTTTTATGTCTAAAACCAAAACTTCTGGAAATGTTGATATGGTATTGAATTAATAGATATTGAATTAATGGGAACAGGAGCAAATAAACTCTCCAGAATACAGGTCCTAAATTAAGCGGTTGAAGTGTCTGCACTGCTTCATCAATTAAATGTATTACCTATGTTTGTCATACTTGCTCTGCATTTCTAACATTTATAAAAAGTACAACATTTGATGGCCTATTTACCCAGGAAGAAAATTCAGTCAAAATTTTAGAACTGGCCAGCTAGTAGTAGAATTCAAACATATTTCAGTCTCTACAGGGAACTGACTTTTGCTTGCTAATTGCTTTGGTCTCCATGATATGGTTCCTGCTGTGCTGCTTATAAGCCTGACTGATATCCTAGAAATGCCTTCTAAATGACTTCCTTATCAGTGACAAATTCTTTTAGCTCCCTAAAGGAGCAAGAAAGAGAGTTGTTTTATTCTCTTTCAGAAAGTAGGATAGAAAAACTACTTCTTTTCCAAAAATTTACTCACCAATGGCTACAAATGCCGGTATTATGGCAGACGCTTACTTCCTCTTTTTAAGTAATGAAAATTGTTCATTGTGAATTCAACACTGTGCCTCCCTCATATGCTTTCAGAACAGTCAGGGACACAAAAGGAAGAATAAAAAATGGTATAAAAATAAAATAAAATAAAATAAAATAAAATAAAATAAAATAAAATAAAATAAAATAAAATAAAATAAAATAAAATAAAATAAAATAAAATAAATCTGCATGGGACAGATTATATTTATATTTATTATTATTATTATTGTTGTTATTGTTGTTGTTGTTATTATTATTATTATTATTATTATTATTTATTATATTTTTTTCCCTGTCATTTTAAGGGGACAGGACAGAAATGAACTTGAAAGGAAAGGCAGTGAGGGAGGTAGGTGCAATGAAAGGAAGAAAAGATAAGGTAAGCAGCTATGAGGAACCTCATGTGAGAAAATAGTAGAAAGAGAAGTCCATTAAAATAAGCAGTCAACAAAGCCAAAGCAGAGAAAATCTAGTACAACTACAGAAATACTCAGAAGGACTCTGCATCTGTTCCTCCTCGGCCATCCATTTCTTATTTTATAACATATCTTGCCTTCTACATCCTGCTTATACTTAAAGCTATTTAAATATTAATTTAGTCTTTCCCAAAACAAATATTTCCTTTACATTTGCTTGCTCCCTGAATATTCTTTGTTGGCTGTCTGTGTCCAGGGTTCAATCAAAGAGAACCTGTCCAATTTTCTGGATGATCATTAATACATATACATGTACATGTATATTTTTCCCCATCTATTTTGCTGTAGGGTTCAATGTCCAAGTTTGAATTCTTCATGAAACTCAATGGAGCTCCAATTTTGGACTAGTCTACGTAGTAATCCTGCAAAATGTGGTATTCTTGGTTTGATAAAGATTGGGAATCTGAAAGCAACTAAGTTAGGTTATGAATGGAAGTTCTTAGAGATGTGTGGATTTATTATTTTTTTATATATATACCTGTGATGGAAGCAGTTGGATATTTCTCATTGATGTTGATGACTATAAGTTATTTGTAGAGCATAAGAATCCCTTTCTGAACAATAGGGAGCACTATGTTGCTAAGTGGGAACAGTGACAAGAGCACAAAATTGGAAGGAAGCTCAAAACTATGCCTCTTTTATAAGTAAATTAAATACGATCTTTTTCACTAACTCAGACACAATCCAATTAAACTTTCTTTTGGCTGCACCAAAGGAAAATTCTTTCATCTTCCAGCATGACAAATGTGTCCTTAGTCTTTTTTTTTTTTTTTGCCAGTGATGTTCCTTAACTCAGGTGATTCTCTCTGATGTGTGGTCTACATGTTTGATCCGCTGGCCAAACAATCCTTTCAGCTTCAATCTCCAGCCCCTGTAGCTTGACATGAATGGAGAATCATTTGTAGCTCTCATTGATAAGTAACTGAGTTTAAAAAAGTGAGCAGTTCTGATTCTGTTCAGCAGAGGTCAGTGGTGCTGTTTAATATAAAATCCATAAAATCCCAAATATTCACTGAGACCCAGCTTTTCAAAACTGCTTACCTTAAGTAGGTGACCTAATGCTTGGCTTTCAGAATTGTCAGAGATGAACAGCTACAAACTCAGTACATCAAGTTTACTGATAAAATCACCACTCTTTAGTTAAAAGTGTTTTGAAATATTTGGCTAGGAAAAGTAAGTAGTATATTCTTGCACCTTCAGTTCCTACAGAATGTAGCTACATTTCCATACTCTCCATAGTCATGATACTTAACATCTGCCTTCACTGTGTTCATAAATTACTGTCTGCAAGGTTTCACTCTGCTACTGTGAGTTTTTTATTTTTATATCCTTTCTTGGTGACAGCAAGCTAGGCCTTTATATATATATATATATATATATATATATATATATATATATATATATATAGCCATATATATATAGCCTATAGCCATATATATATATAATTTTTATTTTTATTTTTTTCCTGATGATGTGTTGGGAAATAACATCCACCGATTTTCTTCTTTACATTTGGGAACCTGAATGCTGAGTAGAACAGAGACCTATGAGCAGACACTGATAGTTGTGTTATTTTATTTTTGTTTCTGCTACCTTCGTTAGAGAAATTAAACCAGTTTAGGTTTCGTTATAATCACTGCACCAAATATAGAAATAGAAGGTAAATCAGACATTATTTGTACATCAGGATGCAAATACAAGTACAGGAAAAATAGACTAAATCATCTCTTTGGTCTGAGCAACAGGTCAGAAAACATGGGTCTATGTTACCCTTGTAACTATGAGAAACTTTTGTGGGATGGAGGCTCAATTCCATGCAGAGAAGTACAGAAGCTGTTCTGGGAAGGATTATGGTGGGCTACATACTCTTATTCTGCTTTAGGGTCCTTTTGGACAATTTTAATCTTTTATGCTTGCTAAACATAGCTAAGACTGCCAAGCTTTGGGAGTCTAACATGGAGTATTCTGTTTACACTGTGCATCACAGAAAAAGAAGTCAAAATGGCTAGTTCAGAACCCAGTTTGTCTTCTAAATTTCTGTCATAAAGATATGTTAACCTGTCAGTTATATATTTCCAATATAATCCAATTAACTGCATCATGATAACAGTACAATATGTCATAATTATTACACAAAATCAAATAACAACCAAATTTGTCCAATAGACCTCTAACATTATGAGCCAATGAAAATATTTTATAACTGTATCAAAGACAGTGACTGTATTCCAGTGCACAAGGAGTATAGAATAGCAATATAAAACCTCTGCTAGGTAATATGCTGCTCTTTTCTAACACTGTTCATCAGGAGGGATCTAAGCCCCTAACAGGGGATGATGGTATTAATGTCTGTATTTTACAGGGTGAAAAGAAATGATTTTGTCAAAGTCAAGAAACAAGCCTATGGTACAAATGGAACATGATTGCAGATCTGACTCATCAATCCACAGCACTGCTGTATACAATATCTAGGTTATGCCAGTTCTACAAACTAACTGTTAGAGCAGGCAACAATGACTGCGGGCACCACAGTTAGTGTTTTTTAAGAGAAAATCTAAATAAAATATATTATAGTAATAAAACAAATTAGCAGCTGTTATCCTGAGGTGACAATAATGAAGCCCTCACAAAATTGGCCTTTATTAGAAGTAGTAATAGTAATCATAAGTTCAAGTTTAACTAAGTGAGCCATTAAAAGTGGAATGTTGAAATGAACTGAACCAAATGACAAAGTAAAACATGCCTAGGGCAATGAACAGGTTTTTAATTTGTTTAACTCTGGTGTCTGGCTCTAAAAAATGATGTGACAAAAGGCTCTTCATTGCATTGTAGTCTGAATGCTAAATAAATTAGCAACAGCAACAATAGTACATACAGCCTATTCATCTCCCATGGTGCTAACAAAACCAGTCCTCTCTGTCTTTGCTCCTTGGTTTGTCTTTATTCAGAGAAAAACGTAGTACCTCCAGCTGTATGTGGTCATAGAGATTTTCATAAAGTCAAGAGCTACTGTCCCCCATATTCAGTCACTGTTATGATAACACAGGGTTTTAAATTAAAATGTAGCAGTTAAATACAACTGAAAACTTCCTGTACCAACCCTTTTCTTATTTTTTATTTTTATTTTTTCCTAGGGAAATTCATGCCACCTCACTACAGAACTGCTGCCCTCCAGCACATTCAGGCAGACCTGGCAGCTTCCCAGAGGCCTTACAGGTATGTGTCATTCAGGACTGTTTCAGGATGTTCTCACAGCCTGAAAATCAGAATAGAAAAGAATGCATTTTCTTTTTCTTTTGAAAGCCATATTTTTCAAACTTCTCTAGACCACAGCACACTGTAGAATTTGTATTTTAGTTTTCTCTAAATAAAATTATAGTTATTTTGCAGGATAGTTGTAACAGAACTGTTGATTTGTTCATATTTGGTACACTGTTTTTAATTCCAGACTGGACTTGGCTCCTATAATCCTGTTTTGCTTTTGTGAAAATACATTGACTTGTGTACCAAAACATTCATGAAAAATAGTACCAGAGACGTCAAGGTAAATATGGTATTCATATAGCCTTTATAAAGCTACTTTAAATATTTTAAATAGCTGTTTCCTTCACCAGGTATATTGAAGAATGTTAAGTAGAAAAAAAAAAAAAAAGGCCATAATGACTTTCAAGGATTTCTTGAAGGAAAACAAAAAAAAAAAAGGCATTTTATAAAACAAATTCCTTAAAAACACCAACATAGTTTCAAAATCATTTTTTCTACTTATCTACTGAGTTTCTCCTTGCTGTGCTAGAAATTGTACAGTGAGCTTTGTGGATTTGTGATTTTTAAGCTAGCAAATCTAAACCAAAATAGCAGTTCCCATTTTAAAAACAAAAAGTCTGCATCAACAGCTCCTGATATTAAAAACAAAAATCAAAACTTGAAGAGTCAAAATCTGATTATTACAAACATCATTACAAAATGGAGTTTTTTTACTTTATTTTTGAGTCAGTGAGGTTTCACTTGTGAAGAAATGCATGATAAATTAAATGTACATAACTTTTATAAAATCATCTTGTGCCTGGAAAATTAGGAGTTACAGAAGGCATTTAGAAAACAATGTGTTGGGGTTTAACCCAGCAGGCAGCTAAGTACCACACAGCTGCTCACTCATTCTCCACAGGTGGGATGGGGAGAATTAGAAAGGTAAAAGTGCAAGAACTCATGGGCTGAGATAAAGACAGCTTGCTAAGTAAAGCAAAAGTTATTTAGAGACTCAGTCACTCTGAAATATCCTACACAAACCCTAAACTAAAAGTATCCACCTGTGCTTATCACAAGTGAGGGTATGTGCCGTAAGTGGGAGCAAAACACCAATTTGCGAAGCATAAATTGTTCTTTATGTTCAAAAAAATCGGTGTTCCATCAGAAAGGAAAATTTCATTGCAGAAGAAACATTCCTGAAGAGGCAATGACTTTTGAGTTTTCCTTTCCAGAAAAAGTTCATTGTCTTACCCTTGGAAATGTCCCTAGAGCTCAAAGAAACTTCATTGTTGTTTCATAAGTTGTTTCTTAAGGGACCACCAAAGCCATCATTAAAAATTGCCCATCTCTAAAAGTGTTTGCTGTTTTGTTTAATTATTCATTGCAAGCAAAGGCAAGACTCACCTCATGTAATTAGTGTATGAATTACTCTATAATGGTAACACATCTGAATAACCACTGGGTGTACGTGGCAAAGTGTCAGAGACACTTATTGTTCTGCATACTTCATTCACCAAATATTTGAACTGTGAATATTTTCCAGAGCATAGAATTTAAACACAATAAAAATTACAAGGCTATACATATTATTCAGCAAGTTTTGTTTTTGATATGTGACTGGATTTCTTATTTATTTATTTCAATCGGAGTCTAAGCATGTAGACAAAGAGTCTACAAAGATAAGTAAGCCAGCCATCAAATGCAAGTTAAACAATGAAATGGCTAATTAGATTTTTAGATCTTCTTTCAATTAAATATTTCTTCCTTTTCAATTGCTATGAACATATATTTTTATCTACACCTATTTTTAACGTAATTCTGTAAGATCCTAATTATACCAGTATAAAGGAGGTGAACATCTATACCAATATTCAAACTGCTATAATAGAATGTTTAACATATATAGTTTGAGAATAGAAACTGCTAAAACTTATTTGATAAATAGTTTTTTCTAGACTGTTTTTCTCTTTCTAATGGAAACACTTGAAGCGTTTTTCAAAGACAGTTATGGGTTGAACAATAATTTGGCTACAGATGAAGTTCCTTCCTAACTTCCTCAGTTAATGTTTTACTTATGTCCTTAGGTCTGCAATTTTATTCTAAAACTATTATTTTATATTCTATCTAAAGTAACTATAGTTGTTCACATTATCCTTATAAAGATTAATCCTCTTTAAATTCCTGATAAGCTTTTGGTCTGAATTTTACATTGGGAGAATGAGTTACAATAACATGCTGTTGTGTCTTTGACTATCCTTTAAAATCCCTCTAAGCCCATGTTTCCAATGTACTTTTCACCTTTTCTTTTTTATTTTTTTTTTTCCTGGAATATTTCAAAAATGAAAAATATTTATTCTTTGAAAGTCATGTTCTACTAGTCTACATTTAAGTATTTTCCTCTTTCTTTTATTATCATTATTATTTTGAAGAGTGTTAAAGGAGAAGCTGGTTGATCAGTGTTTCCCAGTATTTGTTTTGCTTCTGCTTCTACAATCCAAAGTGATTAGCATTGTTGCCACAGACATTCATCTTTACAAATGGATTATGAGAAATTTCTACCTTTAAATGCATTCAATAATGGTATATGTTGCAGTTGGTACTATGCAGGTGTATTAAAAAGACATTATCACCAGTTTTTGTACTCTTTTGCTTTGGCTATTTTTATTTTCTTATTTTAATACTCATATTTCATTCACAGTGTTGTTTTCTGTATGATTCCTTTCCTGAATATGTTGAATTTATTTATATGATAATCACTGTTACATAGAAATTCAACTCTAGTAATTAATGGAACATCTTATTTGTGTTATAATACATGTCAATGTAACATATTATCCTGTGTGGTACAAAAATATAGCTGCCTCAGGAAAAAATATTAGACTACCAAGGAATTATTTCTTTACATCTCATATAGCTGGGACATTTGACCAGTATATATATGCACTGGTGTTAACTGGTGTTATGGATGTTAACTTTCCCTGCAGCAGTCCAAACAGCGCTGTGCTCTGTACTTGCTGAGCAATTCAGGACTTCCTCTAAGACCCCCAGAGCCAGAAGGCTGGGGGCAGGCAAAAAGTGAGGAAGGAACATCAGCAGGGCAGCTGACCTAAGCCAACCAAAGGGATATTCCATACCATATGACGTCACACGCAGCAATAAAATGTGGAAAATAAAAGGAGAGGAGAGGGGTGGACTCTCGTAGTGAAAACGTCTGTCCTCCCAAACAACAGCTACATGCGTTGAGGCCCAACTTCAAGCATCACTCGTTTGTGGGAAGTAGAGAGTAATGTTCCTCTACATTAAAATTCCAGGTAAATTGTAATTCCAGGTTAAAAAAAAAAAAAAAAAAAAAAAAAGTAAAAATTCCTCTACACTTCCACAGAGCCTTTGCTTGTTGCGTTTTTTGTTGTTGTTGCTGTTGTTTTTCTTGTTTGTTTCCCATTTTCCCTTTTCTTTTTTTCCTCTTTTAGTTAAATTGTTTAATTAATAATAATTTTTCCTTAATATTTTTTTCCCTTTAATTAAATTATCCTTATCTCAACCCATTAATTGTTTCTTTCCTTTTCTTCTTCCCCTCCTCTGAGGAGGGGGAATGAGAGAGTGATTGTGGTGGTGTTCAGCTGCCTAGCAAGGTAAAACCACCAAAATATAAACATGCTGTAAGGACTTCACACTTAATATTTTAGACAATGCCTCAATGTTTTTGTGCTTTGGTTTCTTTGTGGAGTGAAAAGAACTGAATACTTCAATGCATTCTTTGCTGAATTTCATATGGTCATTGGCTAGGTCAGGTATTTTGACAGAAAATATGACCCATTCAGAAAGACTTAAAATGGTTATACAAATTAATCATGAATACCACTTAATTCAAATTCAGAAATAAAGGAATTATCCAGAGAATGCCAACTTGGCACCTCTCCTCTTAACTGCTTCTCTTCATGCAAACTACAAATCAGATATTCTAGGAAATATATGAGTAATTTTATGTATTAATTGCATATTTTTCTTAATAATAAGATTCATATCGAAGAAAAAAGGGTCTTTGTTCCCCTAGGTAAAGTCAAACAGGGCATACTTCTAGTTCAGTCTTTCTAGTTATGGTGATTTAGTGAAATCATTATTTTAAGTAAAAAAAAATCTTATTTAAAAACTGCATTTATATTGCAAGGATGACTCCTATCTACACCTCTAAGCAGCTTCATTACACTGTTAGTTCTGCTTTGTCAGTATTTCTGGGTTAAACATTCATATGACTAATTAAAATGTGATTCTAAATTCTATTTGTTATTACTTCTATTATCTTTCTTATAACACACCGACATAACATGTTTATGGGTTCTGCAAGCTAATCTAATTTAATATTTTGCTGGTAAGTGAAATGCCCTGAATAACAACAAATGCCCTTCGAATGCTGATTATACATATACATATATATGTCAGATTGCTAGATTTTAACTAATTCTTGACATGTGTCCTTGCTGTCACTCCAGAGAGGCAAATCTTTCAATATATTCAAATGGAGGCATTAATCTGTGTTAAATAAAAGGAAATAGAATTTGGTGTGTGAAAATTATATCCATATTATATCCAATTCAAGGGTAAAATGAAAGAGAGCATATAAAGTATTTTGGTATTCATGTTTTGAGGTTGTAGAAAAGCAGATATATTCTTCCTTCTTCCTTCTAGAAACCTTTTTGGTTGCATGGCTTTTAGTATGTAGGTCTTGCTTATCCATGCATCTCCATAACCTTTAGTCCTTACCAGCAGGCAGCACTGAGTTCCCTTGTCATTTTTCTCTAGTCTGTTTATACTTCTTCTTTATTTGCAGCAATCATTGGATCTGCAGATTTGGAATTGACAATATAAAATTTAAAGTTAACTTAGGTTATATAATTCTTTGGTTTAATTCCTGTCATATAAAGTGTCCTTCAAATCATGATCCTTTTGATTATTCCTAACCTAGTCAGAGAACCCAGTTCAGAAATATGTTGCTTGCCCAAAGCTGTTGGTAATTTGGGACTCTAGAGTGTAACTCTCCTCTAAAAAGTTGATTGTCCTCTGCATTAGGCATTAAAGTTTCCTTTTAAAAACAAACAAAAACAAAGAAAAAAAAAAAAAAAGCAATACACTGTGTGAGTACACATTATTTGGAAGTACATTTGGCAGAAAAGTGATTGCACAAATCTTTAGATGATTTCGAGTGTGTAGGAAACAAATGTATGATTTTGTCTTTGCTTGGACTGAAACATTATCAGGGTTCTCAAAGTTAGTTGAAATTTCTACATCATTAGACTTCAGATTATGAACATATTGGACAGAATATTTATTAGGTTTAAAAAGAAAAAAAATCAATCACATTGGAAAGCACAGAAACCTGAGTTTTCACTGAGATAATGTATCACTGAGATTCATACTACATATTACAAAGAGGAATCTAGTCAGCAGTTTTCAATGTTTTTTTTTTTTTTTTTTTTTTTTTCTGAAAAATTTTATTCTACTTTATTGAAGTAACGAAAATCAACTATTCAAATATTGTTTAAAACAAAATCAGTATTTAAAACAACTTCCACATCCTACTTTACTAAGTCTTCTGTTGCCATTTCTGAGAATTTTGCAGTCATGATTTGAGCTATATGCATAACATATGACCTCTTTGTAGGTGAATTAAAATCCTGTTTTTTTCCAGACAGAGTTCTGGAAAGAGAGTTCTGAGTTCTTCTAAAACAACAATAAAGGTGTGTCCTTGTAAGGGACTTGCTTTAAGCAATGTCATTTTTTCTAATCATCTTGTGAGAAACTTGACTCATAGAAAAGATCTAGACATGCATTATCTATTGTGTTATATCCTTTTCTAAGTCTTCCATTGTTGATGCAATTGTCCAGCTTATTAAACTTGAAGAAGCAGTTAGCAAAAGGTGAATTTTAAACTCATAACTGATAACACAAGACCACCTAAAGAATAGCATTATACTGCCTTATACTAGGCTATATTATAATAGGCAGTATAAAATGATATTTAGCATAGGAAAAACATATTCTGCCCAAAGTAGCTTGTATGAAACAGACATGGTAGATACAGTTATTAAAAATTAACTTATTTCAAAGATCGAGGTACTGCTATTCATAAGTCACTGCAAACTGTTCAGATTAGAAAAAAAAAAAAAAAGCCTGCCAATTCAAAATAAAACATGCACAGAGAAAAATAAACGATGTATTCATATGCGTTTATTCAATATTGTATTGCCCAGTCTGGAAGTTTTATTGTGACTTTGATTTCTCATATAATATCAGTTTTCAATATAATATTGAATATAATGATGGTGTGTGGCTCAATTTGCATATAAAATTTATAATGTATTGACAAAAAGGTAGCAAATAAAAGCTCAGTAACATGACCCAGACAAAATTAAAGAAGGCAAAGTAAATAGAACCAGTTAAAATAATAATTAAAAAATGATTATATCAGCTTCAGTCATGCCAGGTCCTGCACCTGAGAAGGTCTGAGGAGGTCTTTTCCAACCTGGATGATTCTGTGATTCTGTTGCAGTCTCTAAGCTCAGAGCCAACCACCTATTAGTCTGGTGCAATGAATTTTTGTGCTCCTTGAACTAGTTGTTCCTTCACCTCCTCTTCAGATGCAAGAACACACACTCTTTCACGCTCCTTCAGGAGTAAACAAGCCAGGACAGATTAAAGCCTCTTTCTTCAGGTCAGTAAGATACCTGCCTTTGATTTCGGTGAGAATTCAGGCCCTAACAACTCAAGTATCTTCTGGACAGTGTTTCTTCTGGGTAGGATAATTTCATTTCCCTTTGGAAGACTTACAAGGATGTAGTAACAAAAGCAAAGGCATAAAACGACACCTGAGGCATAGGCTGCTTTTCAGCCTGCAGCATACTGTAGGTATGATATCATTTCAAACAACTACGATCTACATAATGTGAAGTGTTCCAACATAATTACAATCTATCAAAGGCCAGAAAATGGGACCTTTATTTTAAGGCTGTATGGAAAAGAAAACAAAGACAATAACAACAGAGAAGGAACTTTTCCTTCACCTAATTTTATTATGCCGCAACTCCTTCATGTGTCCCCAAAAGAATTTCACACCTCTTCCCCCAACCCCCCACCCTCCCAAAAAAAAAAAAACAAACAAAAACATTGTGGCATAGAGGTATAATTTCAGTTCATACCAGAAGACATTCTTCTCACTGTAATACAGTTAAGCACCACAGAGTGCCAAAAGAAAAGAAAAAAATGCCAAAAAGTAATGTATTTACAAATTAGTTTTACATGTTGGCATTATTTACTTGTCTGATCTTGCATTCAGGGCTTGATTTATCTGGAGGGGATATGTAAGGCCATACAAGGTTGTTTGGTTGTATGACTGACAATGGGACTTTAAAAGTTTGAACTGTTTGTATAGAAACAAAATACAGAAGAGTACACTATCCCCAAGGGAAACGTAGAAAACTGCCTGTTGCTTCTCAGGTTTAAAGTTTTCCCTTAAAAGGTGTAAGCATCTGTTAAGGTGTAAGAAAAGATGTAATCAGCTGTTTGAGTACAATTTTTATGTATACATGAACATTTTCCTCTCCAGTTTCCAACTTGGAGTGCACCACTTTTCATAATACTCTTAGATCAGGATTCTGGTTCTAACAATGCTTCCTAGTGCAGAGAACTTTCCCAGAGAAGAGAGAAGCAAAGCAGTCCTGACAGCTTTGAATGAGACGGAGATAGCAAACAAATGTAAATGAAGAAAATAAACCTGTGGGAATGTTTTCCAAGAATTGTCATATTCCAAAAGCTTTAAATTGGTTCAATCCCTGAAAGTTAATTAGCGTAAACTCAGGTTGCATCACTGAATTTGAAGTAGTAGGATAGACTTGCACCATTGCAGACCCTTTACGGATTAAATTGGCATTGCCTCTACCTCTACACAAGAATGAAAGAGAAAAAGCACACCTTTCTACTTGGTCAGCTACTGGCAGACCTAGAGAGAGGGAAAAAAAAAAAAAAAGTTGTTCATTAAAAAGTACTGTTGTTTTAAGACATTTTACCAAATACGTAATATTTGGTAGTAACCAGACAACAAATGAAAGGGAAGAGGAAACAGTAGAAGGTACTTGCATGGCCTTAATTTACGTAGAAATTGACAAGGACAACCTGCAATGATTTCGAAGTGCCTTACACCATTCACCCTTGAGACAGAAAAATGGGATGCCCATATGATGTAAGGGGAGTGCAATCCCTCTCAAAATACAAGAGTTTGGGGTACGCTAAAGTACTGAAAGTGTTAAGACTAGGTAGCAGCAAACACAACAGAGAAGGGAGGCCGAGTCTCTCTGGCTGTTCATGTAAACAGAAAAGAAACTCAGGTTTTAGTCCTAAGCAATGATACTTAGTGACAGGCAAGGAAAGAAGTACTTTTTAAGGCAGGGACTGTTTCAGCATCATCAAAGCTAAAGAAATTGTTGACGGCTCTGTAGAATCATGTTCCTGGCATCAAAATCCAGGGACCAGGACCAGGACCATATTCTCCCACTCTCCATGCCACGTATGACTATCCTGCCTCTCGACACATCTGTGGATGACACTCTTAAGGATTTGTTTAACCTTAGACAAAACCTCAAGTGTGTTCTGGAGACATACCGAGATAAATGTGCTCATCTGAACATCGCAAGGATAGTCAAAGCTTTGGAATGCTACCATATCTCGCCTGGAGGAGAAGAAAGGGGGAGTGAACAAGTGGGAAAACAGATCTTCCCCTGACCCTACCTCAGAAACTATTAACAATGACACCTTTCACACTTTTTCTTCAGGGAGCTGGTCTATGGAGGGGTCAGTGGGAGATGGCCAACAATAATTTCTTTCTTTCAAGTTATCTCCTTGAAACTGTAACTTCTAGTAGTTTAAAGGCTTTTGACTTGCATCTTGTGAAAACAGCATTTCTTTTACGAACAGCACATTCTCACAATGGACACGTCGTAAAAGTAATGATAACACCACCAGTATCTACCCAAATCTGTTTCTTCTTACCACAAAGCAAGGTCTGAATTCACAGTAAGGCACATTTTTCATACAGCCTGTTGTTCAATCTTAACAAATACTTAAAAATATTCTTCAAAGACAGCCTTACTTGCATGCACTTGAGCTTCTGAAGTTGTTTTATTGTTATTATTATTATTATTATTTTTAGGGCTGGGAAGGAAGCTTAGAGAGAAGGAATCCATGTAAGTAACTTCACTGAAAACAGACAAGGTGAAGGAAGTGCTCAAACTCCCCAACATGAAACACCTGTAGAATCCAGGAACACTTACCTGCCAGCTTCTGAACTTGAGTCACTGCTAAACTACTTCCCAGTGAAGTAGTACCACTGGAGTTTTACTGTACTGAGAAGGCAACACCAACGTAACTAGCGCATGGAGTCTCTAAAACTATTTCACAGAGATGGTAGAAAACATGAAGAAAAAGCAGCCTACTGGGGAACACTTAGTCCATTTCACCATGACAGTAGAAAAGCACCCTAGGTAACCTGAGCATCAAACTCCCCTGGAAAGGCAATTCCTCCCATAAGTCCTCATGCTTCCTATATAGCAAAGGTCAAATGATCCCCATCTGGCAGATTTCACTTAACAAGTGTGTAGCCAAGAGTCCTTGTGGAATGGGCTCATCTACCTGGCTTCAATGTTTTAAGGTCAATTGCTCCTTATCACTAAGAGAAATAACCTGACAGGGGGCTTAGTGGTTGGAGTTGACCTAAAGAATTAACTACAAATGGTGTACAAGGGCACAAGGGTCATATTTCTGTTAGTCATTCTGTGAGGAAAATTAGTACAGCGCTTGTTTAAATAAATAAATAACTAAAAGGAAAAAAAAAAAAAAAAAAGGAAAAAAAAAAAAAGCAATTTTGCCTTTAAGCTCATTTTCTATCATACATTTTAATCTGTCTAGTCATGACAGATAAAGAATATAGGAATCAGAATTACTCTTCTTGACATTAATGTTATTTAAATTTGCTTTTCTGATATCTCTTCTTTATGTAGGACTTTTCAAAATCTAGCCTAATGACCTCTGACTACAGTATTTACTTTGGCTGTGTATAAACTATCACATATAAATGCCAGGATCAGGATCCTCACTCACAATTCAGGTCAAGGACCGGGCTGAAAGTTTGTCTTTAATTTGGTTACATGCCTACATTGCTGTTTCCTGGGACTTCATGGGAAGAAGATTGGCTGGCTTGGGGGAACTTACGTACATGTGGCTTTTAGGCTGCAGCCAAAGTGTTCCTCTAGATCTGGAAATTTGAAGATGGTTGCAGTCTCTAGGCTCAGATACAACCACATATTAGTCTGGCCCAACTGATTTTTGTGTTCCTTGCACTAGCTGTTTCTTCACCTCCTCTTTAGATACAAGGACATGCATCTCTTTCACACTCCTTCATTAGTAAACAAACTAGGATAGATTAAATCCTCTTTCAGTCAGTAAGATTGTATCTACTAGGCTACAAAGGGCTCAGATGGGAAGACGTATGAGGAGCAGCTGAGGTCACTGGGGCTGTTCAGCCTGGAAAAGAGGAGGCTGAGTGGAGACCTCATTGCAATCTACAGCTTCCTCATGAGGGGGAGGTGCCGATCTACTCTCTTTAGTCACCACAGATAGGACCTGGTGAATCGTGTCAAGCTGAGGCAGAGGAGGTTTAGGCTAGACATCAGGAAGAGGTTCTTCACTGAGAGGGTGGTCACACACTGGAACAGGCTCCTCGGTGATGTAGTCACTGCACCAAGACTGTTGGAGCGTTTGGACTGTGCACTTAGTCACATGGTCTGAATTTTTGGGTAGACCTGTGTGGCACCAGGAGTTGGACTCGATGATCCTTATGGGTCTCTTCCAACCTGTGATATTCTATAATTCTATGATAAATATTCTATGATTCTATGATTCCATGATCTTAATGCCATAAAGAAGCATGAGTATATCAGAAGGAACTTTCTTTCAGAAGATAAATAAATTTTATAGCATGTATTTTCCTGATTTTCCCTTTTCACAACATAACAAAAAATGGCAAACGTGATTTTAACTGCTGTTGACTGAAGAAATAAGAAGATTATAAATGGTTAATTTTGGCTCTCTCACATATATGGCTAATTGCTGTAAAGTAAAATGTCTTGAAAAAAATGTTGAATGCAGATATTACCAATTAACCCCCACATGTAAGAAACAAAAAATCCTCAATTAATAGAACACTACATAGTCCTTGTAATTACAAGCTCGGCATGAGAGTCCGGTGTCACAAGGAAGTGAAATCCACTAATTAGACAGGATTTGAAAAGCAAAGACAAAATTGAAATGTTGAAAGTTAGACGGGGATAAGCAACTCTTTAACACTATAGAGTAAAACAATGACAATGCTTAGACAACCTCAAATGGTCCGTTATGTCTGGATATGTTCTGGACTCTACTGGCAATTTTGTCCCAAGTCTTTGGTGCCAAGAAAATGACAACAACATCAATAATAATAGCACCTTTGCAAGATGACTAGCTGGTTTCAGCCTTCCAAACCCAGTCCTGCAAGGGTAAAGCCTGAACAGTTAGTTTTGGCTTTTTCAGGGACAAGGTTTTTCATTAATAACAAGACAAGGAGGTAAATCTGTACTGCTTTATGCTTAGTCCAACAAGGATCTTCTTACAACATCTTGTTTTGGAGATCACATCACTGCAACCTGATTGGGTTTGGCTCACTAATTAAAGGTTACATTTTATAAGCATTGACATTTGGTTTTCCTTCAAAAGACTACACATATGAAAGCAGCAGTAGAGAAGAAGATGCAGTAAGTGTTTTACTGTGAATTTAGCTGTTACTTCCCATTAAAGTGCATGAATGAACTCATTAATTTATAGAAAGTGTCTTCAAACTGTAGTTCATTAATGGATGTACAGTACATAAAAAGAACATCATTTCAGTGACACTACCTGAAAGCTTTTATCAACTATGCTGTACAAATTATACGAAGAAGTAATGCAGTGGAGTTGATGGACAGAGGAGTATTGCATTTCTTCTTAATCAAGACCAATTAATTTAATTTAAACATGTATTTAAACCAGGTAATCATAAGACATGATTTTCAAAGTGAAATATACCTCCCCACCCCCCCTCCAAAAAAAAATCTATCTCTCATGTAAAATACTGTATCAGGCATGCTCAATGCATCAATGGGATTGAGTGCACCCTCAGCAAATTTGAAGATGGCACCAGACTGAGTGGTGCAGTTGATACAACAGAAGGAAAAGATGCCATTTAAAAGGACAAGGACAGGCTGAATTGGCCCATGTGAACTGCATGAGGTTCAACAAGTCCAAGCACAAGGTGCTGCACCTGGGTGAGGACAATCCCAGACAGAAGTACAGTCTGGGAGAAGAACTCACTGAGAGCAGCCCTGACGAGAGAGACTTGGGAATTCTGATGGAAGAAAGGCTTGACATGAGCCAGCGGTGCGCGCTTGCAGCCCAGAAGGCCATCTGCATCCTGGGCTGCATCAAAAGAGGTGTGACCAGCAGGTCAAGGGAGGTGATTGTCTGCCTTTCCTCTGACCTTGTGAGGCCCCACCTGGAGTCCTGCATCCAGGTTTGGGGCCCCCAACGGACAAGAAAGAAGTGGACCTGTTAAAATGAATCCAGAGGAGGGCTACAGAAATGATCAGGGGGCTGGAGCACCTCTCCTATGAAGAAAGGCTGAGAGAGCTGGGTATGTTCAGCCTTGAGAAGAGAAGACTCCAGGGAGACTTCATTACGCTTTTCCAGTATTTAAAGGGGTCCTATAAAAAAGGTGGAGAATGGCTCTTTACTCTAGTAGAGAATGATTGGACAAGGGGGGGAATGGTCTTAAACCAAAAGAGGATAGATTTAGACTAGACATCAGGAAGAAATTTTTCACTGAGGCACTGGAACGGGTTGCCCCAGAGAAGTTGTAGATGCCCCATTCTTGGAGCTGTTCAAGGCCAGGCTGCATGGGGCCTTGGCCAATCTGAACTGGTGAGTAGCATCCCTGTCTACGGCAATTGGTTTGGAGTTAGATGATCCTTAAGCTCCCTTCCAACTTGAGCCATTCTATGATTCTAGGATGACAAAAATATCTGTGATTTCAAAGGGTCAAGATTACCCTTTCTGACTGCAGGAATACAGATCGCTTTTGTGATACACTAGAAATCACAAGTATACAATCTTAATATCTTCCCTAGGAGGGGTGACTATTATCATAGCTCATGATTTTAGATCCAGAATCTGAGGTGGAACATACAACTTGATTTATTTAATTTATTTAATTAATTTATTTATTTTATTCTTTTATTATTTATTAATTATTTATTAAAATTAATGATTGATATTTTATTTTATTTATTTATTTAAGAGACACTGATTTTTTTTGGCTTTTTGTTTTGTTTCTGAATGGGAAGAAAATATATTTAATTTCATTATCCATTCATATGGATACTAAACGAAGAAACTACTCAGATGAGAAAGGGCTTTCACCTTCAGACAATATTACTCAGTGGATATCAATAACTTGTCCTGGATTTGTTGAGCTGTGGTATTTTCATCTGACATACTCCATAAATCTAATAGTCCTTGTCATAAATGTTTACACATATTTCTATGCATTCCAATCCCTTTTTAAGACAGATTTTTCCTAAACTGAAAAGGCATTCTCTTTTACCCAAATAAAATAGCTGTGTCTGAAAGGGAGAATGCTGTTAGCTGTAACAGCATATCTAAATGGCTCTTAAAAACAAAACAAAACAAAACAAAACAAAACAAAACAAAAATACATTAATTTGTATCTCAGGCTCATTTTGCATTGAAATATTCATGCAACATCTGAAGGTGTCATCAGTAAAACATCTGGCTTGAAAGCAGAAATCACCATTCACTATACATAAGTGGTTGCTCATTCCCATCTCCCATATGATTCTTTACATGCTCAGCTTGGCTTGAATATACCCTTCTTGTGCTTCATTTCTGTGACATAGATGCATTGGCAAAGATTTTCAAAGCAGAGTAGCTCTTGTGCTGTGCTGTAGACCAACTTGTTTAGCCTGCAGCATCTTTGTAATGCTCAGGTTGATTACCGCTTCTAACAAAACTGTCCCTAGTGACTTGCAGCAGTATTTGCATATATTTCAGACTTGTGTAGTAAGTAAGCAACCTAAGTAGTAAGCAACCTAAGAAGAAATTATCTTAACTGGTCTACTGCTGCAGTGCCTACTGCATTTCACTACCTTCAGCTGATGTGACGTGCCTTCTCATATTGAAAAAGAAAGCATCTAGCTCTTGGTTACTTGTGTGTGGATTGTTTATGTCATAGGACTTTAATCTTTATGATAATCATAGAATCATAGAATCATAGAATATCCTGAGTTGGAAGGGACCCTTAAGGATCATCAAGTCCAACTCTTGACACCGCACAGGTCTACCCAAAAGTTCAGACCATGTACCTAAGTTCACAGTCCAATCTCTTCTTAAATTCAGACAGGCTCGGTGCAGTGACCACTTCCCTGGGGAGCCTGTTCCAGTGTGCAACCACCCTCTCTGTGAAGAACCCCCTCCTGACGTCCAGCCTAAATTTCCCCTGCCTCAGCTTAACCCCGTTCCTGCGGGTCCTGTCACTAGTGTTAATGGAGAAAAGGTCTTCTGCCTCTCGACACCCCCTTACGAGGAAGTTGTACACTGTGATGAGGTCTCCCCTCAGCCTCCTCTTCTCCAGGCTGAACAGGCCCAGTGACCTCAGCCGTTCCTCGTACGTCTTCCCCTCAAGGCCTTTCACCATCTTCGTAGCCCTCCTCTGGACACTTTCCAACAGTTTCATGTCCTTTTTATACTGTGGTGCCCAGAACTGCACACAGTACTCGAGGTGAGGCCGCACCAGCGCAGAGTAGAGCGGGACAATCACCTCCCTTGACCTACTAGCGATGCCGTGCTTGATGCACCCCAGGACACGATTGGCCCTCCTGGCTGCCAGGGCACACTGCTGGCTCATATTCAATTTGCTGTCTACCACGACCCCCAGATCCCTCTCTTCTAGGCTGCTCTCCAGCGTCTCATCGCCCAGTCTGTACATGCAGCCAGGGTTTCCCCATCCCAGGTGCAGGACCCGGCACTTGCTCTTATTGAACTTCATGCGGTTGGTGATCGCCCAGCTCTCCAACCTGTCCAGATCCCTCTGTAAGGCCTTTACGCCCTCATTTGAGTCCACAACTCCTCCAAGTTTGGTGTCATCAGCAAACTTGCTCAAAATACCCTCTATTCCTACATCCAGATCGTTTATAAAAATATTGAAAAGTACTGGCCCTAAAATGGAGCCTTGAGGGACCCCACTGGTGACCGCCCGCCAGCCTGACACAGCCCCATTTACCATAACCCTTTGGGCCCTGCCATAAGCCCGTGTTATCCAGACCATACTTGGGTAACAGACATGCTCAGCTACCACTATATTCAGATCTGAAACAACACTAAAGAACTTACTATTTCAGGTCAGAATTAGCTCAATAGTCACTAATGAAGTAGTGTCTTGAAGTAAAGTGTTTTCTCTTATTTTTAGTGTAGCTCACTCTTTGTCAGACCTACTCACCTGAGCTGTCTTTAGCAGTCACAAATCACTGGGGCAAAATAATTGACTAACCTTTCTTTTCATTGGTTTTGTGTGAAAGCTTGAACAACTGTCCTAGATGTTGTGACTCTTAGGTAATGCTGTGAATTTATGAAATACTTGTACGTGTGCCAAGAGTCTGACCAAATGCAGATATTATTGTCATTAAAGTTTACCAAATCAGAGTGGACACACATTATATATTCAAAATACAAAAATGAGCTTTAAAAATATACAAACATTTGGAGAGAATGAAAGGACAATGTCACAGAAAGATGACAGAATACAGACCTGAAAATAGTTCTAGGGTAAGAGAAGTGATGGGATGTACTCCACTTCTAGCAGCAAAACAATATCACAATAAATTCTAAGACATTTCAGCTTGCAAAATAGAGGTGATCCAATAATATCTATCAAAATATGTCTGCTGAGGAAGTGAGTAGATCTCAACTGAAAACACGTAAGTAGATCTTAGCTGTGGGAAGATCTTCTTAACAAGGCAAATGGTTACAGGGCTTTTTAATCTCCAGTTAGCCTTTACATTTTTGTTCTTAAGTAGTATGCATTAGAGATAAATGTGTGCTAGAAGTATATATTTCAGTTTCTTATGAAAAAAAAAAAAAAATGATCCGGATAAATAATTTAACTTCACTATATCTTTTATCTATTCTAATTCCTGAGGCTAAACAAATCAATGCTTTCTTTAAACTGTAAAGCTATTTTTCAATTCATGCATTTGCAATATTTCCAACATCATTAAGAACAGATTTCTGTGTGTCCTAAGTAACTAAGCATTTTCCTTCATGACAAGGAGTCTTGTAGGATACAATAAATGAATTTATATTATTCAACAGCTAATGATACTGGAATGAAATTGCTGGATTTTTTTTTCTCTCCTTAGGTACATATTTTCAGTTCTCTGATTGGATGTATCAGGCTTGCTAACGGTAACAGTAAGTATATGTGTTGTTGGTTTTTTTTTGGCATTTTTAATGAAAAATCTTTCAAGTGAAGAACAAAGACATAGGTGTTAATGATGGGTCTTGGCAGGGAGAAGGAAGAAATAGCCTATTGAGGCTAAAAAAAAGACACTGGAAAATTTGGCAGCAGAAACAAACAGAGATTTGGCAGAAGGCACAAACAAAAGGGAATATACTTTCACTGAAGTGTAAGGGATTCAGTACTCAAAACAGAAACCAAGTGCAAAGAGGTCACCTGAATTCCCAGAGATTGCTCTGACTTTGGCTGAAAGGGCACTCAAAACTGTTAAAGGAAAATCGATAGGAACATGTGTGCCAATATTGTCCATATAGGTTCTCGCTAAAATAAATGGATTTTGATAATTTAATCTCTTACAGACTGTATATATCTATTTGCTTTTGCTGTTACATACCCTCAGAAGACCCTGACAGAGTCAGAGGTCTTTTTCACACACAGCAAACAGGCATCGGCCAATTGTGAGGTTGGACATCAGAGGAATATTTATTTTCCAAAATTGTAGAATATCAAAGGGCTTTCAGTTTACTGTAGCTGGGCCATATCTCATTAATTAAACAGGAATTGGTGATTCAAAGCCCCACTCAGAAGGATGCTCAAGCATCTTCAGAGCTCCAAGTGTCTGATTGGTGCCACTGTTTGAGATGGGAAACCTCAAATAATTAAAACTGGTGCCAGCTCAAGTTTTGGTAACTGATGCCTGAAAGAACAAGGGGTCCTGGTAACATTGTCAACTGATTGCATTTACTAGGTTAATTATAACTTCATTTTTTTTTTCTTATCCTTAGTCATTAAGTGCCTTATATAAAATGCGGTCATTCCAACATTTCCACAATGACTGCCTTCCTTAATCAGCACATGGTAGGTGAGCTCTCAAAAGTGTCACATTTCCCAGTGTTAGAGATAACCTGAAGGGAGGCCTCAGCTGCCACAAGCCTTTTCAGCATCACATGTATTTTCCTGGAGTCATAGATTCATAGAATAGTTAGTGATGGAAAGGATTTTTTAAATCATCTAGTTTTACCCGTCCTGCCATGGGCAGGGACACGTTCCACTAGATCAGGATGCTCAAAGCTCCATTCAACTTGGCCTCGAACATTTCCAGGGATAGGACATCCACAGCTTCTCTAGTTTTAGTGCCTCAACACCCTAATAGTGAAAATTTTCTTCCTAATTTCTGCTCTAAACCCACACTTTTAGTTTAAATTTTTTAACTCATTGTCCTGTCACTATACTCATTAATAATAGATCCCACCCCATCTTTTCTGTAGGCCCTCTTTCAGTACTGGAAGGTTGCTAAAAGGTCTCCCCAAAGACTTCTCTAGACCCTCTGAAAGGACCACTGCACAGCAGGCTCACAAACAGCTTAAATGAAAAATATTACAAAAAAAAAAAAAAGCTGAGAGTCAAATTTTGAGGTCTAGAGGTGGGCTTTCTCATTAGGAATTGATAGACACCATCAGTAAAATGGACTTGAGAAGCAGTCTGGTATTAGGTACACAGATGCAACTGGATGTTAAGTGAAGCATAGGCTTCATCCCTCTCATCCTCCATACAGTGAATATTTTGGGCTGCTCTTATTCTAGTTTTGTGACACGTGAAGGGTTGAAAACATGCAGTTTTCTTACATACTTGTTCCTGTATCCATAGCTGTTGAGAGGAGCATGATACTTGTGCACATCTGCATACCAATGAGAATTTTCCTGCTGTGTCACCTATGAGAGGAGAGAATAGTTTCTTTTGAGTTCTACTGGAGAGTTTTTTTCCCCTTCTTCCTCAAATCTGGGTAACGGAACTGTGCCACAGAGCTGCAGTGCTGCACTTGGGAAGCAAGGAAGAGGGCTAATAGTAATCTGTGCTGCTGACACAGTGTCACAGTGTAATGAGGCATGTTACACCATCTCAGCGATGCGTCAAGCCTGGGAAGTTTCAAATGGCTTGGTTAAACTGCCCTGAAGAATTTAACTGCATGGAAAAGGGTTTTATAGTCTTCTTTTGTTGTTAGTTTTTAGAATTGGGTAGCACAAGCAAAACAATCTGTGGGCTTGCCATGTTATCTGCAGATACATCACCATCATGTACAGCCCATCTCAGAAAAGTCAATAGCTTTGGGTTTGGTCTATTATAATGCCTCACACCAACACAAGTGTTTTATTATTTTATCGTAGAAGAGTAGATTTCTGGCACTTTTCCAGGTTTCACATTGCCAGCTGTGCCTTCAGCTTTAGAGAATTCCTGCATGCTTCGAGTAGCATAATATTCCTTGTAAATTAGTTACTACATGATTATATTTTACCATTTGGAATCAACATTAAATTACAAAAATATTACATTTAAGGTTTTCTTAAAATTACATTAACTAAAGGTGTTACAATATGTATAAAAAGACTACAAGAATTACACTATTTATTAAAAAGGGGAGATGATAGGAGCTAAAGAAATTTGCCCAGTATCAAGTCAGTGCTAAAAAGCACAGCCAGGAAGTGTGAGAATGTTTTTTTTTTTTTTTTTTTTTTTTTTTTTTTTTTTTTTTTTTTTTTTTTTTCATGATAATATCTTGCAGCATGGAGACCTTCAACCCTCACAGCTGTCCTTCACAGTTCACATGGAGGGATTGATGGAGAGGCAGGGTCAATGCACTCAGCCCCTCCACTATGGAACTCATATATCCATATATGGAACTCATATATCCATGGTGTGCACAAAGTAAGGGTCAATGGGAAGCCTTTTTTTTCTCAGATTTCAAGTAGTTGTTACATCTTCCTGTGCTTCACTTTGTCCTCCTGAAAAAAGAAAAAAAAAAAAAGAAAAAAAAAAAAAAAATAGGGGGGGTGGGACAACATTCAAACCACAGATGTTGTAGAGCTTGATATCTCTGTGAAGATCACCCCTTAACTCTCTTTACCATGCAAGGAGATGCTGCTGTTTTTTCTTTGTTTGTTTTTTTTTTTTTGTTGTTGTTGTTGTTTTTCTTTGTTTTGTTTTCCCTGTGAAATTCTTAATGCTCTGAAACTTACTTGGTCCTGTAAAGCTTGATACACAAAATACTTGAAAATCACCAGATGGCAGGCACAAGAGGAAGCATAAGGGACAATTGATTGTTACTTTACAGGTGTACCTTGAGGAGTAGTTTCAGTTATTATATTTATTACAGTAGCTTGAAAATTTAAAAACGTTATGTAGGTGATAAGAAATATTGTCCCTACATTTCAGGTTACCCAGAAAGATTATTTAAAAATTAATTTGATCGGGGAGGACATCACAGTGTAAAGATTTCTGCCCTTACATGTCATTCCTTTGAGAACCAGGAACTTGTATGGCCAGGTGAAGACACCAGCTTCTTATGCAAACATAATTGCATTTGTACAAATTGATTTATACACTCACGGGTAGCAAGAATAGCAAGAATTTGACGTCATTTTTATCAGGAAGCACCAAGACAAGGCTGCTTCACAAAGGAAAGTGATCCACTGTGGAAGTGGCAGCAAGGCAGTGCCCTCACCAACCAGGGGCATGTCCCACAAAGTACATCTGGTGAACTGGACCAGATTCAGACAGCTATCCCAATTAAGAGAAAGGTCCACAGAGATAAGTGAGGGGTCATGTCAGCAAGGCAAGGGGCAGATCAGCAAGGTACAAGCCCAGGCACAGTTGTACTTACTTAGGTAAGTGAATTTTTTAACAAACAGCTTTGCCTTGCTCTTCAGCAATCTGCAAAGCTACATCTGAATTTACCGTATTAGGTGTTCATATATGTTTGACGATTGTTTCTACTGAAAGTGATGGTTCTACCAAGCTTCCAGGGCTTTGGAGACTTTTTTTTTTTTTTTTTTTTTTTTTTTTTTTTTTCTTTCCAGGGTTATAGATTAAATTTTTACATAATAACAAACTTTTTTTTTTTTTTTTTTTTTTTTTTTTTTCTTTCCCTAACTGTCTATTAAATACAGATATATAAAATCACGGAATCATTGAGGTTGGAAAACACCTGAACACCTGTGAGATAATCAAGTCCAACCCTTAACCTAGATCTACATCTTTAACCTAGATTTGCATCTTTTGAATACCTTTAGGGTACTTGACTTCCCTGGGCAGCCTGTTCCAATGCCTCACAATGCTTCAGTGAAGAAATTTTTCCTAATATCCAACTTAACCCTCTCCTAGTGCAATTTGACGCAATTTCTTCTTGTCCTATCACTTGTTGTTTAGGAAAAATACTAGCATCCACCCTGTTACAACCTTCTGTAAGGTAATTTTAAAGTACCTTGAGACTTCTTTTCTCCAAGATAAACAACCCCATTTCCTTCATCCACTCCTTGTAAGACTTGTTATCTAGATCCTTCACCAGTTTCATTGCCTTTCTTTGGACATGCTCCAGAACCTCAATGTCCTTCTTGTAGTGAGGGGCCCAAAACTGAACACAATACTCGAGGTGCAGCCTCAACGGAGCCGATTACAGGAAGACAATCACTTCTCTAGTCCAGCTGGCCATACTATTTCTGACACAAGCCAGGATGCTGTTGGCCTTCTTGGCCACATGCTCACACTTCTGGTTCATACTGGCTGTTGACCAGTATCCCCTGGTCCCTTTCTTCCAGGTAGCTTTCCAGCCCCTCTTCCCCCAGCCTGTAGCATTACAATGATTTGTTGTGCCCCAAGTGCAGGACCCAGCACTTAGCCCTGTTGAACCTCATACAGTTGGCCTCAGCCCCTTGGTCCAGCCTATCCAGATCCTTCTGTAGAGACTTCCTATTCTCAAGCAGATTAACGCTCCAGCCCAAAATATATGTGTATAATGTGTTATAACAATGTGTTATACAACAAAAATCATACAAAGCTAAACAAAAGTTGAACTAAAATAGTTCAACTATTCACTATTCAACAGTTACATGCTTGTGGGATACCTGTAGCTAAAACAAAGTTAACATTAAAAGAGAGCTTAATGTAGACCAAGGTAGATCCAAACAAAACCTGGCACATCCTGGAACTTGTTTTTAGGCTACCACAGACTTGTTCTTGTTGGTAGTAAGAGCAACATGTATTTACCACACCCCAAACACAGCATTACAGGAATAATACCTGCAGCCAAGTTGTTCATTTCTGTTTGCAACAGAAGATTTATTTTTTTTTTCTAAAATGTAATAAAAGTACTGCATTTTCTACATAGCTATCTTCTAAAGAATGTTAATACTGTCACAGATCTGAAGACACCAATTTGAAATATAAGGAAACCAGTAATAATATTTTTCAAATTGTCAAAGTATGACAAGTGTGTTCAAATATATATGCACATATAAATTAATACAATAGTTTATATGAATAAATTAAAAATGACTAAATTGCTAGGTCTGGGAACATAAAAACTTGCATTTAGTCCTCCCTTGAGTACTATAATTTATTTTTCTTTACTGTAGCCCACAGGAATCAACTGAATTTTTTGCTCTTAATATCAATATAAGAAGAAGTAGCCCATTATACTTCATATGAAATAATAATGACCACTATTAAGAATAAAAACAACAACAACAAAAAACAATAGTATTAAAACTCTATTAATACAGTTTTGCACAAGGTTTTACTAACTGCTTTCTATCTGACTTCATCTGACTTCGTGACTGTCTGCAGTCCTCCAGGTACTACAGTATAAATGTGAGTAATGGTGCTGCTTTCAGAAATGTATATCTTTTTCTGTAAATGCTGGGATACTATTTTAACCACTAGGTTATTAGAAGCAACCTCAAGTGTGCTCTAGAATACATTATTGTAGTTTTACTTTGTTTTAATATATCAAAGTATTATTTTTCATGACATGGACTTTGAAGCAAGTTCATAGCAATGGTGAAGTATCTAATAATTTAGTGGAATACAGAAGCTTGAAGTCTGGGAGATTTTGAGTTCTTAAGCCCATAAACACAGTGTTGAGATTCCAGACTGAGCAGAAACTTAATCCTGCCACTGTCAAACTATATAGGCAGCTCAGTTCCTACCCTCAACCTACACAGCTGCTTTTGTTGTTATTGTTGTTCATTTCTTTGTTTGATTTGTGCACTTCCATTAGTAACAGTATTTGGTCAGGTGGACAAGAACTCTGATTTTTTATGATACTTCCAATGATTTACTGTTTTGATGTAAAGCACCTTATACTGCTGAGGCATGTAAGCTGAATTTATGGTGTTTTTGTTATAGATTTTTTTTTTTTTTTTAATAGGTTAGAACCCAGCATTCCTGTTCCTGGCATTTCCTTTTTCTGTGCAGATGAAACATGCTATAAAGCTGAACAATCCCAGCAAGAGGGCTGGTGAACTTCCAGACACTGTACTCACTTGCAAACCTAGCAGAGAAATGAGAGATGTTATTTGAAAGGTCTTTAAGCATAAATGGAAGGGTATCTCTTTCCTAGACAAACAGTGTACCTACTGGCACTGAAAGTGCTGACCACAGGAAATGTGTTATCTTTCCAAGGTCTGTGAATTTTTTTTTTCTTAATTATTTCATTTCAAATAAATAAATAAACTTACATAGTAACCTTCACTGTAGGTGTAATATTTGACTTGTAAATTTGAATCTCCTCTGTACATTTAGGTTTTGTTTGTTTCAGGAATTCATAGGCACAAACTGTTTCCTCTTAAATTAAACATAATTATACACAAATTAAGTGGTGATGTCAAGACTATATCTTCCCACTGGAAACAGAAAATCAGATCCTTCTGCTTTGATCATAAAGCTTTCTCTTCACTTTTAAATTCAGTCTTCAGAAATAAAGGACCATTGCATTATTTGCATTTCTCTTGCTTTGTGTATTCTGAATATAATTAAGAAGTTTAACCTGTAATGACAAGGGGGCAAATAGATTTGTTTTACCACTTGACCATTGACAGTTCTGGCTGATGTTGAAATTCAGTCTACAAATTAATTTTGCACTTTAACACTTTACAGGTTATTATTGCGAAGATCACTGGTTCCAGACATACATATTCCAGGAAATTTGTAATACTTCTTTAGGACTGACTAACTGCCTGAGTCTAAGCTCTGCAAATTTAGATCTGATCTCTGAGATCTCACTGGACATAAGTGTGCTAACCTTGTAATTGATAACATTCCAATTACTTGTTACCACGTTTCCTGAATTCTAACAGTAATTAAATGACAGAAGATGTGATTATGCACATAGCTACTTATTTTAGTTCAAAGGGAGTCCAAAGTGACTAGCAGAAGCCGAAGAAGCACAGTCTTGTTACTACATTTCACATTTCTGTTTGGCTAAGCAGCATTTTATATCCAATTATGGTTTAATTTCATTTGCCATCTTTTTCTTCTGCAAGAAACATATTTAATAGTGAAAACTAGACTTTTCATTAGCACAACCAAGTTTTACATTTTGAATTCATTCTGAAATTCCATCTGCCTTGGAAAGAAAGTTGCTTTGGCGCACTGTAGGTATTTCTGTGCTTCAGGTGAAGGGCAGAGAGGTCAGAATGGGAGAATGAGGTCAGTTTGTATTTGCAAAAACTATAGGAACCAGTCCAATCATTGTAGTCCAAGCAAAGAATAATCCTTCTGTCTTTTTTTTATCACTTTCAGAAATGTGACACATTTTGAGCATTCTCACCTCATTCCTGTGAAACATCCATGGAAATCTTTGTTCTTGTTCTGTGCAACCACTCACACCCATCATCTGGCATATGATGTGCCCAAAAAGCACATGAATGAGGGCAGAAAACTAACAACGCATGGGCTGCTAACAGAGTAATTATTTTCTCCATTGTTAGCTGATCAATCTACATCAGAAGGTTTCTGTTCCTGTTCCCAAGAGTTCAATTCTCTAAGTACTGAAGATCCCACCCATGCTAGCTATGACAAATGTTGAATTAATTGTATGTGCAGCTGCTTTCCAACTGAGGGGTAAAGGCACCTCTGGGGAGGAGGACAGGGGATGTTAATTCAACTTTTTGCCTGCTGAGATTTTTAAACTCATTGTTGGTTGCATGAATAAGAACATTGCCCTTTTGGCAATGGGGCCCATTGCAGTGATGGACATGTTTTTCCTAATTGACTTCCAGAACTAGAATCACAAATGTTCTAAAAGAATCTGTTGCTGCATAAAATAAGGACAATATCTCCATAGTGTAGATGGATAATTAGTTAATAAATGTTGCTAGGAAAAATAAAAATAAAAATGATACAAGTTGTATTCCTAACAAAAGGAAGAAATAAGTGCACTGCTTTGTTGTTGTTGGTTTTTTTTTGGTTTTTTTTTGTTTTGTTTTGTTTTGTTTTTGTTTTTTTTTTTTTTTGTTTTTGTTGTTTGTGTGTGTGTGTGTGTGTGTTTTTCTTGTTTTTGTTTTCATTTTTAAATCCAGGTGCAGAAACTACAGCAATTAATATTAATCTGAATTTGATTATTTGACTGTTCAGCATTTCATTGGATTATGTTGACTTTGTAATTTGATTGCTACACAGATGTAAGCTGTGCTGATTACATTAAAATACGCAAAGGAAATGAAAAATTATCAAGCAACGTTCAGAAAGCTGTTCTTCCTTCCTAGCTGTGAAGGCTTCCTTCTGGGAAAACAAAAGCAAAGGGTGTTAGGGATTATACTCCAATGCCATCCATCCAGTTAAAAATAATCTCTCTACATGAAAGCTAAGTATTTAGGCTGTAATACTATGTTCCTGGATTAATAAGTGTTATATAACTAATAAGAATTTAATAGATGTCAAATGTGTAATATACTGAAGTACAATATTAAGTCTGATCCATAAAGGAAGATCATACTTTAGGCTACTGCTTCCAGAGAATTTCTGAGGATCAATTTTAGAATTAGAATTAAAATTCAAATTGTTTGGTTGGAAGGGACCTACAAAGATCATCTAATCCAACTGCCTGAGCACTTCAGGTTTAGCCAAAAATTAAAGCATATTAATGAGGGCATTGTCCAAGTTTGAACTTTCACAGACTTTGGATGTGGGGCATCAACTACTTCTACCCTCACATTAAAGATTTTTTTTCTAATGGCCAGTCTGAATGTCCCCTGGCGTAGCTTAGTGTTGTTCTTATACATCCTGTCACCTGTTATGCATCCTGTTACAAGGCAGAAGAGACTGTTGCCTCCCTCTCTACTTCCCCTTCACAGGACAAGGGAACAGTAGGTTGTCTCTTAAATTTCTTTTCTCCAGACTAGACAACCCGTCCTCAGCTTCTCCTCATAGTACATGTCTTACAGTCCTTTTAGCAGCACTCATCTGGACACTTTCAAGAATCTTAATATCCTTTTTATATCACAGAGACCAGAACTGTACACATACTGAAGGGGAGGCCTCACCAATGCTAAATACAGTGGGAGAATCCCCTCTTTTGACCATCTGATGATGTTATGTTCAATGCACCCTCAAATGCAATTTGCTCTCAGCTGCCAGGGCACATTGCTGGCTCAAGGTGAGCCTGCTCTCAGCCAGGTCCCTTTCTGCTGAGATGCTCTCCAGACACTCCTCTTCCCATCTGTACCTGTGCCCAGTATTTCGCTGTCCCAGGTGCAGCACCTGGCATTTGTTTAATTTCATGTCATTGCTGATCTCCCAATACTCTGATCTACCTAGATCCCTCTGCAAGACCTCCTGTCCCATCAAAGAATCAATGTCACCTGCCAGTTCAGTGCCATCAGCAAACTTGCTGAGGATATATTTTGTTCCTGCATCCAGATCATTGATAAAAATGAAGAACAGGATATAACCCTAGAATTAAGCCCTGGGGAACACCACTGGTAACCATCTGCCAGCCAACTGCTCTTTTACTACAACCTTTTGATCTCTACCCTTCAACCAGTTCTTCACCCAGCATAGCTTGAACCTGTTCATCTCACAGTTGGGCAATATCTCTGAGAGACTACCATAAGGGACCATATCAAAGACCTTACTGAAATTGAAATATACACTAAATACAGACACTCTGCTATGTCATATTTTAGTATAGTAACTAATAAATGTTGTATCATGGGTCAATCAGAAACTATTTGGTGTTCTGGTGATCTGTTGATTCCCAGAGGTGAGTTTTGGGACCATCATATATTACATTTTCATCTTAGACTGGACAATATTAAGTTGTGGGAAACTGAGGACCAGGATCTTTCTGTTCCTGCTTTTGTGGCCATAAATTGTAGTCATGTCTCTATTTATTGCAATGGAATCACTGAGTGTGTTTCTGATATTTGTAAATGCTCTGTATGCTGGGACATAAAGTGGTGTTTGCAATTCTTGGAAGTACTCTGGAAGTATTACATTATTATAATGAGATAAATTACTAGCCTTGCTCCATCTAGAGATATTCTGAAACTGTTTTCTGTTCCTAAGTAAATATAACAGGGGAAAAATCAAATATTTGTTTCCAACTTTGGATGTAGAATATTTTTTCACTCACATTAAATAATTTTACAGTAATATTTAGTTTATAAATTGTAAAGTTATATCTTTCCCTATTGCTTTTTCCACTGTTTATTTAAGAAACAAAAAAGAGAAATAGAAGTGGGAAGTGGAGTAGAAATTTAACATTTTTCATTCATGTTTTGTGTTCATCTGAAAACTAAGAGAAAAAAAATCAATAATATTAATAAAAGGTTTTGCCCACGATTTTTCAGGCAGTTTTTCTCTTTCTTCTTGTCTGAATTGGGATAGGGGGATATAACCCTATCTGGAAGACTGTCTGACAGATTTATGTGTGAATACTGATCAGTTATAGAATGGCAGCTCATAGAGTGAGGTTTTAGTTCCCATTTAAAATCCTGTTCTAAGGGAAGAAAAAAAACACAGGATGCATTAAGATATCTAAAAGATGATCCTAGTTTGATGTTTTAAATTTCATGTACATTGGGAAGCCTGAGATACAGCCATTCCTCTGCATTTGGGGGAACTGACTTGCCAGTATCCACAGCCTGCCTGTGCACAGAAACACTCATCCATTTGCTGTGAGAATAAAAAAGAAAACTATAGCTTTCTACTACTCCGTAGTAGAAAACTACATCCTCACTGAACTTTCTATGTAAACTGAAGGCAATTCACCCACAATGAGGACAATTGAAACTCTGACACTGAAAGTAACAGCTTTTTTTGTTATCGTTTTTTTTTTTTTTTTTACTTATTTATTAACTCAGGGAATCCCTTAAGAGATTTTTTTTAAATGACTCAATAATCAGATATATTCATAGCCTTTCTAATTGCTTCTACAAGTTCCTTGAGTGTCTAATATTTTATTAAATTATGGTAGTAGGATTTCAGTTACTTATGCAAAAACTCACAACTGCAATTGATAGAAATATTTATCAGTGTATTCACTAAAATGAAAAAGCATTGAAGCAAGTAATAATATTTAAGACAAATAGGAAAGCACAAATGAAAACGAAGCATTTGAATAATTACACAATATGTAGCACAAAATAAATGATATCAAAATTCCACTTCTGTTTCAAATCAATAATGCTGAAATGTGACAGGAACTTGATGATGGTGTGTAACTAAAAATTTAATCCACTTAAAGTATCTCTGCAAAATACTCATAGACAATCAAGTCTTTGCAATTATTTCTTAATGAAAAACAACTGGTTTCTGGAAGTGATTAGCCTATTTTATAGCCATAATCAAAGAACATATGGAACTAGACAAGACTCCTGTTCCCAGGTTCAACATTTCAATTTACAGTGTAAAGAGAAATAATGTATTCTAATATTTTGTAAACACTTTTCAGACAAGTTTCATTTTTTGTATGCATTCAGTGATATAATCCTGAAGAATATTTGATAAGAGCTCAGAAAATAAATAAATAAATAAATAAACAGGTAGAAATAAAGAAGACCTGAAATAGCTAGTCCACAGCAACATAAAAGTAAAACAGAAACAACAGCATATATTAAGAAATATCACAAACAGTCAGGAAGGAAAGTTCTGTTCCTAACACGTAATACTAAAGATGAAAGTTGGTGTCCATCACCTAAAAATACTTGAAAAAAGTAAAATGATGTTGGGATGCACTTCTATAATGAATGTTTTATAATTCATGGGGGAAAAAAAATAAAAATAAATAAAAATAAAGTGTCATAAGGATATATTATATCCTAATATATGAAGCCATAGTTCCTGCTGACATCAGTTATGACAATTCACCTGAAGTCAACATAAACCATTTAGCTTATTATAAATACTCATTACTTTACTGTCTTTCCTTCTCTCCCACCCCCCACGCCCCCTTTATTTATTTATTTACTTGTCTTGTTGAGATTTATTTTCTTCAGAAAGATACAGAAATAGTAGAAACTATAAAATGGGAGAGAGACTTCACAGAAGCAAAGAATCTTTATCTCTGAGAAGCAGTAGCACAACATTAAAAGGAGAAAAAAATTAGGTTAGATACTGAGATGAATTATTTAATTTGTGCAAGCACACTTGAAAGAAACTTCTCTATATAATGTAAGAATGTAAGATTCACATAAGTCCAAGGATAAGTAGGTCCTAGAGATGGTGTTTTCCCACTTATAGGTGAGATACAGACACTGTGACTTGCTGCTACCTGCTACTTGCTTGCTTTTGACTATGTAGTATAAACAATAGTTTTGAATGTTTAGCAGTTTGTTTTGTTTTGATTTGATTTTTCCTAAAACAGTTTTAAAATCATGATTCACAACAATAAAATACATAAATGCATATATAAGAAGTAAATAGTAAGCAAATATTTACCTGGAAGAAAATAGTAATGTCATGTTATTGCTGGGGATTTGTGAATGTATAGATTTCAGGAAGTGTGCAAGCAGAATTCCCTTCATGAAAAGAGATTTAAATTTTTTGATTTCTTATCCCTAGCTTGTCTTGAGCTTATCTTTACTTCTCTTTCAAAGTCCTACCCTACAATTTTGAGTTATGCTGTCCCTGACAAGCTGAAATCCACTCAGCTACAAAAATAAACAAACAAACAAACAAATAAATAAATTCTAAGTACCAAATCTGGACTATCTCACTCCAGCATGTGCTCTCTTTTTTTTTTTTTTTTCCTCATAGGAAACTATAGGTGCGTGATTTGTGGAAGCTGAGTCAGAGTAACAGAATCCATGTAGTCGCATAGTCACTAGGAAGTTAGAAATAAAGGATCGTATTGAGGAAAATGTTATAATAAAGTTTTTTTTTTTTTATTTATTTATTTATTTATATTGGCAATACAAGAAATATTGTCAGGCTAGTATAACCTAACTGCTGCTGCACATCCCTTAAAGTATGGCTGTTGTTCATAAATGTATTTTTATTGCTTCACCTTATAGGCTAATACAATTACTTTAATTTATTTGTCTGCAGACTACATTGAATGACTTCATTTTTACTGTGGACTCCAAATGTGTATTTGGAAATGTACTGTCTCAGCTAATGCAAGATAAGTTGTTATGCATGAAAACTTAATCATAACACTTTTTCCTTGAGGCAACACTTTTGGAATGAGCCTTCAAGTGTCTATGAGGTTCAAGACTCATCTTGAACCTCTGTAATAATAAAATGTTATTTTTACTGTAATATAAGCAAAGAAGCACAGGGTGTTCCCCTATACTAAGTTCTGTAAAACTATTTTTCAATAATCTTTTAAAAAGTGTACTGGACGAGCACACCTCTTCTTCAAAACAGCCAAGTATGGCAGCAAAGTGGCAATATGGTGATTAGTTACACTTTTCTATTTTACCGTAATGAATTATGAAGGGCATTTATTTAACCAGCTTCTTTTGAAGCTTTTGTACATGATTGCAAATGACATGTGTGACGTCCAGCAGTCCTTTCTTTTGCATAATGGTCACAGATTATACTTAGGAAGAGTAACATGGAGGTAAAGTGACAGCTCCAGTCACTTAATGAGAAGTTTATTAAGAAACTAGGACTGATTATCAGTTGCAAATTAACCATAATGTGAGTAATCAGCAGAGATGTCACATTTGTGCAAGAAAAATGATAAACAGAAGAATGTTCATCCCTATGCTAATCAAAAAGTACCTACAGCTCATTACAGAATGTCATTTGGCAGAATCTAAGGATGCACGGTTCTGGAAACATGTTTTAGGAAAGTGTGTTTGGCAATACTGCCATGCATACATTTAGACTGTACTTATTATGTCTTTTTGTTATTATTTATTTTGTAGAAATTAAAAGGGTTGAATAAAACAATAAAAGATATATTGGTAATACAAAAATTCTGGATTTGATTTTCAAACAATGTTTGTGAAGCAACAGAAACAAAAATCATATTAGTTTTAGCACATAATTTTGTCATTTCAGTGAAAATAGTTGCACAATACATGCAAAATTCAAAATACAGTAATCGGTCTCATGTCATTTGCTCTAAAAAAGAGCATGTTATTATTTTAATTAAATTATATGACAGTACTTTTTTACAAATAGCAAAAGGTTCAAGCCTCAAACCTGAAAGAAAAAGTCAGTCTGGGATATAGAGTTTACATTTTTGTACCATCCAGAACATAGCAGTTAATAATGATATATATGACAAAGCAAGGTAACAGCAACAGTAATTTCATTATAATATATATATTTTTTTTTCCAGTAGTCCTTAAGTACACTTTGGTATACCATAGATAATTCATTCCTTTAAATTCAGTCCTCCAAGTCATCTATTTCTGTATGATATTCTGATTCTCCTTCTTCCCATTTTGTTGTTGTTGTTTAGTTTTGCCAACTTTAGATCAATTTTCTGTTAGTCACTCATTAAATTAAGATAACAGACTGGTATAGCACAATTTACATTTTGTAGACTTCTATTGTATTTTATCTCACTCTTCTGTCTATAGCCATATCTTTATTAGACTTTACTTCAATGTTTGTTCTAAAGACAAAATTAATGACAGGATTTGTGATAGCACTTTCTGAATTAGATATTTCTATGTAGGTATTGTGTTATTTGGATTTTTTTTTTTTTTCAGTTTATATATTTCTAAATTTCTTCAAGAATAATTAAATGGGTCCAATACCTTTATAATAGATTCTTCATACTTGTCGTCAAAACATGGGGCAGCTTCTAGATCCTTATCACAGAAACCACCCTTATGGCCCCCTGCTACCAAAACCTTGCCATGTAAACCCGCTACAGAAATCAAATAGATTTCCTAAGTCTTCTTCTAAGCTTGAGATCACTAAATTACCTCATCAGTTTTTCAGAGAACTGGCCTCTATAGATATCTTTCAGAATTGGCCCATTTCAAGAATCATAATTAATTTAAGACCAGCCTAGGACTTCCATTTATATCTTTGTCAAAATAAGAAAGTAAGTCTCAGTGCTCTAAAATAGAAGGTTGGATTCATTTTTTACAATTCAACAGGATTTGGGATTTTTTTTTATTTTTTTAATTTTTTTTTATATGACTGAAATTGAATTGATATGAGGCTACTAACAATTTGTTTATATATATTAGTAGGGGTGTTATATTTCTTTTAGAATGCTAATTAAGTAAATTCTTATTTTCACTCTTTGTTTAAAAACAAACAAGAAAAATGTTTCTTTAGGCTGTTAAATAGTCTGGTTATATCTATCAGAGGAACCAAGGAGAAGATTGTTTCAGAGACTATAAAGACGGTGCTTTCTTGAGTGATGAATATATCTTTTGGATGTAAGCAGAGGAAGAAATGCTGTTAAAACAAACAAACTAACAAGCAAACAAAAACTTTCAATCTGAAATGATGGCTGCTTGACAAAAAATGTCAAAATAATCATCACGACCCCCAGTTGAGGCCAGATGTTCCTATAGAACACTTACAAAATACATTTTTAATCTACAAAACAATTTGTCCATGCATATTTCATCCCATTCTAGCCCTAAATCTGCTCATTTTAATCAGTTTTCATTTTTATGGTGCTTAATAGCATTCAGCATACCCAATACATGACTTGTATGTGGGACAAATCATTCTTATGAAATAGATGTGAGAGTCTCTAGTGAGTTTTCTGAGAAGTAGAAAAACATGTAGTTGGCCCTAGGCACCAAAAACAGCTGGAAACTTCTGTTGTAATGCCATGAAATATTTACTGTTTCTATTTCTATGATGTCTTAATAAACCAACTAGTTTTTAATTATTGCAAAGAATTCATGTCATGATTCCCTTGTGCATCAGGGATTGACATTATTTTCTCAGCTTCTTTGACACCTTTGTAAGTGTCAGTGATTCACACATGTCCTTCCTATGTCCCATTGGTGAATCAACAAGAACTAAGATGTGCTGCCTTGAACCAGACATCTCAGAAAAGCAAGAAAACAGAAACAGAAGCTGGGGCACATAACACTAAAGGATCTCAAAGCCTATAGACAAATCTGTAAACTGGGAAAAGTAAAAAACTCAGAAAGTAAAAAAAAAACAGAGACAGCAACAATGGGAATATTTCATGAGTCACAACTCCTCCATTTCAAAGCATTAAGCATTTTAGATTTCTGTTTCAATTATGAAAATGTTGTGTTTTGCATATTTTAATACCAAATTTATGATAATAAAAGGGCCTAACACAGTACGGAGATTTTTGTACCAAAAGCTGGAGAAGAATCAGGGTATAGTTTCCATTTAAACCCTCTTGAAACATTATTTCCACTGTCCATAAACACAGGATTTTGTGTGTAGGTTGGAAGGGAATCCTGAAGTTTCATCTTGTCTTGTGCCCATCCTATCAGAGACGGGTCCAAGCTGCACAAACAGGACACTTTGTGCTCTCCTCCATCACTATGAATATGTTCAAGAGACACAATGAATGTGAGTGTTATGAACAAAGCAAAATACCAATATTAGAAGCCAATCTTTCTTCTATGTCACAGTGTGATAGACCCAGTCCTAGTTTAAATGGCATACCTCTGAAGGCAAACAATATCTTATGACAGAGGTAAAGATGTCACAAGAGCAAGAACAAGTAACGTTTGTGGTTAATTCCTTCTAAGCCTCCTAGTATTTCTGAAAATGGGCATAATCTGAACTACATATCACAAGAAAAGAGAATTGTCCTATTCAGTGACCTTAATGAGATGTCAAAGGGTTAATAAGAAAATTAATTTATCCTTTTAAGCACAAGAAGTAATTAAAGTCTAAGGGAAATCTGTATCATAATTGAAAATGAATAATGAGCAAGCGGGATGTGAAGGAAAAATTAGTTTGGTAATTAAGACAGGAAGTTCAGTATAACAAGAAGAAATAATGTATTTGTCACCTATGGCACAATTATATCATGCTAATATTAAGTGGGAAAGCTTAAGCTGAAGCAGAACAATAAACTTGGTGAATGAGGAGGTGTTAGATAGTGACATTGCATCCTTCCTGGCAAAAGAAACTACTTTGGGGACCAATAATAGATAGCTCTTGATAGCATCAGGGTTTTAAAAGGATTAAATAGTAATTGTACTAGCATTTATGTTAAACCTCCTGATCTTTTTACTTCTTTGGATTAAAAAATAAAATAAAATAAAAAATAATAATTAAAAAGTGATTTACACACCAGGAACACTGGGCTACTATTTTAATAGGATGGTCCAAAATTGCTTATGGTATCTTTCCTCCAAAGTCAGTAGAGTTACCCTGGTCATGAATGGAATCCATTACCTTCTATGGTTTTTGTTGTTGCTTGTTTGTTTTTTTTTGTCTGAATTTCTATTCTGAAATCTTGAAGCACAGAAAATTTTCACGTCTAGAGACATCCAGGAGGTTATAACAATTCATAACAGTTCAGAGCCTGATCTGAAACGCATGAGAAAACTTACGTATCACTGTGTTTTCATTTTTCATGGCAGGTGATGTTAATGATACCTAGATGCAGTAGACAGAAGACAGAATATAAGAAATGAATAGGACTGAATAGGACTCTTGCACTCCCAAACCCCAATGTAATTTACTGTGATGCTTAGGAAGATACACTTCAAGCTTATACAGGAGACCTAAAATGAGCTCTGCAAGCAGTTTTCTAAATAGGTTTTCTTTCACTGGCAAGGTATTGTTAAAAGAATAAAGCCTCCAGGCCCCAAGCAAGGGTGAAAATTTTAATTTAAAAACTGATATTAGAATTACCAGCTAACTCTTTGCTACTGCTTGATATCTTCTAACAATGATTTGCAAGAATAAAATTCACCCTTCAATTCAAGAAAAAGCAAGGGAAAGCAAAGACCTGTGTATCCAATTGAGCATGAGTATTTATGTTGACTTGGGTAGTATTGTAAGAGAATAGTGACCTTTAATCAATTAAATGAGTTCAGGAAGTGTTTAGATAATGCTGTCAGACACATGGTCTGATTTTTTTGTGTGGCCCTTTGGGGACCCAGGATATGGACTCAATGATCCTTGTGGTCCCTTCCAACTATTCTATGATTCTATGCAATGAAACCAGCTTTACTTTTCCGACTATTTATCTCTTCGCTAAAGTGGAAAAAACCCTGAACTGATTAGGTCTTTCCATTAGCTTGAGCAATGGAGGATTGAGTTTTGGCAAAAATAAGTCCATGATTATTTATTTTAAGCATTATTTTAACATGCATATAACATTTCAGTGTCTTGTCTCAAATTATTAGCAAAAGCACAATTGTTTTAGAGAAAACACATTAATTAAAGGAATCCAAATAGTGAAACTCATATTTTATCAAAATATAACAATAAAAGCTGTTTTGTCAAAAATATAATCAAAATGAAAAACTCCAAAGCAAAAAGAAAGGAACAGTATATATGGTTAACCATATAAATTATTTTCTATTTTTCGTAGAAAGTTGATGAGTTGAAGAAACTACCAACTAAAGAGGATACTCCTTCTCTTTCATTGTACATGCTTATCTCCAAAGCCTCAAGCATCTTGACCCATAGAGTTGTGTTCTGTACACTTAGTTCTGTCAGCTTGTGTTACTGATATTCATAAAGTCTCATGAGATGATGGTCTTCCATGCTTCAGGAGCACATATATAAAAACTATATATGAAATAATAGTGCTTTTTAGAGACTTCAGAAAATAGCTGAAACAAAAAGTGAGCTCCAGCAGAGCTCATATCCCAGATTCAATTAGTTACAGAGACAGAGAATTTTCTTTACCCAGCAAATGACCCTGCAACTTCGGAGAATTTTCATAGAAATGAAAATTTCTACTACATAGAAATGTACTTCTGTTGTATCTCAAAGCTACGCATGCTCTGGATGTACAGTGTGTGTCTTTCGCAGCTGTAGTCAAAGAGTACATGTAGCTGAATTGCCTCCAAGTTTACTTATGAAGTCCCATTTTTTATTTTTTTTTTTTGGCTGGGAAGTTTAAACATCACCTCTCCCAGTAGTCTGGAGGGTAGTTCAGTCTTCCTGAATCTTTTCTACCATTCCTCCAAAAGACAGAAAAATGACCATCAAGAAGGAGCCTTCTTTCTCATAAATGAGAATGAGAAAATAAAAACTGAACACCAGCTTCTTTGCTTGAGAGCAAGCATGGGCATTAAATATCTCCTGTTTCATCTGAAAGCAACAGCAGCACTGCCATGCACATCAGCAGGCATTGAACATGATCACTGTTTTCTTAAAGAAGGCACATAGCAGGCTCTACTGTACAGTAAATGCATGAAGTGCATGTATATGAACAGAAAAGGCTTTTGGGATGTCATTCTGCAGCTGTGACTACTGATTTTTTTTATTTTTATTTTTATTTTTATTTTTTTTCTGAGAATGAAATCTTGTTCTCTTTAGAGATTGGTTCTAAATTGATCTAAATCTAAATTGATGATTATTTTTGGAAGCATACAAAGAAATCCTTGTTAATTTATCAATCAGCTGTCTGACCCCAAACCCCAGATCTGGCAACCCTTTTTCTCTTGAATTACCCAACCAGCCCTGAGTTTTGCTGTACTCTGCTGAAAACAATGAACATAATTTTGAAAATAATAACTAGCAAAGGCAAAACTGTTGCAGTGATACAGCACTGAGCATGTTAGCATATGTATTAACCCCATGTATTGTCACAGAGCAATCCAAGCATTGGTGCTTAAGCTTCTACATCCCTTTTCCTGGCCTTAGATCTAAAGTAACTTCTCACCAAAGGAACTTTAGTCACATAGATCTCATTGGTGTATTTATCCTTCGAGGGGAGGTTTTGAAGGAAGGACCTCTCTTCCCGCTTCCTCCCCATCCCCTCTTCCCCCCCACCCCCTCAAAAAAAAAAAAAAAAAAGAGAGAGAGAGAGAAACAAACAACAAAAAGAATGTCAAAGCCCAATATGTTCTAGAGTACAGAAGTCAAAGCTACCAATAATATATTTTGAGGGATCTGTTGCCCTAAATGAATCCAGAAAATGGTTTCTTTGACTACTTGAAAGCAAAGGGGAGATATCTGAAATGAATGAATACCTGTTGTCAGCATGAAATTCATGGTTTGCTGACTACCTAAATTACCTGGCACACTGCTAACCCTGGTCTTAGCTCTGTCTAGGCAAGCATCTGTCATTAAAGGGACAATTAATCTATTATTCCACTTTAAAACAAGATAATAACAGAAAAGAAAATGAGATGTTTCATTCAAGTGTTTTTACATTCAAAACCAAGCAAATGTCATGATTCCCAATAACGTCAGCAGAGAAACTCTTTTTTACGTTGACTTGATATTCATGTGGTAACCAAGAAAATGAATTTAAATTCTTAAATACATCAATGCATTCTTAAGGTTGTGTCAAAACAGGAAGGGGACTAGATGGCTGCTCATATGGGGAGCTGGTGTCTGTCATTCTTCCCAGGTCATAAGCACAAAGTGTTTTTTATTGAGTTCAGAGAGACTTCTAAAATTTCTATTTCCTATAAATAACTCATTCTGAGCTTTAAAACTATTTAAACAAAAGACAAAAGTTCTGTTGCAGAGGGAAGCCCGGTCTTGTTACCAAGAAACTGCACTAACATGGAAGCTATAATACCTGAATCCTTATAAAAACAATCTTCACTGCCGAAACCATCATTTCAGTCATGCACTAGGGTGAACTACGACTTTGGAGTTTGCTAATATCAATGTGGATAGGGTTTGTGTGTCAAATAAAGACAGGTAGTCATTACTTGATGCAGTCATGCATTAACTGCAAGAACACAGAAGAAATGATCTACAAGCTGAAAAAAAATGTACATGGGAGAGAACTTAAAGGTGACTATGTGTGTAGTTTAGCACTTAAACCCAATGAATTAAAGTGGTAAATTTAGTGAGATTTCTGCCCCTACTTCTCTGTGCTCTTTTAAATTTTCTTTCCTAGGAAAATAGGTTGATGTTCAGGACTTATGGACTAATAATTACAAATGCAAATATAAGTTTAATTTTATGAAAAAAATAATATATATATAAATTAAAGCAAATTTTCCTTCTCAAGGAAATATGAATTTCAAGGCAGAATATGAAACACACTGGTTTCATATTCTGCCTAAAATGAAAGATCATTGAGTATACTCAGCAAACCCTGACATGATCTTTATTTTGTTGCCTTTAAAAATTATATGTGTGTAAATTAAATTTTAATTGTTCATTCAAAAATATGGAAGTCTCCAAACTGTTATAATTTATTAAATGATAATTCTAGCATTTTAATTCAGAAGTGGTAAATGGCTGCATCTGAAAGGTCAATAGGAACTGTGAGGAGTGTTTTACAGATGTAGATTTGCAAAAAAAATAAGCAGTTCCAGGCCTAACAGTCTCCCATCATTCATGATCTTGTTGTTATTCTACACAAATCACAGTATTTATGATGTTGAAGGACTCATCTGTAAAATTATTTCTAGAAAATTACTAAAAAGCAGTTAAGATATAACAAGTGATTATAAAATACCAATAGGTATATTCTGATTTTAATATTAAAGTAGAAGCAAATTAAAAGTTGGCAGTTTTAAAGGAGACAGACTTACATGTACATCAGCAATGTTTCACCATTATATTTCAAGGCTACTTACCATTGAATTATGGGGATCAATCCAGGTGGATGCAGTGATCTATGGATGTGAAGATGGTTCCTAGACAAAAAAGTGAAATGATAGCACTAAATGTGTATGTGTGTATATATATATGTGTGTGTGTGTGTGTGTGTTCATATATATACCTATATCCTGTATGTTCATATATATACCTATATCCTGGTATATGTACGTGTCTATGTATATACACGTGTAGATACAGCTATGTGTATGCATGCATATGAATAAATATGTATTCATAAAACTATGTATATGTATATATATGTGTACGTATAGACATACATATACACACATACATATAGGAAAAATATATTTTATATATTTTTACACATTTATACATTTCCTATTGGAAATCCTGTTGTACCATTATAAAACATAAATTGATATTGTTTCCCCTGGAATTTGTCTAGTAAGAAAGAAATGTATTTCATGCATTTTCTTTGATGTTATTCCAGCCTTCCATCACTACTACCTCCAAATTCTATATCTGAGAAGAAAAAATAACAGATACGAGGTAACCACAAATAATAAGTGTAAAAACCTTTTTTTTTCTTTGAGAAAATGTGCAAAAGTGACTGTAAATAAAAGAACAATGTATAAACTTAGACGTATAACAGTACTTATTCTCCAAATGTGATCTTCCTAAATTTATTATTTCTGTGAGAAAATATGACAGCAAGAAGCCAGCAAGAAGCAGATAATGGACTATCTTTAAAGAGGATCCTTTTATTTCTCACACAGCAGTAGGTGATAAATGGTTCTAATGTCAGTACTTAGCATTTATTTTTTTTTAGTTTTATGTTTTTTCTTGCAGCATATCTCAAACAAGAGACTAGTAGACTGACAAAATAAGATACCTTAGCACAACTTCTTCCTTTCTCCAGTGTCAGAAGCTGTCAAATTCCTGTCGCCAATCTGAAATGGGGAAGGATGTAGATATTTAAAAGAGATAATGATATTTTTCACATGGGTTTACATTTGTTTTGGAATTTCCCTTACAAGAATCCTTCCTTTAAAGCTCTGTCCTACTGAAACTCAAAGGATGGGAAAATAGAAGGGAGCCTGAATAGACCTTGACTGAAGATGATCAAAGTATCGTGGTGACCTATTTTTGGCTCCAGAGATGCCTAGTGAACATCTTTCATCCTGAGTTTTCAATTGAAAATCATAATTAACGTGTTTTTCTAAGATTATTCCACTTTTAAGAGAAGTTCTAAGTGTTAAAAAAGGTTCTTTTCAGCAAACACAAGAAACATCTACATGAAAGACCTGCTTATTGTTCACTCACTATTCAAAGTCTGAGCTGTCTCTGATGATTAAGATAGATACAAAAGATTGATAGAAAAAGTAGGATTCAGTGCACAACTCAACTGTTAGGTATCTGCAGGCAATCTGTATTTGCATTTTCTTTTTCATCTGTTCCCTGTCTATTAGATGGAAGTAGTTTTTGCTTACTTTGCAGCATTTTTGTGAAGACAAAAGGAATGACTATGTTCATGACATCATGATGCTACAGTGTTTAGGTGCAGAAGTACTCAGTCATGGTATATAAGACACCTCTTTTTTGTGTGTAGGGATAGATTTTAATAAACTTCTATTGGAATATGAAAAAGTTGAAAATTGCCATATAAGGGGAGACGTAAAGAAAGAGCAAATGAATATATCACATTCCTCTGGGAGAAAGGCTAAGTAGCTGATGGAAATTTTATAGAAAAGGAAGAGAAGCATGATAGTAAATCTAAAATCATATATTCTCTTTAGACTTCAGACAGATTAGGTAGATATAAGTGATTCATAAAGAATGTGTTTGCACAGATGTAGCTATTGAGATATGGATTTTGGGTAGATGTGGGACAGTTTTTGATTCGTAGGTTTCACCCCAGTAAATGGCACGTCAGAAGAAAGAAGAAGAAGAAGAAGAAGAAGAAGAAGAAGAAGAAGAAGAAGAAGAAGAAGAAGAAGAAGATCATATTGTCATTATTATTTATTAAGCACAGTCATTCTTAAAATTGAAGCATTTGTTATATCATTCCTTATTAAGAGCAATTCCTAGAAATCCTAGGAATATTTACTTGAATGTTAGATTATTTTCCACTGGGAGGGTGTTTTTTTCTGTATTTGAGACTACAGTCATATAGGTAACTGGATCAAATTCCTGAAACAACTTGACTGTAAAAAAGAGTTAACAGAGGCATTCACCTACTAATCACTGAGTAGAAGATCACTGAAAAACTGTGGAATAAAGTATTGAATAAAAGAATTTAGTTATGTTTGGGATAAGCCAGGTTTCCCAGATGGTCTTAGAGCTATGTTTTCCTTCTGCCAAATGCTTACAGGCAGAAGTTTTAAAAATCTGTAATTTTGCCCTCTTTGAGCTTCTAACATATTGAATACAGGTGACTGCCAGCTTCTAGGCCATAAGAAGGTTGGATGGCCCAAACCAGTCAAGCTAATTAAAATTCCTTTGGCAAGCTAATAGTAATAATAATAATAATTAAGTTTTCTCTGATCACATCACCCACACCTTCTATTTTTAGACAATCTAGGCCATGCAGTTCAATTTGTTGTGGCCACTTCACCTGCTACTTCTCTCCCATTCTGGTGACAAATGTTTGAATTTTATCATAGTAGATAGGTTGCTAGCTTAATAATGTCTTATACATCTTGTTAATTACATTGGTGGTGGATAACACAGCTCAAAGTGCGTTTGGTATTTCATATCTCTAGTTATAAATTGTAAGAAAAGGGTAAAAGGGTGATAGGGAATATCTAAAAGAAATAAATGTTGGAGAAAAAAATGAAAAATAGTATTAATGTGAGGTTTGTTGGTTTGTGCGCTCTCCCTCCCTTCCTTCCTCCTTCCCTCCCTCCCTCCCTCCCTCCCTTCCTTCCTTCCTTCCTTCCTTCCTTCTGATTTAAGATTCACTAAGCCACCTCACCTGTTACTGAGAACATTTTGATGGGTATCAAGATTTCCCAGAAGACAGAAGACAGAGGTATCTCAGAGATTTTACAGGTTTAATGATTTAAAGGATAAATTAAAACTATTATATTTCACATAACACAAGCCAAAACACTTCACCAACTAACCACAGCTATTTTAGCTGTGAGATGTTTTTCAGAAGGTGATCTGAAATAGATGCCTTTATTTCTGGTGTGACAAATCAGTTACATTGAATACATCATTCAAAAGTTTGTTGGCAATCTGTTCTCCCTGAAGCTTACATGAAATGTCCCTTAGTCATCATTTACTGGTTATACTTCTATTGTACATTTAAGTGGTATAGTATAGCTTCCATTATTTTTGACCTTAGAATGTGCTTTTTTTTTTTTTTTTTTTTTTTTTTTTTGGAACAGGAAATCTTGTTATCTGAAGTCTTATAGAGAGATGATCTGTGTGAATTTCCGATTGAATTATTCTCTCTCTTAAGCAGATTTTGAATGAAGGGTATCAAATTGCTCCTACAAACTTGATCTACTAGAAACTGATGTGAAGTCTTCATTGATATCTGCTTTTAAGTGATTTTCTCTTCAAGTATAAATTAATAGAGTTCTTAAAAATAAGCCTCTCCTCTAAACTGATTTAAAAAATCTTCCTGTTTAAGCTGCAAGAAGTTGATCTTGTTGATTTTGGCAACCACAGTTTTGAAAACTGAATGAAAACAGATGTACATGAATAAAAGTTTTTGAAATCTGTGAAGGGAAAAAAAAAAAAAAAGTTTTAAATAAAACTAAAACCTATTATTGTTTTTATTGTCTTCTCTCTCTAATAACAAGAACCTCTGGAGAGAGATGAACACCATTATCTTTTGAAATAGGAATCAAGGAAAGTAAGGAAAGTCTTCTCCAATTTTGATATTATGTAGCAACTAAATGAATAGAATCATGAACTGCAACTTTCAGTGTCCATATTACTTCCAGGTCTGAATTTCTGTATACATAGGTCAGAGGATAATTCAATCAAGGTTTTATACATCAGTAGCTACAAATATGTGTCAGGTCTGTTCTGTGCTCTACTTTACATCTTTAGGTATACACAGTCTTTTAACCTAATTTTAGACTAATCTTGTTTTAATAGGTTCTACATTTTCCCAAATTATTGTTAAAAACAGTCTGTTTCAGAACTTTGTTTATATTTCACAACTCTAATTATAATGGGAAGATTCTTATTTTATTATTTATTTATTAAATTATTAATTACAATAAATAAGTTTTTTTTTCCTTTGGCATCTTCACAAAGCCATTTACAAAAAGAACATTTAATGAAATAGCATCGATAATTTTCTCCTGAGAAACTTAAGCATTTTTTTAAATCAGTGAGTAACAACAAAGATGTCTGTGAATATCTTTTCTACTGGAAGTATCTGCCTCTCTGTTTACATTTTTGGAACTGCAGGTTAGTGATGCGTGCTACTCAGAAACAGACACATTGTGTTGTTTTTATTGATAGCATTTGAACACTTTGTCACTTCCATATGGACAAAGCACATCACAGATTGCCAAATCCTGCTGTGTTCACTAGGTTGTAGACCTAACTCTGATATTGTTTTCCTCATGTCTAAAGTAACTCAAGCACACTCTCCACATGAATCATACTGTCTGTGTTGCTTCACTGGTTTGAAGTGTGACACGGTATATATATCAAATGCAATTTAGATAGTGTGTTTTGATATTTCATTGGTACAGGAGCTAAGAACAATGGAATTGCCATAGCAGAACAGAACCAATGGTCCATCTAGTCCAGCATCCTACCCGAGGCAATGGCTGCACACTTCAAAGGAAAGCACAAAAGCCTTGGCATGCACACAAAATTTAACCATGGAAGGAAATTGCTTTTTGATTCTGTCTGTTGCTCAACTAATGCTACAAAGCATGAACATCACTTGTCCCTGTAACTGTTATCCTAGTCGGTGTAACTGTGCATGATAGTCTAATTTATAAATGTCTGATTCTTTTTTGAAATGTGCCACACAATGTTGTGAGAGTTACTGTGAGCACATATGCAAAGTTGCTTTTTTTAAATTTTTATTTTATTTTTTTAATGGATAGAAGGTCTATCAGCAGATGGTGCTGTTGCAGAGATCTGTATTAGTTCTTTGCAACCCAACATGCAATTAATTCAATTAATTCTTTAAAGGATCATTTATTGCCAAGTGTAATCAAAAACCTTTGGATTACTGAAGAGAATACTCTCCTTCTATTCTCCTTTTTATTTTTTACTTTTAAAAGCAGCTCATGGCTAGTGCCCATTGAATCAAACAAAATTTTGCTAACAAAAATATGAAGTTATGCCTAAGTCATATAGCAATGATTTTCCTACCTCAAAGTGCATCAACAGAACTTTTATGTTAAACAGTACTAGGCAGATACAACTATGAATTAGAAAAAATACAAGTATTTTCAATAAATAAACAAATACAAATTACATAAATTTTATAATTTTATAATTTTTATTACATAAATTTTATAATTATACAATAATTATAAATTTTATAATTATATAACAAATATATAATTATATAATTATATAATTATACATAATATATTATATAATATAATTATATAATTATAGATAAAATATATAATTATATAATAGGCGATATAATGAATATATAAAAATTTTATAATTATATAAATTTTATAAGATTATAAAAATTATAAATAAATAAATAAAAATTAGATTTATTTGAAATACTGAAATATAAAGTACATGTAATCATTTAATCTTTTTACACTCAGAGTCTTGGAGATGCCAAACAACTGATCTGCATCAAGAAGAAATACTGGGAAGAAAATAATTATATATGTATATATCTTATAAACCAAAGCTAGCGACAGCAGCTATAGAGGCACAGATTATCAACATGAAAGACATATTAAAATTATTAATATTATAACAGCCAGTCTGCTTTAATTCATTCAAGTCACAACTGTGAAAAGAATGATTATCATATTCTCTATAAATTCAGAAGTCACATTTTTTCTAGATGATCTAGAGACAGATAGCATCTGGTAGTAACAAAGTTAAAATGAGTATAAAAATCAGAATAATTAAATTCTGTAAACAGTTTTACTGAATAATCACAAAATATGTGAATTTCATAATGCAAAATAAAGGCTGCCATACCATGATTTATTTATTTATTTATTTATTTATTTATTTATTTTTGGTGGTGGTGGTGTTTTTTTTCTTGTTTTTATTGTCTGAATCAAACTGATTTCACATTTGTATAAACCATGGGACTAAGAAAAAATATATTTCTTTATCCGCCCTGTAATTACTTAACTATTTTAATTAGTAAATTTTATTGAATCTTTGCTAAGTCATACCTGTCATAACTTTCTCCTTTCTCTCCAGCTCTGCCCATAAACTACACAAAGTATGGGGTGCGTTTTGTTTTTGTTGTTCCCTTATACTTTTGTTGATATATATGTATAAATGCATATACGTAATACATATGCATCCCACAAAAATCATATTCAGTTTATCTTGTACCCTTATTTCAGAAACAACAGAAAATTTCCTCTAAACATAAAGTGTAGGGGCAAAACTGACTTTTTTAATGTATTTTTATTATATTTTTAATATATTTTTTTTCTGGACAGTTGCCCTTCATCCAATAAATATAGAAGCTGTTAAATAATCACTTCAGATATAGAGTCCCTCCCATCTAAGGCTGAATTTTATAGTGTCTCTGGAATATACTGTGGATAAACGTGCTGTAAGTTTAGAATATTTGGAAAAGAGCACTAGAGGATCTCCACATTTCATTTTCTGTTTTGATCATAGTGTAAAATAAAGACAACTGTAGCAGATATTTATTACTGATCCTCACATGATCTGTGTTTTTTTAATTTATGTCTGCAATATTTTCTGGGTAAATAAGTTTATGTAGATATGGATGATATTTTCCAATAACAATGTATAGAGTTGTTTTGCTTTGTTTACATTCTTGTTGTTGTTTGTTTGTTTGGTTGGTTGGTTTGTTTTGTTTTGTTTTGTTTTTGGATTAGTTTCATTGATCAAAGGGTTATCTTCACTGATTTCAGCTACAGCTTAGTTTAAAATACAGTCTTCAGATATTTGTAGAGAAACAGATAATAGACTGTTATTCCCTAGTGTATCACTCCGATTAAACTGTACATATATTACATTTTATTATATTATTTTCTGACACATTATTTTTATATCAAAATTCTTTCTATATCTGAAGCTAGGTGGTACCCTGGTTTCAGGTGAATTTGATAGTCTTGTGCTTATTATGTAAAAATATTTAAATCATAAAATTTTCATTATCATTTTGTTACTGACCCCATTCTCTTAAAACCTGTGGAATACGTTTCATGGTTTTCAGAGCTGGATTTTTTATTGCATCTTTGTGATACCAAATTTAGCTTATGACTTAAAATTGTGGATTTAGTGTGATACTTCACAGCTATTACAGTGACTGAGTTCCTGAGGGATCTGCTTTTAACAGCCTTCAGACAGTAGTCTGGCTTTTATAGCAATGTTCAAGTAGTGATGACACTTGAATGGTGGCAACTTCAGAGTTTTTGCAAAGATTAGATGAGCTTCACTGCAAGATCCCTTTGTCAACTTTACACATTTTCTTATAGCTGACCTTCACCACTGACTTCATGAACAACCAAGATGTTTTATTGCCATAATTCTTTTATTTCATGTTAGTAGTTATTGTCCATTTTCTACATCTCCCTTCCTCCTCCTCAGAAGACAAGTATTCTGACTATTGTTAGGAATTAGTTGCAAATCACTGCTAGAAATCAATTACATCTTCTTTCCTCATTCTCTTTGAATGTTTTTGAAGTTAATCCCTAGATTTCAAGAAAAGAAGAAAGAACAAAAGTGATTTATATTTTCTCTATGGTGGAGGCCTATGTAACATATGCTTTCAACAATCAGATTTCAACAGTCAACCTCTCCCTATGTTATTCAGTAGCAATAATTTATAATCACAATAATCTATAATGATGACTTTTTTTTTTTTTTTCCTCCCTTAGTATGGCTAGATACTCCCAAGTTTGTTTTAATACACAACAATAAAAAGTCTGGTTTATGTAGGTCAAAAAACAGAGGCTTTAACTCCTACTCTTTCTGAATTAGTACTAATACATATATATGTCCTGACTTGGAATATATCTTTGGAATATGGTATGTAAGTAAGATACAGCAACAATTAGCCATATTGAGGACTTATTTTCTTGTTGTCTACTAACTTCTACACTTCTACTATCAAGTTTTTCTCAAGGATAACAGATATTTTTTTTTCCCGTAGGGTTAGTAAATCTCTGAATTTAAATCTTCTTTAAGGAAATAGTTTCAGATTCCTGCTCTATTTAAATAAATGATTTTGAATGTTTTTAGATACTTATGTCAACTTTGAAACAGAAGCATCCCACTGTCCCTCTGATAGCTTCATCTATCACCCATACTTCCACATGCAGTCACATAGCTCATCTCACCCTTAATTTTGTACATTATTAAAACAGAAAGTTATTTTAAATGTCAAGTCTAAATCAAAATTATTTTTAGTATAAATTGTATGCACAGAGTACTTTGATCCTGCATGACATCCTTTCATAGAGTATTAGCATAACAAAGAGGAATAAAAGCAGCTGGAAGAGACTGGTTAAGGATTTATTTGCTGGAGAATTTGAAATGAGGCAGCTGTAGATCCCAAGGATGTGAGTGTCATTTCCTTTTGCAGCTATTAAAAGAACTTTCAGTAAGAGAGAAGAATAAATTACCAGTAATTCTGAAAGTAGACAGAACGCAGGATCCATACCTTGTAAATCTTCACTGACGTTTTCATCTTGTTCTGTTGTAACTGTGTTCTGGGTTACTCAGGAGTTAAATTCAAAGATATAGAGCTTAAAAATTCTGATACAACCATCTCAGCTGAGGAGCCCAAGTGATGAAGTTATCTCAGGGAATTAATAAGTTTGATTTCTTTTCAGTCTCCTCAGAAGACCTTTAGGACATTGTTTTTATTTCAGGTGTTGTTGACTTTCTTGTTTTTTGTTTGTTTGTTTTAGTATTATTTATTCATCTATAAATCATAAATATCTCTCAGATCTTATGAATATTGTCTTCAAACAAATAAACAAAAAAAGTTTAGTTGTTTCCTATGTGGTTTTTTTTGTTTGTTTGTTTGTTTGTTTTGAAAACTTGTAAAATGCCTCTTTACTGCATAAAGTTTTACATCCTCGTGACCTTCAGAAGACCAATATACAAACAACGGATTTATTGGCAAGACAGATATTTAAGATACTCAATAAATATTATCCTTCATCAATGGTTATCTAAACCAAATTATAAACTTTATATTTTTATTGGTTTATTATATGTAGGATAGTATGATTACATTTTAACATATAGCAAGAAGTTACATAAATGTGCTAAAAATTAATATGTTATTTAAAGGAATAAGTACTTTTTTTTTTTTAATAACAAACTCATCTGTAACTGAGGCAGTTTATAAATGCACAAGAGAGTATATGTTGTTGGATTTAAGGAGAAAGTTATACTGCAAAGATCGAGAGAACATTGGTGTTTTTTTTTTTTGTTTGTTTGTTTTTTTGTTGTTGTTTTGTTTTCTAAATTTCAGATGCCAACTCTTTGGGCACATTTTATATATTAATTATTTTCTATTACCGGTCAATGTTGGGATTGACTTAAAGTCAAACTTTACAGTTCTAATGATATGATTAAAAAATAAAATATTGTGCTATGTGTTTTCTCGTCTCCTGTATTTCTGCTCTGAAGTTTGACACACCATCTTAAAGAGCTGGCTTTGCAGGTCACCAATCAGACGTAAGGTAAGTGAAGATTCATTAAATGCTTTTAACAAATTTCAGACATGTATACTCCAGAAATTTAAGAATACAGACATATCATCAGTGTACATCCTGACAAGGTCCTTTCAACACCATAGTTTTCTGAGCAGAGTGAGGAATGAAAATAATACACCTTCTTCAGCAGAAATAGAATATTCATGATGGAAGGGGGAAAGGATAACATAAGCAAAAACATATTTGTAAAAAGAATTTTCTTTTTCTCTTCCAAATATCTTGTGTGCATGCAGTTAGTTTAAACACCTCAGTATCTTATTTGAGAATATCTGTAGAGGACAGATGAAGATAAGAAAGCAAGTAAGAATTTGGCAGGGAGCTGGCAGGGAAATACTGTAGTTTTGATCAACTATGTCATTTTCAATAATATAGACTTCTTGTGCCTGATATCAACGGTTCGCTTTCTGTCATTCATAAGCACTGCTGGGTGCATAGAACAGATAACTTTACTTCTATGCAGAAGTGAGAATATTAAATGAATGTAAAGAAAACATGCTCAATGGGAGAGAGATTTCACGCTTTTTCCAATTAAGCTACTCAGTAAAACTGACATAGACATAGCCAAATTCATCATTTTAAGAATTGAGATGTAAACTGTATAAAATAGGAACTCTGCTAGCTGAGACTTGTCCAAGTTTCTTCATCCTAGAGTCCTTTGACTCACATACATCACAGCCTGCTGTGTTAACACAAACTGAAATCAATGACATTTTAATTTAATATGTCAGGTTGCAACCTCTGATGGGTAAGAAATGGACAAACTGCCTTTTATGGTGCTTCTGTGTGGGGATGGCTGCCTCTGGTTAAAGTGCAGGATGGATGGGTGGAGACAATTGCTGTCATTAACCATCATAAGGAAATCCAAGAAAGACCATCACCATGGCAAACTTTCTCTGAATCTTGTTGAACATAACATTGTATGGGATAATAGTAATAATAGTAATAATAGTAATAATAGTAATAATAGCAATAATAGTAATAATAGTAATAGTAATAATAATAATAATAATAATAATAATAATAATAATAATAATAATAATTCATATTTCCCATAATGCTCTCTGTACTTTTTTTCTTCACAAACCATTAATTTAAGGTTTCTATGATTTCAGATTTCATATCAGCACTCTTTGTAAAGAGATACAAAAGAGAGCATGAAGTGTAAGCATTGTGAGGGGAGAGTATTGTTTGTTATGGGGGAGAGTATTGTTCAATTTATTCTTCAAAGTACAGTTCAAAGTTCACAGCAAAGTTCTAACTGGTCACTGAGTGAAGCACCTGAGTATCTGAAAAAAAGAAAGACCTATCCACATACATTTTTTAAGTAAGTATAAGTAGAGGAAATCATGGTTCCCTCTTCAGTAAAACATATTTGTCTGATCCATAACATCTCTATCTATGAGATTATTTTTTTCTGTGTAATAGGAAACATTATTTCAGAAATTAACAAACTGTCTGAGAATTCCAGTAGCTCAATGTCCTTCACTACAAGTGAAGGGCAGAAAAATAAACACACTACTTGAGGTGAGGCCTCACCAGAGCTGAGTAGAGAGGGACAATCACTTCCCTGATCCTGCTGGCCACACTATTTCTGATGCAAGCCAGAATGATGTAGTTCTTCTTGGTCACCTGTGCACACTGCTAGTTCTTGTTCAGCTGTCTGCCATTCTGCACCCCCAGGTCCTTTTCTGCTGGTGTTTTCCAGACACTCTTTACCGATCCTGTACTACTGTATGGGGTTGTTATGACTCAAATTCAGGACCTGGCACTTAACCTTGTTGAATGTCATGCCACATATCCTGTCAACAGTGAAGCAATCTGCGGTCACTGCTTCCAGAGGACAAACCAACATGGCAGGGGAAGATAAAATTAAGTCTTCAATCTTTAAGGTCCCTTCCAACCCAAACCTTTCTATGATTCTATTCTAATGCAACTAGCCTTTTGAGATTTTGTTATGCCTGAAAGGGTATAAAACAAGTCACAATTCTTCCATCAAGGATGGTATGGCATTTCTTATGTTTGTTCCCAAAGTCACAATGACACATCTCAGTATATAAATAATATTTATATACTAATACTTAAAAAAGATTTTGAGTACTATTTAATAATCTTGTGCATTAAGGCTATGATAGTCTGCAATTCTATTGGAATTTTTCTATCCTCTACATTATCATCATTAGTGTAGAATTTTAAATTGGAACATGTGTTGTTGGAAAGATAATAAAAATGTGTTTGATTTGTATATGTGCTGTGGGAAAGGGATATACTTATCTATATATTTCTTCTGATATTGGTCACAGAATCTAGGAATGATCCATTTACACCATACAGGTCGTTGCACATAACTGATGTTTTTGATTCAGAAGTGTTTTTTTTGTTTTTTTTTTTTTGTTAAATACCCAAAATATGTGTTTGACCAAACACAAACTTGTTGTCACCTTCATATTTTTCCCATAGGAAAAAAAAAATAATAATTAAAAATAAATGTTTAATTTGGACAAAATATTCTACTCACTCCAGTTTATTTATGTGTGTTTTTCTATTTATTTATTTATGTTCAGAGCTGTAAAAAAGGTTGTCAATGGATGGTTACACTAAAAACATAGTAAGTGGTTCACTCTTATACTTCTACTACTTCTACCCCATTATTAATTAGCAAGGATGTAGGAGGATTCACTCCAGTGCCTTCTGTAGCCTGAAAAAAAAATAAATCTGCATGTTCCATTTTAACTCTTTCCTACATGGGTTCCTTCAGTCCCTTTCATGGGAGATATTACAGTTCAGAGATGTTTCTGTAAGGAAGATTTTATTATTATTATTTATTTATTTTTGTTATTATTTATTTATTTATTTATTTTAATACAGCTGTGACTTTAGTAGGCTGCAAAACTACCAGCAGATTGCCTCATGATTTTAAAATCTGAGAGTGGTTTTGTGTCAATGTGTTAAAATATGGCAATAGGTGTCTTCCTGGCAAATTCCAGGTATAATTGAGATTAGCAGTGGGACCCTTCCCAGTAAGTAGATAGGATCCAATCTGTGTAGATTCTGTGTAAATCAGATCCAACCTGATACATTCTGTGTGTAGCATATTAGATATCTTACACCCTCCATAAATGCAAAGTTTGAAAGTAACAGTTACCAATCACTCATCAGAGTCATTAGCCTTGTGTGACAAGACCATAAATATATTTGTTTGAAGACAGATATACCCTTTCAGTTCCATATCAATAAAAAATTAACTTTAACATTGCAAGCCAGTGACTGTTCACAGTGAAAACAAACAAACAAACAAATAAAACAAAACAAAAACAGCTCAAAAACATCCAAACATAGTGAAATCAAAATGCAAGTGAGAAAAAAATGCCAGTGAGAATCAGTGAAACATTCAAAGATACTTCTGCTCTTTAGTGTTTTGACTTGGTTAATGATAATAAATTATTCCTGACAAATGCTTTTCTTGACTTTTGCCATAGACCTCCACAGAAGGAACTAAAAATATGCTTGAAACCACCATCACAGAATCACAGAATAGTAGGGGTTGGAAGGGACCTCAAGAGATCATCGGGTCCAACCCCCCACCACCATCACAAAAAAGAGAGCCTTTCAGGAAAGACTGGCTACTGATTCTTTTGCACTTTTATTATGACATCTATCAGAAAAACTGCTGTAAGAAGTTTGTTGATACTCCCACTTTAGATATGACAGTGCATAGTTTCTTCAAAGATTTGTGTTGTTCTAAACAGCATGGCATAAAGACAGTACTTGTTAATATGTAAGAATGTTGATTCTTATTTAAAATATTGATTAATATGTTGAATTAAAGATTGCTTACTTGTTTTCATTATTACTTTAATAAAGTTTCCTTAATAAAATATTACACGGTATTTACTCAGTTTGGTTTCTGCAGGAGATTCCTACTGCAAAATTCTTCAAGACTATTTGAATATCAAGTAAGAAAAAATGTTTTGTGACAGTGAAGAGAGAATAATTTACTGTCAGGGTCTCCAGCTAAAATTAGAATCAATTTTATAGTAAATTTTTTAATCCTCAAAAATATTTGTATTTTTGGAAGAAATATGTGATATATGACAGATGGACCTGATGACTTGTAGAAAATGTACAGTGTCAAAGTTTTATTTATATCTGTTCAGTAAGAACATGCATATTCTCAGGTGTGCTTAGTGGATCATAAGTCATAGAGCAGACAGAATGGAGGGAAACAGAAGTAAGTAGAGGGAAGTTTGTCTCTGTCATCTTAATTTTTTAAATGTAAAAGCAAGTTGTCCATCATAACCAAGTTCATGTATTAAAGGAAATAATAAGTTCCTGTGTCAATTTTGTTTGGTAGCAATTGTAATATCTAATATGAAATAAATTCAAAAAGAGATGCAACAATGCTATTTCAGTCAATTAGATTTCCTTTCATATTATCTCTATAACAAACACCAATCCATCAACTAATTTTATTTTACATTTAGTAAGAACAACTATTTTTAGAACTTACTCTCGGAGTCATTGATTTTAAGAGAAGTAATTTGCAATAGACATTATATATAATATAATTAAATACTGCTTTGAAATCAACTTGAAATTGCATGACGTATTTTGAAGTGTCAAGAATAATGTTGAATTTTCAATTTCTTGGCTATGGAGTAATGATTCCTTTTCATCTCATTTGTATATTAATGGTGTTAAGTCTTAATTGAGTAAATTAAGTAAATTTATGTGATAAATGCTCACTACAGTATATTAATAATAATAATAATAATAATAATAATAATAATAATAATAATAATAATATATTTAAAAACATGCTTGTAAAGATGGGTCTAAATTGCATTATTTAAAATAGTTTCTAACTTACCTAGGTGTGTTGAGAAAGATCCAAAAATTTTAAACATAGAAGGTACTTAAGAGACAGTACCACCACTGTCTCTTAATTCACACCACTGAAGAAATATTTACTGGTTCTAAAAGCTTCAAAGTGAAATCTTCAAAGAGGAAAAAAAAAAAATGAATTACACTTTCAGAGACAGGTAATTTTAGTGCTGCACAGAAATTTTTCTATTTATGCTTTATTTCTGACAGAAAACCTGGTCTTTAAAACACTGATTTTTTATGCAAGAAAATTTAGATTTTTTTCTGTTAGGAAAGTCAAGATGATATATTTTGATAATTTCTTCTGAATTAGATCTATACTTGATTGGACACAATAACTTATTGAGCAAATGGGAAAAATAATGGGCCAGGAAGGCTTAGATTACTGTTGTACCATTGTGCCCTTCTACTTATAGTATTTCAGTCAAATTGTTTCAGATGAGTAATCAGAAATCTCAGATTGACTTAGTTTCGTAAACTCTGGTTTTATCACACACCTTTTTCAAAATTTTCTTCTGCATTTGGAATAGAACAAACTCTATTTTTTTCTGTCTGATAAACAGCTAAAGTTATAGTACCAATAAACTTAATTTATCATGGAAATAGTTTGCATTTATTGTTATAATGTATATATATATTTAAGTTCCATAGGGTTTTTATCCATTAACTGTCATTCACATATTCTATCACATTTATGACATGATATGATATGATAGATATATGATATGATAGATATTATTTATCTTAAAGTCCATAATTTATAAGCTATTTGTAAAAGATCTGAGATACACATCCACTCTTGAACTTATTCCTTTCATAATTAAGTGAATTATTTTTGTAAATGATTTATTATCTCACCTGCTTGCATGGGACTTATAATACATATTTGTTTCAGCACTTTGCTTGAAGATGAATAGAAATTGAGCAGAAATGTTGATTCAGTGAAAATATAGTTTAAGAAAATACTTTGCCATGTTAAGAACAGTGAAGATCCAATTTTTTATTTTCATCCTGTATAATAAAATAAAATAAAATAAAATAAAATAAAATAAAATAAAATAAAATAAAATAAAATAAAATAAAATAAAGATATTTTTTTTTTATTGTTCCCTTCTAGGCCAGGCCTATGATATCTGCAGCAGTAGTCAATTCTAAACCCACTGAGTAGACATAAATATATTCTTTATTTCCAGAGGAACTGTTTTACCCATTTTGTACCAAGACTGTCCCAAGAAACAGAAATGGAGGGAGATACTGCAGCATTCAGTTCTTGGGCATATTCTTTTTACTTTTTGAAACACAGATTTTTCTGTATCATCTTGTCTCCAATCCTTGCAACAGCAAGAATTACTGATCCTATCCCTTGCAACCAGTGATATTAATTAATGACCTTCTTTGTATCAAAAATTCCTCCTTTCCTGTAGGGTCACACAGCTGTGTGACCAAAACACTGACATTTAAAATATGTTAACGTGGGATGGAGGGTAATATGGTTTAATTCTAAACCACTAATGTCCAATTTTAATCTGATTTAGAGTACTGGATGTGATTAAAACTGATTAGAAATGAGAAGCTTCTATTTCATTCAATCTATTTAATGTTTTAACCTCTACTATACAGAATTTGTATTTCTCAACAATTCTTCATTTTAAGTCTAAACAAAGAGCTTCCATAAATAACTTTGCACATGTTTGCTTGGGTTGATTGGGATGAAAATAAATGGCAGGTCACCATTTGTTAAAAGAACACTACATTAAAAGATTCCATTTGTTCTTTTTACATATAGCTTGTAGACAAATTTGTATGCCTTATGCTTCCTTTTTATTTGCCCTTTCTGATAGGAAAAAAAAATAATCATAGGGTAAAAGGATAAAAGAGATCAAGCTGCAAGCCAATTTTGGTGGCTTATAAATGTTCTAGAAATATATTGTCTTTTTTGTGCTCAGGGCCATAGAAAAGAGAACCTGTTTGTGTCCTGGTTGTTTCCAAGGGCTGCCCTGGGCAGAATGTGGGCTCAAACTGACAACAATTTTGTGGTCTTTCTTGGCTTTCTCTTACATTTACTTTTTTTTTTTTTTTTTCCATCAGGACTATTAAAAGCCTGATGACAGGCCAGATGAAAGCCTGTCTTCTGAATCCATCAGCTACAGATAATTAGAAAGTTCTTCTTAACTTCAGTAAAGGAATTTTTTGTCACTCTTCATTTGCTCTTTAATAAATTGTATATGCAAGCAGTTTTGGCCCCTATGAAATAAATAATCTGCTAAAAGAAGGTAGCTCAAACTGCAAAATCTCAATGTCTTTTATTACAGAAAATGTGGCATTTCTTTCGGTATTTCTGCCATGTCCATTTTCAATAGTCTGACTTTATCCTCTATGTCATGTAAACTGCAGACTCTTACAGCTCCGCCACCTACAGTCAGCTTTGCCAAAGCAAAGTTCAGGCTTTGATTTAGAATGAATTTTGTTATATATAACAGTTCTCAGAATTTTATATCTTGTGTCCATCATTCAGATTCTTTGAAAATTAAATACATCTGTTCCGGCTTTGAAGTTGATAAATACTTTCAGTAGTTTCATCATGTAATCTTTGAAGTCCGAAGGGCAAAGAATCAGAAAAATAAAAGGAATTATCTGTTTGGCTAGATAAGAAAATTAGTGTCTGTATATATTTGCTAGTACTATTTAATAGATGTAAAACTGAAAAATATATATATATATATTCAAAAAAATATAAATAAGTAAATGAAGTTTGAGAGCACCACAGGTAAATCACATGTGAGAGTGGACAGGTTTGTTTGGAGGGCACAGCTTATAAAATATCTCCCATAATTGCCTTAGACCCCTTTAAGGGAGAGATTCTTCCCATGTATGGTCCCTCCAAGACATGCTGGAAGCTAAAGTTATCATCCATGGCTGACTACTTCCCAGGTATCCTAAACACTTGTTCAATTTTCAGCACTTGAATAGCAGGTGCTTTTCACGCAAATATTTAGTACATCTGTTTAGAGACAAATGAATTAATAAGACAATGCCTCTTGGGCAGGTAACTTTCTGACCTGCTTGAAAAGTAGGTCATATTCAAGGCTGTCTCCAAGGCATACTACATTCAGCCAGCATATACACCCTCTTCAGACACTTGTAGCATGGCAGATTTGTATTAATACATGATACTAGGCATGTAACTGGACTCAAGTCTGAGGGTGGAAAGTTTTCAGATAACCAGTCTGTCTCAAAAGTCACATAGGCACTCTAATAATAAATTAATCATTTAACTATAGAATTATTTTCCATTTTGCTCTTGTATTTATTTTCTCTGCTTTTTCCTTTCTTCTCCCTTTTCTACATATTTTTTTTCCCATTGTGAATCGCAAGTCAAACTTAGATAACCTAAAATAGATTCCCAGTGAAGAAGTTAACAGTTTTCTATAGTCTAAATCTAATCTTTCTCAAGAGATAAGATTTCTTCTTCCTTCACTTTGCAGAATGGGTCCAAGCCCCAGTGCAACCTCTGAGCTGATTGTTCAGTGTTAGGCTGCCTCTGTTGCCCAGGTCTCCAGCAGAAGAAAAGAACACAGTCAAACTCAGGACATTTCTCTCTCCTCCATACAGTTAAGTTGTATGTCTGAGGATAGTGGGGTGACAAAGGAGTATATACCTTGGACCCGTGACTCCTTGATAGGTGTAATAGCTCTAAACTAAAAGAAGGTATTTTTAGATTAGATATTAGGAAGAAATTATTTACTATGAGGGTGGTGAGGCACTTGGAATAGGTTGCCCAGAGGAACTGTGGATGTCCCTTCCCTGGAAGTATTCAAGGCCAGACTGGATGGAGCTTTGGAAAGCCTGGTCTAGTGGAAGGTGTCCGTGCCCATGGGATTTGGAACTATATGATATCTAAGGTCTCTCCCAACCCAAGCCATTCTATGATTCTATCATTTTATGATTCTATCATTCTGTATGACTATTTCTGACTTTAAGCCTACATTTTTTCACTGTTGTACCATAAAATAAAACAAGATGTGAGGCTCTTCCAATAAGCATCAGACATGCCATGATGTTCCATGGTAGATGACAAGCTGACATTTTAAATTGGAAAATCAGTAATTTTACTGCATTAAATTCAATCTTCCTGTGAAATATTCACCATATATTCTGAAATTTTATGTTGAATGGATGTTTCATAGGAGCTGAAGGGAACAAAAAGTAGAATGGCAAATTGCATACTGATCAAGGACAGAAAATCCATCTCTTCTGTAGCTCTAATATTTGCTTTTTCCAGATTTCTTCCATAGGTTATGACAGTTACCATTCAATGGAGGAAGTTCCTTGAGAAGCAGGTGAGCAGCATATTTATTTTCATCTTTATCTACCCCCAGAAGATAGTAAACAGGAGATGTGTACTACACAGTTAATAGAAGAAGTATCCAATCAGATGCTCAGCAGAGAATTTCCTAACTCAAAATTTCATTTAAATAAAATTCTGATGCAGCTTGAATTCAGTGATCTTATAATCTTTTTCAGACTCTTTGTGGTATATCACATTGCAGAAGTTGTTTAGAATTTTAAGAGCAGAACACTACATGTGCCAGTTTTTGACCTCAGTTGCAAAAAAAATTTATATAATTCTCCTACATGCTTGTATTATGCATGAATGGATTAATGAATACAAGAATAATAGGTCTCCAAGGTGATTTACATGCATTGATTAAATGTCAGCATTGAAGTGCCGTAGGTTCAATTACTACAGACGCTGAGAACAAAGGCAGGGAGATTGTAACCATTGGTTAAACAAGTTACTTATCAATTCTTTTTAACATTTAATTACATTTTCTTGTTTTACCCAAAGGATATTCAAATAATACAACATTTCAAAAGTTGTACATAAATTGCAGTTAAGACATATTATTAGTCCTTTTACGTTATGTATTCAGTAGAATAAAGTTGGGGAAGACTAACTTTTGCAATACAAGAAAGAAATCAAAATGGTCAAAGGATAGTAAGCGGTTGATTTCAGAGGAAATAAAATGAAAAGCTTGTCTCTGTACAACTTTACAGAGCAAATGTAAAAGTGGATTAGATTTTTAGCTCTCTAAAATATTCAAAAAATATAATTATGTCAAGGAGAGAAATTATTAAATTAACTCTCAATGAAAAAGTTAATTTTCTGCCATTATCAATATACATTAAATATTCATGCTAATCACCATGAAAAAGCATCTAACAGTGGAATCTCCCAGGAGACTAAATAAACCTGTGAGTGACAAAATTCCTTTCACAATAAATAAATATGTATCAGTGACCCAAAATATCAAAACAACAACTGCATGCTCCAGTATAGTGCAACCTCCAGATTTCATCCCCAACTTATGCACAACGGGGATCTGTCATATTATCCACATGTGATTTGATAAATAGAGATTAAGAAAGTCCATAGTATTACAGTTAGATAAACTCTGCTTGGACAAGTGATAACAATTAACAATTCTGGGACAGTACCAGGTCCATCTGTATCATTTGTGTAAATTCAAAATGATGATTGCTTCAAGTTTGCTTCAAGATTACTTCAATGATGATTGCTGAAAGGATGCAGCTTTAGAACATATATTTTCTAAAATTTTTGTTTCTGTTTTAACTGGGACAACTCAACATGTATTTATTCAGGAAGGTCTTTATTCCATTCTTATATACTGATGAAATCAAAGATTGAGAATCTTTAATAAATTCTTCTTGATAATACAACTACCTTATTTTGGCCAAAGACCAAAAGAAGACATGTTCCATTAATATGATAATAATAAATAATACAGACCAGCTAAGACATTCAGGGAACCCATCTGGATCTAGTATGTCACTCATATCAGATATCTCTGAACCAGATAAAAAACATGGTAAAAATCTAAGTTTGCTTCTAAGCAGGAAAAAAAAAAAAAAATAGATGTGTACATTTCAAAAATGAAATGCACACAGAAACACTAAGAAAAAAATCTTAAGACTATATTGATACAAATTTGTGTTTTATTAAAGATTTGTTCTGTAATATGATAGATGAATAATTAAATGGATTCTGCAACTTATTATTTGATTGCACATTATAGTAGTATTTCAGTCCTTGTATGTGAGGGATGAAAAACATTCTCATGTGTCAGTGTAACACAAATTCTTCCTGACTTTCTTCAGAAATCCTTCCGTCCCAGGTTCTTTTGTAACTCCTCATGTTTCTGAATGATTTCCTTCATGTTTGCTGTGGTGATGAATGCTGATAAGAACAATAGACCAGATAGTCACATCTCATGTAGCATCTGGTCTTCACCTCTTTCAGGGTTGATAAGGGATCATGATCCCTGGTTATGAGAAAATACTTGGATGAAGAAGTAATCATTACCAGCTCAAGCACTGTTAGCACCATAAAATTATTTGGGGGATGATGAGGAAAAGATAGATGGCTTATAAAGACATCAAGTAGTTAATTTCCAGTCATTCAGAAAAGAAAGAGACTCCTTAAGGCGTATGCTTCATCTTGGTATTTATTGAGCTTTAAGCTACAACCAACAGGCTGGTTAATAACAAGTCATGCAGCTGTCAATCTTTTTGACCAATGTCATCAATATTTCACACTGCCAAATAACAACAATTAAGAACCAGGACTGAAAGAAACACTCAGGGCAAAAGTGTTTCTAACACTATAATGAAATTTATGGTATAGAATAGACATTTCCAATGGGCATTCAGAGAAAGTCTTTCCTGTGATTTTCTTTTCAAAACAGTGCGAATCAGTGTTCTTTATTACACACTCAAAGCATTTACACTCTGGACAACTTTCATAATTTTAACCCATAAAACTCAACTAAATATATATAATTTGAATGTACATTAGTTGAGGTAAACTAGTATTTTAACATGAAAACAATGCCTAGATCTTTACATGGAGTACAATTTTTCCAACTGTTGATTGATATCTTCAACTGAGATATCTTTCCTCCAGCCCAAATGAGTAAAAACAACTGATTAAGCCTACCCATGATCAGTAACCATCAGTACATTTTCACTGAAGTTGTACAAGTCCACAAATATTTTCAAACTGTGTTAATGAGCACAGTATTCATATCTCTTAAATATCACCATTGTACAACATACATTTTTGTTTTTCTCCTGAAATTACAAAAGTGACCAGATAAGATTGAAATAGTATTCATCACATATATTTTTTGGTATTTGTTACTTTTACAGGGAGCTCAGAACAGATTTTTAGCTCAGATGCTTTTTATTTGAGTCTGTCAAAGAAAAATGAAGGTAAAGGCTCTGAGTAAATGCCAAAGTCTATACTAAAAGACAACTTAAACAGATTCACAGGAATTCAAACAACTTTGCAACTTCACTGTGTATTTAAAAATATAAAATGAATATCTATGTCATGCTGGTTCATAATGCATCGTGAAATAGGTTTCTTATATCACACAAGACTTCCTAATCTTTACACTTCCTAATGCAAATATAAAAGTTTTAATAATAACTAGCCTAATTGGAACACAGGAGAATATATATTACTATGTGGAAAAACAAAACAAAACAAAAACCCTGGGGCTGAAAAAAAGAAAATGTTAATGCTCCAAATCCGCAAGTGCCTAGGAACACCATAAATGAAAATTAAGAGAGAAGCTTTAAAATTATTGCAGGATTGCATGATCATAACTGTTTAAATTGAAAACATGTAGGCATCAAACTATGTTAGATCAATTAGAAAATAGATTAAAGATATCTGCTACTTAAAACAAACAAACAAACAAACAAAAAAAAGCAATAAAAAATGGTGTTAATCCTAGATGGAATAAACTGTAACTGACACAGGGGGAATAGGTACGTCTCCCATAAGAATCAATTTAATTTTTAAAATAAAATTTTAAAATTGATTTTAAAATAATCACAGAATCATGGTATTGTAGCAGTTTTAGTATTCATAATTACTAGGGTTATATTCATGACACTCAGGTATTATGTGGGTGTTTACAAATACATCAGATTGGTCAGAATTGTAAATGGAAATTTAACAGTAGAGATATGAACATGAATTGGGTATCCTATGTTTCATATATTATGAATATTAAGTTTAATATTAAGTTCATCTGATAAATTCATTACTCTTTATTATTGGAATTTTTCATTTCATTTGACTACCAGGATGGGGAATTCTGAAATATTCATTTTTTTTAAAGGGAGAGTACAAATTCTACCTTACAAGAAAAAAGAAAAAAAAAAAAAAAAAAAAAAAATTTTTCTTCTCCTGATTTTATTGTATATATCTGAATAATGGCCTATGATCCTGATCTGTCTTCAGAACAGAGCCTGCATGCATATATAACAGTATAGTATGCAGGTCTGTAATTCTCACCAATCGTTCCTGCAGTTTCAGAAGTGAATGCTGACTGAAAGTGTTTTTTTGTTTGTTTGTTTTGTTGTTGTTGTTGTTGTTGAAGGAAAATAATAAAGCTTTTTTCTTTTCATGGAAAATTATTCCAAAACTTGTGTTTTCCTGATGAATTTTACAATGGAAAGTGAATCTATAGGAATAATTGTATCAAGTCTTTAAGCAAGGAAGAAAAATAACTGATAATACTGTGGAGTAGGAAAACATTTATTTTACCTACAATTAAATAGTAGATGGAGCGCAAGTACAGGTCGTGCTTTTCTCCATCCCTACATGGCAGGGATGGGTACAGAGAGGACTTGGAAAGCCTACCTGATAAACAGGTGGCTCAGAGGCTGGTGCCAACACAGAAATTTTGTGTTTTTTTGACCACAGGAGGGCTTTACTTGACACCTGGCCCACTAATGGCAGATGGGTCCCACCTGTCTCAAAGGGGAAAACAGACACTAGCACGGGAGCTGGCAGGACTCATTGGGAGGGCTTTAAACTAGGTAGGAAGAGGGACAGGGAGGGAATAGGACCCGTTAGAGGTGTGCCAGGAAGAACAACGTCAGGGCTGGGGAAGCAAGCAATGGCCCAGCTGAAGTGCATCTACACTAATGCACACAGCATGGGTAACAAACAGGATGAGCTGGAAGCCATAGTGCTGCAGGCTAGTTATGACTTGGTTGCTACCACTGAAACACGGTGGGGCCAGTCTCATGACAGGAGTGCTGCAATGACTGACTGTAGGCTCTTCAGAAGGGACAGGCAGCACAAAAGGGGTGGTGGTGAGACTTAAGACTGAGTCTGGGAATTATAAGGTTGAGTGCCTACAGGTTAGGATTGGAGGGAAGGCCAACAAAGTAAGCATCCTGGTGAGGGTCTGTTACAGACATATCCTGGACATGCAATATAGCTCAGAGGAAGCAGTCTAGGAGGTTTCTGGAGAGTGTGGAATAGTGTGGTTTCCTGATACAGCTGGTCAGTGAGCCTACCAGGGGAGGTGCCCCGCTAGATTTCCCACTAGGAGAATCTCCATCATTTACTGGATGTGGGGGGAAACTTCTTGATGAGAGATGAGGAAAAGGCGGAGGTGCTTAATGTCTTCTTTGCCTTAGTCTTTGGCAGCAAGACCAGTTGTTCTATAGACACCCAGTACCCAGAGCTGGTGGAAGGGGATGGGGAGCAGGATGAGGCCCTCACAATCCACAAGGAGATGGTTGGCGACCTGCTACAGCACTTTGTAAGTACAGCACATATGCAAGTCGATGGGGCTGGATGGGATCCACCTGAGGATGATGAGAGAACTCATGGAGGAGCTGGCCAAGCTACTTTCCATCATTTATCAGCAGTCCTGGCTATCAGAGGAGGTCCCAGTTGACTGGCGGCTAGCAAACGTGACGCCCATCTACAAGAAGGGCCGGAGGGCAGACCTGGGAAACTATAGGACTGTTAGTTTGACCTCAGTGCCAGGGAAACTCATGGAGCAGATTATCTTGAGTGTCATCACGTGGCACTTGCAGGGCAAGCAGGCGATCAGGCCCAGTCAGCATGGCTTTATGAAAGGCAGATCCTGCTTGAGAAACCTGATCTCCTTCTATGACAAAGTGATGCACATAGTGGATGAGGGAAAGGCTATGGATGTGGTTTATCTTGACTTCATTAAGGCTTTTGACACCCTTTCCCACAGCATTCTCCTTGAGAAACTGCCTGCTCCTGCCTTGGACTGGCATATGCTTCATTGGGTTAAAAACTGGCTAGATAGCAGGGCCCAAAGAGTTGTGGTGAATGGAGTCAAATCCAGTTGGAGGCTGGTCACTTGTGGTGTTCCCCAGGGTTCAGTACTGGGGCCAGTTCTCTTTAATATCTTTACTGATGATCTGGATGAGGGGATCGAGTGCACCCTCAGTAAGTTTGCAGACGACATCAAGTTAGGTGCGTGTGTCGATCTGCTTGAGGGTAGGAAGGCTCTGCAGGAGGATCTGGATAGGCTGGACCAATGGGCTGAGGTCAACTGCATGAAGTTCAACAAGGCCAAGTGCCAGGTCCTGCACCTGGGGTGCAATAACCCCAAGCAGTGCTACAGGCTGGGAGATGAGTGGTTGGAAAGCTGCCTGGCAGAGAAGGACCTGGGAGTATTGCTGGATAGTCAGCTGACCATGAGCCAGCAGTGTGCTCAGGTGGCCGAGAAGGCCAACAGTATCCTGGCTTGTATAAGAAGTAGTGTGGCCAGCAGGTCTAGGGAAGTGATCGTCTGGTGAGGCCGCACGTTGAGTATTGTGTTCAGTTTTGGGCCCCTCGCTACAAGAAGGACATCGAGGTGCTTGAGCGAGTCCAGAGAAGGGTAACAAGCCTGGTGAGGAGTCTGGAGAACAAGTCTTACAAGGAGAGGCTATGGGAGCTGGGATTGTTCAGCCTAGAGAAGAGAAGGCTCAGGGGTGACCTTATCGCTCTCTGTAGGTACATTAAAGGAGGCTGTAGAGAGGTTGGGATTGGTCTATTCTCCCACGTGCCTGGTGACAGGATGAGGGGGAATGGGCTAAAGTTGCACCAGGGGTGTTTTAGGTTGGCTATTAGGAAGAACTTCTTTACTGAGAGGGTTGTGAGGCATTGGAATGGGCTGCCCAGGGAAGTGGTTGAGTCACCATCCCTGGATCCCTGGATGTCTTTAAAAGACGTTTAGATGTAGAGCTTAGTGATGTGGTTTAGTGGAGGACTTGTTAGTGTTAGTTCAGAGGTTGGACTCAGTGATCTTGGAGGTCTCTTCCAACCTCGATGATTCTGTGAGATCAAACTATTAAAATTCAATTTGAGGATTAGCTTTGCAGACCTAGGTTGCTTTTAAATTCCTCTTCTGTTATCCAAAATAGCTGGACAAGAAAAGTTGAAGTAATAATGAGTCCTAAATGCAGGCTGCCTTTAGGAACGTGATTTTTACTTTTTGATCTCTGTTTCTGAGGTTCACATAGAAACATTTACTTGTTATGACAGTGTGGGTCCTGACTTGACAATGTTTCTTTTGTCTGTCATCTTTCAAATTTGAACTACAAAAAAAGGGCATTACCTTACTATTTACTGTCTCTGTGTTACTTTATATGGGTATTGGAACACATTAAAATTTGTTTAGTATCAAGTCAATAAATATCTGTCAGCTGTGTTTTTGTTGTTGTTGTTTGTTTTTTGTTTTAGAAAAGAAACATATAAAATAATGTATTAGGCACCCCAGGATGATCCTTGATGGTGATTCCCTGTGTTCCTGTTGAAATGAGCTGAGACAATCCAAAGTGGCTGAGGTCAGATCTGTTCCAAATTTATTATTCTGAGTATTGTAGCTTTTATTGGACAAGCAACTGGAGAAAAAGCGTGAACATAAGGTAGGTTATCAAGCAATATAGGCTATAAATCTTTTTCACAAGTAATATTATGGAAATGTTGTTAAGTGTGCTATTTGTATGTGTTTTACTGACATTGCAGGATCTCTTTCAGACCTTGTATCAAGAGTATGCACATTGCATGACACATGCAATGTTGGTCCATTGGCTCAGGAAAATATATGATTGCCTGTCTGGAGATGACCTCAAAAATCTAAAACATGCCAACCAGAATTCTTAGAACAAATATTAAATACTCTGTTATTGTTTGTGGGAAAGGAGGCTTCTCTGTATGTGCAGAACTGTTAGAAGATTAAAGGCAATTTGTCTGCTCCCATAGACCTGCAATTCAATGGAAATTACATCTTATCTTGTCATTGAAGAGGAGCCAAAGGAAGGGAACCCCAAAAAACATTTTTCTGACATAATGGAATACAGTGAGATCAACACTAGCAGAGAATATATTTAAAATCTATACTTTTATTTTAGGTTTAAAAAGGATTGAAAAACATTAGGTTTAAAAAGCCCTCATTAAGAAATGTGAAGGGTCTAAACAACATATACAATATCATATGTATAATAACGTGTAATAACATATAAATATATCTTGCAAACTGAAAATCTGCAAAAATAAAACTTGTAGTTTGTAATTATAAAAATGAATAGAGAGTTTTCATCTTTGCTGAATTTTTACGTAATGATCTTCTGGTGTTTTATGAATGCAATCTGGAAAAGATTATCTTCTTGCTATACATAATGTATAAAAACCTCAGCTCTCAATTTCTAGAATAATATAATAATAATAACATGTAATATTCCCTCAATTAGGGATATCTAGAATGGGATATTTTAGGGTAACAACAATTTTTATTTCTTTTATACTTTCTCCAAGTCTTCCAAATGTTTATTTCTGATCAGTAGGCAATCTTATTCTCCTTAAAAAGTTTAGAAAACAGCAGTTGTTATTAAGATGTTCAAGAGCTCAACCCTTCTATAATTAAGATCTGAAGTTGCATTCACTTAAATAATAATACCTTCACTTGGAGCTTGGTTGTATTAGGAAAGATCCAATTTTATTCAAGTGTTGTGTTTTTTTGTTTTATTTTTTTTTTTTTTTTTTTTTTTTTTTGTTTTTTTTTTTTTTTTAGTTTTTTTTTTTTTTTTTTTGTTTTTTTTTTTTAATCATTAAGAATTGTTTAACTGATGGATCTCAGGTTACTGCATTTCATACCCATGGCCTATTTTGGCAGTTCTGAAAGACTGAGAACAGAATAGTTCTTTATAATTAAAAATAATGATACAGAATGTTTCAAGAGTGTGTAATCTGCAAAATAATAGCCCCAGGTTACAGGAACACAGTGAGACTAGCAGCCTGTGTAGTTTCTGGACAGTACAGTGCAATGTTTCTAATTAAGAAAACAACTGAAGGGTACAAGGTCAAGAGCAGAAGAACATTTTGTCTCTTCCCAGTCTCCAGGTTCTGAGCCATAAACTCCAGTCCAGGTTCCAGTCTAGGTTCATAAACTCTGCCAGGTTCACATGGCTAAGGAGGACCCTTACTCTGAAATCAGCGGTTAATGCCCAATCAATATCAGCATGCCAGGGATTTCATTTGTGGATTATGAGTGTTCTCTGGGTCTGCATAATGCAATCAGGAAAAAGAAATTCTCCTCTTTTGTGTTCAGCTCACCTGGAGAAAAGCCATGTGTATAACTATCATGAAAAACATGGTACAAATAATGAAAAGGACAGACAAGCAAACAAACAAGAAAAAATTCTTAATCTCTTCAGAAACTTTACAATCCTATAATTCTCTACTACAGAGACAATTTTAAGCCATAATTAAACTATTCTGACTATCCTGACAAACTATAAAATTTGCAAACTTCTTATTTTTAGGCATTCATTCTGGCTTATCCCGAGTTAAGGCACAATGTAAGTGTTCCTAGGTATAGCTTGATTTCTGTGCTGTTAAAATGTGCAGTGTTATGTGCAGAACTCAGATAGTGAAACTTTTGCGTAAATATTGCCAATGTAGCTGGTTTTCCTAACCACCTCATGCAACTAGTTCTAACTAACTTAAAATGCAGCCTTATCTACTGTTACCTAGTAGCAATAGTATTATACATATTAGATGATTTTGCCTTCTTGGAAATCACAGACAATGTGTAAATGGTGGTGAGTATGCTATGCTTTCAGGTGTGGGAAATCCAACTTCTGATTTCTCATAGAGACCCTGAGCAGTTTGGCTTGCCTATGTGATGAGAGTGAGTGGTATGGAATCATCTCTCAGGTTTTGGAAGTAAATACCTCTGCATTTTTAGGTTCCACTTTCTAGTATATAGGGAGAAAGCTGACACTAGATATATTAAATGTATAAGAAATTTCTGTAAAAGTCTGTAAACACAGTTGGAAACAGATCATTTATAAGGTTGGGAAAAACATATGAGATATTGATGGAATTTCCTTGTATACATTTGACTTCCAGGACTGGCTTTAATGGAACAGAAGCTGAGGGGTCCAGTATTCTTAGAGAAAAACTGAACTATATAGTCATCTATCAGATGAAGGATTTTTACAGCACAGTGAGAAAGCATCCTTTGGTGATTAACAAGCTACCTGCATGGACAAAAATATTTTTACTAAATCTTTATATATATAGCAGAGACCTCAAATTGCTCTGAACAAACAGGTTTTGCTATTTTGACAAAATGGTTGAATGACATAGGTATATTTCCTATTTTCAGTTTGTTAGGCCTATCAGGCACACACAATTTTCAGGTATCAGATTAAGATAAAAGGGATTCTTTAATATCTAGATTACCAGAATGTTCTTGGACTTTCTGTCTTCACAGATTTTCTGCTATTTTTTCCCACATCCTTTGTCTGAGATAGGGCCCAGTGCCGGCCACCCTTCTGGAATTGAATGAACTGATAATATGAGGAAATATTTTTACAGAAGATATTTCTTATTCACTTGAAGTGATATCTTCCTATGCTCATGTGTCTAACAAATGTAAAGCTTTTTTTTTTTTTCTTTTTTTTTTTCCCTAGAAAGGACATTATCATAATAAACCAATTCTTCCTAATTTATATTTTTACAAAGGCATCTCTTCTGAATGACCCTTTGGCTGCTGAATATTACAGTTAAGTTGGTACATGCTGTTAAAAATATTGCTCTATTTTGCCTTCAGCAATCATGCAGCAAAATATTGCTCAGCATGAAAACGAAATGATAAAGTCAAGGCAGTTAATAATTGGAAGGTATGCCACTGTATCTCCTGTTATTAAAATGAGTAACATGAGAGGATTTGGAATACATATCTGTAATTATATTTGTCTGTCTATTGAGGAAACAAAGAAATGTTAAAAAAAAAAATGCATCTGAAAATACCAAATTATTTTTTATTTTATGAGATTGAATGAACTTTGTTTTCCTTTGAGGCCTTTTCCCTACACTAAGGATTTGTAATTCCAATTGATTTTATAATGTACTTTTGTCAATTATTTAGATGCAATTTACATATGCTGCTGCAAATATTGAGAGGGTAATTGTTTTTGCCACTGGATTATTCATATATACACCTTGAAAAATGGCTTTTCCTAGACAGAAAAACTTCATTACTTGTATCTTCTGCCTGACATCGGCACTGTTGCCTTTCCATATCACAGCTTCTGTCACCATGGTATAATGGTGACAGATAATGGTGAAGAAAATACACATATCAAACAAAAAAATGAAATCCCGTAGAAAATAATTACCTTACCTTAATAATAAGATCATTACACCCACTCATTTATCACAGGTCCAGATGGAATTAAGCGATTTATGAAGAGTTTAAGAGTAAAATCATCCCACATCTATTTATCAGATATATTTATCACATCATAAAGCTCTGTACAAACTCTTACCATGTCTCTGGACAAGAAATTAGAGCTTTGCCTCCTGAATGTGTATTGGAAGACTATTGCAGAAACTTATACCACTAAATCCTCCTTTTAATTACTTTAAAATAGCAATAATAATAATAAAGGATATAAACTATCTATACATGTATTTAGGCATGGAGCTAAACAACTTCCGTAGATATCAATTAAAAGGATAAAAATCAAACTTTGCATAGCTCGCTGTCTTTTGATTTTATATGTGCTGCATTTCACCTGAGCAGTGTATATGTTTGATTATAAGCCTTCTTGGGACTTCAAGTGGCATGTGATTGAAAAGGAGCCCAGTGAATGGATTCAAGAAAATTAGATGGCTGAAGTGATTCTGTGGAAATGTTCTTTAGCTGGAATACATCATTTTGTCAATGAGATTGGTGTAGGTAGAACATTTCTTCTTCCAGAAGTCAGTCTGCCTGCAGTAATGCTGCCAGCTGCCTCAACTCTGTCTTTCCCCAACCTTGATTCCAGCTGTCAAACACACTCAGTCTTTCTTAAAGGAGGCAGGACATCCCACACCTGCCAGAGATCTCACAGCCAGGCTGCTGCAAGAAGAACAAAATCGAGGGGACTTTGTCTTGGCTTCTGGACTGTTTACTTTTAACAAAACCTTTCATAGTTGTTTAAATATGAGCAGATGAATCCCTGCAGAGGGCTGAATTGATGGAGTGCATCTAATTATATGGTGTTCAACATGACTAAATGCCAGGTCCTGTACATTATAAGCGTTCTTAGGATGTGGGTCATAACAACCCCATGCAGTAGCACAGGCATGCTGAAGAGTTGACCAGCAGAAAAGGACCTGGGGTGCCGGGTGGCAGGTGGCTGAACTAAAACCATCTGTGTGCACAGGTGAACAAGAAGATTGATGTCATCCTGGTTTGCATTAGAAATAATGTGGCCAGGAGGACAGGGAAGTGATTGTCCTGAATTCAGTTCTGTTGAGACCTCACCTCGAGCACTGTGTTTACTTTTGTGCCGCTCACTACAAGAAGGACATTGAGCTACTGGAATGTGTTCAGAAAACAGCAAGGAAGCTGGTGGAGGGAGTAGAAAACAAGACGTGAGGAATGGCTGAGGGATGTGGGGTTGTTTTGTCTGGAGAAAAGGAGGCTGAGGGGAGATGTCATTGCTCCCTACAACTCCCTGAAAGATAGTTGCAATGAGGAGGGTATTAGTCTCTTATCTCAGTTGATAAGTGATAGGACATGAGGAAATGGTCTCAAGTTTTACCAAGGGAGTTTTAGATTGGATCTTAGGAGGAATTTCTTCAGTGAGAGGGTGGTCAAGCAGTGGAACAGGCTGCCCAGGGAACCGGTGGATTTGTTATCCTTGGAGGTATTTAAGAAATATATATGTGGCCCTAAGGGACATGATTTCATGGTGTTCCTTGTAGTTATGTGGATGATTGGACTTGATGATCTTAAGGGTCTTTTCCAACCTAAATGAGTCTATGATTCTATGATTTCAATCCAACTAGACTGCCTTTAGGATAGGTTATGTATACTTATTTGTATACTCTTTATGTTCCACCCTATCAATTATTAAGGATATTTATGGCCTTGCTGCTAATCGAAATATAGTGAAGATTTTAAAATAACAATATTTCCAAGGAGGCAGATTTTATGACACCATTATTATCATTATTAATTGTTATGAAAAATACAATAAAGCAGCACATCAGGGCTTTCAAGAACTTGATCCTCCTTAGGATGATCCAAAAATATCCAAAAATAATTAAAACAAAAATCCCTAGGTATCCTACTGTCTCCTCTTTTGAGACAGAAGATTTTTTTTCAAATTTTGCTTTTAAGGCATGGTTGCTGCTAAAAAAATATTCAGATTGTATAAAATACATGAGGTCCCATCAATTTGCCTGACTTTTCAGACTCATTGCTGAGAGCTCCTCTGAGATTTCTGCACTATGGGCTGTCATGAACAACTTGGGAAGAGTTGTATATTGTCCTGGTATGATTTCATGTCCTGATGGCACCTAGGCTTAAAACATAAAACATAGAACTTCAAGCAACAGAAACATCAGAGTAATTATTGAAACTTGAATTAAAACAAAAAACAAAGAACATTCCTTGCGGTTCCAGAAAAATAACCCCCCCTGTGGTGCTACCACAAAGTTTTTGGATGTTGCATCTTTATGTGCTGTTAAATATAGATTCAATATAAATAAATCTCCTTGCCATCCATTATCTCATGACAGAGACATCAACACCAGGGACTATTGCTTAATTATGTTATTAAATTTTAGTAGCTAATTTCTTTAGCTTACAGCAAATGCTGTATACCAATATATTTCTCTTATTACTAATGAAAGAGAAACCTGCAATAGTGTCCAAACTTTTTCAGCAAAAAACTTTTAATTTACCTTAGACTGATTTATAATCTAGGATTAAAGTGCAATTTGACGTATAATTTTTTTTTTCTCCATGGGAAACAATAACTAGTTAGTCAGTAAATCCAAAATACTAACAGAAATGTTGCTGAAAGAGACTTAAAAAGGCTATTTGTCTACCTTTTTGCCCTCAGGCAGGGTCTCTAATGTTGTCAACAGATATTTGCCTAATCCTGTCTTAAAAGATCTCATATTAGGAAAATGTCCAAAATTCTGTATCAGAAAGATTAGAAATTAGATAAGCTTTTCTCTAATGTGTAACCTCAGACTCCTTTCTTACAATGTATAACTTCCGTAACTTGTAACAAGGATGCTTATAATCTCTCTCCACCTTTTCTCAACTATTTCTAATTTTGCTAGGAAAACGAATCAACCCCTCATCAGATCAACATTGATACAGCAGATATGTATAAATATATATTTTTTCATAGTCCAGTACAAAGGTAAGAGCAACAACAACAACAACAAAAAAGTCTTCACAAAGGTAATCAAATGTTTCTTCCTCCAGATGCTCCCACATTGTGGGCTGAAGACAAGAAACCATACCATGAGTAAGTACTTACCTCCCTTTTCCCAAGTTTATTGCTATTGTTCACAGTTCAGCTACAAATTTTAGAGGCTACGAGTTTTGTTTCCAGAACTTAACTTATTTTCTTTTCCAGTAAAAGGAATAATTTCAATGTTTTTAAATTAAATTATTACTGTTGACTGAGGTCTACATTGCAAGCAATATAGCAAAATATCATTGTTATTATTATTTATTTATTCTAGGAAATCTTAGAATTAGAAAATCTGTAAAGGAGCTGGAAAATGTATTTCTATCCAATCCCACCAAGTCCGCTGAAGACAATCACCAGCTCATCATCTGTTTGGCAGTTCTGTGACAGCATCACCAAGATCACCAAGGAGATGTTTTAACTGCAATAAAAGCTCATACTTAAAAAAAAAAAAAAAAAAAAAAAAAAAAAAGTGATTTCACTGTGTCAAGCCACCAACATATCATCAAGAAGAACAAAATCTAGTTCACAAAATCTATACTACCTAAGTGGAAAGCAGAGGTTTGACTTCTCCCTTTGCACCATGCTGTCCTTACAATTTCTCTGTCCTTTTATTGTGAGAGCATTTGCTTTCCAATAGGAAAACATTTGAGTACATGTTCTTGGGTTTCTGCAACAGTTTTGGTTCTAGTCCTTTAGAAATGAGATTTCCTGGCTAGTGGTGACTCATAAAATAAGACCCCTGTGGGGTTCAATGGCAAAATTATTTCAATGTATTAAAAAACATATCAGATAGGAAGAATTAATATCAGCTTCTCAAACATTCTTCCACCTGTCTCAGTGTTCCACTTAAACATTATGCTGTTAAGTGTCAGTCTGTTTGGTAGCAGTGTTAGGTTACATACTAGTGAAAAATGTTAACAACATCATGCAGCGTGGAACGTGATAAACCTAATAATCTATCCAAGTGCTCCTGCAAAGCCCTTTTAAAGAACAAACAAAAATGTTAGAGGATATAAATCAAAAAGTGGTCATTATTTCCTTATCTTACATTTCCCAGATGTATTAGTTGGGATAAATTATAGCATATTCTAAATTATATTCTTAACCGTGGCCACAGCAGGGTAGGTGATGTGGGTAGTGTAGCAGGGTAGGCAGCGCAGGACAAGCCCAGAATGAAAATGTACATGTTACAGTGGGCAAAAACAAAGGAAGAGGTTCCTTTTGGCCCAGAAATTTGTCAGCAAAAATGTCTTTATGTTAAATGTTCTATTAGCAACTTAGGGTGGAGTGTTTATATTATCCTATTGTTGTGCTCCAGTGGTTATCCATCATTATGTACATCACACTTTGTAAGTGCTTCCTGATCCATGTCAGGGCAATGAAGTTATCTCAAATCACCTTACTGCACTGTTCAAGCTGAAATGGTGGAGTTTGCACACAGGAACATGCCATGCTCTAAAGGCCGGCAAAAGCATCTAGCTAACTTCTAAAATTATTACACTAGATCCACCACTGGTGATCTGACCATGATTTTCTCTGCTAGTCTGGCAGTGTAGTGTCACAAATCAGTGACCAGAGTGAACCAGATGGTCTTCCTCTGCAAGCTTTTTTACAGTAGGATCGACAGGATTTCACTGTGTATTTTTTATCATTTCAATGACTGAAAAGCCTCAGTATACTGTCAGAACTTTAAAGACGTTACAGAACATTTCCAAAAAAGGCTAGCTTCCCCTCCCTTTTCCCAAATAGTATATATGATTTATTAATTTAAATATCAGTTGCTTTGAAAAATAATTTCAGACCAAGAACAGAACAACAACAACAATCTACCTTTTTTGAACACAGTGCACTACATCACAATCTTAAATATGTTTTAATGCATTTGCTTGAATCATCTCTGGAAGGTTTGCTTTTATTTCAGATGTTTTACATAGACTCAGCAACTGCTATACATTGAAAACAACTTTTATTTGGATAAGAAAAGTTTGACAATAATGTTCTGTCTAATTGTGCTTCTGCAGTATGATACCGCACTATGTATTTTGGTTTTTCAAATCAGTATTTACCTTCTGTTATATTTGCATATATACCTTTTGTGCTAAATGCTAATTGGAAATGTCAGAGTTCTCTTTCAATTTAATTAGCATAATTGCACACATAAAAGAGTAGAAATCTTTTTTAATTTAAATAATGTTTATTAAGACTGCCCAGAATATCATCACTGTTGGAGTTTCCTAGGTAACCTTAAGCTATCGTCTGTCAACTTACAGAACAGCTTGACATCTGAAAATGCCTGTAAACTTAAAACATAGAAGAAGGATTGCCATCCAGCTTCTTGATTTGTTATTTTTTTTGTATTATTATTATTATTATTATTATTATTTTTCCTTTTCAACACAAATAGAGAATCTGTCTTTCAGACTTTTCTTCTTTGTTTCATGTTCCTGCCTTTCTGCTGTGTGCTTTTTTGGGTACTGAAAGACAGGGAAATGTGTTCCCCAATCCTCTACACATGTAGAGAAAGCATACCAGTCCCCAATGGCTGACAGCAGAGATGACACTAGATGGATGTAACTCCTGGGAGATTTTAGTTCTATCAACTGGATCTGTCAGTGGAGTGTGCTCAGATCAAAAAAAAATCTAAAGAAAACAGTTGGTACTAGTATTTTCTGGCATGTGTCTGAGTCAAGTGAAGAATGTGCAACCATGCTTTTGAGCAATGACGTGAGGTATGCTGTGAAAGTCAGCTATAGATAGATGTATGAGACAACTCTTTTACTTAGCAACATGGATTCTGCAGACTGAATGTCCCATGTTATTTTGGGTAAATTATTTCTGTTCTGACAAATTTCCTCACACATGGCACTCAGAAATAAATTTATAGGAATGTATAGGAGGAAGGGACTATCTGAAGCACCATGGAACCTCATTTCCCACATACTTCCCAACTAGAAATTTAACTTCACAATAAATAAATAAAAATAAAATGTAATAATAATGATAATGGTAATGATAAAGATAATGATAATAATGATGATGATGATGATGATAATAATAATAATAATAATAATATAAACAGCTGAACTATCAGATGATTCTGCAATATTTCTGATACCTGCACAGGCAGTAATATAGCAGCAAAATCCAGAAAGTAACCTTCTGAAAAATCTTTCAAAATTCTCCAAAGGAGCCTTTTTCACAGATTTTTTTAAACAGCTCCTTCACAAAAACACACATAATCTCCACTGACACCAAAGAGAATAAAATACTTACATATGTGAGGGCATTTAGGAATGAACTATAAAAGCACAAGGAAATGATGGGAATAACATAAGGGTTTAACAACAATAATAACCTAGTGTTCTTTTTAGAAAAATAATAATAATAATAATAATAAAAAGTATTTGGCTAAGGCAATTTATTACTGCATGGACAGGGATTCAGAAATAGAACCAAATAAATTTGACAGATGTATTGTTTAGTGCTTTTAAAACTGAACTCCGTTTCCACACTTCAAGCTTTAAACAAAAATTACTGGCACATATTGAAATTTTTCTCATTTTTTGATATCAATTTCAAGAGCGGATTTTTTACTACGAGAAAAAATAATGTTGTAATAAGCTTTCTACATAAAATATTAAAAATAACTTTTATTTTTAAGGAAAGGTCAACTCTCTTTTGTAAAAACTTGATTTGAAAAAGCACACTTTTTGTTTGTTTGTTTGTTTTCAAGCAAAAAGTCTCCCTCATTTAAGGCAAGAGAGAGAAAATGCCATATGGCTTTAACAGTAAATCTGTAAGCAGTTGACTAAATTAGGTCTGTTGTCTGGGCCATTAAGTACTGTTAGAAGGCCACAGAACACAACTCTTAAAAACAATGAGTTTTAATGTTACTCAAAGATGTCCTTTAGCCTGCTATATGAGGCAAGCCGCAGGTCATCTTTCCTCTGTTTCCCTATTTGGGAAAAAAAAAAAAAAAAAAAAAAAAGTATGTTTCTGTATATGTTCATGCAAGCTGATTTGATTTTATTCATGTTACTGTGTGAATTGTAATAAGGAATGTATCTTTTTAGAAGGAATACTGCGTGGAAGAACTTTGCTAGATGGGTTGAATAATTGTTTGTTTGTTTGTTTGTTTGTTTTCTTAAAGTTAATCCATTACTATCTTGAATGGAAGAAAATTCTGAATTAATTTATTTCCATTCAAATAATATATTGGAGCCTCATTTCCTCAGTTTTTGTAACAAAGGCACAGGTAGAGACATTTTGAACACAACAGAAATGAATCACTTCTCAAAATTGTTTGAACTTTAACTTTTTTTTTTTTTCATGGACACTTTAGCCAATATACAAAACATATTTGTATATAAGCTCATATTGCATAGTCTTCTTCCATGACATTATAATACAGGGAGATTCCTTCAATGGAAATATATCTGAAAGGGAAGTTGATTTACAGCTCTTTCATGTGTTGTTTTAGTTGAGAAGGGTAAAATGAATGGTTTCCTACTGGTATGAAAAGCTGGAAAAAAAGAAACAGCCTTAGGCTAAAGTTGGATTAGGAATCTTTAGGGCCTTATTTCATTTCAGCAAAATTACTTGGAGTTTTTCTGATGGGGCTGTTAGTAACAGATCAACTTACCGTTGGTCTGTAAGTGGGACTTGGGTACACTGTATGACTTAGTGTTCCTCATGCATCCATAACTATTTTGTGGGCTATTTTATTTAACTATTTGTGGGCTGCACAAGTAATTTCCAGACCCTTCTGGTGTGTTGGTTGCCAAGATCTGATGCCCGTTTATGGAAAAAAAAAAAAAAAGCTTAATGTGAAAGGTGATACAGAAACTCTCTGAACACTCAATGTGCTGCAGAATAGATTAAATCTTCTTGAGAACACCTTTCCTGGTTACAGTGCATACAGTTTCCAACCTCAGTTACACATTTCAGGCATGTTTTGTCAGGCTGCAATGTCTGGCCTAAGCAGTTCACTCACCACTCGTTATTAGTGATGTTTTCTCATGAGGTTCGGAAATTATTTCTGTTCATGTATTAGCAACTTTTTTTTTTTTTTTTTTTTTTTTACTGAGCAGTGATGTGAGTGATACAATAAAATGTTGTTGAAAAGGAGTGTATCTGGACTGAGAGAGATGGTTAAACACAACTGGGACTCTGCCTCATGTGAGAAAGAGTGAGTATCAGTTGTTCTAGGAACATCAGTAATTTGCTGGACTACTGGTGATGTCCTTGGCAATAGGAGTGGGACCAGTGAAAAAGATGAAAAGTGAAAACTTGTCCTGTCTGGGTGGTAGTCAGTACAGTCTTTCAACATCTGGTGTAACTGACAATTCAAAATGTTTAGGACAAACACAGAATTATCTTTGAATAATTCAGGTTGAAAGGTTCCTCATGAAGCCAATGCTCCAATCTCTGCATCAAAGCAGGGTCAGTTTTGACCTTCAAAAAGAAATAAAAGGAACAATATACAGACATCAGGTGAAAGGAAAAGTTTAAATCAGAACTATGCCCACTTCTTACATATAAATCATAATATTTTTTGAATTTGCTACCAAGTGTCATAATTTATTTCCCATAAATTCTCTCAGCCTGTGTAATTTCCTCTAGCTTCCTTTATTTTGGAATCATCCTAACCTGCACTGAGGAAAAGGCCCAACTGTACCCACTTCCAGTTATAGCTATCCCCAAGGAATTTCCTGCACGGACCATCTCATATTCCAAGTTCAGTGCAGTTCAGGTCATACTTCCAATTAGCCAGTTGTGCTATACCTACTGTGGCTGTGTTATGCAGTATGACATTGTATAAAGGAGAAGACTTCTGCATTGCTCGATGCATTTTCAATACCTAAATCCATGACAGCTAGCATCTAGGAGGCATGTAGAGGATTCACGTGGCAAAGTTTTGGTAGCATGGGGCTGCAGGGGTGACTTCTGTGAGAAGAGCCCAACACCTGCCTCATGCTAGATCAGAGCTAGTTCCAGCTGGCTCCAAAGGGAACCCACCTCTGGCCACAGCCAAGCCAGCAGGTGATTTTGTTTGCGCCTCTGTGAGAGCAGATTTTAAAAAGGGAAAAACCTGCTGCAGAAAAGCAGCTGGGAGAGCGAGGAGTGAGAAGCAGCCTTGCAGGCCCCAATAGGAAGGAGGGGAGGAAGTGCTCCAGGCACGCAGCATCAGTTCCCATGCGGTCTGTGGAGAGGTCCCTGGTGGAGCAGGCTGTCCCCCTGCAGCCCATGGGTCCCACATGGAGCAGATCTCCATGCTGCAGCCCATGGAGGAGCCCCCGGTAGAGCAGGTGGATGTGGCCTGGAGGAGGTTGTGGCCCATGGAGAACCCCCACAGGAGCAGGCCCCAAGCCGGAGCTGCAGCCCATGGAGAGGAGCCCACGCAGGAGCAGGGGGGAGCTGTCGCCCACCCATGGGGGACCCGTGCTGGAGCAGTTTGCTCCTGGAGGATGGACCCCCTGGTACAGAGCTGTGTGGGAGCAGTTCTTGAAGAGCTACTGCCTGTGGGCAGCCCCCACAGGATCAGTTTCCAAGGAAGGATGGCATCCTGTGGGAGGGATCTGAAATTGGAAAGGGAGCAGAGAGTGGCCGTGAAGTACCATTAGAAACACAGTGTTGTGGACTGACCACAGCCCCCATTCCCACTCCCCTGTGCTGCCTAGGGGGAGGAGGTAGATGAGCGTGGGTGGGGGGAAGATGTTTTTAGTTTGTTTTCTTTGTTTCTCACTTCTCTAGTTTGTATTAATAATAGGCAATACATTTCTCTAATCTCCTGCAATGAGTCTGTTTTGCCTGTCACAATAATTAGTGATCCTCTGTCCTTATCTCAACCCTTGAGCTCTCTCATAGTATTCTCTCCCCATTTCCTTTTGAGAGGGGAGTAAGAGAGCAGTTGTCATGGAGCTCAGCTATCTGACTGGGTAAAACCACCACAAAGTATGATAGGAATTGTACAAAATGACACAAGTTAAAAAGCATAAATAGGGGTGTGGAGCTCTAGTAAACTAACTGACATTTCTGACTACTTAGATTCTAAGAGGAATGTTGGATCTCTTAAGGAGTGATGAGGAGCTGGACTTCACCAGCCAACAGAGAAAGATTGATCAGAGACTTAGTGCATCCAAGCATAGAATAAAATGCCACGTAATGGCTGATTTCATCCAGAGCTTCCAGCTTGGTTATTATCTCATTTATAAGCAGCATTGCTCCTTCCTCTTTTTCCTCTCAGGCTGTTGCTTTCAAGTCATACAGGATATTTAAAGTGTTTCTAGAGCATTTATCCTCTCAGTGTTTCTGCAAGCACTTCCAGCAGCCTTCTCACTGCTCTGCCAGCTGTGATCATCCTGTGTTCCTGAGTTGAAGTTCATTTCTCTTTCTCATATGGAAGGAAACTATATGCATATCATTTGCCATTATAACCACTGAAAACCAATATCATGATTTTGGCTGCAATAGAGTTAATTTTCTTTGTAGAGGTTCACACAATGCTGCATTTTTTATTTTCAGTGAAAACAGTGGTAATAACTCACCAGTGTTTCTGGTTATCGCAGTGCAGTGCTTACACAGAGCCAAGGACTTTTCAGCTTCTCACGCTGCCCTGCCAGCAAGGAGGCTGGGGATGCACCAGGAGCTGGGAGGTGACAGGACCATGACAGCTGACCCAAACTGACCAAACGAATGTCCCATACCATAGGATGTCACGCTCAGCAATAAAAGCTTGGGTAAAGAAGGAGGAAAGGGGGAGATGTTCAAAGTGATGGCATTTGTCTTCCCAAGATACCATTATGTGTGATGAGCCCTGCTTTCCTAGAGGTGGCTGAACATCTACGTCCTGATGGGAAGTAACAAATGAATTCTTTGTCTTGCTTTGCTTGCACGTACAGTTTTGTTTTATCTAGTAAACTGTCTACTCTAAACATACAAATTCTTGCACCAATTTACCAGAGATCATGGGTGTCTGGGGGGGTGTGTGCTGACTGGAAGCTAGCCAATGTTATACGCATCTACAAAAAGATCATGTGAGATGGTACAGGAAAACTACAGACCTATTAGTCTGGTGTCAGTCCCTGGAAAATCTATGGATAAATTTATCCTGGTAGATATTGAAGGACATTTAAAGAACAATGCTTTTGTCAGGTACAGTCAACGTATGTTCATCAAGGGAAAGTCTTGCCCTAGTATTTTGATCTCCTTCTACAATAAGGTCACCTGCTTGGTGGATGAAGAGGGGGCAGATGTAACCTTTCTGGATTTTAGTAAGGCCTTTGATACTGCCCCTTATGGTGTCCTCCTGTAGATACTGTCCAACCGTGAGATGAACAGGTTCAGGCTATGCTGCATGATGAACTGGTTAAAGTGTAGAGCTCAAAGGGTTATAATAAAAGGGGCTACATCTGTCTGGCAGATGGTCATCAGCAGTGTTCCACAGGGCTCAATTCTAGGGCTATCCTGATCATCATTTTTATCAATGTTCTGGATGCAGGAGTGGAATGCATCCTCAGCAAAATTGCTGACAGCACTGAACTGGCAGGTGACATTGATTCTTTGATGGGACAGGAGGCCTTGCAGAGGGATCTGGGTAGATCAGAGCACTGGAAAATCAGCAATGACATGAAATTCAACAAGGGCAAATGCCAGGTCCTGCACCTGGGACAGAGGAATACTGGGCACAGGTACAGATGGGAAGAGGAGTGTCTGGAGAGCATCTCAGCAGAAAGGGACCTGGGGGTGCTGGATGAGAGCAGGCTCACCTTGAGCCAGCAATGTGCCCTGGGAGCCAAGAGAGCAAACTGCATTTGAGGGTGCATTAAACACAGCATCATCAGACAGTCAAAAGAGAGGATTCTCCTACTATATTTCACATTGGTACAACCTCCCCTTCAGTATTGTGTACAGGTCAGATCTCCACAACACAAAAAGTGGCAGAAAGTGCAACAAAGCTTGAAAGTGTCCAGAGGAGTGCAACAAAGGTGCTAAAAGGGCTGTAAAGCATGTCCTTGTGGTGGTTTTACCGTGCTGGGCAGCTAAACACCACAATCACTCTCTCACTCCCCCTCTTTAGATGAGGAGGGGGAAAAGTAAAGCAAAGAACAACTCACGGGTTGAGATAAGGATAATTTAATTAAAGGGAAATAATTATAATAATTAAAGAAATATTATTATGAACTAAACAATTTAACTAAAGGGAAATAAAAAGAGAAAGGGGAAAAGGGAGGGGGAAAAGGAAAATTAAAAAAAAAAAAAAAAGGAGGAAAAAGGAGATAAATCAAATGAAGGCTATGTGGAAGTGCAGAGGAAAGAAATTACTCTCTACTTCCCACAAATGAGTGATGATGCCCAGGTCTTTTGAAGCAGGACCTCAATGCACGTAGCCGGTGTTCAGGAGGAGGACCGACATTTTCCCAACGAGAGCCCACCCCTCCTCTCTTCTTCCTGTTTCCACCTTTTATTGCTGAGTGTGACATCACATGGTATGGAATATCCCGTTGGTTGGTTTAGGTCAGCTGCCCTGGTGATGTTTCTCTTCTCACTTTTTGCCCATCCCCTAGGAGGGTTAGAGAGAGGCCTGATGCTGTGCCACTGCTGCTCAGCAGTAGACACAACACTGGTGTGATAACACTGCTGTTCCAGCTACAAGTACAGAGTACGGCACTGTATGGGCTGCTGCGGGAAAGTTAACATTCCAGCCAGAACCCAGTACAGTCCTATGAGGAAAGGCTAAGGACACTTGGGTTGTCTATTTGGTGAAAGGAGGCTAAGAGGCAACCTCACTGCTCTCTACAATTCCCAAGAGAGGAAGTAGAGAGGGTGGTGTTGGTCTCATCTGCCTTGGTAACTGATGACAGGATATGTAAGAACAGCACAAAGCTGTACTAGGGGAGTTCAGGCTGGCCTTTAGGAAAAAATCTTTAAAGTGAGGGTAGATATGGTTGATGCTCCAATCCAAAGTCTGTCAGTGTTCAAGAAACACTTGGACAATGCCCTCATTAATATACTTTAACTTTTGGCTAACCTTGAAGGTAAAGGTCAGGAAGTTGGACTTGATTTTTGAAGGTCCCTTCCAACTGTTCTGTTCTGTTCTGTTCTGTTCTGTTCTGTTCTGTTCTGTTCTATTCTATTCTATTCTATTCTATTCTATTCTATTCTATTCTATTCTAATTTCTACTTTAAATCTGTTTTGTGGGTTGCATTTTTTCTTTCTTGTTTACTTTAAATCTAACCATCACCTTCTTATAATTCTATAGATGCAAGAGCTGCCATTTTGTCCATTGTTGACTTTAACTTCAGTGGCTTTGACTACTTCAAAATTCTTCTTTAAAATAAATATTTCCCAGGTTAAAAAGAAAAAGATCACAGTCTCTCAGTATTAACCAAAATAGGAAGTGATATCTTCTGAAACAGAAGCTGTTGCCCTCTTTTCTCAGACCATGCTTTTGTATTGCAGCCATGAGCAGTGACTGCTAAATGGAGTTAGAATAAAGACTTTGCGTCTTATAGTTCTGAACTTTGAATAGCATCAACACCCAAAAGCTATCAGAAGTTATCCTGGAGAAATACACTTCTAGTTAAGTTATTTGCATTTTCAGGGCATGGCTTACTGTGTCCATTTCATTAGGAGGCACAAAAATGTCCTGTAAATGAGAAATGGTGAATTTTCAACAATTTTGCCTTTTATCCTAGAGGGAGGGGAAGGGAAGGGAAGGGAAGGGAAGGGAAGGAAAGGAAGGTAAGTTAAAAAATTAAAGGGGAAAATAAGGGAAGGGAAGGGAAGGGAAGGGAAGGGAAGGGAAGGGAAGGGAAGGGAAGGGAAGGGAAGGGAAGGGAAGGGAAGGGAAGGGGAAGGGAAGGGAAGGGAAGGGAAGGGAAAAGATCCTCTTTTTTGTTTCTAATACCTAAGTCAGTTAAACCAATATAAAGTAGCAGATCTGTAGGAATCTGTAGAGATAGACCAGTTTTAGAGTAGTCTGGAAGATGAACTAGGCACCAGTCAGCCTAAAGAAGCACATCAGCTGCAATAAGACAGCAAGACTTGTGACAGCTGTGCAAGACTGAATATCATCAGCTTCCCCTCATTTATTTTACTGCTAGGCTTGCAGCATTTGCATTGAAGTCGCATACATGAAAATATAAACAGTCTGCTCCTCATATGTCCTGTATTTGTCCATGACATTATTAGCTAAAAATTAAGACATAGATTGCCTCAGTAAGATGTAAGCTGCCATCCACATTTTCTATGAAGAGAAAAATGTCTTTTCTTTTGCCATTTTATATTATGAATATGCTTACTGTAGGTTGAGAAACACAGCTGGCTTATGAAAACAGAGAATGAAAATGACATTATGGCACTTCTATTTAAGTTTTTAAGTAGTAATAATCCTAATATTTCTATAAGAATACACATTTTTGTCATCCTCTCTCTGTTCCTTAGGGCCATACGCTGGTCCTTTTGACCTTTATTTTCTCTCATGCAGGTTTTCTCACTATGTTCACAAATCTATTACCGATATGCAGCTGATATGTAGAGACCCTTTAGAAAATAGTGCTTTCTGTTGAAATATCCCAGTTTGTCTTGTCTTTTTGTATGTAGATCGTAATTTCTTTTTTTTCTTTTTTTCTTTTTTTTTTTTTTTCCATATATAATGAACTGCTATTGAGTGACTGAATTGATTGAAACTTTGCTTATAGCGCCAAGTTTGAATGCTGTCCAGAAGGAGTATTTGGTACCATGCAGCCATAATATTCAATCACTAGAGAGCAAATCCTTTTTCTTAGCAATAAGAAAAGCAAACACTAGTTGTAAAGACCGCTGTAATGAACACATCAAGAGGAATTTTGATTGCCTGCTCCTAACAAAAGCAGAGCTGGATTTTCAACAGGCTTACAACTTGCACTGTTGTATATGTTGTGCAATAAGTGATTGAATCACACCTTTCTTCCGCTGAATAACATCACAGGGCACTGTTTCACACCACAGTATTTTCTGTCATGTTAATGACAATTGAAGCACAATAGAGACAACAAAGCCACAAATCCCACCTGCATGGCATCACCTCAAAACCCAGGTGAAGCAGCTGGTCTGCCCAGCATTCTGTGTGAGAAATTCAGGTAGGAAAGATCAATTTTCACTAACTGGGAATTTGAAAAGTCAGTAAGGGGAATATGATGTGTAGAGCACATTTTTGGTGTTCTCATACTCTTTTGTAATACTCACCCTAAGTTTACTATACATTTATACAGCAGTATGCAATCCATGTATCAGTAACATTTAAGATCCTATATCTTTAATCTTTATCTTCAGTTATTCCTAATTTTTAAAATTGCTTTTGATTAATAAGTCTGCACATTTTATGGAATACAACTTCTGTTAAGGAGATAAGGATGTTCATTTTAATTGAAAATGGGTACTAGTGTTCTGAATCTATCCTTAAAAACACCAGCTTCTAATTTGCCCATTAGAGCTAAAATACCCATCCTCCCCTATCTATACTTATTGCTAATTCTCAAGATGTCCTCAGACAAATACTGCTGTTGTAGAAGACCATTTCTTGCAATCAATCACAGCACCTTTCATGAACCTGCTTTGTCATTTATTAAGTACTAAACAAATAGTCCAGAGCAGGTATATGGCTGTTCTGAGGCCAGTACAGATAATTCAAAGCAAAGATAATAAATTAGCATTATGTCTTCTGATTATGTACTTCATAACTAAGTGAAAAACCAGTGCACTAAGAAATAAAGTTAATATAAATAATGCAAAGGCCAAAGGGGAAAAACTCAGGTTAATGTGCTTTAACCATATCAGTTGTGACTGTCAAGTTACATCCTTTCTTTGAGGAGGTTTCTCTAAATGATTCTGGTCACCTTCTCTCTTATTTTGTCTTTCAAACATATTGCCACTGACAGAGCTTTCACGGGGACTAAAAGAAAAGACTGGGTGGCATTTCTGAGAAGTATGTAATTAGCTGCACATTAGTGAGCTTTCAGATTATCATCTGGAGCTGTTCTTCTCTTTATAATCATTCAATATAAGTCATAAGTATCAGCTTCTTTTGTTGTAGGTTCATCAAATGGCTATAAGTACCACACTTCTATATTTGTTTTAACTGGAATTCTGTCATATATTGTGCAGACACATCACAAGGTTTGATTTGGCAGGGTTTAAACACACACCCACAGAGAGAAAGTTCATGTCAGAAACACTCGCAAAGGTCACTGCCTTGTGTATTTAAATTAGCCTGAAAATCTACGCAGGAACAGTACAGTTGTGGTAAGCTCTTATCTGCCCTCCTGTCTCATGCTGAAACATCTGAGAGAAAAGACATAATGAATATACTGAGATAGTGTTGTACACTGCCCATAGTAGTTGTATACATAATCAGTTGTTTTTCTTTGGTTTTTAATATTTTCTAATGTGTGACCCAGGTGAACAATATGATTTTGCCTTCACTGAAATAGGTGCAAAGTTGGTATAACTTTCAGTGGACCTTCTTGAATGTTTTATATCATTCTCCTAATTAACACAGTCAAATAATACCTAGGAATTTCTGGTGATCCTTTCAGGTAGTATAAGTAGCTTATTTCAAGAGAGATGTGCAAAATAACTTTGGAGTGAAATTTTCTACTTACATTTTCACATCAAACACAAATCTAAGACTATTTTTTCAAAAAAAATATGAATTTGATATAGAACCTTTTGAGAGAATTGGCCAATTTATGGATCAAAATCAAAAGAATATGTTATGAAGGCTAGTGATATTTGACACTTGGAGTATGTTCTGCTTTGGGATGTTGAAAGATGAAGTGAAATTCATGTAGCATAACTCTGTGAAAGCTCAGGATGAGAAAAAAGACTTTATGACCAAAAAACTATCTCTTTTTTGATAAATGACTTGTGTGGGTTTTTTAATAAGTGAGAATCTTCCAAGTTGTCCATACAATGAGCACAGGACAGCACATTTAATGACAAAGCCATGGAATCCATTGAATAGGAACGTATTAGCTTGGCAATATGATAGGCACATACCATCGTGTGGCTTGTATCCTACTACCACTGCTATAAATGTTGTTGTTGTGCATAAAGATCAGGATTTTACAATGGTCCATTAAGGACCAGTAATATATTCAAAGCATATTTAAAAAGGCAATTGTTTAATATGTCCATAATTAAAATTTAACACACACACACACAAAGTCTTCCCTTTGTCATTTTTTTTTTTTGGATAACACCAAGAAATCATTCATGGAATAAGGCTGGGAGTATAATCTAGCCATCTAACTTCCCTCTAGCAAGATCCTCAGCTTTCCCAAACAATTGCTGACAAATATTTCTCTAACCTGTACTCAAAGATTACCATTGAGAGACCTTGCACAGTGTACTCACACAATGAGTCCTAGCACTCATCTGTCCTTACAGCTAGAAATTATTTCCCAATGTCTAACCTAAATATAATTTCTCTTCTACTTTACTCATACACTTGAGATCTTGCTATTTCTCAGAATACTGCAACCCCAAACCATTTTAGGTCTCCTGCAATATATGCAATAAATCTTGTCAGTAGGACACTGAGTGAAGGATTACTGTTCTTTGTGTATCAAAATGAAAATGCAAAGCTGACATTTATTGTCTGTTTCTGCTGTTTATCAGCTGTTTCGTGCATAGCTTCTATGCACTGTACCCAGTCATGGTTATCAGTTTAAAATTGTGTGAGTATGAGTACATTGAGGTCTCTTATGCCTCTGTGCAGTCACATATCTCAGAAGACCAGGACTTTCTTATTTCTGATATAGAGAATACTGTTTTAGAAAAAGACATAGCAATTATATGCTACCAGAACACTGCAGTCTTGATCTTGCTTACATCAGTGTGATGCTGTTTCTAGATTTTTTTCTATAACTTCTACCTGTGGCTCATCTGTTATTTTGTTGTTGTTGTTGTTGTGGTTTGTTTATTTGTTTGTTTTCTTGACAACTTCCTCTGAAGCTATCTGGAGCAGCAAGTGTCCCTCCCATGTTACATGTTATTATCAGGAGAAAGCTATCTTTCATTAGGGTTCATTTTTTAATGTTTTTAATGTACGTAAAATTTTAATGAAAATATTTTAATGTACATTTTAATGTACATTTAATGTTTTTAATGTACATAACAGCAATTATATTTGGGAGATCATGTTCTTTACCAAGTTTTTGTGTGCTTAGTATAATTAAAATATGTGGTGTTTATTTTATTTTGCATATCTCTATAAGAAAGACTGTAGTTAGACAATTTGACATTTCAAAGTGGTAGAGAATTAATGGTTTTCATCTCATAAGTTGGTTTGTGTGTTGGTAAGAATTACAGTTGCCACAGACATATTATTGCTATGTCTACCAGCACCTAATCTGCAAGTTTCAAACACTGCCGTTCAAACATTATCAGACATTACAGAGTGATTGATTTAGGCAACACATAGATCCCAAGAAGATGTCTCTGAATCTTGTGATCTACAATAACTACATGAAAAGGAGGAGAGAGGCTGACAGAGTCAAACATAATGTTCAGATTAAGTTTTATTTGTTCAAGACATTATCATTTTAATAATCATTAATAGTCCTTAGGTATAAAATGCTGAAAGGAGAAAAAAAAATAAATGTTGATTTGTTATCATCTAAAAGCCCGTCTATAAGCTTCCTCACAGAGCCCATGTCATCAGTATTCCTGTCATGAGGAAGAAATCCTGTGTGATGCAAAGCATAGGCAAATGGAAAATATCTTGAGAGACTACTTGTGCTTCAACACCATGGTGTTCCAGCAGGCATACTTATGATATTAAAAGACAGGCTTGTGCCTCCAGAAGTGCCCTGGCTCTCATCAAGTATCTCATTACCACAATTAAGAAGGCTTTGCATTTCAGTAGTTAGAGTAATTCCAGGAGTTAACTTCATTAGTCCGTCTGTTTTAGTAAATTTGTGTTTTATGTACATGTAAAATAATTTTCAGTTTGTAAATCTCTACTCATAGCAGCTAAGTGGCCTATAACAAACACAGGTTCTAAGATGAGACTCTAATAACTGAGTCTAATTTGTCTTAAATCCCTGAAGTCCTGCAGTACATGTCAGATGCCCAGTAGGTGATTCACAGCTTGCTGACTAAAATGAAAAAGAACCCCTGGGTTAGTGGAGCTAATAAATAACATTGCAGATTTCTGTCATTAAATACTGCTGAAGTTCTATAAGATAAGAATGACAGAATCAGCTTTTTTTATTCTTTAATACTGATGCAAAGTGCTAGTGATTTAACACTGACACCTCTCACACAAGGAAGACACCTTTTTGTCCTGAAGAGCCTCGTGGTTGATTGATCTGATTTACCCCAGAATCAGTCGCTAAGCAGCCCTGGGCAGAATGACACCAGTGCTTAAGAATTAAAAGGACTTCAGTGCATAAAGTGCATATATATGTGTTTCAATATGAAACTATGTGGAGAGGGGGGAACTTATTAAATAATACATAGGAATGATGGGCTAATGACTCCATTATTTAAAAAAAAAAAAAAAATGGTTTGATAAGGCTGTTGGAGAATAGAAAATGAGAAAATAGATGTCTCTTGGGGTGAACTCTAGGAACTCTAGGTACAGTAAACTATGAAAGGAAATCAGAAGGGGACCACCAGCAACATTAGCAAATACATTCTTCAGCCATTGTGCACAGCTATTTCTTATTGTAAAAATTAAATAAGCACTTTGCTAAAAATAAATGCAAGCCATTTTTTATTTAGTTCATTTTACAAGATAAAGAATGCCAATACATCTCTAAATCTTTCTGATGCAAACAAATCAGAAAAAAAAAGAAAAGTCAGATTTTGTAAATATTTCTCCTTTATAATTTTTGCAAATTGTAAAGAAACCTGATGACACTTGACTTCTTCATTGCATAGAAGTAATTCATACCAAATCTTTTAAGAAAGACTTTATCTTCTCATTAATGTTGGTGCTTCTGGACATTTTCATACAAAGAGTCAGATAAGAATTGTATTAATTGCTGTATCAATATGTTTATAGGACCAGATCGTAGACTGCAGTCTCAGAATTCATTTCAATTGCTATCATTTATTCCGTCTTCTTATAGAAGCACTTCTATTTATCCAAACATTCTGTTAATCTCTTCTTTTGCTGAGACTCAGAATAGTAGCTGCCATGGCATCTCACCTCCAGCTATGATAGTTCTTGGAAGTTTTAGAGTAATATAAGATACTGTACTTTACAGGGAAAACTTTTCTAGTTGTAGAAAACAACATTTGTCCAGTGGATATACTTCCTTCAAAAGAGTTCAGAAAATTATAGCTTCACACCCCTACAAAGTCTCTTCCCAATACATAACAAAGAAAAAGCCCAGATGTCTTTTCGCATGATAGTACAATTTACCACTATCAGACTCCTGAGGTATAAACTGAGTTTCTATATCCTTAGCATCTTAGGCCATAGACAGTCATTAAGAACCATTTAGGATATAAAAATAATACATCGGTGAAACAAAAACTCTTTCATGACGAAACATCTTTGATGGTGAAATTAATAGCAAAGAGCTCATGTCTTTCTGTAGAGAGGAGAATTATCCTCCAAAATCTTGAGAGCATCCCCTCCCACTTGGCATAGAGATGGAAGCTCTGTTGTATTCACTGCTATAATCATATTATTTATACACTTTCTGTTTATAGATGAGGCAGCTGTGTGTGTAGTTGGCTAGTTGGCTATTTCAGCTGAAAGTAAAAGGTACTGGACACATTGCTGGTCAATACAGCTGTCAGGCTTGGATATATGACAGAACCACATAAACCCACTGGCTCACCTGAATTTGATAAATGGAAAGCTGAAGCATGGAAAATTCAACAAGGCCAGGAGGACAATGCATGCCTTTCAAATGCTACTACAGGTAGGTCTCTCAGAATGTGACTGACACATTATGACTGTCTTGCACCTTCCCTTTTGGTTTCTCTCCATAAAGCTTCCTACCTGTTTCCAGAATGTACACATTTTCCAGCCGACCATTGCTCTCCTTGCTCTAGGTGTTGCTAACCAGATCCTTCAACTTTATTCTTCACAGCACAGCAGGCTATCTGTCTTGATTTCTTACCATGTTAAAGTCCAGACTCATCTAAGCAGTCCTGACACACTGCAAGGCTGATCCTCCTTGAGAAACACATTCCTGTCATGCTGCATATTGGACTTCTGTTCAGCTTCTTCTGCTCTTTTTTGACCATTTCAAGAGCCAACAAAGAGCTGGGTGACACATTTGGGGATGATTTACATATACAAATACTCCAGGCTTAGGTACATAACAGCATAGATAGGTCCTGGATGAGGTTGGGGATAAAAATGTGCTGAGAAGGCATCTGCCTTTGGAACAATTTCTAGTCAACTGGAAAGCCAATCTGAGTATTTTACCTTCCAAAAAACTGCAGTAGTTGCTAGGTCTGTGGAATTGGCCTGCTGTAGCGCATATTATTACTGTCACCCCTTACCGGACTTTACAGAGCTACAGCTTGTGCTATGTTGAATCAGTATTTTTCTTGTGAACAAATGCATTAAATCTTCAGCTATTTTAACAGTAAACTTAATTAAATTACTAAGACTAGTTCTAGTATCTTGTATTACTGAAGCTTTCATAAGGTAATTCACTGGATCAGAAAATCAGCTGGGGAAAAAAAAAAATATATTTTACAATACTACTGTCAAGGGGCCTAGATCAACAGTAAATATTTTGACCAAATGTGATACTTTCCATCAAAGAATTTCCATTTAAGAATACCATTTAATTAAAGAATGCTTTCTTGTGATATACTGGTGTTGTATTCTGCTTTCAGGCAGGGCTTAATTTATTGCTGGAGATTCTGAGACATTTTTTAGGTTCTATAGAAGAAATCTTGCTCTATATAACATTTAAAGGTGCGAGCAGGTGGATGACCTGGTCCACCTCGTGGAAGAACTCTAGGAGGAGGTTGAGAGGTTGAGGGATATCAGAGAGTGTTAGTGTGATATACACTTGTGGAGCAATTCCCTGCGTGGCCTGAAGGACAGGCCTCGGGGTGAGATACCCCAAATGGGGGTGGACCCCCTGCCCTGTTGCTGTCAGGCAGAGGAAAGGGACCTAGGAGTTGAGGAGGAATGGAAACAGGTCCCTGCTCAACATCACAGGCGATGCCCTCTCCCACCGACCCCACCTTCCCAGGTGCCCTTATGCAACAGGTTTGAGGCCCTGGAGCTTGAGAGACCAGTAAGTGAGGATGAGGTAGAAAGTCTATCCAGGAGGATGCCTAGAGTGAAGAAGTCAACTCCACGCCTCAGGACTGCCTCCACCAGGACAGAAAGAAGGGTGATTGTTGTGGGCGACTCCCTTCTCAGGGGAACAGAGGAACCTATTTGTCGGCCTGACCCTACCCGTAGGGAAGTCTGCTGCCTCCCTGGGGCCAGGGTCAGGGACATTGCCAGAAAGCTTCCCAACCTGGTTCACCCCTCTGACTATTATCCTCTTTTAATAGTCCAGGCTGGCAGTGATGACATTGAAGAGAGAAGCCTGAAGACCATCAAACAGGACTTTAGGGGACTGGAACGGTTAGTGGATGCAGTGGGAGTACAGGTGGTGTTTTCGTCCATACCTACAGTGGCAAGGAGAGGAACAGAGAGGACATGGAAAGCCCACCTAATAAACATGTGGCTCAGAGGCTGGTGCCAACACAGAAATTTTGTTTTTTTTGACCATGGGGCACATTACTCAGCACCTGGCCTGATGGCCGCAGACGGGTCCCTATCTCTAAGGGGAAAACGGATCCTGGGCCAGGAGCTGGCGGGGCTCATTGAGAGGGCTTTAAACTAGGTGAGAAGGGGGACAGGGCTGAAACAAGGCTTGTTAGAGCTGTGCCAGGGGGAACAATAGCAAGGCTGGGAGAGAGGGCGATGGCGCAACTGAAGTGCATCTACACCAATGCACGCAGCATGGGTAACAAACAGGAGGAGCTGGAAGCCATCATGTGGCAGGCAGGCTACGACTTGGTTGCCATCACAGAAACGTGGTGGGACCACTCTCATGACTGGAGTGCTGCAATGCCTGGCTATAGGCTCTTCAGAAGGGACAGGCAGCATGGAAGGGGTGGTGGATTGGCTCTCTGTATCAGAGAAAGTTTTGATGTTGTGGAACTTGAGGCTGGGAATGATAAGGTTGAGACCTTATAGGTTAGGATAAGTGGGAAGGCAAACAAAGCAAGCGTCCTGGTGAGGGTCTGTTATAGACCGCCAAACCAGGATGAGGAGACTGATGAGGAGTTCTACAGGCAGCTGACAAAAGTTGCAAAATTGTCAGCGCTTATTCTCATGGGGGACTTGAACTTCCCAGATATATCCTGGAAGCACAACACAGCCCAGAGAAAGCAGTCTAGGAGGTTTCTGGAGAGTGTGGAAGATAGCTTCCTAACACAGCTGGTTAGTGAGCCTACCAGGCAAGATGCCCTGCTAGACCTTCTCTTCACAAACAGAGGACTGGTGGGAGATGTGGTGGTTGGAAACTGTCTTGGGCAAAGTGACCATGAAATGGTAGAGTTCTCCATTCTTAGAGAAGCCAGGAAGGGGACCAGTAAAACCAATGTATTGGACTTCAGGAGGGCTGACTTTGAACTGTTCAGGACACTGGTTGGTAGAGTCCCTTGGGAGGCGGTTCTAAAGGGCAGAGGAGTCCAGGAAGGCTGGGCGCTATTCAAGAAAGAAAATCTTAATGGCGCAGGAGTGGACTGTCCCCATGTGCCCAAAGACAAGCCAGCGGGGAAGAAGACCAGCCTGGCTGAACAGAGAGTTGTGGCTTGAGCTTAGCAGGAAAAAGATGGTTTGCAATCTTTGGAAAAGAGGGTGTGCCTCTCGGAAGGACTATAAGGATGTTGCGAGACAGTGCAGGGACATAATTAGAAAGGCCAAAGCTCATCTGGAGCTCAATCTGGTGACTGCCATCAAAGACAACAAAAAAGGTTTTAACAAATACATTAATGCAAAATGGAGGACTAAGGAGAATCTCCAGCCTTTACTGGATGCGAGGGGGACCTTAGTTACGAAAGATGAGAAAAAGGTGGAGGTGCTTAATGCCTTATTTGCCTTAGTCTTTAGCAGCAAAACCAGTTGCTCTCTGGATACCCAGTACCCTGAACTGGTGGAAGGGGATGGGGAGCAGAATGTGGCCCTCACTATCCATGAGGAAATGGTTGGTGACCTGCTACGGCACTTGGATGTACGCAAGTACTCAGGGCCAGATGGGATCCACCCGAGGATACTGAGAGAACTGGCGGAGGAGCTGGTCAAGCCACTTACCATCATTTATCAGCAGTCCTGACTATCAGAGGAGGTCCCAGTTGACTGGTGGCTAGCAAATGTGACGCCCATCTACAAGAAGGGCCGGAAGGTAGACCTGGGAAACTATAGGACTGTTATTTTGACCTCAGTGCCAGGGAAACTCACGGAGCAGATTATCTTGAGTGTCATCACGTGGCACTTACGGGACAACCAGGTGATGAGGCCCAGTCAGCATGGGTTCATGAAAGGCAGGTCTTGCATGATGGACCTGATCTCCTTCTATAACAAAGTGATGTGCTTGGTCGATGAGGGAAAGGCTGTGGATGTGGTCTACCTTGACTTCTACTTGACTTCTACTACTTGACTACTACTACTTGACCAAGAAACTGTCTGCTCTTGGCTTGGACTGGCATATGCTTTATTGGGTTAAAAACTGGCTAGATAGCAGGGCCCAAAGAGTTGTGGTGAATGGAGTCAAATCCAGTTGGAGGACGGTCACTAGTGGCGTTCCCCAGGGCTCAATACTGGGGCCAGTTCTCTTTAATATCTTTATTGATGATCTGGATGAGGGGATCGAGTGCACCCTCAGTAAGTTTGCAGACGACATCAAGTTAGGTGCGTGTGTCGATCTGCTCGAGGGTAGGAAGGCTCTGCAGAAGGATCTGGATAGGCTGGACCAATGGGCTGAGGTCAACTGTATGAAGTTCAACAAGGCCAAGTGCCAGGTCCTGCACCTGGGGTGCAACAACCACAAGCAGTGCTACAGGCTGGGAGATGAGTGGTTGGAAAGCTGCCTGGCAGAGAAGGACCTGGGAGTATTGCTGGATAGTCAGCTGACCATGAGCCAGCAGTGTGCTCAGGTGGCCAAGAAGGCCAACAGTATCCTGGCTTGTATAAGAAGTAGTGTGGCCAGCAGGTCAAGGGAGGTGATTCTCCCCCTCTACTCTGCCCTGGTCAGGCCTCACCTGGAGTACTGTGTCCAGTTCTGGGCTCCCCGGTACAAGAAAGACAGGGATCTCCTGGAAAGAGTCCAGTGGAGGGCCACAAAGATGATACGGGGCCTGGAGCATCTTTCTTATGTGGAAAGGCTGAGAGACCTGGGTCTGTTCAGCCTGGAGAAGAGAAGACTGAGAGGGGATCTCCTCAGTGTATATAAATATCTGAGGGTGGGGGACAGAAGGATGTAGCCAACCTCTTCTCAGTGGTTTGTGGGGATAGGACAAGGGGCAATGGCTGCAAGGTAGAGCACAGGAAGTTCTGCACTGACATGCGAAGGAACTTCTTCACAGTGAGGCTGACGGAGCATTGGAACAGGATGCCTAGGGAGGTTGTGGAGTCTCCTTCTCTGGAGATATTCAAGTCCTGTCTGGACGCCTACGTGGGCAGCCTGCTCTGAGGAACCTGCTTTGGCAGGGGGGTTGGACCCAAAGATCTTTCGAGGTCCCTTCCATCCCCTACAGTTCTGTGATTCTGTGGTTTTGTGATTCTGTGAAATGCATGATGTTGCTTCTTCTGGAGAAGGTCTATGCTTCCTGGACAGAAAGCTGACCCTGGGTTCCTGAACACAACCTTACTGCAGCCAGACAGACTTGAAAGACCCTTGTTTTACTTTTAATCTACATTAATTCCAACTTTCCAAAGGTCTCCTCTATCCAACCTCAGAGATGAACAATTTTCTTTGCTGCTTCTTTTCTACATGGTTGCCTGGATACTCAGTCGGATTTTTCTTGCAGCACTACTAGCAACAAGATATCTCCCAGACTCCTATTATCAGGTCTCTCCCATATAGATATTTATGAGGCATACAAGTTTCTCCAAAAGGCCAGTTTCTTAGTCTGGGAGAATACATTTCTGAACCAGGCTCTGGGGTGCTGTCTTGCTCATTTCACTTAGGTGCTGTGGGATGGGGCTGTGGTCCATGGATCCCCTGCCCAGCTCTGTTTCCTTGGGGACCTAATCTTGCAAATTCCTGAAGCCCACAGTCACCTATGCCTTGCTCCGGTATTATAGTGGTATAGTCACCCAAACTAATCCCACATCTGGGAATTTTGAATGCTTATCTGAAATGGCATTTGCAGCTCATCATTTGGCTTTCTGCAGGAGTGCTGAGTGTGCTCTTCTGCACGGGCAGTGACACAGGATGACTCTTTCTCTGGGGAAGAGTGGCTGCCAGCAACTGCCACTTCACTAATTTGCTAGTGGAAATATCCAGAAAGTCTGATAACAGATTTCAGCATAATTTTTTTCAAACCATGTAAGTTTAATGCATGAACTTTATGTATCTATGTGTATATGTATGTTTCTACAAGAGGTAGTACTGCTTGCTCAGTTTGCAATATTCATATCCTTGTTTCAGGAGTTGGATTTAAGACACACATAAAAATAAACACAGTTTGTATCAGCCTCTGCACAAAGGCACATACAGCTTCACTGGAGACAGGGTAATTACATCAAAGATCTGACTGAAGCATCACAGAAAGCATAAAATAGGAGTCTTTGTAAATAAATACTTCTAAAATACATTTTGGATTCCACAGGTTTAGGAGATAGAGGTTATGTATAATATTACTGAACAAATGTCATTAATGTCAACTAAAGAGAAATAAGCATACCTCATCAAAATGAAATACATAAAAAATCTCAAACAATGAATTATTTTTCTATATTGCAGTGACTCAGGCTACCTCCTAGCATTAATAACAAAACAACTTGTAACATTTAAAAAAGGGCTCTTGATTATTCAAATAAATCTGTAACATTTTGTTATCTTGGCTTTTTGTTTCTTCTTCACAACCTCTCTGGGCAACCTGTGCCAGCGCTCTGTGACCGACTCTGTAAAGAACTGCTTGCTGATGGAATCTTCTGTGTTCCAGTTTGTGCCCATTTCCTCTTGTCATGGAACTGGGCACTATTGAAAAGAGCCTGGCTCCATCTTCTTTGCACTTCCAGGAATTCCTTAATAAGTTCTCCCCTGAACCTCCTCTTCTCCTGGATGTACTGCCCAGCTCCCTCAGCCTCTCCTCATAGGAGACGTGTTCCAGTCCTTTGATCATCTTTGTGGATCTCCACTGGACTTCTTCACTGCATTTTCCTGCATCATTTTGTAGTTAAGAACCTTTTAGAAGCAGTTGATTCTCGTCCATAATGGAAAATACATTGAGAATTACTGACAACAGGCTAGCTGCAGTTATCTGTTCATATATGTTAAAACCAGGTTTATATGTCTTGAATTCTGGAAGGGTACCTCTTGAATATTTGCTGACATTTCAGATTGTAGTCTGCAAAAATTGCTAATTAAGGCAGTGGGTTCTATCTTGTGTATCGTAGAGATGTGATGTGTCCTTTACTTGGAAACAATATTATGCTGTTGACTTAAACTGAAGTACAAATCTGACAACTGCCAGGAAAGGGCAAGACAACCACATAGGGACAAGATTTTCACTTGTTTGGTATTATGTTTAAAACCGGAGGGAAATGAGCATCCCAAGGAACAGATTTGATGTGCTGTGATGCGACTGAAACAAAGTGTTTACAGCTTCTCCTATATGTACTAGACTTTACATAAATGCACAGTAAGCTCTTAAATTGATTTACAATACTGAAAACATTCTCATACAGATAGTAAGGTTGTACAAGTGACATTATAATCATAATGGTGGGTAATATTCTGTGAACTGCAGGATATCCATAAATCTCAACAGTAGTCTTAAAGCCACTTATGCCTTATTTTCTCCAGAGGGAGAAAAATATTTTCCAACATTCCCCAATCTACAAACAAGTCCTGCTTCTAATAGAAAACAAAACCAAACAAATACCAAACAACAACACAAACCAAACAAAATAACTAAAAAAAATAATAAAAACACAACAAACACAGTGTTGTGTTTGGGTCATAGACAGAAAGGATGGGAGGGTCTAGGTTCCTTTCCATGTCCTCATCTTCTGAGCACAGCCAATGATATCCAGTCCTGCTTCGAGGGCACAGGAATTTGCTCAGAAAAATGTTGCTTAGCAGGTCAGCTCAGCTGTCAATCAGGAGACATATCTTCACATATCTTCCTCCAAAAGTTCAGTTTCCCGGTGTTTTCTCAAAAACATTTTCCTCTTAATACTAATGGTGCCAGATATCTGGCAATGTTTGAAGTTATGAGCCTTTAATTCTTCTCTAGCCTAGTCTTCCTTACACTTGAAGATGGCAAGAGAACTATGGATCTTACCAAACCATATGCTTTGACCATACAACAGTCATAGTCGTAGGTTGTGGAAAAAGTTCACTAGCTTGTCAGAAAACCTTGGTCATTTCTATTTGAATAGCCAGTTCTTCAATTTTCCCTTAAGAAAGGAAAGAAAAAAAATAGATTGAAAAGGGAGAAAATTTAAAGAATAATTTCATGAAAGAAAAATCTGGAAACAAGAATGTTATAAAGGAAATAAAGTTTAAATGGTAGAAAGAAGGGTTGTGCCTGGGTCTTATCAACCTTTACCATGCCCCACTCTTTATTAGCCAAAGGGTTTTTATATATATATATATATATAAATATATATATATTTCAATATATATATTTATATATATAAATTTATATATATGTTTAAATATATATATATTTCAATATAAGTCTTTCCTTTCTGAATTTAACTTGAATATCATCACAACCTCATATTGAGTTGTACCATTCTTAATCTTGTTGTGCTCATTTTACTCAAATAACACCTACATCTGCAGTGGGTTTAGTTATGGGATAAAGAATCACATAAAAAAAAATCTAGAAAAGATTCTAGAAAATCTAGAATCCACTCCATGATTTCTCTCAGTCTAAGAATTGAGTATTCTGTAAGTCTTTGCATTCTGATATCCTTCAGATCATATGTTAATTAAGACTTGAGGTCATTTTCAATGGTCCTAAATGAATGCAAAATCCAAGGAGCTGTCAGTATGCCCACTGTTAACCCAATTTTAATTCATTTTTACATTTTTGTCTTAGTTGTTCAGAAAAGATAACAACATGATCTTGACACTAGAGATGTAAATGCATGGCATGTTTGGAAGAGGGTGAGAAACATCTTTGTAATTTACTGCTACTCATCAAACATATTGCCTTACTAACAGCTAAGAACCAGATACAAAGTACACAGAAGTAATGGAAAATGAATATAATAGACTTTGATGATCTTTCTATCCTGTCATTTTATTTCATGTGCTCTGGAAGTATTTACTCTCCAAGAAAAATTTTGAAATGAATGGATTGTGTCCCCCAGTTTTTATTTGAATCCCTTATAAGGATTCATAAAGAAGTGATGTTAACAGCTTTATCAATCCTTCTGATAGATTCAAAATTGTTTTCAGTTCATCTCAAAGTCTCATTTTTTCCAAGGGGAAAAACAAAGCCAAATACCTTAACCTTTGTACATGATTTATAGTAAATCTGTTGCATCGAATCTATTGTTCAGACAAAGTTTCATTTGTCTTGGCCTACACTGCACTTTTGACAAGAAAATAACACAGTTTTCTTTCGCTGATTTATGCTAGAAATGTAATTATTAAATTCCAAGTCTGTGTCTTGCACTCCCTTCTCAGTCTGACACACACATATACACACAGACACACACACACACACAAAAAAACACCACCACCACCAATAACTCTGAAACTGAAAGAAAGGAAGAAAAGACAACATCAGGGCCAATTTCTTGTAAACATATCTGGGAAAGTCTTTTACACCAGTTCATACTGTGAAGCCCTGCAAATATGTTTTAGTGGCCAACCTAGAGTAAAGGGGAAAAAGGATAAGAAGACAATACAGCTGCTGTGGGAAGTGCTCTCACCTTCAAGCTATGTAAAGAGCCAGAGTCAGCATGTTCTCCAGGTATGCAGGAGACCTTTTGTTATGGGTTGCTGAAAGACTTGTGAATTTTTCCAAGCCTCACTTAGCTCTGATGTCCTAAGGGTATTTTTTGTTTCAAAGGTTCAACAGTTGCCAGAGAGTCTAAATCCCATTATATCCCTTGCTTTCTCCTTGGAAATTAAGACTACTTTGCTACTCAAAGAAATCAGACAGACTCAGCTAGTAACCAATTTTAATTGGTCTTGCCATGATCCATGTTAATGAAAGCTAAAAATATAACAAGGAGTTGAATAAGGAAATGTAAGTAATAGACACCAATAAAATAGAAAAAAAAAATAATAATAGAAACACAATAAGCATTTTGCTTGTGATAAGGTAGAAGAGAAAACAAAAGAAACAACCTGATATATAATGGAAACAAACAAACAAAAACCTATTGTTATATATGGAGTGGTAATTCGTGTCAGAAAAATGGTTGATATTAATAAAGAAGGGGGAGATTTGGGAATGTGGCAATGGGGGTCGGAAAGCCTCGTGGTTGGTGATAACATCAAACTCTTAACGATGAGTTAAGAGTTTGTTTACATCAGGAATGTAAAGAGTTTAGAGGAAATAAAGAAGGGTGATTGAGGCGACGCCCTGCCATCTGGGATTGCTTGTTTTCCCCTCTGTTAAGGCACGAAAGTTGCGGGGAGGGTGTTGCTGGTTAGAACTGTTAACATTTATTGTTTAGTGCGATTTCAAGTGTTAATGAAATGCGGGAAAAGCAATCACGTTTTGTTGCTTTCGGGAACCTTGTGGTGGGCAGAACATGTGCAGAAGAAGAGGAAGACAGTCAAAGCCGCTCCTGCAGTCTGGAACAAAAGGTTGCTAATAGTGATGGGGAAACCGTGAGCCTTTCACTCACAACGACCACCACAAAGAGAATTATAATATGAAGTGGGGATAGGATATACATATGTATAGGCGTACTCGGGGTTTTCTTGTAAATATGTAACAGCAATGTCCTATGTATATTTGGAAAGTTCAACGGTTGCGTGTGCGTGTTGTAGAGCATAGACTCCCCGCGTGCCCAGCGCTGTTTACTTGCCTTTTATAAATATTAATTTATGTTACTAAATTCAGAGTTGAGACTTAATTTATAACACTATTATATAAAAGAAAGTTTTAGAAAGAAGTGACAGATATGTGAAGCAGATCGTAGCTTTCAGAAACAGCTCTCAAACTGAATGAGATTTCATTATAATCTTCTATACGCTGGGGCAAAGCACAGATCAGTGTAGGAGAGGTTTATTTCCACTGCTAATATCTTCATAGGAAACAATTGACATGGATGAAGAGAGGTGAGATGATCCTAGATCCTAACCACAGATGACTAGAAGAGAGTTCTGGAGACTTTGCTGCTAGAGGACACCTATGCAAAAAAAAAAAAAAAAAGGATGGAGATCTGTTTAGATTGTTACAAAAGAATATTGTAGACCTATTAATTGTTAAGTAGATTTATTTCCTCAAGTTTTCTGATATAAAATAGAGAAAATAGATCTCTGGAAAGAATTATTTTAAAAGATAGTATTCATTCATTTTCAAAAACTAGTATTGGGAATAGCAAATGCTGTTTTAAGAAACCTTTCACATCTCAGCATGGAGTGTATTTTAAGCATAACATATTTGTAAACTCAAAGAAACAAGGCTGTAGCCTTGGGATTATTCTCAAAAGTAATCACTGTGGTTATGAATGTGCTTGAAAAAATATACGAAATGTTAATGTTACAATGCTACAAAGATTACACAGGGTGATCCAAATGGTCATTTTCATTCCAAGATGCTCTACTTTATGTAGACCATAATTGTTAATGTGAAAAACTTGGTTAATCGAAGTTTTTCCTTACAGAGAGTATAAGAGACACAGTGAAGTGGTTTAACCTTCAGAACATCAGCTCCTGTAATTGAACCACACATTTTTATTCACAGAGAAACAAGAATACGGGCAGCTTATTGAAAATGACAGAAAAAAAAAAAAAAAAAAAAAAAAAAGGACAGGGTTTTGTTAAGTTCAGGAAGAGAAAATATCATATTTCAGTACAAACTTATGAAGCTACCAAGCAGCTGCTGAATCTATCTATAAGAACAAATACACAATTGTTTCTATTTCAAGTGCAGTTTACTATTATCAAAGCAGAAATGGTCAGGTGCAGGAGGACATCCCTTTATTGATTTTACATCACAAGATTCAAAGTATTAGAGAACTGTAAACAGATGCTAGTACAATGAAAAACACATGCTGTATGATAATACTACCAGAAGACAAGCTGTTTATTTTCATTTGGATTCAGTGTGTATTAGGAGAAAGACTTACTTGAAAGGAAAATTCTAGTTGAATAAAATTCTGCAATTATCTGCTCATGCAACTGTGGACAGTACTGATTGCAAAGAGCATGAGATATAGAAAAGATCAAGAAGGGGCTTAAGAAATATTCAGAGATCATAAAACTGAAAAGAAAATGAAACAAACATTGCTCATCACCTTCAAAAATGAAAGGGGAAATAACAAGATGTTAAAAAGGAAAAAGAAAAAAAAAAAAAAAGGAAAAGATAAGCAGTGGAGAATTCTAAGCAAAACTCCTTACTTATCAAGAAACTGAGTTTCCTGATAAGAAACTTTGGCATGAGGCTAAAAGGTACAACAAGAAATAACAGGCCAAAATAAAACAAGCATAACTTGTGTATGGATATCAAGGAAAAATTCCCAATGAGAATTTGCTGGGGAATAGCTGCAGCATATTTTCCTAAGTGGGTTAGTACTAATATTGGTCCTTGGGTCATTTAAAACTGTTTCATGTGTTGTTTTAAAGTTTACAGATTCTGAATTCCTGGTTTCACACCTTGAGTACATCTTCAGTGTTTTTGTTTTTGTTTTGTTTTGTTTTGTTTTGTTTTTGTTTGTTTGTGTTTTCTTTCCCTGTGAGTTACTTAGGATACAGGGAGGGAAGGTGATGGCATTGCAGCACAGCAGAGCGCGTGCACATTCTTTAAAAGGAATAGAAGAGATCTGAATGAAGAAATTACCCAGCCTTGCTTAAATATATGGGCTTCAGGCACAGTGTCAAGCTCAACAACAGAACTCGCCTCACCTAGGCTGCCAGAATTTGTACTGAGAGGAGCTCACCTAGTGTCCCCATTCCGCTGTGATCAGCCACTGGAGGGAAGTGAACTCTCCTGGACTGTACTGCACGTCCTGTGGTGGAAGTCTCTGTGTGGCTGGGTGGATGCATATTCTCAAGATGAAACACATTCAACACCATGTCCATGGACACATAGGAATTTTTTATTGCCTAACTGGATTTCAGTCAAGCTTTTGGACACAGTCTCCCATGAGATCCTCATAGACAAACTGCTGGTGTATGGGTTGGATGGGAAGACAATGAGGTGGATTAAAAACTGTCTGAATGGCCAAGCCCAGGTGGTGATCAATAGCAAAGTCTAGCAAAGTCTAGTTGGAGACCAATAACTTGCGCTGTACCTCAGGGGTCAATTCTGGGTCCAGTCCTGTTTATCATCTTCTATAACGATGATGAGACAGAATGTACCTTCATCAGGTTTGTTGATGACAGAAATCTAGGAGGAGAGGCTTGTATGTCAGAGGGCTGTTCTGCCATCCTGAGGGACTTGGGCTGGCTGAAGAAATGGGCTGACAAGGACATTATGAAGTTCCACAACAGGAAATGATAAGTACATGCTGGCTGCCACCCAGATGCAAAGAAACTTGGTGGAATTTGGGTGGAACCTGGGGTTCCAGGTGGACAACATGTTGAACATGTTGAATATGAGACAGCAATGTGCACCTACAGCAAAGAAGGCTAATGAGTCATGAGGCAAAGCTGCCAGGGCACACCATTTACTCTCATTAAACTTGCCATTGGCCAAACACTCCAGCTTCCTTTCTGCAGGACTACTCTCCAACATCCTCTCCCCAGTAAACTACATATATACCCAGGGTTGCCTCATCCCAGCTGTATAATCCATCCAAAATTACTTAGTATGCATTCAAGGCCTTGTATTAGGTTTACCTTGTAAAGGTTTGGTAGCAGGGTGGCTGCAGGAGTAACCTCTGTGAGGCCAGCAGTTGCTCCATGTTAGATCAGAGCCAGCTCCAGATGGTTCCAAAAGGGACCTGCTGCTGGCCAGAGACAAGGCATGAGCAAGGCTGGTTGTGTCTCTGGGAGAGCGGATTGAAGAAAGGGAAAAAAAAACTGCTGTGGTACAGCAGGTGGGAGAAAGGACTGAGAACCAGCCCTGCAGCCCCCAAGGTGCTGCCCATTGCTGCAGCCTATGGAGGAGCCCCCGGTGGAGCAGGTGGATGTGGCCTGGAGGAGGCTGTGGCCCATGGAGAGCCCCCGCAGGAGCAGGCCCCGGGCTGGAGCTGCAGCCCATAGAGAGGAGCCCACACAGGAGCAGGGGGTCTGGGGGGAGCTGCCACCTGTGGGGGATCCGTGCTGGAGCAGTTTGCTCCTGGGGGATGGACCCCTTAGTACGGAGCCATGTGGGAGCAGTTCTTGAAGAGCTGCTGCCTGTGGGCAGCCCCTGCAGGCTCAGTTCAGGAAGGATGGCATCCTGTGGGAGGGACCCCATGTGGAGCAGGGGCCATGAGGGACCGTGAAGGATTGGCAGAGACACAGCCTCAAGGACTGATGGTAAACTCCATTCCCTATTCCCTGTGCTGCTTGGGGGGAGGATGAGAAGGGGAGGGGGGGAGGGTAGTGGGGGGGTGACACTGGGGAGAGATGTTTTTAGATTGTTTTTAGTTTCTCTGTGTTCTAGTCTGCTAATGATAGGCAATAATTATAATATTAATCTCCCAAATAATATTAATCTCCCAAAGTTGGGTCTTTTCTTTCCTCTGACAATAGTTGAGTGATCTCCCTCTCCTTATCTCAGACCTTGAGCCCTTTCCATTTTATTTTCTTCCCTTTTTCATTTGAAGACTGGGAGTAATGAAGTGGTTGTTGTGGCATTTAGCTGCCCAACAGGGTAAAACCACCACAGTCCTATAGCCAGGGGAGATTTAGGTTGGAAATTAGGAGACATTTATTCTCAGAAAGAGTAGTCAGGCATTGGAACAGGTTGTCCAGGGAAGTGGTGGAGTCACTATTCTTTGGGGGTGTTTAATGAAAGGTTGGACTTGAAGCTTAGGGATACAGTTTAGTGGGTGACATTGGTAGTAGGGTGATGGTTGGACCAGATGATCTTGGAGTTCTTTCTCCAACCTTAATAATTCTATGATTCTATGATCCTTGATGTCTATAGAAACATTAGAGGGAACTAGCCCCAAAAATAGAGCCTGTGGAACCCCACTAATGACTTGCTACAGCCTGATGTAATCCCATTTATTATAACCCTTTGAGCCCAATCCATTAGCCAATTGTTTGCCATCATATTATATATTATTTAGGTATGTGCTGGATGTTTATCCAGAAGGATACTGTGAGAAACAGTAGCAAAGCTTTGCTGAGATCCAAAATGATTACATCAACTGGCTTGCCTTGTTCAACTAAGTGGTAACATTGCCATAACTGGAAATTAAGTCTTTTCCCCTTATGAACCCATGTTGTCTATGACCAATGACAGCGGTGTCTTTCAAATGTTTTTCAATAACTCACAGAACAACCTCCTCTGTAATTTTTACCAGGCAAAGAATTGAAACTGACAGGCCTGTGATTAGCAGGGTCTTCTTTCTTGCCTCTCTAGAAAACTGGAAATATTTGCCAGCTTCCAGTCAGCTGGAACCGCTACAGACTCCCAGAACCATTGAAAAATAATTGAGAGAGGTCTTATGATGACATCAGCTAGCTCTCTGAGTACCCTGGAATGAATTCCATTGGGACCTATAGACTCCATGCATCCATCCAGAGTATCAAATCCTGCACAAGTTTAGAGTTGGCTAGGAGTTTAGTATTTCTGCAGTCATGGTCCTCTAACTCAGGGCTCTGGGGTGTCCCAGGGTCCCTCAATGGTGTTCAGGACAGAGGTGAAGGAGATATTAAATGTCTCTGCTCTGTCTATGTTCCTGTTTATGAGGTGACCAGTCTCAAAAAGTGTGGCAATTTTACCTTCCTAGGCAGCTGAACTCTACCACAACCACCCTCTCACTCCCCTTTTCTCAGTACAAGAAGGGAAGAAGTAAAGCAAAGAAACAACTCACAGGTTGAGATAAGGATAATTTAATTTAAGGAAAAATAATCTATTAAGGGAAAATTATTAATAATTAAATAATAATACTAAAGGAGAAGGGGAAAAGGGGAAAATAAACAACCAACAAAACAAACAAAGGCCATGGTGGAAGTGAAAAGAAATTACTCTCTACTTACTATTAACGAGTGATGCTTGACCACATCCTTGAAGCAGGGCCTCAATGCATGTAGCCATTTTGGGAGGACAGATGTTTTCATGAGAGCCTACAGCTGCCCTCTTCTTGCTTTTCCCACCTTTTATTGCTGAGTGTGACATCATATGGTATAGAATATCCCTTTGGTTGGTTTAGGTCAGCTGCCCTGGTAATGTTCCTTCCTCCCCTCTTGCCTACCCCCCAGCCTGCTGGCACTGGGGGGGGCTTAGAGGAAGTCCTGATTCTATGCCAGTATTGCTCAGCAGTAGACACAACACTGTGTGTGATACCAATGCTGTTCTAGCCACAAGTGCAGAGCACAGCAATGTATGGACTGCTGCAGGGAAAGTTAATTCCATTCCAGCCAGACCCAGTACAAGAAGTAACAAACCGGTGTCATCCCTCGTCCTCCTTTTCCTGTTTACATACTTAAAAAAAAAAAAAATTGTTTTATTTTCCCCCAGAGTACCAGCCAGCTTCAAATATAGCAGTGCTTTAAAGACATATACGTATGTTGGCGTTCAATGGCCAACAGTGTCTCTGTAGTCCTCTCACGTCACCTGACCTCACTTCCATTGTCTATACCCCTTCTTTTTTTTTTCACCTAAGCACTAGAAGATCACTGATCAACCAAGCTGACCTTGGTTGATCTTCTTTCCTACGTTCTTGACTTCTGCTCTTTTGCTCTTAAGAGGTGAGTCTTAAAAATTAACCAGCAACGATGGAGCCCATATCTTCCAAAAGTTTTCCCAGGGGACCTTACCTACTAGATCTCTGTACAGCCTGAATTCTGCTCTCCCCATATCCAGGGTCAAAGTTTTTGCTGGTAGTTTTCCTCCTGTCACGAAGATTTTAAACTACTTCATTCTCAGTCACTTTGGCCAAAACAGCCTCCAAGTACCACTTCACCCACAAGACACTTTCTGTTTACAAGTTACCAGATTTGGGAGGACTCCTTTCCTAGTTGTCTCCCTGAGAACCTGTACACAGAAGTTATTGTCAACATGATTTAGGAATTTCCTGGACCTGTTTGTATCAGCTGTGTGGTACTCCCAGTTAAATTCTGGGAATTTGAAGCCCACCTATAAGGACAAGGGCAGCTGATCTAGAGATATTTCTTAGTTTCTTAAAAGAAACTAAGAAATTGGTGGTGTCATCCTGGCTGCTGTCATCCTGAGCCTATTGTAGACTCCCACGATGACATCCACTTTATTTGCTTTTCCCTTAATCTTTTTCAGAAAAACTCTCAACCATGTCATCACCAACTGCGAGCTCCATACAACCAAGTTCCTTGTTAAACACAGCTCCACATGCTGGCCTCACCTATCTCTTCTGAAGAGCTTATAACCATACATCATAGCACTCCAGGCACAGGAATCTTCCCACCAAGTTTTGCATGTTATTTGTCAAAAATCTTCTTAAAGCATACACAGTGAAAAAGATATATACTATTGTTTTACTATTTATATCCCTTTATAGATAAATAAATGTAGGTAGCATGAGTTTGTCAAAATTAAATATGTGAGACTAAATTACTTCCCCACTTTTCAATTACCTTTGTGTGTGACCAATATGATATAAATGCATTGATCACTTGCATTTGCTGCTTTACATAGTGCTTATCTAACCACCTGTATTTTTTATAACTGTTCAAAACATATGACATCTAGTGTTGTATCACCTGCTGTTAAGTAACAGATGTATTCTCTTTGCAGTCTTAAGTGTGGGCTGAGAAAGATCAAAATCAATCTGAGCCAGGAAGGAAGCCTCCCTGTCCTAATGCATAATAATTATTGCATTGGCAACAATGAGCTTTCATGCTTTCACAATGCTGGAATATTGTGAGACTGAAGAGGTGATCAGATAAAAATGCAACACACCTTTTAGTTCTCACCCTGAAATCAAATCACAGAGCCAAAACATCGCATTATAAAGTTATGAATAAATCTGTTCAGGTACCCTTTCCTCTCACCTTCCCCCTCCCCCTTGTGGTGGTTTTACCATGCTAAGCTGCTAAACACCTCAACTGCTGTCTCACTCCCCTTCCTTAGATGAAGAGGGGAAGAAGTAAAGGAAAGAAAAACTCATGGGTTGAGATAAGGACAATTTAATTAAAGGAAAAAAAATAATTATTAAGGAAAGATTATTATTAACTAAACAATTTAACTAAAGGGAAATAAATAAATAAATAAATAAAATAAAGGCTATATGGAAGTACAGAGGAAATAAATTATTCTCTTAACCACCAAGGCTTGATCATGTCTTTGAAGCAGGGCCTCAAACCACATAGCCAGTGTCCAGGAGGAGGACCAACATTTTCACGAGAGCTCACCCCTCCCCTCTCCCCTCTTCTTCTTTTTTCCACCTTTTATTTCTGAGTGTGACATCATATGGTATGGAATATCCCTTTGGTTGGGTTAGGTCAGCTGCCCTGGTGATGTTTCTTTTCTCACTTTTTTGCCCACCCCCTAGGAGGGTTAGAGAGAGTCCTGATGCTGTGCCAGCACTGCTCAGCAGCAGACACAACACTGGTGTGATACCACTGCTCTTCTAGCTACAAGTGCAGAGCACAGCACTGTATGGGCTGCTGCAGACAAAGTTAACATCCCAGCCAGACCCAGTACACACCTCCCTTTCCCTTTCCCAAAACCAAAAACCATCACCATTACCGCCACCAACAACAAAAGAGAACATTTTATCAGAAGCCTTGATAAAAGACTTTCTCAGATGATTTGTACTCTGAATTTGTTAACAGAAGAAACGTGGGTAGCACTGATAAGCTTATTGCATTTTAGGTACTGAGCCATATTTCTTGGCCTAACTTTTTTTGAAGCATCTGATAGCTCCTGTAGTTATGAGTATAGCTTTAATATAAATTTTATAGGGTAGAGCTATTAAGAAGTTATTCAAACACTTATATTTTTAATCAAAAAATGCTGTTTTTGCAAAATGTAAAACTGATTTCAAATAAAGTTTTAGCTCCAAATATTCTCTGAGCAAAAACATTTATTTATGAAAAGAAAATCAGGTCAAACCTTTCATGTTAGAATACCTAATATTTTGTCATTAAGATATCAATCTCTCAGGATTTTTTTTTTCCTAATTCCTACAGTGATCGACAAAGGGTAAAACCTGTCACTGAGACCTGAACATGTGCCCTTTGTTGTCCTGGCATTCTTCTTCTACCCTCAGTCCTACTTCAGTCATTTTTCTTTATGTATATACAGTACCAACTAGAACATTAAGGTAAACATTAAGGTAAAAAAAAGGACCACGATTTGCTTTAACAGGGAAAATTATGAGGCCTGTTTCTAAGGATGAATTCTACACAGTATGGAAATGCTACTTTCCCCCAGTAATGCTCCAGGTTTCTAAGCTGTGAAAACAGGCTGTGTGGCACTCATATCTGGGATCACAATAGTTGATACTGCTCAACTCTGGATTTTTCTCTCATTATTGTTTAGTTTATTTTTGATTGGACACTGAAATAAATAAGTTTTCCCATCCCCAGAACTCTAGAGCTCTTGCTGACTAGGGGTTGTAAGCTCAAAGCTGTGATCTGTATGTTTCTTTTTTGATCTTTACCAGATGGGACTCTGTTGTTGATTTTAGGGTGGTATTCAACTTACAACCGTCTGATGGTTTGATGGTTGTATAGTCTAGCTTAGTCACTGATGTCCTACTTATAGTCAGTGAAGAAATTTAGACTCCACCAGGGTGTGATTCAACTCAATAGCTATCTGTGGTAATAGGAATTGTCCTCTGAAGGCAACTAATCTCTTTCCGTTGGCTATAAAGAGGGTTTATCCACATCTCTAAAACCATGCTTCTGTGTTATAGTTGGAGATGAATTATGCTTCAGTTTTCAAAACAAAAGATAAGAATAGTAACACATTCCTACACCAACATTCTTGTCAAGATAAATACAAAGACATGAAAAACCATATGGTAATTACTGCCATCAAATAAATGTCATAGAAAGAGAGGACTCATGTTCTAAAAAAGGTTTATTTAAGAGCTTTTGCAAATACTGACCCTGGTACAGCACTACAGCTTCAGATCTGGCAAGATGTTTTATGTTTTTCATAAAAATTCTATGAGTAATCATATAGTTTTCAGATGCAAATAGATGTAGAATTACTGAAATATTTCTCCTCACTTCAGTTTTATGACTAAAAAGTGTTGTATTTACACCTGTCTTGCATGTTATTCATGGTTATTTATTCTTTCTTTAAGGAAAAAAAAAATATTGTATACTTCAACATTGTCATGCTTCAAGTCTCAAAATATGAAAAAGACAAAAGAGGAATATTTTTTGTTGATCAGTAGTAAGTTAAAAATTTTGCCAGTAGCAAAACTGGTGACTGTATCCAAGGCCAGCAGAAAAATATGATCCAGTTCAACTGACATTTTAAAAGTTGGTTTGCTTCAGATTACTTGTTTAATCTTGTTGTATGACAACAGGAACCTAGGTACAGAACAAATTTCTACATTTGCAGAGGTAACCTATAATGTTATGCAATATATTTCATTTCTCACTTTTAGATATCCTACGAATGAATGACTAAGCACATTCTTTTCTAGGTCAGAGCTATGCAGATTATATTCATTTAAATGATAAACCCCTCACATTTCACTGAACTTTTTTTTTTTTTTTTTTTTTTTTTTTTCCCTCACATTAAGTTGTCCCCCACGTCCCAGTTTATTCAAGATTCCATTCACTCACAAGATAGCCCCAAGCCACTAGAACTGGTCAGCACATTGCTTGGAAAATAAATCCTTTGCTACTTTCTCAAACAGATTTGTCTCCTTAGCCCTGAAACTGTTCTTACCAAAATCAATACTGGTATCAGGATAATTAAAATCTACCATGTTTAAAGTTTTGGCATTCTTGCAGGCCCCTCTTATCTGTGAAACCATTTCCCAGCAGAATTTTCTTACTGCCCTTGAAAACCATGGTTACATTTGAAAATCACCTCAACACCATTATGTTGAGTTGAAGTTCTATTCAAAACTTTCCTAAGTTAGCTGCAATATTTTAATATTTGTTTTTTTTTTTTTTTTTCCTCTATTGTCTACACCAACAATCATCACTCTCTCTCTCTCTTTTTGCCTACACTTGTCCCATCATTTTAATTTTCTATTAATTTTCCGAACTTAGCAATGATTGTATTAGTACATTATTGAAATTTCATGGAAATGTATTTCTAGCTCAGAAAAGTTGACATACCATCTTGTTACATTTGCACAGACAGAAGTTTAACTCATTCATTAGGATCTTCATTTGCTCATTACAACAGATGAAAGAGTAAATCAACAAGACAGCAAATGTTTGGGTTACCCTAAAAGTACTTTAGTACTTTAGAATTTGCTAACTTAAGGCATGTCAACCATGTTGTGGACTTCAGATTATTTATTTGCTAAAGCCTGATTAAATATCTTGCTGACTTGGCATCTCAGTTCTTGTGCAGAGGGATTTAACTTTAACTAGTATAATGTTTTCTGTCAACAACTGACATGTTAAGAACTCCAGCTTTAAGAAGCGAAACAGTCTACATGTTGGGATCTAGACAGTTTTCCTATAAAATTGTCTTTTCTCACTTTGCTAATCTAAAACTTGCCCAGGTAATTTTCCATATTAGCAGGAAAAAAGAAAAATCAATACATGATTATAAAATTGTATTTCTTATCTTCTAGTGTTTGCACTATCAGTAAGAAATCTAGTTATCACAAGCTATCCAACCTTCACAAGGTTAGTGTGAATTTGCAGTACAGTAGTTGTATCTGTGCTATTTTTTATTATAGAGCTGCAGCATGTACCTTTTAATTTGGTTGTCAAGGGAGACAGGAAGCAATAATTAAGGCTAAAAGATGGGGTATAGAAGCTTTATTAAAGGATATATTGAAGATGGGAATTTGATCTGAGAATTAGATTATGATTAGAGTTGTTAATGCAGCTGTGCCACTCTTGAGTGACAGAGCAGCAGATGAACTGAACAGGCAATTATAACTACAGGAGTCTCCCTAATCTTTACAATCCCAACCTCACAGTCACATCCATTTAAATTAATTTTCATGAAGGCTGCAAATTTACGGCTTCACCAGATTGGAAATTTGTTTGTTTATTATCCACAGGAAATATTTTTAGGGAAGTAAATAGCACTGAAAGCCATCTTGTCTTTCTGCTTGTCTTTTTAACTTGCAGAATTAATAATATGAGATTAATCTGAAGGCTGCTGCCTTTATGAAAACTGATTGATTCTCAGCAGCCCAGCGTTATTACGATTATCTGTGTGAAGGTCAAAGGGAAGGCATGTAAAAGTCACAGCTGATTCATGAGTTCCCTATATTAAGCAGAAGATAAAAAGGGAGGTTTGTTGATCAGTGTTATAAGTGAGGAATCAGTCTTCCTTGTATTACTGAAATTCTAGGAAAAGGATTTTAAACAACTTTGGACATAGTTATTTAAAGATGTCTGTTGAGGAGAGATAGCAATAGTTCATTACTATGCATGGTGAAAACCTATTTTAAGGAGTTCTTTGCTGCACAAAGATTAATTTACCACTACGTTTTTCCTCCTTCACTACTAATATAAATAATGGTTGTGGCTTAAATTGGCATTATATTTTGATAGTCTAGTTTTGAGCATGCAAAGAAATACACGTATGCTGCAGAACTGCACAGAAACTTGGAAATGTAAACCATGAAACAGTAATGTTCTGTTCCAGAGTTTTATTTTGGAATGTCAGTACTGAATGGAATAAAATCTGAATATTTAAAAACTAAGCATTGTTTTCACAAAATGTTGAGCAGATAGATGTGGCATAGAAAAATAAACCCTTGACTTGAAAAATTGAGAGACAGAAAAAAATATTCATTTTCTCTGGTTGCTATTCAAAAGACCTGGAAAATATTTCCAGAAAAATGATTGTCTGCAGTTGCCAGATCAGCAAATTATTTAAACACTTAGCTTGAAGCATGTAAAAACATCCATCAATGAATAGTCAGTACATAAGCTTAATCTACTCAAATCCTGTAGTTTGTGCTGCAGCCCCTTCTTAACTCCTTGACAGGATGACTCAGTCATGGTCCATCTTCACAGCTGACTTGGTTTCCTTTGGAGAGAAAAGGAGGTCAGCACACCAGCAGGAAACTCTGGTACATCCTTGCTAGATCTCTGATGTGGACATCTAGATGACCAGTTAATGGAAAAAATTAGAATTTAGCTATAACCAAGGTGATTTCACAAACGTAAAAACTCACACGCTATCAGTCAACCCACTTCTCATGGAACATACTTACAAGCTCAAAGTTAAACATATTCACTATTTTCTGGAGTGGGAATCTCAAGTTTGGGCGAATGTGGTTTTAGTTATATTATTAATTAAAAGTATATCTTAAATTTGTTATTCTGCCATTGAATGGAAATTAGTTTGTTTTACAATGAACTTGGAAAAGATGATCAGAGGTATCATTTGATATTCATATACACTATTTACATTTTTAAAGGACAATTACTGAAATCTTCTGTAGGAACCATGCCAATAGCATATCCCAATATTTTTGTTCAATGTTAATATTTTAGTAGTATAGAAGTACAGAATACGAAAGATGGTGCTGGAATTAGGCAAGCAGAATATATTAAAAGTTGTAAATATAGGAATTCCTTTTATTATGAAAAATATACATATATATTTTTCTCCAGAAAGTTTATATATTTAAGACCTTTTCTAGATTCAATTTTATTTTAAAAATCTTAAGTAATTGCTGTCATATTTGGAGCATTTACTCTGTAAGGTATCCTATCTTCCTTGATCTGAGATTGTCTGGGACAAGGTTTTAAGGACAATAACATATTTCCTCAAATGCTCTCCTTTAGGAGGCTCCAAAGATCAACTCCTCATGACTCAGGATGCATGTGAGAATACAAAAGTACATCAAAATTAACAATAAAAAAAGGATTTTAGGACTATATATATATATATTACCTAAAAGCTTTACCAACTGTTTAACACATAAAAAGATCTGTATTTACAGAAACAGAAAGATTAACAAATTAATTGACATAGAATATGACAGCAAAAATCTGACAGATAATTCATATAACCTGAGGTAAGAGAGATCATGAGTCCAGTTTTTCTGTGGAAAACTTATTCTAAATAAGCATTAGCAGTTTACTTTAAGCTATTGTTTAATTTATTCATATTGCTCTTGTTGACTCATTATAATTTGAAAACATTCATCACATGTTTAGTTAGGTCACATAGGCAAATGAGAATTGGTCTGCATAAATGTTTGGAAAAAAATAATCTGAAAAACCTCTCCTCCCTTTATTCAATTTTCTCATCAGTCTTCCTGTCGTTGATTAACATTGTGCAATTATGACTCCTTAGTATTTCCTCATATCCAAATATTGGTTGATTAATCTTGATGATAATGGATCGAGAACTGGGTTTAAGAACTAAGGATATGAAGTATTTTATTCAAGGGGTTGTGACTGATCTTTTTAAATATCCTTGTATTACTTGGGAATTGTACTATTTATAGGAGGTGAGTACTTATCAGCTGCAGCTATTACAGTTTGGGGAGTAGATGAATGAGATTTTTGCTCCAGAATGTATTCAAAATTTTAAGTTCCTGGGTAATATAATTTGTGTTGAAACAAATTTTTCTGGTAAGAATCAATCCTATTTAGTTGGCTGGAATTTATACTGCTCCAGAGCTCTGTGCCAAAGAAGAGAGAGAGATGCACCACCATTTCCCCAACTGAGAGGACTTCTCCTGGAGGAATTATCAATACAGTTATTTCATGTATTTTTGAGTGTCTCGGTGGATCTGGTACCACTGAAGGATAAATGATTTCTTCTGTTTTTCTTCCTGAACTTCTGTGAGCAAGGAGCAGGTGAAGTATGATTCCTGCCCCCTCTATGAAAATGAGCTCTCCACTAAGCATTTGCATCTGAATTATGGCTCCTTTGTAATAAGGGAGAAAGGACCTTAAAGTGTCTGAAATCCACTTTAGGATTTCACAAACTAGATCCACAAACTAGATACATTTTTTTTTTAATTTATTTTAAATACTGTTAAATCACAGTTATATATTTGGATTGTTCAGCTTCTTCTCACTGTTATTTTAAAGAAATTGTAGTTTTTCAGATGTAGAATCACAGAGTCATAGAATATGCTGAGTTGGAAGAACCCAAAGGATCATTGATTCCAGCTCTTGGCTCCACACAGGACTATCCAAAAATCAGACCATGTGCCTGGGAGTGTTTTTCAACAACTTTTTGAACTCGAGCAAGCTCAGTACAGTGACCACTTCCCTGGGTAGCTTGTTCCAGTGCCCGGCTACCTTTCCCTAACGCATAGCCTGACCCTCCCCTGTCCCAGCTCCATGCTATTTCCTCGGGTCCTGTTGCTGTCCCCAGAAAGCAGAGCTCAGCACCTGCCCCTCCACTCCCCTTGTGAGAGAGCTGCAGGTTGCCACGAGGCCTCCCTTCAGCCTTCTCTGGCTGAACAAACAACAACAAGGGATCTCAGCTTCTCCTCATATGTCTTTCCTTTTAGCCCTCCTTTGGACTCTGTCTAATAGTTTAACATCTTTCTTATATTGTGGGGCCTCAAACTGTACACAGTACTTGAACTGAGGCTACAGCAGCAATCCCATTCTGAGACTGGCTAGTAATGCTGTGCTTGATGCACTACAGGATGCAACTGTCCCTCCTGGCTGCCAGGGCACATATTGACTTCTATTCCAGTTGCCTTGATATATCAAGTCTGAGATATGAAGTTTGCAAGATCTGATTCAAAGCTCACAGCAGAATAGCAGAATATCCACATTGGTAGGTCAATTCATGTAATGTTAAAATGTATATCTGACAAGAACACCATCAATTGTCAGCATACATTTTATTTTTATTTATTTTTATTTATTATAATGCATTAGAATAAATGCAGAAATGAAGAATTACATAAGTGTCTTATTATAAGTTAATACCACAGGCATCTGAATAGTTTTATTCTGTGCCATTGCCACCTTATCTCTTCATTTACTATGGTAAAAAAAAATTGATCATTTGCTTCCAATATACAAGATTTCTAAACATCAGACACAAGATGCAATAGAAAGGTCAAAACACTGTTGGATATGCAAATCTATGCTGATTTCGTTATAATAATTCTCTGACTTAATACTGACATAATAAAATAAAATAAAATAAATAAAATAAAATAAAAATAAAATAAAATAAATAAATAAAATAATAAATAAAAATAAAATAAATAAAATTTATCCATCTTTTGATGTGAGCTTGTAATCCATAAAGTACAAAGAGACAGTCTCATTCCAAAAAGATTGAAGCTTTTTGATGGGCAGTTAGATCTGTGGACAGAGCTACATCCTTTATCAAAGGTACAACATCTCTGAATAAAGGAAGGCAAAACCATCCTTCCAAGGATCCAAAGAAATGTAAAAGCATTTCTTTGTGAGGATATATGTAGATTACTGCTCAGTTTAGGCACCTCTGTATGTTAATGTGTGTCACCACCTATTCAATAGAAAGTACATTTTTCTTCAAAGTAACCTAGGGATTTTAGTCCATTTTTAAATGGAGTAGGCATATAAGTGCTTTGAAAATGATAGTAATTTTTTTCTTCCTTCCTTCCTTCCTTCCTTCCTTCCTTCCTTCCTTCCTTCCTTCCTTCCTTCCTTCCTTCCTTCCTTCCTTCCTTCCTTCCTTCCTTCCTTCCTTCCTTCCTTCCTTTCTGACAACAAACTATGTAGATTGGCAATGCCCACAAAACTTTCTCAAAGTTTGGGGACAGACATATTGATTCATACAGCTGTAAAAGTAAGAATAAAATACTACTGATCACATCACCAGGTATTTTTATGTTTCTTTTAGCCCCTTGATCCTTCAGAAAGTTTCTTAATTCAGCATTCTTCTAATCACACAGTGACCGAGTCCAAAACTTTAAAGATCCCAAAGTATTTTCTGCATCTCAGTTGAGGAAGAATAACTGTAACAAAACCTCTGTTATATTAAGCACAAGAATCGCCAGAACAGACATCTAAAATGAACTTTAAGCTCAGAAAATCCTGTTCAATCACAAACTTCTTCCAGATAACATGACTAATTTATTATTCAAAAAACAAACAAACAAACAAAAACAAAAACAAACAAACAAACAAACAAACAAAAACAAAACAAAACAAAAAAAAAAAAACTTTGTTTTTACAACCTCAGTAGGAGGAGGGAACCTGATCTGAACCAGGGGCTTTCAGATAATACTGAAAAAAAGGATAGAAGCAGAAATGAAGTAGAGATGGTAATTTTGAAAATCTGACACATTTAAGAGGAAGAAAAATTAGTGTATCATACCTAAGGAGCAATGTGAAATTATGATGCTTAGTGTGTTCTGTATTTAAAAGCAGACAGAAACCGGGTGGCACTTGAGTTTTATAGCTACATGTATATTGCTGTATTTACAGTAAAATATAGCTCATGGGAACCCAGTTTTGCCATGTATTTTTCTGTTGAGCTAAGACTGTACTTTTGATTTAGTTTTCTACGGTAATCAAATTGTATTACCTCACAAGAAAAGATGTGGTACATCATAAATCTGTTCTCATTTTTGTGTAAGTGTAGAGGGATTCTTCACCACAAGTTAGAACTGCAACAATGACCTCACACTCAGCATTTATAACACTTGTGTTATATATGTGTGTTATAACACACTCAGGTGTTATATGTATTTCTAGAAAGTTAATACCACATAACTTTTTCCACAACATGAGGAGGTTTATTCTGTTTAAGAGACGTACACCAGAGCACACATATTTAAACAAAACAAAACAAAACAAAACAAAACAAAAAACACAGAATAAAAATAATAAAGAGTATAATAATTATTTATAATTAAATGAATAATTTATTCTGTAGAAAGGAGTGAACTATACAGTTCAGTAACTCCAGAGTTAGTGTTCATTTCTCACATATTATGAAATATCTCCAATAAATTCAAGTAATTATGCTATTAAGCAGTTCCTCATCTATCGAATTAATTAAACTTTATGTTCATTTCATAACCTCTTTAGACACCCTCAGTTACTGCAGATTTAATCCTCTGAACCTTTCTATATTTAGTTTTCTGAAGACTGAATAATACCAATCACTCAGTGCCATGAGATTGTTTTCTCACTTCATTATACTATTCATTTCCTACACATGCCACCTCTTTTTTGTATCCTGGGTCGTGAAATCAGGCAACTTGTGTTAAAACTCCGAAAGTTCTATTAATGGAAAGAAGCATTCCATGTGTATAGGAGATTTTGTCAGATTACAATATATTGTTGCTGATTTTTTTTTTTTCACTTTCTTTTAAGGGCTGTGTAATTTTCTTGCTTAACACCTTCTAAGATTAATATCAGTAACACAGTTAATTAGAATAATAAATAAAAAGTAAAAAAGAAGAAGAGGAAAAGATGAGCTCTGTCTTCTCACCTAGAAGGCAGCATATATTTTCCCAATATTTTCCAGTCTATCACTACTGCTTGCTAAGACTCTTCAGTATCTAAAGAAAAGATGCATAAGTGTTTATACCAGATGGCATAAAGCTTATTTAAGTGTCTGACTTTCAGCATCTATCTCATCAGTAAGACAGGTAAACATGTAATTGTGTATAGCATTGAAAAAAGAGATTATTACATGTTATCTGAACACAAAGAAACCAGAAAGAAACTGACCTCTATCATTTTGCTGTCTTGACTTGTTATCACATTATTCATTTCCATTACTTGTTGCTCTGCCTGGGGAGGAGAATTAGTGACCCTTACTTTGGGATAAAAGGGATGGTGACAAGGAAACTGCAAAATCTATGTCTCTTTCTGAAAGAGAAAGTAATCCACTTTGCACCATTTTCAGCGGGAGGACAACTCCTACTTATCTGCAATTTATATGTTTATTGTGTTGGAAGCAAGGCTAGACATTCAGCTCAACTTCACACATGTAATTATTTTCTTTTGAGAAAGGAATTTCATAGCTATGAAAGAAATTTCATAGCTAATTTCATAGCTATGTATATATATATATGTATATAAAGCTACAGTACTAGAAACAACTAAGTGAGAAAACAAATCTGATACTGAATTTCTGCAAAGAGTAACTGCAGTTATACTACATTTTTCCTAGCAAAGAAATTTAACAAAATCTTTAGTTGAACAAAATTTAATTTCAGCAAAATTTTCAGTTAGTTGAAGTTATTTTCCTTTGTCCTCAGGTCTATCTTTATTCAATAACATGTTAAAATCATATGCATACATTAGGTATTGCTGGATAAGAATAGAAAGACTACAACCTTATGCACTTTGATTTGTAACAATTCAGTTTTCTGAGTTATATGCAAGCAAAAAAGAAGCCTTAAAATGAACTGAAATTGGAAGGTTATTTTATTTGCCTCTCTGTAATACAGAAATGACTGAATAATTGCTGGAGAAAAATTCAAAGCTTTCAAAAAGTTATGACTAATTGAAAAAACAAGGGATATATAAGTAAAGACTTGGAAAAACTTAGCCATTTCTGTCAGTGCAATTACTGTTCTTATTCTGCATAAAGCAAAAACAACCAAAGAACAATTTAGATGCCAAACCAGGTTATGAAATTTTAGGTTCTTCATATCAAACTAATATAATATATATATAATATATATATTATATATATATAACATAGAATATATAATAAATGACTAGAAATACTTATTAAGTATATTTTCCTTTCAGTTTCTGGAGAGCCTATATTTTCTTAACAATTCAGATATTTTATCTATATTTTTATCAGGAAAGATTTATGAGATATGAGATAAAATTTTCAATTTCATTAAACTTGGGAAATGTATCATACAATCAATTTTTCAGCAAAGTGTCTTACCTTCAGAGATTGACTGGAATTTATTTTTGTAAATACTTTTTTTCTATTCCACAGGCAAAGGAGGAGTATTTTATATTTTTTGGAAAACTACTTCCTGACAATTTTTAAATCATGTATTTATCATGTTTTGTCTTATTTGCATGGGAATTTGATTTATTTATTTTTTCTCTGATGGTGGCAAGTTCCTGTAGGTTTACAGTAACTTTGCATGCTGTCTATTGGTTTATTAGATTCTAATTCTTACCATATTTACCGCTAAACATGCTGTAATTCTAAAAAAAGAGCAAAGCTGGCAGCAGACACAGACCAGCAAGAAGTTTTTCTCTTTCTAAACTGTATGATCTGGAAAGGAAGAAACACATTACTGGTCATATCATGCTATGATATATTGTATCACAGCTTTTTTCCAAGCATAATATCAAAAGTGGAACTTGTGACAACCATGAGAAAACAGGGTTGCAATGTATGTATTTGCATGTGATGTTCTCACTCTGGGAAAGGTTTGTGCCTAATTCTGGAAGCAGCTATTAAACAAGACCTAGACAGGTCTTGTTTAATATAAGAATATTAAGTGCTGCTTTGTACAATAATACAAATGGTGAGTTAAAATCACTAAACTTCATTTCCCATTTAGTATATTTATTGAAATAAGGGAAGAATCTATAAATCACTGTGTTTTTTTTTTTTTTTTTTTTTTTTTTTTCTAGGTAACTGTCTGTACATAACTCTGCTAAAGAAGGCACATTAAAACTATTTATTTTATTTTATTTTATTTTATTTTATTTTATTTTATTTTATTTTATTTTATTTTATTTTATTTTATTTTATTTTATTTTACTTTATTTATTTATTTATTTTTACTGAGTATTTCTGTCTAGGTGACAGAACAGGGTCTTCAAATGACCAGATTGCAACCACACTTTAATCAGCAAGACTCTTAAGGAGGCTGAGTTTCCAGGCAACCATGTAGAAAAGAAGCAGCAAAGAAAATTGTTCATCTCTGAGGTTGGATAGAGGAGATCTTTGGAAAGTTGGAATTAATGTAGAATAAAAGTAAAACAAGTCTGTAAAAGTAAAACAAGTCTTTCAAGTCTGTCTGGCTGCAGTAGGGCTGTGTGCAGGAACCCAGGATCAGCTTTCTGCCCAGGAAGCATAGACTTTCTCCAGAAGAAGCAACATCATGCATTTCTGCTCATGCCATCTTCAAAACATGTCAAGTCCACTTCCCCCTGTTCTTTCTCAGCTCCTCTGAACTCCTTACATAGGATGAAAGCTGGAACTGAGACCTGTGGCATACCACCAAGGTCTGTATTTTCATTGCTGCTTAGGTGATCTCCACAGTTTAATGTGTGTTAGGAAATTCACAGCCACATGTATCTTTTGTAGTTTTTCTAGATCACAGCAATATGTATTTCACACATACTTACCCACTGAGCATTTGGAAGTATCTAAATACACAGTTACCATAACTTTTCCTCATATTTACTACAGGGAAAAGAAGAAATGGTTTGTGCTTTTTGCTGCTGTTACATTTCCAACAGTGATGAGAGTGGAATTATTTCGTATCTATGTAATCACAGAATCACAGAATCATCTAGGTTGGAAGAGACCTCAAGATCATCGAGTCCAACCTCTGACCTAACACTAACAAGTCCTCCACTAAACCATTCCAATGCCTCACAACCCTTTCGGTAAAGAAGTTCTTCCTAATAGCCAACCTAAAACACCCCTGGCACAACTTTAGCCTGTTCCCCCTCGTCCTGTCACTAGGCATGTGGGAGAATAGACCAACCCCAACCTCTCTACATCCTCCTTTAATGTACCTACAAAGAGTGATAAGGTCGCCCCTGAGCCTCCTTTCCTCCAGGCTGAACAATCCCAGCTCCCTCAGACGCGCTTCGTAAGACTTGTTCTCCAGACCCCTCACCAGCTTTGTTGCCCTTCTCTGGACTCGCTCGAGCACCTCGATGTCCTTCTTGTAGCGAGGGGCCCAAAACTGAACACGGTACTCGAGGTGTGGCCTCACCAGAGCTGAGTACAGGGGGACAATCACTTTCCTAGACCTGCTGGCCACACTGCTTCTTATGCAAGCCAGGATGCTGTTGGCCTTCTTGGCCACCTGAGCACAAATTATTGTCACAGGTTGAACAGACTCAACACAGGGAAATTAACATAATGTATCATTAACAGATTAGAACAGTGAGAAACTAAAAACAAACTAAAAACACCTCCCCCTTCCCAACTTCCCATATTTTACATCTTCCCTCTCAACAGCATAAGGGAATAAGGGGCTGTGCTCAGTCCCTGACGCTTCATCTCCACCACTCCTTCACAGTCATTCTCTGCCCCTGCTCCCCGTGGGATCCCTCCCACGGCATGCCATCCTTCCCGAACTGAGCCTGCAGGGGCTGCCCACAGGCAGCAGCTCTTCAAGAACTGCACCCACACGACTCTGTACCACGGGGTCCATCCATCAGGAGCAAACTGCTCCAGCACTACAACCAGCATCACATGTTTGCTTGGCTCTGGCCAGCAGAGCTCTGTGGAGCTCTCTCTGTACCATGGAGCCAAGAGTTAGTTATTCAGTAATCTAACTTTGGTAATCTCTCACTAGTGCATCAAGCTGGTATAAAGTAGATTTCTCGCCATTTATCATTCTGAACTGATTCATCTGAACTGTTCATTCATTGATGAAACAGTGAAGGGAAAACTGTATCAGAGGGGTTTTGTTAGAAGACTTTTAAATTTGATGGAGTGCCCATTCAGTACAAAATTACTGTGCATGAATTTCCTTTTCATATCGTTTACAATGAGTTGCAACAGAAATAATGAAAACCTCTGTTATTATAGAAAAAAAAATGCACAAACATTTAAATATGTAGAGTAATATAAAAATTATTCAGTGCAATTGAAGCACCAGAGGTGCTTAGAGGAGGTCCTTGCAAAGCTAATGATCTGTCCATGATAGCTACATAAATTTATGTTCACCAACTGCTCAGTGCAGAAATATCCAAGATGACAAAGACCTTGTTATCTTGCCCTACTCAGATGGTGCTTGATCCAGCACCATCAAAATAACGAAGGGTCTGGGAGTTTCAATGGATGATGGCCTAATTATAACTGAATGTTATAAAAAGGTCTCAGAAACTCTCAGAATCAGAACACATAGGGGAAAATTGCACCCCTATGTGCAGAAAGTAGATGGTCACACATAATTAGTTGCTGTCAAGGGCTTGTCAATGTCCAGGTGGAGATCAGTAATGAGTGGTGTTCCTCAGGGGTCAGGGTTGAGACCACCACTGTTTAACATCTTTGTCAGTGACATGGACAGGGGGATCAAATGCACCCTCAGCAAGTTTGCTGATGACACCTAGCTGTGTGGTGTGGTCAACACGCTGGAGGGAAGGGATGCCATTGAGAGGTGGGTCTGTGTGAACCTCATGAGGTTCAACAAGGCCAGTCACAATGTCCTGCACCTGGACAAGGGCAACCCTAAGCACAAATACAGGGTGGGCAGAAAATGGATTGAGAGCAGCCCTGTAGAGAGGGGTTTGGGAGTGTTGTTGGATGAGAAGTTCAACATGAGCTGTCAATGTGTATTTGCAGCTCAGAAAGCCAACTGTATCCCAGGCTGCATTAAAAGCAGCATAGCCATCAGAGCAAGAGAGGTGATCTCTACCTCTGTTCTGCTCACATGAGACCCCACCTGGAGTGCTGCGTTCAGCTCTGGGGCCTCCAGCACAAAGACATGGACATATTAGAACAAGCCCTGTGGAGAGCCACAAAGATGATCAAGGGGCTGGAATACCTCCCCTGTGAAGACAGGCTGAGGAAGTTGGAGCTATTCTGTTGGGAGAAAAGAAGGCTCTGGGAAGGCCTTCTGGTACCTAAAGAGGGGCTATAGGAAAGCTGGAGAGGGACTCTTTGTCAGGGAGTCTGGTGATAGGACAAGAAGCAATGGCTTTAAACTAAAAGAGGGGAGATTTAGATTAGATGTTAGGAGGAAATTCTTCACTCAGAGGATGATGAGGCACTGAAACAGGTTGCCCAGAGAGGTTGTGGGTGCTGGAGGTGTTCAAGGCCAGGACTTTGAACAACCTGGTCTAGTGGAACGTGTCCCTGCTCATGGCAGGGGGGTTGGAATTAAATGACCTTTACAGTTCCTTCCAACCCAAACCATTCTATGATTCTATGATCATATATGAATTTATTTACATAGGCTGAAAATGTCACTAAGTTATCTGAACTTAGAGTAAAATGCAATTGCCTAAATATAGTATCCAGTGCCATTCAAAATGACTTTAAGCTCAAAGATGTATATTGGTGTCTGCTAAATATGTTTGAATACTTCCAGAAGACCTGCAACTGAAATAATTTCTCTCTGAGGTGGTAGAACAGGAGGGAATCCCTCAATTCAACTGCAGTCTTGGCTTGGGGTGTACCCAGCAAAGAATTTAGCTGCCAGTCTAACAAGTGTTGCTTGAAACTCTGTGAATCAACCAGACAATCAGATACAGAGTATATAACTAGTATAAGTATATCCCATGTTTATAGTGGTTTATGATACTTTATTTTAGCAAACGATTTAAGGAAATGTATTCAGATATTTTTTTCAGCAGCTTATTCAGAAGAATTTCTAAATAATTCTCTGAATCTCCTAATACGACTCTCCAAGCAATTTTACCCTAAAGCAAGTACACAGTCAAAAATAAATAAATAAATAAATAAATAAAAATCAGTCCAGACTTTCATCTTGGAAAACAATTGGAAACCAGTAACAATCAATTAAACCATCTTTACTTTAGGCATTTCTACCTGTTCTTTAAATTAACGACAGGCATCACTTCTGACCTGCTCTAATATAAAAATTCAGAATACAAAATCCCAGCAAACACTTTCTGCATTTAGTGGGATAAACAGCAAATGAGAATAGCTATTAATTTCACAGAGAGGAGCAGAGCTGAGCTGGGGTTTGGCCTGGGAGGAATTGATAATTCTACAGTGAGAGATAAATTGCATTTTATTTTATATTCTGCAAGGTGTACAGTACATTAGCTCTCCTTCTGTTGACTAGTGTTTTAACCACAACAAATCCAAATGCTTTCTCCGTACCATGCTGTGAGGTTCAAGCATGTTCTGCCGCCTGAGAATCTCGTTTGCAATATCACTTTCTGACAATTGTTAGAGCAATTTAGAGGTAACAGACCTTCAGCTAAAATAGATTTTTAAATAGTAGCTGTTCTGTTTCTTTCTTATTGTATGTGGCCTCATGCTGCAGGACATTGTTTATTATTGAAAACAGACATCTTTTTGTTCCATTAGATAGCTGTGTTTGGAACTATAAATTCAAAACATTTTTTTTTTCCAGACAGCTTCAGAGACATGAATAAAATGAGATAATTTCCAGTAAATAATTTATTTGATACATATAATTATGATCATAAAACATCTTCAATTTGTTCTTTAAAATAGTCAAGGTAGTAAAAAAACAAACTAGCAGTAGTCTCCCTCTTTGGAGATATTCAAAAGCAGTCTGTACATGTTTCAGGGTAACCAGATCTAGGAAAACCAGCTTGAGCAGGCACGTTAGACAACATGACCTCCATATGGCCCTTTCAAACTCAAGCACTTTGTGATTCTGTCACTTATGAATAGATGAGCTTACATTCTGCATGAACAGTACAAGCAAAATAAAAAATAAATAAATAAATAAATAAAAATAAAATGTCTATTGGGTAAGGTACCTTTGAAATCCTTGCACAACTAGAATTGCAATGAATTTCCACACTCCCATTACAGTTCTTCTGTTCAACAGAGCAAACAAGACTTGTATTACTAGATTACTAGTACATAAATATGGTTTTAAAGAATATGTTCTATAACATTGCAACTGAGCACCTATACATACACACAGTCCCTATTGGGAACCAGCTGAAAGTATTATTAGGCTTTGTTAGATATGTTTCAGCCAGTACTTATCCACATCTTTGAAATGCAGGCTTCCACTTTGAGGTGAACAGTATGTGCTAGCTAAGAACACTCATGAGGGCAAAAATAATAATAATAATAAAAAAAATTGGTTCCTAATAACTGAACAAAAACCAATATGATGACGGAGAAGCCTAGCTGATTGTTAAAGTGGAACATACTGTGAAGAAGGAGCAAAAGTGAAGAAAAGACATAATAAAATAATTTACACTGCTAATACCACCAATCTGGTTCCAAAATCTCTGATATTTCAAAACTAAGTCAAACCCAGCCTTAAGGAGGCAGCCAGTTATTCCTCATGCCCCACACAAAGAGTTAAAATATTAGACAAAATGCACTGCATAAATAGACTTTTATAACATGAAATCTCCTGTTGCTGAAGACCTTCCTGTGACTGCCATGTCAAGTGTCCAGTAAGAAAGTCATTTTTGGATGTTAGCAAAAGAGAAGAAGAAACATTGGGAAAAAAAATAGTTAGAAAAAAATCTAGTTATGATTAACCCTCTTGGTTACTTCAGTTACAGAAGTAACCTCAGTTACTTCTTGTTACTTCTTTCCCACCACTCTCCATAATACCATGGTAAAAGTGCACAGGATAATGTTTTCACATTTAGTACTTACCCTGTGATTAGATAGCAGACCTGAAAAGTGTGATACTCTACAACTCCCTGTATCATCCCTAAGGTGGTGTACATTTATCACACAAAGAATGACTGGAAAATGTAGCAACATTTTCTCTGTTGAATATTTGTAAATGGTTATTTTCTGAAGCTGGTGATTCATCCAAATAGAGGATTCTCATGAAAAATCTCATGATTGCCTGTGCAGTTTTGCAGCCACAATGGGTGGTGTTTCTTGGGAAAAAGGTTTTACCAATGTTAAATAACAAAACAATGAGCACTTCTGCCACTCTCTCGCTGTTGTGACTACTATTTTAGATAAAATTTAAAATAATTTTTTCAAGCAAAACCAGAAATAGATATCTAAAAATGAAGTATTCAGGAAAAACCTTTAAGTTTAACCATCGTAAGCAACTAACACAGAGACTAATAATAGCAATTTTGGGCCTCTCTAATTGAAATCTTTAATCTATAATAGTTCCAGATAGAAAGAAAGAAAAGAAAAAACAAACAAACAAACAAACAAACAAACAAAAAAACAACAACAACAACAACAAAAAAAAACACTGATGAGCTTAACAAGAATGGGAGACCGAAAAAAAGCAGAACATTTTTACATTTTGTTTAAATAAATTTTAATGGCAATTCCTCATTCTTTATCAGTGATTTCCTTAAAGCAGGAGTTTTCCTTCACTGTTAACTTTCAAACAAACAAAAAACCCGAGATGCTATTATTATTCTTCACTATAACAAATATATATATATAAATTACATAAATAAATGAAAATATTTGAATTCTGAGCACAAGAGAAGTCAGCAGAAAATGTCATGAAAGCTGCATTTTAATTTGTCCCTTCATTGTCTAGGGAGAACCTTTCAAGGTCATTTGCAATTAGAAGAGCTCTGAACTCTTCTGTTGAGGGACAGAAAAAATAAATAAATAAATAAATAAAAAGATTACCTCAGCAGAGATTTGAAAAGACTGTGTAATGCATCTGAATTAAAAAGATGTATCTGACAAAGAATGAACGGACTTGTCATTATAGCATGGGGGAAAAACAACAACAACAACAACAACAGCAACAACAAAAAAAATTCTGATCTCCAAATGTTTTCAATCTGATCCTGAGGAAGACATTTAGGGGGAGCATTTATTGCAGCAAACTGCAGCAACAGCTCAACCCTTTGCCCAGTCTCTATGCAGAAACACAGCTACATCCCTAGAGCTGAGAGGGGCCACCCCATGCACAGTACAGGCTGGCAGCCACCTGCCTGCCCACACATCTCACAGAAGGCAGACTCTGAGTGAGCCAACAAAGGGAGCTTAGCATAAAACTTCTGCATTAAGAATACATATACATATATATCATAGTCTGAAAAACACCAAGGAAGTACAATATCATCCCTTGAGCTTTGTTTTCTGTCTCCTTTCAAAAGTGCTTTTTATAGGAATGGCATATTTTACAGGAGTCAAGCACAGCAAGTCTAATTTGCATAATGCTATTTATCACTATGTACAGATCCTTTGCAGAAAGTTACAGAGGCCCTGGAGATGTATGTTCTCAGCCACTGCAATGATCTAAATGCTATCCAGAAATCCATTACGTAAAGAAATACCTAGTGTATTTTTAGAAAATGTTCCTGTTTTTTGTTACTGTCACTATAGAAATTTTATACAAAGTCAAAGAGAAAAGAAATATTGAGAAACCATGGTAGCAATGGTGTTGTGAGGGGGGAAGTGTGGATACAAAATCAGGACTTCCTTCAGAGACAGTTGTGGGTGTTTAAACCAGCTGGATAGATTCCAGCTGGTTTAATATATTGAATATATTGAATATATTGAATCAGTGGGAATATATAGAATAGTAGGTGAGGCCATACACCAGGCTCCAAGGAGCCACAAACTCAAGGTCCTAGTATTCACAAAGTGAATGACGAGTCCTGCTTCATTGCAAGAGAAGTGTGTCTTGTCATTCCTCCTGAGGTCTCATTCCTTCAATATCAGAGCCACGATGTCAGTAGGTGAAGCTTCCCGCAGATGGAAATGATTTCTAGAGTATGAAGTTAAGGTTGCACAACAAATTAGTTTAAAATCAGAGTAGACTGTAACAACTTCTATTTTTAGAATTTATTTTCAGCTTTAATAAAACTGAGAAGTCGAAATATTTTGTTAGGCAACCAAAGTCTGTTAAAAATACCAGGTGACAAACACTGTTTTTCATATTACAGGAAGCATAATCTTCTTGATAAACTGCACTTTTTTTTTTTTTTACTTAAACTTTTTTTTTACTCTTTTCTCTCCCCTAACACAATCTATAAAATCTTCTGGTTTAAATTTTTTAGAAATTTTTTAGAAACAATTTTTTTATTCTTGTAGTATAAACTAACATTTCCAATATATTTTTCTAACTTCTGTTTATAAGTGCAACTTGGTGCAAAAATGTTTGGAAACAAAGTCTGAGAAGTCTAGTAATAAGGTAGAATTATTAATATAATAATAAATATAATACAAACTTATTTTCATAACATTTTGCATGTATTAAAGTCATCCACATTGTCTCTCTGGACTTGAGTTTTTTGCCTTAATTATGAATTTGTCAACATGAAGAATTAAACCAAGCTAGCTAATGCTGCTATCTTAATCTTATCTGTATTAATACAAATTAATATATATTCCTAGGTGTCTTTCTGTTTTCTCCTAAACTGAATGACAAAGTTTATTTTTGCATACAGTAAATCCTAATTTATACATTACTTTTTCTTTGTTACCTTTTGAGCTCCCTGGAGTTGATCTTCCATGATCTACCACTTTTATTTGTGTAAGATGAGTAAAAATGAAAATAAACAGAAATTGAAAGCGTCAGTTCCTCTACGTACCTGTTCAAAAAGGCTTCCTGAACTCCACTTTGGTAGAAAAATGTAGTAGTTAGAATCAATTTTATCAGTTTGAAGTCTTGTGTTGCAGGGTACGGAATCTATACAGAAATATGAAATATTATTATAGTAAGCAGAATAAGAAATTCATCAAGTTAAATCAGAGATTGGACTGCATTTCAGTGCAGCCCAGATCAATTATATAGTTTTCAAAAGGCAGTATTTTGCAGTTTTAAAAATGCCAAGTATATAGTTTTCAGTGTTTTCCTTCAGCTTTGTGTTCTGGGCCCATTTTTCTATTAACTTTTTCAAGAAGCATTTCAGCTTTCCTTTAAAACTTCTTATAAATATCTGGACTTTCCATGTAAAGTATCTGAACAAAAGGATTAGTATGCCACCCATGTGAGTATTTATTAAACTCATTCTAGGGCTTTTTATACAATTAGAAATAAAACAAAAATATGTTTCAGCCATAAAATCAACACTTCTACATTGTGTGATGCATCAGTTCAATATTACAATAGAAGACACTGATGAACATAATGATAACAAACTGAGATAATAATTCTGAAGAGAAATGAGGGGGCATGTTGTATCAAACACTAGACTCTACTATACAGTTTGGCAAGCAAAACCCATGCAAGCACAGGAGCTAACTAAGCAGCTATATCATCTATAAATTTGACTTAACACACTCCACACTCCAGTCAAATCTGTCATCATCTTACACCCTACGAACTCCACTTTGAGTACCAGAAAGGGACTGTTGTGATTTAACCCTTCTAAGCAGCTGAGCACCACATAACCAATTACTCACTGCCCACTAGGGAGATTTGGGAGATATCCAGAAATGTAAAAGTGTGAGAATTTGTGGGCACAGTAGTTTCATATTCATAGACAGCTAAACTCCCCCACTTTCTCAATCTCTCTGCTCAAAAGAACTTGGGGGGAAAATATGGTGGAAAAAAAAGATTCATGAGTCAACGTAAGGATCAGTTTAATTGAAGGAAAAAAATTAAATAATGGAAGAAAAAGTCTACACAGAAGCACAAGGAGAAAACATTTATTCCGTAATTTCCATTAGCAAGTGATATTCAGACACAACTTGGGAAGCAGGACCTCAGTACACATAGTGCTCGCTTGGGAAGGCAGATGTTCTCATAGCAAGAATTCTCTGCTTCTTCTTCTCCTTCCTTCTCCTTCTCCTTCCAGCTTTTTACTTTATTGAATATGATGCCACATGGCATCATATGGAATATCCCTTTGGTCAGTCCAGGTCAGTCCTGCTCCTGTCCCCTCCCAGCTTCTGGTGCACCGCAAGACTCCTTGCTGGCAGGAGAGCACGAGAAGAAGAAAAATCCTTGGCTCTTTGTAAGCACTGCACTGCAACAGCTAAAACATTGGTATGTTACCAGCATTAAAAAATACAATCAGTATTAAAAATCCAAAACACTAAATCATTCAAACATCTATGAAGAAAATTAACTTAATACCAGACTTATTAACTTTACACCAGGATAGTGCAGGAAGACAATTTTTTAAAGAGATTTACAAAACATAAAACAAAATATCCTGCTCTTGGTACTTCCAGTGCTGCTTCTACAGAAGTTATATGAACTCTACAGCAGTAGATATCTTCTTTCCCATTGAAGTCAAATCATATAATCCCCTTTATAGTTATGCATGAATATTGATGTAAACAGTTGATTCTTTATAATTATGTTAAGATTTATGCATTGCAATTTCCCTTGGAAGTAACCACCACACTTTAAAAAGAAAATAAAATTAAATTATATTTGTTCAGCTTATTTTTTATCAGTGGCTGATCAGCTAAATTTGAAAAAAAAAAAAAAAAAGATTACACCATAGAAATCTGGTGCTTTCTATCCAGCCAATTTTCATGTACTTTACAGATCTGGTCACTTTTGTTACACACATTAACTTTAGATAAAGCAAAGCATTTTGTAAAGAAATTGCTTGATAGTAGTCAAAAGCTAACATATAGCTATCCTCTAAAATTTATGTGGATATTTAGTCAATGCAATAGAAAAGCTTATGTTCTGTTACAGATTCCCTTTAGCAACAATGTAACCCTGTTAAGTAAAAGCCAACTGCCAGAAGACAAACATCCTTATTTTCTCTGTCACTTCCATCCATCACTTATGTCGCATCAAATAGAAATAGTCACTTTGCTCTTTTTCTTCATCAATTTGCAATTAAGAACTGACAAATAAAGACTAAGGGGTATGATAATACAGTACACTGTATCACCAAATGTGTCATAATACTGGCACAAGGGAATGTGTTAAATTCAAAATATATTTTATTATACTACTAAATTTCATTTCTAATCAACTCAATAAGTATGATCAATCTGTAACAAATAGTGCTTTAGCATACATATGTTTTGTATAAATATTAATAAAAAATAAAAATATGCATAATTTTGCCTGTTACGAGAAATCACGGTGCAATATGCCTAGCTGTAACTGTCTGAAAATATTTTTGGCATTGAAATGCACAAGTTCACAGTCAATTTCTAATTTTTTTTTGAAGAAAAATTCAGGGAAAAAAAATAGTTGTATTTCATCCAGTAAGGATTTCAGTACAAAATTTGAGATAACTTCTGTACTAAAAATAAATTTAAAAAATGATGAATTTTCAAATAATCATTAACCATAGGAGGTTCCACACAAAGCCATACTTCTCCAAATTATTAGGCTCAAAGCTAAAACAGTGGTTTAAATAAGGACCGTAGAAATGCTATCAGGACCACAGTCTCATACTTCCAGTATGCACTTGAAGCTTGGTGAGACTGTCTCCATTCAGCTAATGTAGCCACTTACAACAAGGACTTTAAGATATTGCCCATCCTCATGTGGGGCATTTTAATTCCTATTATGGAAACATAGAAAAATATATTACACTTAAACAATGATTGGCACTGTGATACTCAGATCTTGCCAACAAATCAAAGAAATTACTTTGAGGCAATGCAAGTAAATAGTTGTACAAAATGAACATTTTGAATCCACCCATAACAGTTTAGATGTGCACCATTTAAGTCCTTGCTTTCAAGTTCTATATCCTTCTCAGGCTTCTAAAGACCGTTTATTCAATAAATTAGCTGTGGAAAAACAAGTATCCTCTAATTAATGCAAAATACCAAATGTACAGTGAGTAGTTCTCTGCATAAGAAGCAAGATTGATTTTGCTTTTGATTATCCTTGCTATAAAGAAATACTTTTTCCAATTAAGGTTCAAAAGTTAATGTTACAGAGTCAACAGCTTGACAAAATATCACATTAATCAGTAAGTATAAACTCATTGGAATTCCACATATTATGCTACAGGAGCCATTTCTGGAATATCAGGCAAGCACCAAGATACGGCAGCATGTTCTGGAGCACTGATTAGCAAGGCCATATTAACAGTAACATGTTGTTCGTATCAGTAGCATATCTTCAAAGTACTGAAATATTCAGTCTCTCACATTTATTTATTTTTTTTTCTTCCTAGGAGCAATCAGGAATTTCAATTAAACAGTTGAAATGATTTCTATATAAATGTTATGTTGTATAAAATATTTATTTTAAATATAACTGAATGTACCTACCATAACAACGCTACCCCGTTCTGCTCTTAACTGTAAAGATGTACTTCTTCTATATCCCTAGGTCCCCACCCAGTGTGTTCAGGGACCTTGCTGTGCTAGCTGCTGGAATAGCTCCAGTCTGGGACTGTTATCACCACTTTGTCTATAACATGGAGGCTAAGGTGGTAAACTTAGTTGGACCCTGTTGTGACTCTGCCCATGTCTCTTATCTAGTTCAAGCGTAGGATAAACACCTATTCCATACTCTTGAACTGGATAAGCTGGGAGCACAAATCATAGACTTTTTAGCAGTTCTGGATTGGCCTGGGGTCTGTTATGTCCTGTACAAACTGAGTGTTGAAACTCACAGCAACTTCATTTTCCTGGAAGGGCTTCTGGAAACAGACAGCAAGTAGGCATATAAGAAAGGGAACAACTGAGAAAGTGGTGTCATCAGCCATTGGGACTTCTTCAGAAGCATCCTTTATTTTGTGACCTGTCCCTACTGGAGCTCCTGGTGCCTTATACCTCTGACAATCAGACACTGATGGCTTAAAGTGCTTGTAAATTGTTGTAAACAACATAATTGTGGCACCATAATTGTGGTTCTTATATTCCAGACTGGGGGAAAAACATAGTTTTCTAGACAGCAGAAGTATACAGCAAATTAGTTACCATGAAAGCAATCTGCCAAGAAAATTCATTTGAGACTGTCATTCGGAGACTCAGTTATTGGCTCCCATCAATATGATGGACATTTTCAGAGGACTTCAATAACTTGCAGAAGATGTTACATCTTCTTTGCATTCCCACAGATAAAGTTCAAATTATGATGCTGCAGTGATGTTTGAATAACATAAAAGATGATTTGAATAGCTAACAGAGGGTAGATTTAGATTAGATATAGGGAATAAATTCTTTCCTATGACAGTAGTGAGGAACTGGAACAGGTTGTCCAGAGAAGCTGCGGATGCCCCATCCCTAGAAGTGTTTAAGGCCAGGCTGGATGGGGCTTTGAGCAACCTGGTCTAGTGGAAAGTGTCCCTGCCCATGGCAGGGTGAGTGGAACTAGATATCTTTAAAGTCCCTTCCAACCCGTTCTATGATTCTATGAGCATGTTGTCAAACCTATAGAATTATGATACCATACATGATACCATACTGAAACACAAAAATATGCACAGATAATGTTGACTATAATGTAAGAAAGTATCACAAAATGAATATTAATAAAGGACAGGTTCAAAAAATAAAATAATTACTTGATAATTTTGTTAATGGACAGGGAATAGCACTCTTTGCTGTTGGTATTGATAACAGCAAAGGAAATGAATAAAGTAATAGAATAAAATAATGATAAAAGTTGTTTTTCAGATAAATTAATAACTCAGAACACTATGAATACAGCTGCTATTGTTTTTGTGATTTTTCTACCTTCCCCAATGGATACATATTCTCCCACTGTAAAACCAGTTATAAAAAGATATAATGAAAAGACAAATTATGGCCATTAATTTCATTTTGAAAACCTTTCTTCTTTATCCCAGAGTGTAGCTACAAAAGAGGGATTCATAATTTGGCCCCTGGCAGTGAGACATTCAATAGGAACAAACAGAAACATCTAGTGTTGCCTGCAGTAGTAATAGTCTTAGTATGAATATCACAGAGAGAGACAGTGATGAAATTACAACATCATTTGTGACAGTGAGACAGTATCTGAAGTGCTATCCATGCCCCTGTCATGGCAGATTTCAATGTATATGGCATTCCGGTAGCAGCTCCTTTAAGTACTAAAACAAACTCTGATCACTTCTACCTGAGCTAGGCTTTTAAAATCAGTAAGATCATATAGATTTAACTAAAATAATTTGGTTAGTACATTAAAGATTAAAAGAACTATTTTGAATTCTATAAATCAGGAGTCTGTCAGATATGAAATTTAACTTCAAAAAAAAAATTATATCATGGTAGAAAGACTGTTAATTCTGAGTAAATTATCTGTGGAGAATTCAGAACAGCAATTCATGTGCTGAAGAATACATGTAAAGACATTAAGTGAAAAAAGGAGGACGCGGTGTGAGGTGGAGTGAAGTGTGGCAAGGCAGGGAATGAAGGAGAAAAGGGAAAAAAAGAAAAAAAACCTGCAAACCTCTTTGAATATTGTGGAAAAAATCGGAAAAAAAAAAAAAAAAAAAAAAAAAAAAAAGTACAACTCTTTGGCTTATGTAATTCAGGAAAAACAAACAAACAAAAAACAACAACACTTGAAAAACATGATGAAATTTTCTCAAGAAAGAATCTTAGCAATTTGAACAACTGTTGCGTGGATCATATCACATCAAAGAACAATTTTATAATTAGGAATACAAAATGCAATCAAAAATGTTTTTGAAGAATGACAATTCTTCTTTCTTCTCTAATCTATGCTTATCTAATCTACATTTTCACGGTAAACATTGTGGTAATAAATAGAGTTTCCATATTTTTATGATGTTGTGAAAGCCGTGACAGTAGGGACAGAGAGGCTTGATTCATTTCTACTAACTTCAGAACGTCTTTATTTCTTATTTTTTTCGCCTCTTCCTTTATAGCTAGGTAGGCACTTATTAAGGCACAATTCTTGCTAGATGTTTGAGAGATCAACTTTAGTAATCTGAACCAGCAGTTTATTTCTCGGTGACTGCATTGACTTTATATTCTTTAGTTATAGAAGGAGTCTGGAGTGACCAAGTCAGAATAGAGGTGTTTATTTAGTGAGCTGAATCCCGTGGAAATTCTCATGGAGAAGAAATAGGTATCTGTGTATTCTTTTATGAAATAATCATATTTTCCAAGATATTTATTGAGACATAACAGGCATCAGAAGTGCAACCCAGAGAGACAACTGGACAAACATTGTTTTAATCTGGATGATACAAGTTCTTGAATATGCAAATAATGCTTCAAACAGATGAAAGTTAAAAAATAAAATCCCAGTTGCAGAATAAATATAAATTATTTAAACAAAAATGTCAGTATGGTCATGGACAGTCTCCATGTTTCAGAGAAAGATGTCATGAAAGATTTCGTGTATTATCTTTCAAGGTTGGGTACTACTCAGTCCAAGTGCTGGAGTGAATATGTCTGTGTACAGTTGCACTGGTTAAATTATAAACAGAGGGAGATGTTTTGCTGTTCATGTTTTAAGAATATGCTTTCTGAGACTACCAATGTAAGTTTAGCAAAAAAAAAGAGGTAGTTCCAAGACAAGAGTTTCTCGGACAACAAGTTTACAGATGAAAGAATTTATTTGACATAGAACTAGATAAAGAATATGAGCATCTGGTGATATGAGAAGTGACTTGGTAGTCTACCAAAGTTTTAATTACAACATATCTATCCTTCCCACACACAAACACCATGTTTGAACCTAAAAAATGTGGAGGACTTGTTTCTAAACAGTCAATAGCAAGTCAACAGTCAATAACAAGATAAACTTACACAGAGTTTAATATCAAGCTTTCAGGAGTTGTTTTTTGTTGATTTTTGTTTGTTTGTTTGTTTGTTTTTCTTCTTCTGTTAATACAAGATAAAGAATTGAGGACAAGTATAAAATCTCAGGAAAGATGTTTCCTAATCATACAGATTTTAAAATGTCTAGAGTTTCTCCATGTAGTCATTTAGATTTGGAAACAGAAGAAAAAGTAAAAGCTATATATTCCCAGCTTACCTGTAATAGATAGCTGTAATGAGGACAAAATGCGCAGGAAGAAGAAAAAAAGTAATGTTTAAAACAATAGTTGAAGCAATTATGTCTTCTAATAACCCCCTCAACCACTGCCACAACTGTTTTCAATCTATCCTTATTAACAAGTATAATGCAAGAGATTAAAAACTAGAGACTTTCAGAATCCAAATGCTCATTACCAGCTGTTATGTGCAGATGTCAAAAATTAAGGCTTTCAGGTGGGTTACTTGAACCACAAACAACCTGAAAAAGCCTGGGTCAGGTTTTGTATCTCCTCATCTTAAACTCATTGAAGAGAAGACCTGACTGGAACAAAATATGATTTTATCAACAAGTAATATCACTACCAGAAACAAAGGGAGAAAAGAGGCATAGGGAAGAAAAAAAAAAAAAAAAAAAAAAAAAAAAAAATAAAAAAAAAGAAAAAAAGTTGGCTTCAGCAAGAAAATTTATCTTTATGATATATATGTACTTTCTTTTTCAAACATTTCCACTCCTATCCCATCCCATATAAAGCCATTATCTTGTGACCTGTGCTGTGCACTTTCAAAATTAGCAAACAGGTGGTAAAGCTGGTATTTGACAGCTATAGCAATGACAGGCATTGTCTTCACAGCTGTGGTAACTGGCAGCCATTGTTACCATAAGAAATGCTGGCAATTGAATAGAATAATTTGCATTATTTTGCAATTGCATAGAAATAACTATTGTGCAGCCACTGCAGCCATCAGTCAGCTCTCTGGGCAGAGTATTCGATATCTTTTGTATCAGTGGAGACAGTAGACCATTTATCTTGTAAACTGGCACTTAGCATCAATTTGTTACTTAGTAGATTAGGCAAATGTGTGAACATAATATCTGCAGTCTCATGAGTTATGAGATCTCTGGGCTATTGTAGTTAAAGGTGGAAAGAGACAGGACCATCTACTATGACCTTTCTGTCCAACCTTAAAAGGAACTGATCATCTGATTACTGTTCTTTAATATAAACCCCAAAGCTGAATTTTCACTTGAAACAGAATTTCCAAATCTACATCCAGACAGACACTGAAGTTCAGATCCATAACCAAACATAAGGGGTTTGTGATACCAGAAAAAGTAAGCTTTTCTTATATGGGCACAGATACACCATCGTGAGCAAGGATTAGGAAATCCCTTGAACACCTTCTTCTGCTTCCTGATTCATTTTTTCATTACTTGTTTACTGTGTGGTGCAAAAAGCTACTTTGGGGACCACAGCATCAGCTACCTTCATTCTAAGAGCTCTCACATTTTCATGTACACTTTCTGCCAGGCCAAAATCAAAAGATTTAGCTTCCACCACCACAGCAATAGTTGCTAATAATAGCAAAAGTATTTAAGGTGCTTCTGCTCCATTGTTCTTAGAGAGACATTTTTATTTTTATTTTTTAGTATTGCTCTCTCAAATCTACAAGACCACAGAGGATACTTTTCAGCATTTTTTTTAATAATGTAGCAGACTAAAGAGTAAATTTCTCATGATTTGTTATGTAATAAAGCATCAGAATACGTTACAAATAGAGCCATAATTAAAAACCTAAGTGTTTAAAGAAGGAAATCTGTAAATCAAACACTTTGCTTAACTTTATGTTTAAATACACACTAATAAGCAACGTTTTTCCACAGTGAATTTATCACAAATCACTTCCTAGAATTATTTATATTTTTTGGAATACACAGCCCCAATCCATAAATATTATGTTTAGATTGATTTATTTTAGTATTTATACACAGTCTGTTCTTCAAGCTTCTGGGCTTTTAATTAATCTGGATTTGAGGCATAAATTCTTTATGCCTTGATTAATACCAAGCAGGTTTTATTTAATTAAAGAGACAGACTGGTGAGAGACATTTTAATCAAAAAATTCATATGCATACAGTACATCTGTACTTTTTAATACAAGCTCAAGCACATTAAAAAAAGATTTATTTTTTCTCAGCTGTTTTCCTTTTTGAATGATGGCATATTTGTGATTCAAATGAGAAGTTACCTTCATGAACTCTTTCAGTCCCCTACTTCCTCTCTCCTCAGAACAACAGAGCAGGAAAACCAAATGAAGTAACAGCAACAAACAGGAAAAAAAAAAAACAAAAACAAAACAAAAACAAAACAAAACAAAAAACAAAACAAAACAAAACAAAAAAAAAAAAACAACAAGGTGATTCCAGCAAAATGTGGGAATTCCGTTGGCTCTAAGGAATGCAATGGAAAACTAGAACGGTTCAAGGAAGTTGGAAGTCTATCATACGGTCCAATCCTTATTGTCTTTTCAGCAAAACTGTTTAGAGTTAATTTTAAAGCAGTATTCATTTGATTCTGTTTAGAAAACAATTGTTTTGTGCAGTAATGAACATTTGGCTAAAGTTTTGCATCTGGCTATATCGTGTGTATATATCATCCTCAGCACAATATTATCTTCAGCATAATATTATCTTCAGCATGTTTATTTACCAGCAAATTATTTTTTTCCATGTTAAATATTTTTAAATATATTTAATATATCAAACAGTTATTATATATATCCATATTGCAGGTTATAACACAGATAAAGTCATTTTCATATGGAATCAGAAGAATCATCAGCACTATGGTTAGAATGAGATCACAGCATTCTGGAAGGGATAAGATCGGTTTTCTTTATAAAAAGATCATATTAAAATATCTTTGAAAAATTGTATATCTTTGAAAAATATCAATATAGACAACCTATATCATTCATATACATCATAGACAAACCTTTATTAACACTGAAGAGGTCAGGCAGTTGGACTGGATGTACAGTCCAACTAAACTAACTCCACTGAACCATCTATTCTATTCTATTCTATTCTATTCTATTCTATTCTATTCTATTCTATTCTATTCTATTCTATTCTATTCTATTCTATTCTAAAGGACTTCCTCTAAGATCAAAGGCTACGTTCATAATGTTTTGTCTTTTCTATACTTGTATTTTAATCTTTTAAAAAATTGTTTTGTGCAATTATATATATATAGGTTCAATGTATACTACTGTGTCAGCAAATTTAGCTGACTGGTAAAGAAAAAGTGTGAATGTTCCTGCTGTTCTGGAGAGATCATAATGTTCAGATGCAAATCTTCCTCTAACAGGAGTGTGCCTATCCAACAGGCAACTGGAATGCTCAGAAGAGCTTCAAGAAACAGCTTTTTAACAAGTAAAACACTGCAAATGAGAATCATCACACCAACTTTAAGGGTGTTTCTAATGTAGTCATACAAAGCTGAGATTTCTTTAGGTTCCCTTTCTAACTTGCAGTTAGATGAGGGTTTAAGGTGTCCCAAGAAATTTTTTTCTACATAGTTTATTTCCAAGAAACTTACATCCTCAACACCTGATAAAAGAACAGACAGTGATAGCTACTTCAAATTTTCATGTCTTCTTTACATATATCAACAATTAGAACAATCCTCTACAGAAAACTATTGCCTGAGAGGAGTGTGAGCTTGTTGGCAAAAATGGAGAAGAGTAGGAATTGTGCAATGCAGAAAGACCCTGAGGCATAGTTATGGGAAAAAAAAAAAAAAAAAAAAAAAGTCTTTCCACCCTTTCACCTTTCATGCTTTCTGAATTTATGTCATTATGTTGTAGTTTAGCATTTCACATTTTACTAAAACCTAGGTTTAGGAGCTTGTCATCTTTCGAACTATTTGTTTTAAGACAGGAAAAGTAGCTTCTTTAAAAAACTGGCAATTAAATTCTCTATTAAATGTTGCTGTTATTAATTATGGAAAACTTCGAGAAGACAGATTTTTCAATAAAGAAAAGTCTTAAATTTCCCAAACTATGTCAAAGGTACAAAAGCTGAGAGTTTATGATGGTTTATTTGTAACCTATTTCACATCTCAGTTAAAGCCCGACTTCACATTTTGAACATTTCAGAAGCATTCTGTTGTTGCTATTGAACCCGAGTTTTTGGAGAATAAAATTACCATAGAGGAAAATCTCTCATATCTAGACATGACACCTGCACTTAAATTAATCATCCTACATTTCCTTCATAAATAAAAATAAATAAAATAAAAACTAGATAAATGTTTTTTTTTTTGTTTGTTTGTTTGTTTGTTTGTTTTTTCTGGAAATGCAGTACTGATACTCATCTATAAATAAAGACTATACCCAACTTTTAGAGACCTAAGCAAGAGGTGATGAAACCCATCAGATGACTAAATATAGAAAAAGAAAAACTAGTATCCAAAAATCAAGCTGATCCAAGATTGCTTTGTGTTGTTTGCTACATTTATAGACAATCTGGTTGGAAAAGCAGGTAAATATTAGTATGTAACAGATGGCAGGTAACAGGTAGCATTATTGGCAGGGGGTAATGGTCACATTATTGTAATACTGAAAAGAAAATAAAAGCATTTTTCTAAATAAACACGAAGATTTCAAAAATGAATGACTATTAAGACATCTGATTTCTGAAATCCAACACCAGGTGTTTCCTGTCTCCAAAGTAGTTATTCTAAACCAAGTATATGTTTAAGAATGTCGGTTTCTGGAAACATGGGGAAAAAAAAAATGTCTGTAGGAACACATAGACTGTCTCTAAAAGCCTTGGAGTTGAGATTTAAAAAATAAACAAAGCAGAGTTTTTTTTTTTTTATTGTTTGCTTCTTTGTTTCTGAAAAATATATACTTCCACACTGCATGATTACAATAAGTAAAATCTGACCAGAAGAATCCAGTCTGCAGCCTGCACATTCTTAGAGGTTGCCAATGTACTTCTAACAGGTTCACTGAAGTTGAATGAGAAGAGCAGTTCACAATATGTGATATTTCAAAAAAAAAAAAAAAAAAAAAAAGACTGATGTGGAAACAAAAGGTATAATACCATAAAATAATACCATCCACACACTAACATTCCTCTTTTTAATAACAATCAACTGTCATTAGTTAAATTAAAGACAGGATTAACATATCAAAGATGATAACATATCAAATATTCATTTAAACACAGTTCACATGGCGTCTTTAAATAAATGCTACACTAGATTAAACTGGTGGTAGAAAGGTGAGGAATTGCAATAGTTTTTAGTCCTTGTTGACTTTGGATGGCTAAAGGGAAATGTAGAAGTTTTGTCTGCCTTCACCGCTATCATGTCAGTGATTTTTCACATTTTATTCATTGCAACGCTTCAAAGCAGTATTTGTGCCAAGATTTTTGCGTGTTCAAGTTGTGCAGCATCTGGTTTTACAGAAAACATGCACAAAGCTGCTACTCCTCTGTCTGACATACTCTTGAACACTGATACATAGTGTCTCACCAGCTGTCTGTCAATATCACCCTTCTTTCAACTGAAACCTGCACTGAGATGTTGTTTCATGTTTTACAGGATTTAATACACAGAGAGCACTCCTAGATATTATTGTGAAATAAAATAGTCTGTGTATTCACATCAATACCCCAGCCTCCCGGGACTACAAATGCACAGAGGAGGCTGGGTGTCACTGCTATACTCTGTTCCTGCCACTCCATATGTAAGTTCTTCTTTGCCTATAAAGTAGTTGTAAGAAAGACTTTCACAAATATGTCTACCTATAAGGCAAAGACTAAAAAATATATTAATCACAGAATCAGAGAATCACAGAATTTCTAGGTTGGAAGAGACCTCAAGATCATTGAGTCCAACCTCTGACCTAACGCTAACAGTCCCCACTAAACCATATCCCTAAGCTCCACATCTAAACGTCTTTTAAAGACTTCCAGGGATGGTGACTCCAACACTTCCCTGGGCAGCCCGTTCCAATGTCTAACAACCCTTTCGGTAAAGAAGTTCTTCCTAACATCTAACCTAAAACTCCCCTGGCGCAACTTCAGCCCATTCCCCCTTGTCCTGTCACCAGGCACGTGGGAGAATAGACCAACCCCCACCTCGCTACAGCCTCCTTTAAGGTATCTGTAAAGAGCAATAAGGTCACCCATGAGCCTCCTCTTCTCCAGGCTGAACAAGCCCAGCTCCCTCAGCCGCTCCTCGTAGGACTTGTTCTCCAGGCCTCTCACCAGCTTCGTCGCCCTTCTCTGGACTCGCTCGAGCACCTCTTGTAGCGAGGGGCACAAAACTGAAGACAGTACTCGAGGTGCGGCCTCACCAGAGCCAAGTACAGGGGGACAATCAGCTCCCTAGCCCTGCTGGTCACACTGTTTCTGATACAAGCCAGGATGCCGTTGGCCTTCTTGGCCACCTGAGCACACTGCTGGCTCATATTCAGCCGACTATCAACCATCACTCCCAGGTCCTTCTCTGCCTGGCAGCTCTCCAACCACTCATCTCCCAGCCTGTAGCTCTGCTTGGGGTTATTGTGCCCCAGGTGCAGGACCCGGCACTTGGCCTTGTTGAATTTCATGCAGTTGACCTTAGCCCATCGGTGCAGCCTATCCAGATCCTCCTGCAGAGCTTTCCTACCCTCGAGCAGATCGACACTCGCGCATAGCTTGGTGTCATCTGCAAACTTACTGAGGGTGCACTCAATGCCCTCATCCAGATCATTGATGCAGATATTAAAGAGGACCGGCCCCAGCACCGAGCCCTGGGGGACGCCACTAGTGACTGGCCTCCAACTGGACTTGACTCCATTTACCACGACTCTTTGAGCCCAGCTATCCAGCCAGTTTCTAACCCAACGAAGCGTACGCCAGTCCAAGTCAAGAGCAGCCAGTTTCTTGAGGAGAATGCTGTGGGAGACGGTGTCAAAAGCCTTGCTGAAGTCAAGGTAGACCACATCCACAGCCCTTCCCTCATCCACCCAGCGCGTCACTTTGTCATAGAAGGAGATCAGGTTCGTCAAGCAGGATCTGCCTTTCATAAACCCATGCTGACTGGGCCTGATCACCTGCTTGCCCTGCAAGTGCCGTGTGATGACTCTCAAGAGGATCTGCTCCATGAGCTTCCCTTGTACTGAGGTCAAACTGACAGGCCTGTAGTTTCCCGGGTCTGCCCTCCGGCCCTTCTTGTAGATGGGCGTCATGTTTGCTAGCCACCAGTCAACTTGGACCTCCCCCGATAGCCAGGACTGCTGATAAATGATGGATAGTGGCTTGGCCAGCTCCTCTGCCAGTTCTTTCAGTACCCTTGGGTGGATCCCATCCGGCCCCATCGACTTGTGCACATCCAAGTGCTGTAGCATGTCACCAACCAGTTCTTCATGGATAGTGAGGGCCACATCCCGCTCCTCATCCCCTTCCATCAGCTCAGAGTACTGGGTATCCAGAGAACAACCGGTATTGCCGCTAAAGACTGAGGCAAAGAAGGCATTAAGCACCTCCGCCTTTTCCTCATCTCTTGTAACTAAGTTTCCCCCCGCATCCAGTAAAGGATGGAGATTCTCCTTAGTCCTTCTTTTTGTGTTGATGTATTTATAGAAATGTTTTTTGTTATCTTTAACGGCAGTAGCCAGATTGAGCTCCAGATGAGCTTTGGCCTTCCTAATTTTGTCCCTGCACAGCCTCGCTACATCTTTAAAGTCCTCCCTAGTGGCCTGCCCACTTTTCCAAAGATTATAAACCCTCTTTTTTCTCCTAAGATCAAGCCACAATTCTCTGTTCAGCCAGGCTGGTCTTCTTCCCCACCAGCTCGTCTTTGGGCACGTGGGGACAGACCGTTCCTGCGCTATTAAGATTTCCCTCTTGAAGAGCGCCCAGCCTTCCTGGACCCCTCTGCCCTTCAGAACCGCCTCCCAAGGGACTCCACCAACCAGTGTCCTGAGCAGCTCAAAGTCAGCCCTCCGAAAGTTCAATACAGCGGTTTTACTGGTCCCCTTCCTGGCCTCGCCAAGAATAGTGAACTCCACCATTTCGTGGTCACTCTGCCCAAGACAGCTCCCGACAATTACATCCTCCACCAGTCTTCTCTGTTTGTGAAGAGAAGGTCTAGCGGGGCACCACCCCTGGTAGGTTCACTAACCAGCTGCGTCAGGAAACTATCTTCCACGCTCTCCAGAAACCTCCTAGACTGCTTTCTCTGGGCTGTGTTGTGCTTCCAGGATATGTCAGGGAAGTTGAAGTCCCCCACAAGTACAAGCGCTGAAGATTTTGCAACTTCTCTCAGTTGCCTGTAGAATTCCTCATCCATCTCCTCATCCTGGTTCGGTGGTCTATAGCAGACCCTGACCAGGACACTAGCCTTGTTATCCCTGCCGATCCTAACCCAAAGGGACTCAACCTTGTCATTCCCAGCCTTGAGTTCTACAACCTCGAAAGACTCTCTAATATAGAGAGCCACACCACCACCCCTTTCATGCTGCCTGTCCCTTCTGAAGAGCCTATAGTCAGGCATTGCAGCACTCCAGTCATGAGAGTGGTCCCACCACGTCTCCGTGATGGCAACCAAGTCGTAGCCTGCCTGCTGCACGATGGCTTCCAGCTCCTCCTGTTTGTTACCCATGCTGCATGCATTGGTGTAGATGCACTTCAGCTGGGCTATTGCCTTATCCTCCAGCCTTGCCATTGTTCCCCCTGGCACAGCCCCAACAATCCTTGCTTCAGCCCCATCCCTCTTCTTACCTAGTTTAAAGCCCTCTCAATGAGCCCTGCCAGCTCAAATTAAAGAGACATATGTTTTAAATATTACATAATATACAATGTTCTTCTGATCATCTCAAAATCTGGGATGGAAAAACTCCCCCTCTTTTCAGTAGAAGCTAATGTTTAGCAGAAATAATTGAATGCTTCTCAGAAAAAAAAAAAAATAATAATAATATTAAAAAAAATCTATATGTTTCTAATTTCACAGTAAATTTAATTAAATTAGACAAGTTTTGTACAAGCTTTGTGGACTTGGCACAGGTTTTGTGCAGATTTTGTTATTATATTCTCTTTAGGCCATTTACATTCCTACCCCTTTCATATTGACATTGCTCTAAAAGTAAATGGTGTCACTGAAAGAGAAGTTCAGATCAGGTTAAGCAATGAAGATAGCAAGTTTTACGCTACCTTTTGAATAATACCACCATCATGACTCACAGCTTTTCCAGCGAGTCCCAAGAAGCAGCAGACAGCTATAAATGATTCCCTTACAACTTGCATCTCTGGTATTTCAAAGACCTTAAAGATCACATTATACTGACAGTATACTGTCAGAAAATAGTATTTTCTTATTTAGATGAGAAAAAAAAAAAAACAAACAAACAAAAACAACAACAACAAACAAACAAACAAACAACAAACAACAACAACAACAAAAAACAATAATCCAATACATGGGAAATCTATGTTAGTTTTGATCTTTTGATTGCTGGAAACATCTGAATAAGTTTTTTGGTATACGCCAAGAAGTAATATAGCAGTTCTGAGAAAAACTTCCTCACACAAAAATTCTGTGAAGTTGTTTTTATGCATATATTGTTTTTTCCCCCTTTTTTAGACTGATTGTGGAGTTTATCAATCTTATTGCCAGACAAAATGGTTGCAATGCCCCAAATATCAGAGTCAGACTTCCGGTGGAGAAAAAAATAAAAATAATAATTTCATTAATTATTTTATTACCACAAATTGTTAGAAGAAACATGTGTTCTTGGATGTTAATTAATAGTTCATTATTATTATACAAATTAACTTGGCAGCACTATGTACCGTATATTTGCAGAATAATGAATTACATTAAAGGGAAGCCAAGATAGCAAACACTGAAGTGCATGCATCTATTATCATCTCCGTATAAATGCATAAACCTTTCCTCTGGCATTACATAGAAATACTCCTTCTCCGCCAGGCAGCTTTCCAACTATTCTTCTCCCAGCATGTATCTCAGCTTGGGGTTATTGTGCCCCAGGTGCAGGACCTGGCACTTGGCCTTGTTGAACATACAGTTACATAATGCTACATTAAAATGTATACATTTATTTAGGTATAAAATTCAATACAGATTATTTAAAAATGTGGGTTTATCTTCTGATCTGTCAGATAGCAGTGACCATTTCAAGCACAAGTCTGCATCCAAGAGTAATATTTCTATGCAAGGTTTACATTTTCTAGTGGATGGTTTGGCTTACTTCACCACAAGCTAAAGTAACGGACAGAAACACCACATTTACCAAAGTCTGTTTCACAGATTAAGCATCCAAATAGAAATTTAGAAAATCAGCTATATAGTTGTATTCTTCAGAAACATCACGGTTTTGGGAAATAAAAAAAAAATAAAGAAAAAAAAATAGTTGTATGTTACTTTTTTTCTTTTAATTTATCGTATAGCAAACTGAATTGTTGGCATATCAAATCAACGAGGTTTTAGGAAAATCTCAGTTTCTTCATTATTTCAGCACCAAACAGTATTTCTTCAAAAGTTTCTTTCTGTTATATTCAGGTAGCAAAATGAGTTATGATGAGATGTGAGTTGGAGAGATAAAAGGTACAAAAAGTAATCCTTAAAAACAGTCCAGGGAATGTAGTGAAAGCAGTGAAATTATTTGATAACACTGAAGTCTGGAACTAAAGCAATCCCGATATTATCAGTAAAGGTTTTTTGACAGTTTCACCTGTCAAAAGAGATTTTTTTTTTGATGTCACCTTAACATGGAACTTTCATCTAAGTTTCTTCTCTCCTAGCCAAGATAAACCTATCCAGACAATTTCTAACACTTTTTTACTTAGTGTTTTTAGTTTTGTCTGCTAGGATTATATTATACTAAATGCCTGAATGATTATTTTCCAGAGTTCAAAGGAAGAATAGCTTAACCAAAATACTGGGCTGGTCTGGATACAGCATCTAAAAGATAACTTGAAGTTTAAAGTTAAAAATAAGCAAACATGTAAACGCAGTAAATCCAATTCTTTAGTACTTAATCTTGTAAAATAAGGAAAACATTGAAATCCCAATGCTATTGTTTTCTTAAAAATTGGATTTGATATCTGGATTCTTAAGTTCTGTTGTCATCTGCAGTGCATATTTCAACTAAATAAGTCAGTATAAAAAAAACAACAGTCATTTCTAGTCTATAATTTCTCTCATCCTAATGTATATCAAAATTAGATGAAATAATTTCCACTCTCCAAATGTTTATTTCCATCCTTTAGCTACAAAAAGGCCTCATTGACAAGCTTACATGTAGATGAATGATGAGTGTGCAAGATGAATGTTTAATGCTTTTATAGATAGGTTATATAAGGAGATTGACCCATGATAGTGGCAAGAGTGAACTCTGCCAAAGATATAATTATTTGTTTTCAAAATAAAATCTGTACAGAAAATAGAACTAGGATGTTTCTAAGTGAATTTCTTCCTGATGAATTAGATTAATATGATTTTTAGATATAGGAAGCTGAGATCTTTTTAATTTTTATTTATTTTTTCCTCTATCATTACATACTGCAAACCATTGGTGTTTGTTAAATTATCTTGTCTAAATCAATTTTATTTTTGCATAAGGAAAGTATTACTAAATACTAAATTCTTCATAACATTTCTGAGGAAAATCCTGCTTAAAGCATTTGTCTTGTACAGCACATCTCAGCTCTTCAAATACACTGAGGGGAATTCTGGACTGAAAGATGCCATTTTGTCCACAGGGAGACTTCCACTCCAATGTCACAAAACCAAAATGTGGAGTTCATCAGAATTTCAGCTTTTCTTGCTTGCTTCAGTAACTTTTGTGAAGTTTAATGAAGATCAGAATACACCATCAAAATATGCTAAAATAAGATGCAATATAATTCCCAAATTGCTGCTGGTCATCTAAAGATATTGCAGGTACTTTGTAGGCAGGTCTGTTTGTCTATTTATGTCAATCTGTAACCAGAGAGTAAATTGCTGTATTTTCCAATTGTCATAGAAAAGCCGGCTAAAGATTTCATATTTAAAAGAAATAATAAAGGAAAATATGCTGAACATTTTCTCTTTGACAACCCAGGTGATGTTAGGGTATCTCCATGTACACTGTCCATGTCTGAGGATCCAGGTGCTGAAGTGGAGATCTTGTCTTGGATGTCTTCTTGTCTCCCTGAATTAGACAGAGGTATAGGATCAAGATCTACATCAAAAAATCTGAGGAAACAGATACAGTAAGAATATGATAAACATCAGAATATTTTATTGGTCACTTGCTTATAAGGTAAAAATAATCAAAACAAACAAACAAACAAAAAAAAAAAAACATTGTTTTATAATTCCCTAGTCTTTGTCTACAGGAATTTATTGATAATTGCTTTCAGCTTCCAACAGCTTTATACAAATTCTTTGTATAATTTTCTCTGTCAATGATTTTTGTACCAGAAGAAAGTAATGGTGAATAAAGTACAGTATATGATCTTTTCTATTTCTAATTGTTTCATATTATGAACAGTTTTTAAACCTCAGTATAAAGTATCAGCCAAACATAGTCTTGAGCAGAGTTTGGAAGCAAAACAAATTAGTTTTCAAAGGGATTTCCTGATGATGTCAGTTCTGTTGGTAAAAGTACTCACTGAATTGCCACAGAACAAGAATCAATCAGAATCAATTGTCATGTCTCATTTGATTTTGTATTGCTAGAAGGTCCCAGGGGAGGGTTACCAGGAAATTGTGCTTTCTGAGTTGTGTAGATGTAACTAGTTATTACAGTCTGAATATCAATAATTATTTATAATGTCTATATTTTTTATAAAAAGAAAGAGTGAATGAGATCAGTGGGAGCAAGTGTTAAGTCATAATCTTGATGGTTTTAGGCAGAAAGCACAACTAGTGAATTTTATAAGCAGAAGCTAACTTTTGTTTTGAGAAAATGACAGATTGTAAACAATATTTTTCTTCAGAGTCTTGTTATAACCAAGCATAATTTAGATCATAGAGGTAAAACCAAAGCATCTCTTCAGCTGATTCGTTATTTTCAAAATTCTATATATTACACTTTTGTAAGAGAACCTTTTACAGAGGACTAATACGTTAGATATTATGAAACTACTATGAAAACACTGTCTTTTGTTTACTGTATTTGTTAGCTATCATTTGTGAGGCTATAGACAGAAGTACAAACTTCACCTTTAAATAACATCTAACAATCACTAACCTTCTGTTTTCCAAGAAGCCAAGAGAGCAACCACCTGATCCTTTAAGTTCTCTCCATGACTAGCAATTTACAAAAATCCAGTATAATTATATAATCATTCTGGACTGAGCAGCATTAGCCAGCCCTGCAAGACTATGTGTAAAAATCTTTTTCAGAATGTTTTTGAACACCACCTTAGGGCCTGTTGAAATATCCTAAAAGTGAAAATATGGGGCATTATTCAAGACCTATCAATTCCATAATCTTTCACTAGTGGTTGTAAAATTTTCAATTGTACTATGGCATTTAAAAATTTTCCATCAGAAGTCTTTTTCAGCATTGAGCTCTTAGAGAAAATGTGTGTGCATATTTTGATGTTTTGAGGAGAAAGAGTAGTAAAAAGATGTGAAGCTCAGAAAAAAAAAAATAATAATAATAAAAAAAAATGTCTAAATGTCTTAATTGCAGGCTGAAAGCTCATATTTGATACTGTCTATGGAAATACAGCACTGAAACATAGGACATGCCATGTGAGCAAGAACCCTTACAGAAAAGGGCACTCATGTATGTGCAAATAAATACTTTCCAGTACTTCATTTGAAGGTAGAGGTTTGGCACTGGTTCTGCGCAAGATAGATTTTAATATGTGGCAGGCTCTGAGGTCTGTCTGGAGACATCTCTGGTCTACACTTGGGTCTTATTGGAGCTCTGTGGACATGTTCCTCCTAATTCAGCATGCTGTGACAGGTCTGCACAGCAGAGTGAGGAAATTTTTTACTTCATTTCTCTGTTGAAGAAATTGCAGCAGGAGCCTTTTGGTGATGGAACTGGAGAAAGAGGTTTCTTTTTAGCTTAGTGCTCACAGAAAAGGAAGGGCCTTCAGGGCACTGAAGCTGTTGCTTGAATGCTGGAGGACATTACCAGACCAAGGCAAAGATCAGGACTATGATTACACTTCCCCTGAAGTGTATTTTTTAACAACTGTATAAGTTGTCTTTTCTGAAAGATATTTCTTTTCTCTAACCACCAGTAGAGATGTAGTCCTGTATCTGAACACAAATATAGGATGTGTCTTTTTCATAGCTGCAAGAGTAGAAGGTATTAAATTCCCTTTACAAGCTTTTTTTATATATACATATATATATATAATTTATTTTTATATATGTTTATATTTTTGAAATACAAATACATGTAGAATCATTCCACTATACCTACATTGCAACTAGAACTCCCTAACATATTCTTATTTTCATGTTTATATGAGGAATACTAACGTATTATAAGCTTATAGGAGATGTAAAGGTAGCACTGATAGCAAACTGAGGCATAGTCTTGTCTTAAATACTTTTAGGTACTGAAGTTACTTTCTTACATACACTGACTTCAATTATCAGTAGAAAGCTAAACTTCCATCAGTTGAAAATACAGCCTAAAAGCCTAAAAAAGTATAGTAATTATATTTTCTAGATTTAATGGATAAATGATATAGACAGTAAAGATAAACTTTTGCCATAAATTTTATAAAATAACATCTCAACAGCTGCTTATGCTGATTATCAGGAAGACATTACTGAAAGGGATCTGGTCATAATAATTCTAATATACCTAAGATTAAACTGAAATTCACATTTTGAGTATGAAAATGCAGAGAAAAAAAAAAAAAAAAAAGTTTCTGTGGAAGCACCTGTACCATAGTATTTCTATTTATATAAACTGTCCTTGTGTGACAATAAATTAAATGCTATAGTTTTACAAGATTTACTCATAGGTAAAATAATATATATCTTGGTTGGGCAAACCTTATGTATTGTCAGGAATATGACAGGCCATATTTTTCTCTACACATATTTCTTCTTTCTTCCAAGGAAATATTAAAAATCGTCCAGCAGTAATTTGTTATGACATACTTAGGGAATAACCTTTCCCTTATTCCACTAAAGGTAATAACCTTTTGGCTTTTTGATTGTTTTCGAGACAACATTGGAACTGTTTTTGAGATAGCTAAAATGTAGCAAGTGTATCACAAATGAATGAACTGAAATTTGATGTGTCATAATTAACAGACATTGACATTTTTGACACAAATTACTCACTATTTCTTCAAGCTAACTGTCTAGCACATACACTAGTACAATGCATTTTTTATAAGTCATCATTTGATCTTGAAGTTTGGATAAGACCTCAACCTTTTTTTCTGCATCTGCCAGCATAACTCTCTAGTTTGCAGAGATCTCAGTTTTATGACTTTAAATATATGGAAGTGTAGAGGGCGGTCTTCTCACATATTTAAATTTCATGACCATTTCCATTACAACGTATAAAATTTTCCAGTTATAAAACGCCACCTAACTCAACCATGAGTTTACAGGTGAACACGGGAATTATAGAGACATACTTTTGTTGATGTAATTCTGCTTGCATATGTTCCATATATACAAACGATTTTTGTGGTAGAGTCTTAAAAATAGACAGATCTGGTGTTGTATGTGAAGCGCTTTTGTCCTAATACGTTAACTGCAAAGAATGGCATGGAACAAAACCAGTAACAGTCTTTGTTCATCAGTGTAACTTATTTAAAGAGAATGACAAAGCAGAAAAGGAGAAAAGCATTTTATTCATTGACATATATGATTTGGATATTCATCAATATCCAAATAAGAAAAAAGTTTCAGTGAATAGATCTATTTTAATTCAGTTCAACTGCTTTCTCTGAAAGAAAAGCTATGGAAAGGAAAAAAATGAAGGCTGAAATTTTCCATGACTGTACCCATTGTATAGTGGGTACAAACTTCATTAAAATGAAGAATACTGTACCATGAGATTCAACTGTAAATTTACATATGTGTCAGGAGTCCTGACTTTTTTTTTTCAAATTCTATTTTTATCCACTACTACCTCATACCAAATATAGGTATTTTCCTTCTCAAGACAGAATTGGACAGCTTGACAATAACTGAAAAATATTTGATCTGGTAAGCCTGTGCATTAAAGAGTTCAATTATGACTGTAGAATGTTTCATAAAGTGATGAAAAATAAAACTAAAAAATAAATTAAATATACTTAACAACATATTTAATCAATATATTGATCAATAAATACAATAATATATAATAAACTTAATTATGTGAATGAAATACCTAAGTACCTAAATGAGAGCAGTAAAACAAAGCAAAAAAATATAAAAAAACACAATTTACATTGAAGTACTTCCCTAAATTTATTTATATGTAAATATATATATGTATTTCCATCCAAAATAGTTGCTCAATCTACCTCAAATGCAAATGCAAAATGTTTTATATTAACCATATGTTATAGTATTTCAACAGAAGTCTAGTCCCACTGTTTCACTCTTTCTTTTTGTCCATATATTTTCAAACGCATTTTCTCTTGCTAGGGAATAAATAGATGGTACAAATGATCTGTGACGGTTATTTAATGTTGCATTGTACATGACTGTTTCTGAGTCATTATCTAAAATGACAGCAAAAGGAAAGAAACTATCTTGCTAATTCAAAGAATCACTGGAAAAGTCAAAACAACATCTGCTTTTTCTGCCTTACCTTGACAGAACATATTGATCCATTCCAGTTGTCCATTTTCCCTAAGAATCCTTTGTGAATATAAATCTTCATTGTTTTAAACTTCTGTCACCTTAGATTTCAGAAGACTTTGTTGCCTTGACAGAATAGTTACACAGTCCACAGATTTTTACGTGCTATTTCTAATACATCCTGCTTATTATATTAAAATTCAGCTAAACTGGTTAGATGATTGAACTTTATTTCTATAGGATAAGTTGTAGGCACCATTTCCAGATGTAAGGGAAAGGATTCTTTGGCCAATTAACCAGTTTTATCCTAAAAAGTATCAATATAATTATTTGAAACATCCCTAAAACTTGTTGCAAGAATTAGTTTAAACTAGTGAAAAGCAGATGTCAGACATCAAAGTAAAAGAATGTTACAGCTGCTCTATGTTTATCAAAGTGATCAGACAAGGTTTAGAGTAAAATCCTGATATTCCACTTTACTATATTGTCACAGCCAAATAGATGATGCAATTCATCCCACTGAAGTAGGTGGAAAGACACTTATTAAAATCAGTGTGTTGTAACAACTTTTTCAACTAGAAGTGATAATTTTCACCTCTTCTAATTAGATGAGACTGTAAGTTGTTGGTAAGGCATAATAAGGCAGTCTGATTATATTCTTGTACTTACTATAGGGACAGTTTAATTTACTAGTAAATATAAGACTTTTTGCTTATATCCCAAAATAATATAATGAAATCTTCAAAATTAAAATTTTTTATTAGTTTTTGTAGCTATGGATTTACTTTCTTACTGGGCACATATGTGAGTATTCCTGAAATGGGGACCAATAAAAATAAATAGTCTGTTTTTTAATACAAGTCTGTATGTACAGTATAGCTTCACAAGTACCACACAATTCCTACACACTTAAAGCAAACAAGGGTCATTGGAAAATGTCTGTTGCTGAATTCACAATTAAACCATCTAGTGAGTTGAAGGAGCATTTTCACAGTTCATGAAATAAGTAATGTGTGTATTTTACCCACCTTATCAGAGTGTCCCTTAAAGGCACACAGTGCTGTGTATACTAGAATATTTGGTAACTCCATTGCAGCTCTAAGTGGAAAACATAGGCCAGATCTTGATTTACCACTTTTGTCTCAAGAGTTTTCCACAGCTACTCCCTACACCTCTCATTTAGGTCACAGCAGTATAGGAATATGTATGTATTCCACGAACATATCTTCCAGGTCTGTGATTCTGCCAAAAATGCTTTAAAATGCAAGGGAACGCTAAGCTATGGGAAACTTGTAATTACAGTTTCCATAATATTTTTTAGCAATAGTGACATCTTTTTAACCATATTATGAAACCTTCTCTATCTTCTGAGTAATATAAATGCAGTCCAAGCAGGAATATAATCACTGATATTCTAGAATTATGATTTCAGTAACCATGCACACAGTAAGTACATTTACTGATATCATGTATTAGATTACTGAACAAAACATGATTTTGTCATTGCTGCATTGTACTTCAAGGGAAATCATGTTGAGACTGAATAAGTTGCTTGCACCTATTCAATATCTGTCACCATCAAATACACGTGTTTTGGGAGAATTGGGATACACTTAAAATGTCTCCTTAATGTAAAGTTCTCTGGATTTTTAGAGAACACTACCTTCTTTGCTCTCATTGTTTGTTTTTTTGTTCCCTGGATCTTCAGTGTGGCAAGTTTAAGAAGTATTGAGAAAGTATTACTTTTTTTTTTTTTTTTTAATTTTTATTTTTATTTATTTTTTCCCCAGACTCTTTCTTTTCTTTGATTTATTACAAGGGACATAATGATTTCTCCTGTTAGAGGCAGGAACAAAGCAGCATGGTGGAGGTAAACAGACCAAATTTGTTTAATGGAAGCTCTACCAGTCCATCTCTAGTCTTCCTATCTGTCATGTAACACTTTCCACATTCCTTCTGAAGTATTTTATCTGTTCTGTGGGACAACCTACTTTATCAGAGCATGGCTGCTTTAATCAAAGATACTAGAGCTCAAAATACCTTCTTTTTCCCATGAAAACTCCCTGCCACCCACCAGATTTTCCAATGTCCCCAGAACAGATTTATCTCTGCAGAGTTGCCTTGCTCTCTCATAAACGAACAATAGTTCTCTATGAGTTCTGACATCCTAATGGCTACCAGTTGGCCCTTTTTTCTACATTTCACAGGAAAATTTCACACCTCTGAGTATGCCATTTTTCAGTTGAATTTGACTTATAGTTCACAGATGGAGAGAGACTTCTGATAAAAAACTCTCTTTAAAGACAGTGCAAGAAAACACATTTCTGCATTGTGACAGGTTAATATTCTCCACATTGATTTGTTCGTAGTTTTCTGGGTGTGGTGCCAAAACCTTTAGTAAATTGGATCCAACTTCTCTGAGAGTGGTTATAAGGTAGTAAGTATAGTCTTACTAGAAAAACAGGGAAATGACAAAGCCCCTATAATAGTTGCTGCTACCTGCATAGAAAACAACAATTAGCCTTTTCAACAGCTTTAACACCTCACACCTTAAAGTGTGCTTATTAATAGCCATGGGTGTGGTAAACCTGTACATACATATATTGGCTGGGGAATGAGAGGCTGAAGAACAGCCCTGTGGAAAGGGATCTGAGGGTTCTGGATGATGGCAAGATGAATACAAGTCAAGTGTGCCTTGGCAGCCAGGAGGGCCAATTGTATCCTGTACAAGCACAGCATTGCTAGGCAGTTGAGGGAGGTAATTGTCCCACTCTGCTCTGTGCTGGTGTGGCCTCACCTTGAGAACTGTGCGCAGTTTTGGGCACCACAGTATAAAAAAATAAAATAAAATAAAATAAAATAAAATAAAATAAAATAAAATAAAATAAAATAAAATAAAATAAAATAAAATAAAATAAAATAAAATAAAATAAAACTATTAGAGTGTCCAAAGGACAGCTACAAAGATGGTGAAGGGTCTCGAGGACAAGATGTATGAGGAGCAGCTGAGGTCCCTTGGTTTGTTGAGCCCAGAGGAGGCTGAAGGGAAGGCTTCATGGCAGTCTGCAGCTTCCTCACAAGAGGAGCAGAGGGGCATGCACTCTCTGCTCTCTGGGAACAGCGACAGGACCTGAGGGAATGGCATGGAGCTGGGACAGGGGAGGGTCAGGCTGGGTGGTTGGGCACGTGGACAGGCTCCCCAGAGCAGTGGTCACAGCAACAAGCCTGTCAGAGTTTAAGCAGCATTTGGACAATGTTCAGACACACAATCCAATTTTTGGGTGGTCTTGTGTGGACCCAGAATTTGGACTCAGTGTTCCTTGTAGGTCACTTCCAGCTTGGAATTGTCTGTGATTATATGATATTATGACTATTTATTTTATAGTATGTGGGAAACAAAATCTGCATATAAATTAACCACACACAAGCTTGTATGTTTAATAGAAAATCTCTGTCATGATTTTGGCTGGGATAAAGACAATTTCCTTTGTAGAGGCTTGTATAATGCTGTGTTTTGTATTTTTCATTAAAATAATGCTGATAACTCACCAGTGTTTTAGTTGTTGCAGAGCAGTGCCCACACAAAGCCAAGGACTTTTCAGTTTCTTGTGCTGCCCTGCCAGCAAGGAGGCTGGGAACGCACCAGGAGCTGGAAGATGACAGAACCATGACAGTTGACCCAGACTGACCAAAGAGTTATCCCATACTATAGGACGTCACACTCAGCAATGGGTAAAGAAGGGGAGGATGTTCGAAGTGATGACATTTATCTTCCCAAGAAACCACTGCATGTGATAAAACCTGCTTTTCTAGAGGCGGCTGAACACCTGCCAATGGGAAGTAGCAAACAAATTCCTTGTTTTGCTTTGTTTGCATGTTTTTGCTCAACCTAGTAAACAACCCATGGCACTTTTACCTTTCCAAGTCTCTCCCTCATCCAAACTGCAGAGAGTGAGCAAGTAGCTACGTGGTACTCAGCTGCCACAGCATTTTCCCAGGAAATAAATACAAAGACATATGAAATACAGAGACGGTTCTTTAAGAATTCAGCCACCCCCCCCTTTTTTTTCCTTTTTTTTTCTTATTTTTTTCTCCCCCCCCCTCCCCAACAGCCAGAACCCTGACTTTTACCTCAGATTTTCAGATTAGGAACAATTATTTGGATTGTGTATGTGGATTAAAAACTTTTGTGTAAGGGTAAAGTTCATTTTGTTTTGTTTTTGTTTTTATTGTTTTAATGAAGAAATTTCCCTTTTCAAGAGAAAAAAAAAAAAAAAAAAAGGAGAAACCATTTGAATCATTCAGCCTGTGTGCATGTGCACATTCTTCACACATTAGTGAACATGGTACGAGAGAAATATGATAATGATTTTCCTATGCATAAGTATAAAGTCATTTTTCAGATTTAAATTTTTACACAGAGATAAAACTGTTACATTATTTCTTAATAACAGTGTTATTTTTATTAGTTCAATAATAGCCAGCTAGTCATGTGGAAAATCTCTACTAGTGAACACTCTCAAAAATTAATTTTATTTTTTGCTTTGTTGTCTGGATATCTTTCACTACATTTTTAAATGCAAGTTTCCCATTCCATTTTGATAGTTCCTATTCAGTACTATGGCTTCATTGTTTCAGTGAGCACCAAGTTATTATAAGGCTTAAATTTAATAAATTTTTTATGATAGGCTGCATTGAAGTCACCTGTCAAATAGATTTTACTGTCCTTCTGCTTGTCTACAGGAAGTTGATGCAAAGTAGCTGGAAACATCTTTCTTTCTTTCTGTAATAAGTAAAACTCTTCATTATTTTTTTGTGCAGGGTGGCATGTTCAAGTTTTATTAAAAAAGGAAAGGAAAGGAAAGGAAAGGAAAGGAAAGGAAAGGAAAGGAAAGGAAAGGAAAGGAAAGGAAAGGAAAGGAAAGGAAAGGAAAGGAAAGGAAAGGAAAGGAAAGGAAAGGAAAGGAAAGGAAAGGAAAGGAAAGGAAAGGAAAGGAAAGGAAAGGAAAGGAAAGGAAAGGAAAGGAAAGGAAAGGAAAGGAAAGGAAAGGAAAGGAAAGGAAAGGAAATACTGGTTTAATTTTCTGCCTTTCAGATATAGTGTTCTTTGGTGTAGATGGACAAGACAAGAATAAAGCACACTTTTGGACTTTGTAAGATATTTTTTCAGGAGATAATCTATTGCAATGCCTTATGCATAATGCCTATTATGGCCTTAATATGATCTTATGGTCATCCATGATGGATAATCGTTTAATCTGGAAAATCCTGTACCAAAGCTATTTATTTATTTATTTTCCTCCATTGTTTCATTATCTTAGCAGTTAGAAATTTTCCCTCAAGTTTTGCTTCTTTAGCAAAATAATCAGTTTTTCCTCTTTCTGTAACAGGTATAAAGACCATAAGATTATTACATAAGAATATGAGCACAGTCATAAGCTGCTATGCTATAACCACAAAACCCAATCACAGTTATTCACTGTATCCACCCTTGTAGTCTATCTGGCAGAGAAATAAAAATAAATAGAAAAAAAAAAAAAAAAAAGTAATGTTATGAAATGTAATTAGTTCTGTTCTTGTGCAAGTATCTTATGCACTCAAAATCTTCTCAGGAAGCATACGGGGTCATTTTCCTGTTTTGGAAACATAATTTGATGAGAAGTTCAATATGTTTGGCTACGTTAAATAAAAATAAGGGAACATAAAGTCTTGCATAACCAGACAGTGAAATATCATTTTTGCATCAGTCAGTCAGAATGCCTTGGTCTTTGATGGTGACAATGAATGCCTCACGTGTCTGTGTCTCTCCAACACCTGCACTCCTCTATGCAGTTACACAGTATGGAAAGTGCTACCATCTCAAGACCCCTGCTATCTTACCAGACCTGTATTTATATGGTTATACCATACAAATATCACAGAATCACAGAATCATCTAGGTTGGAAGAGACCTCAAGATCATCGAGTCCAAACTCTGACCTAACACTAACAAGTCCTCCACTAAACCACATCACTAAGCTCTACATCTAAATGTCTTTTAAAGACATCCAGGGATGGTGACTCCACCACTTCCCTGGGCAGCCCGTTCCAATGTCTAACAACCCTTTCGGTAAGGAAGTTCTTCCTAACATCTAACCTAAAACACCCCTGGTGCAACTTTAGCCCATTCCCCCTCATCCTGTCACCAGGCACATGGGAGAATAGACTAACCCTCACCTCGCTACAGCCTCCTTTAAGGTACATACAGAGAGTGATAAGGTCGCCCCTGAGCCTCCTCTTCTCCAGGCTGAACAATCCCAGCTCCCTCAGACGCACTTCGTAAGACTTGTTCTCCAGACCCCTCACCAGCTTTGTCGCCCTTCTCTGGACTCGCTCAAGCACCTCGATGTCCTTCTTGTAGCGAGGGGCCCAAGACTGAACACAGTACTCGAGGTGAGGCTTCACCAGAGCCAAATACAGGGGGACAATCACTTTCCTAGACCTGCTGGCCACACTGCTTCTTATACAAGCCAGAATGCTGTTGGCCTTCTTGGCCACCTGAGCACACTGCTGGCTCATATTCTGCCAATTATCAACCAATACCCCCAGGTCCTTCTCTGCCAGGCAGCTTTCCAACCACTCATCTCCCAGCGTGTACCTCAGCTTGGGGTTATTGCACCCCAGGTGCAGGACCCGGCACTTGGCCTTGTTGAACTTCATACAGCTGACCTCAGCCTATCGGTCCAGCCTATTCAGATCCTCCTGCAGGGCCTTCCTACCCTCGAGCAGATCGACACACGCACCTAACTTGGTGTTATCTGCAAACTTACTGAGGTTGCACTTGATCCCCTCATCCAGATCATCGATAAAGATATTAAAGAGGACTGGCCCCAATACTGAGCCCTGTGGAATGCCGCATGCAAATGTAAAAGAAATAGATACCGCCAGATGGATAGTTTAAATAAATAAACAAACAAATAAATAAATAGATAAATATATAAAAGCTGTTACAGGTAAACCAAGAGAAAATTAAGCAAATAAGATTCCTGGTATATCAAGATATCAAGAAAAGTGCAGACAAAACCTGACAAGCTGGAGACTGATGTGTTGCAAATTCACTACAAAGCCTGTGTCTTTTATTAGATGTGGCAATACTGTAGGTGGTGTACTATACTATAGGGTTTCACTCTTTTTCAGCAGTAGTGTGTTTGTTAGTGTTTAGCACTGTGTTAGCTGCTGTTAGCAGCAGTTTTTTAGTGATGTCCTGTTTCTGTACATACACAGAAAAGAGCAGAGCGTTTGGTATGACACTCACTGTGTCTTGCTGTAGCATCTTTATAATGGGAAGTACCACTTCTGCAAAGAGCCCTCTTGACTTCTGCTTGTCTTTGGCATGAAACTGAATTCTAGCTGCTGAATCTGATCTGATCTCCAGTAAATTCCCACTGAAAAGCATTTGGGAATGACATATAATATATCTATAGATGGTTGTTCTACAATGGAGATAAAGATATAACTTCAAAGAGGTTTTCAACAGTACTCATGAGGATGTGACCCAGTGCGAGTTAATTTCTACAAGGTATCAGTGACAGAAAGAGGGTGTAATCTGGCCTTTTCTTAATTTAACCACAACACTCAGGCCACATATGGCCTTTTTGTGCAGGTTATTTTTTACTAGCATTTAGTTGAGAAGAAGTTAAGAGTATGCAGAGATACTACATAGCAATGCTCTTTGAGCTGTCAGAAGATCTTTCTATAAATTGCAGGGACCTGTGACTTTTTATGGATCTCCAAAACATCTTTTAAAAGAATCAAGAGAACTAGCCTGTCTCTTTGGAAAATAATACACACACATATGCCTACCCCACCCCAAGAGTCAGTGCTATATTTCAAATCAAAGTCATTCCCTTTGTATTTCCAAGTCTACCTTTTCAATGACTACAGTTTGACACTGTTAGGAAGGCTGTTTCCTTGACATTTCAAGTTGCAATTTAAGAGAATGATATGGCGTAAACTGTTGTTGTCCTAGTGATTACACAGATTTATGTTCCGATATATAAAGTATATGAATTTAGCATTAAGTAAGTTACAACTACAAATAAATAAACTATTTATGTGATTGTATTGTTGTGAAAATAATAAAAATGAATTGAATAAAAATAGGTTGAATTCAGAGGATGTTTGGAAGATGTGTTTCTAGTGTTTTCCCAAAAGACCTGCAGAACTATCTCTGTGAAAAGCAACAGGGTTCTCATGCAGCTTCCAGAATATCTTCAATCCCCATTTCTAATTTCTAGATTAATTTTCATAACATTAATACATTTATAGGAAAAATCGCTGAGAAGCAGAAGCAAGGTAAAAGGCAAAAGTGAATTTTGCATCTAGTGCTTTAGACTGGAAGATAAGAACAACACATATTTTGATGTGCTGAACTGAGAATAATGTAATTTAAAAAGAATCTCTGCCAAACTTAAACCACAGAAGCGATAATTATTGTAGTGTGCCTGGGAAACCCTCTGCTGGCCACATAGACTGACTTCTTGCCTCAATGCTGAAAATTTAAAGCATTCGTCTCCCACTTTCCAGACTTCAACCCAGCAAAGCAATCAGCTTTCAACAACTGCAACCTTTTCAGTGAAACATTAAGGAAAACGCTTAAGTCCACCCGTGTTCAACAAAGCACAGAAGCATATGTTATGGTGTCAAGGGGATGTCGGAATATGCCAGAAAAATACCTTGCTGAATATAGATGAACTGTTGTAGATTGGGTGACAGCTGCCCAATATAAAAAAACCTTTAAAACCCATAAGTAAGTGAGCTCTGGTGAGGTGATGAACAGCTCCACGTTTCAGTGGGAGGTCAGGATACTCAGCACATTGGCAGTTCATGTCTATGAAGGTATATTTCTCTCAGAAAGACAGGTATGTTTGACAGTCTTGCCTAATTTCCATATCTTTCCCAACCTGGAGAGTATACAACTCACAGGTATGGGATGGTTTTCTGCACTATAATGAGAAGTGTGGAAATCATAACTCAGGAAAAAAAAGTGTTCATTTGAGTTGACATTTATTTGTGTTTATTTCACAAACTTTTACCAAGCAAAGATGCATTGTGCTGCAGGACTTTTGCACTTTGGCTCTCTATTAAAATTGGTTTTAGCTATTTTACAACATTCAATTTTGAGAAACACAAATTCTTCTAATTTTATCATTTCACCATTGATACGCAATACCTTTTTGTAACCCATGGTAACAGTTTCCCTTGTTTTAAGTAACAGGTGTAGAGGACATGGCAAATGGCTGCCTATTCAGTCTAGGCCACCTAATGGAGCTTTTAGGACTAGTCAACATTTTCAATTAAATTACGTCAGGATATTCTACATGCATCTCACACAGTGAGTTTTGCTGGAAAGCAGCAGGGATTCAATAAACCCTACACTACACAATCTGTCTCTGTAGACAATTTTAATACTGAGGGTCAGGGCTTTTATATTTGCCCTGTTTAGCTTAGATTTTTACATTTGTTAAACAAGATGGACAGCACGAATTAAAGCCATTCCTTCTTTAATCCAGTCTTAGTCAATCATTTTTCCAGGGATAAACTGGCTCACAGTGGTCAGGATTATTATTATTATTGTTATTGTTATTGTTATTATTATTGTTATTATTTGGTATAGAAAAATGTATGTCTTAATCTTGGAAACATTTCTACTTACAAAAGGGAGTAAGTGGAATAACTGGTCAGCTCACTTATTTTAAAATCTCTCTTCACATTTTCTGTTTCAGCCTTTAAAAGTATATTACCTATATTTGCTACAATTCATTAAAAGAAGAAGAAGAAGAAGAAGAAGAAGAAGAAGAAGAAGAAGAAGAAGAAGAAGAAGAAGAAGAAGAAGAAGGTAAATAATGATGCCATTGATGCCATTTTTTATGATGATGAAAGTTAAAATTTGAAAAATTCAGTTTCTATTACTAACAGTCTGCAGAAGCTAGAACTTCTGTGGCCTAGACTCTTCATAACAGTTGAACAGTATTCAGTGCAGACAAGTACATATTCCTTTTCAGATGTACTTCATACAGTTTTAATCATATTTAATTTTTCCCACTGTCTTTGTTCATTCATTCTTTCAGTATCTACTTTTTAAATCTAGGCCTTCAAAATGTAGGCCTTTTCCTGAGCATACTGCAAAGATTGCAAAGGATGCAGAGGTCTTCTTGCTATTACCTTTTACTCCAGAGATGACAGAAGGAGCAAGGAAGTGTTCATTCACAGAAAGAAGACTGAAAGTGGTTATCTTCAGCACAGAATGATCATTTAGTTGTTCCCACTTTTTTTCTTTTTTTTCCACAGTTGTGCAAGTCTGTTTCTGGGAAAAAAAAAAAAAAAAATAAAAATAAATAAATAAATAATAATAATAATAAATAAAAATATAAGAAAATAGATGAAATAATTACCATGCAGCAAATTTGTACAGCACTCAGCATGGGACAAATACTAGAAATATCTCTTAAGAAAATTACCTGCCCTTTTCAAGCTTTATTTCAAAAAATATTGAAATCTTATAGGTCTTGAAAAAATTGTTTGGCAGCTTAAGTTCAGATGTTAAATTTAATTCCCTTTTAATGGCTGTGGATACAGGCTAAGCATAACTGCAGTAAAGGTTTATAGAGATTTTAGGGTGGGATATAAGGAACTGCTTTATTTCAAGGTGAGTTTTGGGTTTATTACAGATGAAGAACTAGAGGAAGCTGTATGATTTGTAACATGAACAATATCAGCTACACAATCTGATAGAGTCTTATGTCCTTAAAGAAATTTTCTGAATTGAGGAAATACTGTTTGATTTCATATTATTTATTTGTTTATTTGTTAGTATGGCATTATTCAGTGGTCTAATTAGTCTTTTTTTAAAATTGCATTTATCCAGCTACTAACTTTATTTAAATAAATTCTGGACCTAACTAATTATTGGATATCTAGCCCTTGCTCTAGTTATAACAACTCTCTGAAGAAATAAAATGTAAGGTCAGGTTTCATAGGATTTATGTAGCATCAGTTCAACAACTCCTGTATGTGCTACAATCCACTGCATAGTCTTAGCTAGAGCACAATGGCATTATATACTAGCAGAGCTCTGAGGAATAATACAAAAGCTCATTGATTTCCTGCTATTCTTAATAAGATTTAGAGAATTCAAAGCATCATAATTGTTTCAAAACAGCAGCCCAAGAATGCATTTTGTCACTGAGTCATAGATTAACAGGTACAGACGGCACATCACTTGTGTATTACAGTGTAATAGCAAGCCAGAGAATATGAATTTGCCTATTCCCTTGTTGATACTGAAGAGAGATTCTAGAGACCAAAGGAAAAGTAACATTTCTTTTTCTTGAGCTGCAGAAAATAAGTATTTTCTACATATCGAGTGAATTCTACAAAGTTTCTCAACACTGAGACTGTTACAGTGGTGTGCTGTTTCCTTCTTTTTCTGAAAACGATACCATGTGCTGCTTCTTCACTCTGTAGCAGGACTGCTTTCATGTAACTAGTCCTGAGGAAAGGCATGCTTTCCCCAAGATGTTTTATCATCTGCCTGTTTTTCATTAGTAGCTTAGCAGATGGAACAGTTTGATTCCCTGATTATGATGATATATATACATATATATATTATATAGATATTTTGAAACATTCCCCAGTTATATATGTTCCTTAAATATATGTGGAGAAAGAGAATGACAGAAGTTCGCAACGTTCCCCATTTTCTCCTAACCACCTACTACACACTGCAGCCCTGTAACATGGCTCCATTCACTGAAATTTAGTCAGCAATTGAGATCTAGCCAAAAGCAGCATGTGGGCAGAGGAAGCATATCTCTCATCATTCAGTTCAGCTCACCTGCTATTTTTAATTCATAAATATAAATAATTCTGTTTAAAAGCAGTTACCCTACTTTGGGCTTCTCTGTTCCTATTGGGAAGTTGTTCGTATGAATTTTCTTCCAACTTCCTGGCTAAATACATTGTAACCTGTCCTTACATATGCAGGTATTACCAGCACTGTTGAAAACAGAATTCTATCAATTATTCCTTGCTAGACTTTAATCCTCTTGTGTAGAATTTAATCCCTCATGTGGCTGTAGGCAGCACAGTTCTTCCATGCCTTTAGCGAGGCTGAAAGAGCAATAGATATTTTAGCGTCTTCTCAAGAGCTATGGCAAAGAAAAAACTTCTTTTTCTCTCATCTTTGGTGAGAGAAGGTGCTCTCTGTCAGCACATACACCCCGTTCTGTCCCAACCACTCACAACCATGCCAGCTGGGAATTCCCAAGCAACCCTCAGGCTGCTCCTGGCTGCTGCCTCAGCAGCCTTCATGCCCTGCATGCCAGTAGCCATCAAGGAGCTCAGGGCCACCACCATCAGGTTTCTGCCCTGGACTCCCTGCTCATTACAGCCTAGCTCTGCCTACTAATCTCTTCATGGCTACTTAGGCTTCTAGCACCTCTGTTTTTGTCAGGATGTTTCCGAGAATGGAAGTTTACTTCACAGCCCACATCTAAAGAAATCTCTCCCCTTTCATCATGCTCTCAGCTTTATGTGCCAGCTGCTGCTAATCATCCTCTTTAGAATCACAGAATAGAATCATAGAATGGCTTGGGTTGGAAGGGACCTTGAAGATCATCTAGGTCCAATCTCCCTGCCATAAGCAGGGATGCCATCCACTGGATCACATTCCCCAGGGCCTCATCCTTTAGTCACCATTAGTGATAATAAGTTGGAATGGATGATTTTCCCTGGACCATTGCAGGATGTTGTTGAAGTTCTCTCACTTCACATACTAATTGGACCCACTTTCTCAAGTTGCTTCTCTAATAGGAAGTGCTACTTCCCCTTATGTACTTGAGAGTAGAAGTTACACAGACATGTGTCGTGGTTCCACTTGGGTGGGCAGCTGAGCTCCACCACAGCCACTCTCTCACTCCCCCTCCTCAAAGAGGAATGGGGAGAAAATATGTGAAAAGGGCTCAAGGGTTGAGATAAGGACGAGAAAATCACGCAATAATTATTGTAATGGGCAAAACAGACTCTGCATAGGGAGATAGTAAGATTTATTGCTCATTACTAACAAGCTAGAGAAGTGAGAAACAAAGGAAAGAAACCAAAAGCACCTTCCCCCCATTCACCCTCTTCCACCTCCTCCCCCTGAGCGGCACAGGGGAACGGGGGAATGGGGGTTATGGTCAGTCTACAGCACTACTTCTCTGCCGCTCCTTCTCGGTCACTCTCGTCCCCTGTGCTGTGGGGTCCCTCCCACGGGATGCAGTCCTTGATGAACTGATCCGGCATGGGCTTCCCACAGGCAGCAGCTCTTCAAGAGCTGCTCTAGGCCTTGGTCCGTACCACGGGGTCCATCTCTCAGGAGAAAACTGCTCCAACCTTGGTCCCCTATGGGCAGCAGCTCCTGTTAGGTCACCTGCTCCTGCGTGGTCTCCTCTCCATGGGCTACAAGTCTGGCCCAGAATCTGTGGTCTTCCACAGGCAGCAGCCTCCATCAGTGCAGGTCCACCTGCTTCACCGTGGTCTCCTCCACGGGCTGCAGCATGGAAACCTGCTCCACCATGGCACTCCATGGGCTGCAGGGGGACATCCTGCTTCACCATGGTCCTCACCACAGGCCACAGGGGACTTCTGCTCCGGCGCCTGAAGCACCTCTCCCCCTCCTTCTACACTGACCTTGGCACCTGCAAGGCTGTTCCTTACTCCTCTCACTCTCCCGGCTGCTGTGTGGTGCAGCGTTTTTTTCCCTGTCTTAAATATGTTCTCACAGAGGCGCAAAACAACATCACTTATTGGCTCAGCTCTGGTCAGCAGTGAGGTCCTTCCCAAACATGGGGCAGCTTCTAGATCTTTCTCACAGAAACCACCCCTATGGCCCCCTGCTACCAAAACCTTGCCACATAAACCCACTACAACATGTAAATAATTACAGCCTCTCTCACAGACAAATACTTTCTACCCATTCTACCTATCAAAATCACCCACTTCCTCACCTACGGATATATATTATTAGGCTCTTTATAGTAAAGTTGATGCAGGATCACTGTAGTAGACAATAATCCTGCTCCTGAAAAAAACTCAATAGCCTATAACAACATACAATAGGTGCGATGAATTCAATAAACATACTAAATGGGGAGAGAAAAAAAATAAAAATAAAAATAAATAAAAAAAAAGAACAAAACAAAACAAAACAAACAAACAAAAAAAAGGTTAAAGATAAATAAGCTCTTTTATAACTAAAAAAAAAAAATCATGCCATTACTCATTTCGTATATATATTTGCCTAAATGGATATCAAATTGAAGCAGCTCTCAATCAATTCTGGATTTAACTTTCAACTTAAAGTTGAAAAGAGGCCAAGAGGCCAACCTGAAGTAAAATACTCCGGTATTCAAGGAGGACGACTTTCAAATACAACAATCTTCACATTATATACCACCGAGAATGCCGTTCTATGCTGTTACTACAGTTCTGTTTCAGAAAATAAATAAATAAATAAATAAATAAAATTAGATCTTAGTCTGATTCAGACACAAATTATGGCGTTCCTATATTAAACCCTGATTTAAGTTAATTAGAAAGGTTGTTAAAAGTTCAGAACAACTTTGATCAAACTTGCTTCATTAACATTTGTTCCACTACAGAGAAAAAAAAAAAAAAAAAAAGAAAAAAAAAGAAGCTCTTTTTAATTACTGCATACATCGAATGATCAAATTGTCAAAATTATCAAATTGTCTGCCTCACTCAGTATACACTGATTTTGGGGGAGATTTTAACTACAATATCTATTATGCCAAAGACAGGAACCATTTAGAATCTCATCTGTAAAATAATTGTCCTCTCTTACACATTTATGATTTAACTGATGTAGTAGAGGATATTTAATCCATAAAATAGGCAATATACATGACTCAGTGCAAATGCTAACCTTCCTTACAACAAGACAAGATAGGTTTTACACTTCTCAGAATCATTTGAATCTATTAGAAAATGAACTATATTTATTCAAATAGCTTTTTTCTTCCTGATCAGAGTTTAGTTTTCCTAATTTTGTTTTCTTATAACTATTAACACATCTGAGAGTTTTATGAAATGTATTTTCAAAACTCCTACTCTATCTGAAATAAATATGAAAGCCTTCAGACAGAAATAATGTGTTTTCAAGATCCCAATATATATTTAAAAATCAATTCCATTTAACCTGTTTTTATCTACATTTGCCTAAAGCTATTTTACACCATTCTGATATGAAAGTCAAGCCTGTGGGGCATATAAAATAAATGAGAATTCAAGGCCATGCATAAATGTTTTGCTGAATCAAGACTTATTAGACCATTACATTAATATCATCAAACTGTAATAATGCCTTTAACAAACTCATCCCTGTTGCTTTCAGATATCTGTGCTTAAATTTCAAACATTACAAGGCCTTGTCTTTGAAAAATGACAAGAAATTAGATTTTTACAGTCATGATAAATCATATAAATTGATAATACAGTGATCAGATTTTTTAAATAAAACAAGAAGCAAATAAGTAAGAACATTCACCCTTTTAACAGGTGATCTCAGAAACTTGCTAGCACCTTCTTAGACTTTAAAAGATGTGAAAGGATGACTGCAGTCTGCTAGTTTTTCCAAATATAGCACAAAGATTATATTGTAAACTTGGTCTGGTTCACTAATAGAGAATGGACTCTTTCAGACACACTGAGGGACTGTTTGGTACTTCTGTTAAACCACAAAGTAACATATTTTGTTTTATAATTTCACAATGCTGTACAGTAAAGACTGACAGAAAAGTTTCTGCTCTTAGCTGGGAGCACACTTATTGAATCTGAGAGACATGGATAAATGTATATAAGTGAATTGTAAACAATTTTAAGAACAAATATGTATCAGTGAAAAAGGCAACTGGATATATGAGAAAAGTCGTTCTCTATAGAGACTGAAAATGAATAATGATATTGTAGGAAACTCTGGTAAGGCACTTACAGGAAAATTCTATCTGCAGAACTAACTTCACACACTTGTAACTGCATATAAATGCAAGCACATAAACTTGTGTACATACATACTCACAAAACCACGCACTGTATATCAGATGTAAATAAAAATTGGGATCTTTTTCCTTTTTTATATTTTTTTTCTTTTTCTTTTTTTTTCTTTTTCCTTTTCATTTTTTCCTCTTCTTTTCTTTTTTTTTTTTTCATTTTTCTTTTTCTTTTCAGTGAGGCTTGCTATAACAAAGAAAATGGGCAATCTAGATGAAAGCAGATTAAACACTTTCTGTGAATTTTTTTCTCTTACAATGAGTATTACTAATTACTAAAGTATTATTTAAAGTAATTTTAATTGTCTTTAACTAAAAAAATAAACATTTTATATGCATTAAAAAAGTATTTCAGATAAAGCTGTTTTATTCCAAACTGTTTTTGAAGGTATATATTTTGGGATAGGTTTATATTTGGTCCTCAATATTATTTTGTACAATGTACAATATGATGGATGCAGGTAGGTACAACATGTCCATTTTACAGTGTTGCTCTCTCAAAATATGAATTTCTTTTGCCTGCACTGTAATTTTACATCTATTTGCAATTTATTTTTGACCCCTTTGAGTATAACTTCCCTTTCATTTTGAAAAAAATATATATTGATGTTTCCTTTTTTCACTAGTTTATTTTTTTCCCCACATTAGTGATCACAAGTCACGTTAAATCTACATTATATATTTAGCATGCAGAATAAACTGCTTTCGAACACTGGAATTACACAAAAGTGATGTCTACATAGGGATTAAGTAACATACTAGAAGTAATGTTATGTATTAACCCAGATACAGTTCTTGCTCTTAATGACATAAAGTCTGTTTCTCATGTGCAAGTAATTATTGCAAGCATGTCTCATAAGTCAATTTTATTGCAGGAAGACATGTAAAAAAAAAAAAAAGTTTTTTTTTGTTTTTTGTTTGTTTGTTTGTTTGTTTGTTTTGTTTTGTTTTGGAGGGGAGGGTGAAGGCCAAACATAAGCAAGCAAACAAATAAACAAAAAACACTTCTGAAAACATGAGAGCATTATTTTTCTACTCTTTCCTAACATAGGCTCTAGTGCCACCTGGAAAAGAGTGACAGAGTAAGAGGGTTAGCAGACATTTTTTTTTTGGTGGTGTGTTGGGTCTGTCTGAGCTGGAGTCACCTTTTCCCTGCAGCAGCCCACACAGTGCTGTGCTCTGCACTCGTAGCTGGAACAGCACTGATATCACTCCAGTGTTGTGTCTATTGCTGCGTAGTGCTGGCACAGCATCAGGACTCCTTCCAAGCCCCCAAGAGCCAGCAGGCTGGGGGTGGGCAAGTGATGGGGAGGGGACATTGCCAGGGCAGCTGACCTAAACCAACCAAAGGGATATTCCATAACACCTGATGTCACACTCAGCAATAAAAGGGGGGGTTCTCGTGGGGGAGGGGGCTGTTCCTCCTGAACAACCACTACGTGTTTTGAGGCCCTGCTTCCCAGGACGTGGCTGAACATCGCTCGTTGATGGGAAGTAGAGAATTTTTTTTTTTCCCTCTCTCTGTGCTTCCACGTGGACTTAATGTTTCTTTTGTTTCTTTCTTTTTTTTTTTTTTTTTTTTATTCCCCATTCCCTTTCCCTTTAATTAAACCTTTCTCATCTCAAACTTCGAGTTCTCTGTGTTGTATTTTCTCCCCCTTCCTCTTTGAGGAGAAGGGGAGTAAGAGAGCGGTTGTGGTGGAGCTCGGCTGCCCATCTGAGTAAAACCACCACTGGTGGTGAAGAACTATTGGATTGTATCAAGTCATCTTGCCTAACTGTTTTCCAGGATGATCTTTCCAGATACATCTTGCATGAATAGAAGGTTTCTTTATTGTAATAAAAGGGAACACAAGAAGAAGATAGAACTATTGTCTATGAAAATGAGGGCTGAAATATTTTCTTGAAATAAGTTACGCAAGGTGATGGAGTCTCATTAGACACATTCTACAGTATCCCCCACAGAGCTACATCTTCTTGATCAAAGATAAAAACATTTCAAAATAATGTAATTTGATGTAGATTTGTCTTTTAGAACTAGAAAAGACTTTTGATCTTCTATGCTTTATCTTGCTTTAATTCCAGCAGTTTCAGGTTAGTTTTCAATTTATGATAGAAATGCAGGGAAAGGGACATTTCAATTTTTATATTGCTACATTAGTAAAAGCATAAAATATTGTTTCACTGATTAGAGAATGGCATTCTACTTCCATCATAATATTTATGAGTTTTTATACTGGTTTTCAATGGAATTTAATGGAGAAAGATCAAGTCCCTAAAAGACCAAAAATAAAGCATCTCTTTGTCAGTAAATCTTTATTTATTGTTTACAGAAGCCTCATAAAAACAGGCAAGGAAACCATGTGCTTTTTTCATTCCTTGCTTCCATCTGCACTTCTAGTTCTTGTGGGATTTTAGGTATTAGAGCAAGAGCCCAAAGCCAAAGCCAAAAAAAAAAAAAAAGATCTGTCTGGAAACATTGCATAGGGAATTATTTCCCAATGTGAATATTGTTGAAACAGTCAACCCCGAAGTTTTTGCAAGAAAATTTATTTACAACAAAAGCAATGGCAAAACAAGCAAATATGCTGCAGGGAATGTATGGGGAAATTTGTAAAACAAAACAGTAGATGTTGAAAATCAATGTGAATTATGTGAATTCTTATAGATAGGAGAATTCATGAAGGAATTATGACAAAGCATAATGTTTTTGTGCATATAACCTAAATTCCGGGGAAAGAAAAAAAAAAAAAAAAAAAAGCAGGCAACTAGCACCATTTGATACTCTCCACAAAAAAAGAGAGTGAGGCAAAGGTTTAAGGGTCAATATGGTAAAGAGAGGGGTACACTCCAAAGAATCTCCAAGATGGGCTAGAGAAAAGAGAGGGACATTCTGAAATAATCTTCCCTCCTTGCTAACTTCACTTCCATTATATCTGCACTAACTCACTAACACAAGGCTCTTTTTTTGCTTTCCTGAGATAATCTTCTAGATGTGAGCAAAGACCTGATTTCTTATATGAAACTCAGATCAGTGGATTTCAACTGAAACATGCACATGGTTTGAGTGACCACCCTTTATTTCATCCTGACCTTTGTTTGTAAAGGCTAAAGACCACTTCTCATCAATTCTCCTTTTTGACATCACTTTATTTAAAAGAGGGTAACAGCTCAAACTTGGCCTAATAATAGTATTGATAATTTAGCTTACAGAATTTTTTGAAAATATATAAATCTCACCTGCAGACAACACCTGTTTGCAAACCTTCTATTGCTGTTTCTGTTAGACATATTTCTTGTTTTTTGGTGGGGCTCAGGGAGAAAAAGAAAAGCTATTCTTCAAAGTTTAACATATAATTTGTAAATAGCCTATATTGCTTGCATTTCATCTTCCTCTTTCATAACTCTTCTGTATTTGCGTTCAAAGGCAAGTCTTCAATGTCTTACTAGGAGTGAGGTTTTCTCTTAAAATATCAATGAGGGAAAAACACATATTCCGAGGAAAGGCACCGTTAATATTACTTCACTTTTCATATAACAATATAATGAAACCATTTGTTAATAATATTAAAATGAGAGCAATCAAACCCAATGATGACTGAAAATAGCCTAAAGCAGAGATCAAATATTGATTTAGTGGAAAGTTATATGCGCTTTATTATTAAGACTTGTCATAGCTGGAAATACTTACTTCTTTGGTAACTGCCAGGACAGGAAAAACATGAACAAAAAACTCTTTGGGAAAATGAAACATGAAAAAATAACAAAAACACTGAATTTCTTCCTATACTGATGAGTAACTTGAATAAAATATTTATTCACAGAATCACAGAATTATCTAGGTTGGAAAAGACCTCAAGATCATTGAGTCCAACCTCTGACCTAACACTAACAAGTCCTCCACTAAACCACATCACTAAGCTCTACATCTAAATGTCTTTTAAAGACATCCAGGGATGGTGACTCCACCACTTCCCTGGGCAACCCGTTCCAATGCCTCACAATCCTCTCAGTAAAGAAGTTCTTCCTAATATCCAACGTAAAACTCCCCTGGTGCAACTTTAGCCCATTCCCCCTCATCCTGTCACCAAGCACGTGGGAGAATAGACTAACCCCCACCTCGCTACAGCCTCCTTTAAGGTACATACAGAGAGTGCGATAAGGTTGCCCCTGAGCCTCCTCTTCTCCAGGCTGAACAATCCCAGCTCCCTCAGACGCGCTTCGTAAGACTTGTTCTCCAGACCCCTCACCAGCTTTGTCGCCCTTCTCTGGACTCGCTCAAGCACCTCGATGTCCTTCTTGTAGCGAGGGGCCCAAGACTGAACACAGTACTCGAGGTGAGGCTTCACCAGAGCCAAATACAGGGGGACAATCACTTTCCTAGACCTGCTGGCCACACTGCTTCTTATACAAGCCAGAATGCTGTTGGCCTTCTTGGCCACCTGAGCACACTGCTGGCTCATATTCTGCCAATTATCAACCAATACCCCCAGGTCCTTCTCTGCCAGGCAGCTTTCCAACCACTCATCTCCCAGCGTGTACCTCAGCTTGGGGTTATTGCACCCCAGGTGCAGGACTTGGCACTTGGCCTTGTTGAACTTCATACAGTTGACCTCAGCCTATCGGTCCAGCCTATCCAGATCCTCCTGCAGGGCCTTCCTACCCTCGAGCAGATCGACACAAGCACCTAACTTGGTGTTATCTGCAAACTTACTGAGGTTGCACTTGATCCCCTCATCCAGATCATCAATAAAGATATTAAACTGGCCCCAATACTGAGCCCTGGGGAACGCTACTAGTGACCGTCCTCCAACTGGATTTGACTTCATTCACCACAACTCTTTGGGCCTAGCTATCCATCCAGTTTTTAACCCAACGAACCGTATGCCAGTCCAAGTCACGAGCAGACAGTTTCTTGAGGAGAATGCTGTGGGAAACGATGTCAAAAAACTTACTGAAGTCAAGGTAGACCACATCCACAGCCTTTCCCTCATCCACCAAGGGTATCACTTTGGCATAGAAGGAGATCAGGTTTGTCAAGCAGGACCTGCCTTTCATAAACCCATGCTGACTGGGCCTGATCACCTGGTTGCCCTGTAAGTGACACTCAATCTGCTCCATGTGCTTCCCTGGGACTGTGGTCAAACTGACAGTGTTGCGTTAAGGGGTATAGCTGATTAACCATTATGGGCCCAGTCAGATTCAGGGTACTGAACCAGTCAGATACACCAATAATGCGTTAGCCGTCTGGGGTCCAGTCAGATATTCACCAATAACGGATTAACCGTCTGGGGTCCAGTCGGATTCACCAATAACGCATTAATCGTCTAGGGTACAGTTGGATTCACCAATAACTAATTAACTGTCTGGGGTCTGGTCGGATAATCACCAATAACATGTTAACCATCTGGGGTCTGGTTGGATTCAGAACACTGAACTATCACAGTCACGGATTCACTAATAACGTATAACCACCCTTACCCTAATTGCACTTAATGAGAGCTATAACAATGCCATCAAGTGTGATTTATTACAGCAACAGATAACCAGGTTCTTTGGATTGCCGGCGATAGTGACTGTCTGCAAAAGCAATCTGGCATGCATGAAATACACAGGTGTTACAGGTGCGCAGCCTAGAAGTAAATGCATTAAAAGGATCAAAGACTCTAGAGAGATTTATAACCAAGTGTTCAAATCTCACCCAAAGGTGTCCCAATGGGGGGGGGAGGAAAGAGAGGCTCAGCCTGTCGACTGATCCCAGGAGTCAGGAGGTCCTAAGGATGTTGTATTCCCTCAGGATGGTATCTCCCCTGATGGAGGTATGTTCCCTAACATCCCCTCTCTCTTAGGCCAATTTATATTATTTTCTATCTTTTAGGTGGAGCTTGAGTGACTCTAGTCAAGCATATCTTAGTTATGATTGGTGAAAAGTTCTCCTGTCTCCGTTTAAAGTAATAGGCTCTGAGAAATTCAGAGCGCATGCTCAGTGAGGGGTGGTCGCACCTTGGAGGCAGGTAGCTTTTGGGATGGAGGTGTGTTTTGGTATTATAATGATATTATAATGAGCAAAAAGTACACTAGGGTACAGCATTTGTCAAAACATGACAGCTCCTTGGCTCAGGGTGGCAAAAATTGCAGCTTATTGGTCTCGGTGTGCACAAGAACAATAGAGTCCCCACCTGGTTACAGAGCCTAGCTGTGGTGTCTCCACTCCACTGTATGCTCAGTACTGTTCCTTAGGGCTAGCACACCAAGTTTCCGCAGCACGATAGCATCTAAGGTTGGAAGCCTAGGGAACGCTCAGGTAATGCAGCTATGCCCTGCCCTGAAAGCCTCTTCAATGCTGAACATTTTCCTTAAAATGTGAATGTTAATTTTATTTCCCTAGTTACCTCAGGCAATTACACCACAGACAGGCCTATAGTTTCCCGGGTCTACCCTCCAGCCCTTCTTGTAGATGGGCATCACGTTTGCTAGCCGCCAGTCGACTGGGACCATCCCCGATAGCCAGGACTGTTGATAAATGATGGTAAGTGGCTTGGCCAGCTCCTCCACCAGTTCTCTCAGTATCCTCAGGTGGATCCCATCTGGCCCTGAGTACTTGCGTACAACCAAGTGCTGTAGCAGGTCGCCAAGCATTTCCTCATGGATAGTGAGGGCCACATTCTGCTCCCTATCCCCTTCCACCAGTTCAGGGTTCTGGGTATCCAGAGAGCAATTGGTTTTGCCGCTAAAGACTGAGGCAAAGGAGGCATTAAGCACTTTTCCTCATCTTTTGTAACTAAGTTCCCCCCCTGCATCTAGTAAAGGCTGGAGATTCTTCTTAGTCCTCTGTTTTGACCTGATGTATTTGTAAAAATATTTTTTATTGTCTTTAACGGCAGTAGCCAGATTGAGCTTCAGATGAGCTTTGGCCTTTCTAATTTTGTCCTTGCACTGCCTCGCAACATCCTTATAGTCCTTCCAAGTGGCCCACCCTCTTTTCCAAATATTGTAAACCCTCTTTTTTCTCCTAAGCTCAAGCCACAATTCTCTCTTCAACCAGGCCGATCTTCTTCCCTGCTGGCTTGTCTTTGGCCATGTGGGGACAGACCGCTCCTGCGCCATTAAGATTTTCTTTCTTGAATAGCGCCCAGCCTTCCTGGACTCCTCTGCCCTTCAGAACCGCCTCCCAAGGGACTCTACCAACCAGTGTCCTGAACAGTTCAAAGCCAGCCCTCCTGAAGTCCAATACATTGGTTTTACTGGTCCCCTTCCTGGCTTCTCTAAGAATGGAGAACTCTACCGTTTCATGGTCACTTTGCCCAAGACAGTTTCCAACCACCACATCTCCCACCAGTCCTTCTCTGTTTGTAAAGAGAAGGTCTAGTGGGGCCCCTCCCCTGGTAGGCTCATGTAGTGGGTTTACGTGGCAAGGTTTTGGTAGCAGGGGGACGTAGGGGTGGTTTCTGTGAGAAGGATATAGAAGCTGCCCCATGTTTGGGAAGGACCTCACTGCTGACCAGAGCTGAGCCAATAAGTGATGTTGTTTTGCGCCTCTGTGAGAACATATTTAAGACAGGGAAAAAAACGCTGCACCACACAGCAGCCGGGAGAGTGAGAGGAGTGAGGAACAGCCTTGCAGGCGCCAAGATCAGTGAAGAAGGAGGGGGAGAGGTGTTCCAGGCACCGGAGCAGAAGTCCCCTGTGGCCTGTGGTGAGGACCATGGTGAAGCAGGATGTCCCCCTGCAGCCCATGGAGTACCACAGTGGAGCAGGTTTCCATGCTGCAGCCCGTGAAGGAGACCACGGTGAAGCAGGTGGACCTGCACTGATGGAGGCTGCTGCCTGTGGAAGACCCCTGCCGGAGCAGATTCCTGGCCAGACCTGTAGCCCGTGGAGAGGAGACCACGCAGGAGCAGATGACCTAACAGGAGCTGCTGCCCGTGGGGGACCAAGGTTGGAGCAGTTTTCTCCTGAGAGATGGACCCCATGATACGGACCCATATCTGGAGCAGTTCTGGAAGAGCTGCTGCCTGTGGGAAGCCCACGCCGGATCAGTTCAAGGACTGTATCCCATGGGAGGGACCCCACAGCACAGGGGACGAGAGTGACCAAGAAGGAGCAGCAGAGAAGTAGTGCTGTAGACTGACCATAACCCCCATTTCCCCATTCCCCTGCACCACTTGGGGGGAGGGAGGAGGTGGAAGAGGGTGAATGGGGGGAAGGTGCTTTTGGTTTCTTTCCTTTGTTTCTCACTTCTCTAGCTTGTTAGTAATGAGCAATAAATCTTACTATCTCCCTATGCAGAGTCTGTTTTGCCGTTACAATAATTACTGCGTGATCTTCTTGTCCTTATCTCAACCTTTGAGCCCTGTTCATTGTATTTTCTCCCCATTCCTCTTTGAGGAGGGGGAGTGAGAGAGCAGCTGTGGTGGAGCTTGGCTGCCCACTCAAGCGGAACCACCACAGCTCACTAACCAGCTGGGTCAGGAAGCTATCTTCCATGCTCTCCAGAAACCAGAAACCTTAGACTGCTTTCTCTGGGCTGTGTTGTGCTTCCAGGATATATCTGGGAAGTTGAAGTCCCCCACAAGAACAAGTGCTGACGATTTTGCAACTTTTGTTAGCTGCCTGTAGAACTCCTCATCAGTCTCCTCATCCTGGTTTGGCGGTCTATAACAGACCCCCACCAGGATGCTTGCCTTGTTGGCCTTCCCACTGATCATAACCCATAGGGACCCAACTTTATCATTCCCAGCCTTAAGTTCCGCGACATCAAAAATCTCAAAAATCTAACATTTAAAAGTCCCTTTCCCAAAGGCAAGCTTGGATTTCTCAGTTGATCTTCATTACAGCAAGCTTGGCAGAAGATCTGTTTGTACTGGCAGATTAATTACTCTTTCTTTGTAACTTTTGTTTGATATAGGATGGAACAACTTATTCTTTGTCATCATATCATTGTCAACACTAGAGTTTTATAGAAAGGTAATCCTGCTTTTATAGTGAGACAATTTTAAATTGAAAACTGTGTTTCTGCACTACAAAGTTTCATGTACAATCCTACACCCCAGAGAAGATGTGAGTGATCATTCAGAAGAGAACTAGATTATAACGGCTTTACTTTTTTACAATTTATATGATGTCTGAATAGTGGTTCTTTTCCTGTTGTTTTGTTTTGTTTCGTTTTGTTTGTTTTGGTCAGTTGGTTTAGTCTGGGACTTTTGTAGTACTTTTTCTTCTTTTTTTTTTTTTTTTTTTTTTTTTTAACTTATGAGAATCTCTCATAGGTAAGAATTCCACAGGGAAAAAAAAATCATATGAAGGAAAAGAGAATTTATGTTACTTTTTTCTTTTCATATTTTTATTCATATATATGTTCTTCTCCATTACTGTTATAAGTAAAGACCATACTATTTCCAATTCTACATTATATATGTTATTATTTTGTATATATCCATCCAAGTTCCCCTTATTGCACTTCTGCGTAAGGTATACATGGCAGATTACAGTGTCTTTCTTTACATCAACTTTTCCAAAGTACTCATGGGAAATTACTGTTGGCTATTTCCAACAACAGTAATTTCTGCCACAATCTTATAGACTTCTTTAGTGAAAAATGTTCACAAATTTTACTAAGATAGAAATGAACAACTATGTTTCCAAAACAGTTTCCATCAGCTCTTTAATTAAAACTAAACTCTATAATCCTTTTGGTTTATTAAATGGCACTGTGTTTTAATATCTTCCTACAGCATATACACTCAGTCATTTTCTAGAGAAACTGAATAGAAATATGAACACAGAGGAGCTATTTACATACTGTGCGTTAAATATTGAACACATTCTTATTTACATTGTCAGTTTGATTAAACTGCATCTGTCATTTGTCTACTAGACAGAAAATCCTAGTATCCTAACTTGAAAAATATGCTCATCATAAGTGGACAAATAGTGTTTCTTCCCAAATCATTTAAAGTCAGGTTGTTACAGAGCCCAATGCTGATGAAGTGAATGTTTGTAATCATCCTCAGATGTCTGTTCTTTTTTGGGAAGGATGTTGTTAAATGTTTTTTCCATTTAAAAAAAAAAGGCAGTTTTATATTCTGCTGAGGAAATAAAATTGATGGGCTCTCTGGCAGCCTGTATCTAAAGAGTTGAAGAAATAGGGACAGCAGCAGTAGACTGATTTCAAAATGTATGTTAAATACTAATTTGTGTCAGGATATTTTATCTCCCTCTTCTCCTGCTCCACATAATCTTTTTTTCACAGCATGCTCACACAGCTGAAGATAATAATTAAGCTACTGTGCATTGTCTGTCACTGGCACACATTAGAAAAATGTGAAATAAGACTGAAGAATAGCCAAAATTAACTTTTAGAAACTTAGTTTTGAATTAATTTTGTGCTAATTTAGGTCTCTTAAAGGGTGTTGTTTTCTTGAGGCAGAGAACGGTATTTTTTCCACTACAAAGGATTCAGAAGTTTTGATTTTTTTTTTCCATATTGAAAAAGGAATATTATTTTTCATTCTTTTTTTTTTGTGAAAAGGAAATCTGATATTAAAAATATTTTTAACTTACTCCATTTCGATCTTTTTGCTAAAAAGTTCTTTCTGATACGCTGAAATAGAGACAGAGACCCTGATCTGAAAAGTTTACCAGTTTTTATCCTCAGAACATTTTAAGATTGTACTATTTTTAGCTCAAGCAAACTTCTCCAAGATGCAGAGGTTAGAAGACTTGGGATTCCCAGTTAAGCTGTTTTTATTTTATTTTATTTGTTTGGGGATTTGTCTATTTGTTTGTTTTTTAGTTCCCTGGAAAAAAAAAAATAAATAAAATAAAATAAAAAAATCCCAGAATAATAAACCATGGAAATTCAGGGAAGAAAAGAACAAAATCTGTTTGAGAAGAAATACAATAGGATAATTGGTTCATTGGTCAGCGTCCAAGAAGGGTCCAACATGTACCTTTAGACTAGGACTTTGGTGGGACATCAACATCTATCTGGTGAAGAGGAGCATTGTCCTTCCTTGAATGCTGTAGGCAAGCTAAAAGCTTTGACACTATTTCTGATGGTGATCAGTGTGACCCTGGGATGTCCCTACACACATCCCAGTACACAGAACACTTTGTCATGTGCATCTCAGTATTGAAAGGCCATAGCCAAGATTCTCTGCAGTAATACATCATTTTCATAGGGTTTGTTTTGAATTACATTTGAAATTCAGCTGTCTATAAAAAAAAGATATTTCAACAAATTAAAATTTAAGTGAAAAGTTATTTTTCTAATTTTCTCTGTGTCTTTTTTCCATCTTTCCATTGTAATTTACAATATTGTTGTAGTTTACTGCTAGGTCTGTTTAAATAATTTTTACTTCATACTGCACAAAAATGAAGTCAACAAATTCCATTATTGATGTAGTCAGTCCAGTATTTGAGTACCTCCATGTATTGAACACCACTGTATATTTAAAGTATATCTGTAAGGAAGGAATCCACTTTTGATTTCACAGACAAAAAAAAAAGGGGGGGGGGGGGGGCACAAAAGATAACATGCCCATGCTCATATAGATCTTACTGATACTGTGAATTAATTCAGACTCAGAAGAAATCTTAACTATTGCTTATCTAAAAACCTCACCAGTAAGCCATCCTCACTTTAGAAATCTACAAAAAAATCTAGGATTAATGCCACAGTGCTCTGAGTGTTCAGAAACTCTGGCTTACATTTTCAAATGCCTTATGTAGTTTGGGCATGGCTTCCCATGTTTGGAAAAATAAATAAGTAAAGTTCTATGACCACTTCAGGACATGATACATTGTTCTGTAAAGTCATTTTACAATCCCTCAATACCAGAAGGAAAGGTTGATATCAAAATTTCTAAAATGAAACAAGTCTTTAAAAGTAAAAGTTTGAAACTTAGCTTGGCATTGTTTGTGCTCTTCCTGGTTTTGAGGTTGACAGACATTTACTTATGCTTGGTACTTAGTACTAAAGTAGGCAGGGTGAGGAGGAAGAGCAAATGGTTTAGGCTGTCCTGGAGTATTGTGAAGCAGTGGGTATTGACAGTAATTTATGCTGTTATAATACCAACTACTGAAAGGTTTATCTGGGCCTTGATTTTAATGAGATGCTTTTACTGAAGAATCTTCTTTTGTTTCTCCCTTTCTCTTCATAGATCATTTATAAGTACTACAGATAATCACCAAACAAGATGCCAAAATCATTGTGTTTATTGTTTCATAATTATATACCAAAGCTAAACTCATGGTTAGAGATTGCAATACTCTGTTATCAGCACAACAAAACAGAGGAAAGAAATTTATAGCATTCATGATGTTACAAATTGCCTACACATGAAAGAAAGTAGAAATAGCTTATAGTAGGACTAGCTATTAAGTACAGAGCTATTCTTTCTAGCTAGATTCTCATACAGTGCTATCCAACATCATTCAAAGTCAGCACCCAGTAATGCATTAGTCAACTTCACACTTGTCGTATGTTCATACTCCTCTCTTCTGAGAAAGAAAAGTATGAGCAGTGCATGTTTTGTTTCTGTATTTTAATTGCCTAAGGAAAAGAATCTGCAATAGATACAAAAACATGTGAATTCATCTTTCTCCAACTGTTCTTGGAAAATAAACTAGTATATTTATACAATACAGGACAGTCTTAGCAACGGGTACATGGATGGTGTCTTACCACGCATCATGCAGTGCCTCAATTTATTGATGACCTAAACTTCAGTGCCCTTGGAAAACTTCTGTTCCTAGCAAATGGCGAATCAGAAATACTCTCAAAACAAATCTGTTGCAGATTAACTTAATTATCTAAAGCTTCTAGGAACTTGGGGATTTGCAATGAAGTATTTTCTAAAGCTGAAAAACAAGAACTAAGAAAAATTGAACACATCTTCCAATCTGACCAATAGAAAAGTCTTTATCATTGTCATAACCATACATGTGTATGGTTAGCAAGAACTTTAAAATAATATACATTCCTGGTTGACACAGTGATTTGTTGTTTATCATAATGAATAAAATTCCCAAGGTCAAATCCTGGTTCTCTGAAGTCAGGGAGAGTTTTTATATTTAATTTAATAATAATAAGCATTCCCCTCTAGTCTCTGCATCATTCCATTCAATGTCTACGCCATTTCAACTGAATTTAGCAATAGGAGTTTTCCCATTTCCTTAAGAAACAAACAAACAAAAAAAAAAAGTACTGATATCAAGTAAATTCCAAAGTATCTATGCTGCATGTTTACCTTGTTTAAGTCTGGAAGTCTTGCACTGTAATTTGTCTCTCTCTAAACATCCAACGGTGTCCAGAGAACCAGTCTGCTCGAGCTGAAGCTCCATCTTATGCACAATGTCAACACACTATGGAACACCTTACCAACTAAAATCAGTTCCATGGATGTGGATCACACCTGGAGTGGAGAAGGTAAATAAGGAATTGTGTATCCCTTACTTATAAAGTAATTACAAGCAGTATAAGACAAAGAGAAAAGAAAGGGCATTCTTATGGTCATCCTCAATTTAACAGGTACCTATCACTTGATATAATACAATCAGCTTGGGGGGGAAGGGGTATTTATTTTGGTAGTTGTGTCTTTTTTGTTTTGTTTTGTTTTGTTTTGCTTTGTTTTCCCATGTAAACCCTAGAATTACCATGCTGTGTAATCTGTGTCTCAATAACTATCTTCCCCCAAAAGTATTGGTACCCCCCAAAAGTCCAAAAAGTACTGCAATATCAGTTTATTGTGCTCTGACAACTTCTGTGAAATTGTGGCTAAATAGCTGCAAATAAAAGTGGTTTGGAAAAAAATAAAATAAAATCTAAAACTTAGGAGAGCAGAGGCAAGGAAAGGTATTAGGAAAAGTATTTTAAATAAACATTTTGTTTTTGTTTTTGTTTTTTGAAATAAACATTTTGTTTTAATATATCATACTATAACCTACATTTATTGAAAATGATGGGGCAGAGAAGCAGGTTAACCTACAAGAAAATACTGATAACCAGTAGTTTGGGGAATGTTGTGTTGAGTCAATTGGACCATTGGGCCAGAATTTTCTGTATTGTGGAGAGGAGTAATGTAGTGGTTATCTCTTCCACTTAATAATATCTAGTGGGGGAAAAAAAAAAAAAAAAAAAAAAAAAAAAAAAGGAGTTTGGGAATAACTGCATTTGCTAAATTGTCTTCTATCACACACACTAATTCTCACTGTATTTATCCAATGGTCATGACCAATCTTTGAGAACGACAAAGACCATTAATCTAATAACCATAACAATTCATTACCATAATTAAGAAGAGTATTTAATATGTCAACATCTACATTTCCTAATAGATCTAATTAACATAGTATTTTTCATTCCTTGGAAATTTACAATATCTCTACAGCATGAAGTAGTTGACCTACCCACAAGATGAAAGATCTCCTGATGTTATTTTTTTGAATAGTCACAAAAGTAACCTTAATAATCTGTTCCATCTCTCACTACCCATCCATTAGTATTACTCAACTCCTCTGTTTTATACCACTTTCTTCTGGAAAAATGGGGAAGACATGAGTACTGTAGTCTACAGAGTAGCTCTTATCAACCAGGATTTGTACATTTCATGGAAATCTGTCATACTCTTCCTTCTAAATATCAGATGGCATAGTCTTAACCTGATCATTATAATTTTTCCTATGTAGTATCCCAGTGAAAAAAAACAGTTTATCATATCTCATTGATCCACACACCCAACTCTCACTAATCATGAGGATCCTCCATGAACATTTTTTCCTATGATTAAGATTTAACTTCTGTCCTGATATTTGTGAATACCAATACATACCAATATACGTGTATTATGTTCGTGTGTTTATATACTTTATGTAACCACTGAAAAGTTAAGAACAGGCACCAGAATAAATTTCTAGGTCTGTAAAATCCAAAGCAAAAGTTATTTATTTATTTTAAACAAGTGAGTTATTTTAAACAATCTCCTGATTTTGAAACTGAAACACTGAGTGAAGTATATTGAACTCTGAATATGTCTGCACTGTCCTGCTCTTGAAGTGGGAGAACACTTCCAAAATCCTGTGCTACCAAAAAGCCTAGTCTGCACCTGCCTTACTCCAAAACCTGACCATATTTTTGTTTCAACTCTTTGGGCTGATTATCATCTGTAAATGAAAGGTGTTTATAATAACAATAAAATAAAATAAAATAAAATAAAATAAAATAAAATAAAATAAAATAAAATAAAATAAAATAAAATAAAATAATAATAATAATAATACGCTTTGCATTTCTACAGTGCTGCCCATCTGGTGATCTCAAAATGCAGCAAAACATTAATTAAGCCTCGGGAGATTTTGGAGAAAAATTAAGCTAATTATATTTCCTTAGAAATGAACATTTCCTTTATTTCACAGTCAGATTTGAATGAGTCTGCTTGGGCTAATATTCTAGGAATTTTTTTCCTTCATCCCTTTCTTGGTTAAGCTCTTTTCAATCTATATAAATGCATCAGTTAATATAAAAATGCATAAGAGAAACATTAACATGAGAAGGAGAAAATCAGTTTTCTTTCAAAAAAAATGGGACTTCCAAACTGCCTCCTTCACAACACCAGCTTTATTGACTCCATCTAAGTACTTTTAATTTTACAGATTAGAAACACATCTGACGTTCATCTTTGTAATCTATTGAAAGATTTTATGCATTCACAGAACTCAAGAAGAAAATTGAGAAAGTCACAAAACTCACATAAGCCATGGTAACCCACATTTCACCCAGAAGGTTTATGCCAGAAGAAGCCCATCTAAAGCAAGGGTTCTATGCCCATTTAATTCTGCAATCTGTTAAAATTTAAATTCTCTTTTTTTTTTTTTTAAGTGAAATTGTAGTTATTAGGAAATATTACTTAAATGTCTTAGAAACTTTTACAAAATGATTAACTGCCTGTAAAGGGATGATTAAATCAGGGCTGATATAGAAGTCCTAGCAAAATACACAGTTTAAATGTCATATCCATAGGGGAAGAAACAAGATCAAAATGCCTGGAATTGTTAAACTCCCCATCAAATACTGTCTCTGTCCAGAAAATAAGGTCTTCTCAAGTACAGTGATCAAAATATTGTCACCCATTGGTTAAGTATCAATGACTTCCAAGTGTCATACAATCATTCTATTTAAATAAGAATCACTGGTAAGACAATGTTTAAAATTTAGAACAGAGACAAATAAAAGCATGGATATTTCGGGGAAGAGAAGAGATTACAACAGGTGTTTATTACCTTTATTTTTGTATGCCTGAGGTTGTTTGTATAAAATGAACGCTGTGTTGCCCCTCAGCTTGCCTACTTATTAGTTTGTCCTGCTTTAGAATTATTTAATAGAGATAGACATATGGGGATAGTTTGTCTAAAAGATAACCACAGGGATGGTGGGGTCTACAAATTTTGAAGAAGATAATGAACAAGATCTAAGAAAAAAAATGGGAATGTAGTAAGTGAGGTGCCTGGGGCACCTCATTGGGATTTCATTGGAAATATCAATATGTAAATGGAGGGATCCACTTCAGACCTAGGATCTCTTATCCATGTGTGTATGGACTCATTTGGTTTCTTCCTGCCTATCTCTCCAGCCGGTCCAGGTCTCACTGAATGGCAGCACGGCCTTCTGGCGTGTCAGCCACTCCTCCCAGCTTTGTGTCATCGGCGTACTTGCTGAAGGCAGACACTATTCCCTCATCAAGATCATCGATGAAGATGTTGAACAAGACCAGACCCAGCATTGACCCCTGGGGAACACCGCTAGTCACAGGCCTCCAGCCAGACTGCTCCTCTGATCACCGCCCTCTGAACTCAGCCAGTCAGCCAGTTCTCAACCTACCTTGCCATCCACTCAGCTATCCCACACTTTCTCTGCTTTGCTAGTAGGATGTCGTGGGAGACAGTATTGAAAGCCTTGCTAAAGTCAAGGTAGATGACATCCACTGCTCTCCCCCCATCTACCCAGCTGGTGATGCCATAATAGAAGGCAACGAGGTTGGTCGAGCACAACTTCCCCTTAGTGAATCCATGCTGACTACTCGTCATAACCTTCTTCTCTTCCAATTGCTTGGAAATGGCATCCAGAACAAGCTGCTTCAATACCTTTCCAGGGACAGAGGTGAGACTGACTGGTCTGTAGTTTCCCAGATACTCCTTCCTGCACTTCTTGAAGACTGGAGTGACATTGGCTATCCTCCAGTCTTCAGGCACCTCACCCATTCTTCAGGACCTTTCAAAGATGATAGCGGTTCGGCGATCACATCTGCTAGCTCCCTTAGCACACATAGATGCATCCCATCAGGACCCATGGATTTGTGTGCTTTGAGCCCACTCAGATGCTCCTGAACCACTCCCACGTCCACCAGGAGTGAGCCCTCCATTTCCCAGACCCTTTGTCCTATTGCCAGGGGCAAGGAGTCCCAGGGCAGTGTCCTTGAAGCAAAGACTGAAGCAAAGAAAGCATTCAGTATCTCTGCCTTCTCAGTGTCTCCCGTGACCAGGGCACCCCTCTCATTCAGCAAGGGACCCACATTATCCCTAGTCTTCCTCTTGCTGTTTACATACTTGAGAAAGCCCTTCTTATTATCCTTTATCTCTTTCGCAAGCCTCATCTCTAGGTGGGCTTTAGCCTTCCTCATTGCGTTGATGATTCATTCAGATCTTTTTCTTCATTTACATGTACAGAACCAGCTGTGTTCTTTCTTTGTGTCCTTTGCCCTCTGTAAATGTGCATCATGCACACTTCATAATCTACTCTATGTCTTTGTCTAAAGCCTCTGCTCATCTCATCAGATCTTGCTGCAGGAAAGAGGCTAGAACTTGTCTTTGCATATCTGAACCTAGTCACAGATTTTCTTCTTCATCCAGGCTGACCTGTTTATGTCTGCTTTTCTTTCCAGTCAGCCATCCTCATCCATAAGTCACTGCAGCTTTCCCAATCATGTCCTAGCCTAGTGGAACAGAGATCTGTCATGGGCCTGTTGTTCTCTTGTTTTCCTAATGAATGACTGGTGAGATATCTGAACTGTACCTGGATAATCATCTGAGCTCTCCCACACAGAAAACACTGCAATATATGCATTCTATAGCCTGTCAGTCAGTTGAGGTAACAGCTCTCCCAAAAATTTGTTGCACCAGGTGTGTGATAAGAGCAGAGATAAATCTCAGCAGAAAATTTCCACTAGAAATGCCATAGGTGCGTGATATGCCACTGCTTCCCCAGAATAATATGAAAGACTCAAAAGCAAACAAACAAACAAACAAGAAAAACTTTGAGATCCTTTTAGTATTCATTTAAGTAATAACTCATAGGAAAGAGGGATGATGCAAACGCATGAATTTCAAATGGATTACTAGATTCATTCTAACTTAAAGCACAGTGGATCTACTGCAGACAAGATACAAGAAAGGGAGAGAAGGAGAGACAAAATTTAATAAAGTCCTTCTCTCTTTGAACTACTGATAGTTTAACAGCAGAATGAATTTTCAAGGCAACTTCTGTGAACAAGGATTTGAAACTGCCTTTTTCTTATGAGAGCTGATGTTCTCTAGCAGCTGAAGTGGACTATTTGATCTACTGAATCCTCTGAATGTCATCATCACTCCTTCCCCTCTTTACAGTCCCATGCTAGGGATAATTGAAGGTCATGGGGAATGTACAAAATTCTGTAATTATCAAGTAACCAATTTCAATATACAGGAATTATTTTAAAAATACCTAGAATTTTCTGAAAATAAAAGAAAAGGCAGCTATTGCACGTGTTGTGTTTTTTTTTTTTTTTTTTCTGTTAATTTTTCTATATGAAGGCAAATACTGACATGCAATATTGTCATTCTATGAGTCAAATGCACAAAAATATATCATGTATTTAGAGATCTCTATCCTGTTTCTAAGTCCTCCCTGACAAGAAAAAATATGGTAATTGGAAGACTGATGACTGTCACATCCTTATTGCAAAGTCATTTTAGCCTACTAAAGAAGCTTTTACTAAAATATTCAAGTGAGTATGTTGTCTTAATCTCAACTATCTTCTCATATGAAGAAGTTCATATCTTCTCATATATTCTCATGTGAGAAGATAGTTGAGATTAAGACAACATATGCAACGATGAAGAGGAAGAAGCAAAATAAAGTCAATCCTTGGAGGAATGGGTGAAAGAAGGACATTTTGAGTTCCTATTTCTTTCTGTTTTCACTTTTCCACTTCCTGCATTTGAAAAAAACTTGTAGTCCATGGATCTGAGAAATGTATACCTCAGAAGCCAAATGCAAATTTTTTTAGACAATGTGTCAGAGATTTTTGTGAACATCTTTTTTACAATTCTCTATGTACTTCTGTTAATTAGTAATTAATCAAATCAAATTAATCCAATATTTGTTTTAAATTTTTATTTTTCTTGCATTCATCAGGAGTAAATGAACCTTTCTTCATTAAGATGTGAGTTTCTATACACATGGCATTCAAGTTTGTTTTACAGATGGCTTAATGTTCACAGGATAGGAAAAGGCTCTGTCCATTTTAAAGTAAAGTTAGAGCATCTGTTGAAGGAATCTATAGACAGAATTAAATGAAAATTCCATTATTTCTTTGTGTTGTTCCTTCCTTCCTTCCTTCCTTCCTTCCTTCCTTCCTTCCTTCCTTCCTTCCTTCCTTCCTTCCTTCCTTCCTTCCTTCCTTCCTTCCTTCCTTCCTTCCTTTCTATTATTTATTTCCATTTCTTTCTATTATTTTTTCCATTATTTCTTTCTATTATTTTTTTCTATTATTCCATTATTTATTTTCACTCAGAAATATATCTATCTATCTCAGTTTCAAACACCGATTAGGTCAGAAAACATCTGCTTCTGTTTTCTAGGTTACATTGCTAACTAGGCTTAAGTTTATATAAGACATCAAGGAGACCACCTATTTATTTATTTATTTATTTATTTATTTTCTGATGAAAGATCATTCCTTGATTATTGATGAAATATCTTAGAACTTATAATGATTATCCTTTTAATTTTTACCTCACAGGGAACTTCACACTCTCTTTAAGTGGTTCCCTTTTTTTCTAATATAATTTCAGAAGTGCACATGGCATGGTATTTTATCATATTGTCTAATTGCTGCAACTAATTTTTCCAGTCTGTTTGTCCCTTCTTGTCAAGAAGATGAGCTGTTTTATTCCTTTCCTCTTTGAGGATATTGTAACATGAGGAGAAAAACACTAGGCATAATGAGACAGAATTATGTTCTAAATTCTCAGAGGAAAATACATTTTCTCTAAGTTCTTGGCACAGAACTTTGCAGAATGACCTAGTTGGTAAGTTTCAAGAGATAAAAAGTTAAGTAGCATGGTATAAACAAAATCCTGCCCCAAGGAACAATTAACAAAAACAAAAACAAAACAAAACAAAAAAAACAAAACAAAACAAACAAACAAAAAAAAAAAAACACCACAACAACAGGTATCTTTAAATTATGGAATTTATTTTGAATTTATTTTTTGTATTGAATTTTTCTTTTATGCAGATATATTTCAATTATTGAATACATGAATTCATTTTCTACTATCCAGTATGAGATTACAATCCACTATTTTTTTGGCTTGTTTTATGCATGTATACTCTCTAATGCAGAAGAGTCCTGACCTAAAACCAACCTTCCCAACATATAGAAAAGTCATAGCACTAATATCATATGCCTTATAAAGTATTTTAAAAATGTACTTTTCAGTCAATAATCTATATACCTGCAGTCATAAAGCTATATTCCAAATAATGTTCTTTATGTTTTGTTTTACCCGTTACCACAAATTCATTGCTGAATTGTAATTTGACTTCTGCAGTGAGACTGTGTCTAAAATCATCTCCACACTCTACAGGCTGCCTGAAAATACATTTTTAAAATAACCTTTATAATGAAGCGTATTTCATAGAAACATAGAATAGTTTTAAAGTCCATAGAAGGGACCTTAAATGTTTTTTAATTCTATGGGCAGGGACACCTCCCACCAGACCATGTTGCTCAAAGAGAACTTGTAGAGCTTAGGGATATGGTTTAGTGGGGACTGCTAGTGTTAGGTCAGAGGTTGGACTCGATGATCTTGAGGTCTCTTCCAACCTAGAAATTCTGTGATTCTGTGAAAGCCCCATCCAACCTGGCCTTGAACAGTTCCAGGGGTGGGGGATCCACAGCTTCTCTAGGTAACCTGTTCTAGTGCCTAGCCACCCTCATAGGAAAGAATTTTTTCCCTATATCTAATCTAAATCTACCCCTTTCAAGCTTAAAGCCATTACCCCTTGTCCTATCACCACACTCACTGATAAAAAGTCCCTCTCCAGCTTTCCTGTATGGCCTCTTCAGGTACTCGAAAAATACGTGTCTCTGTAGCTTTCTCTTCTCCAGGCTTAACAATCCCAACTCCCTCAGCCTGTCATCATAGGAGAGGTGCTCCAGCTCTCTCATCCTCCTCTGATCCTTCTGGATTTACGGGTCCATGCCTTTCTTGTGCTGGGGGCCTCAGAGCTGAATGCAGCACTCCAGGTGAGATCTCATGAGAGCAGAGCAGAGGGGGAGAATCCCCTCCCTCACCCTGCGGGCCATGGTGTTTTTGATACAGCCCATGATCCAACTGGCTATCTGGTCTGCAGTTGCACGTTGCCAGCTCATGTCAAGCTTCTCATCCACCAACACCTCCTTCTCCTCAGGGCTGCTCCCAATCCATTCTCAACCCCAGCTTGTATTTGTTCTTGGGATTGTTCTGACCCAGATGCAGGACCTTGCACTTGGCCTTGTTGAACTCATGAGGTTCAGACAGGCCCACCTCTCAGGCCCACCCAGGTCCCTCTGAATCATAGAATGGCTTTGGTTAGAAGAGACTTCAAAGATCATATAGTTCCAACCCCTCTCTCCTCTGCCATAAGTAGGAACACCTCCCACTAGACCAGGTTGCTCAAAACCCCATCCATCCTAGCCTTAAACACCTCTAGGGATGGGGCATCCACGGATTCTCTGGGTAACCTGTGCCAGTGCCTTACCACCCTCTGAATGAAGATTTTCCTCCTAAGTTCTAATTTAAATCTACACTCTTATAGTTTAAGACCCTTGTCTAGGCATTATTTGACTGAGCAAAGAGTTGCTCTTCATCTTTTTTATAAGTCCCTCCAAGTACTGAAATGTTGCAATGAGGTCCCCTCAGAGCCTTCTCTTCTGTAGGCTGAGCAGCCCCAGCTCTCTCAGCCTGTCTTCATAGGAGAGGTGTTCCAGCCCCTTGATCATCTTCAAGGCCCTCCTCTGGACCCATTCTAACACCTTTACATCCTTCTTGTGCTAGGGGCTCCAGACCTGGATGCAGTACTCCAAGTGTGGCCTCACAAGGGCAGAGTAGAGGGAGACAGAGACAATCACCTCCCTTGACCTGCTGGCCACTCCTCTTTAAATGCAGCTCAGGATGCAGTTGGCCTTCCGAGCTGCAAGGGCACAGTGTTGGCTCATGTTGAGCTTTTCATCTGCTAGAACCTCCAAGTCTCCCCTCAGGGCTGCTCTCAGTGAGTTCCTCTCCCAGACTGTACTTCTGTCTGGGATTGCCCTGACCCAGGTGCAACACCCTGCACTGAGACTTGTTGAACCTCATTAGGTTCACATGGGTCCACTTCTCAAGCTCGTCCAGGTCCCTTTGGATGGCATCCCGTCCTTCTTTGGTATCAACCACACCACTCATCTCAGTGTCATCTGCAAATTTGTTGAGGGTATACTTGATCACACTGTCAATTTCATTGATGAAAGTATTATACAGTACTGGTCCCAGGACAGAACCCTGAGGTACACCACTCATCACTGGCCTCCACTTGAACATCACAGAGCCATTGACCACAGCTCTCTGGGTGTGATCTTCAAGCTAATTCCTTATTCACTGAATAAGGTCCATCAAATCCATAACCCTCCAATTTGGAGACGAGGATGTCATGTGGGACTATGTCAAAGGCCTTGCAGAAGTCCGGGTAAATTACATTGATCAGTCTTCCTTTTGTCAACTGATGCAGTCACTACATTGTAGAAAGCCACCAAATTGGTCAGGCACGATTTGCCTTTGGTGAAGCCATGTTGGCTGTTTTGGATCACCTACTGGTCTTGCATTTGCCTCAACATTGCTTCCAGGAGGACCTGTTCCATGATCTTTCCAGGAACAGATGTGAGTCTCATAGGTTTGTACTTCCCCAGGTTCTCCTTTCTATCCTCGTTAAAAATGGGAGTGATGTTTCAATTTTTCCAGTCATCAGGGACCTCATCTCATGGCCAGGACTTTTCAAATATGATGGAGAGAGGCTTGGTAACTATGTCAGCCAATTCCTTCAGGACTCTGGGATGCATGTCATCAGGCCCCACCACAGTGTGTGGGACTTTGCTTCCCCATCCTCTATCTACAGTTTCACAGAAATGAAAGACTTGGGAAGCCTGACTATCAGTGAAGACTGAAGTAAAGAAGGTGTTGAGTACCTCAGCCTTCTCCATGTCTGTAGTTACCTGTTCACCCTTTTATCCATCATTGGGGGGACACTCTCCGTGACCTTTCCTTTCTGAGCAATGTGTCTATAGAACCCCTTCCTGTTATTCTTCACATCCCTTGCCAAGCTCCATTCCATCTGTGCCTTGGCTTTCCTTATCCCATCCCTGCACATCCAAACTGTATTCTTCCCAGGCCACGTGTTCCAGCTTCCACTGCCTGTGAATTTCCTTCTTGTGCCTCAGTTTGATCAACATGTCCTCGTTCAGCCATCCTTGTTGACTGCCCTCCCTGCCCACTTTTTTATACAGGGGGATGGAGAGCTCTTGCACTCTAGGGAAAACATCCTTAAAGACTCTCCAGTTCTGTTCAGCTCCTTTGTTCTTAAGGACAGTATTCCATGGGATTTCACCTACTAGGTATTTAAATATCCTGAAGTTTGCTCTTTGTAACTTCAAGGTCCTGACTTTGCCCTTTGCCAGGCCTGTATTCCTTGAGATCACAAAGTCAACCAGGGCATGGTCACTGCAGTGAAGACTGTCTCCAGGATTGACCTCTTTAATGAGCTCTTCCACTTTGGTGAGCTCCAGATCCAGTAACACTTCTCCTTTGGTTGGTTTGCCTAATAACTTGGACCAGAAATTTATCCTCAACGCATTCTAGTAATCTGCTAGATTACTTACAGCTTGCTGTGTAGTTTTCCCAGCAGACATCTGGGTGGTTGAAGTCCCCCATCAGGATGAGAGCATGCAAGCATGACACTTGTAGCTGAAGCAAAAAGACCTCATCAACAGCTCCCCCTTAATCAGGCAAAGCTTAAAAAACCCTCATAGCTGAGGTGGACAATAAAAATAGTCTTCCAAAGACCCCAAAATCATTGAAGTACATTTTTACCAGTGATTTTCAGTGAGAATTTTCATGTAGTTTCCTTAGACAATTTGGAAATATATGCTGTACTAAGTGTTTGATGACTGCAGGCATTTATTGTTCTTGATCTCTGTTTTACAGAGATGCCAGTGGGCATAGTCTGAATGTACAGGATGAGTTCTGAACATAGCTGTTCTGTCCTGTCTGAATCACTCCAATCACCAGACGTTGCTTTCAGCCACCTATCTGATTGATCCACTAGACTTTATGATATCATCTGTTCTTGGGCATAAACTCTAACTACACATCAAGCTGTATCAATTTACATTACAGGAGGTTTAAGTTAGTTTCTGTTTTAACCAGAAACTTTCTTTCTATTATTTATCTGCATATTTCACTCTGAGTATTTTAATATATATTCTTTTGTACATTTGGGTATGTGTTTAGGACATTTACTGCCAGTAATCTCCCTGCCATTCCCAGCATACCTGGGTTATGACTAGACTAGAAAATGGTTCGTGGGAGCTGCTTTCTTATTGTTCACTTTTTTAAACTCTTAGTCCAGTCTTGATGCTGGTCTAGCTATTGCACTCTGCAAAACAGTGACTGTGCATAGTTCAGGAATTAGCACATGCCAGCACTCCTACTCCTGTAAAATATCCTTTTGACACTAGTAAATCTTCATTTGTCTTTAATGGCTGAAGTACCTAAGAGAAAGTCTATATTTTTCTATGACTTTTAAAAAGCTTACAAAAACAGTCTTTATACAGAAGAAATCCTGGCTTGCATAAGAAACAGTGTGACCAGCAGGGCTAGGGAAATGATTGTCCCCCTGTACTCAGCTCTGGTGAGGCCACAACTTGAGTAGTGTGTTCAGTTTTGGGCCCCTCACTACAAGAAAGACATTGAGAGACAAGGCTCAAGAGAGTCCAGAGAAGGGCAACGAAGCTGTGAGGGGTCTGGAGAACAAGTCTTCCAAGGGGTGGCTGTGGAAGCCGGAATTATTCAGCCTGGAGAAGAGGAGGCTCAGGGGCAACCTTATCACACTCTACAGGTACCTTAAAGGAGGCTGTAGCGAGGTGGGGGTTGGCGTATTCTCCCATGTGCCTGGTGACAGGATGAGGGGGAATGGGCTAAAGTTGCACCAGGGGAGTTTTAGGTTAGATATTTACGGAGAACTTCTTTACGGAAAGGGTTGTTAAGCATTGGAACGGGTTGCCCAGGGAAGTGGTGGAGTCACCATCCCTGGATGTCTTTAAAAGACATTTAGATGTAGAGCTTAGTGATATGGGTTAGTGGAGAACTTGTTAGTGTTAGGTCAGAGGTTGGACTCGACGATCCTGAGGTCTCTTCCAACCTAGATGATTCTGTGATTCTGTGAAATTGTCACATTCTTCCCCTCTGTTTTGGTGTTCATCTTCTTAGATACCCTCAGATGGAACAGAGACAATGTATCCTCGTTAGTAAGTATCAAATAGCAGATGCAATCAGGTCCTCTGGCATGTTACTGTATATGTGAAGTAGCCAACTGTACAAAGAGCCTATTGCATATGTGCTCAAACTGTACATCCACTTTGATCTGAGGGGAGGAATGACTATGTATAATAGAGACAACAACAAATGGATTTCTATCAAAGTTAACACTTGCTTTCTCTTGTCATAAATGGAAGTCTAAGTAGGTGAAAAGTTAATCCTCTCACAGAATGTATAATTCAAAGTGATACCGAGAGAAGAAGAAGAATGACCAAATTCCACAAAGGTGTTTAAGTATCTAACTTATGTCCACTACAAGAAGGACATTGAGGTACTGGAGCATGTCCAAAGAAGAGTAATGAAGCTGGTGAAGGATTTAGAAAACAAGTCTTATGAGGAGTGGCTGAGGGAACTGGGATTGTTTAGCCTAGAAAAAAGGAAGCTCAGTTAAGACCTTATCACACTCTACAATTTCCTTAAAGGAGTCTACAATGAGGTGGGAATCAGACTCTTCTCCCAAGTACCAAGTGATAAGATGAGGGAAAATTGTCTCAAGTTATGCCAGGAGAGGTTTAGGTTGGACATTAGGAGAAATTTCTTTATTGAAAGAGTTGTGCAGAATTTGAAGAGGTTGCCAAGGAAGTGGTTGAGTCACCATCCCTGGAGGTTTTCAAGAAATGTGTAGATTTGAAACTTAGTAGCATGGTTTAGTGGTGGACTTTAATACTGGGTTAAAGGCTGGACTAGAAAGTCTTAGAGATCTTTTCCAACCTGAATGATTCTATGATAAGCTTAAGTCTCATGGAACTGAATGACACTATCTTTTGGAAGTCACCAGGAAAGTCAATGGTAGAACAAAACATTGACAAATGAGTTAAATTCAGTCAAAAATATTTTTACTTTATTCAACATTTGATATCAAGATTGTTTCTGAAGTCTACAAAATCACATAGAGGAATAAGAGCCAAACAAATAATTCATTTCTTCTACTGAAAGTAAAATAAATCAATAAAAATAAAAATCTTTATTTTTATTGGAAACAAACATTTGAAAACATAAATCCAGAAAATACTCTTAACAATATCTGTCATAACAGGATCTCACTAGGGAATATGCAAAGGGTGTATGAAACAAATGTCAGTGATTTCTAGTGTCATCATTTCCTTTTTTATGTTATTATTTTAGGAAGAATGTAAATAAAAAATCCCTTCTTTTTACTGGAAGTTTTATTGTTAATTTTAATAATATTTAAAATGACAGACTAAAAACAATTGTTTTGCAAATACAGAGGTGGTCTAGCAGATTACTGGAAGAAACTGGAAGATTGTGAATCTCATTGTCAGAATTATCTTCACTTTTCCAATTCAAACTTAGATTTCTTCTGAAAGTTTCATATTGTTCATTGTTTTGAAATATAGAGTGGTACAGTAATGTATTCTGAGACCATTCCTATCTGAAACAGCATAAATAGCAGGGCTATTGCATATTCTAACTCATTATTTGTAAAAAGTTGGTAGCAGCTGTTGAATGAGCATGCTTATAGGAGGCATAGCCCTTTCAAGATGGAGTCTGTGATAAACAGTAAACGTGTTTAGCCCACCATTTATTGCTTTTCATCAGAGTTCATATATTTGTTTTATAAGCTTGAAACAGAATCAATGTGGAATTTCTTGTCTGAAGGAGTTTGCTCTTTCCTGGGATGGATTGGAGGTGAGGAACTGAATCTTTTCTGGAAAGAAACTTCCAGATACAAAGATATGACAGGGCAGCAAAGAAAAGCAGAAAGTCTCCTCTAGACCTTGCAAGTCTGTAGTTTTCTAGAACACTCAGGGACATACATAGGCAGGTCTCCGAGATGACAGGTAAAAAAGGTCATAGGCATCAGAAGGCATCACTTAGATTTGGATGCAACACACAAGCCACTGCTTTGAGGGAAAACCATTCCTGGTGAAAGGAAATCCCCTTGGACACCCTGGGAAGGGGAAGATTGATTTATAACCCTTTATGTATTTTATTTTTTTCCTATTCTGTCTTTTCCATTCATGGACAAATTTAAATATTCTACTTTATAGACTAATAAATGTGTATTTTAAAGGGATAATAGCCTGTCTGTATTTTCTCTGGTGAGTCCTATAAAGAAAAGACCTAGACCTTGCCGTCTTTTAAGGTATCACATAAGCATCTATGAGTCTTCTGGAAGAAAGCAGTATGTTAGCCATTCAATACCTAGAGTAAGCTTTTAAAACATGTCTTGAATTTGAGAACAGCTCAGCTGAGGACATTTTCTACCTACTGTCAATGTTAAACTTCAGTATGTATCTCTCTTTTACAAAAATGAAAATATGTATAACTCTCCTAATGGTAAGGATAGGTAAGGCACTAGAATAAATTACCGAGGCATTTATAGAGCTTATTCATATAAGATTTTAAAACATATTAGATAAGTGTCTATCAATAATAGTTTTGATATAAATAACAGCTTTGGGTGAAGAATGGACTATATGATGTCCCAGGGTACTGTTCCCTCCCACCTCTTGTTAGCAGTCAGTGAAAGAGGGACACATATCCATAAGCAAATGCTTCCTCAGAATATTTTTTCATAATAAGAAAAAAAAAACAGGCAATCCAAAATAGCTTAAATAAAAAAGTTGTACATAAGCTGTTTATCATTTAGCTTATTCAATCCTCCAAGATACAAATAAGACAAAAGGACCCATGGATAATTAACCTTCAGGAAAGCACAAAAAGGCCAAGGACAAAATTACTGAAAATGCACAGGATTCTTAATTCCACCAGGTCAGTATGTATGCTACAGCTTTCCCAAGCCTCATTAAAAGGATGAAATACGTGATGCAATATTTAGAAGAGTCCTGATTCCATAAAATATCCTATTGTCTCTCTAGCTTAGTCTTATCACCTCATATTCAACTATTAAAAATTAAAAATTCTGTGGGTGAATTCCCCCCTCTTGTATGCATATTGTTTTCACAGAGCTTTCCCATAATCTCTGAACTCTTTTGGTATCAGCCCCATGACAGATAACCAGCTTCCACAGAGATTTCTTCTTAGCTAAGATCATAGAGCTTAGAGTTTGTCATATCCTACATAACTAAGCCTTCCAGCTAAAGTATATTTATAAAGCTTGAGGCTAACTAGATCCTTTCTTGTATTGTCAACAGACTCATTAAACATGATCTTCTATTTCTTTTGCAGTGGAAGACTGGGAGGTCACACGTGATGTACTTTGTCCTTAAAAATAATCATGCTATCTTTTTAGCATTAACAATGTATGAAGGAGAATTTTTATTTTATAAATAGCTTCAGACAAAGACTGTGATAAAACTTCTTGATAAATAGCAATAATTAAAAGAAGAAAGCAAAGGGCAAAATGAAAGGACAGCTTCAGGAGGAAAATAAACCAAGAACTTTTTGTAAAGAAGTCTCTGGCTTGGAGGCAGGAGATTTCAGGTCTATTTCTGTCTCTATTGCTGATCAGATATGTGTATTGGAAACCTCAGCTGGCTCCTTCCTCTTCTCAGAACAGGTCTCAGCGGCACATCACCCACCTCCTGGGTCACTCTCTGCTAAGCAGAATATGAAATGCACTGCTACAGAAGCACTACCATTCACCAGGGCAGATCTCAGTAGTGAAATACAAGGTTGACTTGTCCTACAACATCCCTATATTAATGTTTCTGTGTCCCTTTGAGCTTCTGGAAATTCTCAGGCCATGTAGGTGGCCTACATGGGCTCTAAACAGGGTTACCTAGAAATTTATCATCTGGGCTTTTCTGACTTATGTGCTTCAGCTAAGTACCTCTATATAAAGATATTTACAGCTAGAGGCTTATATTTGAGCTAGATGTCCGAGTTCCTGGCCCAGTCCCTAGAAATCTAGTCAATGCAGTCTGGTGAACTATACTCACTGTACGTTTAGGATATACATATAATTAGTCATAATACGTGATAACAAATCCACAGACAAGGGGAAAATAACCATCACTTTTACAGCTTCCAAATGAGGCTGTGGAACCCACTATTCGATCTTCAAGCTGTTGTTCAAGTAATCAATCAAGTCATATATCTCCAAAGCACTCTCATCTACAGCAAGCCATAGATTATGCACTCTATTTTATTTTATTTTATTTTATTTTATTTTATTTTATTTTATTTTATTTATTTTATTTATTTATTTATTTTATTATTTTAATTTAATTTATTTATTTTCCTTTCAAACTCCCCAACTAGTTTAAAGCATATTGTTCCATTTATAAAAAATTGTTTGCATTTGCTTATTGTCTGTTTGGAATAATTTTTTCCTTTATCAGGTTTATGAAGAGACAGAAAATCCAACTAGATTCATGAACTATACAACAGCAGGAAGATGGCATTTTTATCTCCAATGCTGTTTTCATTGAAGCATGGACTAAACCTATTTACATATACCCACAAATGTCCATCAATCTCTTTACAATAAAACTCTGTTAAACCCAGTAATTTTCTCCTTTGTCTGTAAGCATTTTTTCCTCTTTCAAATATAATTTTAATATATCAAACATCATCTTGTTATAGCCTATTTAAATTGCTAACCTAGGATTTTCTTGCTCTTTTTTACATGAGGAACATAATATATTGGCTTTAGCAAACCTTTTTTTTTTTTTTTTCCCCACATGTGTGTGCTTGTGTGCTTGTGATTTTATTTCCTTTTTTTTTTTTTTTAAGTAGCCTTAGACAAATAATATTACATAAATAAATTTATTTACTTCCCCCTGCAGAACCCTAATAATTGTTTCCTCTTTTAACACCTTCTACAACCTGAAATATAGACCTTCTAAAAATGGCATGTTTCCCCCAGTTAAAAAAAAAAAAAAAAAAAAAAAGCTTTTCCTTCCTCTGAGATCATAAATAAAAATATGAAAAAAAAAAAAAAACTAATTTAAAATGATTTTTTTTCTAACAACTGTGAAGGTCATTTTCTTCAAATGTTGAAATATTCTAAATGTGAGAGTAGAAAAAATAAAAGTTGAATATTTCACCATATAAAAAAAAAAAAGATAATATGGCCACAGACTTCATATAAATTAGGGTAATCTGGTTTGCTGTCGGGTATAAAACTAGTCTAATAATTTCAAGTAACACCTTAGGTATCAAGTTGATTAATCTTGTTTGAGCTAGAATATAACATTTCTTATATACACTATTACCCATTGCATTATCCAACTGCAAGTTCTTTAAGGCAGAGACCTCCCATTTTTTTGGACAGGAATAAGTTAAAGAAAATCTTGACTAATGCCATACTTCCCTATATGTTACGACATACAAATATTCATATAAAATTCCTTATGTTGTGCCAGGCTCCCTCACTGTCAAAATATTTACCTCATGTCTCCATTCTGATTTTGATTAGGTTTGATTTACAGACACTGGATCCTTGCTGAAGAACAAATTCTCCGTGCAAAGGCTAAAGAGTCTTATTATGGCATATTTTTCCTTGCTCCACACCATTTAAAATAAACAAGATATTCATACACAAAAAATCAGAGCTACATAACTTCTTATATTTCAAAAATATGTCTATCTCTACATCTTTAAGTAGAGAATAAAATTTTAATTAGTTTTGAAAACTGTGCCTGACATTTGTAATGATATTCAGCGCCTCCTTTCTTTTCCTATACAACTTTTTTACAGAATGGAAGATGTATTTTTAAAACATCATTGCTTGTGAAAAGACAGCAGAAGACAGCTTACCAAGAACTGAGCATTTGTTGGCATGGAAAAATCACTGCAATTCATCAGTATTGATGCAGGCATCAGATAGAGAAATTCCAGGGGTTAAGAGAAATTCCAGGGCATGGAATTTCCTCCCCCCAGCACCCCACCATCCCCTCCTAAGAAAAGGACTAGATGATAAAATCTGTATTTTCTAGAAAAATAAAAATAAATAAATACATAAATCTGTGAGTGTAGGTATAGAATTTCATTAAATATATACATATATATATATATACATATATTTGTTCTGACTCCAGAAACTTGTGGTTGAACTTGTATAATTCTTTAGGACCAGCATGTCATATCTAGATTTCTAGATAGTCATTAGAGAATTTAAGGAATTCTTTATTTTTCTATTAAAACTTTATTGACTTAAGCATTAAAAAAAAAAAAAAAATCCATATTTTCCATTTGAATTTTTATAATATCAGGTTCCAGCACCTTTTTCTGTCTGATCTGTCTGTTTAGTTTTTGAACCAGGTGTCATTTTTCAGTGCCAAATACACACACAAATAAATTTGAGAAGTATTATGTTTAACATTTTCTTTTCTTCCTTGACAATAAATTTCACAAACTACAATGAATAGTGTCACCTTTTCCAAAAATATCAGAATATTTCTACAAGAATTGTTTTTGCCTAGGTAAAAATAAATTTATGTTGTCTGACAGGTTTTTCAGCTCCAACTTCTTATTCAGAATTTACATGAGGTATGTATCCAGGATGGATCTGTCTCCATACTGAGAACCAAAAACCACCTTTGGTTTGCTGAACACTTAGTGTAATCTTCCATGACAGTAATCAGGGAAAACAGTACATCATTGATTGTCCTAAGCCATACTATTTTCCAGCCATTTTGGAAGAAACACAGTATCTTAACAAAAACGGACACTGTTATAGTGCATTTCTGATTTCTCCTTGCAAAGAACGCCATCATCTGTGATTTTTCCCAGTGTCTGGGACATTACTGCTAGAGAACTTTTATAATTACTTCAAAATTCACCTAAGCTGCCTTACATTTCCAGTAGCTTCAACCTGATTTGGGAAGAAACTGTGGCTACTTCTGGATAACATACGTACTTAGATCCCCTAGTATCACCACTGTCTAAAGCAAACAGGTTCTGTTCTGTTCACATGACTCCCAAACAGTGACATAAAATCTCTTAGAGAGAGTGAGTGTTTTGTAAATATCATGAAATTTTACATTCCCAATCCACTTTCTTTTAATATGAAAATAAAATAAAATAAAATAAAATAAAATAAAATAAAATAAAATAAAATAAAATAAAATAAAATAAAATAAAATAAAATAAAATAAAATAAAATAAAATAAAATATTAAAAGGCTGTTTTAGTCTTCACCTGAAAATAAATGCCATGTAAAAGGTCATAAAGATATATGATTCTTACTCACAGAAATAAATAAAAGAAGGGGGAGTAGAAAAGAAGGGAAGGGAAGGGAAGGGAAGGGAAGGGAAGGGAAGGGAAGGGAAGGGAAGGGAAGGAAGGGAAGGGAAGGGAAGGGAAGGGAAGGGAAGGGAAGGGAAGGGAAGGGAAGGGAAGGGAAGGGAAGGGAAGGGAAGGGAAGGAAGGGAAGGGAAGGGAAGGGAAGGGAAGGGAAGGGAAGGAAGGGAAGGGAAGGGAAGGGAAGGGAAGGGAAGGAAATCTCTTTAGTATGATGAACTATGATTTAAAGATAGAGCTGTGTGTATAACCATGTCTGTAAATGTGCAAAATGTTACACATTCCTGATAGTAATTTTGAGAGAGTTTGAATGCAACAAGAAGGTTTATTTGACCCAAATGTTATTTCAAGTTGAAGAAACCTGTTACTGACTATATGGTGAATACATCAAATGCCTATTGTCCAAAAACAACGAAAGAAATGTAATGAATTAAGTATTTCATTTAACCATATTCAGAATTATAAAACTTGTTTTCTTATTTTAAATATTTTTTTTGGCAAAATTTGCGTAGATTCATTATTAAGAACATATTCAGTAATATATATATTCTATATATTTGACATTCAGGTTTTCTTTGCTGAGATAGGTCAAAGCTGTTATTCTGGGTCAACTTGTTTTTCATTTTAGTCAGTGAATTTAAAATTCAGTAATTTTCATAGTGATAGCTAACAGTTGTTTACATTTACAAACAGGGAGTATGACTTTCTATACGTGGCAACAGTGTTTGGAAACTGGACAATATTTTGTCAAGATTCTTACTTGATATAGTTCACAGGCAGATAATTCACTTTCTGCATGAAATAGGTGGCTCCTAAACAGTGGAATTTCTTGTGGAAGGATCAGTTACAGTGATTCCAGTTGTTTGTGTCCTACAACAGCAGTATAAAGTGATGGGAGCTACAAATTCCATGTTCTGCAGGACTGAATTATCTGTATTACATAAACTCACTGAAACCCAGAGGAATGCACTCTGTAGAGATGTATTTTTAAGTCCAGAGATCTGTATCTGTAGATTTGCTTTAGATAATTAAGTTCCATGATGTTTATAATTTCCGTACAGAGGAAATACCTATTTTAATCTGGCATTAACATTAAAGCACAGGTTAGAATTTCCTTATACTGAAATAATATAGTCTTTACAAATTAAGTCTTAATATCATACAATTAAAGCAAGGTATAATAATCTAAAATGTTCTGTTATTCAATGAGTCTTTAAAGCAATTACAGGTTTCTTAGTCAATACATTGACCATGCCCACTGCATGACACTAACATATTAGCCAAAGAACATTTATTATAGCTTTTTACCAACCCATGCAACTTTGATTTAAAGTCATGCATTCTAATATGTTTTGACAAGTAATTGCTTGCCTTTTTCCTTGATAGCCAACCATATAAATAATGCATGCATAGTAATAGCTGGAGCAATAATGTAAAAGTCAAGTAAGGATACGCATACAGCATGTTAATGATAAAGGTGCACTATCCATTTCAAATGGGAAAAATAAATAAATAAATAAAATGTAAAATATGTGAAAGGATCCTTAAAAACACATTTTTAAAACATATTTATCATGGTAACCACCAATGGAAGTATATTGAAAACCCATCTTAAACAAAGACATTTTTTGCATCCCAAAATTCTTTCTCTTCTCAAGTGAGGATTAACTCAGCATGAAGAAGCTAAAGCATGAGGAGTGGAGCAGATTTTAAGATTGAAATGATCCTCTTTGATCACTTAGTTGGATCCTATGCAGCACAAGCCTTACAACTTCACAGAGCAGCTTCTCTGTAGGAAGTTCCATGGCTTGACTGATCATGGACTCCAACAGGAAGGCTTCTCTGAAGACCTCAAGAAAGGCATCAACAATTTGTCAAAACATAGGCTTATTGACCCAAAGACATTGGGTAGTCAAATCACTACTAGTGTTTTGAACTGGAAGAGAAAGAACTACTTTTAATGTATGAAAATTTATTCTCGTGATCTGTCATCTTCACTTACCAGTAATTTTTCATATTTGAACCAGGAAATTAAATACCACAAATATCTCAGAAAACCTTGCACAATTTCTGACACACTCCTTTTTTTTACACGCCTTAAGGTCTAGCCACAGTTGTAAATCTCCATTTCTTCTGTAGCTGTTACTCATAAGCTGTTGAGTGGGTAGTACGGTCAAGTTCTGAATCGGTTCCTTTGCACTGAGTATGTTCATGACTAGAAACAACATGACCAATTCTTCTTACCAAGAGCTATGGTGCTTGAGACAAATAAGAAAAAAATCTTATGGACTTTTTCCTTTTTAAGCCCTTCACATTTTTCTTAATATTTTGAAAAATTATTTGATGAACATTTGAATGCTTTTCATAGAAAAATGATTTGTTTCAGTCAGGTCATTCCTGAAAAGTGGCCAAAACAGAGACTCCTGTTTTCAGATACTCTCTAGGTGTTGAAATGAATTGCTGTACCTGAGACTTTCTTCTTCCTAATAGACATGACTTGCATATTTCTCATAAAAATGCAGTTAATTCCACCTGAAATTCCTTAGTCTGAGTATAGCTGGGTTTTTTTTGTTTGTTTGTTTGTTGTTTTTGTTTGTTTGTTTTTGTTTACTGGAGTGAAACAAACAGTGAGATAAAGATGTCACATTTTTCAGTTATCAGAAATGTACACAGTAAAGCAAGTCAGCCAGTCATTCTTTGTTTTAGTTTGCATTGTTTTATTTGATCCATTTAGAGTTGATATCAGATTATATTCCAACCTTAGGAATCTAATTTACTTTGAAAAGTTATATTTTCTGTATATTTTTCAAAAATATTTGATATTTTATCTTCCTTTGGGGAAATACTTGAACTAAATCATGTATATATAAAATGACATTCTATCATTCATATAGCAAGGTGTGTTTTCTATGATACAAATTTCGGAGTCAATTCTTACCATAATTGGTTCATTTTAATAAAGGAATATAAAGGACAGTGGTTTAAAATGCAATTACTATTTAAATAAAACCACAGATGCAGAGACAGAATCTTTTGTTTTGTAGTTTTGGTACAACATGTAGCTGCCAGAACTCATTTCTGATCCGTTTATCAGCATGTAATTTAAATGTTCATATCTTCCCAGACAAACTGTATGATTAGCTACTTAAATACCCTCATTTTGTTCTTTTAAACAATTGCTATAAAGAGCAGGTTCTTTGCTATATCAGCAAGTGATTTGGACATGAATATGTAATATGCATGCTGCAGATATAAATAATCATAAAAAAATATGATAGGAATGTTTAATACTTATAATTTTATTGAAATCATGTTGAAACACAGATAAAGCATGTTAGTAATAATAATGTTATTTTAACAGAAATACATCCTTCCCTCTGTCCATTTCTCCCTTCAGTGGACAAGGAAGAAGGATGGAAGGAAGTTCAAGAAGGCTCTTATCTGGAATGATAATATCCATGGACCTACTCTCATGTACTAAAGTGAGAGAACATGAGACATATGATTGTTTCTCAGAAGAATCAAATATGTTTCTAAATAACAAAATACAGTTTCCAAACTATTTCCAATCTCCTGTTAACCTCTTAAGAGGAGATTTAGTGTGTGAGTGTTTTGTGATTTCCTTCTCTGGGTTCTCTGAAAATTTCATTTCAATATCATAAACTATGCTTTGTTTTCAGTTAACATTTATATTATTATAGTATCTTGTAGGTTATGTATACACTTGCATTTTTCCCACCCTATTTTTTTTCATTTCTACTTTAGAACTAATGAAGTTTATCAACCAGTGGACTATATTACTGTCTCGTTGTGGCCACATCAGGAGGCCATTTGTACTCTAATCACTATCTCTAATAAGCCAAAAAAAATAAATATATAAAAAAATTATTGATACATTCAACAATAAATTCCATTATGCAAAACTGCTTCAGCTTAACAACATTTCTGTTTCGGATAAGGGTGAAAGGAAGTGAGATCTTAACACTGACTAAATTCAGAAGGTTTTCTCTTCATCTAGGAATAAGACCTTCTATGTGTCCTTATGAGTGAGAACTTATTTTTGCAATATAACCAAAATTTGCACATTGCCTAGTGGCCAGAAGTATACCTGAACAAAGAGAAAAGTATTTTCAAAAGGGAGTTTATTTGGTCTGTATGAAAAAATCTTTTAGCTTGGCAAGTGAAAATATTTTGCAGGGCTCTCTTGACTTGTGACAGCAGAACTGAATGGAAAGCAGTAGTTGAAATTTCTTATGACTGAGGACTTAAGTTGAATCAGAGGCTATTGGAAATCATTCAGATATTAGCAGGATTTGGCTCTAAGCAGTGGAAAATCTAGGAGTGTAGAGGAATCAAAATATCTGTTGGCAAGACCTGCTTCTTGCAGATGTCATATAGCCAACTAAATCGTTTTCTTATAAAGAGTTATAGTATAGCTGGGACCAATTATATTTAAATGATGCTTCTGATAACAATTATTAACATTTTAAATGTCTGAGAACATATGTGAAACTAATCAACATATGTACAAAATGAAAACTGAAGCATGGCCAAAGGTTTTATAATAAAGTAAAAAAGTGTGTAGGAGGTATCTATTAGGGGTGTCTATTATAGAAGCTGTCTATTAGTGAATTGCAGGGGAGGAAGGAAGGAAGGAAGGAAAGGAAGGAAGGAAGGAAGGAAGAAGGAAGGAGGAAGGAAGGAAGGAAGGAAGGAAGGAAGGAGGAGGAGGAAGGGAAGGAAGAAGGAAGGGGAAGGAAGGGAGGGGAGAGGAGGGAGGAGGAGGGCGGAAGGAAGGAAGAAGGAGGAAGGAAGGAAGGAGAAGGAAGGAAGGAAGGAAGAAGGAAGGAAGGAAGGAAGGAGGAAGGAAGGAGAAGGAAGGAAGGAGGAAGGAAGGGAGGGAGGGAGGGAGGGAGGGAGGGAGGGAGGGAGGGAGGAGGAAGGAAGGAAGGAAGGAAGGAAGGAAGGAAGGAAGGAAGGAAGGAAGGAAGGAAGGAAGGAAGGAAGGAAGGAAGGAAGGATTGGTTGTAAAAGAAACAAAATTTTCATGTAAATCTGCTGAACCAATGAAGAGAGAGAACCTCAGGAGATCAAACTGACCTGGCTGTGCCATTGAAAAGAAAATCAGAACATTTTTGGTAACATATGTAGAAAAACATATTTTCTTACAAAATTCAGAGTCAAAAGATAGACATTGTCATGTCCAGGGTTACTGTGCTTTAGAAAAGTGCAGAAACCATGCAAGTTGCTAAGCAGAGGTTGTTCAGAACGTGAAATAGCTTGGCTTTACTACAAAAATCTAGCAGCAGGTGAACTCTTTTGCCATTTTGCTAATTGTTAAGCTATACCACTGCTGAAGCTAATGCATTATTCTTTCAGTGATGGTGATATAAAGGTGATATAAATCTGTTTTATCAATTGCTTATAATTTCAATGAGTAAACTAATAGTGTTTAGCCAGTATGGTCCATTGAATAGTTTATTAAAAAGTAGTTCTTGCACTAAAAGAATAACAAAACAATAATCATTGCCTCTAACTCTTCTAAACCATAAAGAGCTATCTTTCAAGAAAATAACAAGCCAGGTGGCACTATATAGACTTGTACACTTTGACTGAAGATCAGAGCCTTTGTGTCTAATTTCTTATTATTTGTCCTTAAGAGGTGATATAACCTGTGCTGGCATCTGTTTAATTTGACTACTTAATGTAGTCTCCTTAGACTAACTTTGACAATGCTTTGTCAGGATTTTATGGTGTGGATGTCATCACCAATGAGTTACACAACCATTGCTGAGTCTGAACTTTGACATTTAAGTGGTCTCAGCTGTGAATAGACATCTAAGATGCTTATTTGCATTCACATTCTGTTTTGGTATTGTATCATTTCATTAAGTCCTAATTCTTCCCTAACTAGGTTATTCCCAACCTGGGAGAAAAAGTTCTTTGAATTTTGATATAAAATTTGATCTTGAATAGAGAAAATAAAAAAAAAAGAAAGAAAGAAAAAAAAAAAAAAAAAAAAAAAAATAAAGAAAAGTGTTTTCATGAAAGAAAATAATTTTCTGGTAAATAAAAAATCCCCTTTTAATAAGGGGAATGTCTCCTCCTGACATGTCTCCTCCTGACATGTGGGTTTTGATTCTGCTTTAACTTTTTTTGTATACCAAGAAAGCCAGCTGAAATCAGTGGCATTAGTAGCCTTAAAAATAAATATTATCAGAATAGGGATCCATGATCTCAAACAAAAGTTTTACTACTATAAATGCAATAATTATACCCTGTTATCCATATATATCTTTAGATATATGCATTCACTTCCATTTCTGTATACAGGTATACACTCTGGGTTCAAACAGAAATTAAAGAATGATTTCTTTTTTTTTTTTTTTTTTTCCAGAGGAATGAAAGAAATCATAAACACTTCATCTAGGAATTGTTATATAAGTGCTTTACAAATATTAATATTGTCAGTGAATCATCTAAGTGAGGATCCCATCAGCTCCAAGGTCCAGACCTCAAAATGTCCGTGTGTGCTAATTCCCACCGCAGTCTCCTTTTCTGCTCTGCAGGCACGAAGTCCAAATAGACAAAAATAAAATTGTCTTGACATTTTGCTGTGTTTGTATATTTTACATACAGAAATAATATTAAAAAAAAAAAAAAGTTTGTTAATGTAACAAAGTTAGATGCTCTTCCACAGAAGAGCAATTTTTTTAGAAGTAATAGATATAACTTTTTTATAAATGTGTATATTTGTACATGCAGCATATATTTATATATTTATTTATGTATGCCTTTATTTATGCCTGTCTAAAAATCTTTAGCTTATATTATTTACTCTTCAGTGCTTTCCCAAATACTGGAGCATTTATGAGGGGAAGAAAAGATAATATAAAAATGACAGAGTAATTATCTCAAGAAGAAAATCTACCACAGCCTGTTATTATCACCAATTTCTTTCGGATTTACCCAGAAAAATTTGACAGTTCAAATCAGTGAAAGAAGTGGTGAGAACTGAGGTACTAATTCTTCAACATTACGCATGTTGGCATTCGTTTCTTCTGCTAGCAATTACTTTTCAGCCCAGGAAAGGAATCACCACTGTAATTATGTGATCTATGGTTTAGTGAAACCTATTTGACCTCCTTTCAAATTCTATCAGCTCAAAGTCCATGCAGAGCAGCAAGTAATCTTTCACAAATTTGCTCTATGTAAATCAAAACCTATTAGGTCTGTGTCTGGTTAACATTACAACAGCATCTACTGTAAGTACCCAGGGAATCTAATAAAGTATCTGTTACTCCTGGAGACTGAGACTAGGATAACTTTTTGTTTCCTGTGATATTCTGTTGACAGAAAGTGGAAAGATGTTAGTAGCAACCCAACGTCAATGAAGGAATTTTCTTATATTTAGAAATTACACTCCTAATAATAAGACAGATCTGTTCTCTAACCATCTTATCTACTTACTTTCTGTCCTTGATGACTGCTGTGTAGAATTGTAAGCAATAATCTTTCATGGTTTGAAGAGTATCTCAAAAGGGAATTGATCCAATTTCTAATGAACACCAGATATGGAGTAACTGGGTCCTGAATACTGCATTAAGTGGCAGTATTTCCTCCCCCCCTCCCCCCAACTGTGGGGGGGGGAGGGAGGGAAATAAATAAATAAAGATCCTGAATTTTTGTTGTGGTTTTCAAAGGCATCTGTTGGATGTGGAAAGGTCTCAATGTGAAATACTGACAATATCATGCCACAAATAGAGAAATGGCCATATTTATTAAGTCTGCTGGTGTACTGATACTGATTAGCTTTATTACTAGCAAGAAGACACTATGACTATAAAACTCATACCTGCAGATTTTGGGAAGCAGATGAAGAATCCTTAATTTTTGTTGCAGACCATAGGGTCTCTGGAGGAACAAGTGGCAACAAAGAAAATTAACAGACCATTCCAGGAAGTGTCTATCAGGCTATGGCTACACCACCAGAAGATCTGTAAACCCATCTCCTTATAAAAGTACACCCTGCTTTCACAGACATGGAGCCTCCTCAGGCAATGCCAACAACATGCAGAATAGAAAGCAGCAACAAGCTCCAAAACAGACTGTATTTCTATTTAAGGTAGTACACTGAGAGATTTCTTATCCTTCCCAATGACTTCCTTCCCAATGACTATCCTTCCCAATAAAAGGCAATATTGCCCATTCAAAGTGTATTGCTTTACCTCTGTTTTGCTAAGAGACCAATCAAAAGTGGAAGAGTAAGAAGATAAGGACCAACCTACCTGAAACTTTACTTTGCCTATATTAACTGATAATTTTAATATGGAGAATACCTAGAAGTTTGCATTTATCAAAATCAAAGACTGTATAGTAAAGGACACATACTCTGATAGCTGTGTTGGGAACATCTAAATCAGCACAGTAGAGGTTTTCTAAAGGAGACTGGAAATGAGTTTCTCTTTCATATAGAAGAGAGTCTTCATAAGCAAAGTAACTGTTCTGAAAAGTACCATAAAATATTCCTGGCTTTTATGTTTGTTGTTTGTTGTTGTTGTTTTTAGTTTGGTTGGTTGGTTTGGGGTTTTGTGTGCATTTTTTTTATTTTTTTTTTGTTAGGTTGGTTGTTGGTTGTTAGGTTGGTTGTTGGTTTGTTGTTTTTTTGCTTCATTTGTTATGTTTTGTTTTGATTGATTTATTTATTTATGGAAAAGGAACAGCATTTATCTCATTTATATCTATCTATTTTAAAAAAATATTCCCAAAGTTTTAATAACCTTTTAACAACTGGCATCTGTGGTTCTAATACCCTGTCTGACAGACTGTGTCAGAAAAGTAAAATTAGGCCTGGGATACACTGGCCTAAGAAATGACACATTGAACATGTTGAAAATAAAATCTCAGACCAACAGATGCCAATGAAAGACATGTCATTATGTCTGGGATTTTATGGATCTTATCAACTACTTTATCTGCCACCTTGCACCATGTACCTGCACATATTGCATGACTGCTGCTTATTTGAACCTTCACCTGGCTGTTACAAGAAAACAGGCTACATATGGCAAGGTTTGATCTAGTTTGATTGTTTTACTTTGTGTAAAGGCAGATAAAATTACAACATATCAAAAATATTGTGGAAAAATCAATATATCATAAACTTCTTCCGAACCAATACAGCAAGTTTTCCAGAAGATGACTCTTTTTTTCTTCTCTGTGACTCTTTCTTGTTTAAAACAAGTCAAGAAATATTTTAGAAATGGTAATATTTTCAAATACTAGAATATATGTAAAAGTCAAGAAAACTTCTATTTAATTGACATTTAAGAAAAAAAAAAAAAAAAAAAGGTAAAAGGAAAAGTAAAACGGAAAATCAAAGCCATACCATTGTTTTTTCCACATTTCATTTCCCAAATGAATGTAAGAAATTAAAAAGGAATTCAGCGCAAAGAAAAAAAAATAAAATAAAAGACAATTCCTATTAACATACTGATTCATTTTTATTTTTTTTTAATTTACTCTGAGACTAGTCAAAAAACACAGAATTGAGAATTATTCAGAACATAATGCCAGTGGCTCAAATGCCTTCAGAATTCCATTAAGATTTTCAGGGAATACTGTGCTATTTTTGGAGACTGACTGAACAAGGGTACTTAATCATCCAGTGTACATATGAAAGTTTCAAGGTGAATCCTTGCTATTTATTGTAGGGAAAAAAAAAAAAAAAAGAGAGAGAGAGGGAGAGAGAGAAATACCAATGACTAATTGGTCTTATTCTTCATAAAAACAAGCATTTTTCCAATTAAGTTATCCTTCTACTTCATATTTTATAAGCTATTATTGTTAAATATTGCTTAGTTTGGTTAAAACCACCCTTAAAATGGACTGGAAGGTCCAAAGGACATTATATGGACTATAGAAAACATATTTGCATAACATTAATGGTAATTATTTTGCAAACTGTGTTATTTGCTTTTTTGTCTTTCTAGGATTAAGCTACCTGATATAGATGAGTCAAAATCATTCTAGCTTCTCATGACTACACTATAGCTCAGTAACACCCTATGTTTTTAAATGCATTATTTCAAAAGAATTGCTCTGAGGATCCATACCTTCAAATAACCTGAACCATGTAATAAGCACCTTCAGATAACTCGAGCAAAGTCAAATGTAGAGAGGATCTATTATGGAAGAGGCAGAAGGGTTTTTAAGGTAAAAAAAATATATAAAAATTTTAGTTAGGTAGAAGAGCCTATGGAAGAGATTCCTACTTAAAAAAAAAAATAAAACTTTGTATATTTTGTTCTTATACTGAGTCACATGGGTTTTATTGTTGCTTGTTGTTGTTGTTTTCCTACCGAACCTATGCTTATGATACTAGCTTCTGACTATAACCTCTGACACTAGCTAGTTCTGCCCTATTCTTTTCACCCCACATTGGTTCTTGCCCTGAATGTTAGAGAGTGGCAAGCGGCTGCTGATCCCATCTCGTCTGGAACAATTTGCCCAATTCATCACCACTGAAAGTGTCCAGCTCACTCCCACCCCAGACCTCCTGATGCAGAAGGAAGCCAATACCTGACAGCAAGGGCAGAGTACTGTGTTTAGTTTATTGCCCTGCTTCACCCTGGTGGTGAAGAAAAGGGTTGCCCCCAAGGTATCTGCCAATGTCCACTGGGCTGGATGAGGACCAGTTACGATCTCCTGGCTCTTCCTTTGGCTCTTCCTTTGGTACAGGGTACCACCCTTGTATCTACCTCTTTTACCATTCCAATCACTTCCCTAAAAAGCAACCTGCATTGAATTACTTTTCCCCATTGTTTGTGTTCCATCTCTAACCAAATTTGTATTTCTGACCATAGAATCATAGAATCATAGAATATCCTGAGTTGGAAGGGACGCTTAAGGATCATCAAGTCCAACTCTTGACACCACACAGGTCTACCCAAAAGTTCAGACCATGTGCCTAAGTTCACAGTCCAATCTCTTCTTAAATTCAGACAGGCTCGGTGCAGTGACCACTTCCCTGGGGAGCCTGTTCCAGTGTGCAACCACCCTCTCTGTGAAGACCCCCTCCTGACGTCCAGCCTAAATTTCCCCTGCCTCAGCTTAACCCCGTTCCCGCGGGTCCTGTCACTAGTGTTAATGGAGAAAAGGTCTTCTGCCTCTTGACAACCCCTTACGAGGAAGTTGTAGACTGTGATGAGGTCTCCCCTCAGCCTCCTCTTCTCCAGGCTGAACAGGCCCAGTGACCTCAGCCGTTCCTCGTACGTCTTCCCCTCAAGGCCTTTCACCATCTTCGTAGCCCTCCTCTGGACACTTTCCAACAGTTTCATGTCCTTTTTATACTGTGGTGCCCAGAACTGCACACAGTACTCGAGGTGAGGCCGCACCAGCGCAGAGTAGAGCGGGACAATCACCTCCCTTGACCTACTAGCGATGCCATGCTTGATGCACCCCAGGACACGATTGGCCCTCCTGGCTGCCAGGGCACACTGCTGGCTCATATTCAACTTGCTGTCTACCACGACCCCCAGATCCCTCTCTTCTAGGCTGCTCTCCAGCGTCTCATCGCCCAGTCTGTACGTGCAGCCAGGGTTTCCCCGTCCCAGGTGCAGGACCCGGCACTTGCTCTTATTGAACTTCATGCGGTTGGTGGTCGCCCAGCTCTCCAACCTGTCCAGATCCCTCTGTAAGGCCTTTACGCCCTCATTTGAGTCCACAACTCCTCCAAGTTTGGTGTCATCAGCAAACTTGCTCAAAATACCCTCTATTCCTTCATCCAGATCGTTTATAAAAATATTGAAAAGTACCGGCCCTAAAATGGAGCCTTGAGGGACCCCACTGGTGACCGCCCGCCAGCCTGACGCAGCCCCATTTACCATAACCCTTTGGGCCCTGCCCGTTAGCCAATTGCTCACCCATCGTATGATGTTTTTATTTAGCTGTATGGTGGACATTTTGTCCAGTAGGATCCTATGGGAAACCGTGTCAAAAGCCTTGCTGAAGTCCAAAAAAATCACATCAGCTGGTTTCCCTTGGTCCACCATACGGGTGATCTTATCATAAAAGGAAATCAGGTTAGTTAGGCAGGACCTACCCTTCACAAATCCATGCTGGCTGGGACCAATGACTGCTTTGTCCCCCAGGTGCGCCTCAGTAAGTCCGAGAACCAACTTCTCCATGATTTTACCAGGCACTGACGTGAGACTGACAGGTCTGTAATTGCTAGGGTCTTCTTTCTGACCCTTCTTGAAAATTGGCACAACATTTGCCAGCTTCCAGTCTACCGGGACCTCTCCAAATTCCCAGGATCGTTGAAAAATAATTGAAAGAGGTTCCGCGATGACATCCGCCAGCTCTTTCAGCACCCGGGGATGAATCCCGTCCGGACCCATGGACTTGTAGGGATCCAGGTGGAGTAGCAAATCCCGCACACGTTCAGGGTCAGTTGGGAGTTTGTCATCCCCACCGTCCCGGTCCTCCAGCTCAGGGCACCCTGGGTCCCAAAGCCCATCATCAGCATTGAAGACAGAGGCAAAGAAGGCGTTAAGCGTCTCTGCTTTGCCTATGTCATTGTCTGTGAGGAGACCTTCCCTATCAAGGAGCGGCCCTATGTATTCTTTAGTTCTCCTTTTTCCATTTACATATCTAAAAAAACCCTTTTTATTTTCTCTCACAGACACAGCCAGCTTCAACTCTAGCTGTGCTTTGGCCACTCGAACTTTCTCCCTACAAACACGAACAGCATCCCTGTATTCTTTCCATGACGCCTGGCCCTCCTTCCAGTAGCGAAACACTCTCTGTTTCCGCCTAATCTCCATTAGAACATTCCTGGTCAGCCACGCCGGCCTCCTGCCCCGCCTGCCTGACTTGCGATATTTTGGAATTGCCTTATCTTGTGCTTCTAGGAGGCATCGCTTAAAGAGTGACCAGCACTGGTGGACATCGAGGCCTTCAAGAGCAGTTTCCCAGGGGACCTTACTGACTAGTTCCCTGAGCAGCCTGAAGTCCGCTTTCCCCATATCTAGGGATGAGGTTTTGGTGGCACTTTTCCTTCTGTCACCATAAATTTTGAACTCAACCACTTCATGGTCGCTATGACCGAGGCGGCCACCAATCACCACATCTCCCACCAGACCCTCTCTGTTTTCTAGCAACAGGTCTAGGAGGGCACCTTTCCTAGTTGGCTCCGTTAGCACCTGTACCAAGAAGTTATCATCTAGGTGCTTCATGAACCTCCTGGACTTGCTCGTGTCAGCCGTGTGGCACTCCCAGTTAACGTCCGGCAAGTTGAAGTCCCCCATAAGGACAAGGGGAGTTAATCTCGAGGCCTCTCTTAGTTCTGTAAAGAATAATTTATCGGCGCTATCGTCCTGGCCAGGCGGTCTGTAATAGACTCCCACAACGACATCCCCTTTATTCGTTCGTCTGATATCACTGGCAGTGTAATTTTGACATTGTATGATATTGTTGACATGGCTTCCTGTGTGCAAAGTATGACACCTAGGCATGCCTGTAAGGAATAGCAAGTTGCAAGGTCTCCATGGTTTCCCATTCTAGTTATCTGTGGAGTCTAAATGCTTACCCAAATCCCCCTTCCTTTCTGGTGACATCCATATCTCCTTCTCAATAATTTCTGTAACCGTTACCCACTCTTCATATTGCCATTTGTGTTATTTGCTATTTCTTATTTTAAACCCAGTTTTCCATGTCCTGTTCAGTTAGCTTAATGCTAGCTGGCCTGGACTCCCATAACAGTTGATCCCACAGGTAGAGAGCATGGGCCTGAGCAAGAGAGGAATCTGAAGAGTCAGATTAGTAATTTGAAGAGTAAGCTAGATTTTGATACCCTATGAAAAAACAATTAGGAAACACATAGCCAGGCCTTTAAATTTGCAGTTTCTTTAGTTGTTGCTAAAATGTGCAAAAACATTTGGTATTTGTTTCCTAAATACTAAAGTCTTCATGCCCCAGTATTTTATGTTGTCACAGACAGCTGAAGGAACATTGAAATGTTAACTATTAATTTAGTCCTGAACATCACATAGTTTCCTAACTAATTGAAATGATAATTTCAATTAACTGAAGAAAAATCAAATGACAGGTAGGTACCCAACCAGAATCCAAAACTGGAAAACAAAGTAAGCAGTTGTGTGTGGGAATCATTAGTCAACATTGTGGCTAAACACTATTTACATATATTCCACTGTCTTGACAGGACTTGGTTTCAGATAGCTTTTTTTCACTGATCCAGTGATCCATCTGAAGGGTTGACTTTCCAGAAGGGACAGTCTATCCAGATGTTATATCACCTCTGTAACATAACATTTTGAGTACACACTAATCAACCAGCACATTTGGTGGTTCACTGACTCCTTCCTGTTTCTTAAATGATTTCAGTACCTTGGTCAGTACATCTGGAAAATATAAACAACATCTATCTAATTTGAAAAGCTGTTCAATGATGCTTACAAACTTTGTTGTAAGTATAATTGGCTATTCATGAATTAATTTAGGAGAAAAAAAAAAAATATATATATTTTTCTACCTTAATTCCACTTTGATCAGTTGCCAAAAGTATGTTTCTCCTACTTTTCATCTTGAAGTATTATGGTTGAGGATATTAACCAACTGAATGTCAACATCTCAGTGCCATCCTTCATTGTTCTGAATCACATTTTTCCAGAAATTAATTTGTTGTCTCTGTCCTGTGATTCAGAGGCAATGTTTTCTCTTGTTGCCTTATCACCTTCAATCCCTATTCCTGCATTGCTGTTGGGAGTTAACTTCCTCATATATTCTGTTCTGTCATTGTGTAACATCTGGTTTCATCCTGTTTATCGTACATAGGAATGTTCTATTTCCAGTTAAAGTATTTCTTTTATACAGGTATTTTACTCAGGTATTCCACTCAAAGTATTTTTTTTTCAGATAATGACAAGTAAAAAATCATTCCATTTCAATGGGAAAATGAAATTTTAAATTTGGCAGCTTGTCAAAATTCTACCCCAAGGAATACTACCAAATAACCTGCTAAGGAGCACTTGAAAGAGGAAAATATATCTTATTGGGAGGATGAGATATTCTATTACTTACAGACTGTTGCATTCCAAATGGAATATTATGGAGGCTTACAATTGTTTTATGCTTTTTTTAGGAATTTAAATTCCTGTGTTACTAATCTGAAAGTCTAAGCTAAATGAACTGGATATATTTGTGTTTTCAGTTGTCTCATGTTGTTGCCTGAAGAATAAATGTTTACTGTAGTATCCTTCAATCCTATATCTTATGCTCCAAAGTTAATAAATCACTTGAAATTTGGAGTGGAATCAATGTAGTTTTACATATATTTAAGTAGCAACACCTTATTCCCTCAACACAGCTTGTGAAAATTCCTTTCATCAGCTCCTGAAACTCTTGCTAACTCACAATTGTTTCTGTAAAAGCTGATGAAGGTGTGAAAAAGGAAAGCATCACCTGACCTAGCATCACCCAGAGATGAGAGAGGACATTTTTCTTCTAATTAGATATATCCTCAGCCCATATGATATAAACCAATTATTTATTTATTTTTTTCTCACTGACCATTTCCACACTTTTTGCATATTAAGGAGGCTTTGACATCCTCGACTAATTAATTTCCCTGTTTTTCCCCCAAAGCTCATTTTTATTTCATCTTGTTATTGACCTCCACTTTTGATCATCCTGACCCTGGTGTCTTTATTCAGAATTAGTACTGAAAAAAAGAGGACAAAGTAGAAAAAAAGGGCTCAACAGGAAGACTTATTATTTAATATAATTGAACTGTATCTAAACATATTATACAACTGTATTGCATTAATTAAATCCTTCAGCAAATGAAGGTCCAACACTTGTGTTACTGGATCTAAAGGTACAAAATACAAGCCAAAGTACTTTAAGGACTGTTTTCACTTAAATTTGTGTGTACATAAGGTTTCTAGATAATTCAGCCTAAAAATAAAAAATAAAATGTAAAATAAGCAGCTCATACTAATTCACATAAGTAAAACTGCATCCAGTTGCACCACATATGAATACACATCCACTTTCTACAAAAGTGTCTCTTATATTAAAAACATAAATTATTTAAGCTGCGAAATAAGTTATCTGATTTTTTATATATTCAATTATAATGTTGTTTGTGGCTACAATTCCCAGTTACACATAAATAGAGAATATATATGTACTTTTCTCCACTGGGGTTTAGAATCACATAGCAGCAGCAGCAGTAGTAATAGTAGTAGTAGTAGCAGCAGCAGCTGCAGTAGTAATAAAAGTAATTTTAAAGAGCTATTCTGGCTCTAGGGTGATCTGAAATTTATCAGAGTCTTCACTCTGTGTTTTAGCCCTTTCAGTCCCTATGTGTGGATTTTCATTTTTGGTTTTGTGTTCTAGTGCATGATCTCCTGCTGGTGGGTCATGCTATCTTCTCTATTGGTTTATTTATCACATATAATCAGAGATGGTAGTAGGTCTTCTTTCCTTCGGTAGTCTATATTCAGCAACAAAAGTGCCCCTTCTCTGAACCAAAACATTGTGTATTTAAGTAGGGTGAACAACGTGTAAGCTGGAAAAAAAAAAAAAAAAAAAAAAAAAAAAAAAAAAAAAGGCATTTCAAAACAACCAACAATGTAAACATATGTCTATTTTACGTAAACTGTTCTAGAAGACGTTACAGTCTGCTCAGCAGGCCTGTTTTGTTCAGACACCCTCAGGAGATCATTGAACATCAGTCTGGTTTCCTGCTACTGAATAGCCATTACTGAACTCTTGAGACTGTGATCTTTTTAAAACCGCTATAGCCCAGTAGATTTCTTTGTTTCCAGCTCTAGATTTTCCAAACATTTGCTCTCAGCAACCCTCAAGCATTTGGAGAAAAGTAGCTTAAAATGAGTTTTGAGCCCCTCTGTTTTATTTTGATTTTTCTTTCCCTTGTTACTCATATAGGAAAAAAACAAAACACTCCTATATATGAACATGCTGATGACCTAGCTGAGGTTAGTCCTAACCGTTGTCCAAGCTCTTAAGCAGCTTCTGTGCTCTTTTATACATTTGCTTATTTTAAAAATTGAAAAGATATTTATGACCTCTATTACTACTAATAATAATAATAAAATCAGTAATTTATTACTGAGATCTAGACCCCAAAAATAGCCTAGATGTTCCACTGTTATTTCAGCTTTGTCAGAGAAGTACCCAGGGACTGCAGAGATTTTGGACATCCTTTGGTTGTCTAACGTTTGATTGTTGTGTTTATGCTCCCATTATATTAATGGAAAGCAATCCAAGGTTTTTCTGTAGGTTCTAGAGAAAATTTTACCTGATTTGGGTACCATGGGACTAGCTCTCACCTTGGAGATGGTGGGTTTCAACCCCACCAATATTTGGAAGTCCTTGGTAAAATCTTTCAGAGTCCCATTTACCCCCTGAACAGTGCAAGGACATCACATATTCCAGTATTGAGCCTGGTATCACAACTCATGGGAACAGGGAATATGCTCCCAGACATAGAACCTGTGCTGTAACCTTCAGTGGGGAAGATTATCCCCAGACTCGTGGAGACAAGTATATAGCAGCATGGGTTGAGCATGAAGAGCAGTATGTAGGAGAAAGCAAGAAGACCATGGCACCACAGCTGGTCTGTGATCACATTCCAAGGTGAGTGATAAGGATTCATTGTATAACTATGATGCATCTATACTTTTTGCACTGAATACTTATTGTGAGGCACAGCGAGTTTAGCAAATATGTTCCAGAGTTATGGTGTGTCTACGTACCTGAACAGTAGTCCTGAGGGAATCTTACTGGCTATTTCCAAACTCAGAAAAATAGGCATGTAGGCAGTTGTAGCTTAGTGACAAGGGGAGTCTATGTCATAACAGTTTTTCTTTTTCAGACATAAAACAGTTAAGTATCACCTCTTAGTGTTGATTTGATAATGAACCACATATTGTACTTTTATCTGGTACATTGTTGTTCTCTTCAATCTCAATTTTATTGTATGTGCATGCACACACACATGCGTGTGTCAACCTCAAAATTTTCTGTTGAGATCCCCGCAAATTAAAAAATCATTATAGCTCCTGCAAGGATGACATATCAGACAGCCTAGTGTATATTAAGCAGCACAAAGTGCCTGTGTTAAGTAAACTAATTCTCACCTGTATTGTTAATCTGAGGAATCATCTCTGAGACCATACTATATTACTCATATTTTTAAGACAGCTCAGCTAACACAGTGTTCAGAAGGAGACACTAATACTGTAGATAAAGTTAAAATACCACTCCTAAAGGAAGGCCAAGTTTTAATTTATGTCCTTGCATAAAATCTTCTAGGCATTCAAGTTGATGAGTGGGCATCCGTGAAACTACCAGCGTCCTTCATAATACATGTTGTCCTTATAAATATTCTTCAGCCACAGATTTTATAATTTTATTTCTTCTACAATATAAAGATACTAATTAGATTTCACAATAACTATTTTAAAAATGAAAATACTTTTCTCCATGACATGAGAAGTCTATCAGAAGTCTATCCCTTTTATTTTGCCTTCTTTGCCTCAGTCTTTAGCGGCAATACCGGTTGTTCTCTGGATACCCAGTACCCTGAGCTGGTGGAAGGGGATGGGGAGCAGGATGTGGCCCTCACTATCCATGAAGAACTAGTTGGTGACATGCTACAGCACTTTGATGTGCACAAGTCGATGGGGCCGGATGGGATCCACCCAAGGGTACTGAGAGAACTGGCAGAGGAGCTGGCCAAGCCACTATTCACCATTTATCAGCAGTCCTGGCTATTGGGGGAGGTCCAAGTTGACTGGCAGCTAGCAAACATGACGCCCATCTACAAGAAGGGCTGGAGGGCAGACCCGGGAAACTACAGGCCTGTCAGTTTGACCTCAGTACAAGGGAAGCTCATGGAGCAGATCCTCTTGAGAGTCATCACACGGCACTTGCAGGGCAAGCAGGCGATCAGGCCCAGTCAGCATGGGTTTATGAAAGGCAGATCCTGCTTGACGAACCTGATCTCCTTCTATGACAAAGTGACGCGCTGGGTGGATGAGGGAAAGGCTGTGGATGTGGTCTACCTTGACTTCAGCAAGGCTTTTGACACCGTCTCCCACAGCATTCTCCTCAAGAAACTGGCTGCTCTTGACTTGGACTGGCGTACGCTTCGTTGGGTTAGAAACTGGCTGGATAGCCGGGCCCAAAGAGTCGTGGTAAATGGAGTCGAGTCCAGTTGGAGGCCGGTCAGTAGTGGCGTTCCCCAGGGCTCGGTGCTGGGGCGGGTCCTGTTTAATATCTTCATCAATGATCTGGACGAGGGCATTGAGTGTACCCTCAGTAAGTTTGCAGATGACACCAAGCTATGCGCGTGTGTTGATCTGCTTGAGGGTAGGAAAGCTCTGCAGGAGGATCTGGATAGGCTGCACCAATGGACTGAGGTCAACTGCATGAAGTTCAACAAGGCCAAGTGCTGGGTCCTGCACCTGGGGCACAATAACCCCAAGCAGAGCTACAGGCTGGGAGAGGAATGGTTGGAGAGCTGCCAGGCAGAGAAGGACCTGGGAGTATGGGAGTATCAGTCGGCTGAATATGAGCCAGCAGTGTGCTCAGGTGGCCAAGAAGGCCAACGGCATCCTGGCTTGTATCAGAAACAGTGTGACCAGCAGGGCTAGGGAGCTGATCGTCCCCCTGTACTCGGCTCTGGTGAGGCCGCACCTCGAGTACTTTGTTCAGTTTTGGGCCCCTCGCTACAAGAAGGACATTGAGGTGCTTGAGCGGGTCCAGAGAAGGGCGACGAAGCTGGTGAGGGGCCTGGAGAACAAGTCCTACGAGGAGCGGCTGAGGGAGCTGGGCTTGTTCAGCCTGGAGAAGAGGAGGCTCAGGGGTGACCTTATTGCTCTTTACAGATACCTTAAAGGAGGCTGTAGCGAGGTGGGGGTTGGTCTATTCTCCCACGTGCCTGGTGACAGGACGAGGGGGAATGGGCTAAAGTTGCACCAGGGGAGTTTTAGGTTAGATGTTAGGAAGAACTTCTTTACCGAAAGGGTTGTTAGACATTGGAACAGGCTGCCCAGGGAAGTGGTGGAGTCACCGTCCCTGGAAGTCTTTAAAAGACTTCTATATGTAGAGCTTAGGGATATGGTTTAGTGGGGACTGTTAGCGTTAGGTCAGAGGTTGGACTCGATGATCTTGAGGTCTCTTCCAACCTAGAAATTCTGTGATTCTGAGATAGCCAGTCCATTATGCATTAATATTTATTGCATTTCATATATTTTTGTTAGCTATTCTTTATAGCTAACGCAGATGGACAAATTATTTTATCAGCTTATCAGGTAGAACATAATTAAAAGCCTTATAGAAGCTTTATCAACTAATATTTTCATCATGACCACATAACTATGTTGATTTATAGAAATTAAATCAACACTCTACTATTACATAGTGAATCTTCTATAAAGTCTCCTTGTTGTTTTTTTTTTTGTTTTGTTTTGTTTTGTTTTTCTTAAAATGTGACTGTAAGGTCAAATAAACCAGCTTCCAATCACACAGCTCAACCTCTGTAACCTCTTTTTTATATTAGCACAACTTTAACATTCTTTTATTTTTCTGAAATATCTCAGCACTTCAAGAATTATTAGCAGTTATGATAGACTAGAGTTCCCCTCAGTTAACTCTTTTAATGTTTCTTTTAGTGCAAATCACTATGCTGGCTGAAAAATATTTATGTCCTTAACTGATGTTGATTTATACGTTTTTTGGTTGCTAATAGAGCAGAAAGTAGTTCATCATCTTCTTGTAATATTTCCACACAAATAGAAAATAGGAGGAAAAAAAAAAAAAAAAACAAACAAACCAAACAAACAAAAAAAACCTTTTGCCTTTCTATGTTGCTAATGATGTTATATTTCCACCTGGAAATGGATATTCATTGTTTCTACGGCATCTTTAACTCCTGAAGTATTTCTAAAATCCTTCCCAAGGTACTTGGGTACTGGGTTCTTTTGTTTTTGTTTTTTTTTTTTGTTTGTTTTGTTTTGTTTTGATTTTATGGTTTTGAATATCTTTGTTTTCTTCTAATAAAAGAAGGGCTAGTGTGTTATCTTCCTGAAGGCTACTCATTAAACACTATTTCATTTCCATTTCATTCAGTCCAGTTTTGACACTGGAGGTTTTGTTTCTAGTGACTGTAATCTACTGTAATCTACCATGTTCCCTCTCTCAGGCACTGTGGCATAAAAAAAAAAAAAAAAAAAAAAAAAAAAAAAAAAAAACATCCTTCTGGTCATTCATCTGCATGGAATTAATCAATTCATTCAGCAAAAGAAGAAAATACACTGTAAGATATATTACATGGAAAAGAGTAGCCATACCTGAAAACCTAATTTATAACCTCCATGTGTCACCACAGAACAATAGAATCATAGAATGTTAAGGTCAAACAGGCACCAAACTGTTATGATTTACATTGACATACAAATATCCTTATTTTATGTATCCTAACATGCTATAATTTATATATTTCTAACACAAAATGAAAAGAAAAATAGAATTCTGTATGAAGTACATTTTCCTTCCAATTTGAAAAACTGCACCAGAAGATTCAGGACCTACAACTTCATCTTGGCCAAGTTATTTTGTTTTTCCTTTTTAACAATGTAAAACTTTGTATACTGCAAATAATAGCAGAGTATTTTGCATCACTGTCTCAGGTAAGGTGATGCATTGGTTAATTAAGACTTTGCAGTCGGGCAACAACAGTTGAGCTCATGAGATTACCATATAAATACAATTTATGTGAGTTCAGTGACTCTTTGCAGTATAATTTCCAAGCCTACCTATGACACCTACCAGCTGCTATTCTCAGAACGTATCAACATTTAAATGTAAGATCACTGAGAGTTAGAATTGTAGCCCTGGTTTTATGCATATCTTATTTAGCTCCTTATGACTGTTGTGCGTTCCAAGATAATCTGAGTGGATTATTTTTCAGTGACCTTTGTCATCTTGTTCTGACTGAAACTGTGCCCCCTGGGAGTGATCAACCAAGTCACTGAATGTCCCCCAGTCAGTCTGATAAAAAGCTATTTGATTAGCACTGAAACCATTTTCCTTCCAGGCTTCTAAGGCCAGGAATGGGGGAGGGAGGAAAAAGAAAGAACTACTCAAATGCAGAATTAGCAGCTATGTACAATTCCCATCAAGATGGGTAAAGGAAGACATTGATTGAGACATGTCTCCGGTTCATTAACATTGTTTGTCTTTGAAAAAGTTCTTGGTCTGACAGATGAAGAGACATTGCTGAATGAAGAGAAATGAAGATTACTGTGGTAAAAATAGAAAACATAATGAAAAATGCTGTTAAACCTAATTACATTAGAACTGATATCACTTGGAAGAATGTTACGTCATCTCCCCAAATTTCATAATTGCCCATACACCATGAGCTTCCTACATTCTACAGGCACTAATGAATGTTGCACATATATATGATTGCAGTATTCAATACTTTGGTAAACAATACAGATTAACAGTTTCTAGGTTGGAGAACTTGATCTCTTCATGAGTGACGCTATGCAGCCTCCAAAACAAAATATCCATTAGAAGATCTATTTTCAGTGAGTTTTCACTTATGCTTTTTGATTTTTACAGAACCAGACTGTGGTTATACAACCAATACAAAATGGATGAACAAGACCAATATCATTGCCCATTATAAAACTGGCCATAGTTATAGACTGTTTCCTTTTGCTTATTGCTTAGCCAAATTTCAATTTACTAGACTGTAATTTCATATGCAAAATTAAATAAGGTTATTTCTGTTGGGATTTTTTTGTTATACTCAGAAGCAGCCATTATGTTAAAATTATTTCCAACATCAAGTCTGGGAGAAAGGTGCTTTTTTGTCCTTAATAGGAAATCTTGTGACTTTTAAAAGTTCACTGGGTAATCCACTCCTTTGAAACAAGATTTTGATTCGCAGCAGGTACTTTTGTCAGGGATATTTAGTCTTTTGACTTGTCTTGAACAAGCATGCCCAAATTAGGCCTGCCCATAAATGTCTGAATAAACATTTCCCTGAACAATGAGTTTTGCTCCTGCCTCAGCGGTCCCATTTAGACCAAACTATTCACTTTTTAACACCAAGGGAATCACTTACCTTACTTAAAACCACAGTTGCGCACAGTTACCAGTGATGTTGTTTTATCTTGCCTACCTTGCCACCTTTATGTATGGCCAATTTTTTCCATCCATGCCTTCTTGTTGCCACTCTACCAGTTGTGTAAGTTGACACAAGTTAAAAGAGAAAAAGAGAGAGAGAGAGAGATGGATAAAGCATAGTATTCCAGATGGAAAATGAGGAGAAAAATAATAGACAACATATTTTTGCATTGGAAAATAGCCTACAAAACTATAAGTAAATATTATATCATCTTGCACACGTGCAAGATGAAAGAAGAGTATCAGTTAAAACAACCCAGCCTAATTTCATTCTTTCATGATATTTTTTGAATCTCTGCTATACCACCATTGTGAGCACAAGGTATAGAATCTTTCCTGATTTGTACTGATGTTGTACAAAAGTCATTAACTCTTCTTCTCTGTTAAATATTCATATACATAGGTGAATCAAGCAAAACATGTCCTGATATAATACTTTATTATATAAATCAATGTATTATAATTATATACACATGTATTTGTAGTTGTGTCCATATGTTGTGATGATTACAGTGTTTGTGATGATTACAGTGTTTGTGATGATTATTTGCTTGGGTTATGATAGCCTATAGTTTTCCCTCAGCTCTAGGTCATTACTGCTATCCAGGCTACGGACAGTATCAAAAGTCCATGGCCTATCTGGGTTTCATGGCTGGTAAGAATCCAAACACATCCTAAATACGCTGTTCTTCCCGTTGTCGTGGTTCCGCTCAAGTGGGCAGCCGAGCTCCACCACAGCCGCTCTCTCACTCCCCTCCTCAAGGAGGAATGGGGAGAAAATAAGATGAACAGGGCTCAAAGGTTGAGATAAGGACAAGCAGATCACACAGTAATTATTGTAACGGGCAAAACAGACTCTGCATAGGGAGATAGTAAGATTTATTGCTTATTATTAACAGGCTAGAGAAGTGAGAAACAAAGGAAAGAAACCAAAAGCACCTTCCCCCCCCCCCCCCCATCCACCCTCTTCCACCAAGCGGTGCAGGGGAATGGGGAAATGGGGGTTATGGTCAGTCTACAGCACTACTTCTCTGCTGCTCCTTCTTGGTCTCGTCCCCTGTGCTGTGGGGTCCCTCCCATGGGATACAGTCCTGGAACTGATCCGGCGTGGGCTTCCCACAGGCAGCAGCTCTTCCAGAACTGCTCCAGATATGGGTCCGTACCACAGGGTCCAACCCTCAGGAGAAAACTGCTCCAACCTTGGTCCCCCATGGGTAGCAGCTCCTGCCAGGTCATCTGCTCCTGCGTGGTCTCCTCTCCATGGGCTACAGGTCTGGCCCAGAATCTGCTCCAGCAGGGGTCTTCCACAGGTAGCAGCCTCCGTCGGTGCAGGTCCACCTGCTCCACCGTGGTCTCCTTCACGGGCTGCAGCATGGAACCCTGCTTCACCGTGGTACTCCATGGGCTGCAGGGGGACAGCCTGCTTCACCATGGTCCTCACCGCAGGCTGCAGGGGGCTTCTGCTCCGGCACCTGGAGCACCTCTCGCTCTCCTTCTTCACTGATCTTGGCGCCTGTGAGGCTGTTCCTCACTCCTCTCACTCTCCCAGTTGCTGTGTGGCGCAGCGGTTTTTTTCCCTGTCTTAAATATGTTCTCACAGAGGCGCAAAACAACATCACTTATTGGCTTGGCTCTGATCAGCAGTGGGACCCTTACCAAACATGGGGCAGCTTCTAGATCCTTCTCACAGAAACCACCCCTATAGCCCCCTGCTACCAAAACCTTGCCACATAAACCCACTACACCCATGCAACATGAAAGGATGCCCAACTGTAATTATCTCTAAGGATTCATCAAGATACAATTTAAAAAGAATAAATCATAAATAATAAAGGAATCACATTTGTTGGTAAGTGAAGAGTTTAGGCAGACACTAGTACATGAACAATAAATGAAATTTGGCAGTTATATGTAGATATCCAAGTCTATGAATAATAATTATTATTATTACTATTATTATTGTTGTAAAAAAATATCAAATTATTATAAAATATTATAAATAATTCATTTATATAAATTGTAATATATTGATTAATGTTATTGTTGTTGTTATTTGTTATTATTATTATTATAGAAATATAAAGCATAACAAAGGTAATCAATGTTTAAATGAAAACAGTACACATAATATTTAGGGCTCAAAGACTGCAAGAAGAAAATATGAAAGTATCATTCTCCAAGTACTTGCCTGCACTGCAAATTAGAAATGCATGCATTTTCTGCAGCCAGAAAACAGTTTAATTATGAGAGCTGAAAAGAAAACCTCCCATTGGCACAGATTGGCTTTGAAGTATTATCACAAAACTGAGGATTTTGAAAATACCCTTGACCAGTTTTGTTGAAACCTATATCACACTTCTATTTATGTCAGCCTTAACCATGTATCATGTCACTCCTTTTTCATAACATTACAGGAACCTGATCACAGTTCCAGAGTATTAAACTAACCATGCATATTTTTATGCAAACATTAACCTTTAGTGTTAATCCAACAGCATTAAACCAACCTATAATGAACCATAAAGGTGGTTTATAACATACTGTGGTTGCTTTTTTATGAGTATTTTCATATCTCTCACTAAAGTGTTTTAAACCTTAGAAAGAAATAGTACCCAGATTTTTACAGTGGAACTTTATGTAAATAACACATGGCCTCTTTTCTGAAACAACTAAGTTATTATTTTACCTGTAAACAAAATAGATGAACTTTCAGAATAATTAATTCCAAAAACTTTAATACCTCATAAAAATGAACATTATTAAGCTCCTTCCTGTGAGCTTTTTACACGGGCAAATTTCTTGTTTAATTGAATGTTTAATTGGTTTTGTTGCTGATCACTCTAATACGAAAAAACAGTCGTTTCTGTACAGAACCTTTCATGTTATACATCCCAAGACACTTCACAAGATGTGCACATCTCGTATAAATTATGAAACAGATAAATTAGATGCATAAAACAGAAAGCCAACATGTAGCTAAACTAAAAATGTTATGGAATGTTGCAACAATACAGTGGGACTGATAAAAACATGAGAGTTGTATAGGGATCAAAATAATACTGAGATGTTTATATCAGTGTTCAGCACCTAACCTCTATATCTTTTGACCTTAGGCTTATTTCGAAAAACAGATAAAACATATTCTTGTGATAATTACATTAGAAATGGGAACGTAATTGTAAACAATAATCAATAGAAAAGCCACAGTAATATTAATATTTCGTCTCATTGTTCTTAGGCATAACATGGTTTTCAGGACTGCAATGTTGCGAAGAGTACACAGTCATTTGTAAAATTTTTTATTCCCCTGAGAAGAATTATGCCCAAGTTACTAAATGGAGAAATAAATATTTTCCTAATTTTTTCATAGACAGAAATTTTAGAACTTAAGAATTTCAGCCCCAGGATACTTCAACCTTCATTTGTTCTATGAGTTTCCACATTAATAGGAAGTATTCTAGGACAGAATGGTAAGGATATAAAAGGATATTTCCTTAAAATATCAAAAGCTGTAATCCAAAAAAAAAAAAAATAAAATAGCTTGAATTAATTCTTCTTTCCAATCACACTTCCAGGAAGTTCAGGAAAACAAATAAGTAAATAAAACAAACAAACAAACACAAAAGCATTGCATCAACTGGAAGAAGGATCTTCGTACAAGACTGAGGAAGCAAGGAAAGAACAAAGGAGGTAAGTTCATTTTTGATGTTTTTTTTCTTGTTCTGGGGGCCCCAGAGCTGAATGCAGTACTCCTAGTGGGGTCTCACAAGAGTGGAACAGAGTGGGAGAATCACCTCCCTCAACCTGCTAGCTACACTTCTGATACAGCCCAGGATATAGTTGGCTTTCTAGGCTGCAAGCACACCTTGCCAGCTCGTGTTGAGCCTTTCTACCACCACTACCACTTTCTACCACCTCAAGTAATTTTAAAATTCATTATTAAATATTACATATAATAGATTTTTTTCATGTGAAACATACTAATTATTTCTAAGCATCACTTAAAATGATAGCCATTGAAGTTTTCTATTAATTAATTTATAAAGACAGCAACAGTTAATTTAATGATCTAGAAAACTAGAAACAGCAATTAATCACAGAATCACAGAATCACAGAATTTCTAGGTTGGAAGAGACCTCAAGATCATCGAGTCCAACCTCTGACCTAACGCTAACAGTCCCCACTAAACCATATCCCTAAGCTCTACATATAGAAGTCTTTTAAAGACTTCCAGGGACGGTGACTCCACCACTTCCCTGGGCAGCCTGTTCCAATGTCTAACAACCCTTTCGGTAAAGAAGTTCTTCCTAACATCTAACCTAAAACTCCCCTGGTGCAACTTTAGCCCATTCCCCCTCGTCCTGTCACCAGGCACGTGGGAGAATAGACCAACCCCCACCTCGCTACAGCCTCCTTTAAGGTATCTGTAAAGGAGCAATAAGGTCACCCCCTGAGCCTCCTCTTCTCCAGGCTGAACAAGCCCAGCTCCCTCAGCCGCTCCTCGTAGGACTTGTTCTCCAGGCCCCTCACCAGCTTCATCGCCCTTCTCTGGACCCGCTCAAGCACCTCAATGTCCTTCTTGTAGCGAGGGGCCCAAAACTGAACAAAGTACTCGAGGTGCGGCCTCACCAGAGCCGAGTACAGGGGGACGATCAGCTCCCTAGCCCTGCTGGTCACACTGTTTCTGATACAAGCCAGGATGCCGTTGGCCTTCTTGGCCACCTGAGCACACTGCTGGCTCATATTCAGCCGACTGATACTCCCATACTCCCAGGTCCTTCTCTGCCTGGCAGCTCTCCAACCATTCCTCTCCCAGCCTGTAGCTCTGCTTGGGGTTATTGTGCCCCAGGTGCAGGACCCAGCACTTGGCCTTGTTGAACTTCATGCAGTTGACCTCAGTCCATTGGTGCAGCCTATCCAGATCCTCCTGCAGAGCTTTCCTACCCTCAAGCAGATCAACACACGCGCATAGCTTGGTGTCATCTGCAAACTTACTGAGGGTACACTCAATGCCCTCGTCCAGATCATTGATGAAGATATTAAACAGGACCCGCCCCAGCACCGAGCCCTGGGGAACGCCACTACTGACCGGCCTCCAACTGGACTCGACTCCATTTACCACGACTCTTTGGGCCCGGCTATCCAGCCAGTTTCTAACCCAACGAAGCGTACGCCAGTCCAGTCAAGAGCAGCCAGTTTCTTGAGGAGAATGCTGTGGGAGACGGTGTCAAAAGCCTTGCTGAAGTCAAGGTAGACCACATCCACAGCCTTTCCCTCATCCACCCAGCGCGTCACTTTGTCATAGAAGGAGATCAGGTTCGTCAAGCAGGATCTGCCTTTCATAAACCCATGCTGACTGGGCCTGATCGCCTGCTTGCCCTGCAAGTGCCGTGTGATGACTCTCAAGAGGATCTGCTCCATGAGCTTCCCTTGTACTGAGGTCAAACTGACAGGCCTGTAGTTTCCCGGGTCTGCCCTCCGGCCCTTCTTGTAGATGGGCGTCATGTTTGCTAGCTGCCAGTCAACTTGGACCTCCCCCCGATAGCCAGGACTGCTGATAAATGGTGGATAGTGGCTTGGCCAGCTCCTCTGCCAGTTCCCTCAGTACCCTTGGGTGGATCCCATCCGGCCCCATCAACTTGTGCACATCCAAGTGCCGTAGCAGGTCACCAACTAGTTCTTCATGGATAGTGAGGGCCACATCCTGCTCCCCATCCCCTTCCACCAGCTCAGGGTACTGGGTATCCAGAGAACAACCGGTATTGCCGCTAAAGACTGAGGCAAAGAAGGCATTGAGCACCTCCGCCTTTTCCTCATCTCTTGTAACCAAGTTTCCCCCCACATCCAGTAAAGGATGGAGAAATTAAGAATCAGGTGAATTTGTGTAAGCTGGTGATCCTGCAGATAAACACACTTAATGTAACTATATGAATTAAGAACAGACTCTCTATCTTGGCACATTCTGCCTTTGGACTGCTGAGCATATGATGTCTGGGCCACTGAAAGAGAAACAAATAATCATGGCAATAATAACCTCTCCATAGGAGGTGATGAAGGTCTCAGTCAGGGCTTTCTAGAGAGGCACAAAAGCACAAAGTCAAGGTGTAGGTAGGATTCTCAAGCAAAAAAAGAACTGTATAGGCTGAAAAAAGTTCACCTTGTGTGCCTTTACATAAAGACAGGAATTTTGTTCATTCTGAGACATGAACACTTTTGAGGATATTTGATATTGGTATGCTTAGGTCACTATAACAAATAAAGAACAATTAAAAACATAGAAGCTCATAAAATGAAAGAGACTGAACTCTGTAAACTTGACAAAATCATAATCAGAGGGAGGGTGGAGGAAGGCTTTCTTTTAGATGTAAACATTTTGTTTCCCTCTACCTTCATTGGAGTCTAAATACAAGTCACTTTATCTCGAAGTTTAAAATCAGTATTTTATATTTAATTTCAATCCAGGAAATTCCTATTTCTCTCAATTGGCTCTAGAAATTGTCACTGCAAATCTTTAAAGAATGGTGAAATGAGGACCACATGTAACTTTCTTATATGCATATATATAAGAAAACTGAAGAATCAGAAATATAATTAATGCTCTAAAGCTGCGATGTCTTATCAAATATAGCTTCATTAACATTAACGTATACGTCTTCCTGTAATACTTAATAACCTATGTCTTGCTCTTATATATATATATATATAAAATGTGGGTAAAATGACAATAACCCAAATTAAAATTTGAGAATTTGTATATTCCTTGAAAACACTGATCTCTGTGAACACAGCATGTTACTTTTCAACCTTCAGCATTTGAACATTTGAAAGGCAATTACACACAGAAACATGGGGATTTCAATACCAGAACAGACTACTAATCAGCTTTTACTTTGAGACCGGAATAATTTTCTTAGCAGGTTTTATTTCATTCAGAAATCAGCAGTGTGTATGGTAAGTCCAAACAAATGTATCATCACTTTTTAAATGATTTCTCAATATTGTAATCTGCTGTCTCAGTCATTTTTCCCATTTACTTTTCAGTCCTCTTAAATTTAGCTAATTGATGAGTACTATTCATTACAATTCCACAATCTCATCTTGGAAATCTCTGATAACTAAATTAAATAGTAGCTTGCCTTCTTTGTAAGTAAATCTTCTTTTGCGTCCTACTTGTATGACTCCAAGACTGCAGTACTGATATTGGCCTGTCACGCTGGATGCTGCATGGATAAAGGACAAAGGGATGACTCTTGCTTTCAAAAAGCAAGACTTTCAAAACTTAATATAAGACAAAGAAAATGAGTGTTAGTAAGAGCAAAAAGTAAGGATAAAAAAATAACCAAGGGATTGGGAGTGGTCATGACATACCAGCCCCCAAAGAGCTGCTGAGTAGTGTCTTGACATAAGTATGTTTTATGAATGGTTTTGCAGGATGATGAAGACTCAGTTTTGTAGGTGGTAAAGGGAAACTTTTCCCAAGAATGAAGAGTGAACAATGATGAACAAAAAGGTAGAGAAGGTTATTTGGAAGATCAGTCACAGTTGTTGAAGGAAATTAACATGAAAGCTCATCAAATGACTGAGAAATGATGGGTGGAATAGGAACAGACCATGAAATACCATGACATGCTTAATGAGACAGAGAATTGAGCCAATGGAAGGAGAAAATGGGATACAGGAACAAAATTCACAGGACAACTCTGAATTGGTACTGCTGGACAAGTCTAAACCAGTTAATCTCCAAAAGAAGAGGCTTCAGATCAGTATACGAGAGGAAAAGCTAGATGGGAATCCTTTGTCTTGAACTTCTCCTCGGGTGCTAAGAGGAAGGAACTAGCAAGTTAGTGAAAAAACATGAGAAATGAAAGTAATCTTTAGGTAAGGACAATAAGGCCTGTACTTAACTATACTGAATATGATCAATATGTTGATCATATTCATGGCAATATGAATATCAGAGAAATGAATTATCAGAGAAAAGAGGACAGTTTAAAAGAAAAAAAAAAAAAGGACTGAAAGAGAGTTGTAGGTCAGTGGATGGAGATGGCAGATGAATACTAATACTTTCTGTCTTTCCATCTTTTAATCAGTCTATAGCTCACAAGAAAATTTTACCTTTCATCTCTTTGCTACTCTTTCTCTTTAAAGCTTCCAGTCTGGATTTTATTTGAATATCTAAATAAATTAATCTACATCATATACAAAGAGGTCTTTGCTATACAGAAGGAAAAGTCTTAAAATATGTTGAGAAACACTCATTCATCCCAGCTTGTGGTACGGTGTTGCTTGCGTATCTCACAAAACTTAGCTGAGGCAGACCAAATGTATAACAGGAATAGCTATCCAACTGCTCATGAATGATATGCAGATCTGGAATTAACTGCAGAAATTATTCAGCAAATAATTTTGAATAATAATAAATGAAAGAAAAGGGTAAACTTTTTGCAGACAATTTGAAAAAGGAGAGGTGAACAAAATTTACTGAATAAATTATTTATCCTGTTCTGGCAGATGGGGTCTACATCAACCCCTTCCACTCTTCCATTTTTCATTATACACCCTTATTTTCTGGGGTTTTACAGATGGAAAGGTTGAATTATGTTTGTTCAATTCATACTTATAGGAGAAGCTTTAGCAATAAGCTGTTCATGGTTCTTCCTTGTAGTGTAAGGGACCATGACTGACAGAGAAGCCACATTCCTGGCTCAGGTAAAAATTGAGCTTCTGGATTTTTGTGTAAGTACTGTCTTTCTCATCCCAAAGCTGAGAGGATGGATCTGCAGATAGGAGGACCAACCACGTGTCCTGGAAACATAATGTATTTTAAATAAATTAAAGAAAGAAAACCTCAATTTCCACACTTTTAGACTAATCTCAGACAGGTAAATAGGCTTCAAAATTATGTGGCTTTTTGTTTTGTTTTGTTTTGTTTTGTTTTCCTCAAAGGTTAAAATGGTTGAATCTCTTATCAGAAAAAAAAAAAAAAAAAATGCTGTTATTATCATGAGTATCTTGGTATCTACTGTCCTAAAAAGAGCCTTGACACTACTTTATCTTATTGAGTGTGGGAAAGAACGATGACATAAGACATAACCCTAAGCTCTTATGATACTGTGAAACTATTGTTAATAAATCTTTTCTTCTTCCAGAAATATTTTGTTCCTTTGCTTTTGTAATTGAGAGCCACTTTTCAGCAAACTAATAAAAACCTAAATTATATCATTTGGAGTGTATGTTATGAAGTGTTAATTAAATATCTAGAATTATCTACCCAGAGGGATGAAAATGGTTAAGTTTGAAGTGGCAGCACTTTCTTTTTCATTGATTATTTTCTCTTCTTTAACTGAAGTTCCGTAGCAAGTTGTCCATTTCCTTGGTTTATCTGTTCAAATGATATTTGGATCCTGGTTCTTCTTCCCATACAAGTAAAATGATCAGATATATTATTTGCAAGGACACATCTGAAATTTAACTGCCAAGCAACCGTAAGTTTCTATAAAACTTAAAAGGTCATGTTTGATTGAAAGCAGCCCTGAGGAGAAGTACATGGTGGGGGGGAGGGGTGTGTGGCGGTGGCTGACAAGAAGTTCAATGACATCTGGCAGTGTATGCTTGCAGACTGGAAAGCCAACTGGATCCTGGACTGCATCAAAAGCACCATTACCAGGAGGGCAAGGGAGGGGATTCTCCCCCTCTGCTCTCATGAGACCCCACCTGGAGTCCTGTGTTCAGCTCTGGGGCCCCCAACACAAGAAGGACATGGACATATTTCAGTGAGCTCAGAGGAGGGCTACAAGAATGATCAGAGGACTGCAGTACCTCTCCTATGAAGACAGGCTGAGGGAGTTGGGGTTGTTTAGACTGAAGAAGAGAAGGCTCCAGGGAGACCTTATGGAGGCCTTCCAGTACCTAAAGCGGGCCTACAGGAAAGCTGGGAAGGGATTCTTTGTAAGGGGGTGTAGTGATAGGACAAGCGGTGAAGATTTAAACTAAAAGAGGGTAAGTTTAGATTACATATAAGTAGGTAATTCTTTCCTGTGAGGGTGTTGAGGCACTGGAATAGGTTGCCCAGAGAAGCTGTGGATGCCCCATCCCTGGAAGTGGTCAAGGTCCAGTTGGATGAGACTTTGAGGAACCTGATCTGGTGTGAGGGGTTCCTGCCCATGGCAGAGGGGTTGGAACTAGATGAGCTTTAATGTCCCTTCCAACCCAAATGATTCTTTGATTCTATTATTTTTATTTTAAATTTTAATTTTAATATCATATGTAGAAATATTATTTATTTACATTATAATGATTATACTATAGCACAATAACAAGACTTTGTTGTTGTTGTTCTTCCTCTCTTTTTTTTTTTACATAATATTCAGAAATTGAACTCATATGAATACAGAAAACTGTACTTTGTGATATGAATAGAACTAGATAAACTTCTGCTCTCAGAAGACTCTAGTCTTAATAGATTATGTTTTATTGCCCACTGCATAAATGAAAGTCAAACCTCAGAAACATTCTTATTTTCCGATATTTTCTATATGAGAAAGAAATCTCATTAGAATTCACATAGCTTGCTCTCAGGGATTTAGGGTGTATGTACATGCAAAAACACAGCAAATGAAAAAACACTGAGAATGTGCAAATTCAATAATAGAATGCTATTGTTCTGAAGAAGAACAAAGGTAAGATAGTTGGGGGGAACTGTTGCTCCTACAGCAGATCTGGTACTAATGCAGATCACTGTGTCCACTTGATCCAGAATAACACAAAATGGTTGTACCTGCTCAGTTAGAGAAGTAACACACATGCATCCATGCAAAATTGCACCAGTGTTAATAGGCTCTGCATCTCAGCTTCTTAACTGAAGTGTAGCATCACATAAAAACAGCTAGTATGTCTCTGAATCAGATTTGGTGATATATTGGATTCAGAAAAGCTATACAGGAAGTCAGAGAGGTTCTCTGCCCAAGTTCATCTGCAACTGAGGTAACTTTTCTATAAATAATTTATGGTGAACTCTCCTGAATTTAAGGTTGCAATATGAAACAGTGACATGCTTCATATTAAATAACACAAAACAGACACAAAATTTTACATAGCCTACTATACAAGTCCTGTAAATTTTGGAGAAATTAACTACCTTCACTTTCTAAAACAGTCAGAGAGGCCTTGTAAACAGTGAAACATGATGAACCTTACTGATGTTTTCTATCTGCCAAACAGATAATGCTCAGTTTGGGGACAAAATAATAATTATAATGATTTTGGAAACAGTTAAACCTGCACTCCAAAACACAATGCTCAGCACAGACAAATCTGTCTCATGGGTTCCTTTCTCTCCTGGTGTATCATAGAATCATTAAGGTTAGAAAAGACCTTCAAGATCATCTGGTCCAACAATAATGTGTCCCAAGAGGTGTGCCTGTGGTCCCACTGCTTCACCATGGACTATGACTATGCACACTTACTGCACAAGATCTGCCTTAATCAGCCTAAAATTCATCCCTCCCACAGCTGTTTATTTCCCTACCATTACTACATCTGCCTTGTGTCAGCAGAAGACAAGTGGCAGAAAAAGTTCAAAACCAAAAAAAAGTAGAAATTTTCATCTGTCAGATTCCTACCATAAGTCCTCATGTGTCCACACAAGCACATCCCAATGTGTGATGTAGGTTAGGGTCTTAACAACTGTCTGAGATGACAAGGGAAAGGACTAGACTTTCTAAAGCTGACATTGCCACAGAAACAGGTCACATAGTTTTAGCCTCAGAGCAGGTCCTTTTTTATCAAGCAACCAGACTCTTTTAGATCTGTGAGTGAACTGACATTCACAGTGTCTTCTTTTCTTGGCAATTAAATCCTGAGGACATCCAAAGACATCAAAACTGCATATTCATAGCATTATTATATATTCAGCATATACCATAAGACCAGGATCAAAACATTTTCATTTTTGTGGTGATATGGCAGACATAATTAGCAACATACTTCTACAATTTGAGAACAAAAAGTTGAAATATAAGGTTTAAGGAATGTATCTGTAAAGAGGAAATGCTACTACTAAAATCAATTTTTTTCTTGGCCTCAGGCTTTTCTTATGAAAAAAAAAAAAAAAAGAGAGAGAGAGAGAGAAAATTTTCTTTTCACGTGATTATAAATATAACTTCCATCAGCATCTAAAACAAAGTATCTGTCTCAATTACCCTTTATTCTCAGGTTCTTACCAAAACACATACTCCTTCTGTGGTTGGAGTACCTTTGGTCTTCATACGTATTTCTTCTCTTCCACCATGCTTACATAAGGATGCAATCAAAAAATCAGCACTTTGTCACTATTTGCAGTCAAACCTAAGAGCAGCTGACAGCATACTCAGGGCTCCTGAGCAGGCTTGTAGTTTAGGACAGTATCTTGTGTTGTTTCTGCTGCTTCAAAAGAGAGACTCAGCTGATTTCTCTTTCCTTTAGTCTGAATGGACTAAAACATTGTGCCTATCACTTTCAAGAAGATTTGTTGTAAGTCCCAGTACAACAACATTAATTGCCTACTACAACTCTTTTGTAAATAAGTAAATCACATTCTGCAAAGGCCATAACATGGAAGGATAACATCCTATTTTGCCAGTTCATTTTGCAGCTGCCAAAATCATGCATGCATGTTTTACAATCCCACTGTATGCAGAGATCCAATTATTTAAATGACGAAGTACCTAACTGTGAACATAAATCATATATTTTAAGGTCTCTGTCTACTAGTGAACCTCAGGCATAGAGAGATGTGAGCAATTTCAAAAGCTGCTTCATTTGCTCCTGAAGATAGTTGGGTGAAACTATTTCAATAGGTTTTTAGTAACAAATCTTTTGTGTAATACACTATAGTTCTGATAACACTGGGCTAAAGTGATTGGCAAAACTCCCATTGATTCAAAAGACAGACAAAGTCATTATGAGAATAAAAGAGTGAATAAAAGAATGGGTGAAGAGCAGGAGTATTAACATAATTTGCTTTGTAAGAACTTATCATCCTTTCTATTAAAAGTTAAAAGCATAAAAAGTTTACATTTCCTTTCCTATACATAATACAGATACCAACACAACAGTACATGGGTTGTATAGCAGCCTCCAGTTATTATCTTTGTATGTGAACCTGCTCTTCAGCAGAGAGGATATTAATCTCATTTTCTAAGGAAACATCTCCTCTGACTCTCTTTACTGAAATGAATTTGTCTTTCCATTTTAACAGTGACCAAAAATGATAACATCTGTCAATCTTCATGAAAATCTCTATGTTTTGGACCCCACAAACAGTAAACAATTTTCTGAGAAAAGTCACAGCAGTATTCACAGCAGGGTTTGACAGCCACTTGTCTTTCAAGAGACTGCAGCTATTGATGTTAACAGTCTTAATGCTCATGGAATATAAACATCTGTCTTCCTTTAAAGACTCAAACTTCCAGTTTTTTTTTTCATCAGATAGGCCTCTAGACTTAACTTCTCTATTTGCTTACAGCCTATCTGCTGTTAAAACAATATACTGCATCTGCTGATTATTCTTTTCATGTGCCACTTTCTTCTAAATTATGTGATAATCCAAAGAGATAAAAAAGCATAGATGCTTCTTACTGATTTTATCTTTCAAATTTTTATAAAGTGTGAATTATAACATTATTATCTTCTAAATAACAAAGTACTAGCAAACCATTAATTATCTACTACAACTCAATGCATCATTAAAATGATCCATTTTAATAACATGATACAGTGCAATTATTATTATTTTGTTATTATTATTATTGTATAAACCTACATTAAACACTGGGTCTGAATAAACTTCAGATCATTCTATTCCTTCAGTGTTCTTACAGTTTTAAATTTCCTATCCTTATTTTCACATTAACACACCAAATATTGTTTATTTTCTTACAGTTTTTATAGAACTAGGTTATATACAATATTTAAACAGACTACTGTTCCAGATCCTGTGCATTATACCTTTGTAAGTGATTTACAAGATGATGAGCAGATCTCTTCAAATGTATGTGATATTTTAGAGCTTAATGTGGTGATACAGTTTCAAAAACTTAAGCAATGATACCTGATTACCTAGTCTTCATTCTGCATTCTGACAGAAAGCTTAACAAATATATATATATAAAAATATATATATAACTAAATCTCTACAGTTTGCTTGCATCATAAAGAATACTATTTAATCTCCTTATTTTGACCATCATAGCAATCAATGAGAACCACATGAAGCCCTTCTCCAAAAAGACATAGATCAGGGCAGAATTATGCTAAACACAAGGTGGGGGGAATGACAAGGCTTGGAAAAAAATTAGAAGCCAAGAAATTACAAAAAGGTGTTGAAAACACAGATAATAACCAAATGATAGAGCAGAGCAAAAGGTGGTCATCATTTGTCATTTCTGTTTTAAAAAGTGACATTTTAAAAGATATTGGCATGTTCAGAACAGAGTTTAGAGAGAGAAAAGGAGACACAGCCTGAAGCAATTTGGTGGGCAAGGCTCACTGGAACAGGGGCACCCTGCAAACAACAGAACTGAATGTGAGTCTCCCATGTCTAGGTTAGATTAATTCCCATACTCCATACCCAGCGTTTCTGACTGCAGTTGCAGTGGAAAGGGGACATTTTCAGCAGACTGAAAGAAAGAGGGAGGGTGCCTGATTCTAGGTATTCCCACTATTGTAGTGGGTAGCCAAGTAGCTTGTGGTATTTCACAAGATACATTCATTAATTCTTCCATGGATTTTGTGAAGAAAAATTGAAATGTTAAACATCACTTCTGTTTTTCTTCAAAACAAATTATTTTGTTCAACCAGCCTTAATAAATAACACCAACAGGAGCAAAAGGTGTGTTAGAAAGAATGAAACTTGAAACGGGTGACCATTCAGCAAAGTCAACTGTGTATCAATTTTTTTTTTTTTTTTAATCTTTTTCTAAACTTCTCCTGGGTCAGGTGAATTGGCTCTTAACAGGCACCACTAGTTTAATGAGGTAAAGCTTCACTAACATTGTAAAAATGTGAATAAAATGCAGTTTAAACAATTAATCATTGACAAAGAGAATGAAAGAATGTACCACTTATACAGGGTTCATTCGGTAATTTATCATTAAATATCTAGACTGTCCCCTTCCATTTGAATATACTACCATACTGGCAAAGCAGCAGGCAGGATTCATTAGATCTTAATGTAGTTTTCTAAAAGGAAACATTTATTTCACTCAAAACATTTGTTACTACATTTACCATAAGAGGTTTCTGTCTAGTATGTATTTTGAACTAAGCAGCTTTGCAACATCTCATTAATTCAAAACACATTTTATCTGAGAACCCACTGCATTAGAGAACATGTTTTTTTAAGCCAGTAGAAGGGAAATAAAGATCCATCCAAGGGACTTTACAGAGATTTAGAATGATTAGAAGGACAACTTAAATTCAAATACATTGGGAAAATATCTCTGTGGCCTGCAGATTAATCTTAAGGAAGAAGACTCTCTTCATGTTTTACATCATACCAAATGCAGACCCATTTCACTAGAACAAGCTGAAAATCTATATAAAATGTGGAGTAGGTCAATATGATAAATTTTGCATATAAGGGGAGTTATTTTACTGTTTGCATCCCTCAAGACAAAAACAAACCAAATAATAATAATAAAAAAAAAAAAAAAAAAAATCAAACAACAACAACAACAAAAAATCAGTTCCTCTGGTTCATAACTTTATTCATGACCATATGCAGAGGAGTTTAGAAAAAGGAGTTAAGGCTCTAGCTCAAAATTATGGGACCTGTGATAAATAACAGAATCTTATTTCAGCCTGTTTTGGGATTTCCCCCTAGTGACTCAGAATGCCCCAAGAATAAAGTAAAAAGTATTAGACTTTTATTGATGTTACGTCCACTGTGTTTAGAAGGTAGAAATCACCTAAATCTCTCTCATTTCCAGGTTAACAGTATAGGGAAGTTTAAGAAATATTTTAATAGAATTAGTTTACATGTCAGTGACATTTTTGATATCTGGGAAAGGTGATGTTTACTAGACTGTCTCAGAGCAGTTGTTTTCTGAGGCTGTTATTAACTGTTTTCACAATAGCATGTTGCTACAGCCACGTAGATGTTGTCTCCTCCAAATGGCCCATGTGTACAAGTACAAGGCAACAAAGGAAGATCTACAAGTGGAGAAGTAGGAGGCACTGTTCTGCTTGCTAGGTATCACACCCAAGGCAAGGTTAGAAGGTCCTTCAAGGCAAACAAACTCCATTTAAGTCCCAAGACTCATTCAGTACAAATTAAAGACAGTGAAATGGCCTCACATGCTGTCATTGTATCTGACTTATGAATTGCAAAACCTTTTCTTATCTAACAAACAGAATACTGCTTTTACATCTGATAGAGCTTCAAACATTAATGTACTGCAATCATCAGTCATCACCATCAATCAATCATTTAATTGGTAGACAAGAATTTGGTTAATACTTTTGTACTTGAGTGATTTGTTCATTCACAAGTACCCTTGCAATCACATCTGAGTCATGTTTGTAATGGCAAGTATGATACTTCTTTTTCCGACAGATGTTGTGTATTTGCATAGAATAGATTTATTAGTCTGAGAGGGAAAAAATAAAAATCCAATGTTGCATGAAAATCAAAGATGAAACCATGAATTGGTGCTGTCATACATCCACAGGGTTCAGAGGAACAGCTGGAGTTTAGAAGAAAGCTAACCTATGTTCATTGAGAAATTTAGTGAGAAATTAAAGAAAAGTAGATTGAGACTTCTACTCCTTCTTTCTTCACTGCTCTGAGTACTCCTGGTATTGCTCTGCTTCTAGTAGTGCAGGGGGTAGGCCATAGAATGACTTGTACACATTGAAAAGTTTTCTTTTCCTCCTTGGCAGGAGCCAGGACAACAACAGGAGTAGGAGAAAAACAGTATTCCTATTTTTTATGTTTTCTACTCTTCGTCTGCAGAAAGGCACAACTGCAAGAAAATCTCCATTTGACTCTGCAGCCTTACTTTAAAGGTGTTTGGTATAGAATTTGGCAACTTGTCTGACAAAGAAAAAACACCCCTGGTGAGTCTATAGAAACAGAGTTCGTAACAGTCAAACACCAGTATCCCCAAAAGAAGTAAGAACTAAAAATCTTAAGAGTCTAGTTTACATCAAATTTAGCTGCTGAGTCTGAGGTCACTGCTTACTTTTCCAGCAAGGAGCATCACAAGATCCTGTCATAGTGGCCAGCTCCTACAGACACCAGGTGAAGGTGAGAACTCTAACTGGAGACTGGAGTGAAAAAAAAAAGCACACAGCAGCTATCTATAAATAAAATAGAGAAAGGATTTGGAACTTGCTGCTTTGAGTCCGTTTTCCAGGACTGCTATCCTGCACAAAGATAACAGGATGTATATTTGTATGCTTCTGGCTGTGCCAAAGGACAAGAAGTGCTGATTTAGCTCTCTGCATAAGGAATGCAGTTTTCAGGCTGGCCCAAATGAGATGAAATCTTGAGACTTTGGCATAGCGACCCTCCCTCAGTCAGAGGAGAATGCAGGAGTGAAATGTATGTATAGCAATACCTCAATCACATAATATTCTACTTTGCTAGAAAACTACTGTTTGTATTTATATACGACTCTCAGCTGTTCCCCAAAGCAATTAGTACCAAATTTTGTACTAAAGTACTAAAGCTCTTTTTAACCTTGCAATCTCCTCAGATAGGAAGATGTAAAGATGAAGAAGCAGAATTAATGTTAGAACTTGAAGTCAAATCTGTTTTCTGGGAGGGTGGTTTGGGCCCAGGATAGTGTTCTAAGAGAAGTAGAAAGGAAGGATTGCATTAAATAGTTCTTCATCGGACAACAAGGAGCTGGAGGTTCCCTCATGCTCCACAGTTGGTAGGAGTTTCTGCAACAGGAGTCGTAAGTCATCCCATGCAAGCATATGTTAGCTCACATCTGGGGGTTGAGAAAGGACCAAAAAGTCTTGTCAGCATTGTGCAGAAAAGGGTGAGAGACATTTTAGTTTCTGAAAGACCTCAAAAGATGTAGCTGGAATGAATAACAGCATATTTATTGAACCTAAAGATTTATGTACAGAATCTATTTTTCTATTCTTACAGAGTAATATAGTAATATATTCCATACATAACATAAATACATATCCATCTATTTTTCTTTCTTACCTATGAGATTAGATGTTTTTTTACAACTGTCATAAAATGCTAAGGGATTTATGTCCTGCATTTTGCTGGCCAAGTAGAAAGAGATACTGGAACAAAAGGTAACTTTTTTTTTTTTTTATGTTATCTGTCCATCTGTCTGACTGACTATCTATCTACTATTTGTTCAAATATTGTTGAACACTGAGTTTTACCTGCAGCTGTGAATGCATCTTCTCCATATAATTATCTAGAGATTTGGTATAACTTTTGAGAATAAACCTGAACTTGCTCATTATTATTTATTACTATTATTCATAACTTAGTCATGTTCATCTTCAAAGTTTGCCAAGTTAAAGGGCATCCTCATTTGAGAACAATAACGGAAGAACTGAATATCAGATAATACAAATTGATTTTTGTTTATCTCTAAAAATGACAATAAAATCTACTGTAATAAATGGTATAGGTAGACTTGATATTTTAAACTTCAGGTAGTTGCATGATTTTAATCAGCAGCAAGATAACTTCAGACTGCTTCGCAGTAATTAAAATGCTGTTATAAGGATAGAGAAGATGAAAACTACTTATTTTCAAAATAATCCTACAGCAACACAAGGAGGAGGATACAGCAGATTTCTACAGGAAAGAATTTATGTAAAAACTATAGTTTATAAATTATACTTTCTCAAATAATAGCTGAGTATATATTCAGGATTCTGAGTATATATTAAGGATTCTTCTTTATACCTGGATAAATAAGGTAGGAGAGAGACAGCATTTCAAGGTGGTGATATGCTTCTTATTACTGGGCTTTCTGCAAGGGGGGATTTTACGTGGGCTTTGTGTACATAAGCAACCTGTCCATCTGCACTGTCTGGCTGTTACACGGTGTACTGGCTCAAGGAGTGCAGGGCAGGAGTATTGTAGACCCTGAAGGGGAGTTGTTCCAGAAAACATGCCAGGAAGGATGAAGATCACAATATCCTGAAGAAAGAAGTCCCCTATGACCTAAGGGTTGTGTCTGAGTCTCAAGGAAAGTGAGAAGTCAGTGAAAAAAAGCATGAACCTAACAATGTACTGCTCTTGGCTAGCATTACCTTGCTTTATTTTGTTATGGGTAACTAATAAAAAATTTGCAATAAACCAAGTGTTTAGACTATATATTTACTTATGTGTCCCCCCCTGCTCTCCATGAGAAGATTCACTCCTGATTCCATATTAATCTGATGAAAGCATGATATATCACAAAGAACTTGAAAACCTCTCCAGAAATGATTCATATCCCACTACTCTCAGTATAACAGGAAGTGCTCCCTTTTTGATTTTTTTTTTTAGTTTTTCACTAGAGACAAGAAGCAGCCCCCTAACAAGCTGTGGAAGGGAGGAGGAGAGACTTCTGTATCAAAATGCCATCTGGTTACAAGGGCAGGGTTTTAATGTTTGAAGAAAGAAAATCAGAGAGCAATGGTGCTCCATTTATAATAAATTCACTTCATTTTAATTTCATGTGCTGAGATTAAAATGCAAGTGAGCCAAAATACTTAGTGCATTTTATTTTCAGTTTGTCAGGCTGAATCTTGTTAGTATGGAGTTATTAAAAGTAACTGAGATGGAAATTCACAACAGAGAACGGGCAGTTATTCTGAGGAAAGAGAATATGATTTGTCATGAAAGAAGTGCTGAGATCAGTTCACAGCTTTCATAACAAACCTGTCTCTATGTGAATTGGCAAGAGGCACAGGACTGCTCAAGATGGAGTGATTCTTAGGGCCAAACAGGATAACATCTTAGTTCTTTTAACAGTCTGAGATCTTGAAGAAACTAGGATTATGTCATTGTATGGGTTACTCATCTGTCCATCCACTTACCCTCAACAGTTTTGAAACTATTAACTAATTCAATTCAAGTTTCGTAAAAGTGGAATTTATCATAATAAATTATTTCAAGCTTTATAAATACAGCCAGTACCTTACACAAAACCAAATTTTTTTATGACAGAAGGTTTACAGCAAAATAAAACAGAAGTGTCAGACTCAGAACTAGCCACTGGAGAATAGACATGTTTGAAAGCCCCAGGAATTCAAGATTCCTCAGTTTTGCCACTCATAGACTGCTTGTCTGTCTTTTTCATCCTGGTTACTGTTACAGTTACTGTGTTGAGTGCTAGCCTTCTGTTGTGTTTGTCTCTGACTTAATCATTAGATTGCTTATTTTCTGAAATATTTCTCTAACATGAACACAATTCCTAGTTCCCTGCATCTGTCCTCATATTTCTCATACCTCCATATATAAAATATGCATCCTTTCCCATCACCAAAATTAAAAAATATATCCCAGCTATCAAAGCTTGCCTTTCATGCTCACATAAAACAGTTTTCATGGAATCAGCAGCTTGCCATTTACTTCTGATTTTACCTGATTCAGCTGAAATACAAGGTAGAAAAGTTTTCAGTGTATAAGTATGTTAAAAAGTAATTATTAAAAAAAAAAAAAAAAAAAAAAAAAAGTTTGAAAAATTATCAATGGTAGATTACTTAAGCTCTCGGATAAAATGTCTGCAATTGTACCTTGCTTTAAATCTGACTGTAAATCTTATAAAAGTCCATGGGACATGAACACATGTTCATGTACTTTAATTACATTTGACTTAAATAAGCACATGCTTGAAGTATGAACAGATACTAAGGTATTAAGCTAGCTAAGTTTTTAAGTCAATCATTAGCTACCTGGGGAAATAGTATATTTGTAAGCATCTAAGTTTGTAATAACATCTTTCTGAATGTTTACTCAAACTGGCATCAATTTATTTGTGGTCTTTGTACTAGGCAGATAAGCCACATAGATCCACCAAACTACAGGTGGAGATCTCATCACCAGAGGTCTATTTTGTTTCCAGCTAAGTACTAGACTGTGCTGCCATTCTCATGATTCATGAAACTTTGCTTTTCCTACTTGGGCAGAATAAGCATCCACAGAGAATTTTTTGAAATGAAAATGTAGCTCCTGAAGAGCATATTTTCTGATGTGCTAATATGGTATCCACTGCAACAGGCTAAGGCATGAGTCAGAGATGTTGTAGCATATTGCACTCTACACATGGCAAATGTTTCCTGCACCCACAATCCCAGAAGAAGATCAGGCACTGGCTAATCTTTGTCCTACCAGCAGTACAGAGTATTTTTCATACTGTGAAACAAACTTGAGAGGGAGCCAGGATTGCAATTGGAATTAAAAAAAAAAAAAAAAAAAAAAAAAAAAAAAAAAAAACTATCATTCCAGAGAAGAGGCTCTGAGGCTCTGGGAGGGTGCACCTCTCAGTTCCAGCAAGAGAAAATTATACTTTTTCTGCAGCCAATCATATTGTCTGACAGTTATATTTGGACAGCTCAAGAGACAAATGTTAACCATTCCTGCAATGCAGAATATAATTTTTAATTATATTTTTATAATTAATAATATAATTTATAATTATATTTTTAAATATAATGCAATGCAGAATATATTTTATTCTGCATTCCTGCAATGCAGAATAAAACCAACTACAGTGTTGGTTTTGTCCAGAGAGAGGTCCATGTGCTCCAGTATCCTGCATCTAACAATGTCCAAAAATGGATGCTTAGTGAGGAATATAAAAATGAGACAGGCAGATAATAGTACTTCATGATCATGCTCCATTGACCTGTGCTTTGGGGATTTCCTGGATGTCTACACTGTGGGGTAAAATTCATCTCATCTCTCTGAAGACCCAAGGTTGTCTTTGCACTCTGTAGTTTCCCTGATCTATTTTAGGCATGTACTTCAGAATGGGATGAACTGAGCCCTAATTGGCCTATTTCTCTCCATCAATATGTGGATGATTTACTCAGATGTCATCTAATAACATACCACCGTTCATTGTACTTAGTACTTCTATGGGTATAAGGTTATGTCTTTCTCAATACAGACAATACTATGGTTTCCACAACTCTGCAGCAAAGAATTTCACAGTTTAATGAAAGATTATAATAAGTGACTTAACTTATCTTGTTTATCAGTTTACCTCAGTTACAGGAACACAGGAGGAAAATAAGATAATATTAACATGATAATGATTTCAGCATAATAATAATCAGTTTGTCAAGGGTTGTAGTCATCCTAGAAAAAAAAAAAAAAAAAAAAAAGAAAAAGAAAAAGAAAAAACAAATCTTGGAACAAGTCAATACCATATCAAGCATCAAGCCATAAAAGAGATGAAACAAAGATAAATGTTAATTGGATGTCACTTATCAATGCTAATATCACTAATTATTATCATGTGATTTTTTTTTTCCATTCCCATCTAGGCAGCAAGACTACTTCATAAGGTTTGTCCTTAAATAGAAAACAATAATTTAACAATATATTTTTTAAATTTCCTTCAATGACTTTCTTGTTCCTAGCCTATTTGTTTGGGGAACAAAAATAAATATTTTCCAATACCTTTACATACTCATTATATATATATAATATATATATACATACACAGTGGACAAAACTTTTTTGTAGCAGGGAATTAGGAAAAGTACTTCCAGTATGCTTCCAGGTCATCTTTATTACTCAGGTAACCTGGTTGACAGTCTATAAAAAGAAGAAAAAGAAATTAGAAGAGTTTAATTATCATGAATGAGTACGGTCAGCTTGTACTGTGGTGAGGGTTTTCTTTATAAGTTAGCATGTAAGGAGCTAAAATCAAGATTTAGAAGAATTAAAACCTTTGTGATTTTTTTTGTGTTTTTGTTGTTGTTGTTGTTGTTGTCTTCCCACCTCTGGTTAAAAAAGGGTACTGTTGTTGTGCTGTTTTATTTCTTTTCACATATCCAATTCTATACAATTTATTTATTTCAAATGTTGTAGTTGTCATATTGACCTATATCGTTTCACAGTTGATTCAAACATGGCTGCTGGTTTTTGTGTTTTTCTGTGAATTTTAGTTTGTAACATGGCCAAAAAAATGAAAACATTAATGAAAACATTAATCAGTTTTCAGTATAGCAACATAGTTTTACCCATTTGGGTCATAATAAACTAATTTGTTTACTAGATAAACAAAATGTAGAGTGATAATAACACCCTTGCTTTGCAACACAACACCAAACCTGTCATATACGTTTGCAACACTACTTGCAAAAAGCCTATTTTCCTTGGCTGTTCAGAGCAGCTTTCACATCTGTTGTTTTAACATGTATTTTTAACTAGCTTGCCAGCTTTCTGACCTATCACAAGCGTTCACCTCATAGCACTAGAATCAGCGGGGATAAATAACAATTATTTGGGAAAAATGGGATATTTTTTTCTATATGGTTGTGTATTGGTTTACTTTTTAATGTCTGTGTATCTGCTCCTGGACCTGTTGCTAGTAAACCTGTAAGGAAATGCCTGCAAGCAAAGCCTGTGGTTAGAGGGGGTTGGTGTCAACTCTGGATTACTGATTTCTGATTTTCTGTCTTAACTATATGAAGCCTCACCTGAAATCTGACTTTTGTTCCCAATATTTCAATGATTTTTTTCCAAGCCCTCATTACTCAACAACAAAACTTCTCATTTTCAGACTAAGAAAAAGAGTTAATTAACATTCTCTTTTATTTTGGCTACATTCTCTGTTACTTTAAGACTTCATATTTCCTTCTGGTAGAATTCTGATTGTTTTTGCTTTTTGTTCTCTTTCGCTGTGATATTAATGCCTTCTGATCAAGGGAAAGACTGTCCCTTATAAATACACAGAAAGCATTTCTGTGAGCACAAAACATATCAGAAAATCACTGAATGTACTGGACAGATGCTTCTGCAGTGGTGAGGCACTGATAAACTGTGATGGGTCCCATTACTGACTAAAATTGCAGATTCAGGTTGCAATTAAGACACAGATTTAACTGTGCAATGTCTCGATTCCTTGATTCAGTTGCTGACTAGACAAAGATATTTCCTGGCATCAGAGATGCCCTAGGGAGATGGGAGGTGCCATTACAAATATCTCCAGTGTGACAGCTGATGAAATAGAGAATGGTGTCCCACATGGGACCAGGCAGTTCCAAGGTTCTAGGCAGTACAGAGCCTAGAGAGCTATCCAGTAGAGCAGATAAAAGCACATATACATATTAGGATGAGCTAATTGCTTTCTAAGCTCTAGGGTTTGATCCCCATATACAATTTACAGCCAGATGCATCATCTTAAGCTCAGTTCTATTTTCTTAAGAGCTCATCTATGCTGAATTTCAAAGAATCATACCATGGTTTGGGTTGGAAGGGATCATCCAGTTCCAACCCCCCTGCCATGGGCAGGGACCCCTCCCACCAGACCAGGTTCCTCAAAGCCCCATCCAACCTGGCCTCAAACATTTCCAGGGATGGGGCATCCACAGCTTCTCTGGGCAACCTGTGCCCAGATTGCCAGCTCATGTTGAGCTTCTCATTCACCAATACCCCCAGGTCCTTCTACTCAGGGCTGCTCCCAATCCGTTCTCTACCCCAGCTTGTATTTGTTCTTGGGACTTTTCCAACCCAGATGCAGGACTTTGCAATTGGCCTTGTTGAACCTCATGAGGTTCACACAGGCCCATCTCTCACACCTGTCAAGCTGTCTCTGTATGGCATTCCTCCCCTCCAGCTTGTTGACTGTACCACACAGCTTGGTGTCAGCAGCAACCTTGCTGAGGGTGCATTTGATCCCACTGTCCATGTCACTGTCAAAGATGTTAAACAGTGCTGGTCCCAATACTGACTCCTGAAGAGCACCACACATTACTGATATCCACCTGAATATTGAGCCATTGAGTGCAACTATTTGAGTGCAACCATCCAGCCAATTCCATACCCACTGAGCGGTCCATCCATTAAATCCAATTTATAGACAAAAATGTCACTAATTATGGATCAGTTTTCTGACCATAAGCTTAATTGCACTGTCTTTTCAAGAGAGTATTTTCCCTGTTTGCAGGGGTTACCAAGGCAACAGTGGTATAAGCAAGCATCCTAAGGGAAGAAAACAAGGCAGGAAGTTTCACCCTTTCTACAGTATATTAACTCCAACCCAAGAACCCACGCACTTGTTTTCCTCCACAGGTCCTAATTGCTGAACTTCTGGCATAGCATGAAAGGAAATAGATCAAGTGGTTCTGGAACCAAATAGGTTTAAATCATACTTGTTGCCATGTGGGATGCAGAGCAAAAGCTGGGCAAGTAGGAGGAATACATCTGGAAAATACAGGGTAGGGGTGGAAAGGGATTCACTAAAAAGAGCTGGGGCAAGAAGGGTATCAACATACCATGGATAAATTGGGCATGTCACTTCAAAGATAACAGTTTCAGCCTTTTTCCTATTGCATTTTCAGTAGCAACTTCAAGTCAAAATCAACCACCACCATCTGAGTTGCATAACTCAAGGTAAAACCATAGAAAAGAAATATCACTTTTACGTTTTCACATGGCTTCACTGGCATGGTTAAGTTTGTAAAGGTTTTAGCTAAACAACACTAAGAATATAGATTTATTTTGTTTGTTTCCTTAGTGGTTAAACACTGAAAACTTTGTGCTTGTCTTCAAGTTATTGTAATGAACCAATATTGTTCCTTTATTTGGGGTACTACTGAGTGCTTCCTCATATTCTGTTACTCCCTCCTGCTCTGTGAAAAGTTATCTAACCAGCAGGAGCATCTCTGTTCACACATGACCTTCCTGAACTGATAAATGTAATACCCAGAACTCATTTAGGCTTTGGTTAGTACCACACAGAAGTTACTTAGACATTTAGCTTATGTCCAAATCAGCAGGCCATTCCAGATCTGATTACCAGCCTCCACATTCTTCTCTCAACAGCTATTCCTACTACATTTTCTAATGCATATAGTCATGTGACTTTGTAATAAACCCCAAGATGCTGCATATTTATTTCTATTTTTCATGGTTTATTATCCTGACATTTCAAATTGCTTTGCTTAAACTTTGATAAGTGTTGTATGATAGAGAAATTAAAATTTTATGCAAGAAATTGTTTCAATTAAATGTCAAAATAGGCATAAAAATAATTTTAAAGCTGTGTATGCTTCTTTCTAAATACTCTGTGCAAGGGCTGACTTAAGAAGGAAAGCCTTGCTCAGCATTCCCTCTTTATGTTTGAACCTTAGTTTCTAACACTGGTCTTCAATTCAGTATTTAAGCATTTACTGTTCGTTGAATGTGATTCCTAACACCCACAAATTATTATTACCTCTTTAGTCCAGTGTCAAATTCTATTTAAATACATGATAAAAGTGTGTAAAATCAAGTCTTGCAGAATGCCATCTGTAAACATACACTCTTTACCTTTTCTTTTTATAACTCTTTTTTTTCCCTCACATTCACTGAGTTGTGCCCATATTAACTGCCTGCCCCCTAGTAGAGCTATCCTGAACACTTATACCTGTGATCTTTTTCAAACTCTGCCTTTGTTTTAAACTGTGTATTTGAACTATTCATATAATGATTATTGCTATACTATGTCTTCTTTGAACATATTTTTCTTTCCTATCAAGATCCTTTGAATCTTCCTTCTTTTTTACATATTTTTTCCTGAGCTTTCCTCCTTGGGCTAAAGGCATCTTCCCTTACAACTGGTACTTCTTTTGGATGATTTTTTTCCCCTGCAGCTCATTCCTAGGATTTTCCTCCTTTCAAGCTTCTTTGTTCTATTCCCTACTAATCCCCTGATCCCCTGCTTGCACTCAACACCACATATTCTTCAGTCCCTTGCTGTTTTACTATGTTGCCTTTCAGTAGACTGATAATGTAATTTTAAGTGGAAACTAAGAAACTTTAATATTGCTCTGATCCTTCTTAGGCTTGTGGATAGAGCTAGGAGCAGGATGGGAAGGGGAGGGAATGGAGGGAACATAAAGAGAAAGAGGGATGGGAGGGGGAACAGATGAGAAGAGACTGATATGCCAACTTGATAGCACTTTACAGTCTGTTTATTTCCCAAGGACTGTCCGCTCAGCTGGGTAGCAGAACAATGTGAGCCACCAGATGTGCGTCTGTAACACTGGTGTCAGCAAGAGCTGTTCATGCAGGTTTTGGCCAGCTCAAAATGTGGGACGTCATTGCCTTTCTCTGCAGCCAGGACGCACCCCAGCACTTTAACAATGCAAGGACTTGGAAGACAGAGAAGGATAAGTAAAGAAATGGTAGAACTATCTTTTTATGAGGATAAGAGCATTGAAGAAAACCCCATCAAAGTCAGTGTAAAAGTAACAGAAGGATTGTTGACTAGCTTGCTTAAGGGAAATCATGGATTTATTGGTGAGTAAAGACAGGTCAATACCACAAAGAGCTGAGCTCTGCTTTCAGAGAGACCTTAACTAGAAAGCCAGAAAGCTCAGGTCTGCATGGTCCTAATTCTGCAGTGCCCTTACTGCATTCACAGCATTAAAGGAAAAAACAAACAAACAAACAAACAAAAAACTTCAACTTCTAGTCTTGGTTTTATCCTGAATAGAGTATCCCCTTAGGTAACCCTTAATCATGTTCTAAAACAAGCATGGCAGTGATTTGCAGACAGTACTTCTGTGTTTCTAGGTCTATGGACATGTTCAAGAATCCATAAGATAAAAATTAGGTTTGTTGTTGTATTCTGTACTGGTGGGAAAATCAGCCTTCCTGAAGATAAAATGCCTGATAAGAAAGGAAGGGTATGTTTCTCTTTCATTTATGCTGCTGAGCAACACAGATGAGAATATAGCCCAGAAAGTGGTTTAACCCAGTGAAAGCACTACTAAGATAAGGTGTTGCATTTATTTAGCAAAATTCAGACAGGAAAATTATTCACCTGTTATCCTTTTTTAAAAATTTGGCCGTCTGCATTATATGTGACATAATTAACAAAACATTACAGTGTGTTTCAATGGAGCCAGCTATGTGGAATTTTCTCCAAAGTGTGATTAAAGAAATGATTGGAGGGCAAATGGAACGGCTTTTACTGAGACAGCTAACAATGAGACACACTGGATTCTTATTATCTGCTATTAACTTTGGCTTTCAGGTAGGAGAAAAATACATTTTAGGAATCTTTCATTGTCTTATTTGAATAACTCCCAAAACATGACAGTTACTGAGAAAGTTGACTATTTGTTTTATTTTATGTAATATTTTCACAAAAAAAAAAAAAAAAAAAAAAAAAAAAAAAAAAAAAGGAACTCATGTAAAGTTACCTCAAATATTTGCTTAAAAGGTCATCTGAGAAGAATTGCATCTGTGTGCATTGCATAAAGGAGTAGTGACATTAGCAATCCATGGAGATAGAATTAATGCTCTAAATTAGGACTTGAAACCTGGGTTCTCTTTTTGACTTTAGAGTGGGACACTTGTAAAACTTTTGGTGAGTCTCAAACAGCTTTCAAAATCACCTACAGATAAGTAACTGAATACTTAGTAGTTTGGGGCCTTTGTCTCCCTTTTTCCATCTTCCATTTTGAATGAAGTGTGAGTTTATCACTCTATGTAGACTGCTAGTGCCCCAACTAATATTTCCCAGTGTAGAATAGGTACCCTGGGACAGGAATCCAGCCCAGCCTTCCCTATGGCAGTGCTTGCATTGTATTTTAAGATGACCGGCAAATAATTAGAATTTCTAGGTAGCATGTGAGGTTATCTTTTTCTCTCTTGAATAAGAATGTAACCTTGTTAGATTAAGCTCTTCAGGAGATGTTGCCTGTCAAAGAGGCAGTCCCTAACTTCTGCCAAGTTCAGCCCTTTGAAGAGGGAACTTCTGTCATCCTGGTCTTTCACAAGGACTTAGAACTGCCAGCTCGCATTTGGTCATCACATACCAGAGATTTCCTGTTCCTGCTCTAGATACTATCACAACACAGATAACAATAAATGCACCATGCAAACTGTGGTGTGATCCCTCCCTGGAGTGCTAAAAGCTTTCTGCTTCTCTCCATTATATTTGAAGGTGAGGATGCCCAAAGCACTCTTCTAGACAATTGACTCTCTATTGCACTCTTCTTTTGTGAGGGCACTTACTTATTCCTTTCTGTTTTCAAATTTCAGCTTTCTATTTTTCCTTCCATTTACTGTCTGTACAGTACTTTCTGCTTAACTGAAAGCTTTTGTAGCTATCTGAGTAAAACTCTGTATCGATGAAATGCCTGGAGGGTTAAGATCATTTTCCTTGGTGAAGGAATGAATATTATTTCCTACCCCAAGAGCACTTGAAATTGCCTTTGGGAAATTAAAACAATTTAATATATGGCACTGCAAAATGTGTCATGTGAGGACAGACGAGCCACGTGAAAGATCCACTTGCCTCTATCTAACATCTCAGCCCTTCTCCTGAAAATGGACTTGATCCCCTCATTCTCCTGACCTGTTAAAGAGCCTAGACTAATTCAGAACACTATAGGCAGGATTATGCCAAACATTGAGTTTTGGTCTCTGCTTCTGCTGACCTTATTCTTTGCAGATTTTTCAGCCATTGCTTGGTTTTCCACTATAGATTTAAGTATAATAAATAGTTCATGGATTCTCCAAAGAAATCAGGAGTATTTTAATAAAGTATTGCTGTGAAAATGAGACAGGTATATGTGTGTTTACTTCTGGAGAGCTGACTTGGTGTCAGCTTTTACTTGCTGAGTCCAACATCTACTGGTGATGAGTAAGAACTTAGAAAGAAAGATGCACAAAAGGTAATATGCAACCTCTGGGTGATAATAAGGAAGGAAGACTACTGGTGCATGAGTTTATGGGGAAGACAGGTGTTTTGGTTCACAGCAGCTAATTTCACCACTTCTAATTTTGGGCCAAGTTCACACCAATGTGCATTTTAGATTTTAATTTGATCATTTGATTCACATTATCCTCAGTATTTGCCAACAGTTGGAGGTCCATAAGGGAGGAAAGAAAAAAAAAGTTGGAAAAATGAAGCTTAAAAACCAACATCAGCAACAACAACAAAAACAATGTTTCCATACAGGTCAAACCCATTACACAGCTCCTGGGTTAGAAATCACATTTTCTGCATAGATGGTTCACTATGACTTATCCTGCCATTTGGAAGCCTACCAATCATTTTTAAAACTGCCTATTTTTTGTTGAAATAGCCAGCAGGGGCCAGAAAAGCCACTGTGCTTTGATTCCTTTTTGCAGGGAAGGCTCAGGTCTCAGTTGCTACCTTTGATGTTTCCTGTACTACTAATGACTACTGTGGAGCTCCTCTCTGTGGGAGCTATGACACAGAGAGGCATTTCACTACTGCTGTGAGACACAATTTAGTTGAGTTCCTTGAGTATATATATCACTAAAAAAGTAGGGTCAGCTAAAGCAAGACACATAATTTTATCCAGATTTCAGAAAACATCTTCTACAGAGCTGCATTAAAAATACATCTGAAAAACAAACAGCAACAAAACAGGCTTAAGAAAGGAAAGCCAGAGGAGCCACTTAATGTGCCAGATTGTTACCAAAAGAGCTAGTAAGTGCTGCAGAACTATTCTCTTAGACTTAAACATAAATTAAAGCAAAGGAAGACATATTTCCACATATTACAGCATCTGATCCAGATTCGCTTTCTAAATACTTTATTGTCAAAACATTTCTGAAAAGTTTCTTTTTTATGTTGGTAATCTCAATAGTTATCAATCTTTTGCAATCTCCCATTGTTGAGAAAAGTTTACAAAAGTACTGTGAAAAACAGCCCGTGACTCCAGGCAACATTTTCTTATGAGTGACACAACCTTCACTATCATTTAAATCCTTTTGCAATATCAAAATGGCACCAGAAGTGCTAAGTAGTCACAAATAAGCAAGAAGATGACTTTTTTTTCACAACCTCTTAGAACTGGATTTAGGTGCCCAACTGCAGGCACATGTGAAAACTTTAACCACCACTTCTTCACAGCAGTTATTTTAGACCTATCATCTTTCTTGGATACTGTAGACCATGTGGTTCTGCTGACACATCTTGAGAAGGTTCTTGCAATGGATAGATACACTCTTAAATCATTATTTTCCTTTCATTCCACATGGTCTAGGTGCCCTTGACATAATTTAAAAATACAGTGCAGCAGCACAGTTTAAGATAAACCACTACCAATAAGCCAAGCAATTTAAAATCTCATATCCCCTTCACCTTCGAACAAATCCCCCCAACTTGCAATTCTTGCCAACCTTCCTAGAGGAAAAAAAAAAAAAAATATATATATATATATATATATGAACTGAGCAATGTATGAATTGAGCACTGTGCCTTAAAAATAATTTGAATTTATACTGCCATTCCATAGCAAAATAGTTGGTTGAGCTATTTGATCTATAACATCACTGTACCATAGAAAACAAGTTGCATTGACCACAATCTTTCAACTGTGGACAATGAATTAAAGATATGATTTTGGATAAATATATGGTGATGGCTGTTCTTGTCTGTTCCATCTGCTTCCCTGTTAACCCTTTAATATTTTTAATATTTTCTCTGCAGTCAACCTGTATTTAGCACCTCTTATCTCCCAGAATCATCCCAATATGAGCCTCTCCAAAAGACTACCTTCTCCCCCCCCCCCCCCATCTACATTAATTGTGTCCTTATTAAAAGTCACTGGAGCAGTTAAAAGTCTGTTTTCAAAGCAAGCCCTTCATGGAGAGTTACACTCTGCAGTGGCTCTACATACTTCCAAAACCAACCATCCAAACCATCACTGTTTCAAATGATCCAGCCATAGCAGTCAATGTTTGGATATTGCACTTAATTCTCCTAGGAATAACCACTGAAGAAGTGGGGTTTCCATCACTTTCAGTTTTTATAAGGCTTCAACAGACCGGGCAACATTTTGCCCCGTCTCACCCCTGAAACTACATCCCTGCCACAGGTTCACAGTGGCCAAACTGAGCACAGCTTCTGGCAAAAAGCCCAGAGTTTGACCCAGCAGGTTTATGGTGTATGGAGATGATATTAACACACATCATGAGCCAAATTTGCACTCTGGATGCTTAATAAAGTGCTGCCACCTCAATCATTACATTTGACCTTTATATTAACAGTAAAACAGGCCAAAACATTCACTAAGAATGATTTATCCTGCAAAAATTACTATTTATTAGTGACAAATAATTTGCAATTTGTAACCTTTTTTTGACTACCATCTAATATTTGAGTAATGGGAACTGAACAGTAACAGGTGGATGGGCAGCATTTCAGTACATATTTATAGCAGTTTTTAAGTTTACCATGTGCTTTCAGATTCATTTGAAATAAATAAATAAATAAATAAAATTGTTCACAGAGTGAAAATTTCATTTTAAACTAATTTAACATATACTAAAGTATAGACATAATAGCAAACAACTGTTTTTCAGTGTCATGACTAACCCATTTTTTTTTCCAGAGAAAACTTTGTGAACTGATCTTTTTTCTTCACTGACTAAAATAAAATAAAACAAAATAAAATAAAAATCAACTTTGACATTCCCTTTAGATTGAAAGAAAATATTTTGCTTGAGACTTCTTAGCTTTTTCTGTCATTAAGTCCAAGCATTTTAATAGCAAATGTCAAGATATTTTGAGATACAGAATGATTTCTGGCAATATAAAAGATGAAAAATATCACTCACTCAATGCATGTGGTCACCGTGCAGTGGCAGAATGGTCACAATTCACTTTCTTGTCTGTGTTCTAATTCTAATTACCCAGGAGTAAAATAACATGTTGAACTCAAACAAATAAGTACAGTACATTAAATTGCTCCCTTGCTTTCAATATATTACCCTCCCAAGATCCTTACTACTTTTCCTTCAGCCAGGTTATGGTTTTTGTCCAGCAGATGAACATAACAGCACTAGTGCTGGGCTGAATTAACATCAATTAGCATTTAAATTGCATGATTAAATGAGTGCATTAATAGTTGCATGCAATTTATATCTCTCTCTCCTCCAGTTTCAGCTTTATCTAGTGCTAGAGATTTGTCAGACAGACGGTATCAATCTGCCTAATCTCAGACTTAGGATGACTACTTGCCTGCATACATTTAGCTGGCACACACTGATTAAAGGAAAATTTTTATAGGTTGGCTTTAGATTTACAATGTAGTTTGACATACATTTTATCAAGTGCATCTGATTTTACAGCTACCTTTCAAGGGCCAAATATTACCTGATTTACAACCACTTCCTAGTGCCTTCAGATGTGTTGCACTTCACGCTAGGCTGGAGCAAATTTGGCCCTGTGTTTCACTATCTATCGGTATGGACTGCAATAAATTATGGTCTGTGCCATTACATCCTCTGAGGTGAAACAATGAATATCAAACCATGGTTCTTGAAGGGTAGTAAGAGTAAAGCACAAGTGAAAATTGTCTGTCACTAATTGTTGGTGCCATGACTGAGTTCATTCTATTCCAGAATTTTTACTGAGGGAGATTCTAGAGGTTTAACATATGCAGATTTGATATTCCCTGAAATGAATTTGTAATATCACTGTATTATGTGAAATAGATAGCCCCATTCATGACATTTATTATTATCATCATTGTTGTTGTTATTGTTATTATTACTATTTATATACAAAACAAGGCATCTGTACAACCTCAGTCTAATGAGGGAAAATAGGTCCTGAAAGTAACATAAAAATTATTTTAATAGTTTTTTCTGTCTGTTTTGCCATTTCTAGTTTCAAAGACATATCAGTCTCACCACAAAGACAATGTGTTTGGAAGCCCATCTAGAGACTCACCCTCAATATTCATGTGGCTCACACTCTCATGCATTGCTTAAGTAGCATGCTAAGCCCACTGTCCATGTGTTCGAGATGACCACAGACAGATGAGAAGGTGTTTGTGGAATTGCTGCAAGGCAGGTTTGTGAACAGAAAGCTACATAGACATAAACAAAGCTACTTCCAAATTTGTGTCAATTGCATGAAGACACAGATCCAACCCTGGGCCATGCTGACACTAAAAATGATACCTATACAAATATCAGAATAAAATTTCAAAAGCAACTTGAAATATCCACATAGAAATATAAAACACCAGAGACAGTAAAAGCTATTTCAGACAGCTTTGACAGAAATCATCTAAATTACGATTAGCTGAGAAGCAACACTCATTAAAGCAAAATTGCAATAGGCAGAGACCTGTGGCTGAAGTGCATCTGCAGTTGTAATTGTGTGATAATTTCATTTTATTCTGATATCTGGTCTCAAAGATGTAATGCAATTCTTTATATGTTACATGTCCATGCACTGTCCTGAGATTTATTATTTATATAATAAATGAAAGTTCCTAAGCTTTTTCTTGAACAGCATACTACTATGGCAAACTGACTCATCAAGGTTAACCATTCCTCTTGCCTACTACCTTCAAAAATTACATCCTCAAGAGGAATTGCACAACTAAGTCAGATAGTGTGGGCAAATTTAATTAACTAAATGTCAGAGTCCACAGTTGTTACAGATGACATAACGAGAAAAAGAGATAGGGCATAACCTTGAGGTACTTGTTATTGCTGCCAAATGTTTTAAAGGATTGTTTACATGGATATGAAGCTTTCAGTCTGTAGCACAATTAATATATGTGTGTACAATTACAAGTCCCTCAAAATAGTTTTGTTGTGATGTTTCTTATACTCATTGAAGGAAACCTGGTGTGCAAGAAAATAAATATATAGGCTTCTGCCAGCTCAGCTCTGGCATCTGTGTTATCATCCAGCAGGAGAGATCTGGATCCAGTGCTGTTCTTTAATTGCAACCACGGCAGGGAAGCCCAAGCTTTGCCCACTTCAGGTTCACAATGGCAAACTGCCAGTGACCTTGGGCAGCCACATGTTTGCATCAAATGGTGAATCTGTAGTTATCTTACTGCCTTACTGTAAGCAAGGCATCTAGGAGCACAGCATTGGGTAACTAGGACCTTCCTGCCTCAGCTGAGAGTAGTTGCACAACAGGTCCTGGGTGTTGCCTTTCAGTTCTTATTTTTTCTATCACAGTATACATTACCTTTCCAAAAAACAACAATGTGCTCTAAATGTTAAACAAGTCCGTCATTTCCTGTTACATCTGTACTGGTTTTGGGGTAAAGAATACAGGTTCAGTCCATATTCTTTAAATAAATTTACAACAGATATTATAAATAAATATAAAAAATAAATTTAAATAATTATATATATTACAATCAGACCCAACAGACTGATTAAAAACCTGCTACCAGCTGAGCTGTAATATCCTACTGTACTTCTGGGCCAATGAAAGCCCAAGGCTTGAACATCAAGGCTGGCCTTTTGGTTTTCATTGTGATTTATTAATCTTAGGCTTTCCTAAATTTAGGGACAGGTGTTACCTGCAAACCTTTGCTGCCCCTCCACTACCATTCCATGGAAAGGGATAGCACAAGTCACCCACTTTTCCTCATCAATGCACAACCAGGGGGTGTAAAGCCCACACAGGACCACCCTAGAAAAGGTCCTAGTAAGGACCTTCTCTCTACATGAGACCATAAAATGGTATTTAGTTTGGAAAAATAAATAAATAAATAGATTGGCATCATGAAAAGCAATTTAAAAGAAACACTTATAAGTTTCCAAACAAACATGTCCCAGAGCACCTATGGTTATTTAAAACTAGCCTGGGAGTGGTAGAAGGAAGTAGCAGTAGGATTAAAGAGTTAATTAAGTTGCAGAAGCAGAATGGGAAATAAATGAGGAGTGATAGAGAGAAATAAACCTTACTTAGGACTTCTGAAAAGATCTGCAGTAAACTAACTTGCTTATCTTAAGCCCAAAAATTATATGAAGGGAGGAAGTGTGGAACTGAACACAACAGCTTGTAGAAATAATTCCACCCTGGTAGAATTCTTTTTAATAATTATAAATGACACAAACACATCAATTCTCTAGTTTGAACTGTCATAAATAAATAGAAAAACATCCTTCAGACTTAATTTTTCAAACTGCAACATTATATTTTTTTAAGGGAATGCTGATAGCAGAAAATAATGATTGGTGGCAACAAGATAAAAATAATGAAGGTTTAGCACACAGTAATCTCTATCTGATGTTTCAGTAAGATGCAGTGAGGTGGGTTTTTATTTGTCATAATTTATTTAGAACATAGAGCTATCTCTAAGGATTTATGGGGAATATAGTTGTTATTCCTAGGCAGAAACAATCTTCAGAATTTTCTAGGAAGCCTCACAACAAGAGAAATTTTCCCATAATGTAAACACTGTTGTGAAATTGCCTTTTCTAGACATCCTTTGTTAGGATGTGGTCTGATAGAAATGAGCTAAAATAAAACCATAAGAAACAAATATGCACATCTTTATTGTGAAGAGCATTCACTGTTTGATTCACATTCCCCACAGAGTATTAATGGCACCAGAGATGTCAGATCATCATAAAGGATATACTGCACATGAACACCATGTAAAAGATTATTTACATCATTACAATTCAGAAATTATGAAATAACATGTTTGACATATGAGTGTGACACTGATTTACACCAGCTAAGGGTCTCTCTTTGCTGGTGCTTTTGGCGCATATCTTGAAATACACACCTGTTATGCAAACTTTTATAATGATGGCTATGTACACGTAAGGTGCTAAAAGTACTGAGTTTTCATTTTTTGACCCTTGGGTTATCTGAAAAACTTTTGCTTAAGGGCCATGTGGGCTATATATTAATGAGGAGGGAATCAAGGAGAGGTTTGCTGCAGAGCTTGCTCTCTGCTAATAGGCCCTGCTTCTGCTCTCTGTTAATTTGTCTCCACTTCCCAGCAGCCTCAGCTGTTTTCCTGGTCTCTACTATTCACTTCTCCTCTAACACAGAAAGGCAGAAAAGAGGAAGAGAGGGAAGATCATCCCCCCTAGCTGAATCACATGGTTGTAAAGCTCCCTGCAGCAACAGATGGAGGCTATCTTGGGCAGCAAGCTCTCTATACGTGCATAAGTACTATGACATAAAAATAAACCAATTTGCTAGTGTTGCTTTCCTTTTGTTATAAAGAATTCTAACTAATTCTTTAGTTATAAAGAATTAGGAGATAGTGCCTATTCCTGTTCAGAAATCCCATTGTGTGCCATCAAACTGAGGTGCCAAACACCATACATCGGTGTTGCAGTGATTATAAGCAGTACTCACAGAGCAGCCCAAGCACACATCAGGGGGGCTGAGCACTTGGAAGGGCACAGAGAGGCCCCATTTGTGTAAGGAATGTCCCCAGTACCCCAAACAGCTGCCACAGCTGTCCTGGTCTTTAATACTAAATACTACAGAGACCACATCCAGACTGCCCACCAGGCATGGTCACCAGCCCACACCAGCTCCCAAAACTGACTCAGAATTTGATTGGGAGAGGTATTGTTAGCCTGTACAAAAACCATTCCAGCACCATGCTAAAATTTCATACAGACAATCAACTCCAGGTGCCCAGGAACAACACCTGGCACATTTTCATCTAATACATCTCCAAGGCCTCTCTCCTGCTACCTGTTGTAATCATGCGTGGTACTGCAATATATATATACATATCATCATTTCACCACTGGTACGGTGTCCAAGCATGCACATTTTGAGGAGTTTTAGCTCATCACACTGTCCATCCAGAACTGCTCATGCACAGCGTAGAGAGGTTACCCTGTTCTCAGCTTGCCAGGAGCACAGGTGGGGAGATGGCACACTGGCATGCAGGACATCCCCTCAGCCCGGGGTAAGCAAAGAGAAGAGTTAAGTCTGGCTGTGGACCTCACCCTGTAAAGCCAGGCACAGCTGACGCTTAATAAATGCTCTCAAGGAGGTGCAAAACAGTCCTCTCCTCAAGTATAAAAGAGGTGAAGAAAAAAAGAGGTGAATGAAGAAAATATGTATTCCCAACAGCTGGAAATCCTGATATTCGCACTACCTGTAACTGTCATACCTATACAGGGTTAGGGGGTAAGCCCAGTGAACAATAGCATTGTAGATGGATTACATGTCTAATGCAGAAATATATATATATATGTATATATATAACAACATATCAAATCTGAAAGGGCTGAGCACTGAAGACCTTCATTACTTACAAATTCATATAAAGCAGAACTGTCAACAAACCTGCAGTCATGGATAGGTTATGACAAGTGCATAGGCCTTCTCACAAACATTGTCCATCCTCTCTGAAACAAAAATGCATAGTAAACCACTAAATCAAGATGTACATGTTGTATTCAACTTGGATATGGCAATCCTTTTTCCTACAATGGTCCTCTATATAAAGGAACAAACGTAGGATCATTCATTACAGTACCATATATTCCAGAAATATAATATTCACAAGAAATACTCCTTATTGATTTCCTTATTGGAAAATAGCCAATTCCTGAGAGCTATCAACCAAATAAAGAAAAAGGAAAAAAAGCTGAGAAAGGAAGAATTTTTCATTTTTTCTTTTTTTTTTTTTTTTTTTTGGTAGCTCAAAAACAATAAATTCTAATTAGAATTATTTTATTAATTCAGACAGACTTTCCTTACATACATATTTTGCTATGAATTCAAGTACTTGAAAAAACAACAAACAAACAAACAAAAACTCTTTCTCTTTTGTTCATTTCTGCATCTAGAATTAACCCTTCAGGGAACAAAAAGGCTGATGGAGATTCCTGCATGCACTCCAAATCAATTGTGCCACCTACTCCTTTAGATCAGCTTCAAATCAAATTGCAACAGGCAAGCAATTGCTCACTCTTAAGTGCTTATTTGGTTCTGTACTTGTTTAGATCTTGTGAGACTGCTAAAGCCGTCGCTTCAGGATTGTTCGTAAGAGCTATGTCAAATTATTTCGTAACAATTTGATTTCTTGTATATCTATTATTTACCACTTTGGTGATTTAGACAGCTGAAATTTCAATGTTTTTGCTGCTGAATTGAGCAAGATTGGCTGGAGAAGGAGGGAGAAGGAACATTGTGAGCAAACAGTGCTACAATACTAGTTAAATGAGGTTTCTTGTTATTTCTGTGTTTGGACAAGTCTACTACAATATCCCTAACACACTTTGCAATTTTGGTGTGTGCCACTTCAATTATTTTTTTTTTTTCTATTGACCTGTTTTCCATATCTATTTTTTTTTAAATTTTTTTTTTTTTTTTTTTTTTTTTGGTGCTTGCCAATGTTAGACAATGCAGTTCTCTCAGCCCCTGCCCCATATAAGACTATAAGACTTTCCTCTATAGTAGCCCAGTTCATTTTTAGGAATTTCAAGAGACAGATCTTCCCTGCTTCACTTCTGCCATAATGTTATCCTATGTACAGAACAGATGTCGCATAGAAAAGATGGTAAGACCCTTAACTTTTTATTGAAAATATACACCTTTCCATTACAACTGTGCATAGCCTCAGGGTAGTGTTAGAACAATCATTGACTATTACACATAAATACCTTTTTGTTAGAAGTGGTACATGTGCTTTTAAGCATAATTGGTGCCCTGCAATATCTTTGCCTTGCACATGGGTGTATTCCTGGATATGTTGTAATAAGGCATTTCAGGATGCATTCACGCCATCTAACTTCAGGTAGCCTGTTCACTCTATAGTAAAAGGTAGGCACGTAACTCAGGTGCTTCAGATTGCTGTCTGGAAAAGCCTACTTTGTTTTCATTAACTAGATAGGGTGTTTAGGATCCTCAGTTTGGTACTTCAATTAGATGCCCAAGGTTCAAAGATGTGAATACTCTACTTTGTAACTTTACTGTCTTAGATCTCCACTGGCTGTGCTTTTATTCATACAAACAGACAAATTTAGGCTTACAAGATGGTAATTATCAGTCTCTCTTCCTTCCTTTTCAGACTTGCTCACCTAAATTTTACTTCTATAGAGAAGTGCTGGTTTATTTCTTGTGAATTGAGCCTATAGTAATTGTTTCTATTTTCACTCAGCCTGATGTTTGTACAATTTGCATAATAGCTTTTCTTCGTTCCCAACTTGAAACCAACAGAGTTATGATAAATGAGATTCAAGGAGAGTCAAAAAGACAAATGTTTCTTCACCTGCCAAAATATCATTAGTCTGACTCAGAAAGAATGTCATATATCATAAAGTGCTTTTTTTTTTTTCCTCTAGATCATGTAGTTGTCGTAAGTAGGCAATATTCTATGCATTTATCACCTCTGTTACTTTTCCTTCACTATTAAATATTTTTATTACATTGGCTAACTAAAAACTTATGATTTGTTACAGATCTTTCAGAGCTGCTGATAGAGCTAATTGCTAAATTGCCACTGATCTGCACTCTGGGTAACTTTATTATCTGCCTTCATGTCACCTCCAATCCTTTCGCACAGAAGCTTTATAAAGCGTTAACATTCATTGAATTTGACCAAACAAATTGACCATCCTGTTACATGTGAGAACAAGATTTAGTAATTCGACTGTCTCTTTTACCTGAGAAATTTCAAGCCAGCACATCAATTTTCAAAGGTCACTCACTTGCTCTATTTCATTTCACTTTCTTTTCCCCAATCTGTTTGCTTTTCACTAAGTCATTCTTGTTGCTTTTTGGTCCATTCTAGGGTGACAGAGCTCATTACTTCTGCAGGACTCAGAAGAAGAATAAACTGTGCATGACTGATGCCATGTAGTGAGCCAGAATCACTGATGAAACTTACCTGCATTTGCACATGGAAAAGGGGATCTGGACAAAACAATTTGCACAAAACAGAGCTTTCCTGAAGGCTACCTACATTCTGTGCTGTTCCAATCACATTGCCAGAAATAACACTTGGGATGCAGACACAGATAGAAACCTGACAGAACAAAAGACGGGGGTCTAAACAACTAAGCCAAGCCTCTCTCCATCATATTTGAAAAGCCCTGGCAGTCAGGTGAACTCCCTGGTGACTGGAAAGAGGTAAACACTCCTATCTTTAAAAAGGGTAGAAAGGAGGACCCAGGGAACTACAGACTTCTGAGCCTCACCTCTGTGCCTGGAAAGATCAAGGAACCAGTCCTCCTGGAAGCAACGTCGAGGCAAATGCAAGACTAGGAGGTGATCCAAGAGAGAAAACATTGCTTCACCAAGCGCAAATTGTGCCTAACCAATCTGGCGACCTTCTATGATGGAGTGGCTGCATCAATTGACAAAGGAAGACCAACCAATGCCATCTACCTGGACTTCTGTAAGGCCTTTGACATGGTCCCACATGACATAATGATATCTAAATTGGAAAGATATGGATTTGAATAGTGGACCATTTGGTGCATAAGGAATTGTCTCAGTGGCTGCATCCAGAGAGTGGTGGTCAATGGATCTATGTCCAGGTGGAAATCAGTGACAAGTGGTGTCCATCAGGGGTCTGTCTTGAAACCAGTACTGTATAATATCTTTATCGGTCACAGTCAGAGGGGTTAAGTGCACCCTCAGCAAATTTCAGAGGACACCAAACTGAGTGATGTGGTTGATACAACAGAAGAAAGGGATGCCATCCAAAGGGGCCTGGACAAGCTTGAGAAGTGGGCTCACATGAACCTGATGAGGTTCAATAATTACAAGTGCAAGGTGCTGCACCTGTGTCAGGAAAGTCCCAGACATGAGTACAGACTGGGTGAAGAACTCATTGTGAGCGTCCCTGCAGAGAAGGATTTGGGGATTCTGGTGGATGAGAGGCTCAACATGAACCAATAGTTTGTACTTGCAGCCCAGAAGGCCAACTGCATCCTAAGCTGCATCAAAAGAGGTGTGATCAGCAGGTTCGAGGGACTTGATTGTCCTCCCCTACTCTGTCATCATGAGGACCCACTTGGAGTCCTGCATCCAGGTTTGGGGCCCCCAGCACAAGAAGGATGTGAACCTGTTAAAGCCAGTCCAGAGGAGGGCTACAAAGATGATCAGAGGGCTGGAGCACCTCTCCTATGAAGAAAGGCTGAGAAATAGGGGGATGTTCAACCTGGAGAAGGCTCCAGGGTGACCTCATTGTAGCTTTTCAGTACTTAAAGGGGACTTATAAAAAAGATGGAGAGTGACTTTTCTCAACCAGATAATGACTGGACAAGTGGGAATGGTTTTGAACTAAAAGAGGAGAGATACAGATTAGATGTTAGGAGAAAATTTTTTACTTGGAGGTGAGGCACTGGCAGAGGTTGCCCAGAGAAGCTGTAGATGCCCCATCCCTGGAGATGTTCAACACCAGGTTAGATGAGGCCCTGGGCAACCTGATCTAGTGAGTGGTGTCCCTCCTGGCAAGGGGGTTGGAACTAGATGATCTTTGAGGTCTCTTCCAACACAAGCTATTCTATGATTCTATTATTCTATTATTCTATTATTCTATGATTGATTCTATGATTTCCAGACATTTGCACAAAGCACTGCATTACACCTTCGAAGACAGAATGATGGTGACCACTCCAAAATATATAAACTTCTCTAATTATAACCTGAAAATATGGTTCAGATTTGTTTGTTTGTTTTGTATTGTTTTGTTTTGTTTTACTTCTCCTCCCTCCCTCTTTAATGTCTACCATGGCAAATGCTAGGGAAAAAAAAAAAAAAAAAAAAGAGGAAAAAAAAAAAAAAGAAAGAAAGAGAGAGAGATAAAAAGCAGGTTTCCCATTACAGGACTTATGGCTTTGGGACTGCAAGGTGCACCAAGAGATAAGAATTCAGAATTTAAAAAGAGCACGATAAGACTCTCTAAGACCATTTCACTCTCTGAAACTACCTGTTCTAGGAGGCCTTTTCTGGGTCTGTATTTCATTTATCAGAGAGCTGTGGTCAGTGAGACAGCAGCAATTGGCTAGTGCAGCTGGACTGGAACCGGCAAATAATATATCTGTGAAGAACTGGTCACCAGTCAGTCAAACTCTGGTGAACAAACTGTTATAAGTACTCCTAAAATATGTCAGCTGTGAGAGGAAGGACAGAAGCAGAGTTTTTTAAATAGCAATGCTTTTTCAGATTTATAAATATGTTGTGAAAGTTTGGCTGTACACAAAATTACACATATGTTAAGTGTAAAGTAGTGTTACTACGATGCACCATTTTGTAAAATGTTTAAATATGGATCAGAATATGAATGTTAAAACCTTGCACAGTCTAGTCTCTTTCCCACACATATGCCAGAACAAATAATGATGTGATTTGAGAGGCATAATGACAATACTGTGTCTATAATGCATTTGCCCAAAGGTGCACTTGTACATATGTTTTCTATTCATTTTTGTTCTCTATTGCACATTTCTCTCAATTTAATTATTCCATTGATTGTAATTAAGTTTCCTTTAAGCCTGTGAGTGTGGAATGCATTTTCAAAATAAATATGAACAAGCTGACTTGTTTCTGAAGCTTTCCTAAACTCTCACAGCTCTGTAAAATGCCTAACAGGCACTTTATTTGAGAACATAAATGCACTTTATTTTAGAGACTTTCTATGCCTACTCATTTTAAAAAGTGAGTTAAACTCTACTGAATTTAAAACTATGGAAATCAAACCTATGATATATATATATATAAATCCTTTATCCTTATTATTTGTATTACAATAGCACTTATTATGATGTGGGCAGCCCTACAAAGATGAATATCACTTATTTTAGGTGCTGAACAAACACACATTAAAGAACAGGTCCTGCCCATAAACAAAGCTTATCCAAGTTCCTTGGATAGGGTAAAGAGAAGATCAGAAAACATGACAGTAACTAGATAGTAACAGAACTAACTGTATAACCACATATATTTTTTGCATAAAACTGTAGTCTCAGTTTGCCACCTGTCTAACCATCTCAACATTGCAACCTATTTTCATAACTTGAAGAAATTCTTTGGATATTCAAGTGCTTATAATCATAGCATTGATCTGCCCCAGCTACACTGTAGCACCCCAAGATTGGCTTTTTTTACCTCTTGCACTTCCCCAAAACCACATGCTGTCCTATAAACACATATGGTGGTGCCGTAGCTTTGTAATATAAATAATAAGTGGTACTAAGATAAGTCATATGCCTATGCTTCTGAGGTGAAGTTACTGTAAGAAACTTGCAAGCAGTCTATTTAAATCAGGCTTAATTAAAGACTGATGAGATTGTTTAATACCTCAGCATTACCATGTCTACCAACAGTGCACTAATATTATATGAATGTAGTGTATCCTAAAACAGGATAATTTGAAATCTGTAAGTATCTAAAAATTTCTAGTGACTGTCTGATGCCATATTTGAAAGAAAACAAGCTGAACAATATTAATTAGGAATAGCTAGCAATATCTCGCATATACTATAGGGTATAGGTTTATATCCAGGATATTGTCACATTAAACATAACATACTAAGTATCAGATTGAAGCAAGACAAGCCCACTTCCTTACATTAAGCCCTATTATATCTTCTACATACACCCAGAACAGAATAATTTAAAACATTTTTTCAAGTACCTGATATATGAAAAAAATTAATAGATACTCATTGAAACTAGTAAACACATTTTGACAATACAGTGTAGAATATTTTGACTATAACATACTGAATAGAATTGATATGACTATGTCTGACCTAGTCACTCCAAGCTCTGTATGTAATGGGAAATATAGATTTCTTGATGGAAATGTAGACATCATGGTCACTGATGTTTCATAAATTCAGTGCTTAATTTCATAAAAACTAATATCTAGAATACATCAGATGAATTGCAGTTTCAGTGCCCATATTTTCCTCTGATGACTACGAAGGGGGGTAGATCAACTGTAATACCCACAGAGTAGATGCCTAAATTTAGATAGTTCCCATCTTTTATGTCATTTGTCTTGATCTTTCCTGGCCAGTCAAGAAGATGATTATGAAGACTTAACACCGTACTTAGCAGATGGAGTAGTGAATGCTGAAAGAGGGAGCTGAAGTAAAACAGTAAGAAACAGAAACATAATCCTTCACATTTTACTTATCTGCAGAAGTGTATGGAAGAATCAGAACATTCATTTCTGATGTGCAATTGCATATCTCAGGTAAACTGCATAAATTCTTAGCTGCTTGTGGATCCCTTCACTGCTCTCAAATGTTTCTTTTGTCTTGTCTGAGTGGAGGATGACACAATTCAGTACCACAGTACCTTTCATTACTTGACTATACATTGAAGTTTGCTCCTGAAGTGGTGAAATCTTTGCTGACTCTTGAGCTTTAATATTCCCATAAAAATATTCAACAGTTTCTCTTCCTACCATAACCAGCACAAGTAAAGTTTCACTGTTATCTGAAATGCCACCTTGCACAAGTGGGGCCCTGTAGGAGGAAACCTAAAAGTAGCAGAAGGTCATGGACCTGTCATGGGGAAGACATTTTGCCAGGGTGGACCAATAACCAAATTGCCAACACTAAATATTTATTATTTCTGTGGTTGCACAGGGAGTGAAACCAAATTTCTCACTGCTGATTTAGCACAGATGAATCTCTGTTTTAGTATAAACACATTTAGTATTTTGCAGAACATAAGTAATGTAACAGCTTATATGAGCTGATATTGATATCTTGGGTCCACCGTGTCTTACAGATTTTAGTGCATTGGAAGAACTAGAAGACTTATTTATAACAATTGTATGTCACAGCACATCAGTGAACTACAGTGTTGTGTTTTGTATTTGCAACTGAAGGAGTGTTGATGACACACCAATATTTGGGCAATTGCTGAGCAGTGCTTTCACAGTGCCAACACTTTTCCCCACTTTACCCTCCAGTAAGGAGGCCAAAAGGGGGAAAGGAGCTGACAGGGGCACAGCTGGGACAGCTAGCCAGAACTAGACAGAGGAATGTAATATAATGTCATGCTTAGTAATAAAAAACAAAGTAGAGGAAAAAGAAAGAGGGTACTTTGGTTTCCAAGGTGGTCATTGCTTGGAGATTGGCTGGACATCTGTATGCTCATAGGAGGGGTTGAAGAACTTCCTTTTTGATGCCTGCATTTTTCTTTCCTCCACCTATTGAACTGTCTTTATCTTGATCCATGAGTTTTCTTGCTTTTGTTCTTCCTGTTCTGTCTCCCAGCTTCTTGCACTTGGTATAGCATGTGACCATATTTTCTAATTTTTATTTGGACAATTACTCCAAGAGTCTGAAGTGTCCCACCTTGGTAACTATCACACGGTATCCTGGTAGCCAGGAACAATTAGAATCTCTTTTGGGGCATTCACCGCAGTAGGGTTGGATACTGCTCTAAATGGCCTTAGTGGTGAAATTCCCATTTGTTTTAGTTCTCAGTGGGTTTCAGTTACAAAATAAAACAAAATCTTGTTCTGAACTCTGAGAGACACTGAACAGAACCTGAAGTGAATAACAAAATGTTATGTTAGCAAATCTGTGTATTTATACAAACTCTACTTGCAATCATTTTATAGTTTTACCTAGATAACCGATGAAAATATTGAATATGATTCAACTGCAAACAAGATCTCTGCAGGTTTTTTACCAGAAACTATCACCTGACAGTGTTACAGTTGCTCTGTTGGATCTATCAGTTTAACAGTTTTTAATCTATTCAGTATGGCCTACACTGATTTTGTAGAGTACTAATTTTGTCCAATACTAATTTTCATCATGTTTAATTAAATCAAATACTTTACAACATTATTTTTTTAATGTTAATACGGCTACTTTCATAAACTCTGCATATAATCTCATCAAAATCAGCGTCAAATTTACTCAGAAAGACCTAATTTCATTAAAACGAGCTTCCCTAGTGTTAAATATATTAGCCTCCTTCAATTCTTTATTGATCATATCAATAAAAGCTCTTCTATGATTTTTCCAATGATAAATTAATTCTGACCATTTTAGGATGTCCCAGGTAATCCCATTTTCTATATTTTTTTAAATTATTGCTGGGTAATTATTTGTGCCCTGGAATACTCTGTCTTTTAATACTAGTCACAAGTCAATGTTAAGACTTAGAGAACTCCACTTAGTTTTAAAATTAAATTCATATGCAAGTGGTCTGGTCCTGAGAATATAATCTTTAAATGTGATACTCGTGGCTTGATATTATTCTTAGGTATTAGCAGATTAAAAAATGAAAGATTTCATTACTACCATTTTCAGATATAAACATGAGATAGATATGTCTGTTAAATATAAGACATATACAGACTAACAGCAGACTATCAGAGCATTTCTGAGTTTTTCCAGCAGGGCTATTCCAGCCTTTTCCTCACAGGTGTGATAGATAAATTGTTTTAAATGTGCTTATTAATTATTAATATTAATTTATTCTCTAAAGTTAATTTTAATCAATATGCCTCTCTGTGATTTATCAGTCTGAGCACTAATACATAAGATTACTATATCCTGCCCTTTTAAATTTTCGGTAGTTTAGATAACAGTTTAGTTAATATCTTTAACGTAGAGTTTTTCTGCTCACAACATCATTCTTTTCCAAGGAGTCACCAGAAATGCTAACATTCAAGCCATGTGAAACATCCTTCCACATTTCAATAATACTCTGAATATAATTTCATAAATGAGTACTTCTAATTCCTCATTTTTATTACCAGGGCATCTAACTAGCAGTAGACCACTGAAGAATATCTTCTTTATACATCTTCTGACACCTAGGTTCTATCAACTTATTTTATAGACCTAAAGGAAGAAATTTATATTATTTATTTATATATATATATTAATAAATAATATATAATAAATAATATATAATAAATAATAAATATTTATTTATTTATATTATTATTATTTATTTATTTATATTATATATTACAGGAAGAAAGATATATTATTTCATAATTCTTTGAATATCACTTAAAATTACTTTCTACTTGAATTGTACTACATTAAATCCTTCAATATTGTCATATATTTAAAAAAAATAAAATGAAAGCAACCAAATTAACTCATTTAACTCATAACAAAAGATGGTCATAGTATTAATAATTTAAACGTCTATAACACATTACAGTTATAGCAATCAAATTGTCAGTCTGAAATAGCTATAACATTATTTTTAACATTCATGAACAATGATGTAGATGTTGGTTCCCTAATTATTAATTCCGAAGAAAAACTAACCCCTCTTGGGAAATTGACATATTTCTTTCAGCTACAAACTAAGGGAGAAAACTATAGCAACAACAGTTTTTGCATCAGTTATTATAATACAGAGTTTAAACACTTAAATACTCTAGCAAGAAGTGATCAAATGAAAATTTAAGTGATCACATTACTGTGACAAATCTGCTACATCAGTACACATATTCCAGTGAATCACTTTTTCATCCTTTTCAACTGCACTGCTATGTTAAAAATAAATAAATATATATCTATATATATAATTAAAAAAAAAAAAAGGACAAAAGGGCTTTGAAGGTTTTCCATGGTAGGTCTTCATACAATTGAAACTCTGAACAGGTCTAAGTACAATTAATCTATCTGAACAAAGGTTAATGGATTATTTAAAGTAATAGAAGTAATAGTTTTAATAGTATGTGTTCAAGTTGTGTACCTCCTCCTGAATTATAGAAATAAATTCTACAGTCTGACAGTATCTTATTTTTAGAATTATTTTGTCTGTTTCAATCTTGTTACCTGTCAGTTTTCCTTGTTTATGTACTGAGGCACATGGAAAATATTGACCTAAATGCTGAAATATATATATGTGGTGAATATATAGGGTAAGCTTTCCTTCCTTTACTTGAACCTTGTCTGTTAACTATCATAAAAGACAGCCTAAAGTGTTTGTCAATGATGTATATTTCATAACAAAATAAAATAAAGAAGGAATTTAAAAGAATATACCCCATCCACCTGTATGAGGTATATTCTTTTTTATACTCAAATAAAATAAAAAAGGAGATTCACCTGTACAACACAATGATCTGAAAATTAAATTCAATTTGTTTCAAAAATCAATTATCTCTGACAATGTCCAGATGATTATTAATAAGTACCATTTTCTGAAAAGCAGAATGCTATGACCTGCACTTTGCATTGAATTTCCAGAATATAATTGACTTACACTCACCCAGCTTGCAACATAGCCTGAGAAGTTCTTGTCTGTCTACATCTACTTGCACATACCTTTAGAGATGATAAGACACATGGAGCTCTCAGAAGCTATAAAGACTCAGAAACTGTAAATAGACAATAGCCCTGCTGTGGGAACACAGTCTTTGGCATTTCTCCTACATATCATCCTAAATAAATATTTTACTATGTTAACCAGGTACGAATGAACTCCAGTACGTCAAATTCAAAGGCTCTTTACAAATGGAGCCTTTTCCATTTGTAAAAAAAAAGAAGAAGGAGGGGGAGAAGAGAACCAGAAAAGAAAGAGCAGAAGTTCCTACTCCCTCTCCTTTATTCCTTTTACTGTTCACTCTTTAGTTTATGTCATTATTAATAATGAAGTTAAAAACTATCCATGACCATATGCAGACATATTTATTTTCATCCTCCATGATATTAAACTTCCACAAACATTCATATATCCCTGAAGATGGATTTTCCTGTCATACAGACATTTTTATATGTGTGTAACCCAGCTGACTTCAGGGAAGTTATGACACCTTTATATATGTATAAATGAGATATAAATCAGGACCATATTTTCCTAAAATGATGTACAATACTCTATGTCTTCGAATGGGAGACTAAAAAAATCAGAGCAAACATTTTTCATTTTAAAGTAAGCTGAGTCATATGCCTCTTACATGCTAAAGCATATTTACATGGGTAAATGTACATTCAGGTAATACATTGTACCAGTCAGAGTGTATCTGACTAAATACAATCTTGTAATGCATTCTTTCTAATACATATATACACAGGTCCTTTTAGTCATACTGGAAGAATTCTTGTATTCTTTGTTTGGTTTTGGTTATTGGTTTTGGTTTTGTTTGCATAACCTTGCAAAACTAGGGTTATGTTTTTCTTATATCAGATGTGGGTTAAGATGAACATGAAACACACAGTTTTACAGAAAAAAAATAAAAATAAAAAAATAACTATCGATATTCAATATTCAAAATCGAAATTCGATTTCAAATTATTGACTATAATGAGCTGGTTAATATCCAGGTTTGGGAGCACAGCAGGTAACATAAAAGTTTTATTTTCTGTACTTCTTAAATGCAGATTACAAGTAAATAAATAAATAAATAAATAAGTTGAAAATAAACTTCAGCTCTCTGGAGAAGTTTTGTGGTTTAACAGATTAGGAGAAAAGAAGTGGGGACTTCACTGTTAGCACAGCTGCCATCCTCCCCTGTGAAAATGGGCAAGTCAATTGCCTGCATATTTTTCCAACTAAAAACCTTCACTGCCTTATCTGTATAGATTTTAAATTTTACATAGTAGGTCCTGTCCTTTGCTGGCCTGTCACTGACCTCAACTCAGCTGATGTAGTAACAGTAAACTGTAATAGCTACAGCAATCTTGCTACTCAGATATAATTCCCATCTTGCAATCTACTTCAGTGCAGTCAACAAACATCATTTCTCCAAATAAATGAATCTTCAGGTTTGAAGCATTTCTCATTATTCATGCACTCTGCCATTAATTTGTTATGCAGGAGATTCAGAATGAGGGAATGAGACGTGTTGCTGGCTTTTATATGATTTGTCTTTTATTACAGCAACAGTGACTGATAGAATTATTCCCTTATCTACAAAAACACAAGCAGACTTATGTAATTTTAATATCTACAGATAAATCCAGGCACATAGTTTAATGGAACAGTATGAACTTCTCATGCAGTTAGTTCTAGTTAAGCAGAGGTTTGGTACATCTCTTCACTGTCAATAACGACCATAATATTTAAGTAAAAGCATTTACAGACAGAAAGCATTTACAGACATAAAGTATTCTGTAAGATTTCCTAAGTTTTCTTTTTGACCTCATATTTTCTTTGTTAGTGGTAGGCTAGTCTACAAATACATGTAGGGAAGGTACAAAGATGACGGAGGCAGGCCAGTTTTTCAGTGGTGCCCAGACAGAGGCAATGGGCACAAACTGGAACACAAAATGTTGCATCTGAAAACACTTCTTTACTGTGTGGGTGATGGAGTAAGGGCACAGGTTGCTCAGAGAGGTTGTGGTTCTCCTTTCTTAAAGATCTTCAAAAGCCACCATGGTTCTGGGAAACCTGCTCTGGGTGGCCCTGCTTGAGCAGATTGGACCAGATGGACCCAGAGATCCCTTCCAACCTCAGACATTCTGTGACTCTAAATTTGTCTTTCGTTGTGTCCTTCCTCTTGACATCCCATTGCTTCCTGTTGTATACAGTTTTCTAATTGCTTACATCATCTCTGAAGTATCTCCATTTATCCTTATTCACAGCTCCAGATAACACAAAGGATGTAACAAAATTTATAGAATTGTAGTTTATGTACTAAGGAAAAAAAAAAATATTACATGATGTATGCTTTAAATGATTCTAGAGAAGGTTAATTGGATTAGAAAAAAAAAAAAAAAAAAAAAGGAAAAATAAGTCAAAATTCACATTAGAAACTTGATATACATGGAAAAGAGTATTTTAGTAGTAGTAGTAGTAGTTTTGGATACAATGCTCAAGAATTCTCTAAGTAATATAATATAACCTATTTATCTACTTAGCAGTCTGGATATTCCCAATGTCCTCAGAGAGTTTTTCCATTTGCAGTTTTCAGACTTTCCCTGTACTTCAGAAACATTTTTGCAGTATGATATCTAACTATGCACTATTGGACAGAATTTTTAAAGGGGTATTTTATCATATTTTTCCCATTTTTCAAAGCATAACTAAATATTTCTGGCATTATCTTAATAATTAATAACATATACCATTCTTGTTTTGAACACTGATTTTGTCTTAAGCCTCCATTGTGTTATCTGTATGCAAATACATACACAGATATATAGCTAGGTTCATTACTTTTTTTTTTTTTCCCTAAGAACCCCATCAACTAAAAGCATAAGTTTCCACTTTGTATACCAAAGGGTGTGAGCTATCTTATCTCATTCTAAATATCCACTGGGTAAATATCCAGTAGATATCCAGTAGCTGACTAGAACAAACCTTGTTGTTTACTTCCCTCTGAAATCAATGGAGAGAGATAGATACATTCACAATATTTTATGTTTTTTTTAAGGCTTTTTGTGCTATTATCAATGTCTATTATCGGTGTGACAGGTAACTGGAATATACTCATATATGTCTTACCAACTGAAATTTTCTCTTCTCTACCCTTTCACAGATGTATAAAGAGTTCTTTTTGTATTAAAATGAGTAATTAATATTTCATAATAAATTAATATTTTCTTTCAGAAATCACTTCTTGGTGAATCTATACCTCTCCTTTCTTGATTTTTCTAGACAACAAATTCTTTAATCCAGGTATAGTTGTTAAACAGTGCTTTCAATAATTTCACACATTTTGATAACCAACGAAGAATTCCATATATTTTGATAACCAATTATGTTTTCCAGTCTTCTTCATTCTATATCTCCATATATTCATAAATCATACATAGCTGTATATTAGTCATATTAATTATTTTATGTTATTAATCGTAATTAATTGTATATTAATTTCAAATAAATAAATAGATAGATGGATAGATATTACATTGTCAGATCATAAGTAATACAGTTTTCAGTTCGCTACCTTTCACACCGTAGGGATCATTTTACAGCATTTTATATCTTAAAATCACCTATTACTTGAAATTGTCCAGAAGAGGGCAACAAAGCTGGTAAAAGGGCTGGAAGGTCCTATGATCAGAGGTTGAGAACACCTAGCTTTTCTACTCTAGAAACGAGAAGACTAAGAGTTGACCTCATTGCTGTCTATAACTTTCTGAAGAGAGGAAGCAGAGAGAGAGATGCCAGTCTCTTCTCTCTGGTAACCAATGATAGGACCTGAAGGAATGGCACAAAGTGCATTAGGAAAGTTTTTCTTTATCTCAAGGGCAGTCAAATGCTGGAACAGGCTTCCTAGAGAGGTGGTTTATGCCCCAAGCCTGTCTGTTTTCAAGAGGCATTTGGATAATGCCTTTCATAACATGCTTTAACTTTTGCTTATCCCTGAAATGGTCGGACAATTAGAACAGAATATTTTTGAAGGTCTCTTTCAGCAAACTATTCTATTCTATAAGATTATTAGCTGGCATACTCTTCAAGTATTCTTTAGCCTTTTCCTCAATGACTTTTATCTAGTCCTTTGCCAAAACAAACAAATAAAAAAGAGGTAGGCAGCATTTTTTAAACTAGAGAAAAGGAAAATATTCCTTCAAAGTCATTGTGTCTTACTAGAGATATGTTGTACCACAAAGTAGAAATATGTTCTAAATGAAGAGAAAGTAATTTCTGACATAAAAAGTCAGTGTTTAAAGATACATTTTTGTGTGACACAGTAAGTTATTTGAAGTTAAGTGAAATAACTTTCATTAGTCGTAGCAGCTTTAACTATCGTTCAGCATTGATTTTGTCACTGAAATGTGTTTATTAAAAAAAAATAAAATAAAATAAAATAAATAAGGTGAAGAGTACTTCGGATAATAGCTGCACCCACTAATGAAACTTCTGCTGTGACAGAGGGCATCTAGCCACTCTGTGCTCATAGGCTGTCAAAATGCACAGTAATGGCCTAGGTTTTCTCTCTTCATTTAGTAATTGACAATATCTGCATTCTTGAGAACTTGAGGTGTTTTATTAAAGGTGAGTAGATTAATGCTCCCATTAGCTTGGCATTCAACATCAAGACACTTCTATTTTAAAACAAAAAGTTGAAAAAGATTATACCACATTTTGGAACTAGAAAAAGATATAAATTAAACTAAATTAAACTAACTCTCATTCTGTTTGTAGACAAGGAAGATACCAGAAGGAATCCAAAAAGCAAGGAGAAATTTAAAATCACTGAAAGAAAGCCTATGATATTCAGTGCTATTCACACTTGCTCTTACATTTTATTATTTGGTCTTCCTAATACAGTGACACATTGGTAAATTTCACTTTTGGTTGAGCATTGTGTCTATTAGCAGATACTATCTTATGCAGAAAGGGTAAAGCAGAGATACTTCTCTGTTGGCGCTGATGAAGATAGGAAAACGGCGGGTTTTTTTGTTGTTTTTTTTTGTTTGTTTGTTTGTTTGTTTTGTTTAAAAAAAAAAAAAAAAAAAAAAAAAACACATGCTAATATCTGATATCATAACAAAATCCTGCAAAATCCTGTCAATTGACCGGAACAGGAACTTGTGAAGTATAATCTGCACATCTACTAGCACCTTGTAAAATAAATGTTGGCTTCTGTTAGCAAGAAAAAAACAGTGCTCAAATAAAAGGAAAAGAGGGAGGGAGGGGGATCAGTGAAAATCAACTTATCAGTTTTCTGACTGCTGTTGATAATATTTATTCTTCTTCTAGGGGTAGAATCTAGGCACACTAATAAGAATTAGATCCTAATAAGGACAAGTCACTGTCTAAATAAATAAAGTCCTCATGTTATAAGTAGGAGAGAACAAAAAGGGGGGAGTCAGACAAATAATACAAGAAATAATGATATAAAAATGACCACTGTCAACGAAGACTTCTTTTAGGTCATAATTGATGGCAATCATGTTCTTACTGTGATCTAAGTGGAATTTTAGTCAGGAGTGATTTTATTATCATGATTTATCCCTACATCTCCACCGTCCTCTGTACAGTCAGGAAGCATACCTTTGCTATCAAAAGGTTCCTATAATCTAGACCTTACAGACAACCTCACCCCTCCCCCCCCGCCCCCACAACCACCACCCATGGGGGAGTTGGGGGGGGGGGGCGGAGGAAGACTCAGACTGCTATTTTTAAAAATAGTCATTCTAAAAGCCTTCAAAGAATTTGAAGAAATTCATAGAAGATACACCATTTTGGGGGCTGAAATGATGTAAAAATAACTTATGGGAGGGTTGCTCCAGAAATGCAAAAGACTTCTCTATACATATCCAGTTTTTACACATTCTTTCCTGCACACAGTCAGTGCTGGTACGCACACAGCAAACCACTGCTGGAGAAAGGATACTGACATTCAGTCTGACCTAAACTAGCTGTTCTCATCTTGTCATGTGACGTTATTTAATAGAAAATGTGAATTATAATGCCTTCTCCAAAGAGCTCAGTGTTAAGGGACAGATAATTTTTCTAAAAGTGTATAAGTACACTTCAGTAGGTTCAAATATAAACGTATAGATCTGTTCACTTCCAGGGTATAATGTGCACAAAAAATGATTCACCAGTATATTAATGGATCTTTCATCTGAATTAATCCTCACAGCTAGCCTGTCTGATTCTTAGATTTTGTGGCTCACATGAAAGCTTGAAACAGAAAATGTCTCGTGAAGAGTCCTTGTTCAAAAAAGACATTTCCACCAAAATAGTTTGAATGTTGTTCTACACAGATTAAGCACAAACAGCTGTATTAAACTTATTCAAAATAAACGTGAAAACAAATGGTTTAGTAAGATTCTATCTTCCTTATTTTAGTAACAAAATGTAAGGGGAAAATTGCAATGAAATTCTGGACCTTGATTATGTGCAGTCAATAGTATCAGTTTCACCCTTTGAAGTCATAGGGAATGTGCCTTTGAAAGAGAACAACCTAAGAAATCATTCACAGAAATATGACTAAGAAGGATCTTCTCAAACATATTCTGAATGTTTGATGAAAGAGGCACAACCCAAAAATTAAATCACAGAAGACAAAGGAGAACATAATTTTAGGCTAAGATTTACATTCAACTTTGTTGAATGTAATTGATTTTTAAGGAACATGAGATTGGAGTAACAAAAATTTAAAAATGTCTTAATTGCACAGAATGAAACAGATCAAAACAGACTAACTCCTGAGGGAAATTCAAGACTGATAGTTGAACTACTTTCAGTAGCATAAAGTGTGGATAAGACATCAACAGTTGTGGTGTACTGTAAACCGTATAAACCAGTTCACTAAACTTAGGTATTTCAAAAGTAATTACCAAGTCTAAGTTCAGCAGGACAGTTCCAATGATACCAAAAGATAAAAGCTTTCAATCTTAATTCAGTTTTATTATTAATTATCTGTCTTTTAGTTATCACCAATCCAATGAGCATTTTAATTATCCATATAGTAAAAAAGTTTGAATCAAATCATTGCTATATATCAGTTCACATAAAAGGCATTTCTTAATATGCACATTTACATTATAAAGTGACAGCACTCCAGCTGCAAGCTTTCATTAGCTCCACGGTGTACTGAAGACATCCTGCTTGTCAGGTCGGTATCTGGCTGCTTAGCAGTCACACCTTGAGCAATCCAGCAGTCCATTCACACACAGGAGGCAAGAGAGTTTTCAGGTAAATGCAGTGCTGTTTCAGTAAATATTTAAAGCAAAGACATCCGAATGTATTAGAGCATACAGTAAAAGAAAAAAAAAAAAAAAAAAAAAGTTTCACTATTTCAGAGAATGGTAAAGATAAATCAATAAATCAAATCAAAAGATTTCAAAATACAAAATATGAGATTTTGAGTCTGTACAGGTCATTACATGACTGTGAAGTCAATACATAGGAAAGGAAACTGTGAAACACAAATGTCAAAATCACAGAAGGGCTAGACACAAAGAAAATACTGCCAGAAAATTGGAACCATGACAGAAGGGAAGAGATGGGTCAAAGGCAGCATGTACAAATCAAAAGAAAAAAAAAGAAAGAAGATAAAAGACAGTCTGATACAGATTAGGATGACTTGATCCTGATATTCAATGTCAGGATATGATTGTATGTCTAAAAATTATTTTGAAGACCAATGAAAATACATACTTTTATGTTTGCTTCCAGGACATTTCATTTAGCAGATAATTTACCAGAGGTTTGGAGAAGGACTATATTTGTTCTTTGATCTTTTTGTCATAACAGAAGTATGTTATGTTATAACTATTAATATAGTTTTTCCTTTAAGTGGATCTCATATTGAAGCAATTTCAGTGATGATACCTGTGCAGTTTGAGTACTTAAGTCGAAATAAAGCTTGTTCTAGCAAACAGCTTAGTTAATTGTTTTTGCGGTATTGACGACTGACAAGGATTTCCTTCTCTAAATTAGAGAGAATCAATATAGCCTATTGGAAAATTTTCAGTGTAGAAAACAACTTTTCAGCAAAAGCTGAAGGATGGCAGTGGGTCTAATAATGTCAAGCAAAATAAATAATTAAATAAAAACAGAGTGTATCATAAAGTGTATCACACTGCTTAGTTTGTTGTTCTTTGCACACCAAGTTACAACATTTCTAATTTCCAACATTACTAATATAAAAGAAGAGCATTCTCTTGAAACACTTTACTACATTTTTGATCAGCTCTACTGCAGCTAAAACAGCATCTGTGTCAAAGCTTATTTTAAACAAGGGACAAAGAAGTAATTGCTTGTATTGGTCTTCTCAACTGGGTATTTTGAACTGGAAAAGACAGGGAAATTTTACAAGAAAGAAAAAGGACTGTATGATTATTGCATGAAGGAAAAAAAAAAAAAAAAAAAAAAAAAAAAAAGAGGAAATTTGTTATTGAGCTGCTATTCTTTTCTCCTCAATACAGTAGAGAAAAGAGAACTCAGGCTCATTACGGAACAATAGTAAAATTGTAAGATGGAGAAAAAGACTGCCCATTTATGCAAAAAGATAGTTTTCTCAAATTTTTCGACATCAAAAATAGATTGCAAATTAGCTGCTCTCATTGTGTGTTTATGTCATGATTTATTCTTTTAATCTAGTAGGATAACAGCTTCTACCTAGAAAGAACTAGGCACATTTGCTTGAAAATATTAATGAAGGTGAGTGCTTTTTTTTCAGAAATTTATGTTTATATGATCATTTGGCAGGGTCTTAAGATGACTAATTTCTGAAATCTGATAACTAAGTGAAATCTGATAACTAAGTGAAAAAATGTCCATTATATGAGAATCTAGGCAATAATTTTCTGAAGGGGCAATTTTAAATTATTGGTTCAGTGGAGCCTAAACAATCTAAAGGAATGCTGCTATTATTCTAGCAAAAAATCACACAAGAAAATGCAAACTATTTAAAATAACTGAGGATTTCATTTAAACTTTTATTTATTTATTTATTTCTCTTTCTATCTTAGAAAAGAACTATAATAAAATTATAAATCTAAACACTTCTATTGTATTAAAATAATTCTCTTATACTAGCCCAGGATGAATTATCATTTGTTTTGTTTTGTTTTGTTTTGTTTTCATGAGTAACTTCAAATATATTTTCTTTGTATAATGTAATGGTAAAAAATATCAAAATGAAGTAATTAGACATGGGATGCAAATTCAGTTACAGTAGTTTTATTGCTTACCTTTTTCTCCTCTACCTAGACATATTCTTGATTAGCCTCAAATGACAAGTATTTTCTAGCTGTACTTACTAGACTATATCCTTATGATATTCCTGTTCTGGATGAAGGAATAATATTTTCTAGAAGCAGGTTATCAAGGTTCTCTTTTAAAGTCCATGAACTACAATTTCTTTTTTTCTGTCATGAGAGAGAAGTATTTAGGGTTTACTTCACTTCTCTGAGAAAACAGTAATGACAAGTAGTCCTTTCTGAGTAAAATACTGATATCCAAGTGTGATATCCACCATATGATACTGATACGCACCATTTCCTTTGTGGAAATTTGATTTCAGTCAGGACCTAGCCCCAAAGTACTTCCTGTGAAATGTCTGGTTCCATTAAATGAAATAGGAAATGAGTGATGTTCCCTCATATCTTTGAACTGGTAAGTGTCTGCATAAAGACTTAAAAGCAGAAAATAAATTTTTGGGTTTGGTCACCCTTTATCCCTAAAGGTGTTCATGACATGGATGCATTCAAAATTCCTTGAGACATAATGGTGGTAGATGGATGAAAGTTCATGGTAGTTACCCTCTGGCACATTTACAATGCATCATTGCTTTAGCAAACCTGTGTTGGTTCTACTTCGTAGATAACGTTCTGAATAACCTGGATACCATAGTTGTAGTAAATAATGTAAGGTGATGACCTCATTGTTTTGTATGTGTTGTATTTGTTTGAGCACATGTTCTTAACTGAACTATTGTGCAGCTATCTGTTATTTGGTTGATTAACCATGCTTATTATGCAAATGGAAAGCAAGCTTGAGAGAAGTCTGGAAAATCAGAACACAGCAATATACAAAATACCATCGAAAAAAACAACAACAATATAATAGCAAAGTGAGGCTTCAGAATCTGCCAATGTCAAACCAAGAGGCTGATTGCAAATGGGAGCTTAAGTACCAGGACCTGGGGGTCCTTGTAGTCCCAAAGTTGAACATGATCCAGCAATGTGCTCTTGCTGCAAAGAAAGCTAAAGCTATCCTGGGTGGCATCTCCTCCTCTGACCTGAAAATTCCTTCTGCACCAATCGTTTCACTTTGAGCGTGTCCTAGCGTGGACTTCTCACAAAATACAATTATGGGGAGAAGTAGAACATAGCTTCTGTATAATTTCCCTTGTACCTTATGCTTTAAGTCAGAAGCTTGGGTTTCCACTCTATATTGCATGCATTTTATGGTAAAAACACTTTGGTCAAACTGAAAAAAAAAAAAAGGCATTTAATGTTCAAACTAGGGTATCCCTAGCCAAGGACGTTGAAATTACATCTCACCCCATTTCTTTAGCCATATATTCCTTCAACAGGGGGCTGAAGATCGTTAACCTGAGTAAATCACCAAACCCATGTCATAGAATCATAGAATATCCCTAGTTGGAAGGGAGCCATAAGAATCACAGAGAACTGTAGGGGTTGGAAGGGACCTCGAAAAATCATCAGGTCCAACCCCCCTGCCAAAGCAGGTTCCTCAGAGCAGGCTGCCCACATAGGCAACCAGAAAGGCCTTGAATATCTCCAGAGAAGGAGACTCCACAGCCTCCCTAGGCAGGCTGTTCCAATGCTCCGTCACCCTCACTGTGAAGAAGTTCTTTCACATGTCAGTGCGGAATTTCCTGTGCTCTAACTTGCAACCATTGCCCCTTGTCCTATCCCCACAAACCACTGAGAAGAGGTTGGCTACATCCTTCTGTCCCCCACCCTCAGATATTTATATACACTGAGGAGATCCCCTCTCAATCTTCTCTTCTCCAGGCTGAACAGACCCAGGTCTCTCAGCCTTTCCACATAAGAAAGATGCTCCAGGCCCCGTATCATCTTTGTGGCCCTCCTCTGGACTCTTTCCAGGAGATCCCTGTCTTTCTTGTACCAGGGAGCCCAGAATTCGACACAGTACTCCAGGTGAGGCCTGACCAGGGCAGAGTAGAGGGGGAGAATCACCTCCCTTGACCTGCTGGCTACACTCCTTTTAATGCACGCCAGGATCCCATTAGCCCTCCTGGCCACAAGGGCACAGTGCTGGCTCATGGTCAACCTGTCGTCCACCGGGACCCCCAGGTCCTTCTCCTCAGAGCTCCTCTCCAGCAGGTCGTCCCCCAACCTGTACTGATACTTCGCATTGTTCCTTCCCAGGTGCAGGACTCTACACTTGCTCTTATAAATCTCATTTGGTTTCTTCCTGCCCATCTCTCCAGCCAGTCCAGGTCTTGCTGAATGGCAGCACAGCCTTCTGGTGTGTCAGCCACTCCTCCCAGCTTTGTGTCATCAGCGTACTTGCTGAGGGCAGACACTATTTCCTCATCAAGGTCGTCGATGAAGATGTTGAACAAGACCGGACCCAGCACCGACCCCTGGGGAACACCGCTAGTCACAGGCCTCCAGCCAGACTCTGCTCCACCGATCACCACCCTCTGAGCTTGGCCAGTCAGCCAGTTCTCAACCCACCTTCCCGTCCACTCAGCTATCCCACACTTTCTCAGCTTTGCTAGTAGGATGTCGTGGGAGACAGTATCGAAAGCCTTGCTAAAGTCAAGGTAGATCACATCCACCTCTCTCCCCCCATCTACCCAGCTGTTGGTGCCATCATAGAAGGCAATGAGGTTGGTCGAGCACAACTTGGTGAATCCATGATGACTACTCCTCATAACCTTCTTTTCCAATTGCTTGGAGATGGTATCCAGAACAAGCTGCTTCAATACCTTTCCAGGGACAAAGGTGAGAACGACTGGCCTGTAGTTTCCCGGATCCTCCTTCCTGCCCTTCTTGAAGACCAGAGTGACATTGGCTATCCTCCAGTCTTCAGACCGTTCTCCAGGACCTTTCAAAGATGATGGAGAGCAGTTTGACGATCACATCTGCTAGCTCCCTTAGCACACACGGATGCATCCCATCGGGACCCATGGATTTGTGTGTGTTGAGCCCACTCAGATGCTCCCAAACCACTCCCACATCCACCAGGGGGGAGACCTCCATTTCCCAGACACTTTGTCCTATTGCCAGGGGTGAGGAGTCCCGGGGGAGTGTCCTTGAAGCAAAGACTGAAGCAAAGAAAGCATTCAGTATCTCTGCCTTCTCAGCGTCTTCCGTGACCAGGGCACCTCCTTCATTCTGCAAGGGACCAACATTGTTCGTAGTCTTCCTCTTGCTGTTTACATACTTGAAAAAACCCTTCTTATTCTCCTTTATCTCTTTTGCAAGCCTCATCTCTAGGTGGGCTTTAGCCTGCCTCGTCGTGTCTCTGCAGGCCCTGACAACACATCTATACTCCTCCCAAGAGGACAGGCCCTTTTTCCACATTTCATAGACCATCCTCTTCCTTTTGATCTTGAGCTCCTTGCTCATCCATGCAGGTTTCCTGCCCCCCTTCCCCAATTTCCTGTTCTTTGGGATGCACCGATCCTGAGCATGGAAGAAGTGCTGCTTAAATGTAGCCCAGCTCTCACAAGCACCCTTGCCTTCTAGCAGCCTATCCCATGAGATACTCCCAAGCAGGTCCCGGAAGAGGTTGAAGTTGGCTGTTTGGAAGTCCAGAGTAGCAATCCTGCTTTTAGCCTTACTTCCTTTGCCTAGTTCCATCTGGAACTCCACCATCGCATGGTCGCTGCATCCCAAGCTGCCTCCAACCTTCACATCCCTAATAAGGCCATCCCTGTTGGTAAGAACAAGGTCGAGTAGCACCCCGCACCTCATTGGCTTCTCCACCACCTGTGTCAGAAAATTGTCCTCAACTCAATGTAGGAACTGTTTGGACTGCTTGTGCCTGGACGAGTTCTTTAGCCAGCAGATGTCTGGGTAATTGAAGTCCCCCATGAGGACCAGTGCTCATGATCGTGAGGCCACTAGCAGCTGCTCGTAGAAGGCCTTATCGACTTCCTCCTCCTGATCTGGAGACCTGTTGTAGACCCCCACCACCATGTCTCCCATACCAGCCACCCCTTAATTCTTACCACAAGCTCTCCACTTGTCCTTCACCCTCCCCCAGCTGAAGCTGGGTACACTCTAATTGCTCCCTCACATAAAGGGCAACCCCACCCCCTCGCTTCCCCAGCCTGTCTTTCCTAAAGAGGACATAGCCCTCAATGACAGCATTCCAGTCATGCGAGCTGTCCCATCACATCTCAGTGATCACAATGAGATCATGGCCCCACGACTGAACACAGATCTCGAGCTCATTCTGTTTATTTCCCATGCTCCGTGCATTGGTGTACACACACTTTAGGGAAGCAGCAGGTGCAGTTACCCCTGGGGGGATGCAAGAAGAAGATACTAGATGGGGGATCAGAAAGGCTACCTTTTCTGAGGAGTCCTATGGGAGAGCTCAGAAGTTTTTCCCTGTCTTCAACAGTGACAGCAGTGACGACTTCCCCCAGCCCTTCTCTGTCACCTTTAGCTCCCCTCCCTTCCTCCATCAAACCTAGTTTAAAGCCCTGGTAATCAGCCCAGAAAGCTTGCTCCCCAACACACTTGCACCCCACTTGCTCAGTTGGTGTCTGTCCGTAGCCCACATACCCAGCCTCTCAAAGGACGGCCCAAGATCAAAATACCCAAATCCCTGGTCCAGACACCACCCCCTCAGCCAGTCATTTACCTGTCCTGTTCTGCTCCTTCTATCTGCATCCCAGTCACCCAGCGGGAGGACAGAAGAGAACACTACCTGTACCGCCGATCCCCTCAACAACCTCCCCAGGGATGCAAAGTCCTTTTTAATATTCTTCATTTTTCTAATAGCAGCTTCCCAGGATCCAACCTGAATGACTACAAGAGAATAGTAGTCCTCTGGTTTAAAGAGTCGTGGCAGAGCCTTCCTAACGTCTCTGACTCGTGCCCCAGGAAGACAGCACACCTCTCTGGATAGGTTATCTGGGCAACAAATGGGAGCCCCAGTGCCCCTCAGCAAGGAGTCCCCAGTCACCAGGACCCTCTGCTCATTTTTTGTGGCACCAGTTACAATGCAGTGCTCCATCTGGCCCTGATCCTTATGTTTTGCACTTCCCCCAATCTTGACTCTCTTCTCATGTTTGCTTCCCGGGTTCAGACTACTGTCCAGACCCTCAGCCTGTTCTGCAACCTCCCTGAGAGCCTCAAATCTATTTCCCAGGGACACCGTGGGGATAGGTGGCACCGTGGGTGTCGGGGGCAGACATCTCTTTCTGCTCCAAGACAAGACAACAGTCCAGCCCCTTGTCTCTTGCGGACAGTCTGGCCCTCTGTTCTGCATGTGTTCAATGGGGGCAGCCTCTACCCCTTGTTGGGACACAGGAGAGGGCTGCCGAGCAACAGCAGGGGTGGGGAGACCCCTCCTATCTGTCACCCTCAGAGACTTCCTCAGGCTGCCAATTTCTCGATGAAGCCCAGCCACTTGCTCAAGGAGTCCCTGAAGCAGGGCACACCTGCACCTGTGACAGCGCTCTCCTCCCTCATGGCCCAGATGGACCTCCAGATTCCGGAGTTCCCCACAGTCACCTGTCCAGACTGCCATCTCAGGGGATCCACCTGGGTGCCCATGTGAGCCCAGAGAGGCACCATCTCCTCCATTTGGGTTGCCACCTCGGACCGACTGCTGTGACAGGTGCCCACCATGGCGAGGTCTAGGTTTTTCTCCCTGCCCCACTTGAACTGCCCCGCACAAACTGCCTGCACTAACTGCCAAGGTGGTCCTGCTAGTGCGTCCTGTTGGCTGTGCTCCCTAGGGACTACTTTTATAGCGCCGGGGCTGGGTGTGCTGTTGTCACCCCTGGTTCCATCCTCAGTACGTCAGCGCCCACAGCGGCACAAGCCAAGCTCCTGTCTGCTCGGGTGGTGGGGAGGCGGGCGGGGCTGTGGCTCTCTTCCGCGTTACTGGGGGTTTGGTGTTGGCTTCATTCGTCTCCCTGCCAGGAGCCCTCACTGCAGCTGATCCCTGCGAGGTTCCCGATTGAATGATCAAACAAGTCCAACTGCTGGCACCACACAGGTCTACCCAAAAGTTTAGACCATGTGACTAAATGCACAGTCCAATTGCTTCTTAAATTCAGACAGGCTTGGTGCAGTGACTATGTCCCCGGTGAGTCTGTTCCAGTGTGTGACCACCGTCTCGATTAAGAACCTCTTCCTGATGTCTAGCCTAAACTTCTTCTTGACGTCCAGCCTAAACTCACCCTGCCTCAGCTTAACACCATTCCCGTGGGTCCTATCACTGGTGATTACGAAGAATAGATCACCTGCCTCTCCACTCCCCTCATGAGGACTTGAGGTCCCCCCTCAGCCTCCTCCAGGCTGAACAGACCCAGTGACCTCAGCCACTCCTCATATGTCTTCCCCTCTAGGTCCTTCACCATCGTGGTCACCCTCCTCTGGACACTCTCCAACAATTTAATGTCCTTTTTGTACTCTGGTGCCCAGAACTGCACATAGTACTTGAGGTGAGGCCACGCCAGCTCAGAGTAGAGCAGGACGATCACTTCCCTTGACCGACTAGCAATGCCATGCTTGATGCATCCCAGGATATAGTTGGCCCTCCTGGCTGCCAGGGCACACTGCTGCCTCATATTCAACTTGCTGTCAACCACAACCCCCAGATCCCTCTCTGCAGAGCTGCTCTCCAGTGTCTCATCGCCCAGTCCGTGTGTACAGCCAGGGTGCCCCGTCCCTGGTGCAGGACCTGGCACTTGAGTCTCTGTCATTTAACTAGTCTCTAAGCACTAAACCAATGTAAAGACTGTGAGTACTGCCAGCTTTTTTCAAAACCAGGCCCTTTGCTCAGTATTTCCTACTGACTCCCTTCTTGGTTAGTATATATCTATTATCAGAAACAAAATATCCATACATATTTCAGTGTTCTTTAATAATTCTAGGAATTTTCATAAGAAGTGATTTTTTTTTTTAAATGTTAAAAATACCCCTAACAAAGTTTTTCTGATTCTGATGTTTATTTTAATTATAGGACCTTCCAATCATCTTTAAGTGTAAGTTAATTCTGATGAATACTGCTTTTTATTTTAATATAGCACATATATTAAATGAAGGAATAAACTTAATTTCCATGGTATAAATTTGTGGATTTACTAACACATTTTTTTGTTTTTTCTACAAGAAGTAGAAATAATTGTGTTAATTATAGCACAAGTCATTAAATATTTTTTCTTCCATTAAGATAACAGCATATTAACAGAAAAGGAAAACATGTAGAATTGTGTTTATATTGGAAATCTTTTGCCTAGCCCAATCATGAAATGAACTTAATTTATTGCACTGAAAGGGATCTTGAGATGGAAGTCAGCCCATTGCCTGCTTTGGTTGTTCCCTCAGTAAGTGAGTCACTATGGCTTCATCAGTGTCCTAAGAGCTAAACAGTGGTGTAATCAAAACAGTTATCATTTCTCTTCAATCATTCATTCTATCTGAATATATATATTTCAGTTGCTATTGCTTGATTTCTTTTTACTGCTTCAAGCATATGTGTAGTAATTACATTCAAGTTAGCCTCTCCAAAATGAGCAGTCTATTGTTGTTTTTGTTTGTTTGTTTGTTTGTTTTGGTTTGTTTTTTTTTTTTGATATCTTTGTCTTTAATGGTCATGGTCATGCTTAAAGAAAACTTCTGCAATTTTCAATCCAAATTCATTGCTTTGAATTGTCCTGTGAAAATCTGGAAACAGAACCATCAAATACAAATTGTAGATGGTTGTTGCCATTTTTTTGTTGTTCTATTTTGGATCTTAATGGAATCATCCATCTATTTTCAACTGTCATTAGGACTATTTATATGTTTTCTAGTCAGCCCTCAGGGTCACCATTAGATAATCAAGATTTCGGTATGCTGAACAGATAGGTGCATGATAGGAAGACAACCCTCAAGTCAAATAAATTATAGTCTGAATAATTCCTGCTATCAAAATCACACTCTGCTTTTAACTTAGTGTTGAAAACGTAGAAAAAGTGGACAAACGTATTGATTTTACTTTGGGATTAGGGTGTGAGACATAGGTGAGTTCTCTGCTGTTCAAATCAGAAGTGAGATAATCTCGTTGCTCTCTTGTATCTTCTAAAGTATACCTTCAACTGTATGCCTATTCATTCACAACATGCACAGATGTGATTGGGAAAAAAATGGTCCTTAACCACATGGGTAAGTTCCTTCTCTATATAGGCAGTGGATCAATATGATGGGGAGGCTACTTAATATTAAAATACATTTTCTGTTTAAAATAACACAGGGTAAATCCACTTGCTGGTACTGTCCATTTAACTGTACTCTGTCATCATAGCCTCAGAGTTCTGCAGTAAGAATATGTTTTTAAACTAAGGATTTTTTTAATTTAATTTTATTTTTTTAAACTGTGGGTGGAGATATATATATTTATATAACAAACATTTTTGAGGCTGCTGTGACTCAATTTCTAGATAACAATTCTGTAGTGATGGCCTTTCCAGCCCCACTTGCTGTCAAAGGTTGCTACACCTTTTGGAAGGCAGACAAAGGAATTTTTTTTTCCTGTAGCTCATCTGCCTCAGCTGATTTTCTAGTGTATTAGACTCTACTAGTGAAGAAAATGGATTTGTCCTGCTGCCACAGACTGTGATCTCTGGTCAGTGCAGAGTCACAAATTTTCTTTTCTTCCCCTGTTTTGGGGGGTGTAACTGTCAGCACAGCAACAGTCACCTGTGAAACAATAACAGTAAATGAGTTCTCCAAAACAGAGTTCTTTAATTTTTGAACAACTCTAACAAGTAATAGTGCTTTATGCCTGAAGTCTGAAAGTAAAACTGCCTCTGAGGAACCACAGCACAAAATCACAGATAAGCTCCAATTGATGGAATCTTTGCTTACCAGGGTGTTGAGCTGGCATATCTCTGCAAGTACATTGTGATGCTTAATTGCAGTTTATTTCAATCTCAAATGAAAAGGTTGGTTCTAGATGGACCCTAGAAGCCAAAAGTAATAACATTCCTTAGCAATGACAGAGGAAAATCAAAATTTATTTTCAGTAGAAAAAAAAAGTGGCAACAAATTCTATATGTGCTATGTGTGCAAGTGGTATGTTTATTTCTAATTTTTAAAAAAATCTAATTTAACAGTGTGCACATACCACTATAACCCACATCAACCAAAAGCACTGGAGATGTTAGGCATGCAGACATGGAGCAAAGGTGTGTAAGGCATGCAGGAACTCCAGGTTCTATGATTCATCAGAGAGACATAGAGTCCTTTTATTTTGACTTTTAAACATGACCTCTGACATTGGAATTGACTCCAGAGGTAAAGGATATAAACCACAAAGACTGTATGTAACACTTGCTCGGAAGAAAGGAAAAAGTCATGTAAATGAGTGATTTATAAAACTTGTATCTTTCTATCAATTGTTCATAGGTATTGCCAGAAATGCCAATTCAGCTAACAGCCACTCAACTAGCATTTTTGGGAGATCTTTCCCATGAAAGTTAGAAGTGGAAGCCCCAAATATATACCCCAATATGGATTCTCTTGTTAACCACAACCATTAACCACTCATTAACCACACACATCAGCCTTGTGACAGCTAACACCAGCACTAGAAACAGAGTTCTCAGATACACCATTATCACAAGTCCCATGCAGCACCTTGTAGTGACACTGCAGCATGGCATTACTATAGGAGAGTCGGGGAACCAAGCTGGAAGGTGGACAAAGTCTTTATAGGAAGGTAGGTAGAACAAGCACCTTTCATCACACTGTTCCCATTTTTATCACTGTTCTGTTTCATTGCCTTTAACAACTTTTCCTGTAAAGAACATGCATGTACTTATATGCTATGGTAAATAAAGTAAATCAGCATTGTACCATCCAACTGTCAGGAGCTGGTTTTGTTACAGAAATGAAACAAGTTTTAACAAATAGCAGTATCTGTTTGGGAGCAATGATATAGCTAAATATTTGTAAAAGTTAGCTTGTAAAGCTTTCTGGAAAAGAACTTTAAGCAGTCATGACAGTATAGCTTCTACCATGAGAAACTGCTTCATGCATTTTTTATGTATGGCTCAAATTGTGGACTTTTGACATGATAGTAAGGTTTGTAGTATTTCTTTAATCCATATGAAGAGACTCAAGGCTTTTCACAATGATTTTGTGAAGCTGATATTTAGTTTTAATTCAATTAAAAATGAAAAATCTGCCAAATTTTGTAATGAAAAAGAAAATCTGGCAGACCACAGATCTTGGCTGTCCCAGACCTTCAGGTTCAGGGAAAGCAATGCTTCTTGTGGACACCAAGCTGGAAATATGGAAGTGACTATGCCCATGATTTCTGACACAACATGCCCTAGTTAAGGCATGTTAGGGCATTGCCCTGCAATTAACCTAACATGTCAGGTTAATTGCAAAGGACATGATCCTGATTACTTGAGAGCCATATCCTTGCTGTCCAACAGGAAGACTGCTAAGAATGAGTTATACAATTTTGCAAAAAACAAACACTCTAAAACACTCTACTTCATAACAGAAGTAGAGTTCAGCCAGAATGCTGACTATTGATGGGCAGAGCTTCAAAGATATCAGAACATTGACATGTAATGTTTCATATATCATGAATTAACATTTTTCAATGAAGACATTATGTCAGTGAATTCCTCAATTGCTCTATTTCCAAGTCATTGACGCATTTGGAAAATAAATAAATAAATAAATAAATAAATAAAATAAAGAGAGTTTAGGAGCACTTCTTGATTTCAAAGCAGATCTGCAGCAGAAGTAAAAACCTTCCAAAGTCATGTTTGCTGGTTGGAAGGTAATGATTCATACTGCTTCTATTATAGCTAGGGAAAAAGGAACCTATCTGGATATGAAACAGAAATAAAACCCATCAAGAGATACGGGCTGTACCAGTGATCTATTCAACTAGACTGAAGTTAAAAAGTTAGCAACATGGGAAATGAAAATCTGAGGTTATTAGATCTGTAGACTGATTTTGAAATCAAAGCATTTTGGCTTAAATAAAAAAAAAGGGGGGGAGGAGGGGGAGAGGAGTGAGAGACATTCTAGATGAACATTCAGATCCATCTGCATTTATCCACATGGAACCTTAACACCTTTTGAGGTCCATTAATTGTTACCCTAGCTGCTAAAGTTTCCCTGTGTCATCCAGTAGAGATTTTTAACCTTTAAAAGTATAGGATAATGAGTGCTTATATGACACAAAGGAACTACAGTGCACACAAAAAATAATGATTCTGTCAGTTACAAAAAAGGTATTTAGTACCATAGAGTGATTTTTCCAGTGTTGCAGTCGACTGCCTTCAATGTCTTGTCTCCAAGGCTGAGTGAATCACCTTTTAAATATATATAAAGATATCCTGTGAAATCACTTTGTCAGTAGCTCAGCTGCACAAGGTAGAGATAATCTATATCAAAAATTCCTGACAGGGACTGTGCTTTCTTAGCAGATCTTTGAAACCTTCCCACTCAGTGACCTCAGGCTTCAATGAGTCACCATAAAAAAAAAATAAAATAGTCAAGCTGCTGTATGTAGGTAATGAATGCACAGATTCATAATGCCACTATTGCAGCTATGAAAAAAAAAAAAAAAAAAAAAAAAAAGAAAAAAAAATCAACACTTTCTGCAAACTTCTGTGAAGTTTATATCTGGAAAAAAAAAAAAAAAAAAAAAAAAGGTAACACAATCTTACTGATTTCATAGTGCACATCTATACTGTCAGATGGGTTCAGTGCCTCTTTCACTCCATGACACATATCTCCAAGTCATTTGCACTGCATATATGTTGCAAACCAAGTTCTATCTTTAGCAAAAACAGCCAGAATATCAGTTTGCTTAGGTTTGCTTAGTAGGTTGCACCATACAAGCAGTACGAATATGGCCAGCCTACTTCATAAAGCTCTAGACTTGAGTGGTACAGACTAGAGCTTGCTTATTTGGAGCAACAAAGACATAACATAGCAAATGTATTTGTGCCAGAATGCAGTATTAAGGTTATTTTTTTTTTTAATTCTAATCAATTTTTATGGAACCCTTCTGTCAGGTCATATGTATAATGGCCCCTTCTACCAAGTCCTTTTATGCAGCTTTCCCAAGACACAGGGCAACCTGCTCTAGGTGACCTTGTTTGAGCAAGAGGGTTGGACCAGATGACATCCAGAGGTCAACACTTCCATGATTCTGTCACACAGTGAGACCTCCTAGCAGAAGGGGGAAAATGAGGTAGATCCCTACTGCCTTCCTTTTGTCTTTTTTCCAGTACAAAACATGATCAACATAGACCATATTCTAGCTGTAGCCTCAGGTGCCAAAAAACATCTAGCATATAATGCATATAAGAATATACAAAATCAGCTTGCTGTAGCTGTTCTTTGTAAAAATCACCAGAACCAATAGAAAATTATGTTATAAATGAAGTCTTCACTCCATTGTTTTTCATAGGCTTATATAAGGAGAAAAAACGGCAGAAGTATTTCTGAAAATTCAGACAGTGGGCAAATTCAGGACTGAATAAAGGAGATATGGACGAGTTCTCCATTTGACAAAACTCATTTGAGCCCATATTCATCTCACATGATATTATCTATCAAAAGGCTCTAAATCAGGAGCATGGTGTCCCTACATTTTCCCTGTAGCCAGTTTAGAAAAATTGACAGCTCTAGGGAGCAATTCATCCCCAAAACTACATTTAACTGACCAGTTTGGGGGACCGGTGTCTGAATTCATCAGCTGTGTACAAAGGACATGGCCCATGAAGCAGCAACTAGGCAGCCTGAAGATGGTGTCTCTAACTTACAAGTGTTTTAGTCTGCTTCTCATCCTCAGACCAGGGATGACGACACATGTCTACATGGCTCACTCACGCTACTTCTGAGCAGATGCCCTCTTCCAGGCCTAGCTGTGCTGAAAGCCATTGCTATTCCTCTTGTTTATCTCCTGCAAATACACATCTCTCAGTGAGCTGTGCAAATTCAATCCAGAAGCAAGTGAAACAAAGGCAATGTTCTTTGTATACCACTTGTTTTGTCTAATTAATACTCTACATGGTATCCCAAGCAGGGAATGAGAATTATATTATGAAAGAGGTGTGGGTTTGTTTGTTTGTTTGTTTGTTTGTTTGTTTGTTTGTTTGTTTTAAATGCTCCATGAAACTTTGGAAATTACCCCATCTTTTAATATAAATATATATATTTTAAGACAGTGTACATCTTAATAGGTATATACACACATATATAAATACATATCAGCAATCACACCGTGAGAACGCATGAATACAAAATATTTCCAATTAATTACAGGTCCATCTGGTCTCTGTGGGTTGTTAGCAGGGTACTTAGTTTTATAGTTGCAAACTCAGGAGCTCAAATTTAAATCCAGCTTGTAATCTGTGAATTGCACTCCAGTCTGCAGTCATTAACTGATCTCAGCCTGAGGGCCATACTCTACCTCCAGGACTATTTTTGAAGCATAACACTCCAGTCTTGGGGTGCAAAGTTTTCATACATTTCATTCTCTCTGATGTTTGTAGGATTTATTATCTTTTCACATCTGTTTAATAGAAAAACACATAGAACACATGAGGACATATAGTTTATGCATTACAATATTTTATGACAGAATTTGTATTCAGTCAGCTGAAGTGAAGGATATGAAGAAGTTTAAATTCTAAAGTACTAAATATATATAGGGTATATATGGCACACATCATTATCAGAAGAACTAATCAAGTAGGACATAAGCTGTTTTTTCCATCTATAACTTTGACAGTCCAGGAATTTTTGCTTAAAATGGATACTAACTACATGGATAACTTAAGACTTTTCCTAATAAAATGGGCTGTGAATTCATATGTTTTGATATATCAGTTATCTTCTAACATTGTAGGACATTACTTTACAATAGTTGACAATCGTTCTGGTAAAATTCAGTGAAAACTGTCGTATGTTCCATCAGAAGACAAGGAAACTACTTTCCATTGTCTATGCTCTCTTAGCAATTGGTCTTCTGTGCAGTCTGGATGACATGGGCTCTAAAACATGAAAATTGTTTAAAAATAATTTCTAAAAGAGGCTTTACTGGTATTCCAAATATTACAAAACACAAGCATACACAAACAAACTAATCAACTTGCAGGAGAGCATTCCTTTAAGATTCACTATTTGCTGGGAGTTTTAGGAACTGGGAAGATATTTGAGGGAAGAGGGATCCCTGGGAAGCTCCAGGGCAGGACACCTGGACTGATGCAAAAGGAAATACTCATTCTTTCATTTATTCATTTTCTGATTTTTGTCCTTCCTCTTATTATGACAAACCCATTTACTCCACTGATTTCTATCATTACTTCTAATACTGTAGGCTTTTGCTGTTTTTCTGATATGCAGAAAACTCAGCAGGGAACAACGCATACTTACCTCCTGCTGGTTTATAAATCAACAGATCAGAGTGTGACCTAACTGCCTTTTAACAAAAAGTTGAAGTTATTTCAATACTGTTCTGTACCATTCTCAAGGGTTCTGGATAGCAAAGACAAACAGTGAAATGTCTAAACCATAATTTCTTTGCTAACTGCATAGACTCATGTTCTTCATCCCACCGACAGACACTACTAGGCTAGATTATTATGTTTGTTGAAGAACATCGATATGCGTGAATATGGCAGCTTAATTTCCAGGAAGACAGACCTAGGAAAGTGAGAGTAACAAGCTACAGCTTGTTTGTTTGTTTATCTCTTGTGCAATGTAAACAATTCTGCTTGCTTTATTCTAGCCAGATAATTTCTTTCTTTCTTTTTTTTTTTTTTTTTCCTACCACAGTTTTATTGTTTGTTTGTTTGTTTCATTTGACCTATTGGTTGAGCCCTGTGTATTTCTCACCTGCACTGGATTATTTTTTCCTAGAAGCATTATAAATGTATTTTACAGTATTTTATTTGCATAATTGTTTGGAAGTAAATCTATTCCATGTAATTCCACTTCCAAAATTTAAAAGAAAGACTATGTCAAGTGCCCATTCACCAGAGATTCTCTTCAAAGTCAGAGAGGAGTGAGAAAGACAGACAAAGGAGATCCTCATGGACTGATCTTACATGATTCTCTGCAGGCAATCCTCCTCCTCCACTGACTACAGAAGAAAACCCTTGGCAGAGATAAGGCATGTGGACTCCCCACATAGACACTCTGATTATGTGTCTAAAATTGGATGAAATAACCAAAGTCTGAATCAATACTAAACACTGAACTGCATTCATTTACCTTCATGTGTTCACGATTCCTTTTGGCAATGATTATTACTTTGTTTCCTTCGTCACATTGTCCTGTACATCTGTGAATTTAAATATATACATTTTCCATATGATTTCAAATTTGAAGTTTGTGTATCTCAATTTGTGGCACTGTTCATTTTTCATAGAAAGAGTTCCTCTAGACTGAAAATGATACCATTATTGTCCTTGTCTGAGCCATACTTCCTCGGTTGACATTGCAAACTGGAACATTCTGACATAATTCACCAAAGTATTTTTTGCAGTTTTCCATCTGTGAACCACCATTGTGCTTTTAATTGTGAACTGCTCCACATGTCTTTATGCCTTAGGTATCCATCCTTGCAGCAATTCAGATCTTTCATCAAACCCAACATGTGCAAACACTCACCGGGGCTCAAGGCTTTAGAGGATGATTTTCTTGGACTGAATAAAAATACGTTGTCAATGGAGAGTTCTAAATTTTTAGTAGTCTTTTTCAGAGTGTTTTACCCTAGATGCTCTCATTTAGCCAGATGTTAAGCATTGACTTAACTCCAGAACTGAAAGATAGATTTGTGCAACTTAAAATTGTAGAAATTCCTCCACAAATTCTGGCAAACCTTTGTTCTGAGTCTGTCTAAAAATCTTCCACGTTTCATTTTTATGTGAAGTATGAAGTACTTCTTGAATTTTGTACTGCACTTTCACAGTTAGCCTCCTCTGCTTGAGCTATTGAAAACCATTAAAACATCAAGTAGTTCAAAACCACCTACTGTCAGAAATAAGGCTGCCTTCTGTCTACCTTTTTGCTGGTGCCCATTGCTTGTAGTTCCTTTTAAACTTCCTTCAGTTGTCCTCCACATTTCCCAAGGGTTTAACTCTGCTGGGGCCTTGAACTACTCCTTTCTTCTGTGCAGGGTGAAGCTCAGTTGATTTTATTCCTGATCCAGTGTTTCACTCAGCAGCTGCACAAAGAACAGGGAGATGGCAGACGTTGGCGGACTTGGTGAAGGCATTCTTGAAGCACAGAAATACTGCAGTCATTCTTCCTTCACAATGTGTCACCTGCTTCCAATTATCCCAGGCAAAAACATCCTGAATGAGGAGTTTCCCATAAAGTGAGCGTTAGCAAGGGAGAAGACATAGAGAAGATGAAATGAGAGTGTCCATGGAGAAAACAGAACTGTTTGTGGTCTACCTAGAAATGTAAGACATTGGTAAGAGAATCAGAAGTAGCAGCTAATGGGCCTCAATAACTAGCACAGTGTTTTTCCTTTTTGCAATCTTCCTTTTCATGCCTTCCGGGCTGCCTGTTCAACGAACAGCCACTGTGGCAGAAGAAAACAATTGCATCTCAAGGGAAACAACAATCTGAGCTGAAGCTGTTACTCTACTGATGTTTGTTTGGCCATCCTATGAGACCAACAGCAGAAGAAACAGGCATATCTCAAAAAGAAGAAATGGTAACACTTTCAGCAAAAGCACTCAAAAATCTTTGATGTTGTTCTCAGCATCACCTATTCAATCTTCTAAGTTTAGAAATGACCCCATTATTTTTAGAAAAACAATTCCACTCAACTGAAGCATCTTCTGTTGTTGACATTTGGTTTTGTAGAATATCGTTGTAGAATCAAAATATTTTGATTTTTTTTTTTTTGGTGAGAAGAAAAGCAAGGCATAAAGATATGGAAACACAGTCAATGGTCTAGCTAACTTGGTCACTTAGAATGGACATGAACTCTTCTGACAACTGTTTCTGCTTTTATAATCAATTAAAAATTCACTGCATTAGAGATATGGGGATGGGTTGTCTATGGGCTGATGATAAAGAGCCTAGACTGCAAGGCATGTATAGTGAAGTCCCTTTTCCTAATTAGTTTAGGCAGAGACTTGTCCAAAAGGCCCAAGTGAATCTAAGTGAATCTTGTAGATACCAGCATATGGTTGTCATATAATGAAGGTTTTCTTTTTTCTTATAGGATATTCATCCTATAAGATGCTACATTTTGAAAACACTTTTTTTTTCCCCCATAAAGTTTTAATGGCAGAAGTCTTTATTGAAAATTTTCTAAACAGTTACAGAAAAAGCTGGATTCTGTGTAAAGTTAACAGATGAAAATGGATGTTTCATAAGCGGAAAATGGATGTTTCATGAGAGAAACTTTTTTGCATTGTTTATTTTCTTCAAATATAAGAAAATTATTTACTTTTAACAACAGTAACAACAACAGAACAAAGATATTCTAGTAAAATTGATATTTTTTTCTTGGAATTGAGATTCTTGTCACAAAAAAAGTTTTATTTTTCTTTCAGAAATATTTATTTTATTTTCTTAATGAGTTTTAAGCCTAATATTTTATTTAGCATGTATCTAGTACAATTCTTCATTCAAGATTAAAAGGTTATTAGATTTCCTCAATGACAGGAGCAGTGTTTCTTCACCCCTACAGTATCTTAGATCCGTGCTATTGTGATAGGATGGAAATAACTCTTTTTATACAACAGTTAAAATGACGTTACACAGGGGTAATCAACTTTCTATCTATGTAGAAAACTTGTTTTGCATACAAGACAGTTTTTAAAAGGCCACACAAAAGAAGGTTAGATTTGCTTGCAAGGAATTTGTACATTAAACCACCGCCAAGGATCTACTGCTCTTCGTTACAACACAGGAGTGAGTTCCTATGCAAACAGCTGACACTTTGGATTCCAGGACATCAGGATACCCTGCTGTTGTTTTGATGGGAAAGAAGAAGTGATGAAACAGACTGGGCATTTCAGCTCTGCTCTACCTCAACTTAAAACACAAGATGCTGTGAGTGTTGTTCTGTTGTACACTGATCAATGTGATTGTAGCTTTGAAGCTGGCTGTACATCATGCAGCAAAGATATCTTTGATTAATCCCCTCCTGGTTAGTTTAAGTGATAGAAAGCCCCCTGAGGACTCAGGCTTGCTCTCCTTCTTTGCAGAGATCAGAGACAAATAGTTTCTTCCTGTGTTATTCTTGTCTTGTGTAAAGAGGATTTGTACAAGGAAGTCCCTGGTGTAAACAGTATTGAAAAATTGTTCTAAAGGATTAAAGCTTCTCTAATGATCTGACCCAGGGAGTGTGTCTTCTAGCAGCCTGCACTGATGTACTGAGGTTTTGGCTTCAAGTAAGGCAATGCACTAGACATAAAATTTTGAAGGGATGCGATAAACAAAAGCAGAATGAATGAGAATATTTATGAGAATAAATATGAATGACAGTTCTCCCTGCTTAAGGGGAGGTAATTTTGCCCAATAAATTATGCACACAAGAACACACTAGTGTAAGATCTACTTTTCCCTTTTTTTTTTTTTTTGAGTGAGTGAGTGAGTGAGTGAGTGAGTGAGTGAGTGAGTGAGTGAAAATAAAAGGCAGTACTTAGAAAGCAGAATTAGGGTGAAATGTTGAAGCCCCACTGAATTCTCAGACTGTTCCTATGCTGTTCCTTTAAGCCTGAAAGGAACAGGCTTTTTTCCTACATCAGAATGTTGTCCAATGTCACTTCTAATTCAATAAACAGAAATGTACGACTGTCAAAAAAAAAAAATCTCTACAGCTCACTGATCTTTCGACAGCTTTATCCAATATGAATTTGTCTTCTTTTCAGACACTGCCAAAAAGTCTAACTTTTGCACCTTAAGTGAAACTTCAGTGAGGAGTTCATGCTTACAGCATCTTTCAAATTCATTGCCTGTCTCTCACCAAATGTGCATTTATTAGGCTTTCTGTTAGCTGAGAGCCTAAGGAAAAGGTAGAACAATTCTATTTAATGGGCAGGATGTCTGTACAAGAATTCTGCTTATTTATTTTTGGAAACGTAGAAGCCAATGGAGCCGTTGAACTCTAAGGTCGCATTTGCTTAGAGCAAAATCTCTGTGTCAAGATTTCTTTCTGCATATAGTTCTTTTCTTGCAGCAGGAAAACTGCACAGGAAAGGGAGAAGCAGACTGAACATCAAAAGATCACTTGAAAGAATTCTTGTTCTTCCACAGAAGAATTCAGAAAGGAAACATAAAAGCAGAAGTAAAACAGTTGATGCTTTTCTGTATAAATTGTGACTCTGTTTGGAAAAATTACTTTTTGCATGCATATATATGATGAGAACAAATTAAAATGGCCTGGATGAATTCTTTTTTTTTTTTTTTTTTTTTTTTCAGAGCTTCCCACATCTTTACTGAGTAATTTGGATGTTATTTATAAGTGCTTATTTGTTGTTGTGTGAATGGGAAGATACTTCTTACTTTCTGTGAAGTGACACAGAAAAAAATCTGTATGTGAAATATTGATATGGATCAAAAGTGATGTAGTTTTTTAAATTTACCACCCAACATATGCTATATAAGTCAATGGAAGAACAGATAACATCAGTTATCATCCTGGACTATCTGTTTAGTTTGGATTACTCTGAGAGTTACAGCAAGAAACAGAGACTTGGGTATACATCTGCCCCAAATCCTGGGAGCATGACTAATGTGTCACAGACCACCTGTGCTTCTCCTGGCATCAACCCCTTCTCATCTCCAGAACACTGGACCTGTGCTACCTGGCCCCTTCCAACTTCCCTTTCCTCTTGCCTTGTTTCATCTCTTTGCTGGCCTCAGCCCAACTTCATTGCTCAGGTCCACCAGCTCTCACCTGGACATCCACCTTGAACCCACCTCTGTAAACTGATGAACTCTTAAAGCTGGCACTGACAGAAGTAATTCCACCTTTCTACCCAGCCCACTTAGTTTATTCCAGTTTAATCTCTTGTCAGATAGCCTGAATCTACCACTAAGCAGACTGCCCATGGATCCCTTGAGAGTCTCTAGCACTCTCACTCCTTGCCAGCAGTTCTGTACTGCTGCCTCACCAGTGTCCTTCCCATGGACCATCTGTTATTTCCAGACTCTTTTCCCCACCCATTGCCATCTACTGTTGCCCCTGCTGACCATGTTGTCTCTATTTGCTTCCTCTGCCCTGCTTTCACTCTTGACTATGTACAGAAGTAAAGGACTAGCTGCTGGCCTACAGCTGAAGGGCTTTCACACCAGTGTCTGCTGGGTTCCCACCCAGACATGAGCAGCAAGGTTAGCTCACCACAGTGAATCAGATGTGACTGTAGCATAGTTACATTATTTTGTATTTCCAAACTTTCCATTATTTTATATGAAATAACAACAATTATTACAACAATTCTCCAAAGTTTCAGTCACCTAAAGGGAGAAATGACAAGATTTCATCAGCATGGTCTCATTTCCCACATTTTGGAGACAGTTAAGCAGTTTAAATCGAGGACAGTACTGATCATGTAATTATACCTAAATATTTTTTCTGAATATATTCAGCGAAAATGTGATTTTAGTCTAGGAGACTAAAATCTTAGCACTTCCTCCTGCAAGATTGTTTGAATTCAGAGCAGACTGAATTTCTTGGAAACTGTTGTGCTTCAATATGCTGTTATTTGTCAAAGTAAAATACGTCATTACAGTGTGGTCTGAAGCTACCACCATAACCAGTTGTGTATGCACTTTTTGGCAGTGTTACGGAGGAGTGAAACTCTCTCCCATCCCTCCTGTGCTACAAAGGTCATGCAGACTATGTTCCTATAGGAAGGGAAGTGCTTTGAGAAATCCATCACTGCCACTATTCTATCGTATGAATTTGATGGATAGATAAGATCCATCATATGATGGGAGCCGATCTGTTAGCTGCCATTAAAGAAATTATTTGGTTTTCTATTTTTAAAGTAACTTCCTTTAAATTAACAATTTTGTCACTTTCTCTATACAACCAAGCAAAATGATGATTTTGTGTTAACAGCTGAACTGTTAGTACATGAGGACTTTTTTCTTTGAATGATTTAAAAGTGTTATATACTCCATTCCAAGACCTAGATAAGTAGATAGCAAAATAAATTGTTCTAGTAGTAGTTGTAATATTTCATGCATCTGTTCCTAAATTTGATTTATAATGTTGTTGTTTTTGTTTGGTTGGTTTAGAAAATTGTTATTTTCTGGATTTGGTTTTCTCATTGCTTTGCTTTGCTTGTTTGTTTTTATTTTTATTTTTGCGGTGGTTTTAAATAGCTGGGCAGATGAGCTCCACCACAACTGCTCTCACACTCCCCCTCCTCAAAGGAAAAGGGGGAGAAAATACAATGGAAAGGGCTCAAGAGCTGAAATAAGGCCAGGGAGATCACCCCCATTTTTGTCATGAGCAAAAAAGGCTCAGCATAGTGAGATTAGAGAAATTTATTGCTTGTTATCAACAAGCTAGAGAAGTGAGAAACAAAGAAAACAAACTAAAAACACCTTCCTCTCATCCACCTTCCTCCACCTCCTCCCCCCGAGAGGTACGAGGGAAGAGGGAATGGAGTCTGTCATCAGTCCACGAGGCTGTGTGTCCACCACTCCCTCATGGGCCCTCTCTACCCCTGCTCCCCATGGGGTCCCTCTCACAGGATGCCGTCCTTCCAAAACTGAGCCTGCGGGGGATGCCCACAGGCAGCAGCTCTTCAAGAACTGCTCCCACAAGGCTCCTTCCCACGGGGTCCATCCTCCAGGAGCAAACTGCTCCAGCACGGGTCCCCCACAGGTGGCAGCTCCCCCCACACCCTCTGCTCCTGTGTGGGCTCCTCTCCACGTGCTACAGCTCCGGCCCGGGGCCTGCTCCTGTGGGAGCTCTCCATGGGCCGCAGCCTCCTTCCAAGCCACATCCACCTGCTCCACCAGGGGCTCCTCCACGGGTTGCAGCGTGGAGATCTGCTCCATGTGGGACCCATGGGCTGCAGGGGGACAGCCTGCTCCACCAGGGGCCTCTCCACAGGCCACAGGGGAACTTGTGCTGCGTGCCTGGAGCACCTCCTGGCCTCCTGTGGCACGCACCTTGAGGGCTGCAGGGCTGGGTCTCACTCCTCTCTGCCAGCTGCCGTTGTGCAGCAAGTTTTTTTGTTTGTTTATTTTGTTTGCTTTTGCTGTTGGTGGTGGTGGGTTTTTTTCCTCTTTCTTAAATCTGCTCCTATAAAGGCTATAAAATTACGCTATAAAGGTATATTTCTTTCACTGCAAAATGCTAGCTCTAAAGGCATGGAACAATTAAGGACTGCCTGGAACAATCAAGGATGATCTGGAACAGTAAGTAAGGTACTTTAGATTTAAGAAATTAAATCAACAGAATACCATGCTGAAATCCTGAAATCTCCTGAGGAAAAAAATTAAAATAAAAAAAAAATTCAAAGTCTCCTTCCCCCTTCCCTCCACCTAAATCTTAATTCTAGGTATTTTACTCATCTGGACAAGTACACAATATATCAGAAGAGATCTGTTTCATACAGCCATTTCTACATGAAGTATAATACCATGAGAATTGGTACAATTGTGAGCTCAAAGCTGTGTGTAGTCCTGTATACTACATTTAGGGTCTATGTTGGGTCTATATAGGGTCTATAGCCAAGAATTCAGTTTCTTGGGTGCTTTTATATAGAAACAGATAGTCCTGAATCTTTCTAAAAGCAACTAAAACTAAATTAAAAAAAAAAAAAAAAAAAAAAGAAAAAAAAAAATTTTAGAAGAAATATACTCTGGGTTTGTGTCTCTATGGTGGAATGATTGTTTTGTTGTTTGTTGCTTTCCTTGGCTATTTTACATTTTAAAGTCCTATCTAGTAATCCATGCTGACTTCTATATCTTCCTGTTGTGTTATGTAGTCAATAAAACCCATACAAGGGGAATGTGAAGAATAACCTTGAAGTCTTGCATTCCACAGGGAAGGCAGCAAGGAATGAGGCCCAGAGCAATGGCTGTTGTGTTAGTGAGAATAGTCTCATGAAACATAAAAATCAAACGTTCATATATCTTGTTTGATTTGGTCTTCATTAATGCCAGTTGTGTATTCCTGGATATTTAATAATCACTCATTCAATTCAAGAGTGATAGCTGAAATTCTTATCCTAAGACATAGTCCTTGAACTAGATCTGCCAACAACCAATTTTTTTCCAGCCCCAGGCAACGATGTTTAGTCAGTTAGATCAGGTATACTGGTAATAAGGATACGTAAAGTGTTGCACAGGGTTGCAGAGTGCATGTATAGATAAGCAGGTCAGGTTTGGCTGGGCTTGTTAGACCACATGTGTAAGAGGCTCTACTTGTTCCTCCCCAGGACAGCTGACTCAGGAAAAAAAGTGTAGCTGTGGCCAAGCATTGGAAGTTGAGGCTTTTAATTCCTACTTTGTCATTCTTCTTCTGTTTTCTATTAAAATGATATTCTGTTAAACGTATACAAGGACTGCAAAACAATTTCATTATTCCCACTGTGGGTAATAACATATAGAAATGGTGAAAGGTCAAAACAAACTTTTAGCTATTTTTAAATAATTTTTTTAATGATCATTTGAAACTGAACAGGAACATAATGTTTATGGTTGTGAATCCACCAACAGTTAAAGGAAATAAACATCAGATAAATAAAATTATTTGACAGAATAAGTAGGAAACAAGTAGGAAATGTTTGGATTTTTTGTTTGTTTCAGCAGCACTATCCTGACATCATTTTGCTACCTGTATCAAAGGCTGTCACATCCTCACTCGACCTGGCCAAACCCATGTGCATACAACAGAATGAAGATGAGCTGTCGTAAATAACATCATATTTGATTGTCATACTAGATCCTTATGCTTGATTCTCAGAATCAGTGTTCATGCTCCCAAGTTATGTCAGCTTCCTTCTATATGACAGAATACATGTTTCTAGTGATCAGTATGGCATTAGAAGGAGCACTGCACTTAAACCTAAGAGCTATACAAACTGCAGGAATATAAAAGATGAATCGTGTTAGTGGAGCCTTCATACTGCAGTCCAGACAGGGTTTGCATATAGGTGTCAAAATTTTGATGACTGAATATATGTACACATCTATTAACATGCTTGGTATCTATGGTAATATAAAACTTCCTAAGCCTGCTCTGATAAAGCTCACTGAAGGAATAGACTCAATTTTCTTATGAACCCACAAACTTGTTTTTGACATAGTTCATGGAATGTTGTTACATCCTTCACACAAATACTCTACCCGAGCAGTATATTTGTTCCTACCCCTGTTTTTGTTTTTTTTCTCACTCATTTCTCCACATTTGATCCTCTAAAACCCAACCTCAGTAACCTTCACCAAAAGATGTGTGGGAAGAAAAAGTTAATGGTGGGAGGAAGAGGGAGGAGGGGGTCTCTAATGTCTTGGAAATGGAAGGCAGTCAGACAAACATAGGGTTTTGATGTGAGATTTATCATATCCACCATATCTAAACTTCTCCATTACCTGTGATGAGAATCGGCAATAGAGAATCATCCATAACAAATACCTCTGAAGCTTTCTGCTTCTCTCTATTGGCTATTGAGGAAGCCTGTTGACAGCCTTGGCCCAGGAACCTAACTTTTTGATGTCTGAAGTTTGGAGAAATTAATTTTATCCATGGTCATCATAATAAATATCACAATAATTGTTATTTATTACAATAAGTCCTTCAGCACAGGAAAGCTCATAGTGAATCAGTTTTTCCACATTTGGTTAATAGTTGTTCAGTGTTGTATCATATCTAGTGCACTAAGTAGTCTCTACAATCACAAATCAGTGTAAAACTATAAATGTATCTCCTTTTTGAAAGAAACTAGTGTTTGAAATTCCTTATGCTTTACACAAGATAACTTACTCATTCCTTTGAAAATCTAATTGCTTCTGCAAGAGCACTATACTGATTCTAATAGAAATATGCAAGGAAAATAAAAAATGGTAGTAGGTAACTGAAAGGGTTAAAGAGAAAATGAGGCTTAAAAAATTCCTAGAGAGGACTAGAAACTAATAACAACTAATAACATGAATTCTCTATTTGCTAGCAAGCTTTACCTACAAACATATTTCATAGAACATTCATAATATTGTGATAGCAAAGTAATTCCCACCTTAACTTGGGAGAGTAGTACTCCCTAGGGGCATTAGGGATGTGTTTGCCTGCATGTTTTCTGGGTTCTGATTCTGAATTAAAAATTACATTTATCCTTCCTTTCAGAATAAGGAAGGCAGGAAGAGTTTGACTCTTCTTGGATAAATACTTGCTCTTGAATAAAATAAATAAATAAATAAATAATATATATATATATATTTTTTTTTTAAATAAAATGTGTTATAGGTCAAGAAACTTGAAGAATAACAAAGTTGGCTACTCTGAGTATTTGTTTTAGACCCATGAAATCCTTTAGAATAATTATTGTATAGAAGCCTATGGATATGCCATAGAACTGATTTGTCATAGAACTGATTAGCCATAGAACAGCAGCAACTTTTTTACAGCTCCCTCTGCATTTATTGCTATGTCAGGAAGGCAGAGGTCAGGAAAGACAATATGAATTATATTGCTAACAGCCTATTTTCGTAAGAAAACACTGATTCTTTGGAGGCCATATCTTATTTCTCCCACAAATTGGTCCTGAATCAACAATGTACTTTACCAAAGTCCTAGTTTTAAGCAATGAATACGCCCTAGGATATATGTATCCCCAGACTGAGTCCTGAGATGAATGTCTTGTCATGACTGTATTGATGTACACAATCTATGTCCTCTAGTTTCCTTAAAAGACAGGCAGTCACAACACACAAACTCTGTAATTTAGATGATCAGAGGACCAGCACAGGGGAACATATTGACCATACCTGATACACGAGACACCCTGTTTGGGCTGGAAGGCTACAAATGGCATTGCAGTTAGACATCCTTGCAAATTTGTAGCCACTTGATCCTGTCCCCCACAAAAACCATCGACTTCTGAGGGATTACACTTATGAACAAGCTGATGTCATTAATGTTTTTAACATATAATATAGCTTAAACTAAATAAAAGAGATTCTAAAGCATTTATTCTATTTTCTACTGACTGTAGAATAATCTGTCCATGTGTTATGACAGCACAAAAGTTCTTTAAAAAGACAAGCACCTTGAGACAAATCACAGAATCACAGAATCACAGAATCACAGAATCACAGAATCACAGAACTGTAGGGGTTGGAAGGGACCTCGAAAAATCATCGGGTCCAACCCCCCTGCCAAAGCAGGTTCCTCAGAGCAGGCTCCCCACGTAGGCGTCCAGACAGGCCTTGAATATCTCCAGAGAAGGAGACTCCACAACCTCCCTAGGCAGCCTGTTCCAATGCTCCATCACCCTCACTGTGAAGAAGTTCTTTCACATGTCAGTGCGGAATTTCCTGTGCTCTAACTTGCAACCATTGCCCCTTGTCCTATCCCCACAAACCACTGAGAAGAGGTTGGCTACATCCTTCTGTCCCCCACCCTCAGATATTTATATACACTGAGGAGATCCCCTCTCAATCTTCTCTTCTCCAGGCTGAACAGACCCAGGTCTCTCAGCCTTTCCACATAAGAAAGATGCTCCAGGCCCCGTATCATCTTTGTGGCCCTCCTCTGGACTCTTTCCAGGAGATCCCTGTCTTTCTTGTACCAGGGAGCCCAGAACTGGACACAGTACTCCAGGTGAGGCCTGACCAGGGCAGAGTAGAGGGGGAGGATCACCTCCTTTGACCTGCTAGCCACGTTCCTTTTAATGCACGCCAGGATCCCATTAGCCCTCTTGGCCACAAGGGCACAGTGCTGGCTCATGGTCAACCTGTCATCCACCAGGACCCCCAGGTCCTTCTCCTCAGAGCTCTTCTCCAGCAGGTCGTCCCCCAACCTGTACTGATACTTCGCATTGTTCCTTCCCAGGTGCAGGACTCTACACTTGCTCTTATAAATCTCATTTGGTTTCTTCCTGCCCATCTCTCCAGCCAGTCCAGGTCTTGCTGAATGGCAGCACAGCCTTCTGGTGTGTCAGCCACTCCTCCCAGCTTTGTGTCATCGGCATACTGGCTGAGGGCAGACACTATTCCCTCATCAAGGTCATCGATGAAGATGTTGAACAAGACCGGACCCAGCACCGACCCCTGGGGAACACCGCTAGTCACAGGCCTCCAGCCAGACTCTGCTCCGCCAATCAAATGCTGGTACTAAGCCTTCATATCCATTTACATTCTTTTTTTAAAATAATGTAACAAGGAAATAATAGGTACCATCATTTTAACAAGGTGACCTTCAGAACGGATATTTCAAAAAAGAAACTGCAATTTTTTACACATAACACATAATCTGTAAAGACCACAGCTATGTAGCTCTGAACAGACTGCACTTAGTGCTTTTAGAGTGTTGGTGAAAAGAGTGGGTTTGTTAATTGCATAATTGTAGTCTTATATAATGGTATTTGTGATAGGTGAATTTATAATTTACTATTACAGCACGTTGCAACGAATTACTATCCACTTATCAGTCTATGAACAGCCCTGTATCCATTACACTGAAACTCACTTAAAGGTAGAATAATCACACTAATAGAATAAATCTACTGGTCACAGGGTAGTCCTTTATTGAAAAGAACATGTGAGGGCTCAGCAAGGACAGAAGGACCTTGAATGAGGCACCTGCTCAATTATAGGCTACAAGATGAAGGTTCTAGGCTTCTACTGAAAGTCAAATTTAGCATAACCTTCATAAATAAGAGGAAAAGCAAACAGACAAACAAGCAAAAAATGATAACCTGGGGTTATAACACCCCAGGTTAGTCCTTTGCATTGTTGATCATTGGGGTAACTCCTTGCAGTTTCACCATCCATCTGAATTGTAAATATAGTGAATAGTCAACTGTTGATAAGGATACAGGGCACACTGTCTTTATACCAAGCCAATGTATAAACCACTTTCTAATGAATGCCTGAATACACCAAACTTAATTAGCTTTTATACAGCTATGTTCAAAAAGGAAGTTTTTAGAACCCTTCATATAGATTATCTTTATTGGTGGCAAATTGTTATCAACACTTAACTCTCCTTCCAAAAAAGCTCAAAATGCAAACAATGCAGGAAGACTACTGAAGCAGAGTATCAGGATGAAGTAGCCAAAATTTATTATCAAAAAGAGTAATAACCAGTGTATAGCCCTATTGGATTATTAATGGCTGCACCTCAAATTAGATTGCAGCTGTAGTAGAATTTTTCAATCAAAGAAACTACTACTCACCATGTCACCCCAGAAAACATAGTGTCATGCTATAGATTGGGCCACCACTCTGTGCCAGTGGCATGGTGGTATGGGCACACACCTGTGTTGGTATCATGTAATGGAGGGATATATACACTTCAAAAATTTTTTGTGGTTAGGTTAGGAGAGGAGAGTTCAGTACTTTATCCCAGCTGATTATGCCACAACTTTGCCTCAGTCTGGCCACGCCATATAGGCTCACAGCATTACGCAGACACCGTGTGGGACTAAAGGTGAAGATCCATATCTGAGATAGTTGTCTTTTTCTGACATAATGATTTGGCAGAAGTAAGTACTGCTAGGGTGCAATTCATCTTATCCAAAAATTAATGTCTACATTAGGTCACACTTACAACTTATCTCCATTGACAATAAAGACAACATAAATTACATCTAGAATATATATTACATGCATATTTATTGAAATTAACTGGAACTTCATGGGGAGAAAGATTTCCAAACAGTGCTGATGTTTCATGTCCTCCTCTCTACATCTGCCTTTTTTTTTTTTTTTTTTTTTTTTCCAGTCAAGACAGCGGAGAAATAGAACTCCACAGCCCAAGTGCTGTGAAACAGCTCACAGCTGTACTGTTGAAGTTCTAGGGGTCTAAGAAGAACAGATGGATCCCATAATGAGGATCAGGAAAGCATCAACTTTCTATCTAGGATCTAGCTCTCAGTCCAGCCCAGACTATTCTTTGGTCTGTGTATGGGATTTAATACTGTGGTGACTACTTGGTTTGCATCAGAGCAGAGCCCAGATAAGAACAACCATCTATGCAGGGCAGTGTATTTGTCTGTCTGTCTGCCTGCCTGTCTATCTATCTACCTATATGCATATGTATATTGATTAATATGTGAATTAATTGCACATTAATTCCATTGTATTTTATTAATACATACATCTTATATATATTAGAAAAATAAAATTAAAAAAAAAGGCTTTGATCATACCTTAGTGAATATTAAAAGCAAATGTTAAGCAGTCTAAACAATAACACTGCCACTATCCAAAGGTGCCCTAAGCAAGATAAATACTTGTCACTTATCAGTGGTGCTGCCTACTGATGTGACTTTTGCTTGCTGCAAGAGGTAAAATCTTATGTATCCAGCTGTGTAGAGATAGGAGTTTATTGATCAGTATATGTCTTTCTGTTTTATGAACATGTATTGACCGAGATTGTGTGTGACAATCAGTTTTTCCTTATATATGTATGTGAGACAAGTACCATCTATTGATTTTGATTACACAGGTGGGGTTTTATGAACATCCTTTCTTAGCAACAGCAGTAAGATAGAGACCGTATTTCCTATAAATGTGTACACATTAACTGAAACAATTCTTAATTTACTTTAGATTGTACTACTGTTCTAATGTGTATAAGCAGCACCAGATAAATATATCCCTATTCATATAAAACATCATATTCTGACATCTATAAGATCATGAATTTAAAACATGCCTGTTGCCCTCATGGTGCATCAAAACGTGTTCACAGAACACATAAGTTTTTCAGCATAACTTGAATAGATCAGAACTACACTTAGTCACACAAAGTTATTTGCATAACTGATTTCTGTTATTATGTAAAATTGCCAAAGCAGTTCAAAGTTCAAGTATATCTAGGTAGGAAAAATAATAATGAAAAGCAATACACTTTCAAAGTGCAGAAGACACAAAACATCGATCAAGAGAAGCATGACTGAATGAGAGTTTTGCTAGCTGAAAGCCCTCTGTCAGAGTGCCTAACAGCAATTCATACAGGCAAATAAAATTCCTGTATGTACACAAAAATGTCAAATGCAAATATAAATGTGAAGAAATTATTCAAACAGTGTAATGTGACCACAAGCAAAACCGTTCTGTATCTGGTCCCTGTACTTTAAAAGTAAAATGACATAAATGAGGACGGAGAACAAAACGAACAGAACAGAGAGATTCAAAAATTCATTTGACAACTCAAAAAAGGTTAGATAAAAAACTAGGTAGGCTCTTAAGAGAGGAAAAACTGCACTGACGGTAGAGTTAAAAAAAGCCTGGAAGAAATTAAAGTGTCTGCAGTCATGCCACCAAGAAATACAAAATCTACAGAACTAAGCCCCTTCCACAGCTGTCTTTTACTCCAGCTCCTGCACACAGAAATCTTTTTAGCAAAGAAAAATATCCAGAGGTTCAAGAAGAAATCAAAGTTTTTGTCCATATAATTTAAAGTTGGGTTCATGTACAGAACCTAGGCCTTTCCAGTTTGCACAACCAGCAGCTCCAAAGAGAACACTAAACAGTATTTGAGTGCCCCAGGGTAGCATGTTCACAGTATGTGTCCATAGCAGATGCCCTAAGCACGAGACCTGCTCCTCGGATTGACAAAAACGTACTCTATATACTCTACCAATATATCTCTGAAGTGGGATATACCTGTACCAAAAGAACAAAGTTCATTAATACACATCTGTGACAGGTAGGCAATGATTGGATATATGTCAAGGTCCCTCAAGAAGCCAAGGCAGGAGTCTAAGTGAAGAGTTCGCTCATGAAATGAGACCAAACGACTTTTTTACAGTGGTATTTAATATATATATTGTGTTTAAAAGTGAGTTATTTTGTGGTCTTTCATTTTAGTCCTATGTCAGATGCATTTATTCTTTCTAAAGCATCACATATCTGAACTAGGGGATGAAACATTAAATGGTAAGTGCTGCCTGTAAGCTATTACCTAGGAAAGGTAGTATTTACAATGTAGAAGTTACTTTGGTGGTGATGATAGGTTGATAACAGAAGACAATTTCAAGTTTTTTCTTTCAGTTCAAGGGCTGAAAGAATAGGTAATTGCCTTTGGATGACTAGTATTTAATTTGGATAATTTTGTAATTGCCTTGAAACTATAGAGTTTCTGCAGGCCCAAAGACTAGAAAGAAAGAAATAAAAATAAATAAAAATAAAAATAATAAAATAAAAATATTTAATAATAATAAAATAAAAATATTTAATAATAAAAAATAAAAACATTTAATAATAAAAGTAAAAAGATGTATTAAACGCAGCTAACAGTTATTTCTTCAATGTCAAAACATTGCAGTGTTTTCTTACATTAATTATTTGAAAAAAGTTATGTCCCGGTCCTGCATTTAAAGGCAAGTTTCAAAAGCTGTGTAAAGGCAAGCTTCATCTCACTGTGACATTATTGTATGGTCAAAATGAATTTTTCAAACATTGTCTGGAAAGCTTAAATAGCCATTAAGGATCAAGTATTCTAGAAAATTCATTTATTCACCTATATCCCAGGTGCATTTCTTTAACAGATGTAAAGAGCTGCATGCTAGTGTAGACCAGAATGTAGCTTGCTTTTGCTACTACTATGGCTGGCTTCTCTGAATTTTTCTAGGCAGGTAGATATCTCCAAAAGACTTCCAATAACCCAATTGAAAATGGGAATGTAAGATTTGGATGCTAAATTACTCTTACAGGCTTACTGGTAAATACAAAGTAAACACTAAACAGTGTTTGTGAAATAATCAAATGAACATCTGTGCAAGTAGCTTAGAAAAGTGTTTTTGTGCATTCTTTATACTGCAATCCAAACAGACATAACTGAACCAACTTTAGAAGGGCTAATGTGGGACCCAGATGAGGCAATATTATACCTAAAACTTCACATTGTACTGAAATATATAGTGTGTGCTGACACTCACCTTGCAGATCAGAAATCCAGCCAAATAAAGAGCAACTATTTTAATGCATTCCTTAAATTTGGGGTTATAATGCAAGACCTCCCAGAATAGTTAGGCAAATAAACTCAAGAATGAGGACACATTTCCTCTGGGTTTACCCGTCATTTAGTTATGTAGATAGGGAGGAAAAAATATAAGTGCAAGTGATGCAAGGAACATATTGTTTCTTTCAGATAAGAAATGTTTTATGAATTCCTATGAAGTGTAGGGAACTGCATAATGAAAAATTATGCCATCAATAATGCAAAATGGAAGGGGAGAAATGGAACAAGTTAGGCCTGCAGCATTTTATTTATGTAAAAGAGCTCTTCTGTAACCTTGTCCTGATAAACAAGGAAAAAATGTTTAAAACATTTTTTTAAATAAATCTTCATGGTTTCACTCTACTGGTGAAATAAGATAGCCTGTAATTAGTAAAAGATACTGAGTACACCACTGTGTCTTTAAAAGCAGCATATATAAAAAGTTTACTTTGACAATGTTTAAATCCAGGATCCAGAAAGGAAAAAAAAAAATACACAAAAGCACACACATATATAGAGCTTATTCCCATTATAATGTTTTGTATCAGTAAAAACACAGTGGGAGACACCCTTGCTTATTTCTGGAAGTACAACACTGCACTGGTGACCTAATTATTTTTGTGCTTAAAGGCACACTCATCAGAAGTACAATTGTCTTAATAACATGTATGAACCTGCCTGTAAAAACTGAGATTGGTAAATGTGCAGGAAAAAAAGAAAGAGCTAGAGTAAAAATACTACACAGTCAATTTTTCCAGGAAGAATGTATTCTGTTGTAGTTATTAGGAAATTCACTTGCCCTGACAGTGTATGCCACATTCACCTATCAGACAGAAGGAAGTCCCCATATGGTAAAGCTTTGTTCCCAGAGTGGGATCAGTTGAAAGGAAGGACATAACTTAATTCAATGTCATCAGCACAGAAAGGATGAGCACAGCTTTGACAGCTTTCATTAGCAGAGGATCAAATTAGAGGGAATCCCAATTATCTGCTGTGGCTCTATTTGTGCAATGGCAAGCTAGAATAAAATTTATATGAAGAAACAGAGGTAGCAGTGTTCAGAGGAGACAAGGGCTTTTACAAGGTAAAAAAAAAAAAAAAAAAAAAAAGTGCTGATTTTTACCATTTTAGGACTCCCCAGATTTAAGAAGTCTGTATGCTAAAGGACGCAATGGAATTATTCATAATATAGTGAAACTAATAGTAAGTATAGTATCTGGCAGCAAACTCTGGATCTTTCTCGACTTTCCTTGAATTTAGGAGTCAAAAGAATGTCAACACTACAGATCTCTGTAGTTATTTATATATCGCACTTTGAAAGTTACTTTCTGTCTGAAGGAGTAAGGAATGAGGCAGCCTGTACTCTCGGTAGACCTCCAGAGATCAGTGGAAATGGCTGGAAGCTGTAGAAGTGTGTAAAATGCTTTTTTGTGTGTGTGTGCGCCTGGTTTTTTTGCTTCCTGTATAACATGGGAGTGATCTCTGTGTGCTTAGGAAGATGTTTTGTGTACTTCAGCATCGCTAGGCAGAGGTCGGAGGCTGTGTCTAACACTGCTAATGAGAGCTCTCTGCATTGAAGCCCCTTCTGGAGAATGAAAGCCATTTTTAAGTTCAGTGGAGCACCATTTTCTGAATGTAGACTCTGTAGAAATAAATAGACCAGATTTAAGGTATTGCTTAAAAAAAAAAAAAAAAAAAAAAAAAAAAAAGAAAGTTAGATGAATGGGAAGGTGCCTCTGTATTAACTGAATTGCTATGAGGTTAGATAAAGGAAGAAAGTATTGCTTGGAACTGCTATGGTGTTATTAAAAATGGTCAGTCTGGGTGCAATCTCCAGCTAAGTGCCTGAGGACAAAAAACTGTATCACAGTTCTGATGCTAGTGTTTAATGTGAAATTATATCTTTGGCTGGAAAAGAGCTCTTTGTCTGACAGAGCAGGGAGCTTTTGTTTATGATGTTTATTAGGGCTTACCAGGAAAGGTGGCTAATGTAGAGTGATAAGAGTATTACTAATTTTCTTTGACAAATGGCTCTCAGATATTTTCCATTGTGAATTGTACATTAAACAGCAATTTTTTTTCATGAATTTCCTTTTCTTACAGCTATGTGATACTGATTCCACACCCGTCATATGGCAATTCTAATGCTTACACACAGTGAAGCAGTATAAAGAGTGCTAAGAAAACAAGATTATAATAAATAAACATCAGTCTAGATATTTTTGCAGTCATGCTTCTTCAAACAAGCCCTAACAATACGCAGCCTAGAGTGATTCAAAAACACATACCTAATCCAGATACACTAAAAGAAATTATTGACTTCTGCTATAATTTTTGGTTTGCCTTGATTCTAATTTCCATCAGTATTACAGATACTACTTTCAGCTAAGCTCTGAAAAAAAGCTGGAAGACCTGCTTTTTTGCAAAAGAATGAGTTGAGAGCATTACATGTATAGTCTTCTGTCCTGTTACTACTGTCAGCAATTTGCTGAATAGTCTGAAGGAAGGACAAGCAAATATTGAGATGAGACTTTGGCTGGAGTAATTATTCCCTGTCATTCTCATCAAGAATATCAGAAAGTGTTTAGTTTAAAATAACTATAGTAAAAGAATGATTTTATGAGCATTTTTTGCTGAGATAATTAGTTTAACAGGAAATCTCTAAAACCTGAAAAACTCTCCAGTTCATCCTGGATCTCTTATAAACAAAATAAATGAGAATGAAAAGCCTTGGGGTAAAAGAGTGACAATTCTTTTCTGTTTTCATCAGAAAACATAAATGTTGAAATCAATTTTTTTTTCCACTGGGATGAATGAAAAGTATGTGAACTTGGTCTGAGGGCTGGGGCAATTTTCACAATGATCCCTTTCATTGAGTCAGCCTCTTGCCAGTTTATACAATCTTGAGATTGTATATGAAGTATATGAAGTTCAATGTCTGTACCACATCTTCCTGAAAAACAACAGCTTTCCCAGGAAACTCTCATTTTTAGATGCTGTTTTCATAACCTTGAGCAAGGAGGCCACGTATAATGCAGTAGCACCATGTACCCTTCAGCACCCAGTCCTTATCACCAGACAATGCTCTCCATGACTAGGTTTTGAGCAATGGTACAAGTTCCTGGAGATAAAGAAAGGTCTTTATCTTCATGTTCAGTGCTGCAGGATATTTTAAGACAAGAAAATCCACTCAGCTCCTTATAAACCTGAATTAGGTAAGTAATGCTTAGTAGTAACTGCTGTAACTTTGTCCTGTAGCAGAAGTATATTGTATGACAAAAAGAGTAGTCACAGAGACAGAAAATGTGCAGTGGACTCTGTATTCATTCCTGCCCAAGCATTTGTAATCTCTCACTGTCTGTGAGCCTGCTTTATTTTCCAGTGAACTAAGGCATTTTTGTACAATTTGAGTAGATGTTTCACTTAAGGATTCAGTACCTTGTAGCAACCAATACAGTTGCCCATACACTCTTGAGTGCTTAACTCCTGCACGGTTTTCATGCTCCCCATAACTTCTTTGATTTTTCATCATTTCTTTTCAGTATTTTTTCATTTCTATTGCAAGAGAGAAGATGATTTTTTGCAGCTGGAACAGAATGTTTCAGTAGATGTCCATTCTGCTTTCCTAATACAAATGTGAAGGTTATCTTCACTCATGACAGCTCATAATGTTGTTCCCCTGTTTTTTGTTACATAAATATGTTAACTGTATAGGGAATACCAAAATATTGAGTGCAGAACAGTAAATCCAATAAACAATTTTTAGGAATTTCCAAAGTTGGAGAATTTGAGTAAGCAAATGGTGGACAGCTCCACACGTTATTATAGTCACCCTATCAGTCACTGATCTCACTGCATAAATAATTATAATGTAAACTGAAGGAGAGATGGGAGGAAACCAGGCTGCAAAGGAAGAGCCAAAATGCAAAGAAAACAAAACTGGGAACATAAGATGATAAATAGAAAATGAAGAAAAAAAAAAAAAAAAAAAAAACTTTTACTGAAAAGGAGTTAAAGAAAGGTCAGATTAACTTGGGGATTTATGAACACTAATATGAAAGAAGAAAAGATCATACACACATAGAGAAAAAAGAGGGTTATTAAAGTGCTTATGTACAAATGGAAAGAGCTTAGCAGCAAAGATAAGAGAGCTGACAGCATACACACATTTGGAACTTGTGGTATTGTGGGAATAGTCTGATTGGGCTAGAAAACAAGAATGAGAAGATTACTGTGAAAGGAGATTTGAGTTTTGAGGAGACAGGGAGGGAGGAAAAGAAAGGGAGATGTATGCAGACTGGTGAAATGGGAGAGTTTAATTGCAAAGGATATTTCAGGTATGATATAGAGATGTTCGAAAGAAGACTGTTATTGTGGGTGTTTTTTCCACTATTCCTTAGCTCAGCAGATGAATGAACTTCAAAATCAGTGTGCAAATTGTACACAGTCATAGAATCATAGAATGGTTTGGGCTGGAAGGGACCTTAAAGCCCATCCAGTTCCAACCCAACTGCCATGGGCAGGGACACCTCCCACCAGACCAGGTGTCCCCAAAAGGAGGTGTCCCCAAAGCCCCATCCTGCCTGGCCTTGAACATCAGTGATGGGGCATCCACAGATTCTCAGGGCAAACTGTTGTGGCTTCACCATTCTCTGAGTGAAGAATTTCTTCCATATATATAATCCAAGTCTACCGTCTTTTAGTTTAAAACTATTACTCCTTGCCCTATGTTTATACTCCCTGGTAAAGAGTCCCTCCCCAAAAAAGTGAGGTATAAACTTGGAAAGAGTAGTAGATGTATAACTTAACTCTGTACATAAAATAAGGAGATGCCAAAAGACCATTTATGCATTTCTACTTGTTCTACAAGTATTATACATGTATGCAGAGTGATGGGCATACTCAGATGTATGTCTGCAAGTGTTTTACTCTTTAAGGGTCTGAAATTGACATACTGAATGCCTCAGTTGCCATAGACCTCCATAGGAATGAAAGGCACTTAACACTTCAAAGGTCCTTCATTTGAAAAACAAACAAACAAACAAACAAAAATAAAACATATAAAATTGTGCACAGACAGGCAGCACAAGATTTAACTTCAGGGAAAGGAGTCAATAAAAGAAAGTTAAACTTCTTTTGAAAGTTTTGAGAGTTATAAGTGAAAAAAAAAAAAAAAAAAAAAAAAAAAAAAAAAAAAACAAGGATGTACTACTCAGAAGGAAAAAAAAAAAAAAGCTCTCTTCAACTTGATTTACTTTTATGAAATATGAATATGCATTGCAGACATCTTTAAAAAAGGCATGATGGAGAAAATGAGGAAGAAGAGCAGGAACTGAATTCAGGTGCTGCTGGCTAATCAAACCAAGCACTGTGGGGCTCCTTTGCATGCTAGCCTACTCTTTCACATGCAAGAGTCATGCTTTGGAAGGATAATGTAATCTCTTGTCAAGCTTCATGGAGTAAGCAGCACATCACTTGTTCAAGCTCTTAAAATCAAGATTATATTGCTCTGATATGCAGCCTGAAGGAGATAACACTTCTTTTTCACATGGCTATTTCACAGTTGATTTTTTATTTATGACTGCTATAGATCTGAGAAGGAGAACCTATAGAAAAGAGACAATGCTCTAACTTTAAATGTAAATATCTGCTGCAAATTACTTTACAAACTGTACTATGATGGCTGCTACTATAGAATTTTGACCACAATTGCTCCAAAGCCCAGCTAGCCTTGTGTTGTGTTTCTGACAGCACATTGTTAGGGAAAGCAGAAAGAACTGGCAAGCATGCAAGGAATTTCCTGAAAGAAGACTTCCCAGTTCTAGAAAAGACCAGCTTAGAAAGCCTTGGTAACGAAGGCATTGGATTTTTGTTTAAAGATTTTTTCTTTCTTCCTTGAATTTGTCTCACCATTTCTTGAACCCAATTCTGCTTTTGGTGTTAAACATGTCCTATGGCAATGATTCCATGGTTTGATTATGTGGTGTGAAAACGTACTTTTTGTTTGCTTTAAATTTGCCACCCTATCATTTCATTTGGAAGCCCTGTAAATCTTACACTGTGAGAAACAATGAATAAATGTTTCCTGTTCACCTACCACATGAATAATTCACGATTTTATAAATCTCTGTCTTAAACATCTTTTTTTTTTTTTTTTTCCTATAAAAAGAGCTCTAATCTATCAACAGAAGCTATTTCTTAGTTTTGATCTCACTAGTTGTCTTTTTTTCTACTTTTTATAGTTTCCTATATGTTTTTAGTGATAAGAGACACCAGAACTGTACTCAGATGCTCAAAGAGTGGGCAAACCATTGAGCTGCAGTGTTGCATAACAGTGTTTTCTGCTTCATGTGGTGTTTATTTCTTAATGATTGCTAGCATTTCATTTGCTCTTTTGACTGTTGTTGAATATGGAGCTGTTATTTTCATAAAACTGTCAGCTATAACTCTGACATCATTTTTTTTTGCCTGAGTGGCAATCTGTAGTACAGAGACTACTTGTGTTTATTTATGTTCTTTTCTCCCAACTGTACTACTTTGCACTAATGAACACAGAATTTCATCTGCCATTTTGTTACATTTTATGTATTTACTCAGTAACACAAATTCCTTTCAACCAATCTGTTCTCATGAAAACACATTTTGATAACTTAATATATATATATATTATGATTACTGAATCTGTTTATTCCCTCTATACCCTCTACATCCTGTGAGAGAGATAATGTTTGAGAAGAATGTAAGAAAAAAAAAAATATTGAGAGAAAATTATATATGCATAGGTTTTTCAGGGTTTCTTTTCATAGAAAATCTATTTGTACTTTCCAATTTGGTATAAAGATAGTCTGTCAGTCTCCCTAGTGACCATAATGCTGGAACTATTGAAAAGGACAGATTCCTTCTATTAGGACCACTCAATGTGATGTCTAACAAGTGTTGGGTTTTTCTGTTTCTTTTCTTTTCTTTTTTTTTTGGGGGGTGGGGGGGGGAGGAGGGAGGGGAGCAGTGATAGAATTTAATCTATGCTCTGAGTATGAGAAACCATATGTGTATATGTGTGTGTGTGTGTATACACTTAAGATTTTGGATGGCCTATTTTTGCAACAGATGTTATGTCATTAGCTTGAAGTCCTCTGAAACACAGATTTAATAGTCATATTATATATCTGTCACAAAATTACCCTAATGCTTATCAGCATAAGGAAATTCCTAGATAAAATAACATATTTTGCATTTTGAGCAAAATTCCTCTTCTGTTTTGAAATTCGTAACATGCTAAAAACTACATGATCTGGTTTAAAGCACTGTTGAAATGGATTAACCTAGTCCACTCAAAGGCATTCTCAGAGTGGGCTAAGACGGTAGAATTCTACTCGCTTATTTTTGGAGATTTGCGTTAGAAATTCTTACAAGTGTAACAAATCACCCTCAAATGCTACAGTCTTTAAAGATATACACATCTTTAAGGTGTGAATTATCTGACCCACTTTAGCAAAGAATGAATCTCACTTACCTTCCTTTAACTATATAAACCAGAATTTCAGTGACCATAGGGGAATCTGGGGTGACTGGTTCTGCTGGAGCCCATCCCAGATTGAAAAGGAGCTAATACAGCAGCTGTTCTAGTCTGCAAGGCATGCTAAAGTGTATTCAAAAAGATAATGTTTTCAAATCAAATTAAATAAAAGACTGAAGAAAAAAAAAAGTGGTTATCACTGATGTAAGAGGTAAAGATGATAAAAATGAAGTATTCTAAGAATAACACTCCTTTTTTACATATAACACTCCTTTCTTTTTGCATTCAGGCAGAAATCTGAAATACTGGTGATTATGGGCTACAGTTAAAGACATACTCGTTTCTTAATAGTTTTAATGTGCTTGTCTTCCTGCTCAGTAGGAAACACATTAGTGAAAAAATATCAGATGTGGTCTTACTGGAGAATTAGTCAAATTAATTTATACAAAGATCCAGTAATTGTAAAGAAGTAACAGTATGAAAAACACTATTGGAATAAAATTCTCTCTGCTGGGTTAGGTAGATTACAGGAGTGATCTTTGTTTCTGCTTCATAGATTCTAAATTTGATTTTGCCTTACAATTTTGTGTTTGCTTGGATTATATGTTAGCCTTCAAATTTAAAGAAAAGCTAGGTAGCAAACCATCTTTCTGGAAAAAATCTGGAATAATATTTTAGACTCAAGTCTATATTAATAATAAAATAGTATCTTTCCTTATTCATTTCCTTGATTTCCACTTTTCCAAAATATATTCTCTGGCTAAGTACACAGACTTTAGTATGTAGTATAGTCGGTTCATCTGAAATAAGATCTGAACAGAATATTCATATCTAACACAAATTAAATGATCTCTGAAGTTAAAACAATTTTTCATAGTTGTACTATGTCAGCTTTCATTCTGTCTGTTTCTACTTGCACTTCTGGTTTGGAAGGAAAATGGAAAGAATTCAGAACGATATGTTTTCCCTTTCTGACATTTTAGTTCCCCTTTCTTTTTTTTCTTTTTTTTTTTTTTTTTCACTTCCATTGACTTCCTTCACACCAAACAAAGCTTGTAAGCATGAGGATCCATTTCCATCCTGACTTTGCAGACCAGAGATATAAGTAAAGTTCTCACACAGTTCTAAGAAATATCCAATTGAACTACAATTTTATTACAGAAACAGGTCATTATTCTCTGTCTGCAGAGTGCTTTTGAATGTCAGTGAGCAGTTGTGCACCTGCACTGGAAAAAAACTTTTTTAAGTGAAGGAAAAGTCAGTTACCTTAGTCAATAATATCTGCCAGAGAGGCCTTCTGGCATCTAGAAATTCTCTATAAAAATGTTCTCTCTGCAGCAATGGAATGTCTTAAACTGGTATTTTCTTTAATTTAGAGTTACGGTAAATTCATTTTTTAAAAAATATTTTATTCATTTTTTTTTAATATTTTAAGAATTCAGACATTCATAACACTTTTTAATTTTCATTAAAACAAAGCTTCCACTCTCATTTCTAGATCAAGGGAAAAAAAATAGTATATTCTCAGAAAGACCTAAGTTTTGAAAGAAATTTATCATTTATTTCAAAATAATAAATTTCTTTCAAAACTTAGGGAAAAAGGAAGACATCAGTGGATAGGTGAGAAAAAAAATAGAGATTAAAAACACTAGAGAACAGACTGTTAAAATTCACATACATTAAACAAACGTAACGTAGTGAACGAGAACACATAAATTAAAGCTAAATAATAAGCTTCATAGTTACATGTAAAATTAATCACCAGAGTTAGGGGAACTATTAAATGTTGTTATTGATGGGAGATGATGTAGTAATCCTGAAATGTAGTATGAATTTTTCTTTTTGCTATTTGAGAGAACTTGAAGGAAACCCCCTAGAAAATGAAATCTATTATTCTAGAGAAAATAATGTTTTCACTTTCACTACTGAAAATGGAAAACAGATCATACTTATCCAGGACAACAGCAATTGATAGAAGAGTCAACCTCAAATTCTGAACTTTTGACATCTAGAAAGATAACAATGAAGTGTTTCAATATTTTTGTTTGCAAATTTAGGGGAATCAAGAAGCAATAAAAGTTAGAGGTGGCTGGTAGTACTCTTAAAGATGATGACATACAGGGAACTGGACACTTGGCTAAAATTTCTCAGTGCAAAATACTTTTACAGAGAAAACATTGCTTCCAGTATCTAAATCCTTTTGGAACTATCAAACAATGTGTAAGGTCCAGGCAACACTTAGAAATGTGAAACTGGGTAATAATTGCCATGAATTCATAGAAAATAGGTCACAGGCAGCCAAGATTTTCAGATTATTAAACAGTTTGACCTCTGTTTCAGATATTTTGTAAAAATTATTTTTAATCATCAGAAAATATAGTGAACTGTCCTCTAGCTTAGCAGTAGAACCATAATCTTAGCACAAGAACCATAATCTGGCTGTTCCCTGAGGCCTGTGTCTCTTTTCTCAGCTGCAGAACCTGTGCAGAACAAGTGCTCAAGTGCAGAACTTGTTGACTTAGAATGATTGTATAGCATAGAATTTCCTCCTGAATTATTTCTTGGTTATGTGCCGCTGGAAGTATTGTCACTGGAAGTGATGGAAGTATTTTTACTGGGAGCCTTTCAGTTTATGCATTTGACAGTTGGAGTAGATATGGAGAATCTTCTATTTAGGTGGTTTTGGGTTTTAGTCTGGTTTCTGGAGAAATCATAGTATATGATTATGCTGACAGTTTGTCTGCTTTTTTCTCACATATCTTTAATATAACAATTGTGATTAATTACAACAAAAATCCCAGAGCAACTACAATCTTAAAATCTGCCTGAAGACAAAGGAGAGAAAGAGAGACCTTCTACACTTGAAAGTTTACAGTGAAAATTTACCTCTTGTTAGATACCAGAGAATGAATGTGAAAAAGCAAGTAAAGAAAAGTTTCATAAATCTTTTCATGAAACCACTCATATATACTCCAATTATTTTATTGAACATATTGACTATATTTTTATATTAAAAAATACAAGATGTATGTGGATCTTTTGTATTAAAAGTAGAAATAAATATATATATTTAAGTATCATAAGTGTTTTTTTACATTATGACAAAATACCTGGTTTCTGTTTGGAACATTTTAGCAGAAAATAAACTGATGCAAACCCAGTCACAATGAAGGGAAATTGACACCGTATCTCACACTTTCTTGGGAAATAAATTATATACAAATGTGCATACAGCAAATAAACCTTCTGCCCATTCTAAATAGAGCAATACATACAGTATTTTTAATCTCCAAAAATTGAAAATAATATGCTAGGAAACAAACAAACAAACAAAAAAGAGCAATGAGAATTCCATAAATTCCTCCACAGTGAAGTTGCTGGTTGTTTTAATTGTTTTCTTTTGCATATGCTGCTGATTAGCTGCCAAAAAGCAAAGTGACAGATTAAATTTCTCTGGAATTGCAAAAATCTTTTCTAACTCTTTGGATATGCTTCAGAGTCTCTTGTCAGATTAAAAACCTTATGTTCTTAAAGCATGAAAGCCATGAAATAAAACTGAGTGATTCTGTCACCCTGAGGACTTACTACAGTCAGTAACAGCAGTCTTGATCTGACAAAAACTCAGACAAGCAAGGCCACAGAAATATTCCCAAATGTTAATATTTAGTCATTAATAAAAAAAGGTTTAAATTTTTAATTTTCCTTTTTTTAAGTATTACACAACAAAGCTGATCCAGAAATATTAAGTCTCTTGAGTTCTAATATATATTTTGAGCAATGAAACAGGCTACTTAAACCAGCCCAATAAGACTTCCCATAACAAAGATCATCCAGTCACATCCCCCAGTACTTTGGGAAACATGCAGGACCATCAGTGAGTATGGTTATCAGTGTGACTCAGAAGATCTGAACCTATGTTAACTACAGCACCATCCTTGAAAGAAAAGAGGTTAAGATGTGAAAACAGAACTGAACTTTTATGAGAATGACTTCTTAATTGCAATTTTCCATTGCAGGTGTGTTCACAATATACCTGCAGGATAGTAAATCAGGTGGTAGGGGGCATAGAAATTAGAGTGTGACTTACTTACTTCTACTTACTTCTTTGTTAGTTATTGGAAATGAAAACTGAAGAGTGGTGAACCCTTCAGGTACCATCACATGGTCTCCATATGATTTTGTTCCACTGAAATCTTCAGTGAAAGCATTTGAAAAATTGAAAATGGTTAATGTATTTGTGTTCTTCTTCTCTGCAGCTGAGTATAGCAACGAGAATTATAATCTGCAGTTCAGCAGAGGTCAATGAAGTTGTTCTATTTACTTCATGGGGGATGGAGCACCTTTTACTGAATGAAGATCTAACCTTATGTTTAAACTGAAAAGAAATAGAGAATTTGAAGGCAATTGGATCTGACACAAGCTCTGCAACTGCAGAAGATCTGTGCATCAAGTATGCTTTATTATTCTATGAAGCTGACCCCACCAGGTGCTTTAGCATTAAGCAAGGCTTACATGCTTGCTTAGTTTTCAACTTGCTTTGCCCTTCAGCGTTTTACAAAATTTGGACCAGTGTGTCTGCAGAATCGATCCCTTTTTCTATTGAAAATGCAAAATTCATGTTAAGAACAAAATCAAACAGGTCATGGCAGCTGACAGAAAGGCAAAACCACAAGCTGTATAAAAATGACTGGCAGGATATTTCTGATGTTGTCACATCACCAAAAGCCTTATAAAGCTTTCAGGCTTTCACAGTGAGCAGCACTATCTGACGCCAGCTAGATCTCTGGTACTGCTCTTCCCCTTTTTCTGTGTAATTCAGAGGCAAGCTAGGCATTGTTCAAAAGACACCAGTTTGCTCTTTTATTAATTGCCTTTTTCCAGACAACTTCAATTCACAGAAGACAAGGGCCTCTTTCTTAATAATATTGCATATTTTATCCTCTCAAATTGTTTAGCAAATCCCTTATTCTGTCATAAGTTTTTCATTTCCCCCCTGACATTTCACCCACTATATTATGGGCATCATCTGAGGATTTAAATCCAAAAGCTGTTACTGTGTCTCCAAAGCCTCAAATCAAAATTGAAGGATGTAGTTCAGCTGTTCTTCTATAAATATGCAGCAATTTTAAAGAAATAAGGGTCAAAGCAGAATCCCAGAGAGCATTGCAATAACCTGCACTCACTATATTTAACTAGAAACATGAAAGCTACTTAGTTTCAAGGAAACATTTAAGTATTACAAATGATGAATTTACAAATTCATGAATTATTGATGAAATAGAAACCTCTCTGGAATTTGAGTAACTTCTATTTGAACATAATTCCCCATATTTGTGTACAGGAATCTTAACAGCGTTTTTCAATTTCAGTTTGGGATTTTGGATACAGCAAGAGTCTCTCTTTTTGTAAGCATCTGGTGAATTTGCATTGTAAATATGGTTTCACAAGGGGTTGTGAGTTTATTGTCACAACTGTCAAAAATCCTCCAGCTCACAACCACATCCACTTTCCCTCTATTCATCCTGCTCTGCTCAAGGAGGTGGCATTTGGTGTAAAGATGTGTCCTGGGGTGTGCTGGCACGTGGATCAGGCTGGTGGGACAAGCACTATTTGGGAAGAACTATGAGGATTCCATGAAGCCTAGATTAATATAAAAGACCCATAGGAAGGTTGTAGTTCCCAGAAACTAGTCATGTTCAGGACCATACTGATTGTGCTGGTCCCCAGTCATCCTTCCTTGCTGAGTATCTGTAAAAGATCTATTTTGGGAAAACCTTTGAATCCTTCTCTTAATGGGCAAAGTGACTAGAGAAAGAAATCTTGTACAAGTAACTATTTTTAAACCCTTGCTTGGACAAAAGAAAATGGAGCCATGATGGGAAATTAACATAGTATAACATAATATAATATAATATAATATAAATCATAATTAATAGGAATCAAACATTATGCAAGCAGGAAAACATTTCACTTTCTTCACTCATTTGAGAATTGATTCTGATAATAACACCTATAACCTACACATTAACTTCATTACTGTTACTATCGAAAGAAGCCCATCAGGACGACTCACACACATACACATAATATTGAGCCCTGCCTTATCCTCAGCATGATAATTACTGTCCCAGTGCCCTCAGATTTCATTCTCATAAAACATAATTTGTGGTTAAGTCAAAACTGGCTAAAGAAATCATAAAAGTTAGAGATTTCTTCCCTTATGGTATGTAAAGTAGTCATTGTTGCAACTACTTGAACTCAGAAAAACTATTCCAGTTTGAATTTCTACCTTCTCTCTATAGATCATGTAATAATGCTTGTTTTCCAAATTTCATTTGGAGCTTTAGCTTTTAAAGTGCAAGTCTTCATTGTCCAGTAACAGTTTGCACATCAAAAAAAAAAAAAAGAAAAAAAAAAAAAGACAAAAATAAAGACAGAAGAAATTAAAATAAAATAAAATAAAATAAAATAAAATAAAATAAAATAAAATAAAATAAAATAAAATAATAAAATAAAATAAAATAAAATAAAATATAAAATGAAAGCTCCTAACCTAGTAGTATGGCATATCCAAGCCCTTGAATAGATTTATTTGATTGTCTTTTTCAAGGTGGCATAGTGACTTGCTGGTGAAAGGTATTATGCCATTTTAGAACAAAATAAAACTTAACAGGTCAGCTGTTGTCCAAGGTGGTTTTAGGCAGTAACCTTTTGATTGATATATAAAGAAACAGTTCTGAATTGCTATAAAAAAAAAAAAAAAGTAAAAATGTTGGAGGGAGGAATCAATTAAGGAATCAATTATGCTGTCGGAGACAAAGATGGAAAAACTGCAGATTGTGGCAATGTATTTTGAGGTTACCTCATTCATGTAAAGGCATTTTATAAAATATAATGTAGATCTTCCTGTAGCTTGAATATTAAATTGACAGTAGTTTTCCATTAACTGCATATGATTCAAATTTCAATTTCCATTAACTGCAAATGATTCAAAGTATAACTTCTTTGTTTCCATAGTGTAGTTTTACAAACTACTAGTTTAAGAGCCAAGCTGCAGAGCAGACCATAGGCACACTTGTCCTAGTTTAGGCTCATGACAGTTAACTTTTTTTTTTTTTTTTTCCTAGATGATGTACAGTTCAGGAATTAGCAGGGGTTTGAAACCATTTGCAGAGGAGTTTAGATGTCGCTACCTTGTTTTGGGGGCTGAGAGGTTTTAATCAGTTGGATACAAAGCATACCATGGAGTGAATTGACACTGAGATCAGAAAATGCTCCCATTTTATTTGGTAGAATGGATATTGTATAATAGAACTACTCATTTGTAAATGTATGTAGATAATCAGAAAAATTTTTACAGTGTGTTAGGGGTTAAGTCAGTATTGTGCATAATAGTTTTGCTTGAGATTACTTCCCAAGCATAAATGTTTTGGCTGGTGGCTCCATTCATTCTTTGGTCGAACACTGTATAATTTATCCTTTTGTCCTTCACCTATTTGCAAGATGATTCCCATGCTATGTGTCTAGAGAGAAATGAAATTACACTGCGTCACACAGTCTAGAATGACAAATTTCCAGGCATTCAACTCTACAACCCTTCTTATTAAATGAAAATTTTGCACTGAGAAACTACTATTTATTCCATAATGTTTGCTTAATTTCTGTTTTTATCATATGAAGAGGAATTCTGTAGCTCTGTTTACGGTATCAAACGCTCTGATTTTTCATAATTAAGAGCTTTGTTTGTCAAATTGTTGATGTTTACACATCATAGCAATGGAGAGAACAGTGCTGTGTGCATTCATGGAAGATGTTCACAGAGAACGCAACTGCCGGCTGTTGGTGTTTGAACAAGCTCTCACAGCAGAATCTGGGGTTATATACAGGGACATCACTGTATAACTAATACTCATTCCAAACTTTCTTTTCCTCTTGCATTAGGGAAATCTTTCATTTGAATAATGACCTCACAACTATAAATGCATTTCCTGCTTGATTTTAACACTATGGTTTTGTTAATCTGGCACCTAGGATTATCTAATTTGCATATGAAGCAGGAGTATTTTCATTCTGGGACCTGGATGAAAAGTTTGGCCCATTAAGTTAAAATTACCTTTCCACAAAAAGAAACAAATAACAGAAGAAAATGTTTTCAATCTGTTACATGTGTACAATCAGGAGAAGTATCTTCTACAATTCTTAGTTCTTTAAAAGAAAAGTAAAGCATAGCTGGTGCCTTTCTACTCTGTGCGTTTAGAGCAAGAAGATGATCATACTGAAACTTTTGGTTTTGTTTGTTCCAGCAATTCCTGAATTAACTTCATTCACCTACTGCCTTCCTACTGCAAATCTGTTTGAACCATAATAAAGCTGTGCACTTTCATTGGGATTTCATAAATTTATGTGTCAGCCAGAGAAACTGATATAGTTTTAATTCCAAACATTCACACTGATGATGCTGTGATAAGGACCCTGAAGAGCTAATTAATAGCATGATGTAGTTTTATGACTTTGGGTGTGCATTTGAATAGGGTGCATTCACAAAACACATTGAAATGTTATTGTTTACAGACACTCTCCTCTCTTGCTATATACAGAAGTCTATATATAAAGATAGGTTGGTTGAAGTCAATGAACAGCACAGGACCTACCTGTCGATTTTCCTGAGATATGGAAAAACTCTGCCTAAAACTTTGTGTATTTAATTAACAGAAATAAATGTTCCCTGAAGCCCTTTCAGAAGAGATGTGCTGAAAATTACAGTTGGTGTCAGTCTCCCACACACATGTAGCTGTCTTCAGAACTGTCCATAATAGAATTCTGACTTTGTGCAAAAGTTTCAAAGAATGTCTCAGTTCTTCTAGATTCTTCTCCAGCAACCACCCTTTCACTAAATCAATCAGCTTTGATCACCACCTTTATTCTCTGACGTCTTTTCGTGATTCTTGTCAGTGCTTATTTTGAAGACTGAATTCTGAAATCCAAAGTCAATGCTGAACAATCTCATCTACCCCATATTTTTCATGCTATATATATATATATATATTATCCTCCATATTCTTTCATATGGTTTGAAATGTATATTTGAAATGTATTCACACACAGAGCTTTCATTTCTTATAGGAGATACCTCAGTGGTCTAATTGGAACAGGTTGCCCAGGGAAGTGGTGGAGTCACCATCCCTGGAAGTCTTCAAAAGATGTTTAGATGTAGAACTTAGGGATATGGTTTAGTGGGGACTGCTAGCGTTAGGTCAGAGGTTGGACTCGATGATCTTGAGGTCTCTTCCAACCTAGAAATTCTGTGATTCTGTGAATAGACCTTAGTATTACACAATTTCTTAATGGCCAAAAATTTCCTTAATTTCTGTTTTTTGTAGTTAAACAAACATTAAACAATCATTCACTGGAGCATTAGAATTCTGAGTATGTGCTTTGTCTGATGACAACTTAACATGGAGTAAATTGAATTTGCTCTCATAAAAATAACTATAATAAGAATATATTAGAATGAGTTAAGCCTATTCTTCCTGTTTTTTCTAAAGTCATCATGTGAGTGAAATGTCCTTCTTCTTTTATGTTGTGTTTAATTTCCTACACTGTAAAATTTATGTTTCAGAGTACTGATAAATACTGCTATTCAATTTTACACCTGAGGACTGAGAGGTCTGCAGCAGGGAGAGACATTACCTGTCCTTAAGAAGATAGATAGAGCTTTTGCAGAAGAGAAAATAAAAACTGTCTTTACAGATTCAAAATTAATATATAAATATAGAAGTATTTCAATTTATAAATTCATTAAATATGATTATTGGAAATCATGGGTAGTACATTGTTAGTGATTTTCATGGCAATGGTTATCTCTGTCCACATGGAAAATTGTGGAAGACATTCTGACAGTAGTATCAGTTTGAGTAATTAGACAGAATATATGGTAGAAAAATTGCCACGGCTGCTCAGGTCCCAGTCTTCAAAGACAACATGGTGTATCCCTGATTCATGACAAATATTCATCCATGCAAGTTCATTTCAGATGCAACCATTCTATTCAAGCTTTAACTGATATACTGTAGCATTAAAGTAAATAATTTAATAGCAAAGTTCTAAAGAGAAGGTTGTATGGGAAAATTACACCAACATAGATTAAATTATATTTTTTCAAAAATAAATGTCATGTAGTGTTGGATCAGTGTAGGTCTCCAATCTCAAAGTAACAACTAGCATACACAGCATTTTAAATTTTCTTTTCTTAAAAAATATGTTTGAAATTCAGTTACCTGGAGCTTTATATTTCCAGCATCAACATTTTAAAAATCATCAATAAACATTAGAGGTTGCTAGACTTTCTGTATAGATTCCTCAGTTTTGCAAAATACTGAAAACCTCTTTTTTGAACTGTGTGTAATGTTAAAACCTGTGCACTTGCACTGAGATTTCATATATTTATGTATCAGCCAGGGTAACTGATATAATTTAAATTCCAAACACTCATGCTGATGATGCTGTGAAAGGAACACTGAAGAGTTAATTAATAGCATGTTGTGGTCTTATGAATTCAGATATGCATTTAAATAGACTGTAATGCACTCTTAATGTTACAATAGGGAATTTTTTTTTTTTTTTTACCAATAAGACGTCAACACTAGTAGCTAATTTGTAGATTATGTTGACCTTTGTGGTCAAATTGAGTCAAAGTCACCTGCATTTTCATGATCAATATATGTCCCAATTCATCAAAAAAAATCAATTCCATTTCCTGAAACTTCCTGATATTTCCTGAAAGCATATGTACATTGTCATATTTTTAAATTAAATGTACCTCAGCTAGAGTTAGACATAGCACTAAAGATGGCAATGGAGATCTGATTCATTCTCATATTCTTCTATTTTCTGTTTTATTATCAGTATAATCTTCAATTATTCTTCAATATTTGAAATTCTAAGTTTCGTTTGTTATCTTGAGCTCTAGAGAAAATGATAGGTAGCCTAAGTACTTTTTTTGGTGTTTTGGCGAATGTCTAATATTTCTTAAGATCTTGCAAGCAAAACACTGTAGATACAGTAAATATTTTTTATTATGCTAAACTACTACAGAAGTCTTGTTTCTTGGAGATGTCATTCTGAACTGAAAGTGTAAGTAGGTGGTACAGCAGATATGTTTAATTTGCATTAAAGATTTTCTGGTACAATTATTCTGCTATATTGTTCATACCATCATTTTTTGATAAAACACATTTTCATAGATAAATCTCAAAAAAGTACCTTTCTTTCATTCCTTTTTCCTCATTTTACATTCTCCATTCTGTGTTAAGCCTTGTGAGATAGTAGGATAATTTATATATTATAAATGTGAATCAGTTCTATAATGATAATATATATTTATTTTGCACAATTTCACAACTATGAAATACATATTGATGCATTTAAAAAGTAAGGAGAGCAGTCCTGGAAAAGACTTTGACTTTTTCTTCTTCACTGGAGCTTCTATCTCTTTGTCTTCAGTTTCTGTAATCAGCTGTTAGAACAATACTTTAAAGAGCTGTTTTTTATCTTTGATGATCCATAAAGCATCACACTTCAGCAAATTATTATTTAATAAGCTTGTCACAAGGACCTAAGTGCCAGGAAGTTTCATTAGTCATTATATAATGGATTGATATTCACTGGTGCAGAAATCACAGTTCAAAATTTTACTTTCATATACATGTACCAGAATTTAAGGCTGATGGTTTTGAAAAATATGATGCAGTGCTGTTCTACTTTAAGTAGGAAATTTAATTTTTCATGAAACTTTTTCATTAAATTTCTTTTTTGATAAACAAATACTTTACTCTTTTTTGTTGTTGTTCTTTGTTACACAATTGAGTATTTAACTGAAACATGAGTTATTTGAGCTACTTCTGAAGTGGTTGGCACAGTTGCCCTAATTTGTACATCATGAATGATCAACAATATTAATGGAAACTGGTTTGTTCTGTCTCAGGGGAGGATTTTGCTTAGTAAATGCTGCTCCTCTGGGTGTATTACATTAAAGGCTGGCTTTCACGTTCCCATGTAAAGTGAAACCCAATAAATCCAGCAACGAAAGACACGCTTCATTTTCTGAAACTAGCTTACTATGAAAAATGTAAATAAATCTTTGTCCAAGAAATCTGTGTGTATGCTGCTTTGATGGCACTTACTGACTGATTGAATTGGCTTTATATTATTTTTTACCATAAATATATAATATTTATTTTTTTGTGCCTCTTCATTTTCACCATTCATATTGGTGTTTCATAGAAACCTGCCTTAAAATTAAACCTCAATTTTAGTACTTTTAATCATTTGGCATCTGTGTGGTACTTTCCAAAATAACTTCTTTCCTACTGGCCTGGAGTGGTCCTGCCATGAGCATGCAGCATCAGCATGGTGAGGAGCTGGGAGTTCTGAATTGACAGCCTTAGGGTAGACTGAAAGAGCAATTTATTCCATCATTATTATACACAGATTAAGGCAGGTTTCTAATAGAAATCATGCCTAGGAAGAAACATCAATACAAATCCTAACTTGTCCTTGGTGCCTCCAAACTCCCTGAGGATTTAGAAGTTGTTCCAGAAGGAGATTGTGTGGTGATTTTGTTGTTGTTGTTGTTGTTCTTGTTTTGGCTTTTTTCATTTTTTCCTAAGTCTGAGAACACAAGTTATTTACCAGTGCAAGTCAGCGTAAACCATCCTTTCATCTTGCTAGATCCCCTTTCCACCCTTTGAAATAAGTCCATCCTATTGCACAGCCACATGGAAAACAAGTCATGAATGAGAGGCATGGGAACAGGTACATCTCTTCTTAAGAGAAGGGAAAAAGGCTATGGAGAAAATAAAATAAATGCAGGTGGGAGAAGGGAAGAGGAAGCACAAGAGAAAGCAGCCCCCAGTGCCTGAGCACTCACCAAGGCTTTCCTCTCAAGCCCAGCCACTTCTTCTTTCCCCAGTCAAGGATAGGAGCAGCTTTCATCTTTCTTCTTCTTTTTCCACCTGTTGGAGCTTGCTTGTCCCCAGAATATGAAGGAGTTCAATTCAGAGTATTGCTGGTTAGATGCTGTATCATAGATCACTTTGATCTACATTTAGCTGTACCTCATTAGGGGAACATGTTTTGTTTAAGTAGAGATGAGGTTATTCATAAGTAATTCAGTGCCACTGAGAGAAAAATCAATTGTAGGAACATTAAATTTTCATTAAACATGTTAAATGTAACCTGACAGTCAAATGGTCTCCAGTCACATAGGCTTTACTGCAATATTACTTTAAGTAACAGATGAAAGAAGGGTTAGGTTGTAAAGAATACTTAGCATGGCTTACAAGAAAGGATAAAAGTGGAGTATTTCTCCATTAGCATTCACTCAGCAGGTATCTTCAATTACTTGTGGGGCCATCTGCACTTCTGTATATACTGTGAGTTTGGAGTGAGTAGTACATGCAAGACGAGAGCAGATTGGAGCTGTCTGGGCTAAGAAAAATCAGACTTTCATGTTTCTGTAGGATATGACACATTTTGAAGCTCCTGTAGGCCTGAGAAAATCATACACCACAACACCTTGCACTCCATTCTTTCTAACATCACAAGGATTTTTCCACCTTTCTTTTAATCGTTTTGACATAATTTCCATGTCTTCCTGTCCCATAATATTGTTTCCATCCCACTCAACACAAAAATTTCTAGATGTTGCCTTCCCCAGCTTTATTCTTATCTTTACATACCCAGCCACCTTGTTCATGGTCCATACTACCTTCACAGCAGTTACGCAGTCCTCAGTCCCCTGAGAGTGTCAACATCATCCCCAATTAGTTGTACCCCGACCCTGCTCCTACAAGTCAGCAATACCTCAGCTTGCCCACCTCCTGGTTGGTTCCTCCCTCCAATGCAGCTGCCTCTTCGTTCTCCCTCCTGCTGCTGCTCCTGACTCACATTAGTACCCATGCCTTAGGCAACTGCTCCTCTACTCCAGGAGGAAGTGCTCCTGTTCTTATCTAAGGCTTTTATTTCTCCCACAGAGCAAGCTGCAGGTAATTTCTTTCTGTAGGAAGTTATGCTGCTGCCATGAGCTGTACATCCCTCAGCTGTAGCGTGGAGTGGTAGAGCTTCTCCTCAGCCTGTGGCACCACATAGTGAGGAAGGTCTGTGACTGTCTTCCAAATAGAGCTTTTCTGACAGAGCATCACCATCATTAAGCTTGTACTGACTGTGGCTTATGACTTGCCCAGAATCTCCCAGCTGTCCTTCCCAAGTTTATCATGTATCAACGGCATGGCATGATCCTATTAATTTGAGTGTTAGGTTTCATTCAGTCAGCTATTGCCTGTGATTTTTCATTTCTATTTATCTATCAGAACTAACTGCCTGCTTTTCAGAATGGGATGTATGTATGTGACACATCTTTCCCCAGTTCCTCTGATAAGTCAGTGTGTAGCAGTCAATCAGACACAAGTATGAGAAGAATCTGAGCTTTATTTTACAGTTGCTGCCAGTCTCTTTTGTTCTGATACATCTGCTTAAGCACGGAAAATGATGTTGTAGAAGTACAGGAAATCTGATTAGATATATTACTGCTTTTCCTGCCTTCCCAGATAACTGCAGTCATGCAGCTATATCACACGAGAGTAGTGTTATTTACCTGTTCTTGCTTTAGAAAGAGATCAACAACTGCTTTTCAGAACACGTTTGTGCTGAAGTTTGCTCTTGAATTCTGCAGGAGAGAAAAGAAATGCACACGTCCTGTCATTTTTACTCTCTTCTGCCTAGATAGTTTCTAGTAAAAATATTTTATTTCGATCTTTATTCACCAAAATTAAACAGAAAGTGCTAGTGTCTTACAAAAGAAGCCCATTGGCTTGTATAGAATGGGCCAGTGGTAAATGTACCTCTTTGCTCCAGAAGTCTGTCTTTTTAATGCTACTACTCTCTCTTTAAAATAAAGATAGCAAAACATGTTAGATTCACATGCAGACCATCCTGAGTGCTAACCTAAAAAGGTTAAGGTTAAAAGGTTAAAATGAAAAGGTTCATTTCAAATACAACAACAGTGGAATAAAAGATGCTGGGCAGTTTCTATGTATCATTCAATGTCTCATCTTTAAAAAAGCTGGAAATAACTTTAAAAATAAATAAATATATAAATAAATGTGTTCTTCCACTTACAGAAAGCTTTTATGGAACCAAAATCTTTTATTTGCATGTATAAATCAGGCTTTGAGATAAACTGTCAATTGACATTAAGTCAAGTGGCATAAAGAATTCAAACCAGACGGTTGTCCTTATAACACCATTTACATGTATCTATCCAACTGTTCCTTTTTGAGAAATACAATGACAAATGATATATATTTTCCCATGTGTTCCTATGTATTAAGTGTTTTCAGTGAGCAGCATACCCTTGAGTCTCACAGGATCAGTAAGAGCTAACAGGCAGCTGAACCCAGAGTGTCGCATATGGCACTCTTTGCACCCTGACTAAGGCAGTCTGAGGAAGACTGTCAACTCATCTTTTCCCTGCTAAATGCTTTCAAATGACCAACTGAATGACACTATTAATACACAGTTCCTACAAATAATTGCTTTTACAAAGTGAAAATAGGGATGTTATGCATACGGTAGCTTGAACAGGTTTTTCGATTTAAGAATGTGCTACTTTTGCTCCTTCCAGCCTGCTTTAATGCTGACCTCCCCAGAGAGTTTCTAAATAGTTATATGATTGTCAGTTTGGGAAAGCAGCAGAATTTCTGGCACCCCAGAGGCAATGAAGATGTCACAGCAGGTTCGATCATTACTGCTTCAAAAATGTTACAAACTTTTGATGGATGACATTTCAGAGACTGAAGTTATGTCACTTACTTAATTTGTTTTTAAGGACAAAAGAAGGTGGGATTGTTTTTTTCTCCTTGTTTGTTGTTACTTAACAAATAAGCTTCTTGACATATTCCAGTATATTTATCATTGCATTGTTTAAGTGGTGCAGAGTTTTACCTTACAGAATCCCTTACAGGTGTTATAGGAGTTTCTTCCTGTTTTGTATCCAGAAAAATGAATTAGTACATGTAGTCCTCAGCAGAGTATCTCACAAGAGAGGAGAGGACTCTTCAGTGGCCTCCAATTAGCAGAGAATTTGTAAGGGTATCACTTTATTTGCCACAGTTTAGATTCATAAATTAGTTTTACATAAGCTAAAACTACTTGTTTTTATGTGAATGGAGGATAAGAACATAAAGAAAGGTACATTGCATCCATCTTCTATGAGCATCATAGCACTGCTACTAGTCATCTTCCAAATATTTACTTTTTCATTGTGCTTGACAAATTCCTAGGTCACTGATTTTTTCAAAATTCTTATATGATTTTTTGTTGTTGTTGTTATTTCTATGGATAATGAGTGAAAGCTGAATGAAAGTTACCAGGATCTGGACTACTACGAACAACTTACTATTCAACATTCAAAGAAATGTTTAAACTTTATGTTGGAATGATAGAGGTCATTTTGATAATGAGAATGTTGGTATTTTTATGTTAATCCTGGACAGACATGAAAGTATTTAAGCAGTTTGCCACATCAGTTGAAATATCTGCATTAGAGTCAAATGAGGTAAACAACAGAACAGCTGAATATAGGGCATGACTTTAGAATATACAAAATATGTTGGAGTAAATATGTTCTTTGTGTGACAGAAAAATAAAAGACAGTAATGTTCCTTTTGGTTTATTTTCAAATTGAATATATCTCAACCTGTGAAATCATACACGACTGTACCTATATCTTTTTAACTAAGGCTGTTAGCAATAGCTCTTACTTAATCACAACTGGAATGTGATCTAATTATTCTTGCTAAATGCTGAACCATTTCAACCTTTAAAGTGAGAAATACTTTCAATGGAATATCTAGGATAAAATCTGTATTATTACCTTTAGTTAGTATTTACCACTTCATGTTTATGACAAACTCACAAATCCTTGGAAATGCACAGCAGTAGGAGCATGAGGCCAATCCTTCATATTACAGAATGCTCTTATAGCAAGTAAGTTATTATCACCAGCCTCATATTTATACAGTGAAGCTGAGGATGCTCAGCAGCTTGTGAGCTGTGAAGCTGTTTGTAGGATACTGCTCCAAACTTAAACTGTGCAGGCACAATGGAGCCCCATGTGAACATTATCACTAAGCAGCTCATGCTAGCAGAGGATTTGGATTTAGTCTATGACTTTTTATTTCCCTACCTTATGGATTTGTATTGCATTCTTACCATATGTTTCAGTCAAATTCATTGCAAACATTTAGTTTTAATTATTTATACTAAATTGTTATCAATTTCTATGGAAAAATAATAAACTAACCTTCAGAGAGGTGATTTGTATGTGACTGTTCAAAAGTTTTTACAATAGCCATTTTAAAAAGCTGATATCCTAAGCTAAAAAATTTAATGCAGAGGTTAAAGTTAAGATTTGCTCTAATATGGGAAGTCATATGCATGCCCTGTCCTGTCCCTTGTTATTCTATTTAGTTAGGAATAAATTTAGCATTTCAAATCTCACACTAGCACCACTTTGTATTTTGTAATATAGGTTTATGGTATTTTATATATATGATTGCAGTTATTCCAGACAACGAAGGTGGAGGGCCACGATCTGGGCCCTAAGGGCTTTCTAATCCTTCAATTCCCAAGAAACTGCCTTAACCATTTTATCTGATTTGTCCTAGTGAAACCATGATGCTGTGGGAAATTCAGGAAGGACCCTTAGGGTGAAGAGAAATCTGTAACCTGGAAGATATAGTATTGAGGGAGTTCTGAGCTCAGTTTTCTGCTTCTGGCATTATTTACATATTCAAAGTTCACATGCTTGGTAAAAACCTCAGTGCACAAAGGACATTGTGTACCTCAGTCTTTGGAGTCCTGCATATCTCCAGTCCTGCAGTGGAGACTATCTAGTAGGTCAATATTTGTGTCTTGTAGCTGTCTTTTCAAGAACAGTTATGAGGAGGTCTGACTTGACTAGTGTCTGCCAGACTGAACCTGCAAGCATGCAATCCCCTTCACACTTACTTTCTGTGTCCCTTTTAGGGACATTGTTTAGCAGGTAATGTTGCTGGTAGGGGGACGGTTGGACCAGATGATCTTGGAGGTCTTTTCCAACCTTAATGATTCTATGATTTTAACGAGGTATTTATATATAACGTAGTTTCTTGAGCTTGAGAATTTGTAGATCCCAAAGAAAAGATTCAGGTGTTGAGATCAAGATGGAAGACACCTAGTGAATGCCATCTGATCAGCCTTTTTATGTACGGCTGCGTGGTGTTTAGCTGCCAGCCGGGTTAAACCACGACACACACTGATCCTAAATCTTGTGGACATTTTAGAGATTAGTGTTTAGTTTTGGTGTTTAGTGACTGGTGTTTAGTTTTTTCCTACGTTGTCCTCCTTCTTAGCAGTTCAGACCAAAGCCAAAACTGATAATCCAGAAAAGAATATTTCTGAGAACTGAAATATTTTTAAAATAATCTTTTTTAACTGTATTAGAAGATTAAAAAGTTTTAATCTGGCAATTAATCTGGAATTGCTGGCAATTCCTCAGCTCACCTTGGTTCTCCATTCTTTTTCTTTGCCCTAAACAGAGCTGTTGTGTCATTACAGACTGGCTTCAATACACAAAATCTTTCTAATAAATTTCAGTCTTGTTTCAGATATTGCCACTGTGCTGGAACTGCTCTTGTGAGAGTTTGTAATGAGGATATGTTGCTTCAAGCTAACTGAGAAGTTCCTTCTTTCATTGTCTTGATTTATCTGCAGCCTTTGATACTGTTGACCATGGGGTCCTATTATATTGCCTTCAGCACCTCCTGGGTTTTTCAGGCTCCATGCTGGCCTGTTTCACATCTTATTTAATGGAGCACTGTCTCTACAGTTATATACTACAGTTCTCTCGTCATACTGATGCCTAAAGCTGTATTGTGCGATTGGATTTTGATGGTGAAATTTGCCATGACAACATTGCAGTATAGTAAAATTCTCACTTTTGTTTGTTAATTTTTTATATATAACATACACGCCAGGTGTACAGAGGTGATAATCATCCGAGAAATTATGCAGCTGTTTGTTTATGGATCTGTATGATAATGTGGTCTCTAACAATACTTGGCGCTTTCACGTAACTGTCAGGTTCTAAGACCATATGGTGTTAAGTTTGCAGGTTTCGTGTTAAGAAAAAGCTATTTTAGAACAATTGAAAAAAGTGAATTACATCTCCAAATGTATTCTTTCCTTTTCATTAGTATGTGTTAAAATAAAGATATTCTTCCTGTTAACAAGCAGTGTCTGTTACAGTGTCTGTTCTGGGCATCAGAAAGGTAAAAATGGAAAAATCCCAGGGTAAAAGGTTGTTCTCCATCTCTGCTTCTTATATACACAAGTCAGAGACACTTTTTTTTTATTCTGGATTTTCTGCTGTTCATCCATCTCAGGACATCCTGTGCCATAAAGATGTGCCTGTCCAGCTTCTACAGGTGTAGGGTCAGCATCCATCCAGACCTGACTGAAACGGGTCACCTGTATGTGTGTGTGTATGGGATCTCCTTTAAAGTTATCTGAAAGTTATGGATCAGGTTTAATGTATTTTGCTGGGAAATTGCCTGAGCATCACTACCAAGAGAGAATTTTCACAGCTTTTATTATTTTACATCTCTTGAGTTTCTGATATATGCATTCTTATCTAGTAATTCTACAGCTTAATAGAGGCAGGAATGTGAATCTGAGGTTTATATCTACTGATTCAGAATGAAGTCAGTCCTCACCAGCTTAACTAGTACTTAAAGTAGAAATTAAATTTAAAAGCTTTGTGTGTTTTTTGGTTTGGTTTGATTGGGTTTGGTTTTTGATCTGAACAAGGCCAATTAAAAGATTTCTGATGAAAAATCTACAGTCCATTTCTCACTTGCAACTTCAGTCTTTTGATACACAGAATGCTTTGTGGTTGTATTGAATTTATGTGGCAAGGTTTTGGTAGCAGGGGGGCTACAGGGATGGCCTCTATGAGCAGAGCCCAGCAGCTGCCCCATGTCAGATCAGAGTCAGCCCCAGCTGGCTCCAAAAGGGACCCTACACTGACCAGAGTTGAGCCATGAGCCAAGCTGGTTGGGCTTCTGCGAGAACAGAGTTAAGAATGTGGGAAAAAAAAACTGCTGTGCAGCTGGGAGGGAGGGGTGAGAAGCAGCCCTGCAGCCCCCAAGGTCAGTGCAAGAGAGCAGGAGGTGCTCCAGGCACGCAACACAAGTTCCCCTGTGGCTTGTGGAGAGGCCCCTCGTGGAGCAGGCTGCCACATGGAGCAGATCTCCACACTGCAGTCCATGGAGGAGCCCCTGGTGGAGCAGGTGGATGTGGCCTGGAGGAGGCTGCGGCCCATGGAGAGCCCCCCCAGGTTTGCTTCTGACAAATGGACCCTGTAGTACGGAGCCATGTGGGAGCAGTTCTTGAAGAACGGCATCCCATGGGAGGGACCCCACGTGGAGCAAGGGCAGAGAGTGAGCATGAAGGAGTGACGAGGAAGAAGTGTCAGGGATTGACCACAGTCCCCATTCCCTGTTCATTTGTGCTGGTTGGGGGGAGGAGGGAGAAGAGGTTAGATGGGAGAGGAAAGTTGTTTTTAGTTTGCTTTTATTTTCTCACTGTTCTAGTCTGTTAGTGATAGGCAATAAATTACATTTATCTCCCTATGCTGAGCCTGTTTTGCCCCTCATGATAATTCTTAAGTGATCTCCCTGTCCTTATCTCAACCCTTGAGCCCTTTCCATCTTATTTTCTCCCCCTTTTCCATTGATGAGAAAGAGTGACAGAGCAGCTGTGATGGAGTTCAGCTGCCCGGATGTGTAAAACACTACACTAGTATAACAGAAGTTAAGAACTAATTATATGACTCCTTGCCTAGTTTTTTGTTTGTTTGTTTGTTTTTTCTTGTTTGCTTGTTTGTTGGTTGATTTGCTGTCTTCATTTTCCTTTTCAGTTTATCATTTCTCTTGACAACCATGAAAATGCAATGATGAGAGTAAGAGAAAAGATGAGGTTGCCAGTCCTCCCTTTTGCAGTCACATCCACAAGACCTCCAGAGTGCTTGCTGGCCCACAGTTGTTCTTACAATCAGCATTGTGGTAAGAACTGCAGTGTTGCATCGATTTATGCTATGTTCAGGTTCATGGAGATGAAGTCTTGGGACTAAAATGCCACTTCCCTACTTCATGATGAATATCTGGGATAGTTCTCACTTTCTTCCTCTTTATCTGTGTTCATGACTGTGGAATATATGTAGCATCCTTCTTATGCTTGATATAGAAGTTTCTCCAGCACATGAAGACTAGCCTTCTTTTATAATGCCAGCTTCAGACCTTCTTCATACACTCTACCTTCTTTTTTCATGTAAACTCTGCTCTCTAACCTAATAGGGTATTATGTCTAGTACACAAGAAGTCTGTTTGTAATGGTAAGATAAAATTTTCTCTGGCATTTTTTTCTGATGAATTCCTGCAACTTTTCTTTTTTAGTTTAAAACCCAATGTTTGTGATTGTGGAGGGCTGCTTTCTAAGTACCAATGACTATGCACTGCTAAATAAAAAGTGTCAGGGTATAAGCTTGAGCTCCGGAGCCCAGATCACTTATTGCTTAAGTGCTAGCACTTCTGAGTCAGAGACTGTTGGCCCTCACCTCTTCTTGGCAGTCAGGAGGATAACATGCAGACAACACCAAGCACAAGCTACCGCAGCACGCAGACCCATCCAGAGAATGGTTATCACTTATGGTTCATTCCTTTTAGACAAATCTAGTGAATCTGCATCTTACAGGAAGAAAAGCCTGAGATGAGAGCTGGTAGCTATTAACAGAGGAAACCTTGTATAGTTTGGGGTTAAACATGGGAAATATGCTGGTACAGAGACATGTATGTCTCTGTATAAATATGTAAATAAATAAATAACAGGTAGATTAGAGAGTCATTCACAAAAGTACATCACAGAGTGGAGAAAGGATTGTTGTAGCAATGGCCACTTGGTTTGGTTTTCTTTGAGATGACATTAAAAGCAAAAAAGGTGTAGAATAAATGACTTAGCTAACTTAAATGACTTCCCTGTAACGATTCCTGCATTACTACTGCAGGCAGAGCTTCCACCCTGGAGCAAAGCAAGCGGGGCCTCATCTTCAGCTGGGCTAACAGAGCAACTGCCATGTTAGCTCACTGCAGATTAGATGAGATATCAGATTTTCTAGAATCCTTCTGATTGCAGCCTGACCTTCAGCAAGCTAGGACATTATCTGCACATTTTTTTCCATATTAGAGATAGGTTTACAGGATGAAATTCAGTGAGATTTGTTAAGGCATTTAGCTCCAGTGTTTTGGTTCAGCCTCATTTCTGCTGTATTATACTTTGCACTTTCCATTAGGTGAAGAGCAATTTAAAAATGTGGGAAGAAACCCCCTTTTGAAACCATTCGCTATCATCTTTGCACGGCCCTCACTTCCAAATGTAGCAAAGTAAAGCAATGTGGAATCCATTCATTAAATGACACATTAAGCAGCCAGTGCCTTTTTTCTATATTGCCTGCAATAAAATATATTCAAAGCACTTCATATTTCATTAAAATTATCAGTGAAATGATTTTCATCTAATGTTATTTCTGCTTTTAATAAAAAGGCCCTGCAAAATGAATAACTGAACATTTTTCCTTCCTTTCTTTCTTTTTTTACAATTATGATATTGAAAATATCCCACAAGTGAGGGAATGACTCATAAATTGAGTTATGAAGGTCATATTCTATGAAGAGCGGATATTTTCCATATATCTTTAAAGGCTTGATCAGTCCTGCTGGGTATAAGTTATTTTAGTTCATGGCAAATTTTAAAACTATGCTCTGAGCTTGATATAAGACTGTTTACAGTAGTCCATATTGACTTTGAAGCACGTTTTAAATACCTACATATATTTGATTGGTGTTCTTTTTGTAGGTACTATGGCCACGTTAAACATGTAATAAAAGGTTTTTCATAAACTGTCAAGTTTAAAGTAGTTTTGACAGCTTTTTTTTAGAAGTCAGAGCTGTAACAATTAGATTATTTCACTGTGATGTTGTTCATTGTTTTCTGATTACAGAAAGACTTTGAAAGCAGAAAAAAAATACATGGGAAATGGTCATTTAGAAAAGAAAAAAAAATAATAATTTTGTTTCTTTTGATCTTAAGCTCATTATAAACCTAGATAAATGTAAGCTTTGCTGCAGGTATCTCAGATAGGTGCCAGATACACTGGAAAACAAGAAAGCAGGAGTGCAGCTCACTCAGAAGTTACAAAGAGTAAATCCATGGGGTATGTGGAAATAATCTGTATTTGGAGAAATAAAGATAATTCATAGAACTATGTTTAAAATAATTACACATTGATAAAAATAATGGTTTCAGTCTGAACAATTAAAAGATGTTTATAAGGTGACAAAAGAGGTATACTGGAAGTTCTTTAGCTTTGATAGGATAGTTGGTCAGGATTCACTATTAATTTTGAATGTTAATATAGTAAGAACAAGTCATATCATAGAAAGAAGTTATGAGAAACTGTTTGCCCTAAAGCAGAGCAATGGGGATTAATATAAAGTACATTGGGTTTATCATATAATAATATGCTGTTTTTTAACAGCTTTAATATGAGCTGTAATTATAAGTATCCCATTTGCAGAATTAGGAAAGAATACTGAGATAAAGTGAGAAAAAATATTTAATTTGGGTCAAGAAATTAAAAAAAAAAAAGAAAAAGCAATGAACAGGCAATTATTTTCTGGCATTATAATTTACAAAGTCACATACACCATTCCAGCATCCTTTAAAGACATAGAGACAACAAAGTAAAAAATGAAGTAGCACAGATGAATTCATGCACTGGAGGGAATCAGATAATCCGATAAATTATTTTGGTGGCTTTTAATGAACAAAAACTAAATGTTATGCCTTGGATGGTCTTTCTGAGCTAAAAGATGATTCTCTCTTTGTGTTACGATTTAGAGCAGAACAGCATTTCAGGGACTCTTGGAATGTTGAGCCCTACACTTTAGCTACCTAGTTTGTTCTGTTTGAATGTTGTTTATCAGATTTTTTTCAGACCACCTTAATTCCTTTCTCTTAGATCAGCCTGCTTAGCTTCTTCACCTCACATGCTGCAGGTGTCCCCTTAGAGATACCAAGGCTCTGGCCTCATCAGTACCCTGCCGAGACCTTTATCTGTTGCAGACAGAGAGTTTTCTGATTGGATTAAAGATTGATTATACACTAATCACACCATCTAGACAAGCAGACAGGCAGCTTGTGGTCAATGGGATCTTGTAATCAGCACTGGGATAATAAGATGCATGCAGCTGGGATTGTTGAACAGCAGGTTTTGACGCACAACCTCCGTACTCTGAAAAAGACCATTTACATCTTAGACTTCTTTGAGAAGAAATGGATAGTCAATTTGCCAGCGGGAACATTAGTTGAAAGTATTTCCCAAAGCATTAAGACTGCTATTCTAATGGTGGTAAGTGCCTTCATTTCCAAATGCTATCTGCAAAGGTCTTTAGAAAAGGTCCACAAAAATAGCCGCAGCCTACTGACTGCACATTTGTAAAAGCCTTGGAGATATTCAAAATTTGCCAGTTTCCAACCATATCAGACTACTACTACAGGAAATTTTTTCTTACCTTGTATCAAATCAATCTTCACTTTCAAAAACAACAAATCACTTTGAGGTGAATTTGTCCCTGAAGTTTCAGCTGGTTGAGGAATGTAGTCTTTATATAAAGTGTACAGGTAAGATAAACAGAACAACAGAATATGTTGTCTCACCAGTTGATTTAAGTACACTTATGTTCATAGGCTTCCAATCAAGAAATCCATACACAAACAAACATACCCAGCCACAAAATATAGTTCTGTAGCTAAGAAAGTGTGTTAGCAGCTTACTGTTTGTGTATGTTTCTGTGGGGAACAATGATGGATGCGCAGCCTTTAGTTGTTACAATACAATTAGAAATCTAAATGGGCTTTGATGTTACTAATAGCTGCTTTTTACATTATTCTGTTTTGGAGGATGAAGACTTCCTTACTTTTTGAGAGGCAGGGAAGGAACGAAACACCTCGTTTTCTTCCTGCTCCTCTTGATTTCTCACAGAACAGCTATTCAACACATGTGAGAATTAGGTGCCACTTTTGGAGAACACTGCTTGGTTGATATATTGTTTTGCAAATACTCTTGTAAAAAATACATAGGGAAAACCTTTTTTCTTATTTTACTTTTCAAATGCTAGAAAAAATGTAGCTTCTTGTAGGATTCTGGCATCTCTAATCAATGTATAGTCTCAAGCACATAAGGTTTTTTAAGATTTTCAGTCAAGTAAACAATTACAGCAGACATTTGCAGCTGGATGACATTTCTAGAGATTATTTTTTTCATTCATTTACTGTGTGTTAAACAGAACCATGCTAGATTACATGCATTTGAAACCACCAACTAGAACTGTTAGGACTTTTCTCTGTTTCAAAGCTAAACACACCAGTGTGTAGAGCAAGCTATAACAATCTCTGGAACATTTTTGTTATGTCTATGCTCAGAATTACCATCTGATTCTTGAAGAAATTACACAAGAATAATTTTGGATAGGAATCTGTGCACCAACACCAAATAGCACTGCAGTACAGTGGGGTAAGAAATGTGTGAGAACATTCACCCTTTCAGTTTGGAACAATAAAATATATTTCAGCATTGCTTTTAACTTGTAAATATGTGCAGATAATGATTATCTTCTGCTTTCAGTTTGCAAGCTATAATTACAATACCTGCAGAAAGGCAACAGTGAATAGAATCCTAATCACGGAGGGTGGCAGCTACCTAGAAGAAATTTAAGCAATATTTATTTCATTTTAAAAAACTTAAATTAGAGGTAAAATTCAAAGTTAAGGTATACTCAATTCTCAGTTTCTTAGTATGAAATAGAAAGCTTTTGTAATTTTGCCATAAAACCTTAAAAAATTCAGACAAATTCAAAACCACATTTAATTTTCTTGATTTTGTTCTTTCTAGCCTATAAATCATGAATATTTTACTAAAGCTGAAAAACAAACAAAAAAGAAAAACTGCTGGCTTAGGTGATTCTTTTGAGTAAAACCTGCAGACCTCAGGCTCTGACAATGGGTTTTGTCACAGTCAGGTTTAATTTACCACAGGAAGATTGTACACAGTTCTACCATAAGTGTTATTTCATTTAAAGACTCAGAATTGAACATTTTTCAGGTAACAATGGGTTAATTAACCAAGGTTTGGAAATCTTAAAAATAAATAAATAAACAAATAAATAAACTTTTAATACATATGTGTGAACAGGCTACAAATTTCCCATCTTCTCTTGGAGTAGAATACTTTGCATTTTCTTTACAAGAGTAAATGTTGCTGAAGTGGTGGAGACCTCTTTCCACATCCTTGAGAAACAAGTATGAAGTCCTAGTTAAAGTAGGGCTGTTACATAGCTGCTCCTGAGAGCAGACTTTGCCTTAAATGCAACTTTAAAATATTCAAGTTTGTGTTTTAAATCAGTGGGAGGGAACAATGTCCCTGTGAAACACAAATTTTTAGTTCAGCTGCTTGCAAGGAATGGACAAGGGCTCTGTAAGGTATAACCTGATTTCTGTTGGGAGCTAAGGCAGAGACAAGTGAATAACATCTCATCCTTCCCATGTGTACCTGTAAGGAGCATCCCCACAACCAGGGCCGTGGAGGTAGACAACAAGAAAGAAAATGAGCCAAGACCAGAGTGCCAAGAAGTTCCCTGAAGGGCGTAGCAGCAACAAAATGGGAATTCAGCACATGGTCCTCCTTGGAAGATGATGGCATAATGGGAATAATGACAATTGAGAATTATTAGTTACATTAAATTTGTGCTGAATTACCAGTGAGGTTAAATCTATGCTGAAGTACCTAATGTCACATCCCATTACTACACAGAAGAGAATGCATCTAATAAGGACATGTGGAAAGGCAAAAGCCTGTAATTTCATTTATTATTTTTATTTTTATTTTTGCTTTTGGAAAGAAAGAGTTCCTTGACAGTAGTTTTGATTCTTGAAGCAATCTCCAAAAAGAAAGGAGCTATGGGTTTTAAAAATGAAATTGTAAGATTTTATTTTTCTTGTGGTACCTGTGGTGGTTTTACCGTGCTGGGCAGCTAAACCCCACAACTGCTCTCTCACTCCCCCTCCTTTAGATGAGGAGGGGGAGAAGTAAAGCAAAGAACAACTCACGGGTTGAGATAAGGATAATTTAATTAAAGGGAAATAATTATAATAATTAAATAAAGACTACCATGAACTAAACAATTTAACTAAGGGAAAGTAAAAGGGAAAAGGGGAAAAAGGGAGGAAAACAAACAAACAAAATAAATGAAAGCTATATGGAAGTGCAGAGGAAAGAAATTACTCTCTACTTCCCACAAATGAGCGATGATTGACCACATCCTTGAAGCAAGGCCTCAACGCACGCAGCCAGTGTTCGAGAGGAGGACCGACGTCTTCTCAACGAGAGCCCACCCCTCCCCTCTTCTTCCTGTTTCCACCTTTTATTGCTGAGTGTGACACCACATGGTATGGAATATCCCTTTGATTGGTTTAGGTCAGCTGCCCTAGTGATGTTTCTCTCCTCACTTTTTGCCCACCCCCTAGGAGGGTTAGAGAAAGGCCCAATGCTGTGCCACTGCTGCTCAGCAGTAGACACAACACTGGTGTGATAACACTGCTGTTCCAGCTACAAGTATAGAGTACGGCACTGAATGGGCTGCTGCTGGGAAAGTTAACATTCCAGCCAGACCCAGTACAGTACCTTGAAAAGTCTGCATAGGTTTTTACATGTTCTGATTACCCTGTTTTACCACCCTCTGTCTCCTTTGAATGATCTTTTCCCTTTTTATAAATTTCCAGTCTCTTAAAACCAAAACCCAGTCTTGAAACAAACTCAAAAATACCAATTCTCCCCATGTTCACCTTCTACCTGAAGGCCACAAATACAGATCTCTTTCCAAACTTTTCTAAATGGGGACAGCTTCACTTTAAATTGTAGGGATAATTGGGAAATCAGGTTTGAGTTCTAGAGCCCCACTCTAAGTACATACATGCTCTGACACTCCAGTCCCAGCAAGTTTCTTATTTCTGTGCTGAGCAGTAGTGTTTGTGATTGGAACAGAACTTTCTTTCTTTACAAAGAAAGCATACTTAAATTATGCGTGTAACTGAAGAATCTGAAGGTGGAAATGATTTAGTCAGTGCAATAGGTTTAGAAACAACTGAGGCAGAGGAAAAACAACAACAACAACAACAAAAAACAAACATTTGGATAGCTGTCATAGGTCAATGTAGTTTTCAGTAAGTAAAACTGAAGAGGGAAAACTGTGAGACTCTCTGTTAAAATACAAGGTGCTTGTGTTTTTTTGTTTTGTTTTTGTTTTGTTTTGTTTTGTTTTGTTTTCCTTCATTTTATTAAAATTTCCATAAGGAAAAGATTCCAGGGATACAAACATACATGCCCATGTTTGTCCAGGTTTGCTCACATTGCAAATATCAATATTAAGTTCTAATACATCCCATTGGGCAATTTCAAAATGTATAATGAAAGTATATATAGAACATTTCCATTAAAATCTCATCTCCTGGAACAGAAAAATCTCTGATGGAAATCTATGAAATTCCTTTGCAGAGGCAAGGTACTGATTTAAAACGTGAACTGTCTATTTACCCTCATTTAGTTACAGTGCACCATGAAGTAATTCATATTTAGCACTTTAACTCAAGCTAAGGGGAAAAGGGAAAGTTGAAAGTCAGCATAAGATATGAATATATGTGATAAAATTCTGTAGCAATGATCATTGCCTCCTAATAGAGTAGTTGAAGGTTAAGGTAAAGGTTGTCAAAAAAAGAAAAGTTCCCCATCATTTAATGTTCTGCTGATGAAATGACAAAGTAATAATTTCAGTTGGGGTTGTGAAATTGGTACAAAGTTGAAGAATGACATGATATGGAAAAAGTTGTTGAAGAGAATAAAATACCTAAGTCTTTTAGCTCAAAGGATGTGAGACTGAGGTAGGCTCTAAGCATCAACCCAGCAAGGAATAAAAGATGAAGCTAACAACCCTGTATGCCAACAAATACTGAGAAATCACGTGAAATGCTTGAACTGAGCATGGACAGGACAAGTGAATGAGTTTAACTGAATGTAAGTGTGAGAGAACTGGGTATGGAAAGGCAGTATTTACAAAAGGAAAATAGGTAAGTTTCAAGGGTGAGGTGAATTTTGCTTCTACAGTGATAACCTGCAAAGCAAAGTCATATTATCTGCAGATTTGAATTTGAAGTGGACCAAGTAAATAAAACTGAGAGAGCAATTCTGTTAAAAATGTAGGCCATACTCTGTGTTTAGGTTAATATCTCTGTGTAGCAGAGTATGCTTAGCAATATTAAAGCTCCTAAGTAAATACATGGGTAAATAATTTATAGTTCCATTTGCTTCTTTTATATCTTAACACAGTTTCCCTCAGCAAATCATCAATGGACATAGCTTGTTTAATCAAAGAAGCTTGTACATCTTGTGAGGAGTTTATAAACACTTTTGTTTCTCAGGGGGAAAAAAGGCAAGTTACTGACTGGGCTGTTGTACATCTTGCTTCAGACAGCAAATGTTGCTTAATTCCTCCCCACAGGCTTCGAACCAGAAGAGTGTTTGCTCTGAGGGAGGCTAAGCGCAGCTGGGACAGGGTTCTTCTCTCACGCCCTCACTGCTGGAGAGAGCTCTCATTGGAAACATTGCATGTGGTAGCCAGACAATTAACAAGATGTTTTTTTAAAAACAAAATCGAAGCATATTGAAAAGCAGAGAAATTGTAATGCCATAGAGATTGTTTGCTCTGTAGAGCTGCTGGGATTGTTGCAGCCAAGAGGACCTAGGATATGAATTTGATGTTTCTATGGGTTTGGATGTTTGTTTGTTTGTTTAAGACTGAAAAAATCTATTTACATCTCTAAGTCCTCAAAGTAAACCTTTCTTCCTGAATTGTTTTGCAGAACACTAGAAATTCAATGCTATAGCATAGTATGGGGATTACAGAAGTCAAATAAATTTCTTTTCAGTCTCCAAACATAAATTACATTAACTTTCTGTGCATCCATTTTACTCCTCTTTTTTATTAAATATAGTGCTGTGATTCATTTAGCAATCCCAGCTGTTGTGTAAGGAAAGCATATGAGGTACTAGTTCTCTAGTGAGGACGGTCTCAGCCGTGCTGAGCTACTAGAATATGAAAGATTTTGCTTGGTAACAATACCAGATTGAACAGGTACTTGTTGTATAAAGTCCATTCCAACTCTAGATAAATGACTGTGAGAAAAAGGTAATTTATAGTTTAAAGATAAAAAAGAAACAAATGCAACCAAAAGACTGTGTTTACTTCAGAAATGTTCAATATTATCATTTCCAATACTGTCATATTGTATCTGGAAATGGGAATAGGAATTAAGCTAGATAATGAGGTTTTGTTTAAAAACTGAGGTCGTTTCCTAATGCAGTCTGATGTGATTACAACAGGAGAATCAATAACGGCCACCAATAAAGAAGTGGGACAACTAAATGCAAGAGAAAAATTTCATTATAGAGACCCTTCACATGACATATACAGTGCTAGTGCTTATTGGTTTTGGACCATTATGTTTATACAGAAAATATAGCAGAGAAATTAATCTAGGCTTTTCCTTTTTTCTATTTATTTATTTTTTTAATTTTAAAGCAGTTATGACACTTAATTACACACTGTTTTCTCTCTTCACCACCATCATAAATATTGCTACTTGTCCTGCAGGATGGCATGGTTGTGCGTTGCTAAGCAATTTCTTGACATTTATGGAAGGAAGATAAATAAATATATAGGTTGCAAGGAAGGATATGCATATGTAATCATGCAACCAATGACAATCCTTCTTAACAAAAACATCTTGAGACCATTGTTCTACACTTTGATGCAGCAGTCATCTTCCACTAATTTGGAATTCTGTTCTCCAGTTACTCATGTTTACTAGTATGTTTTTGTACATAGGAAGCCCACTGAATTCAGAAAGGTTTCTCTGAGTAAATGTTAAAGCACTGGGATCTTGCAGAACTATATCTGCTTCTGTGGAAAATTATACTTCAGTGCATGGAATCTAAGACCAAGACTTTCTGCAGAAGTGTCTGCTTGTGGACAAATAGATGCTATTCATGTCTGTTGCTGTGTAACAGCTCAGATGGTGATATTCCTCTGTAATGCACAAGTTTTTGCCTGTTCAGTCCATGTTAAATTAAGGTGAGAGTTCAGTCCTCATCAGTTTCTGATGTACAAATCCTTTCCCTTCATGTGTCTTTTGAGTGCTCAGCAGCTAGGATGAGATGAAAACCTGACTCTTCTTCTGTGCACAGGGCACATACAAGAGAGCCACAAGGCTCAAATTAAGTAGCTGTATAAATCCCTGGGTCTCCTACTGGAATTCACCTTTCTGTTTCCATTAAGATATGGGCAACAGCCCAGCAGTAAATACTGCTGCACACACAACCTTAATCTAATCAAATGCTTGGAGAAGTAAGTGGCTTTCTGTGGACTTTGACTCAGGATAGTGCTTTTACTGCATATAAGCCATCTTGGGCTCTGGAACTGGTTTTGCTTTAAAATCTTAATATAGCCTCTCAGCTAGCTCCTTCATCTGTGAGACAGGTCTGTAATGCTGAAGTATTAACTTGTAGAAAAGATGCAGTGACTGCTCTTCTCTCAGCCTGTTCCTTCAATGAAAGTTTTTCCTATTGAAATGTAACTGGATACACCATGAGCTCATAAGTTATATCACATCACGGGATCTGGACCTGATGTCAGATGCTTTGTATTTCCTCCTCTGTATTGAATCACTACTGATACATTCTTTATATATCAGAAAACATACACTTTTGGAAACCTGACATGATAATCCTATCTCTAAATAGTGGGATGGCTACAGAATTCTTAAAACCACTCATTAAGAAGTCTTTTGAGTAGTGCAACCTTGAAAAAGACAGAAAACTCATAAGAGGGGAAAAATAACAATGAAAATTATTCCCTAACTTACAATATTTTTTGACCCAGCGGTATTCATTCATCCTTTTCAACTGGGTGAATTTCTTCTCTAGGGGAAAATTGCATGGCCTGTGGAAACAAGAATGATTTCTACTCAAAATCTGGACATCTGTATGTCAGAACAAACACAAACCAGTCTGTAATCCTGAAGACTGGCAAGGTCAGTTAAATGCACTTAACTTGATTCTAGCTGTCTCAGAGTTTGATGAACTGTCCCCTAATAAGAATGGATTTTGTAAACAACCAAATGCATAGGATGCATAACATTATCTTGAAAAGCAAGACAATCTGCACCAACCCTGTATTAGACAAACTTTAATGTGTTTCTTTAAGATGAGAATCTGGCCTTTATCTTTCCTGCCATGGCATATATTGTCCCTATTTATGGGACAATATGTTAGAAAGACACATACATAAATAAATCTGTAAGCAACAGAGAAATTGAATTGGATTGGTTGCATTAACAAAAAATAGTTCAAAGAAAACCTGTTCAATGTTATCATTATCAATTGAATATATGAATAGACATGTAACAAGATAGGGTTTATTAAAAAAAAAAAATGTAATACAGCTATCTAAATTTTGTTTCTCTGCGATGACTATAAATGAAGAATATATAATAATCATCAATAAAGATCTGGAAAAGTTGAAATGTGATGGTGGGTTTTCAGTGTAGGAGCACATTGAGTGACACCTGTAATTCTTGGTTTTGGACCATTGTGCAAACACCTCAAACAGTGAAAATTTGATTTCCTATGGGTCTGTGACTTATGGTCACAAATGTACTGTGCCATGTAATAAAGGGCTCAAGTTACTGCCTGTCTCTTGTAAGCCTGTTAACAAGGTCTTTGATCTGTAGGGATCACCTTTTTCCATTAAGTATGTACATATACAATATCTTTAAAATTTCTTCCTATTAGCTTTGGCTGAAATTGGCCAAAGAATCCCAGAAGCTGTAAAGGTGACTGTTAGAGAAGTAAATATGTACATAATTCTCAGGAAACTGGATGGAAGAAATAGACTGCCCAAAATAGACTGGGTCATACAAGAATGAGATGGAGCTTGCGCCAGTGTCAATTACCACATAAATTTGCTGATATGATTCACACTGACACTTTTTATATTTGTACTGGTGATTTTCACTGACATTTAACTCAAATGTGTAGCTCCATAGAGGCGAAGAAAGCTTGTGTGTGAAGAATAGCAAAATCCCGATTATTTTTTAAATACTGGGTGATAAGTCTGAACTACTTATTTTACTGTAAAGGATTTGGCATAATAAAATTGTATGTGATAAATCTATCTCCCAGACAAAATCCATCACGGGGCCAAATTCCTCTTTACTTTGAACACATAGTTTTATTTATGACTATAATTTGATCAATGATTTGAATAGGAGGCTTTATACTTTACTTCTGTTATGCCAAAAAATAGAACACGATTTTCAGTGTGATGCATGTGAGGAACTAACATCAAATTCTGTCATTTACTACACAAATACAACCCTGCTCGTTGAAATGGATAAGTGTAAATTCAGTGTGCAGTTTCATTTTACATCTGGTGTGCTGCTGCCAAAAGGGGCTGCTCTACTCTCTGCTAAGCATGCAGTCTTGCTTTGCATTCTGTAATTAGAAGACTGCAGGGTAGGACTGAAACATATTCTAGTTTTTTGGTCATGGATTACTTTGTCACATAAGCCAATCAACCTGCCCTACATAGTACTAAATGTTGCTTTCTGGCTGTCTGTCAATGCTCCTTAATACTTAGATGAAAGCAACATGTAATTATCAGACAGAAATTAAGAAGTAATTCTTTCTGTTCCTGTTTTGGGAAGATAAAGAAAAGGGGATGATTGAATAGGACACCCATCTTTTTAAACTGCCCAAACCTAAGAAAATTACCTGCCTGAACTCAAAGGTATTTTCAGCTTATCCTATCAGACATCTAAGTCTTTGTAGAATATATTTTCCTGGTGGGGCTCTGTTGGTCTCTGTCCATCTGGAGGTGTGGCTGGCTCTATATATAAGCAAAATGAGTCTGAGGCTGCAGACTGTTTGGTCAAAATGATAAACTGTAGCTTCAAAAAAAAAGTTTCTAGAGATCTTTTTAAATAATTTTGATCTCCAGAAGTTTTAATGAGGTCTTCAAACATAATCCAGAACAATCACATGTTATTGAGTTTTAAAGAAGTCTACCTGCATGGTGATACCTCAGAGAACATGAAATTCTCTACACAGGCTTGTTAACTCCTGGAATTCAAAAGCAGTTTGTACATTATTATTCACCTTTGTAACTGAGATGGAAGTGGAGTGATGACATGCAATATTGGCTCAGAATCCATCTAAGATTCAGAGTTATGAGAGCAGGGCCAAGAAGGTGCTGTCGTGTGTCTGTCCAGCTGTGATATTCTTCTTCTGAGCATCTTTATTGGAGAATATATAGAAAGAGTTGGAGGTAAGCTATGCTGAATAACAAATAGCCCTTGGAAAGTAGCTGGGGCTTGGAACTAAGGGTTGAGATGAATATGCACACCAACAAATATGCACACCAACAAATGAAGAAAGAGACAGAAGGGATGTTCAGAAGGAGGAAACAGCTGGGATATTAAGCAGAAAATCTCTGACTAGCACTCTCTGAGAACATCGGAAGACCTGGGGGGGCACCCAACAGGGCTGTGCATAGATGTGCATAGCTGTTACCAATTAAACTGAAGCTTCTCCTTTAAGTTATAGCTACAACCAGAAGGAGATAAAAGAGATAAGACCTTTGGTTTTCTGGGGGAGTCTGTAAGCAGAAAGACACAGGAAAAACTTCAGCCAGAATATCAGGAGGAAGATCCAGAGGAGCTGCAGGCTGGCACAGACATTACATAAATAAGAGGATTTTCCTCTTGCTATAATGGATCCAAAAAGAGTAATGGATCCAAAAAGTGTAATGAATTTTCACTGCTCCATGGGAAATATTTTCAGTGGAAGAATATAGAAATAAAGTGGAATAAAGTCTACATAAGGAGAATTTTTTGAGCTTTTGATAAGGTGATAAGATACCTTGTTATTTGGTGTTTAGATTGTTCACAAAGCTGTGGAAATCATGAGGGTGGATGATGTATTCAAAATGCAGTCTGGAGGTATCTGGCTGGAAAATGTTTCTCTTTTTCCACTGGTATGCTGATGTGACCTTATAACATTACCTAGGCGAGCTCCATCAGACTAGGAACCAGGAGCAAGTAAGGGCCTGTCTTCCCCAGAAGGGAATCATCTGCCAGTCAGAAACAGGACATGGAAATGCACTTTGCAGGTGACATACTATGACAGATCTTCTGTTAAGCAAGAGAAAAACTCAGAATGTATAACCATTTGCCTGCTGGGCTATTCATATCACAGTGCAAATCACAGGAGCATCCAAGAATGCATTACAGCTTTCTAAATACAGGTTAAATAAAACCATCACAGTGGTGCTACATCTCTTGTTAAAAGCAAGCTTTGGGTTGAAACTTTTGTTCCTGGCAAGTTCTCATTTTCTGACATTTGATAGAAAGTTCAGTATGTGATTATGCTTTTTTTTTTTTTTTTTTTTTCTTGTTTAAAACAACTCTCAACAGAGAGTTGAGTGGTTGAAGCTGCAGATCCCTAAGGGAATAAGTCAGGAGAATGTCAATTCAGCAGAGGCAAAGCCACATTTGAAGGATGCCACAGCTCAGGCTTCACTCACCAGTGAAACTTATCAGAAGTCAAAGTAACCTCTTTATAGTTATGAAGGTATTTAAGTTTCCCATAAAGCTCATGTACACTAGCTAGTAAAAGCATAGTTTTTCACTCTTTGAGACATTATATGAATGTACTAAATAACATTTTTTATCTACAAATGAAACTATTTTATTAATAGACATGATTAAAAAAATAATAACACTATAATTGCTTTATGGTTATAAAATTCATCATTAGTTTACTTCTTATTAATTTCCATAGATGTTTCAACAAGGGACTTGCTTGTTGAACCCTACAGTAGATGACCTTGAAGTGCAAACTGTCCATAATGTCTAGTACAACTTTTTATTTTCAATTCCAAACAGCAATCATAGAATCATAGAGTCATATAATAGTTTGGGTCGGAAGGGACCTTAAAGATCATCTAATTCTAACCCCCTGCCATGGGCAGGGAAACCTCCCACCATCCAACCTGGCCTTGAACACTTCCAGGGAATAAGCATCCACAGCTTATCTGTACAACATATTCCATGTGCCTCGTCACCCTTATAGTAAGGAATTTCTTCTTTATATCTAATCTAAATCTCCCCTCTTTTAGTTTAAAGCCATTACTCCTTGTCCCATCACTACACTCCCTGACAAAGAGTCCCTCCCCAGCTTTCCTGTAGGCCCCCTTTAGGTACTAGATGGCTGCTATAAGGTCTCCCTGGAGCCTTCTCTTCTCCAGGCTGAGCATCTCCAGCTCTCTCAGCTTTTTTTCATAGGAGAGGTGCTCTAGCGCTTTTATCATCCTCATGGACTTCCTCTGGTCTTGTTCTAATAGGTTATGGATTGAGAATAAAAACAAACTTACTTGAAATTCACTGATAATGCAACAATGAGGATCTGCATTCTTCATGATGCACGTAAAATGAAAAATGCTATTCAAGTTTTTGACCTCATCTTAAAAACAACTTTCTGTGCAAAGATACTTTCAGCAGCCTTTTTCATTTCTTTTCCTTTCCAAAATTTTACCTGAAATTTATAAAGAAGATGACTTGTAAAATGAATTTCTCTTAAATAAAGTGCCTTCTGTTTGTAATGCAATGCATTCAGAGCCCACCGCTAAGCATGTATTGTGACAAGAGCACTCTGCAGTGTACCCATTTCCTAGGTCTTGTGTCAGCCATGCAATATGCTGTCACACTTTGGGAAAAACAGTTGTATAATTTTGTTCAGAAAAAGTCTTCAGGGATATTTCACATAAAGGGATTGTATTCACTGACTATGATATGAGTCAAAATCTCTTAGACTTGTTACCATAGCTATTCTTGACTGCTACTGCTGATATTTTCTATACATATAAAATGTACTTTTCTTCAGAATTCAGGGATGAATTCCTGTAAAAAGCTTCAATAAATGATAGAAATACATTTTCTGCCTTTACATATAATTATGTAAAATAAGGATCTTCAATTTTAAACTAATCATGCTCTTCATTCCAGCAGAGAAAATATTCTCTAAGAAAGGGTAGATGATACCATCAGTTAGAGTACTGCTGTACAACTAAGGATAAAAATTGGGATTTCAGAAGATATCTATCGCTTATTGAAAAAGCAGGGATGTGCAGAGACTCAGTCTATTAAAAACTTCTGTAGATAGCATTATTCTACACTTGTAGTGAACTCAAGTTTTTGCTGCCACTCCCACACGCACAAACCACAAGCAGGCAGGGATATGGAGATATTTCACTGTAGGTCGCCAAGAGGAGGAAGCACTGCCCAGAATTTGCAGCTTCCAGAATGGTTTGAAGTGGAAGCTGCTCCATAAAGTCTTTGCATATCAAGAGCTCAAAATGAGTAGATAGCAGGATAAAATAGCTGCAATACGAAAGAGAAAACTTGAGTATTGAAAAGGGAGCTTGAGTTTAATTTGTGCAAGAGTGAAAGTGGGTTAGAAAAGCATATATGTTAGAGCAAATGCAAGAATCCATTAAGTCAGTTAATATTGTCCCTAAGGTTCCCACTGCAGAGATTCAGTCTGAAAGGTTAGTGTTCTTATTGTTCAACAAATCTCTGAACAAGCTTCCCCAGGTACTTAGTTTAAGCAAACATTAGTGCAAACGTATGTTTTAGAATGAGTGCTAACGTCTCTCTGCTGATCATTGCCAATATCTTCACCGAAACGCAAGATTTATCCATTATGTAAATGTGATTCCCCAGAGTTAAACAAGGAGCTTTGCTTTTCATTGAACATTATAGAAATATTTCCAGTTGTTTAAATCATAGCAGTTCTCTCTATTTAAATAAACGTGTGGAGAGGACAAAAGAAAACATCCTTGATGGAAAAAGTGCTGAAATGAAAGCAGGGCCAATTGTTTCAGGAAGCTTCAGGAAAAGCTGGTCATGCAAAAGTAAAGGGGAAATTTTGTCTTTGGTGCAGCTTCTTCTTTTACTTTTCTGCCCGTTTAACAGAAAACTGTATGTGGTGTGAGCCTCTGACTGCTGAGACTGTTGTGACTCACCCAGGTGTGCCCCTTTCTGCATTGTTTTAAGCACTAAAGGGAGCCCTCCACCACTAATCGCTTTCCTCTGCCAACTTACCTCTGTATTCTGACCCCATCCAATAATTTTTTAGCCCTCTGGCCAATTTTGACCGACTTGGAGATAGAGGTTAGAGAAAATTAAGCTCCTGAATGTACTGTGAAAAGCAATGACAATATAAGACTTTTGAAACTGCTGCCACACTGTTCTGAGAATATCCTGCTTTCTAGGAAGCTCTATCTGATTTTTTACTAGACAAAATAAAAATAAAAAAATAAATAAGTAGCTTGTTTCAGACTCTGATGTGTAATTTGCTGAAGAGGATATCAGTACACATCTCTGTACTGCTCTGCTGTCTGCTCCTCCTCATATTCTCATGTTAGAGATTGTAATCTCCTTGGCGGGAGAATTGCTGTTAACATAAACAGAACCAGGGCTTCAATTTGCTTTAATACAGAATGAAAAACTCCCTTACATGAAGGCAAGAAACTCCGAGCAAGCAGCATAGAAACAACGGGTCTCATGCCCAGCTGAAATAGCTCTTTAAAACAAAATATGATGAGCATCCAGCAGTCTGCTTGGTAATGCGACCATTTATTTCCAACTTCATAAAGCAAAAGAAAGGCTGTTAATATCAGCAGCTAATTACAGGGCCTCCTTCTCTCTCCAGGCACATAAAAGAAGCTGTGAAATGCAGAAGGGAGAGACTGCAGCAGTGGCAGATTGAGGCTCTTCTTGTTAAATTAAATCTGGCTGAAGATTTAATGTGTTAGAGTGGACAGCAGTGATAATGGGTACTGTTTCTTTAGTGTGCCTGTGTATAAATTAACTACCTTTAAGTGCTATTTGGACAATAAAGCTTCAGCAGTTTTGCTTCTAGTTCCACATATGCTGCAGTAATTACAAGCGTAACTTTATTTACTTCTGGCAATAAAAGTATGAATAAATGATGTCTCATTGCTTTGGTCATGTTCTCTCTTTGGTCTCCTCTCTCATTCTGCTGTATCTTGAGTCATGTCCTTTGCTCTGGTAGTGCTATGAAACACCAAGCTGGCAGCTGTCTTGCTGCGTGACATATCTCCCTCTCACTCAGGTCTTTAAACATTCACTCCTCCTGTTTTCTGAAAGAAATGTGAAGATCTGATAGAAAAACAGAATGCCTGTAGGTCTTATGCAATGCAGGGGTGCTATTCTATGTACTAAGTTATTTCTAGAAAATTTAAAACATTGATGACTATTACCTCTTTCTTACTTCATCAGGTCCTTTCAAATCATAGTACCTTGCCATCAGTACTGAAACTAATTCAGCTGTGGCCCTTAAGCTCAGTGACTACATTGATTTTTCTTTTCCTAATTCTTGTTTTCTCTTCCATTACAAAGTACCACCAGAATTCCCACATGGGTAATGAATCAGATTTTTTAGACAACTGGGTTAAAAGAAAGAAAGGAAGGAAGGAAGGAAGGAAGGAAGGAAGGAAGGAAGGAAGGAAGGAAGGAAGGAAGGAAGGAAGGAAGGAAGGAAGGAAGGAAGGAAGGAAGGAAGGAAGGAAGGAAGGAAGGAAGGAAGGAAGGAAGAAAGGAAGGAAGAAAGGAAGGAAGAAAGGAAGGAAGAAAGGAAGAAAGAAAGGAAGAAAGAAAGGAAGAAAGGAAGGAAGGAAGAAAGGAAGGAAGGAAGGAAGGAAGGAAGGAAGGAAGGAAGGAAGGAAGGAAGGAAGGAAGGAAGGAAGGAAGGAAGGAAGGAAGGAAGGAAGAAAGAAAGAAAGAAAGAAAGAAAGAAAGAAAGAAAGAAAGAAAGAAAGAAAGAAAGAAAGAAAGAAAGAAAGAAAGAAAGAAAGAAAGAGAGAAAGAAAGGAAGGAAGGAAGGAAGGAAGGAAGGAAGGAAGGAAGGAAGGAAGGAAGGAAGGAAGGAAGGAAGGAAGGAAGGAAGGAAGGAAGGAAGGAAGGAAAGAAAATTCCTCTGCTCTCATGACTTGCAAAAAAAAAAAAATGTCTAAAAATAACAATATCAAACAGAAGAAAAAGTAACCTAGTCATAAAATAAGTATAATCTATCTTCTTAATTTTGCACAGAAATTTCAGAAAGCTGGTTGCATTTTTGTTTTATTCTTGGAATGCCTGGAATTATGTTTTCAGTTTGCTTGTAAGATTCTCATTTTAAAAGTACATTAGGCCAGTATTTGCAAATAAATGAATTTTGACTTGAATAGACACAATACAAGAAAAAAAGATGCTGTAATGTCAGCAAAGTTGTAAAGCCATCTTTATCTGGAATATTCAGGTGATATAAAAATTAGATAAAGTCATTCCAATTATAGGCAGGGCTTGTGTTTATGTGTATGTTGCATTTGTTGCTTTTAATTCAGATTTCCTAAGCTCAGCATTTAAAGATAGACACTGAAATATTTTGGCAGCAGCAAAGGCTTGATTTTCAGACATCCTCCATATTCACAGCTTGCAGTAAATTTATTTTTCTCTAAAATCAAATTAAGGTTCTTAACTATGTGGTTTTGCTCCTAATTGTATGTGTTGAAGCAGTAGCTGATTGAAGCTTACTGTTGAATTTAAATTAAATTTCACAATATAGACTTGTTTGTGTGTTTTCCCCCTAGTGCACAAATACTCAAAAAATGATGGAAGCTTATGTTAAGATGCAAGAATGCTAGCATTTGAAGGAACAAATTCATGAGCAACTCCCCACATCTTGTATTAAAACACTCTTTGGACCCTATGTTACACTTTTATGAGAAGACTGTATTTTATAATGTTTTTTAAACATCTTCAGCTGGAGAAGCATGGCACATGAGCAGTGCTGTGGCCACAGCAGAGGGCTTTGGGAACCACACAGACTGTACAGAGAGGGAAACCATGTGCTTTGCCATGTGTCCTGCTCTCCAGTCAGGTGTGCTGTGACAGTGTGGCATGTTATGGGTAGAAGGTGAGCCCATTTCAGACTTAGCCAGTGAAAAATAGACCTCTAAATGAAGAACTTCACTTTAGGCTGAGAGGCTGGGGTCTTTCCTTAACCCTGCTGCTGACCCATATGATTCTATAGCAGCCATCTCCCCTCTCTGTTGTTGCTTCCCTCCTGCCTTCTCAGCTGCCCTTATTTTGTTTTCTAGTTTGTCTAATACACAACCAGCTTTTCCTCTTTCTATGAAGTATCTCAACCAGACACCTCCCTTTCATTCATCTCCATGCATCTCTAAAGACAAATAGTACTTTGTTGGTGTTGGCAGACAGGCCTCAAGAGGACTTTGGCCCGTTGGAGCTATGCAGATGTAGGAAGAAAACAGTCCTGCAGTGGGTTTTAGTTTCCAAGACTGAGATTCCCAAGATTTCCAAGATGAGAAAAGTGGAATATTCCAGAGCTTTTGTTTGGCACTATTAGTTCAACATCAATGTGAGCTTCAGAGCTCTGACAAGCAACAGTTTAATGGGCACTTATTCTTATGAAGACAGTTTTTGCATTGTGCTTCTTGAGAAAGCTGGTGCTTGAAAATAAATTAGTATATGATGTGCTGTATTATTTGCAAAATGAACTTGCAGTGAATAGAGGTGATTAGCACAAATACTAACGGTCAGTGGATCTGGTAATCTTGCAACACCCAGTGTTAAATTACTTTCTTTTAGCTTGTTCCACCAAATGTTCAAAACTTCATAATTAGAGATGATGACACTTGAAACTGCACACCAAAGGTTGTCCAGGTCCAGGGTTTTGCTCAGATTTGTCAGGATAGAGCTGCCAATTGCAGCCATCTGCTGTGATGCCAAACCTGAACCCCACAAGGAAAGAAATTTGATTCATATTTGTTTCAAATTGTTGATATCTAAGATTTCTAATACTTAATGTTTTTGGTTTTTTTTCACAGGTAAGTGCATTTGGGAATGTTTCCAAAAGAAAGACAGGTTTGGGATTTGTTCCAGGAAACATTTTATCAGAAGAAACCTATTTTTGAAATAAATGCAAAAGTCTGCATTTTTACTCCGCTGGACATCTTGGTGGGGGATATGTTTTATCTTGCTTGACAGCAGCTCAGTCCACAAAGCCTCGCATGATATCTCACTGCTTCTGATTTCAGGACCTCGTGACAGAAAGTGGCCTTGGATCCCATCCCGTGCTGCCTCAGCTGTGTAGGAACCATCTCCCACACAGATGGAGCTCTGCTAAGTGATCAAGAGATGAATGTGAGACTCTTGATTTTTAACTCCCATCTTGAGGTCCCCTCAGCAGTACTGTGAGTATCTCATGTGAGCAGCAGATTGCTTCTGCCTCTTCTTCCCTGGTGCGCTGGGGCAGCTAGCTGGCAGGTTCATGACTGATGCTGGGACATGGGCGAGGAGAAAGTAACACTGATGACCAGAGGCACTTGGACCTGCTGGAGGAATAGGTCAACAGGAGCCACAAGAAATGCAGCCAGGGCCTACGCCCAGTCTTGCACTGGGGAAGGAGGAGCCCCCTAGCAGTGACACAGGCTGGGGCCAGAGCAGCCCAGGGGCTGGGGACAGCATGTGGACACAAACATCACCTCATGGGCAGACAACTGCCAATTTTCTATGCAGCACCCACCTGCCTCACCCTCTTTGGTCTATAAACATTATGTTTCAGGTGCCTACAGACTTGATGCAAGAAAGACTTGCTGTTGTGACTGCAGTCTAGAGACCTTTATCCTTTCCAGGGAGGCTGAAGAAGCTGCTGAGCAGAGGACTTCATTTTTCCCTTGCCCTCTGTCCAGGAGGGATTATGAGCATAGGTATGCTCAAGTATTTTTATTTCAGTAGGAAGAATAAATTGAAGATACACTGGGACTTTGGGAAATATTTTATGCTTTGAAAGAGATGACACTGACCTAAGGATAATCTAGACCAAGAAGAGAACATCTTGTCAACCAACACAAAGCCAGAAAGAAAGGGTAGCCTGTCATTTCTTGAAGGTGTAAAAAGGGTCTATTTCTTCCATCCTGGCACAGAATAACATCATATCAGTGACAGTGACAGATATTTGGGCCTAAACCTCTTTGTATCTTAATTTCTTCCTAGTCAAAATAAGTTTGCTGCTAGTTTTATAGCACATTCTGTGGTTCTTTGATGAAAGAGATTTCACTATTGCAAATTATTATTTTATTACTTTTGGCAGACAGAATGTTTAACAAGTCATTTGAAATGTATGCTTTTTCAAAACCCGCTAACTGTATTGGGAATCTTTACACAGAATCTTAATTTATCCCTTTATACTTCAGTTGTTTTTTGAATTCTTCTTTTGAACCACTGAGCGATTTTCAATCTGAAAAGAGAATCTGAGGAGCAATATGCAATTGTCACACACATCAGACTCCAAAAAAATGGTTTTATGCCTTTGATGTAGTCTAGACAAATGAACATATTTCAGAAACATTGCACATCTTAAGCTACTGTCTGACTGATGAAAATACTGCCTAATTTTTAAATAATTAGCTCTTCTAATTTTTGAGATATGAGCATCTGCAAGTGAGGACTTTACCCAGCAAGTAAAGTCAGCATCCACGTGCACTTTCAAAGTACGTGAGCAGATGTTGCTCAGTATCCCCTCCCCACTCTGCAGTTGGGGACAGCTCAGCTAAGCGCTCAGCTCCTACTCCATTCAATGACACAGGTGGGCAAAACAGGAGGAATGACAGAGTGAATAATTCTGTATGAGCAGGGCTCTCCATGCAAAAATCTCTTCTTAACAGCACAAATACATTCATGTGTTTATAATATATATATTTGTATGAGTGCAAGCGCGTTTTCTACTGCAATGATCTTTTGGCAGCTAGGGATTACTTTTTATCCTTTTCTGTATCATAAGGCTAATGAAACAGTCAATTAAATTAATCCTCTGCAAATTTAAAGTGGATGAGAAATGAGCACAGCTATAAGCTGTAGAATTCACAGCCAGCTGATATTGACGGGGAAACAGGTTAATGCAGTCTGATAAAAAATGAGATCCTTAGCCCAAACTAGACACTCTGTGCATGGCGTTCCTCTTGATGTCAGTGAGGACAGTAATGCCAATGGTTTGAATTCCTTACAAATCTTAATTTACTTGGCAAAAATCTGTTTATCTTTCTACTGATCCTCTTCTGCAGGAACGACTTTTTCCTTAAATCAAAGCTGATTATTTCTAGATTGGAAAAAAAAAAATAAATATAAGATTGTCCTCTCAATGCGCACACCTTTATGTTCCCGGCTTTTCTGAGTCTAACATTATCCTTACCTCTAAGAGGTGTCTCCTTTTGGGAAGTAACCATTGAGCTGAAGCACAAATAAGCATAAGGAATTGCCAAAACAAATCTTATTAATCCTTTGACAGAACAACCTTCATGACTGGATTTTGAAATAGGAAATGCAATGTTGCTTCCGTTATTAATTAGTTGGTGGAATCAATTGACTGTTAACTACTAACTAAATAGCCAATCCTGCAAACCCGTAAGCATCTGTGCATCTTTAGCCACAAGAGTAATCCTGATTACATTGATGGGAGAACTGTATGATTAGAATTAAAACAGACTGTAAGTGTTAGCAAAACAGAGGTATTAATTACAATATTTCTCTATAGAAAGCCTGTGTTGCTTTCTAACTTGTAAAGCAGTCGTGTTAGTATTTACATGTAACTGTAGTGACCTGTCTTTAACTGAAGAAAGTCCTATTCAAAATAAGTACATGAGTCAAGACTGAAAAGTACAAGCATCTTCTATACTGGGTTTTCTCAGCAATTCAAAAATAATGGTGGGGGCAAGGAGGGTGAAGTATATATAGTTTTTTCATATGTTACTGTTCCACTCACGTTTCAAGCTCCTTGCTTTTTCCTAAGCTCTCCCTTTAGTTTCAGTTCTTAAAGCTGTCTATAGATGCATGTAAGTGTCTACAACGGTCACTGCTCAGCCTCAGGACAGATGAATATCTTTATTTATCTTTTTTTTATATAGATCCAAAAATCTGGGCACTCTGTAGTTTGTCGATGTGCTGACCATTGCCAGCAAGATGGTTAATATCACCTTACTGAGTATATTTACCTTTCAAGTTATAGAAAGATTCCTGGTGCAACTCCAGGTATGTCATGGTGAGTATTTGAGTCTTTGTACAATGAATCAACAGCAAACAATGACCCACACCTACCTTGCTCAGATTATTCTGTGCAAGTGGAGCAAATACAGAAGTGGCAACTGTACTCTGATACCACTCTACAGAAAAGAACTATGACGGTTTGATTCAGGAAAAAAAAAAAAATAAAATAAAATAAAATAAAATAAAATAAAATAAAATAAAATAAAATAAAATAAAATAAAATAAAATAAAATAAAATAAAATAAAATAAAATAATAAAAGTAAATTACGGAAATCCACCTTTTTCTTACTGTTGGAATGTATTTGTAAAGGAGCAATCACCATGCTCCAGACTGTGGGGTAAATGGGAGGGAGAGATTTAAGGAGCACTTTCTGAGTTACACATGGATATGAAGAATGGATTGCTGAAGTTTTTTGGTTTTGTGGTGTTTAGTGGGTTTTGCTTCTTTTTTGTTGTTGTTTTGGCTTGTGTTTTTTGTTTGTTTGTTTTGATTTGATTTGATTGATTAATTGATTGGTTTCATTGTCTTTTCACATAACTGCCACAAGTTTTCACAAGTTTCTCACAGATTTAAGGTACTTTGATACTTCCACAACTCTTAGAAGGATATTCCTTAGAAGGAACAGCATGAAGCTGCATCAGGAGAGGGTCAGGCTGGTGTTAGGAAAAGGTTCTTCACCGAGAGGGCAGTCAGGCACTGAGACAGGCTTCCCCGGGCAGTGGTCACAGTGCCTAGCCTACCTGAGTTCAAGAAGCATTTGGACAATGCTCTCAGACATAGGGGCTGACTGTGGTCTTGTGCAGAGCCAGGAGTTGGACTCTATCATACTTGTGGGTCCCTTCCAACTCAGGATATCTGTGATTCTGTGATTCCTCAGCTTACTCTAAACTCAGTATCATTTAAGCCACGAAGCCATGGCTACTGTATGTAATACATAACATGCCAAGGCTGCTAGATGTTCCTGAGATAAGCTTGTTATATTTTCATAGTATTCCAAGATTTTCTTTTAAAGAGCTTCAAATGTTACAAGTGTTCTTGTTTAATCAACTGAGATGTATCAATTTTCACTAGCACAAAATGTACAAGTCGTGTCAATGTAGTAAGTTTGCTCTGTGCTTAATGAGAAGAGATTGTCTTGTGTAAGATGTCAGTTGGATGAAGAACATTTGGCATGAAAAGGCAAATGAGCAGACACTGCCAAAGTATCATTGCTGTGAACCAGTTGTCCAATGTTTGATGACAAACTTACCGAAGACACTTAATGTACATCAATTTTCTCTGAAATGTGTCAATGATGCTGTATAGTCGAAGACAGCAGTTGTGGTGACATAACACATTTCTTATATGCTGTACTAAGTTGCAAAAATATTTCATAGCCTAGAAAATTGTTCTTCAACAGTGTCCCCCAGATTTTTTGTGGAAACTATGCTTTCCTTGTACAAGTCTGGCTACCTGTGGCCTGTCTTTCTTCATGCTCGCCTTAACCTTGGAAAAATTTACTCCCTGTAACAGAAGTAGACATGTGGTAACTTAATGTGAAGAAAAATAAACTGTGCTGTTATTGGGATTTTGTTCATTCTTTTTTTTTCAAATCTATCACAAGAGACTGTAAGCCAAATATGTAGAACACAATAAACAACACTGAAAGAGGCTACAAACTGCATTTTGCAACTTTGAACTTAATATTCTTCTAATGCCCAAACAATGGTACATCTTAGGAACAAGATAAAAGCAGCAAAAGTGTATCAAATTCCTGTGAAATGATTCCCCTACTTTGCATGGTATAACATCACCTATTGAGGAATGCAGTTGTTTAAGATGCTTCTACATCTGATTATAAGATTAAATTTAAGAAGATAATATATACTTTACCACTTATTTAGTGCTGAAGTATAATCCTGTTCTATGTAAATGGCTAGAATACAAAATAGATCTGCCTTGTGTTAATGAAGGGAACTTTCTCCTTTCGGTTTATATGCTTCTACAGATGTGTGCTTTTTTGAGTTATAAATGCCTCCTTTTAGAGTTCTTCCTCTTTGCACCCTGAAGGGGCAAAAAGTAGATAAGGATTTTTGGGTTTTGTTTGTTGTTTGAAAAAAAAAGTTTTTCATGAATACCAAAGTAAGTACTGTAGCATGAAGAATAACTTAAATGGCTTTGTAGCATTGTACAAACAAACCATGAAAACTTGAGATAAATGAAAAATATTGAACTACGGAATTGAGACTCTGGATGAAATTAGTCACAGTATGAATTTAATATCCAGGACACATCATCTGTGTGGGATTACAAAGGTCACCTATTAAAAAGTCAACATTTACCAATAGTTACATTCTGCTCTGTGTGCACATTTACGTGCATAGTTCACAAGTTAAGGAATTGTAACTGATAGAGAGATTATTATTTCTTCTATGGTAAATAATTTGTATTTTGTGTTTTGTTTACAGATTTATAATATCATTTGATCTGGGAGGGAGCTGGCTACCTATTTAAGCACTGAAAACTCAGACTTCAAGGTTTAAAATGTATACTTTAATGAGGGAGTTAGCTGCTGGGAGTTAGCAGTGCGGGATGGAGAGACACATTTTGCTGATTCAGAACTTATTTTTGTTTTGTCTTGTTTTTTATTCTATATGTATTTGAGTTCCCACAGACTGATACTCCTTCAACCCTAATTTTCTCCTCTCCTTTCAGCTTGTTGTGCCTTCTCAGGGAAATAATATTCTTATAGGTACAGTATCTTAAAGCCATATAGCTATCCCCTGACAAGCACTTTACTTACGTCAAAAACTACTTACATCTAGAAGGTATAAAATAATAAAGAATACTTTGTAAAAGATGCTATATATATACACCCTGCCTTGCTCCTCTGGGCCAGCTCCCTTAGCCAAGCTTTCCAAAAGCTCTGCTTTCTCCCGGGGAAGATTTCTGCTGGTTGTGGCAAAGCGTCTGACAGCTGGGAAACACAGAAGTATTTTTCCAGGCTGAAGCAATGGTAGGACGTTTTCCACCTGGGTCTGAAGGAGCGTTATGGATGGATCTGTGTGAGAAATGATGCAGGCAGATCATATCCTCCTCCTCCTTGGCAAAAAGCTCCTCTGGAAGTTCTGTGCCATACAACAGCTCTGAATCTGCCCTGAGCTCTCTGCTGTCACATGTGCAAATTCAGTACTTGAACTACATTCCTAGGTAGGCTAGGTATGCTCTAAGATGATCTGCAGCAGTCAAATGCTGACTGTGTTGTAATTCCAAGTCCTGTAGCTGTGAACTTCTATAATATGGCCTCCCTTGCTCTCATTTCCATGTGCTCAACCTGCAATTTGAAATTGCTCTCATAGGCTTACCCAACTTCAAGCAGAGCTAAGTTATATCTTTCCTTAAGCCTCTTTAATAAAAGCAAGAGCTCCCATTTCTTTTGATTGGGGTGTTTATGCCTATTTATGCCTGTCTCAGCTACAAAAGGACACTCAGCCCTTTTGCTGCCTTCAGCTGGCAGAGGGGAATCAAAGCAGGTGAGGTGATTTACCTGTGCAAGAGGATGCTGGATCCGTCCTTACCATTTTTCCAGGGGGCTTGCCTTTCCAAGCAAGGTATATTTGACAAGGCCTATTGCAATGTGAGTACCAGCTGCTAACAGACACAGACCAGTTTACCCTTGTTATGAGATCACATCCCAGAGCGATGTAATAGGGCCTTGGTTTGCCATTTGTACTGTTCAGGATCAACTGAAGAAACAAGTTTAACTGTGTGGATTGGTTGACTTGTTCGCACTTCACATTTCGATAAGAAGCAAAGCTTTATATATCATAATAAAAGTTCTTTATGTGAGAGACTTTCTCAAAAATGCTATGATAGGTAAGCCATATTTTATTTTATCTTATTTTATTTTTCCCACAGGATGAGAAAATGCTAGAAAAATATACATGGCAAGTACATTCACTGACCTTGCCTCATTTACTCACTTTGCTAGCACTCTGTATCAACCACCTCTTTGAGCAGGTCAGTGCTGAGTGGGGCATGTACTCCTGGCAGGAGAGGAAAAAGTTTTTGTTTCTTTAGTACAAGAATGTCAGCTTTAGTTTGTCCCTGTGTATGATGGTTTTATACTTCTGAGTATTGAGTGATAATTGTAATACCAAGGAGCTGAACTTGTGCAAATCCTCGTGTTTCTGAAGTTAGGATCTGTGGTAAAATAAGAGTGGGTACAGAACAAGGAGAAAAGCTTGGCTGACTTACTAGTGTTTAGGACTTTGTAAGACATTGTTAAAGGACTAACAGGTAGCTCTGGTCCTGCTGCTGATATAACTGTATTCCAAATTAGATTTGTTAATAATTCTATCTTTGTTTTATTACTTCAATTTCTTTTCTGAAGAATGGTGAATTTTTCTCTTTCTGACTTTTCATGATAAGTTTATGTGCTGAAAAAATACAATGAGACTATTGGTGCAATTTGCTGAGCAGATAATGTATGACATTGAGGTCAGTCCTTGCAATGAGGAAGGTAACCGCCTTCCACATTTAAGCAGAAGATTACTCAAATATTCTTGGTCAGACATTAAATATAAAATCATTAATATGATGATAAATCCTATATCATAATTTATTTACTCTGCTGTTAATGAAGTTTTGGAGAAATATAAACAAAGGTAAAGGTGTCTGGCAGATTTAAAATTGTTGTTAGATATTTTCTTTCTTATTGATCATATGACATTGCGTGCTGGGGAAAAATATACACAAGATATCATTTTTTCTTGTTATATGGGCACCAAGTAATATTCCTTTTTCTCCCCAAAGAACTTTGAGAAAAAGTTTTGGAAGTGCTTTATTTTGAGTGGACAACAACTGTTTGGACATAGACTGTTTTAACTTTAAACCTTTTTTCACTTCTGTTTCCATGTACATACAGCACACAAAAGGATGAAGGTCTTATATCATTTGGCTTTTTCATAGCCAGCATGAAAGAAAACTATTTTGTTGAAAGCTTATGTGTAAAATTACCTTAACCTATCTGCAGTGGTTGTACCACTGCTTTAGAGGTTTTAGAAGGCTATTGCAGAAGCATTACTGCTTTCTTCCCCTCCAAGATAGAAAATAGACACATATAATTGCAATGTGATTTTTCACCAAGATGACAAATTAGACCTAGACAAATCCTGTTTAAATTAAAATATTGATGTGAATGACACCCACTGTAGTTCAGTGATTTTTTGTGAAATAGAACAGACTAAAATGTTAAATCTGAGGTCCTGTTCCTCTAGAATATGCATCTCTGTCTCACTGGGCCATATTCCTTACAAGAAATTCCCTACAAGTTCATGTGTATGATTTTAGGAAGCTCATTTCTAGGCCTTCAGGTTTCCTATGTATAGACTGAAAAAAGAGTCTGTGTCTGTGAAATATGTTCTAAAATCTTAACTTTGAGAAGTGTTAAGCCTTATTAGAGTATAAAGCTGTTGGTGACAGGGATTGTCCGAAGTCATGGGCAGAATGGGTCTTTCTTATAATGACAGATTATAACGAGGGGTGAGAAATTGGTGTAGATTCTCCAAATGTTCAGCTTTTTTAATTATATTAGGGATAAGTAAGACTGAGAGTCAGTAATATCTTTCCCAATAGTCAACTGTCCTTTCCTGTTCACCAACTCTGGCCCGAAGGCTTGGTGCAGATTGATTAATGAGCTCTACATACTCATAGTTGCAGTTTTATTATATTAGTGCTGTAGGGTTTGCATACACAGACCCCCACAACAGGAGCAGATCAAGAATTATATATGACTGGTTATAGATTTTGCAGACAATCTTTTCCTGTTACCAGAATCCCCTCCATCATTTGTAGATTTCATTTTAACTAATTGTTCTTCACCAAATTTACATGTAGAAGGAATTAATTTACCCACAGATGCTATTCTATACTGTGCCAATTCTTTCCTTAAAGAGTGAGATCTCAGTGTGTGAGATCTGAACTGTCTGAGTTCTGCAATGATAGTTCTCTCTGTATAAACATGGTATATGAATACATTTCTGAGGGAAAAAAAAAAAGGGGGGTGGAGGGGAGGGAGAGAGAGAAATGAGGGAGAATTAACTAGCTCATTTATCCAAGCTTTGCTTCATCCTGAAAGTTGCTGTCAGGGATTCTGTTACCAAAGTCACTGATTTTGCAAATCTGGATGCCATTTCTCTATATCTTTAAAGGAACCTATTAAGACTTTCTTGAAAGACAACATCTTACTTTTATATAATGCATTATTTTTTCATAAATACTATTGACTACTTAGGAAATATAGAGTCCTCTCTGGCCTCAGTTGCCTGCCTTGCAGTTCCATGTTTCAAGTTTTGTCGTGGCACTGAAGCAAGAGGAAAGAAATGAACTCTGCTAACCTATTCTCTTTGCCTGCAAGAATACTAAAACTGAGTTACACAGAATTATGTATTCCTAGCTGGGTTGTAATCACTTGCAGCATATTCTTTATATTTATGGCATACATCTAGGAAAAATAAGTAAAAAGAACACTGAAGCTTTCAATGGTCTCAGAACAGTTTCCTTCTATTATTACAATAATATGGTAGATGCCTGTTGTTAAATGCTGTATAGATCCAAGGTATTTCTAAATTTAATTAATATTTAAGTTTAGTAATGCACAAAATCACTATTTTTTTTTACTTTAATGAAGCCTATTTTCTAGCACAATTTGAATAGGCAGCACTAAAATAGCACTAAAATACATTAACATTAGGTCATCTGCTTTGCATTTACAACAATAAGCTCACATTTTCAGAAAGGATAATCTTAAACAACATTTTTGCAGTACCGACTGTACAGCTTTATCTTAAAATTCCAAATGTTTCAACAATAGAAAACGATTAAGAACTAGACACTTATTCTTCATCTCTCAATGATTTATGACACAGAAGGAGACCTTTCCATGAGAGTTTGAGGTGCTAAGGAGGAGAGTATATTTAAGTTGGCAGCTTCCTGCCCTCTGCCTTGTTTACTAGGCACAGAAATTACTTCATTGTAGCCACCTTACTAGAAAATGAGGCTATTGACTTGATTACATGGTTGGCCCTAGGTATGGACACATATAGAGAGATGGGTTCTTCAGTATTTATATAAGCACATGTAGAAAATGAAAATAAAGCACACGAGCACACACATTCCTCGAGCAAGTGAAATAGAAAAAAAGAAAAAAAAAAAAAGGCAAAACTCATCTTCTAAAGACTAAAGGTCTTTAGTATTTTTTTGCCTGCACGATGTGTTACATGCTTTCCAGTCACTGAAAGAAGTATTTTGCTCGTTTCAAGGGTTCACTATTTAATCATGGAAAAATAATAGCCAGTATGGAAAAAAAAAAAAAAAAAAAAAAAAGAGAGAGAGAGAATGTTTACAAAAACATCTGCTCTTTTGTATGTGTGTATGTAATTTATAGTTCATTGTTCTTTAAATTTTGAGCATAGTTACAATAATCTGTACAGCCACTGGTTTTAGGGCTTTACTAAATCTGTGATCAGTATTAATAAAATAAATGGTACATTTGAGTGCTACTGTTCTGTTCCTATTGAAATCAGTGAAAGTTCATCAGTTAAACAAAAAGGGGTAATACTTCACCTCAAAACTGTAATCGGGAAAAAAAATCAAACAAAAAAATCATAGGAGTAAATAATCAACCCACTCTCAAATGACTACCAGCAAACTGAGAATATTTTAAAAATAGAATTAATATTCTGTTTCTTTCCTCCACCTACTCTGTTTCCTTTTGTTTCTTTTCACATGTCATTACTAACTCAATAATCTCCCACATTGATTGTCATACTGCGGAAAGTAGTTAACAATGACTGAAATCATGCCTGTAGCTCTTAAGTTACCTGTTAACAAGATGATATATGACCTGGATACAATGCATGAGGCCAAAACATAACACCTGCATTGCTTTGAGTGATGCAAGACATCTCCATAGCACTCATATGTGTACTGGCTGCTAAACAGTGGCACAGGACTGTTGCATACAGGTTTATTCCAACTCAGTGCTACATAATTGTTTTGTTGGAGCAGAACACACAAACTGGACTTTAAAATTTTCATTTATTCAACCCAGATGTTAAGGATAAAACATATCATTGCTGAGTTTGCAGTGGTGAGTGGCAAATTAAAAAGTAGTGAAAGAAATACTGTTGTGTACACGCTGTGGGGTTAGTTAGGATAGAGTATTAGAGTAATTCCTCCCATTTTTCCTCTGTTATTTCCATCTGTAAGGAGACTGTGACTCTTTTATACATTTCTGTTAGTTCCTTTGCCTTTTTGCCATGAATACAATGCTTTATTTACACGTTCTTTGTTCTCTCTGTTCTGTCCTAAACCCCCATCTACCAAGCTCTTAGTACTACATTACTGTAGTGATCAATAAATGAGCACTCATATTTATACCATAAAGATCCAAGTTATCATCCTGGCTTGTACACTCAAGCTCTCTATTTTCATCATATATTTTCCTTTTGGGGGCTGCACATTTGCTACACACTTAGCTAACCTGTTTTCTTTTTCAGGATTTACCTGCATCTTATGATATTACACAAGGACCACCACCTCACACAGAGCATCTGTGAAAAGTTGTAGATGATACTGAAGAAGTAATCACAAGGTGAAAAAGGCATAATCCATGGTCATCAACTTATTAAGAATCTTTCCACTGACTGAGTTAGGTGGAAGAGCTTTATGGTCCAGATTCTCTTGCTGCTAATATTCTCTGACAGATATAGCAAGTATTTCCTTATGTTTCATCTGGAAGTTTTGGTACATTGTTGTTTTTGGGGTGTTTGTTGTTGTTGTTGTTTTGTTTTGGTTGGTTGGTTGGGTTGGGTTGGGTTGGGTTGGGTTAGGTGGGTTGGGTGGGTTGTGTTGTGTTTGTTTTTGTTTTCTTTTATCCCTTCACATCTCATAAATGTAACTCACATTTGTGTGTCCAATTCCAGCATCCTGAGCAGCTATAATGGTAGTTGATCTTTCTGAGAAAAGCTGTGATAAAAGAGCTGTTATTGCTTTTGTTTAGTTTCTAGTTAAGAAATCTTAAAGTGTACTAGAGGGCATGTGGTACTTTTCCTGGCAACTCTGGTGACCTTCACAACTAAACCATCGTGCTGGTAAAGCTGAAACCGAGGCAGAAGCTGTCTGATTTCTGGTTCTCTAGTGTTCCTCTCACAAGAAAAAAAAATTGTATATGTATATGTATATGTATATGTATATGTATATGTATATGTATAAGTATATGTATATGTATATGTATATGTATATGTATATGTATATGTATATGTATATGTATATGTATACATATGTATATATATGTATATGTATATGTGTGTATATGTTTTATGCTGATTGGGAATCTTTAGCTTTGTAAGATTTTCCATAAAATTTCGTCAGTCTATAGGAAGGTTGTCAGACATACCTCTTTAGTGAGATACTAAAGTGGATTGTTATGGACACGTATTCCTAGGTGATTTGTAATTAGTGTGTGTCTTGTATTTATAGCTGGCATCAAGGATAGAAGTACAAAAAGAATATAATTCTTAAATTGTATTAAATGGACTAAGAGTTATCGTTATTATTATTACGAAAAAGATTTTGTACTTCTATTTTTAAACCCTGTGTAATTCTATGATGCTTCTCCATTTAATTAATGTGCCAGTACAATAAAATAACACACAAAATCATTATTTTGTGACATTAATGAAGTCTACTTTTCGAGCACAATTTGAATAGGCAATTGAACAACAGTGCACTAAAACACATTAAAACCAGGTCATCTGCTTTGCATTTCTAACAATAAGCCCACATTTCCATGAAGGGTAATCTTAAACCACATTTTTTTCAGAGCAGCCAGTACATCTTTATCTTAAAATTCCAAATGTTTCAACAATAGAAGATTGTTAAGAAGTAGACAATTATTTTTCAGCACCCATTGATTAATGACTTAGTCTATGACACACAGAGAAAGTGTAGAACAAAGGAGTGCATTATAATAATGCACAGGCATTAAACCATCTTCATTAATAGGGTCTTTTTGGATTCCGCTTAGCATAAAACAAAATATGCCATAAAGAAAGTGAAGTATTAGCTTTAAATATCTCTTTAAACTCACCTGATAAAAAGAAAGCCTACATTGTGCCCCTAGTCTTAAAAAATATTTTGTTTTCTGGGATTCACACATTCTCCAAACTAGGAGAAAGCTGCAGGCAGCTCTCTGAGCTATGATTTCAGCTCACATTCTTCATATTTAATTTTTTACATTAGGGCTTTGCATTGAAATGTGACTGTGTCATCCTTATTCCAATTCCATGCAATAGCAGAGTTTAAGGTATTGCTCAGCACTACTAGCACTATCAAAATCTGAATATTTTAAAGTAGTTAACCTGTTGAGATTTAGTAATGCAAAAGCATTAAATGAACTTGAAGAACATAAGAAAGAAGAAAGAACACAGTGAACATGTGAACGGCTTTAATTATAAAAGATTAAACTGTGTTAATTTTTCAACTGCCACAACCCCACAAGTGCTTCCATGTTTCAATCCTTGAGAGATTTTGGCTTCTCCTTTTATAAATATATTTTTAATTCTGGCACCATGCCTCTTTCCATTGATCTTACCAGGTTTGCTACTGATTAAGTACATGCCCACATGTACTTCATTACAGACATATGTACTTTCTTTTTTTTATAGCTATTATGTTAAGTTTAGATACAACAATTTTATTTTATTTTTTTGCCCAATGCTGTAATGATTCTTTGCTCCATGCATGTTTTTATTCTGCTTCATGCACGCAAGTAAAGAACTGCAATAAAAAGATTAAGTTCAAAGCTGCAATATGAACTAGGTATAGACCATGTTCATAGCACTTGGGATGGACAGAAGAAGATGGATTATAGAGAGTTTGTTGGAGTTAAGTGAATAATTCACAGTGAATAATTCATTTGACAAACGTAGCCTCTTTGTACGTACAGACCAGATAACAGTCTCTTCTAGTTCATCCATTATTCAGATTTATTCTGTAAGTACGTCTTGAAGAGGGCAGAGCACAGAGTAGCTAAGGCATCTCATCATGGGTCCTAAAGCATGAACTAAAATATCTCGCTGGTTTCATATTTCATTTAATTCCTCTGCAAATCAGGACCTCCTCATTTGGGCCAGGAAGACAGAGTCAGAGGAATTGCTGTGGTGTGGGCCAAAAGACCATCTAGCCCAGGATGACATCTAGAAAGCTGCATTTGTCTCCAAGCAGTAGTAAAACAGAAAAGACATATTTTCCACTTCTGTGAGAGAATTGTTATGTAGGATAGGGCTGGCCTCTGTGGAGGATCACCATTCCCCCTTTCTGCCTGTTTTAAAGAGTGGCAGGCTGACAGGAGAAGGAAATGGATAGCTTCCAGCACTTCATTGGAGTAAGGTAAAAGGGACATCTTCCTTTTAAATTTGTAATGGATTGACAGGACAGGAGAATGAAGCCCATTCGTGTGTGGAGCATGCACTATCCTGGCTGTATTTTGCTGCACGTTTTCCCCAAACATGTAGAGCATAGTTAATTGGGTTGCTAGTTTACAGGAAAATCTGATCTTGGCTTGAGACTCCTGACGTTTAATAGTAAGCAAAAGATACCAGGACTCACCAGTTGAGGTACCCAAATGTTTGGTGGTTGACTATAAACACCATAATTGTTACTGACTATACGCTTTTCAGTTTCATTCAGGAGCACACAATATAGGGTTTCTGCCCCAAAAGCTTTCTGCCCCAAAAAGACAGACAAGATAAGATATGTATAGGCAAAAAAAGTGAATGATGTAGCAGAAATTGTGCCAGACAGACTGGCTGTAATTTATAATCTCACTTGCATAAGAACCCTCTACACAGAATTTTATTGCTGATTTGAATTCCATTTGGTGTAATGTCATATACTGTATGCTATATCTAACAATGGTAATTACTGTTAGTATTGTTTTCTAACCAGATGTAACAATGCTTTGATGAACTGTTCTTTAATTTAATTGCATTAATTTACATATGTGTATCTGATAATATATTTACTGACAGCTTATCTGGCAAGGACATCCATGGTTCAATAAACATGAATCACACTGTTGTTTGCACATATTTTATAACATTAATTTGTTGGTCAATGTTTAACAGCTTAATCCTAGAGCCATTTCATCAAGCATTCTATTAGTTTATCAATAAATACTCATGTTATATCTTTTAAATGGTAAGCCATAAAAAAAAAAAGTAAAAATAATAATTAAAAAAAAAAGACAAAAAAAAAATCCTCCCCATCTCTATTAGCTTGTGGCAGGTAAAGAATAAAATTAATACTAATTAAAATGTATTGATATCACAAAGCAATCGTGATTTTCAACTTGTATATTAAAAAAAAAAAAAAAAGTATTTTTCTGGAAAAAAAAAATATCTTCGATACTATTAATTAAATCCATTTAGGGAGAAGTCCATTGTCATGGGTACTGCTTTTTCATCAATTATTTTGATGAAAAAGAAAGCTAGATGCAATAATTTAGTTTTTTTGACTTCTGGGCTTCACTTTGACTTTTTTTATTTTATGTTATGTCAATGACAAACTCTTAAGCACTGCCACAACTTTGCTTTTCTGTGAGTCCCCTTCATGTCTCACATGATGTCTTACAGAACCAAAATTACTGATAGCCTCTGGTCCTTGAGGGCAGAACCTTACTGTGATCAGATAACGGAAGAAAGCTTTGGATATTTCTTTCAACTCTCAAAACTCCTCAAAGCAAAATGGAGCTGGGTGATTTTCAGGATTTTAAGTAGTCACTTTAGTTTATCACTAGAATTAGGGTTTTTCTCATCTGAATATTGACTGTCTTTCAAACCTTGTCTTACCAGGTCCAGTGCATGCAAACTGGATCTTCAGAATCAAGGATTTGAAGGACATTTAGCTGGATGCTTTGTCAAGGCAGGTGTTTCTGTTTCTCTGCAGGATATCTCAAGTCTCATGGCAAGCAGGAGTTTCCCTGCACTGCAGCACAGTGTTGTGACTATTTCAACAACCACAGAATTATTCGATGTCATAAACCCCAGGCTCTCAAGTAACTTCAGTGCTTGGCTTCTGGCATGCCTATGATTTCATTGCTCTCACCACACAAATTAGTTCTATTGTTTAAGCTTTCTCTCATACATTTCTTCCTGAATCATCATCTAACTTGAGTTTATTTCTCCAGTGATGGTGATGGAAGCTTAGAATATTTTCCATAAGAGAAAATGGCTTTAGGAGTTGACCAAACTATTTAGCTGCCACACCACTGGTGCCATAGTTTGCCCAGAAAAAGACCATTACCAATCAAACAAGACATATGAAGAATCATGCCTTATCTAAATGTTCCTCAAATTAGGCTTATTGTTTTTGTTGTTGTTGTTGTTGTTGTTTTTTGTTTGTTTGTTTTTTTCTTCAGAAGGAAGTTGAAGCTTTGGTATAGCAGATAGACCAGGCTGATGGTTGGACTTGATGATCCTGTCTTTTCCAACCTAAATGGTTCTATGATTTTACAGTTTTTACTGTAGTTGAACTGTTCTGCTCTTACATGTATGTTTCAGTACTGTACGCACATCTCAGTGATCTGTTGGGACAGAAAATAAATGAGTGTGGTTTCTCACATAATTCTTGGGCAGGAGAAGTTTAGGTACAAATGGGTTTGAAAGTAAGGTCAAAATTCCTGCATGCGTTTAGAGGATATTACTTGCAACTTGAAATATAGAGCAAACTTGCACATTGGAATCTTGGCTGTCCTACACTTATTTTTTGTTTTATTTTAAAGGCATTTTTTAAAAGTTTGTATGAGCATAATATCCATGAAAAGTGATTGTGTGGCTGCTTTTAAGACTGAAATCCATTCTCACTCTCTCCACAGGTTAAGTGCCTCCTGCACATAAGCAACAGATGCTTTCAGGCAGCATTTGACTTTAACTTTGGGAAGATAAAGACAATCAGAATAAGCTATAATCAGCATACTCAGCTTTTGACATGCCTTCTTTCCATACTGTCCCCTGCTGGAGGAAAACAACACTTTTATCCTACACCATAACATTTGGTCGCTCTTTGTAACATTACTGTTTATACAAGATGGGTGATCAAATAATAAGAGAGATACCAAAACCTCATGCTGCAATTTTAAGTCCTGGGAATTTCATGGAAAGTCATCCTGTTTTAATACTGGAGTTCAGGGTATATTTTTTCTTTCATTAAGCTATAAGGGTTGCTTCTCTTTTAAGCATTTGCAATTAAAATTCCTTTTAATTGATATGGCCTGTTCCTGAATAGTCCCTTTCCCCTCTTGGTCCATGTATTTTCTGAACATACTGTGCACAAAAACACATATGCAGCCTGAAGAATTATCAGTGCTAAGCAGGTCAGAAAGATTGCTGTCTGAGCCCAGTAGATGGTAGTCCTGTTTAGATAGTTCAGTACAATATTTGCTGGTTTTGCAGCAGGGTGATATTGCTAACAAACACAGGCTGACTGAGGCAAAATACAGGAAATATACACAGGAAACAATACTACAGTGGGTGAAAGAGATGACCTAGACAAGCTCATTGATATTCTCCATATTTTGCTTCTGTATTATGAATTATTCTATATTCTGTACTATTGCTAATCCTATTCACACTGAGGTTTTGCAATAAACCCCTATTGACTTTAACATAATGGGAATGGGTTTGTCATTTCTGTTGATTATGTATAAGCATGTAGTTATACTTTTCTTTTTTATAGTGTATTTGAAATGAATCATAGATGCATCCATATAAGATGATAACAAGGTATCAAACTGGGTACTGGTACTTCCAATGCCAAAAATACAAGTTTATGCTCTCTAAACTAAGCAGAATGTTCTTAGTAGAAATTAGCAGTATAAAGATGGCCATGCACCACAGGGAGGTACAATCCATGTCTTTGCAGACAGCGTATCTTGGGATACCTATTTTTTAAAATGACCTTAAAAAGTAAGTACAAGAAGACAGAATGTATTTTATGAATTTGTAAATCCTATGTCACTATTGTATATATGCTCCTATGGAATGAGAAGGGCTTTTGCTTTCTAATTTGACCCTCACCCCGCCTTTCCAGAAGGCTAGATAAAGCTTCAATGCAATCTGATTCTTTGAGATTAAAAGGCTGATTTATCATTTTCTAACAAGAAGAATCTTGCTGTCATAGGAGGGTAGTGGGCTGATTTGGAATACCTGTCAACCAGAAAGGAAACCCCAGAAAGCAAATAAAACAACCAAGAAAACTGCAAGCTTAACTTACAAATTCCTTATCATTTTGCCCATACTCTAATGCAGTAAATATTGTTGACCCCAGTAGCTTTAACCAGCACAGGCAAACAAGCTTTGAATTATTGCTCTGCTGCAACGTTACAATTCCATTGCTCTGACCCTCGGTGTCTTGCAAAATACAGTAGAACAATAATTGTCAATCCTTCCTATACAATGTGTTATATTTGACAGAGGTCAGCATTAGCTACAAGACCTTTGGCTGGTGCTCAAAGAGGTAATATCTCTTCTCTAGTTCAGTTGATAAAATGTTAAATAGAATCAGTGCTGGCCATGCTTTTGCACAAACGGAGATAAAAACAATTTTTACACTGTAACATGTTATTAATAGACAGAAAATAGATGACAGTATTTCGTGAAGTGCTTTGGTAAATATACTATTTAAATGTCAAAAGTTTTAATTTTTCTGAAGAGAAATGACATGATTCTTCTTTCCAATTTGCAGAATGATTAATTTAACAAGGCTTCACAGTGGGCAGAAAATAGAGGACTTTGTTACGGATCTTACGTGAGTAATGCATGAAGGAAAAAGACTGACTCATAGACATTTTGTGTCAGTGTGTGATTTGTATAAAGCAAGCATGTAATCAGACATGGAAATAAAATGCACAAGTATGGGGAAATGCTCCTCTTTGGCACTCTGCAGGAGCTAGTGGCAAGGTCAGCAGTTGCAGGTTCTGCTTTCCTCATGTTGTAAGCAATTGGTGGTTAACATTTAGCTTCGGTCATAGAGCACACATCTTCTGTCTGTCATCCCCGAACATTTTGATTGAAAAAAAGACAGATATGGCATGAGTCATATCTAAGGAAGAAATCAGACTTTTAGACCAGAAAGAAGAACTGGCATGTGAGAGGAAAGCATTTATTTTTGTAACTCAGTTTAATAAAACTATTCCTACTGGTATATTTATAGGCTGTGCACATAAAAATGTATAATGTTGAAATTAACATCAACAACAAAGGGCTCCTCATGATTGATTTAAGTGTATTCCCTGGTCTCTATCCATACAAACAAATAGCATACCATATAAACCTTTGCTTCCCACCTCTGCTGAACGCTGCTGAATATGCTATTTTGAATATGTTGTCAGCTCAGGTTCCTGAGAACAAGTCCTACGAGGAGCAGCTGAGGGAGCTGGGCTTGTTCAGCCTGGAGAAGAGGAGGCTCAGGGGCGACCTTATCGCTCTCTATGGGTACCTCAAGGGAGGCTGTAGCGAGGTGGGGGTTCGCCTGTTCTCCCACGTGCCTGGTGACAGGACGAGGGGGAATGGGCTTAAGTTGAGCCAGGGGAGTTTTAGGTTAGATGTTAGGAAGAACTTCTTCACTGAAAGGGTTGTGAGGCACTGGAACAGGCTGCCCAGGGAAGTGGTGGAGTCACCATCCCTGGAAGTCTTCAAAAGACGTTTAGATGTAGAGCTTAGGGAAATGGTTTAGTGGGGACTGTTAGCGTTAGGTCAGAGGTTGGACTCGATGATCTTGAGGTCTCTTCCAACCTAGAAAATTCTGTGATTCTGTGATTCTGTGTGATTCTGTGATTCTGAAGACTGGGGTAAAGAGAAGCCATAATGTTGGCCAAGAAGCTGCCTGTAAAAACAGCCATTTCAAAACACAGTAACTCAGCATTGAGCTTGAGTGTCTGCTGTGATCTTCACAACAGATAAAATGAGGTTATGTTTGAATCCCAGAAATCCAAACCTTTGAAATATTTTCCTGTAGAGAATTTTGGAATTTTCTATATGCTGTGACACTGAAGGTCCCAAACAGTTTGTCATTACACAGTGAAGGCTTGCACATCTTCAGGGCACTGAGTACAAGAACAAGGGGAACATGGTGGAAAACAATGGTCTTTGATGACCATTTGTGTTATGCTTATACATACAGAAAAAAATACCTCAGTTGGCAAGCTGTGTTACTGGTTGCATTGGGGATGTTGGTGGAGTAAAGCCTTGTTTGTGCTGAGCCTGTGTAGCAGGATTTAGGCATCTTTGCTTCACCCATCTTACCCCATCCCTGTCCCTGTCCCTTCATCTTCACTTTCAGTAAATCTGCCAGTGACTAAGGCTCTGTCTCTGCTCATACAAAAGTCTGGTTCTACAGCAAGATAACAAAGGAGATAAGTTATCTAAATGCAAAATGTGATGAAGACAAAAGAACCTGGCAGTGTTTACTGGAAAATAATTGTTGGAGTCAGCTGTCTGCATCATTCACTCTTCCATCTCCTCCTCTTGCCCAAAGGTCGAGTTCACCTGGTTTACCTTGCAGTAACCCCCTAGTGCTCTCAGTATGTTGTTGGTGGTGTTGGAAGTGACTCCACCACTTCCCTGTGCAGCCCATTCAAATGCCTCACAACCCTCTCAGTGTTTTTCCTAATAGCCAACATAAAACACCCCTGGTGCAACTTTAGCCCATTCCCCCTCATCCTGTCACCAAGCATGTGGAAGAATAGACCAACCCCCACCTCACTACAGCCTCCTTTAATGTACTTATAAAGAGCGATAAGGTCGCCCCTGAGCCTCCTCTTCTCCAGGCTGAACAAGCCCAGCTCCCTCAGCCGCTCCTCGTAGGACTTGTTCTCCAGACTCCTCATCAGCTTCATCGCCCTTCTCTGGACTTGCTCGAGCACCTCCATGTCCTTCTTGTAGCGAGGGGCCCAAAACTGAACACAGTACTCGAGGTGCGGCCTCACCAGAGCTGAGTACAGGGGGACAATCACTTCCCTAAACCTGCTGGCCACACTGCTTCTTATACAAGCCAGGATGCTGTTGGCCTTCTTGGACACCTGAGCACACTGCTGGCTCATATTCAGCTCACTATCCACCAATACTCCCAGGTCCTTCTCCACCAGGCAGCTTTCCAACCATTCATCTCCCAGCCTGTAGCACTGCTTAGGGTTGTTGCGCCCCAGGTGCAGGACCTGGAACTTGGCCTTGTTGAACTTCATGCAGTTGACCTCAGCCCATCGGTGCAGCCTATCCAGATCCTCCTGCAGGACCTTCCTGCCCTCGAGCAGATCGACACACGCACCTAACTTGGTGTCATCTTCAAACTTACTGAGGGTGCACTCAATCCCCTCATCCAGATCATCAATAAAGATATTAAAAGAGGACTGGCCCCAGCACCAAGCCCTGGGGAACGCCACTAGTGACCAGCCTCTAACTGGATTTGAATCCATTCACCACAACTCTTTGGGCTCGGCTATCCAGCCGTTTTTAACCCAATGAACCGTACGCCAGTCCAAGCCACGAGCAGCCAGTTTCTTGAGGAGACTGTTGTGGGAAACAGTGTCAAAAGCCTTGCTGAAGTCAAGGTAGACCACATCCACAGCCTTTCCCTCATCCACTAAGCACGTCACTTTTTCATAGAAGGAGATCTGGTTCGAAGGAAGGAAGGAAGGAAGGAAGGAAGGAAGGAAGGAAGGAAGGAAGGAAGGAAGGAAGGAAGGAAGGAAGGAAGGAAGGAAGGAAGGAAGGAAGGAAGGAAGGAAAGAGAGAGAAAGAGAGAGAGAAAGAGAGAGAGAGAGAGAAAGAGAGAGAGAGAGAGAGAAAGAAAGAGAGAAAGAGAGAAAGAGAGAAAGAGAGAAAGAGAGAAAGAGAGAAAGAGAGAAAGAAAGAGAGAAAGAAAGAGAGAAAGAGAGAAAGAGAGAAAGAGAGAAAGAGAGAAAGAGAGAAAGAGAGAAAGAGAGAAAGAGAGAAAGAGAGAAAGAGAGAAAGAGAGAAAGAAAGAAAGAAAGAAAGAAAGAAAGAAAGAAAGAAAGAAAGAAAGAAAGAAAGAAAGAAAGAAAGAAAGAAAGAAAGAAAGAAAGAAAGAAAGAAAGAAAATCACATACACAAATACACACTTTCATCTTTGCATCTGAGTGCATTTATACTACAGGAGTACATGGGATTTTTCTACAAAGACAAGGAGGCAAGAGCTGTTTTTTCATCGTGTGTTTAAAAGTGAATTCTCACATTGGGCCCGGAGCTTTGTGAGCATGTGAGCAGCTGCACCCCTGCTCTTGACTTCACAGTTTTGTTTCTGAAGAAGCTGAGTGCACTGAGCAAAGATGCACAGTTTGGTACTAAGGCAACCAGAGTGTGTACGCTGATGGTTGTATGCATATATTTGTGCATTTACCAACAATGTGGCTGGGAGGGAGGGAAAAGAAACACTGAAGGAAAAAAAAAAAAAAAAAAAAAGTATATTACTAGGAAGGATAAAAATTTAGTGACACAATTTAGTAAACTGTATGAAGCGTAGCGTTCTGTGCTCAGGAAAACGCCCAGATATTCAGCTTCTTATCTAAAGCATGTCCAAACTATCTGCACTTCTCGAGTCTGCAAAGCTGAACTGGAAATTGGACAAGACAGGCTTTTCTGGTATTGCCTGTTTCTGGCTTAGACAGATAGAGGCTGATACCATCTTTCTTCACACACTTTTGCGGCGCAGTTAGCTGGCCCAGGCCAGCCACAAAGCGCAGTGATGTGCAGGAGTGATAACGAAGCCCAGGATTAATTCTGGCAGACCTTCATTTTGTTCCCAGTGGAGGTCTGGTCCCATGCACCCAGGGCAGGATCCTGCCCCTTGCTGTGAAAAGCGCAGCCAGCCCTTGCTCCTGAGATGGCCATGAGATGCTGGGGGGCTGAAGGCTCTGTGGATGACTGTGTGGTCTTCCTTGGTGTCTGCATCTGCAGAAGGTGGACAGCACGCAGAGTTGTTTCCTTGGGAACTTCTACATAACCAGGACAATAAAAACAAGGAAAAATAAAAGCAATGGATTTTACAGATACCAACTATATCGTCACTTGTTCTCTTGATTCCTGGGGCACCTTCTTGTGTCAGCAAATGTGGGCATCTGCCCAACTGTGTTTTTGTAGTATACTGGATGATACAAATCCTGCTGTGGACTCCTGGGAGCCTGGGAATTACACCCACCCTGATTCAGCTGTCCAACTTCAAGAAACCAGAAGAAAAAGAGGGCAGGATTTGCTCACTGTATTGAAAATAATAATAATAATAAATAAAATAAAACAAAATAGAACAAAACAAAATAAAATAAAGAGCTTGAATTAGTTTGCCTTGAATTCATTTTCATTTGTATGTAGACACATTTGTAAGAAATGAATTATTTCTCATAACAGCAAAAGCAAGCAGCCACATTTAAATGACAGGAAACAAGGTTACAGAATAAATACCGATCTATGTTTACAGCGCATTAGTAAAGAAATAGAACAAGTGTTTTGTTTAACACAGGTCTTACTTTAACAAGAAGAATGGATATTTTCAGGGCTAACATGAAGAAAAGCATAAATAAAATTGCCTGGCATTATGAAGAGGAGGAAAGGGATGTACGGAGTGATCATAAATAGCAGAAAGTATTGATCAGTGATGGTGAAATATCAGGGAACTCTGCAGAGCACTTTCAGTTACCTCCTTGTCTTTGATTAGGTTCAAATGTTAAATTTAATCTGTAAACCTTTAAATGGGAATCAGACCAAAGAGTCCGAGTCTTGAAGACCCGAGGTTCCAGAAAACAACCACTACGTTTGATCCGAATGTCAGAACAAAATTGCAGAGAAGTACTTCATATCGCTGGACTTGGAAATTAAATTAAAAATCAATGAATTGTTTTTATCCATTCTTTCTCTCCTTGAATATTAAAGAGAGGGTAAGAGGCATTGTAGCAGCTGGAGAATTTGCTGTATTTAAACTGTGTAGTCAAAGCTTCTTTCCTGAGTTTAAAACAAAAATATTTTAAACATCATAGATATTTCTTTAAACCTAACAAAATCAAATGAGTGTTTTTTTACTTTCTTACACGTGATCCTTTGCTTTCTGTAGGAAAAAAAAAAAAAAAAAAAAAAAAAAAAAAAAAAAAAAAACCTGTTTCTTTGTGGGGAAAGCAGTTTTTATTAAAACAAAGCATAGAGGTTTCATCCTGTCCCCTACAGGACCAGCCCCGATGTTAACAGCCCCATTTTAATGACAGCCTTCCGAATTCCTCAGTGAATGGAGTTTTCACCAGTGTCTTGGTCCACTTGGGAGGTGGGCACTGACACTCCGGATCAGCTGCTGGCGGCAAGGGCTGCATTGTAATGCAGAACAAATGAGGGTTGGATACATGCCCTCATCGCATTCAGCCGCCACTGCTGCCACTTACAATTACAAAGGACAAGAGCAGAAGACACTTCAGCAGCGGGGAAGCATGACCTGCGAGCCGCAGCTCATTTTGCACTGCACTTATTCAATACAGCACTGCCCTATAATTTCCTATAGCATTGTTATCTGTTAGCCGTTTACACAGTCACACCTTCATTATGTCCCTGGTTGCCAGCGCTGGCTGCTTGTCACATCTATTGATTGCACTCCAGCTGCAATTTGCATGGATCACTCATGGCAGTCCTCAGACAGGCTGATGTCCCTTACAGGGGCTGAGAGACCTTGTAGGGGCTGATCCCCCTTGCAGGGGCAGATACCCTTTGCAAGAACTGATACACCTGCTGGGGACCAATATCCCTTACAGGGACTGATGTCCCTTATAGAGACAGATACCCCTTATAGGAACTAACACCCCTGCCAGGGACCAATACCCCTGCCAGGTACTCACACCTCTTGCAGGGACTGATAACCCTGCTGTGAACTGATGCCCCTTAGAGGGATTGATACCCTTATAGGGGCTGGTATTTCTTGTAGGGTACTTCTTGTAGCCCTCCTTCTGGGGACTGAAACCTCTTCCAGGAAATGATGTCCCTTTGGAGGGTGCAGCGGCCAGTGGAATACAGGCCAGGGAAAATCATGCCCCCAAGGAACCCATTGGCACTGAACCTTTGGAGAGGCAAATCCAGTGAAACCTATTGCTCTCCTTCACTAGATGGAGACCTTAATCACGAAATTGCTGAAAGCCAGAGCAGGTCACCAGAGCTGAGGTCTGTCATCACCTGACCAGCTGTAGCACCGCACTGTGGACAGGAAGGGCAAGGGCTGGGGAATCTCCTCAGCAGCTGGCAGCCTGTGGTGAGGATCCGAAATCTCCCATCCATGAGGACCCCAGACATTGCCCTTGTCCTGCAGCACACGCAGTAATGGGTACATGCAAACCACTGTGATAGCCACAAGGAGCTCAATACCCAAATGCCTCTGTTGGTTATTTGGCATTAACTGCTACAGTTAATTGGGTAAGTGTTTTAGAGCAGAGGCTTGAGGAAAGACTGAGACACAGGGAATTGGAAAGGAAAATTGGATGAGACATCTCAGCATTGTCTGTGCTGCAGGAGGCTTTCTCTTTTCCTGCCATAATGAAAGACAAACTAAGTTGGCCTGTGAGACTGAGGGTGTCTCTCACAGATGCAAGCTGGTATCAACAAACACCACTGCATATGCCAGGACAAGAATGTCCCACAGCTGGGGTGCAATACGTCCTGAACCTGGGATACTGTGCTCTGAACATGAGTGCATGTGTGAACCTGGCTCTTGCAGAACTGTTGCTGGATCCAAAGAGATGTGATTCTCAATTCTGTCTGTGCTGAAGTCGGTAGTAACCGGTCTGCTGCCTCTGGTTAAAGCAGAACTGGATGTGATAACAGAAGCAACTGAAGATCTCTGCCCAAAAATTGTTTAAGTGGGTACACAGGCAGAGGACAACAAGGTGATCAGGCGGGGCTGAGAGAAGCGTTAATTGCTACATTCCAGGAGGAATATCAATAGTCTCTTGAAAGGTTTGGTGATTCATTTGCCCTTTCTCTCCTATGCCTTTGTGTTTCAGTGAGAGGTTTTGTGAGATTTTGGCTGCAGAAGGAAAGAATCCAAGCTATCTGGACCAACTGTGGTAGCTCAGCTGGATAACAAAACCCTCGCATTACTGCAGAGCAGGCAACTACGCAAACCTTTTCAAATCCTCTCCACAAGTAGAGTGCAGATAAAAGCAGGCAGCAAAATGTTTCTGAAATTATCTGTGATGGAGTAAAATCATGCATCATTTCATGAGGGATGCTGAATCAATGCTTATTACTAACAAGCAAGGTGTTTAAATCTTTCAATGGGTATGGAAAGAATAGAAAGAGAAGGGAGCGACTGAGATGAGCACAGTAAATTGTAACATGAAGTTAAAATAAATCCATCCTAATTATTAGTATTTTAAATTGTAACATATGTATTCCTGATCATTCCCTAGCTCTTCCTTTTAGTTTATGACATTGGTTAACTTACTGATCTATTCAAGTCATTTGTGTTTTGTCTTTCCCCTCTATCTTGTTGCCATACACAGTGTTTTAAAGAAATGACACTAGTGCATCTGAAAGCCAGAGCTTGTAGAAAAAAATATAATAAAATCTAATCCTGGTAAAATGGTGGTAATTGAGAATGGTGGTAATTGTCACTGTCTTAAGGGGATGAAAGTCAGATAGCTAAACATAAAACATGAACTAGCATTTGAAAATTAATTCTGAAAAAAAGCCAAGTATGCCTCAGTTTGGTGTTACTTATTTCATAATTTCAACATTAAATAATATGTAACGATTCTCATTTCAGAAATTTTCAGTATCTGCACTAATTTTCAGTATGTACACTATTTCAGTATTTGCACTAATCTGCATTAGTGTAAAATATTATCCTTTTATTTATTATTGTATCAGAGTAGGTGATATTAAACTACTGGCTTCATACATACAGCTGAGTCTGCAGTTGTTTTGGTTTTCTTCTGTAAAGCACTACTACACCTCTATTCCTAGTCAGAAGGTCATGAAAGTCATAACACAACCCGGCCACTTACCTTTCACTCTTCCTGCAATACAGAGCAACATGGTGTTGCTTTAAAAATTTACACTAAGGTCATGGCCAGGAAACCAAATAAACCCATGCAAGCAGTGGAGTGCAAGGGTCTGTGGTGACAGGTTATCCATACGGCAGTGGTACTGTGCAGTGCTGCCCACGGAGACAGGGAGTGCCATATTAAGACCCAACATAGCTAATGTGCCGCATGGCTTCTGACCTCAGATAGTCACGGGTAATTAAATTTTGTAAAGGACTTTGAAAATAGCTAACTCAAAAGTAAAACATGATTGAACAATGTGCTGGACTTGGGAAGAAGGGTGGCTCTCAGGCAAAGCTCATCCTCGTAGAAATCAGGCCACAACATTGGTCTTTTTGGGTGAGCTGAGGCACTGAGGCAGATGAGGAGAAAGAGAGGAAGAATCCTGCTAAAACTTCTTAAAGTCCTGACGGGCTCTAGGTCAGGCTATCAGCATGAAACATGTTTTCTATCCACATTGTCCTCTGAGCTCAAGGAAACTATATTCTCAGCCTTCTATCTCGGTATGATTAAGGAGGCATCCTGTACAATAAACGCCACTCTAAATTATGATTTTTCAATATTTGTAGTTTTACCCAAAAGTTTTTATGTGAGTTGTTTAAATCCGAGAACAATGGTGAAGATAAAAGAGCAAGAAAGCTTTCTTGTGCTATTTCAGTATTTGCTGAAACTAATAATTCAGTGTCGTATGTGATGATGTAGTGAGTCAGCAAACGTGAAATATCTCAAGGGAGCTCTTTGTTCTGCTATTTTTTTCCAGCCAGTGCTTCTGGTTGTCAACAGAAAAACATAAAATAAATTTTCAGATTCTAAATAAAACATCTTATGTATGATCCCAATACTTCTTGCTGGGGAAAAAAAAAAAAAAAAAAAAAAAAAAAAAAAAAAAAAACTAAGTCAAGCACTGATGTCGAATTTTCTTTAACTGCTTTTCCCTTTATAAAAGATTTAATAGGAATCTTGAGCATTTGAAAAGAAGGATATTTATGAAACTGATTCTAAACAAACAAACAAACAAAAAAACGAAGATAATATTTTATAACCCAGGATACTATTTTGTATTTTACATTGATGTCACTTCAACTTTCCTCTCTTTTCTTTCTCTTTTATTTTCACACTGGATTTAGTTTCTAATAAATTCTAGGGAGAAATGAGCCACAGCCATCCAGTTTTTCCCATTTTTAAGACAAAGTCTACTATTACCGATTTTGACTACCTTTAGGGTTAAAAGTAACTCTGTTCAAGTTGCCCATAATTCACTCAACATTCAACTTACCTGTAGGAAAAAAAAAAAAGAAAAAAAAAAAAAAAAAGTATTTCCAAAATGTACTTGTTTCTACCATGTTTCTACCATCTGGAGACCTGTCTTTCTCCAGTGTGTGCAAAGAAGCACAGGATGACAAGATTCTTCACTTAGGTCTTCACCTGTGCTAAGTGTCAAAATTAGGTGGGATGAATCCAAACTTAGGTTTCCCATCTTGTGACTAAACAACAGCTTTAAAGTTGTATTTCCACTGAATCTTTCCCAACCTCTAAGTTTGGCAGAGTTCACATCTGCCAAGTTTATTCAGCAGCTGCCCAGCAATAAAGAGAAGTTCATTATTTTAAAATAATTCATGTCAGTTTGGCTAAGCTTTTATTTGATACAGCACTTGTGTTTTAAGGCTTCAGTGGCTGACTGTCATTGTCATCCTGATGTAAAGCTGATTTTTACTGGTATGACACATAGAAAGTGATGCCTCAATGCAGATTCAGTGAGAAAAACTCAAAGAAGGTTTTCGGTGGAGGGCAGAGGCAAAAACTTCAGGCTGAAGGACTCTGTAGCTACTATTAATTAGAACATTAATTGGCAGAACCACTGTGTCCCTAGGGAACCATGTGCAAAGTACAGTGAGTTTACCTACTTATATGAATGAAGGCTTCAGGATTCATCACTGAGATGGACATGTTGTGCTTCAATAGTTTTACCTGGTGTCTTAAAATAACTTCTCCCGCCTCCATCTGTTCGTTGAATTTGGACCGAGATTTTGGTCTGCTGAATAATCCAGAGAGATCAGGTTGTTTGCTGGGGTTTCCGGAGCAAGGGACATATACAGACTAATTACTGTTATTGCTGCCTCTCTTGATGCCTCTGCTTCTCTTGATGCATATTTTGGATCTGTTGTTCATTTTTGCAATTGCTTGAGTTTCCATGGCTCATCTTAGTAGGGTAAACATCATTATCCTTCAGCAGTATAGTTTTTGAAAAGACCTCCAAGCCAGCACCCTTAGGTATCTTTTTTTTTTTTTTTCTGCAGACATGCTTCAGCACCTCTACTTTCCAGACGCCTACCTGAGATCAGGCTTTTAATGAAGCAAAATCAGTTTTAGTGCAGGGAAATTAAGGGGAAATTGATGTTAGAGGTATAGGATAGACCTGTAATATTATTGACTGCACTGGATTATACCTTCTCCTTACTCAAGATAATACAAGATTATTTTTTGACTCAGAAGCTGCTACTGTTTTCTCAGTGGTGTTGGTGGATATTAGTTTAGGGCTGTGATTATAGTTATATCTCCTTGACATTTCTTCATTCACATTATAATATCATCTAGACATCTCAAGTAAGAGTTGGGGTCCATATTTGTAAGAGCTGCACCCAGCCACAAGCAAAAGACAGCATTTATCTCAATAGTTTATAGACAAACCAACAAAACAAAAATTACAGGAAGCAATGTGGCTTGTTGTCATTTTGTAGAACATAGATGACTTACCTCAGCTACAATGTCTGCTAGAGTTGAGACCTAACTTCACAATGGGGATGTTTCAATCTTGCACCAGTTCGATGATGATATTGTAATACAGGATGGATGTCTATGAGAGGAGTCTTCAGCGAAGTGAAACCCACCTCCATTTAGCAACATGTCATCATTTACAATAGTCGTAGTGAAGAAAGGGACCCACAAGCTGATGAGGGTGGCATTGAAGAGAAAACTAGCCAGAATTTCAAGCTAAATTTAAACTATTCTATCTATCATATTGTAAATAAAATGCACAATATTGTTTGGTAGTACTAGGAAGCCGTTATGTTTTTCTTTTTTTTTTTTTTTTCCTATTGGTACTATGTATCCTCTTGGCTTCTGACTTTTGAATCACCATACTATGAAATACAGACAACCTTCCCCAGGCAAACCACTGCATCATAAGGTTTATTAGGAGGATGTGCAGAGACAAAGAAACTCTTTTTAAGTTCTTCACTAGAGAGTTTCTAAGCTAGCTCATTCAGAAAAACATAGATTTTTATTTTTTTTCTGAATGGCCTCATTCTGTCTGCCTATTGTAGGATACTCAGTATAAGCTGTAGGACTTTACAAATCTTAGAAAGTTGTAGTTGACTGGTACTGCTGGCCAAGTATTAGAAAGGACATGTAAATACAGAGGTGCTCTTTTATTTTCATGCATTTTTCTGCATTTACATCCTGAACCGTTGCTTTTGGCTGTGCCATGATTATATGTCATCTTAATCAGAATGCCTTTTCAAAAAACATGTTTAAAAATAAGGTGAAAAAATTGCAGTGAAATACCTTTCATAAAGCAATAGGATATCACTGAAGCCTGATGGATCTGTTAGGGAATCTAACCAGAGGTTAATGCAATTTACCACACTACTCTTATACTGTTATTGCACCTTAGCTTCAGCCACTGTCATTAACAAGGTCAGTGACTGGTGCTGGAGGTCTAAAGGAATACGCTATAATACTAAACAAATGCATGCCTGCAAATGCAAACTTTAGTCAAATTATACTTCTGTAATAACTTCTTTAAACTCTAGCACATTGAATTACAGAAATAATGCTGTACAATAACTATGCTATAGTATTTTTCAGTACTGCCTTATTTCTCTACAATGCAGTTACTGCATGATTACTCTATAAAGCATTTTTAGAGTCCCAGAGAAGTTGGTTATGGTTTCTCGTGACATAGGCAAGCAGCATTCATTTTAGAAGATGGTTGAGTCTTTCATCAAAAACTTTGCAAGTCTTTGCAAGCCACCCAGCTGCTAGGAGGAGAATTTATTCATAACATAATTTCTGCAAGATTTCCGAACTGGAAAGATTAGGGTGAAAAGTATATTGTATGCAAACAGCCCCTGGTCATTTGAGATTTCCTTAATCCCCTGTGGAAAGCATTTGCATCTGTACTTTATTGATGAAAAAGCTGTCAGCACAGAGCAATGAAGGTCTTCATTTTTAAGTCTGGCCACTGTTTTAGACGCTTCTTGAGTGCCAGATTTCTCAAGCTGAGGCAACTGCACCAGGAGGGCGATGCCATGGTTCCATCTCTCAGGAATTCCTTGCAGCTAGACAACCACAGAGGAGGGCTGGGGACCCACCAGTGACACTGGCACTGGACCCGCTAGTCCTGCTCAAGGCTAATCCCATGCCCCTCTGCTCTGCCCTCAGCCAGTGCTGGGATGTGCACAGGGCAAAAAAAAACAGGGCTGCAGTTCCTTGCTCTGGGCAGGCATGCTGCAGCACAGGGAACATCCCCCCGGCAGATTCTGTGTTTCAGGTGGGTTATTCAAAGGATGTAGAGAGACAAAAATGATTTTTTCAGGATTTCGATATCAGAGAACAAATACTGCATAATTAAAATATAATAATGCTTAGCTGTTGTAGCATTGATCCATTTTCAAGTGCTTAAAGAAAGAGTGTACCTACTTACCTTTCTGCATATTGGGAAAGTGGCATGGAAAGAAACACGATCGATGGAGGCTTACAGAAAGTCTGTGACCAACTTAATGCCACACGAGCAAACCAACAATGTTCAGGCTGAGCCAGGACTGCAACACCTGAAGACAAAATAAGGATTCAGACATCCCTGCTTTGGAAACACCTTCATTCCATGTTTTGGTTTAGTTTATTACAAACACAGAAAACATGATTAAAATCAAAAGCATTTCTGGTGATGAGGTGTATCTCTACTCCCCTCCAGAGTCAGAGCTGCTGAGTTATGTTTTAATATGCCAACACAAACATCTTTCAGAAAGTTTTGTTTCATCTCCGGAGACTGCTGCTGTTTTGCATGGCATATACAGACTTACTAATTACAATGATTTGCAGTCTTTGACATCTAGGTATTTTTCCCATTAAAGAGAGCATTGTCTGAGCAGCTTTGAAATGTTTACCTTATGCTTATCAGGGAGTTTGACACAGCTTGCTGCTGGCATGCTGCATGGCATGGTGAACTCCTGTCAGGCTTGATGTGGGACCCACCAAAAACAAGGGGAAGAAGGGGACCTTCTCCTGTGGGAGCTGAGTCCCAGCTCCTGTGGCTTTTCCACAGCAGTGCATTGCAACCTGAACACCTTGGTTCTTCTGCAGTTTAATGAAGGGGCAAAATCCTTTTAGCATTATCTTAACCTCCTAATATCCAACACCACAGCATCAGCCAGTGTGGGCTATTTAACATACAGGAAGGTGCAAAGCAATCAGACAGGACCTGCCTGCAGTAAGGCGTTTGACTGGTAAACTTGATGCACTGAATATGGATCCATATCCTCATTGCTTCATTGCCACCCTGCAATGTTTGGCCCCAAAGCGAAAGTGGCTTTTGCTGCAAATAGCCACACCAACAGCTCCTCTTAAGTAGGGCAAGAGTGGATTAGTGCAGGCATTTTGCGGCAGAAGGCTCTGGAGTCTCACCTGCGCAGCCACACGATCGTGTTCACGTCCTGCTTTAATGCCCTTGAGCATGTTTTATCTTCCAAATTCTAAGGGACCTCACTTTTTTTCTCCACCTACACAGGCAGGGCCCTACAGGAGGGAGCAAAAGCAAGCAGAAATGGGGTGGGGAGGACAGGAGAAAACTGGAGCATTGCTGCTACATCCCTTTCTCCCCCAAGGAGCCTGCAGGGCCTGTGTGCTCGCAGACAGCATGTTACAAAGATCTCCGTGATGGCCTGCTGTGCTCAGTGTCCCCAGCTCCTCATGGAAGGGGTGATGCAGCTGGAAACTGGGGAATACTGCAGCCAGGAGGCCTCTCCTGCAAGTATTTGTGCACATCCCAGGATCTGAACAGGCTGGAGCTTGCTTCTGCTGCTGGCTGTGCTGCTCTGGGAGGAGCACCCCCTGCAAATACTGCAACCCTCCTGTGAAGCATCCCTGATGTGTCTTAGATGAACTTTTTTTAAACATTTTCATTTTGTAAGTTCAGTGCAGCTTTTTTCTTCTTCAAAAAAAGTTTGTTTCACACACAATTTTTGTAATATCATGTCTTTGAAAATTAATTTACTCCAAATTTTAGAAAAAAAAAAACAAACAACACAGAAGGATAAAGAAATAATGGATTTCATATTTATTTTAATTAAATATTTTTATATAAAAAAGTTCTGGCCACCCATAATACTGATGAATTTAGTATTCAAATTTGGATAACTGCTGTGTTCTTGGAGTTGCTTATCTGAGCTAGACGTTGCTGAAATGGGGGTGGGCTGTTTTTTGTCTTCATACATTTTCTTTTTTTCTCCATTTCTCTTATTTATTAACTCTATCATGCATTTTTAGGTATGGCAATTTATGTGTGAAAGTATAATTAAGGTGTGCATTCTGGCATCTGGTTTTCTACTCTCTCTCTAGTATATTCTCACAGTCCCAGTCAGTCTTCCAGTTAATAAACTTTTTGGCCTGTCCTTCAGCTCTTGAATTTTGAGAGAACTTGAGTGAAGAAGTGAATTGTCACAAGGCTGGCAAAGCCTGAACTCCTTGGTTGGATATTTCCAGTGCTGAGAGACCTATGTCACAGAAACAGGAATAATGGTTTTGACATACGGACTGGGATGGGTTGTGGTGGGTCACAAGAGAAGTCACCGCTCCTCAGACCAGATAGGAAGCAGTCTTTTGCATCAGAACTCATGCTGTAAGTTCCCCTACCTCTCTGATTCACCTAAGTCTGCATGGGTGGCTACGCACTGGTGTGGTGTGACTCTGCAGGCTGTAACTTAAGGTGTGTAAAGTCACTACCTTTAGTAGCCTGAAATGCTTCAGCTGGAATGTGATAAACATAACGATCTTCCCAGCTCGGGGAGATGTGTGAAGTTCTGAGCTGCTTTACTCTATGACAAGGAGCGTGTAATACCGCTGATGATTACTATCAGGGCACACAGGAATAGCCGTAATTTCTGTGGGGCACTGAGGCTGTCGAGTTCATTGGCCACTAGTGGGCATGAGCACATAATGGAAAGAGAGGTGGTATTATTTTAGAATTTTTTTTTTTTCTGCCTCACTGCTACTGCTTTTGTATTTCTTGGATTGAGTTTATGTCACTGCCTTTACCATAGTGCTTGAAATCATATACATGCTTGCCTGGGAGGAGAGACAGACCCAGCTGCACAGGACTAGTAACCTTGCATTGGAGATAAAAAAGGGTGTTGAAACAGGGGGTGTCGCTGGGTGGAGAGGGTGACTCCTTCCACTGTGGAGAACAAGAGGAATAAACAGCACATTTAAGGAATCCTATTGACTCTGTTGTTGGATACTACTGAAAGTGACTGCCCTTCACCTCAGCTCACGTCCAAGGGGAGATCTTCCCCCAGCATGACTTCAGCTGTCTTCATGCTTTCACCAGGCTAGTGCCTAGAACTGAAAGTATTTCATGAAATTGTTAGCACTGAGGAAGAGCTGCTGAGAATTGGTAAACTGTCACATTTTTCAGGTTGGCTTGGTAGCATGTCTTATCTAGGGACTGGCAACACCACCTCAGCAGTCTATCGTCTTACACTTCGGATTTCCTGTTCCAGTCTTTTTGAGAGAATAATTAAATGGTATCAGAAAGAAAATCTTCAGAAACTTTAAAGAATGTGTTGAGCTTGAAGCAAGTCCTAAGAACAGGTAAATGTTCTGGGACGCTCATTTTGTTTCTAACTGGGCCTTGCTTCTCATTTAGATCCCTAATGGATAAAGCACGGATTGGTACTGAAGCACAGAAAGCACTATTTTCTAAATCTGGATTCTAAATTGAGCGCCTTAAGTTCCAGACTGGATGTGAGTTTGATATGTAGTTGAATGTGTGGCTGAGTTTTGCAGTAGCATTATTATTGCACATGCAATACAAATTTTCATTATATTAATAGACAAGTGTCAGCTGTGGTGAGAACAACAAAAAAAAACAGAAGGAAAAGGGGAGAAAGGCTGAAGGCTCAAGCAAAAAAAAAAAAAATAAGGAAAGAAAAAATTGTGATTGTCTCTCTTGCTTCCCACAGACATGTTTTTTCATGAAATAAACAGAAGCTTTTAAAAAGATGTTTACTCAGGCTATAGTTCAAAGGTTTGACTTTTTTGGGTGATGTGTATGACGTTTTGGGTATGATGTTGCAGAAAAACAGCAGCCATTAACCCATAAAAGCTGTGCGCCTAAAAACCTGCTTCCATAGAGGGCATCCCGAATTATATCTGACACCCAAGCAACACTGGTCAAAATTCTCAGGCTCTCTTACCTTAGCTAGTAAGATACTGGGACCGGTTCTCTTCTGTGTTTGTGCTGTGCCACATAGCTAAAACTGGAGGTACACAAGGCACGCTTGCCACAAGCAGCAACAGCAGACCTGCTCCTTGGAGGATGGGGTCCAAGAGGTGACATCGTCTTGGTTCAAGGGTGTCATCCAAATTCTGGCTTAATTGAATGCTTTTTTAGATTTTTCTGGAAACGTTTTTAACCTGAAAAATCTGCACTTCGTGTAGCTCTGCTTAATCCAAAACTGACAGAGGCCTAAAGCAGCCAAACGCAGAGGGTTTCTAATAGCTGGGAGAGTCGCAGTGGAAGTGCTGAGCAGCAGGCGCTGAGTAACCTACATTCCGACAGAGGAAGTTTTAGATTAAAGGAGTTCTGATAAACAGGGTTTTACTGTGCTCCTCCAGCCGACTACAAATAGAGTCGGCACTAATGATGACATTAATTATTTAGCATATTTTTTTCTTGACATTCTTCTGTTTTCCATTCACTGCCTATGATTCCAAATGCATATTTTTAACTTAGATAATAACTAAGGAGGGGAGAGTACAGAAGCAGCAAGTCCCTTGTAACTTAAAGCAACATCTTATCTGTGGCATACGCTGGCTTTTTGTAATGAATGCGTAATGCTCTGTAGTCAAGCTTTTCAGAGGAATGCTGGTGTCATCTTCCTCTTGGTAAAAGCCCCTCTGCTCCCGACACGTTAATTGCACAGTTGCCTAAATGAGGCACTGCGGAGTGTTAATGTATCAGCCTGAGCGACAACACACTCCTCTTTTCACAGGGCTTTTGCCCTTGATCGTGAATTTAGCAAAGCGAGTACCTTAAAAATAAGCGGAGATTCAATTACACTTAGCCTCTTGCGTAAGGCTTGTGGGTACAGGGATCCTTCGACTGTAACTCATGCACTTTCCCTAGAAACAATAAGCAATTGGTGAAGTAGTTGGCAAGTGCTGGGTTAGGGAAGGATGCAGCGGCGTTCGTGTGTCTGGAAGCGGAGTATTCAGCATCCACATGGTTTATAGATAAAATAAATAGGAAAAAGAAAAAAATAAGAAAAAGAAAAATAAATAAATAAAAGGAAAAAAAAAAAAAAAAAGAAAAAAGGGGAGGAAAGGGGAAAAAAGGAAAAATGGAAAAAAAAAAAATGAGGAAAAAGGAGGGAAGGAAAAAAAAAGGGGGGAGGGGGAGGGAGGGAAGGAGAAAAGGGCTCGAGATGCTGCCTGCTGGAGCCCCCTGGCCAGCCATCCCCGGGCAGGATGCTTCTCCTGGCTCCGGGGCTTGCTCGGGCTCCGGCCCGTGGGGTGCGGGTTTTGGGGCGGCGGGCTGGCGGCGCTGATGTCAGCGCAGGGCGGCGGGAGCGATTGGGCTGCGGGAGACTTTGCAGCAGCAAATCCGCCCCCCTTTCCCCCCAACACGCCTCCCCCAGACTCCTCACTGTCGGTTCCAAAGCTCGGCCGGCTGCGGGCAACTCGCAGAGGTGCCAAAAAGAACACAAAAAAAAAATAAAAAGAAAAAAAAGTGGTCGAGGGGCCGGCCCGGCCGCCCCCCGTCCCCGGGCATCGCCCCGGCCCGTCGGGGCGGAGGAGCGACCCCTCGCCGCCACGCCGGGCAGCGCCGCCCTACACGGCGCCCTATAAAAGCCGCCTCCAGCGAGGGGGGAAGCTCGGCGTGAGGAGAAGGGAGCGGAGCGGGGCTGCTCCGGCCGGCTTCGGGCCATGACATCCGTGCTGGGCAGCGGCAGGGCGTCGGGGGGACCGAGCGGCCAGCTGAAATGCAAGCCCAAGAGGAGGCGGAGGAGGAGATCCAAAAGGAAAGGTAAGGGAGATTTGTGTTGTGTGTTTTTTTTTTTTTTTTTTCCTTGTTTGTTTGTTTGGGTGCTTGTTCTTGCCGCCCGCCCCGCGGACACGCCGGTCATTGTCTGGGGATGGAGCACACCGGCACCCCCGGGGCTCTCCCCGGGGGGAGCCGGCCAGAGGGGGGGGGGTGTCTCCGCACCCCCCTTCTCCCCGCAATCTTCATTTGGGGTCGTGGGGGACTCTTCGGGTGCCTCAGCCCCGGTGTCCCGCTGTGGAGGAGCAGAAAGCTGCGCCGAGCCCCCCGGCTGCAGGCAGGCGCCACACCGCCCCTTTTTGGCTTTTTTTCACCATTTTTTTTAAAATAAGGTCCGCCAAGTTTTGCTATTCTGGGGCCCGTTCCGCTTTCCCAAGCAAACCTTTGTTAGGAAAGCGCTAATTGTCATGAGCATGAAAAGTAAAGCTACAGGGTGTCACTGCAAACAGGGAATGTGCCCTAGATAAAAGCTCTTCTGAAGTCCTGTTTTCTCCTGTAGAGAGGATGACACACTACTGCCTGATTTCTGATGTTTTTTTGCCTGAAAAAGCCGAAGTTAACAGACTGAGCACTTTAAAGTGAAACGGTACGGGAAGCAGGTCCGGAAATGGGCAGGTGCAACGCATCTGCTTGCAGTGATGCCAACTCCAAGGGTGCCACTAACCAGCAAATGTCACCCAGCCCATTGCTGTCACCAGTACCTGGGACTAGCACGAGCTTCACCCAGCTGGCTTCTCAAGTCAAGCCGGCACTCGGATACCTTAGTTCTGCTGATTCCAGAAGCCCTCCTTTGGAAACATCATTAGCTAGGAGTCTTTTGGTTATTGATTATGTCAAAGCCAATAAGCGTGTTATTGGGGAACTTTTCAGAAGGGTGTCAAAGCAGGTTTTGTGTAGTAACAAGTGAAAAGGGGTCAAATGCTGGATGCTGAAGTGTATTGTACAGTTGTCACTGTTTCAACTTTCATGCCTGAACTCTCAGTATCCATAACGGTAGTAATAAACAGTGACCTGAGCACAAGAGGGAACAGCAGGCATGCAGATGTGCTCGTGCTTCCAGTAGGTGTGTAATCTTGTCTTGCTACTCTGTATCTTTAGCATGCAGTAACAGCTGGTGATAAAGGCTGTTTTATACTATTACCAAACAAACTTTGAAATATAAAACAAAGGGAGAGCTGCCATTAAAGCTGCTTCTATTTAAGTTGTGCTCTGCAGACTTATCTTGTATTTGTTTGAGCAAAAAAACTTTTCCGGGGTTTACAAACTTATCCTAGCCTTAGATACCCTGTGCTTGGCCAAGAAAAGAGCAGTCATTAATCCATGCAGTGGGGAAAAGGTTCTTTGTTATAAAGGTAAATTATAAATGTTGTTTCCCTTTCTAAGAAAGTGACAAAAGTGAGGGTGTTTCAGTAAGACTTCTTTTGCTGCTTTCTTTGTTGCCAAATGTTTTGCTGAAATAAAGTGGAAGTTGAAAGCCTTAACAAAACACAAAAATTTGCTAAATAATAACTTGGTAAATGCAGCTATTTGCAGAGCGCACAGCTGGAGGCTGATGGCATTCAAGAAAAGTACTTGTCTGACCAGTATCAATGAGTGCATTTGAAGCATTCATTTTTTATTCCTTCAAACATGGTATCCTAACATCTTTCCAACCAGTTGGTTAGTATGCTAATTATAGGGAGCAAAGCTTTTGTTTGTATTATTTTTCTTTTGTATATAACCACTTTATATATTCATTAACAATACACATTCCTGTGAATTTATGTTGGCCAAAAATGGCTTTAATTTATGGTAAGCCAAGTATAAAACCTGTTAGTTTTGACTATTACTATAGTTTATTTATATATATATATAGGTGGTAACTAATAACAAAGGTGTTGCTTAACAAACCGGCTCTCTTGAATCAACACTTGTCAAGCAAATGTTTATTAGGCTCACAAATTACTACATCTTCCTGAGAATTAACATGGGCTCCACTGTTTTGCAGATTTGATCTATTTAATAGCTTGTGGAAAATCTTTTTCTGTAGTTACACCTAAGGCATCTCCCTTAAACAGCTCTCTGGCATGTATTTTGTTATTTATAGAAAAAACACTTTTAGAAGATGCTTTAAAGTATGTGCATGTATGTACATAGACACAGATACCTATGGACACATGTACACAAAGAAATTCATTGTAATCTTAAATTTAAATCGAATAGTAATCAGAGTAAGGAAATGATATTGCCTTTTGCATCCCTACTCTTCAGGGAGGTAGGCTCAACAGATTTATACACTAATATATTAGAAATGTTAAATGTGAACAGTGCTTAAACACAGTTTAAATCATTGCCTCATAGAACATCTAAGAATGCAAAGCAGCAGAAGAAAATACTATTTTCTATTTAATAACATTATTTTTTTACCTCTTTGGATTCAACTCTGTGGTTTCAGTCATGTTTTTGTCCTGGGTAGTGTGAATTACAAATTAATGTATCTGGTCATAGCATTTTGCTCCATTCCTTTTAAACCAGAGCATCCAGGTATAGGAGTTTTGGGACAGTAAGCGAGTTCAAGCAAGGAGAGCAAGCATTCTTTGAATAGATAAATCTCCATGTGTGTTTGTGATAAAAACAATAAAACCCATGTGCTGTGCTGCAAAAGACAGAATTTCCCTATATGCAAATAGAGCACTAAAGACCTTGTGTGATTCCAGTGTGCAAAGACATAGTCCTGTAATTGATTTGTGTGCACTTTATTTTAAGCATATGGAATCCAGCAAACTACTCAGTATAAATATTCTGCCTTGATGAGTTAATGTTAAATGTCTGTGCGCAGAATATCACATTGCAGGTGTATATTTGCCCAATGATTTCATTCAGTTTTACACTACTTGCAGAAAGCGTGTTTAAAAAAAAAAAATTGGCTGGATATTTATAGCTTTTTTGTTAAATTAGTATAGGTAGGAATCTTTTCATTGCCACTTAGAAAATCAGTATGTTAACTCCCCTGGGAGTTAATTTCTTAATTTCTCAGAGACCTAATGCAAAATAAATACAGATGGTTGCTAGAATACCTGAATATTAATTCCATGTAAAAGCAGAAACAGATATTGTTTCTATTTTATATCTGTGGTTATAAAATAACCAGAAGTTAGAAAACTCTGCCTAATGACTTAAAGAAATAACTTCTAAATTTTCAAATCCTTAAAGGAAATTGCTGGATTTGTGGATTCTTGTGTTTTCCCCAAGGCTTTGGAACATGGCAGAGTATTGGCAGAACTGAGCACAGTGGCCTCAGCATGTTTTATATGGACTTGCTAGCCTGCAGTACAGATCTTGGAAAGAAAGCTTGTGTTCTGAGATGAATGACTAAGAGTAGACAGAACAAAAGCAGAGTTGCAATTACTGGTAATACTAAAAAGGCCACACATCAGCAGCCTCCTGCAACTTCTTAGAAATCATCATATAGAAACTAAACATGAAATGGGTGATGAGGGATATGCCACTTAGTTATAGTGCAGTGTAAGACTACAAGTAAGCCACCTTAGTTGCAATGCCTTTTTATAGAGCTAGCAATTAAAGTTAATTACAGGGATTGGGAGGGAATCAGGTATCCCTGATGTGGTGGAAGGCTGGGCCAGGGGTTGCTGCTGATACAATGGGACATGAAATAAAAGTGGACAGAATAAAGTAAATAAGGACAGCAAGAGGATGAGAGGCAAAAATGATTGTGAAATTAAATTTCATGAAAAATTAATGCAATAGGAAGAGTGTACTGAGGACAGAGGGAAGAAATGAACTTGGTCCTTCATCATCCTGCAACACCAAAGTAATAAATGAGCGCATTTCATCTTGGTGAGGTTCAGGGACACAACTCCTTCCCCACAACAGCATTGTCGTGCTTCAAGATGTGTTCCGTTTATCTCGTCCCCTCGTAGCTTGAGGGAAAGGGACTGGATTTGGTGATAAAATTAAATTGATTAAACCTTTATTCATCATCTAATTTGGTACCTTTCTTTTTTCTTTTTTTTTTTTTTTTTTACTATTACCTCCAATTTCTAGTGATCCGTGTAATGACAGCAATTTGAGATAGCATCAAGGACATTAGCTACAATGACTGAACTTAAATTTAGAATAAAAATATGGGATTCATGAGTCCATATCTAAAGAGCAGACAATTAGGTTATAGCAGTTGTCTTCCTAGCAACAGCACATAAGTGTGAGAACAATAAAATGGTGCATTTTACTTTGACAGAATAAAATATTTCAACTTTACCTTAAAGTGTTAATTATGTAAGCAGAAAAAGCAGTAATGTAAAAAGTTGACCATATCTTAAATGAACAATTACAGATATAGCCTTTTTGAACATAAATTGTCAGATGTTTTGCTTTCTTCAGTAGTGATGCAAAGGCATTTAAAGGCAGTGGCAAAATACCATAGTGTTGGTAATAGCTTCACACTGCTTAAAATTTTGCAGCTTCTCCTTTGTGATTTGGGTAGGGGAAATTCTCCCATAAGGTGATTTGTTACAGCTTTGCTTACAAATTCCAATTTAAGTGGTATTAATGGAGTTTTTAAAATACTTAGCGGCAGCCCTTTCTGAAGTGATACCCTACAAATGGAAAACCCCGCACTAAAAATTAAAGGTCATATGAAATTGCCTTGTGAAATATCAAAGGTACTAAAGGTCTGTGCAAACGTTTTCTTAGGTTCTTTCAATGCCCTTTAGGTTAGCAAGTTGCATTAAAAGGCGAGCGTTAGAATATCTGTCTGATCTCCATTAATTGTACGACTTTTGAATTACCGCTGTCCAATATTGCCTAGGTTTTGCAAGTAGTAATGAACCTAAATTGATCCCTGTGTTCACGGCTAACTATCTCTACAACCTTTCAGGCAGTTTACCACTCTTTCCCATGTAAACTATTAGTTACCCAGACAAAAAAGCTGATACGCATCAGTAGATAGATCATTCTTGAGGCATCTGTGATAAACTTGACATTTTTTGTGTAAAACAGCTTGGTTTGCCTGCAGATCATGTAAGTTCCAATAGGAAAAGAAAGTGCTTACATTTCTTCTCTAGCTGACCTTTGTTTCCCGTTGCATGAATTTTAAACGAAGCAGCCAACCCAGAGGTGTTCTAACAGCATGTTGTGATATGTAATATATTACAAAGACTACTTAGTTAACTCGTGGAAGCAGCTTGTCAGCCCATACTAATAGGCAGCCCTCCCTGAGTCATAAAATAACCAAATTTAATGCTTTAACAGTGAGCATTTAAATGGATGCTGTTATCATCATTGTTCAGTCAGTCTCAAATTTCTTGCTTCTTATGATGGGTTTGAAATATGAAGGTGTATTTTTGGGCCCCGAGTTAATAATGTCTCCTCTGGACTAAGGACTGGACATTGCTGTGGGTGGTTTAATGAAAATCCCTGCTAACCAAAGCGTGATAACAAGGAAAGGAGAGAGCAGGGCAGGGTGCATAAAGAGCAGGATGCCCAACATTGAAGATATTATGGTGTCATTAGTGAACGAAAGGTATATTCTTGCAAAATGCTTTCTACTTCATTTTGGCTGTTCTGGCTCAAAAATGTATACTAGAAATAGTGAGGATTCAGAGACATATGGCAAAGGGATTAGAGATGTGTAAAATTTCAGGAGAAGAAAATTGATGAGATTTATATCGTTTACTTTAGAGATAAACATAAGAAGGAATAGAGCAAAACCATATTAATGAAGGAAAGATTACAAAGAAAATAAACAGGCTACTCTGGTTTATTCCTGATTTACTTACAAAGACAGAGGCCTTTAAGGAAGCTGGATTTCTTCACATTTTGAAGGAGTGAGAGGACTTTGTTTAGAGACAGTATGTAGCTGGCCTGTGGGATGCATTGCTTCCAGATACAGAAAACCAAAACTTCAATATGTGTAGGGAGAGGAGGTGCTTCATTAGCTCAGCTGAGACTAAAACTAGAAAGTTTGCTGTTTCCTTTGGTAGGATGCGTTCAAAAGGATTTTTATTTTTTTAATGAGATATGAGCCTTCTTTTTCAGGAAAGTGCCTGACTTGGATTTAGAGGAAAGGCAATTTGTAGATGCTTTATTTGATCATGGTCACTGAGGCTGTCACTGCCCGGCTACCTGTGTGCCTCATAAAACTGGGAAGCATGGCTGGAGGAAAGCAGGTGTATTTCCTTGGTTTTCCTGATGATTTGTTTAGTCCTTATCCTCTGTTTCTACTCATCTCCCCATATGTAAAGTCAGGCTGAAATTGAGACTGATTCCATGATGCTGTGGTGAGTTTAGAAGGATAACAAATTAATGTGTCGTCCCCATCCTTATTCTTTCCACAAAAGGAACAAAGTGGTGGGATATCATGATCGAAAATAAGCCATGTAAACATGATTTCTTCTTCAGAAGGCCAGTTACTGATGTGACTGCTAACGTGTACCATGAGATGAATGGTGTGTAGTAGATGACTCCCACAGACTGTGGTTGCCGTTGTGCAGGTGTTGGGAATTGTTGCTAAAGCTGTTAACAGCCCTTGCACTGATACTGGAGTCACACCGCATGGGAGTGCTGTTTCAAAAGCTGCCGTGTGTGGCGATGGTGCTTCATGTGCAGTTCAGGAAGGAGGAGTGAGCGATTGTAGATCTCAAAGTGCTTCAGGACAGTGTTTTTTCTCCATTCTTACATCATCTTTGTACCTTATGAGGTGCTCAAAACTATTAGCAGAGCCACCATTCTGTCCCTGCTAATGAAACATCACCATGAGAAGTCGAGGCTGCTGGGAAGTGTGGGAAAGAAATAAGTAGGTTTTGACAGACATTTTATCTCCCTCTCCATAGAAAGAGATTTATACACAACTAATTTTATGCAATTGCCTGCTTCTTACCAAGTGAAATGGCTACTTACTGCTTAAATAGAGGGATTTAACAAATGTAAAATGATGGCTATCTAGCCAACTCTAATAATGTGTTACCTTTGTGCGAGACCTTACGCTGCTGCACTTACTAACAGTAAAATTACAATTCAAAGTGCCTCTCAGCATGACTCAGGGTGACAGAGCTGTGCTGCTATGTACATGTGTGTCTGTGCTGAAACACTTTTATATGTAATATGGACGTTTGATTTGTCTAGCTGTGTAAAAAAAAATAACTGAATAACCACTGGGTCCTATTAGACGGTCGGTCTTTTTTTGAACTCTACAGGCTTTATTTTCATTAGGGATTCATCCTTGTACTAAGTTAAATGATTTTGTTTAGAGACGTAAAGATAAAATACATTTCCAGCATGTGTGTGTTCATACATGTGCATGCTGTGTGAATTTGTAGTTTAAAATATGTAGGCAAATGTAAACATTTTTATACAATTTCTGTATGATCTCCCTCTAATATGGTTTTACAGACAAATCACAAAGGCATAACTACGCAACAATTGTAAGACTGTTTCAATTGAGAAATAAATTAAGGAAACTTACTATAATCCAGGTTTTTTGGATATTTATGTGCTAACTTTGTACATATGTCTTCTGAGTAGCTAAGTAATTCAGAATGGCTAAGACAGATGCCTGTGCAGGACCCTGTAATATTCATGTCAGGAAACCCCAAACCTTCATCAAAAAGGCAGATTTGGTCTGAAGCTTCTTTGTGTTCTGATCTCTCTCCAGCAGAACCGTATGGAAAAACTGACATAACTGTGAAGAGGAGCAACCCTGAGCTTGTGTTCTGTTTCACATCCATGCCAGCAGACCTGCCAGACAATGCCAGGCAAAAATGCCTATGGATCCTTGAACAATATTTAACAAAAATTAACTTTCATTAGCTGATGTCCAGGTTGTAATTTCACCTCCCTCATGCCAATCATGAATTGCATTTGTGTTTGCATGAATGGCAGTTTTGGGAGGCAAGGGGCAGAGCCGCAGTGGTCTGTGTTGGCTCCATTGTTGAGCAGTGCAGACAGTAATTAAATTGGAGCTCAGCTCTTGCTGCTTGTGGATTTAGGAGTTTAAAAGAAGCAGTACAAAAAGAGACTATCCTCTAATATCACTGACAGTGGGTCTCCTCCAGCTACTACTGCTGCAAAGATTATTGATTGATCCATGTTTATCATTTATTTATGCTAAAGCATCTGATACGCTTCTGTAAAATCTGTTTCTAAAATTAAGACACGACTCATTTTCAGTTCACATTCATAATGAACAGCTTTTACAGGTGTATGACAGAGGTTTGCTTTACCTTAAATTGTGCTCACATGGAGCACTTCTTATGCTTTCAGCTGAAATTCATGAGCATATTTGATTTTTTTTTTAAAGTTTCACTGTGCAAATCCTTTAGATTTTATACATGGGCAAGAAAAGGGAATATACAGTATTCAAGCATAAATGTGAAGCATTTCCATTCTGCAGAATAAGTCAAAAGCAGGTCTTTCTAGGTTAACTTTTACTCTGCCAATAATTCGTTTTAAATAAGATATTAGCTCTGCATTATTATTTTTTTTTTTTAAAGAGCTGAAGCATTTTGGAGTCTCTGCATGTTACAGCACAAAGTGTAAATTGTAAGGTAAAAAAACAGGCAGTGTGATGCTAACAGTCTCAGTTCCCAGAAGATGCTTATTAGGTGCCAAAAACAAATGGGGGGGGAATTTTTTAAAATGTACACTGGTTTTGATTAGAAGTGAAACAGCCTTTTGCCGTTCAGCAGTGTGGTTTGTAGTACGTGCAGTTTAACAGGACACTGCTTTCTAGATTAGGGGCTGTGCAGAGCACTTTCTGCCTGTCTGCAGCATTTGGAAGAAGGGGCCTCTTAATTTACTTTATTTTTTTGTATGTAAACAGATGCGTGGGAGTGGATTCTTTGCAAGTGTTACCTAAATTTCATAGCTTCTTCACTAAAAGTAGCGGAGCTTATAGTGCTTTGCCTGTATCAATTTTGTGTATATGTGTGCTTCTTGGAAGACCAGGAGATTATTTCATTTTAGTTGAGACCAGTGTAAATTGATGGTACTCTTTAACCATAAGAATTCTTTGACTAAAATGTGGTAGAAAATTCTCAGATGGGGAAAAAAAAAAAGGAAAAAAGGTGCCCTGGTTTCTGAGCATAGGCAAGAAATTCTGGAAATTGAAAACAATTACTAACAAAAATCTGTTCCCTATATTACTTTAACTTTGCCTCAATAAAACCAAACCCTCATCAAGAGTCTCCAAAATGAAATGAAAGCAAGAAGCAACAAATTACAAATTATTTTGGGTCTTATAGAGCGCTTTATTAAGGGGACTGTGGATTCTACACTGTAGAGGCCATCTCAGTGTATTATATTAATGACCAAGATAACTACAAAGGCTGCTAAAAGCCACTCTTAGAGCAAAGCACAGTGTATGTAAACTCAAATCTGTGTATTTATCACATATTGGCACTTAAACTTCTTGTTTTACCCAATACCTCCTGCTCTTGTCATTATCTCAGTCTCCTTGTGTGTATCCTCCCCAGCTGTTATTCATACAAATTATAACAGTGAAAGTATGTGAGATTGGTGACTGGATCAGACCAATATCTCATAAAAGGTCTTCAGGATAGTGTGTGGCCTTGGTTCATAAAAATCACTTCAGTCATTCCACCGCTGCTTAGAAAAGCAGTAAATAATGAGTAGCAAGATCTGCATACAGATATGCAGGTGCTTAAATTTTCTGTGGAATCACAGAAACCCACTACAATAGGAAGCTATTACTACTCTTTTATTTTTCTCTCTATATAAAGAAGTTCCTAATGCAGTTAGGGCTCCAGTCTCATTCTGTTTCACCAAATCTAAACTGCTCCTCTTAACACTTTCTTGTCTGAATAAATGCTTCTGTGACACTACTGTGTAAAGTTCTTTTCAATGCTGTTTAGACAGAAATGGGAGATAGCCCCTTACCTTGATTTTTTCTTTTTTGCTAAGATTATCCTTCCAATAGCAATTACTGCAAAAGCAGTGTGTGCATCGTATGTAGGCTGTAGGGTGGAAGCAGTACTTTGTTAATCTTGGTTCCAAATCATTTGATTTCTGTTAGTTTGTGCTGTTGTATATTGTTGCAAACCTTGGCATGGGGCACGTATCTGCCTGCGGGCGCAGCCTGCATGGATGTCTCTGCAGCCAGTACATAGCACACTGAATTTCCATCTGTCATTTCCCTGTGCTCCGGCAGGTATCCGTGAGTTTGTGCACTGGAGAATAGATGAGGATGATTCACTGAAACCTGCATGGCAAAAAAGATTTTTCAGTAATCACCATCGCAGTAAGGGCATAGACATGAAGCACAAGCAGCCAGCACAGTGAGATGGGATGCTGTCAGCACATCTGTGACCAAAAGCATGGCGAGAGGGTAACAATAATGTGGCTTCTGATCAAATATAGGAACCTGGTGTCCATCAGTCCTAACAGACAGCTTGTCTCTGCTGAATGTTGACAACATATTACATAAATTTCCATGCAACAGCTTGCTTCACAAACTTTTCCCAGTAATGTAGATTAAGTCTGAATTTTATGTTGACTGCTTTCATGCATATTCATTAGGTAAAAGCCCAGACAATTACTGTGATAGTTTCACTAGCAGGTGGAGCATGTTTTAGGATTTGATAGGCATGGGATTTATTGGAATAATCTCAGAAATTTGGGGGATTATTTTTATGATGGAGGTTTGTATGGAAAGTGAGAACATAAGCAGATTGGAAGGTGATTTCATTATGTTTTTACATTAGTTTGCTTTTACCATTTTAAATTTAGAGTAAGTTCATACTTTGAACAAATGAATGTCTCTTAGGACAAGCAGTGAACCACACAAATAAATGCTATCTAAATAATATAGTTTAAAATTGCATAAAGAGTACGCAGCAGTATTACTAAAGGGATATGATTTTATTGTTCATTTTCCAAAACAGTAAAAAGGTCTAGGAAATATATATTTTTCTCTCTTCACTTGTGTAATGATCACTGTCATCCATTATGTACATTAAGGTTATAGCCTAAATTCTGTTGAGTAGGTAATATGCATGCATCAACATTGCTTGTTGTGAATTTGTGAACAAAAGCACTATTTCCTTTTTTGTTTCCACTAGAAAAGAAAGATTGAAAGCAGAGTCAAGATGAAGAGAATAGGAGCCTGATCCTGCACTGTCACGTGGGAATCTCTTTTTCAGAAGCACCGGGCACTACTGCTTATGGGGACCTTCATCCCATGGGTCATTCTCCCATGGGTGGTCATGTCTGCTGTGCAGATTGACCTCAGTGGTAATCATCATGCAGGTTACGGTCATGCTAACTGGCGCTGTCAGTAATGCATCACTGCCAAATTAGAATTTCAAAAAGAAAGCAAGGAAGTTAAAATTGCACGCTCAGGAAAGCACTTTATTTCATTCCTACAGTACAACATCAGAATTTAATGTTATAGGAGGTTTAAAAATACCCTTGCATACCACAGAAGATACCAGTCTAGACTCCCCATCTGTTGAATGCCTTGTTAGTAAGTAGCAGTTCAGTATTTGACTTAAACAGAAATCATCATGTAAAAATGCTAATAATTTCTCTACGCTGTTTTGTTACTAATGAAACTTCAAAGCTATGAATGCATATGTTTATATTCAATTTCTATTTATATACTTAAACACAGACACTCTAGTACTATGAATATTAATGTGCCAATATGTGCTTCAGCAATGCGTACATTAACGTACATGCATATTCATATAAAGGGGTGAACTCAAAGGAGTTTTGTCCCAGGTTTCATAAAGACTTTGAATCAAATCCTTATTTTTCAATAAACATTGGGCCAAATTTCCAGGAATTGGTTTGATTCATAATGTTGTCTTTTTGTTGTTACAGTATCTCTTTTGTTCCTAAGCATGTTTTGCATGTGCTACATCACTTGTATAAGCTTGTGCAGAGGTGACAGTGCTGCTTCCACACTCTTGTCCATCCTCCTTTGTCTCTATTTTCAGTGCATTTTGACCACACACTGTAATCCCCTATGCCATTATAATGGATTAATTATCAGCCCCTCAGTTTCAGGTTCTGAATCTTTCTCTCAGGCTCAGATCACTTATAGCATCAGCTGAAAGGACACTATTGAATGTCTGCTTCATAACTCTTTGCATCTTGTACTTACCATAAATATTGTTTATTCTTTACTATGAGCGCTGTTTTAAGCATGAAATGTTAACTGTTATCTGGGCTCTTAGCTGAAAGAAATCCATGCAGGTGGGAAATCATGAAAAGTCAGGAAGTCTACCACTCATGACTTTTTAGACTGTAGACTTTGGGACCTCAAATATCCATTTATTTATTTTTTCAAAAATCAACTTAAAGAAACTGACTAGGAGAGGGTAATGACAGAAATTGTTTCTTTGCAGAGCTTTCATCAGCTTATTTTCAATTTTTCTTCACAAATATGTGGGCTAGAAGCATTCATATATTTGTATATGCATGAAAAGTAAACACATCTAACACTTCCATCCAGCCATCCAACTTCTGAATGCTAAAATCTGTGGCTTTCAGAAAAATCACATGGCAGAGCCTGCAGCTGCACCAGGGATTTTGGCTGTAGCAGTTGCAGCCAAAAGCCCAGGTGAGGTGTTCCTGCCCCAAGAGGACAGGCTGGGCAGGGGCTGGTGACTTGTTGATACCCAAGGGGATGCTGGCCATCAACTTCAAGGAGAGCCCAAGCACCCTTTGGCCTCATCTCTGCCACTCTGTGTCCTGTTGGATGGCTGGTCCCAGCCTGGGCCAGGACAAATTCTGGATATAAGTTACCCTGGGCAACCTCAGGTCAGAGAGGGCAGTGGCAGTGAGGCTGAAACTTGGGTCCTGGGTGAAGTGATTGCAGGCTGCAGGGCCAAATGTTTCTCAATTGGGTTACTTCAGGTTTTCAATTAATAATGTCAATTAATAATACTATCATTATGGGTATTTTTATTATGTAAACTTGAGAGGAATGAAAACAGCCTCTGATTTTTAATTTTTTTTTTCTTTCACAACTCTTAGTGGTTACCCATGAGCTTTTTAGATACTATATTGAAAATTAATTTCAAACATGAATAAGAAATAGCAGGTGCAGAAAGCTTTGTCTCAGCTAGAATTGGAAATGTGAGGTGCCTTCCTGGAGCTTTGATTCCAGTTTGCTGGCTTCCCAAAGTGCACAGAACAAGTGTGTCTGTGACCAATGGAGCCCATGAAGCATTTTGAAATTGTCTCTAGTGCTCATTTCTTTCTCCAGGAAGAACTAATTTTAAATATTCCAGCAGGCCTTTCCGGAGATACGGTACCTTTTTCCCCTGACTGCATCTTTTTGCTGTTTGTGTGTTTTTTTTTTTTTTTTTTTTTTTGAGATCTCATCTCACAGATATTTACTTACAGCATTATATTGCCTAGATACATCACTCTCTTCTCAGGCTCCCTACACTGTTGGTAGGTCCCCTCAGCTGCCGTCTTTGGACAGCAGTGTATTGGGAAGGAGCAAGCTGAGTGATGAAGCTTGGTTAGGCTAAATTTAGGGGCCACAAAACATTTCTGTAGAAGACACAGTGTTGGTGGTGCTTGGGAGAAATATAAGACCGCGCAAACAAACCTGTACTCCAGAGGGAGAACTGACGTGAGACTCACACATGAGATACTCCTTGTCTTCTGCACTTGCTTTTTACCATGTGTGGCCAGAAAGTTTGTTTTACAAAGAAGTCCATGAACCCTGTTTTTGTATCCAGGTGCAGGTCAATGACTTCAGTTGAGCATGTGCTGCTGAAATGCTGGGGTGGTCATGAGATACTTCAAATAGCAGCGGGTCTCCTGGAGGTACTTGCACATGAGCTGCTGATGGATGTACTCCTGGGTGAGGAGTCCTGCAGCCATGTTTGCCTCAAGTCTTTTGGTGATACAATGGAAGCACTGTGGCCTGGTGGTGCTCCCAGCCCCATCAGCAAGGAGGATGTGTCTATTACTTGGTGTTCACGTGGGGCTCGGGGGCAGTTCACACACTTGCAAAGTGGTTTTCAAATAAAGGAAGCTCTATTTTAAAATTATCAATGCTGAAACTTAAAAATATCTCTTCCTTTATTACTAGGATGTATTTTTAGGACCTAATTCATGTCTCGTGTGAATGCAGTCCACCCACTGCTACGTTGGGAGTACTGAGCTGGAGTCTGAGGGCTGGGTGTTACATTTTCCAGAAATAGGTGCTACCCAAGAATTTGAATATTTACATTCTTTGCCTTTTTAAAAAATGTGTCCATGGACTTGAGGCCTGTATATAGTTTTAAAATAGTGAAAATTTAAAGTATGAACTGCTAGCCTTTTTTTTGTCCTATCACTTGATCCTCATTTTTATTTTGGTTGCTTGAGGGGGATCTTTGCTTAGGTAGTTTGCATCTAGTTGCTGCAAACTGGAAAATGTCTCAAACATAGTCACAATTTCTGGAGGGGAAAAAAAAAAAGTATGTTTCCTGTTTTCCCCAGTCTTGTTTTGAGCTGCAGTACCACAGTGGTTGGCACCCATCAGTACATGAACCTATTTATGCCCCACTGTCTTCAGTGGTCAGTGTGAGGCCAAAACTAATGACATACCTACATTACTTACTCACTGAAGCACCTGCTGCTGGTGTTCATGGTGGTAAGCTCAGCCAAAAATCTCCTTCTGGGAGCCAAGGGCAGTGCCTGGCCTTCAGAGGAGTCTCCAGTACCTGGATCAGTGACCGTGGCTTTGAAGCATGGAGTTTGGTATGTTTCTACTAATTAAAGAGCCCTGCTGGTGCAACATTTAGCAAGCTATAAAGCTAGATGATGAACTTCAAGAAGACAGGAGGTTACTTACGCCAGAAACAAGCCACCGTTCTCATTAGCGCTGTTGCTGCAGGCAGAAGAGGCCTGCAGTTGCGTGCTGGACCTTGCCGTTCCTGACTTCGAGCACCACTTGCAACTGCTTTCATCATCCCCTTTCAGATGTCACTGCCCCACACTGAATATTCATGGTGTTAATGCTGTCATAACAAACACAGAGTGTGACCCTGCAGCCCTTATTACCAGGAGCTGCTCTGACACAGCAAGGTAGGATAATGACACAAGCTGGCATGGTAGGAGCAGGCCTTTGCCTTCTTGTCAGAGTGGCCAAAATCTCCTCACACTCTGCTCCTGGACCCCACCTGAGACTCACCTGGAAAGACCCATTCTGAGGAGAAGGGCAACAAGATTTTGGCAACAAGTAGTGCAGCAGGAGGACTGTCTCAGTGCCTCTGTTTGAAAGGTAAGCCAGCCCAAGGAGGCTCTCAGTACTTGCCACCTCACAAATAAATCAGAAATATAAAAGATGTAAAATGTGTATGTTTTGCCATAGAACAGGGATGGAATTTCATATTAGAAAATAAATAAATAAAAACTACCCACACCTCAAGTTGTTATTTTATTTAAAATAATAATAAAGCCTCTTATTTGGGCACTGTACTCCACAGATTAATGTGATCAACCTAATAACCATGTTCTCAAAAATGTAAAAAAAAAAAAAAAAAAAAAAATGTATAGAACTTGGGAAAGCTGTTTCATACCTTTACATAAATAAGGCAAAAATAAATGAGAAATGTAGAAAATGCAAATCATATCTGTTCTCTGGTTTAATCTATCATTATGGGAGCTTGCAATAGGTAGGATTAGAAAATGATTACTGAGAAATATTATCGGTATACAGAACACTTCAAATCACTGAGGACTTTCATTTAAAATAAAACCATCAGCAAAAGGCTATATCAATACATGAATGGAGAGGAATCAGATATTTCTGCCACTGCAAAAAAATTAATAACGCAAGTCATTAGCATTAGTGCAACTTGCTTCTCTTTCCAATTTACAGCCACATATCTAGATTAACTGTAAAATATTCCTAGGTTTAGGACACACTGTCCTCCATTGAATGCTTAGCAGGGAAAGGTTATTAACGTTGAATGGGGACTGTTCTCTCAGGAGAGCTGCAGATAAAATGACCAGGGAAAGAAATAGCACAACTTCTCAAATTAGCATAATTAGTAATTATCTCTTAATAGCCCCACTTGGCTTTGGAGACTTGGCACTTGAAATTCCGCTTAAAGTTCAGTGAGGAAAAACAAATTTCACGCTGAAATGTCTCAATAACACAGCTGAGCTGCTGAGGTAATCGTCTGGTTTAGGTAAAGGGAAGGAGATGAACATATGGATAGCAAAGATCTTTCCTGTAAGCACTGTGTTTGTGTTTGCATATGCAAAGCACTCGAGGCTTAATGGTACAATTGCGACTTTCTCTGGGGGTGAGGGGAGGGCAGGAGGATGAGAGACTTTTCTCCTTTAATGGAGAGAAATAGATGAAGATAATAAACTAAAACGAGGAAATCCCATCCATTTTGCACTAGAATGGCGTGATTTCTTTTGCAAGTCTAGCTGAAATAAAAACCCCTGAGACAAACAAGCCTCAGGGTGGACAGAAACAGCAGCTTTTGTTGTAGCCAGTGGCAGAACTGAAACTTTTGCCCAAATGGGTACTGTTCTCCAACATTTCACTCAAGGCAAAATCAGATGAATGAGCAAAGCGCCTGGTAACCCTAATTTTTTTTCTTTATGTGGCAAGAAAACAGATGGTTCTCTTTAAATGCTTTTGGCTGGGAAAGAACAAAAGAGGGAGAGATATATTTACATTTTTTACATACCTAAACCCCAATTCTCTTTATCCTTAAGCAGAAAGCAATTTTATGAGCCCATACTGATTGGAACAAGCCTTTTGTTGTTGAGAAGGCACTTTTTGATTTACGTGGTGCACAGCTGGTTGGAGACTTTCCACTAGGAAACACATATGCAATTGATAAACCTTCCTGAATTGGTTTGAAACAGCAAAAAAAGGTTTTTTCACCCTATTTCCTTCGACAGGCAGGTTTTTCATGCTAGGGGGTCAATGGACCCAAACTAGATTTATTGAAGCGACTGTGCAGAGGGCTTTTTGTTGTGGGTGTTTTTTTTTGATTGATTGTTTGTTTGTTTGTTTGTTTTTTGGTTTTTGTTTTTTTTGTTTTTGGTTGGGGTTGTTTTGCTTTGACAGGATTGTGGGTTTTCTTTTAATTGCTGAATCTGAAGGTGTAGGCATGCAGTGGATGATGCCGCTGATGGCCTCTCTTGGGGTAGGATCAGGTCCCACAGAGAAGAGGCACTTTCTGCTCTGCCTGCAGAGCGGAGAGCCCCTTTGCTGCTGGGAAGTAACTCTTTTTTGGTGCCTTGTCAACACACAAAATAGGAATGATGAAGATAAACTAGTCCAAGGAGGTTGGCAGCTGTTATAAAACTGATAGGCTGACACCCTCATGGCCAGAGGAGCGAAAGGTTTGGCTTAGAAATTCTAATTAAGGCTGGCCAAGGTCCATTAGCTCGTCTTCACGAGTAGCTTTGCAGCCTCACACCCTATGTATCACCCTTATTATACAGGTTCTAGGTGAGAAATGTGATTAAGCAATCTGCTATCCTGTGTTTCCAAGGCCCAGCCTCTGAAAGCATTTCAAATGCCTCTATCAACCAATAAAATCCATTTCAAAATTCAAAAAGAGCATGAAGGCAAAGAGAGAAAAAGGAGAAAAGAAATGGAAGCAGATCAAAAGAGATGAAATGACATTTGAAAAGTATGGAAATTAGAATATTGAGATGGAATTAATTACAAAAAAATCCTAAAAGATGCAAGAATCCAGCAGGTCTGATGTAAATATTTGCAAGCCAACAGAAAGCAGGGAGATGGGGTAGTATCACAACGAAATGTGCACATTGCTCCCTGTTCTTCCCCACTGCCCTACTCCCAAATGAGCACTTGACAAATAAATTAAGCTCAAGCACTAACAGTGAAGAGAACACAGAAAAATACTCTGACGGACACCTGAGATATCTCCCGATAGGCTGTACGTGGGCAGCTGCTGAGAAGAAAATGCTACAAAAGAAAAATGCCCACTCCTTGACAAGCCTCTTTGTTGAGTGATTGATATGTTTCTGCCTTCCTCCTTCCCTATAATATTGGGAATGGGAGCTGCTGCTTCAAGGCCAGAACTATTAAAAAACAATAATCTGTGAATACTAGCTTGATTCTTTATTATTTTTTTTAGAGCATATAGCTGGAAGTGGTGAGTGTTGATTTTTTTTTTGGTACCCCAAACTCTTTTTTAAGGAAGATTTTTCAGAACAGGTCTTTGTCAATTTGCTGTAAAATTTCATATGGGGAAATACAGGAGTTCCGGCTGAGTAGTTGCATGTTTGTCTTAACTTGCTTGTACAATTCATTAGAAAGATGATCTTGTTAAATTCAAGAACCCTGAATTTGATTTTTTGGTTCTGCTGCTGTCGTCCTTTTGATTCTGACAATCTGCTTGTCTCACCTCTGCATGGAGTCCATGGGGACAGAAAGAATACCTTCGTCATTACTATTTATAATCTCTGCACGCTGTGAGCCCTTTAGAGACCACTAAATTATGTCTGAAATGACATGGTCCTGATCTGATTTTGGACCTCCTGGTTACTATTGTAAAAGTAATAGCAACTTTACTAAATGGCATTAAGTTTCATTTCTAGGCATTGAGAGAACTGAGTGTGTAACCTGCAGGTGAACTTTCAAAGGCTACTTCTTTGACATTTGATCTTGTCTGACAGCGACTAATTACTTGACCTAATTCTGCAATGCTTGACAAACCTTAGTGAGGTGTAAAGACCATTTTTGTTCTGCTAAAACCAGTGAGTGCTCAGCAGTTCCGTCAGGATTGGACCTTTAAAATTGGACCAAGCAAGGAAGAGGAGAAACATGTAACATTGCCTGAGCAGAAAAATGCCTGAGGATAATTCTTTCTCTTTAAAAATGCCATTGGGTCATACTGGCTTCATAGGTAGCATTTAATTGTGTTAAGATGATAATCTGTCACCTTTTCCATTTTTTCATTCCTTTTTCCAATTTTTGGAACCATCAATTTTAGCTATTTCTTGAATTGCTATTAATTCAGAACAGGGGGTGAATAAGAACATACTGTGTATTGCATTTGTATTGCCTTCAAACAGAGTTAAACATAGCCTGTATATACAGATCATGGTAAGGAAATATCAGTAATTTTAAGTGAAAGAGTAAATTGGTCAACCTAACAGACCAATAGGGTCTGGCCTATTCCTTCATTTAATAAACTACGTCAATATTATATGCTGTTCACATTACTGTCATTCATTTTAGCTTTACTAATAAAAGATAATGACTGGTTAAGCAATAGTGGAACAGGATATCAGGAAAGATATAAGAAAAAGAGAAGTGGGTAAAAAATAAAATTAAGCTGTATGTCACTAGAATGCACCTATAAAATTTGGCAAGTAACATCAACTGACACCCTAGTTTTGATTTCCTGTATTCATCAAGACTAAAGTACAAATGAAATGGCATGTGAAAAAAATAAATATATACATGTATATATATATAGAGAGAGAGAGAGAGAGAAAGAGAGAGTGTACTTCTTTAGCTTCAGATCAACTATTAAACGCTCAGGAGGTGCTAATGATGGGCTTTATACAATCCTGTCATAATTTCCATTTAACTCTCTGAGTGGTTATTAACTACTAGAGACTACTGTGATCTGGCTCCATCCTGGTGGTTCTGCTGTATCTATGAAATACTTGCTTGTTTAGCTCCTTTTTGTTTTACTAGCTAGGTGCCTACCTCAGGGGATGATTAGAGGCACAAGGGATGCTAGATGATCGTTATAAAATAAAGTTCAGGAGAATGTTAGTCTATGTGGTATTATTAGCATGAGGCCATTTATTGACACAAATCAGAGTATATAAACATATACACATGAAATACCATGGATTATTTTTTTATTATTTATTTTTTTGCATTCTAAGTTTTTTATTCACATTGAAATTAGTGTCACAGTTAAGAAACTCTTAGTTTCTCATGCAGAACCTTGGAAAGCTATGAATGAAACAAGAAGGAACTGGGATTCTTTTTATTTGCTTGTTAGCTTTTGGTTGAGACATAGGCTATGCACTCATACCGTTTCTGAAAGAGTAAAAAGCTTTCAAAAATCTTTGGAAAGAGTGAAAAACTTGTTCAGTTTCACACAAAAAAGTAGACAGATTTCTTTCATATTCTGCACTTTAAACCACTGTCTTTTTCTCAGGCTCTTCTTAATTGGTAAGAGACCAATTTAACATATATACCTCAAACCAGTTCATGTTAAAATACATTTAATGCACTGGATCCATTGATACAGTATTTTGGAACCATTTGTATTTAGAGTCTTAGACTCTTCCCATGGTCTTGGGTGCAGCCTCCCCCGTCACACCACACTCTCTGTACAGGCTGTGCCTTGTCCCGTCTCATACCCTGGAATGCCTGTGGAAATAGGAATCCTTTCTGCTCTTGGTGTCTCCTTCATCCCTTTCTTCCCTCCCCTTTCATAAGCCACCCCAACCTCAACAATAATAACACCCATGTACGTCTGCAGTAATAAAATCCACTAGCAGGTAAAGGGCAAGAAGAGCTTTTAGCTGTTTTACATTCTCAACCTCTAGAAACTGTGTCAGGGCATGCCTTAGATTCTGAACCCATATGAACATGGAATACTTTCAGTACAGCATACCTAAGGCTTTGCTAAATTGTTTCCTAAACCAAGCAAAAATATTCCCATTCTTTTACATTTGCCAAAGTCAAACAAATTCCCCATTGCATGCTGAGCTAAGGATATCTCTTCTTTGTCCCCGAGCAATATACTGTAGTAGCCACTGGAAGCCTTATAATTAACAGAAACTAGGAGAGATGAGTTATTTCAGTAGGTCATAATTTAATAAGTGGAACATACCCAAGAACTGTGCCACTGATGAATACTGAAACAATGAGCAGGTAGAACAGGCTGTAAAAATTGAAGTGGCTCTGGTGAGCCTGGAGAGAAAATGTAAAGATGACCTATTTATGGCATGCACACACACTATTTTCTGTTTTGTTTTACTTTCTTCTCAGAAACAGAGAATTCACTTTAACCCCAAATGCCTTTTCTTAATCTGGTCTCAGCATGGTGAGTAAGCCATTCCCCCCAAGAAAACAAGATATGGATGTCATTTCATTCCACAGAGGTGACAGTCAGCGTACAACCTACATCTTCTGGTCTTGGAGGATACACAAGGTTTTATAGTAACATTGCAATTTACTCCAGGAAAGCAGATCACAGATGAATTCCCAGTAGTCTGATGTGCCATGTACAGCTTCATTTTCAGCACCACTCTCTGAACCATCTGTGGCATGTACATGTGCCTTTGCAGCATAAATACTAGGCTGCAAATACCAAAGTTTAGCCAAAGCGCATGTCGGTAATGTTGGTAAAGGATCTGTTCATTTACCAGTCAGTCCTCTGCTTCTCCCTGTCCTTCTCCCAGATAGCAAAGGTCCTGGTGTCATGATAGAGATGAATTGTCATTGCATATTTAATTTTAAATATAGTGTTTATCTTTACCTCCCAGTGACCCCGGATGGGTTGAAATGAGACCTTATGCATTCACAGCTTCTAGACTTTTCACTTACTCAGAAGTGGTGAGGCTATGCCTGGAATACTCTGTCCAGTTGTGGGTTCACCAGTACAAGAGAGACACAGACGTGCTGGAAAGAGTCCAACAAAGGGCCATCAGGGTGACTGAAGGACTGGAGCACCTCTCCTGTGAGGAAAGGCTGAGAGAGCTGGGACTGTTCAGCCTGAAGAAGAGCATGCTCAGGGGGATCTTATAGGTCTATAGGTACCTGAAGGGAGGGTGCAAAGAGGATGGAACCAGGCTCTCCTTACTGGTGCCCAGTGCCAGGACAAGAGGCAATGGGCACAAACTGGACCACAGGAGATTCCATCTGAGTGTCAGGCAGCACTTCTTTACTGTACAGGTGACTGAGCACTGACACAGGTTGCTCAGAGAGGTGGTGGAGTCTCCTTCTTGGAGATCTTCAAAAGTTGCCTGGACGGGGTCCTGGGCAACCTGCTCTGGTGGCCCTGCATGGGGCCACCTGCATAGGGCTGTACTAGATGACCTCCAGAGGTCCCTTCCAACCTCATCCATTCTGTGATTCTGTATAATTGTATATTCTCCCTTAAAGAGCAGGCAACCATAAAGCCTCTATTTTGGAAATAATAATAAAAAATGGGAGAGAAAATCAAAACCGAAAAGATCTCAGTCTAGATAATTATATTGAGGTTTAATAACCAACAAGTTGCTGCAGCCACAATGAAACGAATCAGAAAAAAAAGCAGTAGTTCAGCTTGCAGTGGCATGAGCTGCCAGTTTTCTGTCTGTCTTCCGATGCAGAAAGAGCTGAGATCTGCTTTAAATTCTGACATCTGGTAAAGCGTAGTGATGTATTTTTCGGCACACAGGCTAGTACATCGCACAACAAAGTATGCCATTTATGAGGCTCTCTAAATATAGGAAAGCAGTTTTTTTAAGTAATGCAGTAAATAACAGAGTGGATATTTTAGTTCAAGGGAATGCATAAACCTTGAGGCTGAATTCAAGGAAGAACGTTTTTATGTGGATACAGATCTTGGATTATCAGAACCATATGCCTACCTGTCTCTAGATTCTGTATTACCCAGTGATCATTACTGCTTGACATCTTGCAATAAATATTCATAATTGACTAGAGGTGGTGATACGAGAAACAAATTGATCTCATAGAACGTGGCCAAGAAAATCTGAGCTGTCAATTTCAAAACTTCCTTACATATAATCAAGGGTCTGCATTGTTCAGATTGGCATGGACTGGAAATTAGAAATTTCAGCATCGCCAAATGCCTTTAACTGTGGAATCTCAAAAAAAAAAATGATTTCTTTTCACATTCCTTGGCTGAAAGGAAAATTTGGCCATTGATTTCCAGTGGAGCTGGAGTGGAGCTTCAGATCCTGCAGCCTGGAGGACTTGCTGCCCTAGCTCAGAGCTGACCAGCCTCCTGCCTCTGGATGCAATCGGCCATGGATGCTTAGGAAGGGAGCTAAGCACAGGACAAGCTATGTAGGAAATCTTCCTATATTTAAAGCAAGGAAGTTGTGGGAGTGCCAGGGCTAGAACTTAAACCTGAACGCATAATGAAGATGGCTGCCACTGCGATGTTGTTCTTTGGAGCTACAAAGTTTTAAGTGTGGGACAGATGGGATCACAGAAGAAAGTCAGTGATGTCCTCCTTTGCTGAAACCCCAGTGGAGTCAGTGGATTTCATTGATTTACATCAGTGCTGCGGTTATCTGTAATTTCAAAATGAGGCTCTGACTCTGGTTTTGCTATTAAGAGATTTAAACTTTAAAAAACAAACAAACTTGTTTTATCATGTTTTATGACTAATTACTATTATTCTACCGTGTACTAGGTTTGTGTATACTCACATGTAAAATCCTATTTATTTCCAAATTTCCTGCTCTAATGATTCCTGTTATTTGTTTAGTAGCACAACATAGCGTGAGAAGAAAAATAATACAGCTGTTTTCTTTTTATATAAACTCCAGAGCTTTACAATCCATCCAGCCCACAGAAGTCACTTTCCCATGGAGCAAGAGCAGCTCTGAATCCTCAGCTTGCAGTGCCAGGGGACTGATTCCTTTGTACATGGCCCTGTTATGCTTGCAACCTGGCTGCACTGCATGTTTCCATTAGTGATTACAGGTTCCCCTTACCTTGACAGTATTTTCAAAAATCTGATGGACTCAAAAAGCTTAGATCAGGCACGGACAGTTGACTATGAATAGTAGATAGCCGGCATACAAGCATAGGTAGGTGTCATAATATGCTTTATTCTCATCTAACCACATGCATGTCCCATTAAAATAAGTGTGGCTTTATTGATTTAAAATATGTACATTTCTAACAAGCTGTGCTGGAGGTTATGGACACACTTATTTTTTGCTCAAGTGCATGGAGCCCATGTACATCTAATTAAATATTTCCTAACTTTATCTATTGACTACTACCTTCTATGCTGATCAGTCATAGACAGTGATTATTTTTAGTCCATTTATGGTTTCAGATTTTGGGGGATATGTGTTTTCTTGACAAAGAACACGACATTTATGTTCAACTGGAGATCCAGAAAAAATGTGTTTCTCAAGAAATAGAAGTATTGTTACTGGCTGAAACAAAGCATGACATGGAGAATAAAATATTTAGTTGCCATTTGTAAGACTGGTGCGTAATTTAAAAAGTTTTAAACTGAACACTTACTGATACTGCCATGTTGGTAAAAGGAGTGGCTGTTGTTAAATCTGTATGTTTTCAGCTGAGAAAACATGCTCTTCATTGTACTCCTTCAAGATGAGGTTATGTCTGCATCTTTGTTTCCCACAGCACCTGCAGCTCATACAGATATATTGAAGAGAAGTTTTTTTTGTTTGTTTGTTTGTTTTTTGTTTTGTTTTTTTTTTTTTCCTAGTGTTCCTTGCTTTGTTAACACATTGTTCTGACACAGGTGTGTTGCCAAGGATGGAAAGCAAGTAGGACTGGGCGGGTTTGACATAATGTTGTAGTCCCACCTTCTCTTGCTCTTTTCAAATAAAAAATAGCATTGGAAGCCATAGAAAGGGCACAAGGTTAGGGAAAGAAAATGTGGTTATTGAGTTTTCCATTACTCTGCCGGTGGCTTTTCCTGGCCACATACTGATATGCCAAACCCATCGCTAATAGCTTTGAGAAATTCCTCATGTAGTGCTCATGCACACTCCTGTTATAATCCAAACAACATTAAACTTGCTTCCAGTTTCATACAAATTAGCTGCTCATCAACTCTGTTATTACACAAATGCGTAGCAGCTGCACTGCAGAAACTCATTACTGTGAAACTCCTTCAGTTCCAGCTCTCTTATGCAACCTTCCTGTCATTTTACTCAATTGATTAACTCAATCCAATTTTACTATTAATTTAATTTCACTGTTGTCAAAGGCCTCATACAATTTTTCATATGTTTGTATCTTTTGGGCCCGTCTGTGTCTAATACACCCTTAAATCAATTATTTAACAAACACTGTTAGGCCTTAATAATTTAAAGTATCATCACCAGGAAACAAGTATCCATTAAAAAGAAATATTTTAATAGGTATATAAACTGCAAAATCTAATGGTGTTGAAACAACATGGGTTATTTCACTGATTCAAAATTATATTGTTTATCCCATCTTGCCATATTCAATAAAAACTTAAGCTAGCTTCTGTGAAAATTTCAGAAAGCAGTTAAAGAAAATAATAATAATAATAAAAAAAAAAAAAAAAGCTTGAAGATCTTAGAGCTGATATCCGTGACTACAGAAATTGTTAATTATTGTCTGGCTTGTGTCTTAGATCTGATGCATTCTGGATGTGTGTACTCAGCTGGTGATAAAACTGCTGTAGGTTTCATTTGGAAATGAAATGAAATGTAAGTTCTCTGCACAGTTCACTTTGTATTTTCTCCAGAAAAAAAAAAAAAAAAAAAAGAAAAGAAAACAAAACAAAACCAAAAACACCTTACCGTGAATAGTCAACAAGCCTATTTTTTTTCCTTGAGTTTAAAATGATCCTCCTCTCAGCTGCACTAAGCTTACTTCCATTAAGTTTGCATTAGTGTTACAGTGTAAAACATCACTGAATCCAGATATGAACATGAGTGAAATCATGATCTGAACCCAAGAGCTTTTCAGGCTTCACGTGGTTGATACAGATTACTGTTTTTAAAATTGCAGTGTACAAAATATGTTTTTACTCATTGCAGATGGCAGTCAGGCTTTTGCATGCCTTTTGGTGTTTCTCTGCTAGAGTTTGGATCCCCTGATGATTAAAGTTACCATCATCTCTTCTGAATTTCAGCACTGATCTCTGACATGTGGCTTACAAAGCCCATCTAGCTGGTTATGACCAACAAGCTTATGACTTTTCTTCTCCTTTCCCACTTGCTTTTTCTGCTCCTGTAGCCCATCAGCTGCCATGCAGTAGTATGCATCACCATGTCATCTGCAACAGGCCTTGGCCAGATTAACCAGGTTGTGTGTTACAGCCCCGTCATCCATGAACCTGCTGGTACCAGGTTACTGGCTCATAACCAGAGTGATTAATATATATATGTATGTATGTATATATATATATATATATATATATTTCCCCCACCAAAAATAAGTCTCAGAGCAAATTTGCCACCAGCAATATCTATTGCTGTTATTAAGTAGTGTTATGGTAAGGGAAGGTCACAGGAGGCCCTTCAAAGCAGTGGAGATGCTGAATGATAGAGAATAGATGTTGGTGGAAAGGGTATGGAAGCAAGGGCAACAGCTGTACACAGGTGAATGTAGTTGCACTGATTTCTGTGGGTGATTATTGGGAAAGGAAATGACCAACGAAGGAAGAACTGGGCGGATGTGGCTAGTGGGCTTCTATGGGGAGCTGTGGAGAGCATTAAGCTGCTCATGTGAGACACTGAGAAAGTCGGCACTGCCAGTCAGCAGACCCCTCTGCACACTGAAGGGGTTGGGCTGCATGTGGTGGACACTGGGAATGGGAGAGATATTCACGGGTGTTGAGCAGACCGAAACTGATTTGTTCCTAAGTGAGGTTTTTTTTTCTGTAACTCTGTAAGTCCTACTTACAGAAGGACTTCTGTAAGGACTTCCTTCTGTAAGTCCTACTTACAGAATTACACAGAGCCCTGTATGCCTAAAGCAAACACTCAGTCTCTTCTCTGAGCCCACTGGAATTCATAACTGGACAGCAGTGGTGTAACAGCCCATGCCGAGTGATTGTGCCAACTCCTATTTGATGTCTCCATCTATAACAGTCATATAGGGCTAATGAAAAGAACACACAGCTAAATGTTCAGTATCTTCACCTTTGAAGTCAATGTCTTTGTTTCACCTTTGCCTTTTCTGTTACAGCAGGAGATCTGTACTTGGTTGCAACAGTTCATTACTTTGATCTTATCCCATTAAGTGGCCCGTCATTAAACAATATGAAGAAAGTTTTCCAATAAAATCTATCTCAGCAATGGTGACCACCAGATAAGTTATAAAGTGGGAGATATTTCCTAGTCTATTTTTTTCTGGCAGGGTATACAGCAAAATAGTCCAGCATTTTAAAATTACGCTTGTTCCCCTACCCCTCTCCACTTCTGCAGTGAAATGACATCTTCTTGAGGTGTGAGTGTCCAATTTCTCTAACAAATCTGTGAGCACAATAGCCATGGTCTGACTGCACAAGACCTCACAGGCACAGCATGTTTTTCCTCTTGTGTTATTTAATACCTAGCATTACAGGGTTTCTGCATTATACTGCAATATAAATAATAATAATAATGTAAGAAGATCATTTCCTAAGTAAATCACCAGGCAGTCAGTTCTAATACTGTACTGCTATTTGTTTTACTTGGTCTATGTAGATAAAACCACAGGTGTTCTTTTTTCATATGAAAGGTGACTTATCTATAAAGCAAATAAGATGGGCGCCAGCTGCCCAAATTGCTCTGTAATGCTGTTTAAACAGTGTGCTTTGTTATTTCCAGGGGAAAATCTCTTCTTTTTTAAGTCTGTATATGGCAGTGTAAGTTCACTTACACGTACAATAAATGTTCTGCTTAAAAAAATATCATCGTTCAAGTGACTGAATGGAATAAACCAAATCTTCTTCAGCAAGCACCAGCAACATAGGTGTTGTCTGTAGGAAGGTGCTTGTTTGGGGTTTTATGTCACAAATTTGTAGGTAAAACAGAAGACACCGCAGGAGCCCAAATTGTATTTGAGTACCACTTAAAACATTCTGTATGTGACGTAAGCCCCTGTTGTCCTCAGTTTTTATTTTGTGGCTAGTATAACAGTTTTGGAAAGCCCTTACCCAATAGCTAACAAAATGTTGGGACCCTTTTTACATATGCAGGGCTATCTTAGGGAGTTAACTCTGTCTTTGTGTTGTGCTGCTTTAACCTAAAGGCCATACAGATAGATTAAAAAAAAAGGTTTTAGTTTTCCTACTTCAAAAAAAAACAACTTATTTTCCTTGCCATACTACTGAATCAGGTCCCTGCTTGTTCTTTCTTGCTCTTCCTTGCCCCCATTCTAAGCCGTGCAATAGCAGCAAATGAAATGCTGACAGCATGTCCACTGCTGAGGGCAATTTCCACTGATGGATGACATGTCTATAACAGGTGAACCATCATTCTCATTTCTGTCTTTGAAATACATTAGTAACTATTAGTCGGTGTTATCACTGGGCTTGCCTTCACAGCAGCTGCACTGCTCTGACTGGTCTACTTTGTCACTGTCTGTACCCCATTGCTTGCCCAGCATTTGACATTATGGATATTGACCTGCTGTGGCCTCCCTCTTATTAATATAAATTTCACTATTTTAATCCTTTGGCTTCTTTTCTTACTTTTACCACTTTAGTGTTTATTTATTTTAACAGGTCCCAGTTACACAGGCATAAGTGAGATCTTACCCTTTTTGGGTAGCCCAAATCCACTACACATATATTGGATGCATCCAGGCCTTGGAGGAGTTGTAACCCAAACTCTGAATCTTCTGATGACTGTTCAGGAACTTGCTTTGTCTTCTGATGGCTTTGTGTGAGATGCTGAGTATCTCTGCATAGCCCTTGATGTTGTTGCCTGTTTATTCTTAGAAGGACATTCTATATGAAATCGTAAATGGGCTGCCCAGGGAAGTGGTTGAGTCACCATCCCTGGAGGTCTTTAAAAGACGTTTATGTAGAGCTTAGTGATATGGTTTCATGGAGGACTTGTTAGTGTTAAGTCAGAGATTGGACTAGGTGATCTTGGAGGTCTCTTCCAACCTAGACAATTCTGTAATCAGTAAGGAATGGAATTGAAAGACTTAAACAAAAGTGGCAGCAAAAATGGTCACTCAAATAGCTGAAATGAAAACATTCAAAATCATCAGCTTTTTTTTTTTGTTTTGTTATCAGGTTTTTGATAAAGTGTAAAATGGGAATGACTGGCATCAGGTCTTTAGTAATTCCAGGTTTACTGTGTTTTAGTACTTAGAATAAACCTGAAAAGCTTTTTTCCACATTAACCAATAAAGAGGATACAATTAGCATGCAAAGAAAATTGGAGATAGAATTAAATCACATTTCAAACAGACTTGAGAGGTGAAGATTTAAAAAAAAATGCCTCTTAGTAGGCTCAGGAAATAAAATACAAGAGGAATCAAGATTTTCTTCTCTACTCCCTGTCCTTGAGGGTTTTGTGTTCCAGGCACTGTGGAATATAAGGTGACAGAAGCCTTACCAAAAGGATGCAACACACTTGAAGCTCTTTCTCTCCCCGATGGGCTCATCTGTCACCTGCATTTCTACGTAAATAGCCAGGTCACAAAGAATTAATCTTGCAGAGGTCAAAAGTGCCATAGCATTTGCCAAGCAACCTTTCAGTTCAGAGCACAGATTAAGCAACCACAATAGAGAGGAAGCCTGATGAATCGATCATTCAGCTTGGGAGAAATCATAATCAGCTTCCCTGTAAAGCAACTCCACAGGAACTTTGCCTCAGAGGCTCCCCAGGACTGTGACAGACCCCTGGGTTTGTTACTCCTTTGGGGATTCAGCTCTTGTCTCCTGCACTACATGCAGGAGATGTGCAAGTCCTTCTTCTGCCCAGGGTGCTGACAGGCAGGGTTGGAAGGGTCACGTTCTTCCATAGACACTGCTCAAAGACCTGGTCCAATTTCCTTCTCCTAGCTCTAACTCAGTATTATGCAATGAACTAGGCAGGGAAACAGCATGGGAACAAAAGAAGAGGCCCCTTCCAGCACTTTCCCAAATCTTTGTTAGCTGTTCTCCTGCTACATTATTCCTGAACACGCATTTGTTACTGTACTGGAATACAGCAAGAAAATATATTAGTGCTCAGTGCAATACATAGCTGGCTCTCAGTCCTGCACCTGCATCAGTTTCTCTCTTCAGCCCTGCTGGAATAAAAATAATTTCTTGCAAAGTCGCTTACACTTGCTTCTAACTTTATTGTAATAGACACTGACCTTTTAAACCACTGAGCCTATAGGGGTCTAAATTATAGAGTTTACCTCCCTAGATGCTCCTTAGCTGTCATAATGAAGGAAGTTTACAGTGAGAAAGTGAATGAAGCAAGCATGTTTTTAACCATATGGTAATTATCTGCTATCTGTGCAAAAGACATAAAGTGTTGTTTACCAGTTGTGAAAAGAGCATCTGAGAAGGGATTCCCTGGAGAGGGAGTAAGGGAGATTTGGCACAGTGGCTGCTTTTCAGATGGCTTGTAATAGACCCTATAAATTTGGAATATGCAGTTGTTAATCAGTGGAGATTGGAGATGGTTGACACATAATTTTTTAGTTTTAAGGGGCAAGTGATTGTCTTGCCAAGCAGACATATATATATATATATATATATACACTACATATAAAAAAAAAAATTAATTGAATTATGCAAATGCATGATTGTTGGTTGAGCTTTAAAAGTAAGAACAAAGAAAAACATGTAAAATGACGTCCTTAACTCTTTGATATCCGATACATTAAATAAGAAGGAAAAGTTAATCGGGTAGTAGAGTTATTTTAAGACTAATAAGCTATTAGCAGTGTTCATACTCTTAAAAAAGTATAATGTAGTTTGAATTCTCTTTTCTTCCTTTCAGTACTGAAGTAATAAATTCTTTGCTTCTTAAAAAAGGAGGGTGGAGAGAATGAAAGGAGAATGCGTCATAGTTATAATTGTAACCGCGCAAGATTGCAAATCATTTAATTTTCAGTACATTAAATTATTTAGAATAATTACCATGGCTCATTTGCACAAATCTACTTAAACTGCTTTAGCATTTCAATAGCAAGAAAATTAGTTGTGAAAATCCAGCCAAATCATTTGCACTATACTGCCTGAACCTAATGCACACTTATGATCCCTTAAAATTGCTCAGTAATGCATAGACAGATTTGGCCTCAGGCATGCAAAAAACAGTTTGGAGTGAAAACTGATGTGCTAAGTGTCGACTAAAGAGCACTCATTACCTTATTTTATTTTTTAAATTGAGTATTTTAAGCTTTAGTCATAAAAACAGCAGTTTTTCTGTACTGAATGCTGAAAACATTTGCTATCTAGTTAATGCTTATTTTTTACAAAACGCTCTTTGAAATGGTGAGCATACACGCTCTAGTAAAAACGCTGCATTTTGAAATGAGAACGTGTCTGATCAGTTCCTAAATCAATTTTTCATTTGTGTATTTCTCAAAAAAACATATTTTTTGAAGAAGGAAAAAGGTACTTTAGTAACTTTTATTTGCACCTTCAGGTAGAGATTTCAGAGAGGTAAAATGAGAAGCTGAGTTGTATAGGTGAAAGGTTCTCATGAATAAGAATATAGGAGATATGAAGAGACAGGCTAAACCGTGACAAGATATAAGGAAAATAGAAACGGGATCCCAAGACAGAGCATGATCCTTAAAGGAGACACGAATGAGCCAACTGAAAAGGGCTTAAGAGAACAAAGTTGTGAAAGCTGTGGGAAGGCAGGATGACTGACATTCAAAGTCAGCAACAAGGAAAAACAGCTAAATGCCTTAAGAATGGGACAAAAAGAACCCCCTTTCTTCACCACTATATTCTGTCCCCTCCGCAGTTCCTAAAGATGTAGGAGCTGAGCCCTAAAGTCCTTACTTGTGTGCGCAGTCCTTTGATATCTGCCAGACTTTCAGCCAGGTTACCCACTGGAGTAGATGTTTCAAGAAGTCTGTAGGGTGTAAATTTTCCCTAGCAGGGTTATTATCTTTCAGACCAGGCTCTAAAGCCCAGTGCACATTTATGGTGCCATTTAAATGAAAAACAATAATATATGATATAGTCTGAATATTATACTTAATGAGCTATATTTTCTTTTAAAATAAGATTACAGTGTATAGCCAGAACATTATGCTGCCATAAATTTCATGAGACTTTTTTCCAAACACCTCAGTCTATAAAAGTCAATGACTCACAGAGTCGACATAATCTACAGGAAACTTTGACCTTTTGTGTAATAACAGCCTTACAGCCTGTCTTGTCAATGCTCTGCTTCCCCTGAGTGTTCTCTGAAGGCCTTAGCAAAGTAACCATTATGACAATTTCCATCTGGAACTTGCATTTTAATAATTCCATAATTGTTAATAATTATATTTAAGGAGTCTCCTTTATGCAATGCCTTTTTTGCATTGTTACTCAATGGCCCACACAATCATTCATCTCTTAAATCAGAGCCATCCTCCTTGTAGGACTCAAGGAAGCAGGCTGCAAGAAGTTCCGTGGAGATGTTGTTTCTCAACGACTGTCAGAGCAAGCTGGATGTTTTGTTTTTACTTAAACATGATAAAATGTTTATCATGTTTATGTCTATTTCACATATATCTGTCTATTTCAGATATATCTGATCGTAGGTTATTTAAGCCTAACAGCGTACAAAACCTTCTGGTTCTCACAGTACATCAACCCTTTTCTGTCTTACAGAGCTGCCATTCACAGCATTTTCAGTCAGGGGCACAGAGGCTGAGCTCAGATGGCATTTGCTTTTATTGCAGAGGAGAGCTGAGATGTGTTTGTGCCTATGAATTATCCCTCCTCGGTTTTGTTGTGTCTGAATTTTCCTCGATAGATGCAAGAACATGATACCTATCCTTATTTTCTTTGGCTTGAGCTGCTAATTTTTATTTTCCTGTGTTTCTCATACTGTAGAGCTTGTTCTTCTGATCTCAGGTCAAAGCAATGTCTGCGGACTTCAGGGCTCCTCAGAAACAGCTGTTGGGTATTTGATTTCTGCAGATATGTTTATGTGTTGGGAACAGCAACCCTTGATTACACTGGAAGTAACTGGAGCAGAGGATCTGTGGTGAGCATTGTCATAAGCCATTACTCCCCAATAGGATATATGCAGTAGACAGATAAAATTGACTTTCGTTTACTATGATGACATTCAACAGAAGATGAAAATGACTTTTTCTGATTATTTGTATTGAAGTCCTTGGGTTTCTTGAAAGTGCTTTGTGTGAGACCAGGCTTGAATGGTTTTCTAGAAGGTCAGGCAAGCAGCATGCTGCATCCTTCATGTTGGAGAGCATCTTACGCTGGTAAACAGTTGCCTCTCTCTTATCAGGGATCTGTAAATGCATCTGCTCAAAAAGTAAATAAAGAGCTAACTCAGGCACAAATGTGGGTTGAGTTCTCCAAAAGTACTTCAGTACTTCCCAATCAATGCTAATTACATGAGTTAGGGGAAAAAAAAAAAAAAGAAAAAAAAAAAAAAAAAAAAAAGGTAAAGGAGGAGAGTATAAGGGGAAATAAAGTAATTTTAAAAAGGTAAATGAAATATTTTGCATTATTGCTCTCCCCGCAAAATAAATAAATAAATAGATACATAAAATTACTGCTTTGGCTGTGTTTTCTTGTTTTCATATATAAACTGTACTAAACTTTTATTTCTATACTGGTTTACGTATTTTGCTTTATTGATAATTTTTTTGTGCCATTTCTTCAGAAAATTTAAAAATACCAATAACGCTGTTCTTTGCTGCACAGAAGAGACACACGCACATACTCACACACACACAAAAAGGGCATTGTGGTTACTTTTTCTTCTGATTTGTCTTCTAAAACAGCCCTTGAGCAGTTCTGCAAATGAACTTGTGGGCTCCAGTATATTGTCTCCATTGTAGTTGGATGGATGAAGACATGAACTAATGAATGGTTCCTGAATGCAGAAAGCTCTATGAGGAAGCAATAAAGATGTCAGGTAGCCTTGTTACCTGTTACATACTCAAATATCTAAGTTTACTTCACCATAGATAAGCTGATAGCTCCAACAAACAAATATCTGGTAAGCTATACCAGCATTCATGGTCTTGACAGTACTTAAAATGACTTGAGACTGGAACTGTAGCGGTGACCAGTGCTTGTCTGAGGTTGATAGACAAGAAAAAAAAAAAAAAAAGGAAAAAGAAAAGAAAAAATAATAGACTAAAAAAGACAAGAAAAACATTACCTAACCTAATTCTAAGAGGTTTAGTCTGAAACACAGGAAGAGCTCTAAGTCAGCTGTAGTCTGGAACTCTATGTGATTTTTTAGGCTTTATAAAGATGATGGTGTGATCTGGAACAGGACATACAGACTGCCCTTCTTTCACATATTTAAGTAAGAAATGCATCAGCTGTAATTCACAGAAACTTCCTTTATCTGTATTCTGCTTGTTATTTTCTTGGATCTTTTATTCTTGCTTTCTGATGTATTTGATGTTTGATGTTGACTGACCCCCTGCTACTTCACTTGGAGCCTTTTTATTAGTTTGGATCTTGATCTAGTACTTGATTCTTATCCTCAGTCCAAAATTCAAGATAATGTTTGTCCTTGAATCTATAAAATCAAATACAAGTACTTATGCATGTTGGCAATTCCTGTAAGTTCATTCACTTTAATTTCAATGAAATGCTTCAAGTTAAGCATGCACTTGTTTGCAAAAAGAGGAAATTTAGAAGGTGTGACAATGCAGTTAGGTAACAATTACTGTAATGTCTGATCTTTTTATTCATAATCTTCTTCTCAAACAAAATACTTTTTTTTTTTTTTTTTTTCCCCTTAACGTGTAAGGAACTAATAACAGAATGATTTTATCTTTTTGCATATGCACCTTATATTCTGCTTTTCTCAATATATCTTGAACAGTATTTTTGACCTCTAAATGCTAATAGGCCCAGGTTAGTAACATATATCTTGTGAAGCTCTAACCTTCAGGTAGGCCATTGAGTAGGAATGCAAGAATACATACAAAATATTTAATTCTGTTTTGCAATGCAGAGGATTCTGGAAATTGGCAAAAATAATTGCAGGAGGTTTTATTTTATGCTTCAAGTGAATAAGCCTGACTTTGGGATGTTTGTACTCTTTTCTTCTTTTTCCCTGTAGAAAGACCAAGTGGCTGAGAATACTGGATGGAAATTATGGGATTTAGTTTTGCAGTAGTATGAGTTTGGTGTGTTTTTTGAATGTGAATGTGGTCTCATTGGCAGGGTTTGCACACAGATGTGTGGCATTAACATAGTGGATAATTGGATATTGCAAATGAATTATCCAAATGTGGTGACTAACAGGATAATGTCCCAAGCTGATGTATTCAACACTCCTTTAACATTAAGAAGAGGGGAAAAAAGAGTTATAAGAATAAATATACTTCTTTACATTTGGATTACTTAAAATCAATAATAGTCTAAGTTATAATGATGCAATTCAATATATTCATATATGCATATACATTCTTAGACATTGAATATATCTACACAGTAATATATATATATATATACATACATACATATAAAGAGTTATGCTAATAGTATATATACCATGTTTTAGGAGATACAAGATGTGCAGTAAAATAACATATTCTACCAGAGGGCCTTGCAACATTAAGAAAAAGTTGATTTTTCAGCACAATGCCAGAGTAACTCCCATTACATCTGTAAGGGTAATGATGATAAAGTTCACATGAGTAAATCAGAAAGACAAAATGGTGGAAAATTGGGAGATCCAGCTATCAGGACCTTACATGTTATCACACACATTGATCGGTAAGGGCAGATGCACTGATTTTACCAGTGTAAAATCAAAAAGTGATCTTTTTCCTCCACTTCTTTTGTCTTTAATTGCCTTTTGTTGTTGTTCATTCATAGTATGTGGTCGTTTGTCTTGGTCAGTTCTATCCCTTTTTTCAAATAAAACTTTAGCATAGGAAGAAACAATTTCAAATTTTCCGGTACAATGCTGTCGTCTACTGCATTTGGTATGGAAATTTTTCTAAGCCTTATTTTCCTTCCAGTTAAAATGAAAAGAAAATATCATGGTGAGTTATACATTCAGGTCCCACTGAAAACTGAATTGCCATCCTGTCTGCATTTTCATTTTCAGAGTATTATGCATTTTCTTTTCTACATTAGCCAAGGTTTCCAAAAATCATCCTTATCATCTGCAGACACGGTTAAAATACAGTGCAGTATCTGGGTTCATATAGTGTGACCAGCATCCTATTTCTTAATTGGTTAATGTGTCTGCAGTGAATATTTTTGGTTATTGTTTTGAGGGATGTAGCAGGGGTCAGATATGCAGCAATTCTAGGATATTTTGCTTTGAATTTTTAACTCAGGAAACTATTTGCACTTTATCACTATAGATACAAAAATTGCCTGTTCTGCATTGTCTAAAAGTAAAATAACTTTTCTTATCACATATCAGCAGAATTAACTTGCTTCCTGAGGTATTTGACTGTCCTGCTGATACTTTAAAATCTGTAGGCAACCTGGGTAAAATATAAGACATATTACCTTATAATAATTTTAATAAAAATAGCTGCACAACACAGTCAGAGATTTCATTTCAGGCATCACAGTTTGGTTTATTTACCCAGAAAACAAATTAGAAATTACCTTGGTCTTTATTGATTGCAGCATTTAATCTAATGTTTATTTGGCTATTTAATGGGGAATTTTTGATCAAAACAATGTCACCTGTGATATCAGATTAAATTCTCCTTCACTTTAATAGGGAGTGTTAAAAGATTAAAATATTCTTTTACCAAAAAAAAAATAAAATCAAGTTTCCTTGTTGGCCTATGTTTCAAAAATAAATTCAGAAAACAGATAAATTGCATTTCTATAATCTAGAAGATTATATTCAATATTGGGCATAAAGCTCACAACATTGTTAACTATTTGAATTCATAAGATGTACAAGGCAGACTAAATCTATCAAAGGACTTGCTTCTGGCTAACTTATGTACACCAGATGGATGTACATGCTGTTACATTAATTTTAATGTGTTTGCCTTAAAAGGTGTGTACATAGGTGTGCCAAAGACATAGCATTCATGTGCAGTAGGAAAAGCATAATGTTTTATTTCTGGAGTTCAGAGGGGAAGAAGGCAATAGTAATGAAAAGCTATTAGGCACAAGAGCTGTTAAAGGCATGCGGGGCTGTAAAAATTCATGTGTTATTATGAAAACCATATTCTGGAAAAAGCAAAGCCTTCCAAAACAGCTTTCCATAGAGACTTGTAAAACTAAGTCAATAATTGTATAATAGCTGGAAACATCCGTATTTTGGCTTAAGAAAACAGATGCATCTCAATGTATTAATAAAGGAAGTTTCTGTGAGTAAATGTACATGACTTAATATGGAAATTTTAGGCATGACATAAAACAATTGCTTTGTTTATTCCAGACTGGATTATTTATTGTTTTGTGTTTTGTTATATCACTTACAAGCTGTTTGAAATCACTATTGCTGATTCCATAAAGAATCAAATTTTGTAGTTGTCTTCTCCAACATGAGGAAACTATAACATAAATTATAGATGAAATCTAACCCAAAAACATGGAATGCAGGCTGCTACTGTGTCCTTAGTTACAAGAGGTTTACAGATACAGCATACTGAATCTTTAAAGCAATGTCTGGACACCTTTCCCCAGCCTGCCATTCCCTGCTACAAGTAGTGTGTGTGTGCAGGAGCAACAGAAGCAGCAGTTTCTGTGGGCATCCCACTTCTCTTGCACCACCTCTACCCCTCTTCAGTGTAAAGCCCTTGATTTCACATTTGATTTTGAGCAGAAGTCTCTTTTTGAAAAAAAGAACATGGGAAAAGACCAAGTTTTACCATAACTATGATAGTCATGAAAATATGCTAAATTTTGAGACGGACAGCATCATCTGATGTTAGAGTTAGGACTTACACTCATTTCTGGCTTGGATGCAGTGTTTGATTATGAACTATTTTGTTTATTTTGCCCCTCTCACCTTGTCTCTGCCCTGATTTCACTGTTATCTACTGGGGTCAAGCATTAACCTTTTTTTATCTTTCTACTGGTCCTAATACTGTTTGAAACTTTTAAATGAAGCCATATCATAGCATAATAAAAGACGGAATAAAACTTTACAGGAAATGAAAACATTTTAATCTTGGGGAGGGGGAAGGGGCAAGAGTTTTATAGGAATCAAAAAGCAAAACACAATCAGAAGGATCTTAAGCCATACTTGACCCTATCATCATGACCAGCAATTTAAAAACAGTCTTAGGTATTAACTTAACTGTGACTTGATAATGTGCTATGAAAGCTTTGCCATCTCAGAAATGCATGAGATCTATTGATGAATTTTATCATATAATACAGAAGCTGCCTAATCCCTCACAATGTGCTTAAATGTGAAGTAGAAGCAGTGTTGCATGCTAGAAATGTCACAATGAAATGAGAACCATTAACACAGCATCATGAGATGCATCTCAGGGAGAGACGGCAACTGCCACCGTGCTGCCAAGGACATCATTTAACAGGTAACACAGAGTTCAAGAAAGACATGTAGGTTCAAGGCATGTCTATGTCAAAATGAACAGGAAAGAGTTTGATATTGGTTTGTCAAGAGGCATCAATGCATGTTGCTGCCGTCAGGCATTAGGGAACAACAGCATCATCCTCCAAAAAAAAAAAAGATATTTCTTAAACTTTTGAAAACCTAAGCCCTTTCCTGAGATGTCTGTCTGCCCTGGTTGAGAGAAACTTTGTCAGAGAGGAAATGTCAACCAGTTACTTAAATACACCCTTTGCCCCCCAGATGCTAAACTGTTGTCAGTCATTAGAAGCAGTTTGCGGTGCCCTGAAAAAATACAGATCTACCAATAAATATAATCTTTAACCCCATCTACTTTTGAGGAGCTGAGCAGTGATTGTTTAAAACTTTGCAGTTCTCTCAACTGAATGGTGTAGTGGAAGAGGGCAGTCTGAAAACTCTGCTGTTAGTAATATTCACTGTCCTGTAAGCTACTTAAGATCGTCATCTGTCTGATCAAAGTAAATATTTAAGGAAAAACATATAAAAAACAAAGTACTGACTTTAAGCAATATAGCTCCTATTTAAAGCAGGAAAGTCTGTACATGAGAATGATTGGACTTGGGCACTTTATTTTTTTTTCTAGTTCATAAGTGCATTTAAGCCTATCTAAAGCAGAGGAACTGTAGAAGGATGAGGCAGATTTCTTCTTTATGACATGAGAAAATCCAGGAGATTTTTTTACAAAAATTATATGCAAAGACTATTCATTTTTATCACCATAAAGAAGGGAGGAGATATTATATATATTTTAACACCATGCAATCAATTTGTGGTCTGATATTGGTAGGTAAAGGCAGGATTTTAAGTGTGATTGGCAGAAGAAACCCTAGGGCTAGCCACTAAAGATGGCCATTATCATTTATTAAGCAGGTGTTGAAATGAATTGGTCTTTTATCGTAATGCAGATTTACAGTGCATTAGGCAATCCATTTTTCAATTTAGTGTACTGCCTCTGATAAATTAACAGATGTCGATTGATTTTTTTTTCCTTCGGTCCCCCCTGTTTACACCTGACAGCCAGTGCTTTATAGCTGAGCAGTTATTTGAAGTTATAAACATTATAATTAGCAATTTTTTAATTAGGCTGACAATTAACAGGAGATTTGCAAAGCTGCTAATTTGACATGTCATACTCTCCACAGTGTTTATGTTAACCACTACTTGAGTGAATTCAATTGAATTGAACTACAGTGTCTGCAAAATCAATCTCAGAAGAACCCTTCTCCCCACTTGGCTAGCATTATGGCACTTCAGGCAGAGAAGTGGGACTTCAATGAAATTTTACAATATGACAATTCCAACAATTGAAGTTTAAGCAATGTGCCCATGTTAGCTCAAAGCTGCAATTAAGCATGATGTGCCAAACACGGGCATGTTCTGGGCTTTTTTTCTCATGTTAGGCTTCATTTTTTTTCATTTTTGAGGACTAAGATGAAAACATACAAAACAACCCCACCAATCTTAGCTCTGAAGATAACCTCAGTTCTTTATGTTAAGACAAGGACAAAGAAAATACATCATCTGGTTTCACTGTGATCGTTGATGAAACCCATGTGACTTTCCCAACAGAATTCTGCATATTTTAGTACAAACTGTGATGTTGTGAATAGAAGTGTTACAGCAGCCTTGCTGCAGCAGGTGGGAATTTCCTGGCTCTTTCCATTAATCTGACCTTCCACTCAAGTGATACAAAATGCCCTTCTTTCTGATTGAATTTTCTCTGGGATCATTATCCACTGAATGCTATTGGCAATCCTGACATGGAGAAGGCTGGGTGGACACAAGACAGTAAGGGTGTTAGAGTGCTCAGCAAGAGAGAGGAGCTTGCGTACAGAAAGAGACAACTGATAAAAAGTGGCCTGCTATTACCAGGGTTAAGATAAATTGGTGAGACAGCCTGGGAAAACACATTTCTGGTTGGCTGCAGTTGAAAGGACCAGAAGTAATGTGTTCTTAGGTCATTTCTGAAAATTAAGATACATAATCACATCCACTTTGTAAGGGAAACAAGGTTATCTTTTAAATGCAAATAGACTAGATTTTGACTAAGAAAGCCCTCTTCCTCGAAGAGCATGGGTATTTCCTTCCCTTAATATAGGCAATTTTTTAACTTTACTTCACGTTTTTGTTTTTTTTTTTTTTTTCCCCAACAAGTCATGTGCTTTCATCAGGAACCTGCTTCTTTTATCTTCTGCTTCTGAATTGGCTCCTTGCTCTTCCCATTGATGGTTCATCTTGTGGAAACACTATCAACCCTCAAACTAGATCATGATAACAGTAAAAAGAAAAAGAAAGAAAAAAAGAAAAAAAAAAAAGAAAAAAAAAAAAAGCAGCTTCATGCACATCTTTTTAAAATTCTACTTCTTTAATCCTCTGCAGCTATCAAAATATGTCCACACCCCTTCCCATATTACCCTTTATTCTCTGAGGTCTTCACTTCTGTTGGAAGTAAGACACATCCCTAACTTGACTTGTGGTGGAGTACCAGGAGGAATCAGGATGTGCAGAAAGTGCCTCTCTCCAAAATACTCCCTACCTGCAGTCTCCCCACCAGAGTTAAAAAGAAAACCTAGACACAAAGTTATCAGAACCTTTTATTCTACTGGTATTACTATCTCCATGTATAAGTGATCTTAGTCACTTTCTGAACTCACCTGCTTCCTTGAAGCTGCTTGAGAATGAACAAGATGAGGCATTTGGGTTTCATCCCAGTCCAATAGGAAGATGAAGGGCTTGTTTAAAGGGGGAGTTCAATAAAGATCTCAGGAGTTGATTCAAAATGGCAAAATGCTTTCTATGTGTTCCACTTCAAATGCAGGATTTAACAGACAAAAAGTACCCTACTTAAATAAAAATATGGCCCCGATGGTGATATTGAATTAATTTGGTTTTAATGGAGAAGGTTTTTATTACTTGCAAATCGTACATGAAGTCACTGAGGGACAGATCCTTGGCTGGTACAAATTGTCACAGGATATGCCTCTGAAGTATCCTGTTTTCTTACACAGAGTTAATGATTTAATTATCTGCTTCTTTTCAGTGACTAAATAGAAACAATTTGGGGTTCATGGCCCAATATGTTTTATAACATATAGAACTAAATGCCAATTTATTTCTAGAGCAGTTAGATAAAGAGCATCTTAAATGGCTCTATCAGAGCAAATGGGGAATCAATATCAAATGAGTTATAATTAAATACGTGGAGCTGTGGTGCCAGCATCTTACTATTTTTGAGCTCAAATGGTTCTAATTAGTTACACAGATAATACCATGTTTGACATAAGGTATATTGAGGAATCCATCTACTATTTGTTTTATGTAAAATCCTAGTTGCTCATTTCACACAGTGAGTCAAACGCTGCTGCCAAGGAGTGCTATTAATGGGTGAAGTATCCATTTTTTTTTCCTGTGGGACCAACACCCACCCCAGAAGCAGCAATTCTCCTCTGAGAATGAGTCAGAAAAAAGTAATTGATCACGACTAGCATTCACTGCAGAGCTCATCATCCCTACATTGATTGGACACAAAAGATAGAAAGTTCTGGATTATGAAAATGTCCTTGAGAAACTAAGAGCCAAGGGTAACTCAAGAAATGAGTAGGAGGAACCTTTCAGAGGGAAATTGTTGAAAAGGGAGAAGAAAGGGGAAGGAGTTGTTTAAGAGCTTGAGTTCAAACTGGATTTTCTTCATCAGAAAGCTGAGGTACACAAAAGAAAGACTGTGGTGGATAAACATATTTCAAAATGAGATATGTACAGGTCACAACTGAATTAGGGTGAAAATGTTCATCTAGGTGAAGAGGGAGGACTAATTGTGGACCATGAGAGTATTTAAGGTGGGATAAGTTAGTTCTAGAGACTAGATAGAAAAAGAAGGGAGGATCTTTCCTTGCCAGCATAAGACACAGTATCATGGTTTGAGGAGAGGCATCATACATGTAGACTACAGTGTTGTTACATGTGCCACTGTCGGGCTTCAACCCATCAGTAGCAAATAAAAGTGCATGTCATAAGGGTAAAATCTTTGTTATAAAGCCCAAGAAAATGGATATCTGGGGGAGGTGAAGAAGAGAGTTTTGCTCAGCAAAGCAAACTGGTTAATGCTGTTATAGCCTTTTGCAACTCTTGCATAAGGTCAAGAGGGCCCTGTCCCATCAGGGTAAGGAGACAAAGGAGACACTCTGCTAATGAATATCCCAGAACAGGACGTGAACAACACTCTAACTGAGAAAACTATTTATTTTGAGCTGTTTATTTAAGCACAGGAGGATTCCTAATGGAGCCATCAGACCTCACTCATTGGCTAATAGTTTAATTAGGCCCATCTGGTGGAGGCTGTGGAAAGAACTGTCCCAGCTCTCATATTGGCAGAGAGGTAATTTGTCATCCTGTGGCCCAGTGACTGGCACGCGAACATCTCTAAAGCCAAACAGAAGCTCAGCAATCTGTCTCACATGAGAATAGCTGAGAGCTATTGGAGGCATTTGCGTGGTTCACCTTGGCACACCAAGGAGAAATGACACTATTCCACAGTATCCTTGAGATAACCTCAGCAGAGAGATTCAGGCAGAGTCCCTGAAAGTCAAGTCAATCTTGCATTTGTCAGCCAAACCAAATACAGGGAAAAGCTTTTTCCTCCCTTTTTCCCAATGTCCCTTCTTCCATGCTGTCCTGATAAGGCAGCACGGTAAAGATGTTTTATTTTAGTTTCTGTTCAGGGGCATCTTTTCTTCAGATACCAATTCAATTGCTACAAAATCTTGAAACAAAAGAATTTCCCTTTTGGGTGGAAGAACATGCTCTTTTAAATTAATCCTATTTCTACAAAACTATACTAAGTGATGCAAATAGAGAGCAGCAGTGCAAGACTTCACTCAGCTATAACCAGTCTGTAAACTAAGTAAATAGATAAAACTATGGGTTAATTCAACTGAAGAAAGAAAAAAAATCTTCAAAACTGGAACAGCAGCTGCCTTAAAAGCTGAAATCAATATTTGCTTCTCAGTCTGGTGTTACTATCAGTATTGGTGTTAGAAGATGTTAAAACCACTGTAGCCTCTGCAGGGGTAATATCTGAGAAAGCATGGGAGACACCAAAGAAAGTTGTGTCTCACATTTGTTTACCCCCAAGTATTGACGTGGCACTTTTTCTTATTAGTCATTGTAGTATAACCCTCTGCCTTTTCCAAAACTTCTAAAACACTTAATATGTCAAATATCAGCTTTTTAATTTTTTTCCTGTCTCGTAATGTCAGTGCTGACTAAACTAAAAGAAGCAAAAAGCTCATCCAATGCAAACATAGCAGTTTCCACTGTAAACGACACTTGGAGAGTCTGAGTAGCCTCAGAGGAGGCATCATAGCTTGAAAAAAATCTGTAAGTCAGTAAATCACTCAGTTTTATAGATCTCAGGTACCTATCTGTACCTTAAGAAACAAAAGATGAAGACAATACAGAGAGTAAAAAAAAAAAAAAAAAAAAAAAAAAAAAGATTCTTAAGAGATGAAAGCATCTGAAGCGAATGTTTCAATTAATCTCATGGGCAAACAGTCCATTGTGATCTCTTGACCAAAAAATATTAGGATCTTTAAATTATTTTTCCATGCTTGACAATATTCACCATAATTTTATAGGTGTAGGTTAGTACTCTTTTATGACTGTAGGATTTTTTTTTTTTTCATGAGCTAGACATTGCAGAACCAAAGTAATGCATTTGAATTCCATAAATTGGATTCTGAATTCAGCTGCTCTTCTTACCTTGCCTGGTTATGCATACTGTGGCAGGCACACAGTCATGCATTCATACCTGATAGATGCTAATTTCTGCCTATAGTTTTTACAATGGATAGACACGTGTTTTAGAATTAACACAAGTGAGTTCAGAGAGTTTCAATCTGCAGCTTCAAATCTATGGAAATAACGCAGTTTATCAAAATTTTGCCAGTCTAGTTCCCCATTAATTAATTTTGTTTCATATGCAAGTACAAGCATCATTAGTTTGTATCATTTTTAGCAACATCATGAAGGAATCAGCAAGTTGTTTTTGTGCTCAGCCTGATAAACTGTCAAGACAATTTTGCCGGCAAAGCTAACACACGCAATGCAAATATTTACCAAGAGATTATCTATTCTTAAAACAAAGTCACTAATCCAGGTTGTCTCTTCCAGACATAACTCTAAACATGTATATTGAGCAAGCTAAAAACATAGTAACAAAAATGTTTTGCAGTGTAAGAGCCTCCTGATCATCTGCTGCCTTCAGCCAAATCTGTTTTGAAAGCTCGTTGCTGTGTGTTTTGCTGCGCTTTGAATTCTGGTTTGCTTACAAGAGTAGAGGAGACAGCTGATAAAGTGGAGACATTTTCCTGTTTATATGTGCACTTGAGTGGTATTATCTGGTAATTTTGATTCCTACTGATCAGTTTTCTCTCCACTCACCTGTCTCACTTGTCAACACCAGTGGGACAGGCTTCTTCTTGTTCTTTGTTGTCCGACTGGAATCTGGTATGTCTTATGTCTATAGTGTCTGGTTTTGGTCTTGCCTTGGTACTTCTATGATGCAAATAACTTACAATAAATGAAATGCTACCACAACCACTCAGCAATATACCTACTTACTGCTGGAAAGGAGCAATAGTGCCTCTTTGGTTTGCAGAACTTGGAACAGAGTTGGTGTGCCATCATCTTTAGGCCAGAAGAGGTGGCTCACAGGAGTGAGGCCCTGGAGATGAGAGCAGCCTGAAGCTACAGTTTAGAGAGACGTGGACCACAACAGCCACGTCCCTACCAGCTTAGATGGTGCAAGACTGGCTTTCCAAAAGCGCATTTTCCACTGGAGCTGCATCTTAGAGTCCTGGTGCCTCAAGAAGATGCAAAGGGGACACGTGCCAGAAATTAGGGCATGCTGCAGAAACAGAGCTGCCCAGATGTCCACCTGTGGGAGAACAGAGCTGCAGCCCAATGCATGCAATGAAGGACAAAAATGGTACTGGGATAATAGGTTACTTTACTGTGACCCAGAGTAAAATGCTGGATTACTTCAGGGACCTCAGAGAACCCCAAAGTAGATGAAAGGGATCTTTTTCCTATGGAGAATGAGGAAAAGATATCAAAGGTTCGTTCACTGTTGCATGTTAGAAAAATGCAATCCAACAGGAAAAGGCTCAAGCTATCAATTTGTCTTTGTGGAAGACTGTATGGTTATTTATCTTTTTTAATTATGCTTCAAGGGGAACATGGTGCTGCAATAAATAACATCAGGCAACAATGAAGGGAACAGCACAAAGAACGGACTGTAACTTGTTCTCACCCTCTTCATTTTAACCTCCATAGAAGTGTGGGGTTTTCCTTTTTTTTTTTTTGGAGATATTCAGGACTGTGTTATTTCTGGAAGCAAGTGAAACACAGATGCTTACTGATTAAGGGGATACAAGAGATGGCAGGATTACATTAGTATGATGCATGTGCTGCTACTCAGGGACCAGCAAGTTCTGAAATTTAGTGCCAGATACACACACATGGTCACATCTGAGCACATAAAAAAATGTGGCACTTCCACCAAAGCCTGAGCAGATTTTATTATCACGTGTGCTAGAGAAAAGACATAAAATTTCCTGACTAGGATTAGGAAGGCAACAATACCTCTTGTAAGAGTTCCTGTAACTTTGAAGGATGCTTTTCACTTCAGCTCCAAAGATGCCAGCTACAAAGGCATCATTTTGCAGAGGGGTTGTGTATGGCCAGGTCCTTTGCATGGTGTAAGCATTTTCAGAAGTAATTAATTTTGCAGGGCTTCATTTGAGAGGTTTTAGCTCAGGGCACTCGTGAAGGGGGTTGATTTCCTGAAGGCTGAGTGAATGGCCTCTCTCTGAAGTTTGCATTTTTCTGAAAGTTTGTCACAGCTTGGCCAGTTAGACTCACCGCTCTTTCTTGGAAATCTTGATACTTAGCATTTGGGAGCAAATTAAGGAGAATTAGTTAAGACCTTTGCTGGTATAACTGTGGCCCTAAAGCTTTTTTATAATCATGCTGGCGGTAATGTAACAATTTATCTTACAGACAAGTCTAACAACAATGTCATAATTTCAAAAGCTAAGCAGTCTTTCATATTCCTTTCATCTGCAGAGAACTGTTGGGATTTTCACGTATGTTTTGCCTCTGTAAAAATAGAAGTTGGAGTGTGGAATCATAGATCATCCTTCATACTCATTAGCATTTTAATGGCTTCTCAATTGTTAACAGATTTGAGGTAGCTACTGAAAAGATAAGACTGGGTTGTGATTTACGTCTACACATTGCAGTCCTGTAGTAGTCAGTCATATTTCGTTTTACCAAGTGCAAAGTCAGGTCTCTGAAATAAATTTTCAACCCTATGAAAAAAAAAAATAAATAAAGACAATAATAAAGGAAAATGCCAGTATGCCCTCTCTAGTTTCTTTCCAAAGTGATAATTCTGATTTGATATTTTTGCAGTGCTCAGAGAAAATTCTCCCCATCAGAAACAATAATTAATGATATAACTTGAAAGTTGAATATATTCTGCACAACTTAACCATATAGTGTAATAATGTAAAGCAAAATGAATAGTCACAGCAGGATGATTTGCAGAATTTGTAATATAGAGAAGTTATTTGAAGATTCATATTTCACTGTATTTTTACTATGTTTTTATTAGGAACAGATTATATAAGTTGTCTTAGTGAATAGCAAACAACTTTCTTAACATGCACAGAGCAGTTAGGATGTAAATATTATACTCTGCCTACTTTTATCTTCTTGGAAGCTATCAGCTCCAAAAAGAGATGTCAAAGCCAAAAGCACCATGGCATTGTATTGGAAATATTCATAGTGATCAGAACTATTCAAATTAAGCTACCAAGTGCATATCAGCTGGTTAACTGACTATCATCGTTCTAGTAGGGACTGCTGTAGCCCCACATGCCATTCAAGACACCTGCCTCTTCCTTCCCTCCCTCAAAGACAGGGCTGAACCAAAACCTGAATGTAATAAAGGTGTTTGAATTTAAACACTGACAATATGTATTGACATGAATCTCTGATTTGACTTCTTCATAGTCCTGCACTCATTGCCAATGAGTAATTTTATGTCCTGTAGCATTAGAGCCGGCCAGAATCCAGACCACCAGGATTACCAGAAGATCCACCAGAAGTTGTTTTGTTGGCAGGAGTGTTGTTACTGACTTAGCTGAAACAGAGTCAGGACTTCTGAATTAAAGAAAGATTCCTCTGTTCAGAGAAATCCTTATGTCACTCTAGTACAGCAAACAACATTTTGTTGCTTTTTGGTTTTGTTTCATTTTGTGTTGTATTTTGTTTGTTTGTTTTTTAATTCTAAATATTTTTTTGTCCCCCATCTCCTCCTAGGCAACTGGACACACTGAAGAACCAGACAGCACTGATGCTTTGGCATAAGTTATTAGGATACTATCCTATGCTACCTGTATTATGGTCTAGAAAGTCTCCAAAAGAAGTTGAACAAAATGTCTACCTTTTATTTATGCTGTTTATTTCAGCAGAGGGGCTTTAACATAATATATAGAAACTTTCAGTATTATTGTCTGTTCTGTACCTACCATATGGAGGCAGAGGATTTGAATTTCCAGCAGTGCTGATTCAGCACTTCCTGACTTTTGGTGGACTTGAGGGAAAGCTGCAAGTTTTGTTTGCTATTTTTTTAGAAAAAGAAAATGGTCCAAAAAATTCCTTTGCATGGCTTGTCTGATAGGTCAGACTTTTAGATCCACCTAATGGCTCTTTTAGATCTAAAGATCTGATAATCTTTCTCAAACTAATAGCATGACTTGAATGCATTGAATTAGATCACAGAATCATACGATCACATACTGACTGCAGCCCTCTGAGGACAGGCTTTATGTCCTGCTGTGATTAGCCCTTTCTTTTAAGTGGAGAATCAAAACCTTCTGGACTTGAAGATCATCTTGGTGTTACTGTCTTTCCTGTATTATAGGGGGGAACATGCAATGTGTTGGACAGCTTTTCTCAGAGAGAGCATAGCTAGAGGTGATATTTGCACAATGCTGTTCGAAAGTGCCTCGTATGCACTTTTCATCACTTGGCAAATTAGATCTCTTCCTGTCAGAAAGTTAGACTCTAAAAATGTAAAATGCCTGTAGTAGAGATTTCCATCCACCAACAAAAGGTTCACTTTCATCAGGAAAATCATTCAAAATGCTTCTGAGTCATTGTGAAAAATACGGGCCATGACTGTGTCTTCAAAACCCCATTGAGCTGCGCCACTGAAGACAAGAAAAATTGCATTCATACCACTGTGATCATCATCTGTCCACTCAGCGCGGCACTCTCCAGGAAAAGACAAAGCTGGAGTGACAGCTCAAGGAGCAGCTTGCGAATTTCTGTGTCACTGCTTGTGAGAACCTGTGGCACCATGCAAGAGCAGGCATGTAGGGGGCTGCGAAGAAGCAAACCCTCTGCACAGGTTTCTTTTTCCTCCTCCCTTTTCTTCATCCCTGAAGTCTTGATATAAACTTGCTGTGATAGATGCAGGTGGCTAAAAATAGTGTGTTTCGTGTGTACCATACAAGCAAGTGAATAATTTTCTGCTGTAAGCAGGATGCCAAGGGACAGCGAAAACCTGAAGGTAATGGCAGGTAAGGCACAATGATGGAGTGTGGCTTCCAGCCCATTAAATCAGTGGCAGAGCACTTGGCACACTTGCCAATGCTGCTGCAGCCAAAGAAAAGCCCTGGAGAAATGCGCCCTGCATTTAAAAATTATGCTTGAGATATACATGTTTTATGCTGGGAGTTTGATAATTTATCCTTGCAGCGTAGGAACCCTGTAGTAACAAGTGATAGTTCTTGTTATATTACTTGTTGCAGCTTCTACCTCCTAGATTTTTAGATTCTCTGTTTCTGGCCAAGAGGACACCATATATATTTCCCTACGGTTGTAATTGTCTTAAAGCATGAAAGTTGAATAATTACAGTGAATGCTGGACAGAATGTAGGAAGAACGCATCATGATGAGTTCACATTTTCCTGGTTGTACCTGTCATATCATCAGTACTGCATCTGGAATTTATTTCGTATAAATTATAGCAGCAAAAACAGTTTTCATGTACAGAATTATACTCTGACTTTTGGACAAGTAGGAAATCTGCTATAGAGGCTTCAGTTTGACACTAGTGAATATAAATTCCATTATTATTTAGTGCCCTGATGCCATGCTGACTGTTGCTAGCAGTGGTTTCCATCATCTGGAATGAAGTCCTGATCCTTTTGAAGTCAAAGAGCAAAATTCCCGTTGACTGCAGTAGGACAGATTTAACTCCCAGAATTGTGCAAGATCGTAAGTCACCTGCAGGTAGCCAGATCCCTCAGCAATGGATATTTTTATCAAGTCGACCTCGTTTATGGAGTTGTCTCAGAAAGTCTGATTAGGCTCAGAGAAGATACAACTAGAATAAAAGAGGTGCCTTCCTAATTGGAAAGTGGGGGAGGCTGAGTTTTACAAGAGGTACTTAGTGCTAAATAAGGAATAGATTAGTTTCCCTGGGGAGCTTGAAATCCTTTTAAAACTTTTATAGCTTCCTGTTTCTTTGCCTCTGGTTTGCACTGCCAGATGGAGGTTTCCATGCCCCAGAAGGACACAATTCTGTATCCTAACCACACTTAGTGTACAAGGGACGGTGGAGGGAAGAGCTGGGAAGTGAGCCTGCTGTGTGGGGTGTGGTGGCAGAGAACCTACTTATGGGATGCAAACAGGGTCTCTGCCCTTTCCATGCTCAGTTGTGTTAATTGTTTGGAGAAGGGTGTCTGAATTCCTGAGCTGAGTGGTAGATTGTGAATTGCATCCCCACTGCAGCAGTATAACCTAAGAGGAGTGCATTTTCTACTCAGCATGTTTGTTTCTCCCATTTCAAGAAAACTAAAAATGGGAGGAGGGTTAAATCCTTTTCTCTGGATGATGAATGCAGGCTATAGCCACGCTCTCCTTCGTTATGCAAATAGCTCAGGCATATCTTCCTTCCCACCGCGTTCTTATTTAAATGTACTCTAGTGAACAAAAGAGCTAGTGCTGTTACAAGGACTAGTATTAGATTGTTCACATCATTAGTTTAAATGAGACTATGATTATACCATCTGCATTCAGTTGTGCTCCATTCAAACCTGGTCATTGCCTTTGCCAAACTTAACATCTTTTGGGGTGTTTCTTTGAACACCATTTATCAGTGTTTCCAGCCTATTCAAAGACACCTCACTGCCTGCTATAGCTACATTTAAATTTCTTTACTTAAACATTGCTGTTTCACTGGGTCTTTATGTCAGATTTCCTGTTCCAAATTACTAGTATTGAAACTTGCACTTTTCTGAAATCAGATGCCAAATTAACCTCTCATTGCTCTTTTCCTATGCATTCCTCCTAGAGTACCCTGGAAGGTATCTCATTTTCTCTTCCATCTGACATCGGCAACCAGCTCTGAAAGCCACCTTCCCCAAATGGCAGAGTTCATGATCCAGCTGCTGGCCCTGCTGAGCACACAGAGGTGTCTAAGGTGCTCCTCAGTTCTTAACAGCAAAGTCATAGATCACAGAATCATTAGAATCATTTAGGTTGGAAAAGACTTTCAACATCATCAAGCTTACCTCCAACCATCAGCTTACCTCCTGAGTCCCATGTCCCTTAGAGTCAAATCCACACATCTCTTACATACCTCCAGGGATGGGGACTCTACCACTTCCCTGGGAAGCCTGTTCCAGAGCTTGACCACCACCCCCATGAAGAATTTTTTTCTAATGTCCAATTTAAGCCTCCTGGCATCATTTCCCCACTGCCACGTCCCTTCCTCAAATCCCTCCTCAAGGTGGGTGAAGGCTGCCAAGCATTGTGCTCTGGCAGCCACTCCTGCTCTGCATCTCATCTCAGTTCCTACTTCTCTGATGGGGTGGCAGAGAGCTCGTGGGCTTTTGTCCTTTGGCTGCCAGAGGCAGCTCAGCTCTAGTTCCTGGCCGTCATGCAGACAGGCCTTCCTCTCACCCCTACTCTTTCCCTCTTGTGTCAAATCCTCACGTGGGAAAGCAAGAGGCTTGAGGTGAGCATGTGATTCAGCTGTAGAAAAGAAGAGGCACTGACCCAGCCCCTTTCCTTCAATTTAAATCAGCGACAGCCCCGTGAGCTATCTGCTGACTGTCTCTGCATCTTCCAGAAGGACTTCACGGGGCAGCATATGACATATTCTGCATTATTTCTGTCGTCAGAACTTTGGATCACAGAAGACTGAATCCAGGATAAGGTTACGGCCATGGCAGATTATTTATAACATGTAACACTGGTCGTTAAATTTGCATAAAATTGCAGAGGGAGGACAGCAGACTTTGGCTGCTCTGAGCAAGGTACATTTACAGAACAAAAGTTTTCCCATTTATGTGAGAAAATGCAGAGTTATTTCTTTCTCCGCTTTTCTAAGGCTTTCCTTTGTTTCCTTATTAGAAGACTTCCTATTCAGTGTAAGAGCTCAAACTATGTGTACTTCATGGTGCTGTGTTTTGTGGAGGCCTAAGGAATAGCAATATCCATACAACACAAAGTTACAACACATCATGCGTACAGTATGCAGCACAAATATTTTATTAAAGGAAGATGAAAGATGGCCAGAGTTAAGTTACTGACCCGGGTCTCAGGAGAGCTGAAAAATTCCTGAGGTATGTGTCATTCCTCCTTGGCATTTTCAGTTTCCCGTATATAAAACAGAAATAGTAATTTCCTTCCAAGTACCTTAAGTATTCTAACTCTAAGCTTTGTAGGACATGCACTGTCTTATGGCGTGTATATGCTCAGTACTTAGTTCATCTGGCGGAAGTCTTTTACAGGGCCCCTAGTTGCTACTAAAGTTTAAACTAAAATCAGCAACTTTGCCATATTTTCTGCCACATTCACTGAAGCCACTGAGGTTTGGGATGAAATGTATTGATTCCAAAAAGATTTTAAATGTCTGCTTAAAGTGTCATAGACAAAACCCACCAACACACAGGGCTTAATAAAATGTATACCAAATAAAAGGGAAAAAAAAAAAGAAAAAAAGTAGTCTGCATCTGATTGCATTTGGATTTTAAATATAAGGAGCATTTGGAAGATGACTGCAGGACCCTGAGCTGTAGTTTGTTCCAGCTTTTGTGTAGACAACTATAAAAATTAGATTGTTGATTCAAATATATCTAAACAGTATTCCTGTTTTTAAACAAACATTTTGCTCACTTGCATACCTCGAAAGTTGCATTATTTTCCAAAATGTTTGACTTTTTATTATTTTTAAGGGTGAAATCTGTATTTTAAGCTGCTTTTCTGTGTTGCAATGTAGTTTCTATAGCACTCTTGTTTTTATAAATTATTAGAAATCTGTTCATTTTTTCCTATTTAGCTTCAGGATTAACATAGTCCTTTGAGAACAATAATGGCAGCTACTGAGTCTTGTGAAGAGTCTTCTGCTGTTTCAAAGTGCTATATAGCGAGGAGTAGAAAGCTCAGATTCCCTTACCCTGGTTATGACCTGACTCCAGATGATGCATACTGCTGGAGAAAAGGTAATTTAATGCCCATTATTATCATACAATCCTGCACCTCCTTTGAAGCTGTCAGCTTCAAAATCAACTCCAGTCGTGTATGTTCATTTGAAACCTTTGCCGAGCTTTTTATCAAAGCATGACACAGAGCTGCTTCCTAAACACCTTCTCTTTCTTGCACACCCAAATTAACCACTTTCCCCTCATTTAACCAAAGGGAGAAGTACTTTGAGGTCCAGGCATATACAGTAACTGTTGAAACATGGCATAAAAAGAAGGAACATGCTAATTAGATTACTGATGCACTTTAAAAAGATTTGCTTCCCTTGTAGAGTGTGCAACATGGCTGGCATGTTAATTCAGTTGTAAAGTAAATTATTTAAACTAGTAAATCATTAACTTGACATTTTAGCGAAGCATTTCATTAAGCTGCTGAAACATGGAGATGTGACGCATTTATAAAAGTACAAAACAATGCTTGTGTTGTTTGTGAGGGGGCAGATTTGGCTCCTCCTGTGCCTGAAGCCAGAGGAGCAGATTCCCAGGTGTGAGGTCAATATGATCTACAGGTGTCCTCCAGTCCAGTTCCTTCATCTGCTGACCTTGGTACCTGAAATATGGGCACATCACTCAGCTCTTGGCTGCAGAGAAGCTGGAGTACTTGTAAAGGTTTTACAAGCTGTTAGGGAATTTGGTATTGGAAATAATTTCTTTGTGGAAGGACACTGGGGAACATTTTATGACCCTTCACTTTTTTCTTTCCTTTTTTTTTTTTTTTTTTTTTATATGTATAAACAGAGCCTTCCCTGATTCTTAGCTATGATAACACACTGTTAGCTCTCTCTGTGTGGTGTTATTTCTGTTGAATATCATTCTCTGCTCTGCAGCAGTCCCTTCTTCTTTGGGCCAGCAATGGCCAAGTACACCTAGAGCATGGTCCTTAATGTCTTGTTATCAGGGAATACAAAGATTTTTTTTTATTTTTTTTTACTAATGAGTAGGTGACAAAAAACTCAGGACAGACAGAATGGTAGTGAAGGGATCCTCACAGGTCACTCCCCTTCTATTCAGGTTTCTCCCCCACCCTAATAAAGGCCCCATATTAGGCCACCTTCTAGGTAATGCAGTAATATCAGTACATACCTTTGCCTAGTGTTTTGGTGGCTTCAGAGAGTAAATAAGTAGTCTCAGAAGGCCAGGGAACTTTCCCATGATAGTGGGAGTCAGAGGAAAATGGCATCTCTAAGGATTTGGCCTTCTAATTGCAAATTGACTTGAACATTATCAAAACTGGGATTCATGCAGCAATTTTCCATAGTTTGTATACAAGCTGTTGAAATGCTGGCAGCTGAAACAAAAACCAAGAATGTTATCTCTACAGGATGTGTTTTTTGTTTATCAGATCAGTCTACTATTAATTACAGCTGTAGATACACTTCAAGGAAGATTGTCCCTTCATATGAACTCCTGAAAGATACTGGGCTGACTTTGCCAAAGAGAAGGAGGAGGTCACCTATATGTTAATTAGTCCCCAGTACCACAAGCAGCAAAATCTTGTAACTGATGCATAGAAGTGAGGTGAATTCTGGAACCCTTCATAACGAGTTTCAAACACTTGACAGCAGGTTTCTTTATTGCATATATTCCTGCTGTGCAAAAAGATGACAAGACATCACAGGACAGTTACTTTTGTCATGTGCTTGGGGTTGGTGCACAACTATTGGTAGTAAAGTAGTGTTAAAAAACAATAAGAGATGTAGGATAAAACCAGAATGTATTTAGAATGCTTTGAAAAGCAGCTGTGACATCTGGGAAAAGTGTGTATCCTACTCTGACTATACAGGTCATTGCGGCACTGCATGCCATAAGTAGATGTTGCCTTGAATCCAAGCTTCCAGGACAGCCTTGTGACAATCTGTTTTAAAAAGTAGGACTTCTTACCTAAGCGCTGCATCTTAGTATTCCTGTAGGAGCACAGCATGTATTTTGATCTGTGCCAACCTGTGACTTCTTAGAAACATTGCTCCATTTCTAACTTCAGTCCTGAATTCTCAAAGTTGCTGTCCTGTTGACACTATAAATCAAGGATTACTGGATGTGTTAAGTAAACTCCATGTTTCTAAAGAGTTGCTGCCTACGTCTGGATCACCACTGAGGATCATTTAAGGGAAGCCATAGTGGAGATGCCTAGATCTACAGAGTCCAGTAGTATCACAGAAAAAGAAAGAACCAGCTTTGTGAAAATGTGATGAACCGTATCTTAACATACATGAAAGTTTAAGTTAAAATAGAAAATTTAAACTAATCTGTCATGTTTACAGATTTGATCTGCCTAAATTACTGTGGGGAAGAGGAAAATGAAAATACCATTAAAATAAAATCTGTTAATATTATCAGTAGCAAGACTACTGCATTTCAGAAACATGTTAGTTGCAGTTAATGTGCAGTGGGTACTAAAGAAATATTTAAACTATCTTTCAAGGATTTAAATGAAAATTGGCTTCTGTAAATACCAATTGGTTTACTTAAATGCATCCAACTGTGACAAAGAAGTGGTAGGAGGAGAAATAAATCAGAAGGTATTAAAATGCATTTGTTTTGAGAAGTGACTACTGATTTCAGTGAAAAGCTGTGCTGGGGTGAATGAAAGTGGTGAATATTTGTTCATTTATTTAAACTGTTTTCTTTCAATATATCAGTATCAGTTCCACATTTAATGAAATGAATTCAATTAAGTGGGTTCAGAAAAACCATATCAATTAGAAAAATTAAACTGGCAACAGTAGTATCACACCTAAGTCTTTGATGCAAAAAGAATAATCCCATTGAAAATGATAAAATAAGCACAGAATAAATTCCAGGTACTGAAATGAATATAAATGAATTGAGAAGTTATCCTGGATGTACAGTTTCTGCATTTTTTATACTGTATAGTATATAATTGTGAGCAGTAATTAATCATGGTACTTGAGCATGGCTGTAACAGTTAATATATATGTAGCTGGGAAATGCATGAGGTTGGGAAGAAACGTAGAAAATCAAGGCATTCAGGGAAGGTCTGACAATACAGTAAGGCATGTTGATGTAATATTTGCCACATTATTATCCTCCTTCTTTTATGTAGTTTTAAACATGTCCATAGCTTTTAGTGCATTAGGCAGTGTTTTGTCATGTGACTTAATAGAGACATAACTTTGGCTCATATTAATGAGCCAAAGATTGAATAGAGAGGAGAGCCAATGCTCTCTGCGATCTTCTTGCCCTTTGTCATCTTCCAGGCTGAAGAATACGCTGCGGTGATTTAGGCAAGGTCACACTGAGGAGTGCTCTGTGCAAGCAGGAACCATCCTGTTCCTGCCCAAGCATGATGTGTTCTCACCATGTTTACTTCAGGCACATCAAGGAGCTCACAGTAAAGTTCAGGGTGTACAGAAGCCTGTGGGAATGGTTCTGTTGTATTCAGGAAACCCAAATTCATCCGTAGTGTAAGTAGCTCAAAGAGCTGATGGGAAGTGTGATTAAATAAGTCTCTTCCTGTTCTCCAAGCTTAGCTTCGTAGCTCTGGAGGTGCATCCCATCCCTGTTGAAAGCTTCAGACCCCAGTTCTCACTTTGGTGGTATCGTGGGTGGCAAGGGAAAACAACAAAAAAGAAGCATTCTTCTCATGCTAGAGAGCTCTCCAGTTTTGTTTTGGATTCCATATGTGGTGCATAAAGACAGAGCCATAAGATACCTTTTTTAGGATCAAGGTATTCTGATTTCAAAGTGAGAGGTCACTGTCATGTCTCAGCAGAGTTCTAAGGCAGAGTTTTCATATTCGAGTCCATAAAAAAAAAAAAAAAAAAAAAAAAAAAAAAGGGTGTTTTTTAACATACTTCCTATGTTGGGCTTTTACCCAGTGAAACCAGTAGATCCCTTCTTCAGCAAATGAATCTGTCAGAGATGCAGAGGTATTCATAGGCAATAGTTTCATCTAGTGCACCAGTATGGTACCAGTAAGCCTATAATTTTATTCCAGGCAAGGAGCAGATCACAGAATTTGCTTTGTAATAAACATTTCCTGCTACTGCATCCCTTTTCCATAGCTCATCATCTCTTTTCTTCCACAGTAAAAAAATAGCTGAGCGGCTATTAGTAAAATACAAGAATATATATTAGAACCAGGGTCCCTTCACACACTGAGAAGAGATGTTGATCTGTTCCATAACATCTTCTTTTCCAGATGGCTACGCAGAATGTGCTGCTGGTTTGGTTTAGTAATGATTTTATAATGTATTTTAATCTGACACCACAATTGCCTAGATCATTCTTACAGATATATTTCTTAAAAGCCAAATAAATATATCTAGTAGTACCACATCATCTGAATGTAATTGGAGGAAGCCACAGGCTTTCTACCTGCATTAATCAACTGTAGATGAGCTTAATTAATCTCTCAGATGTAAATGGAGGAAGAGAAATGAGAGCTATTTTCTTGAAAGCCAGTATAGCAGGCTTTGAAAACATAAAAGCTGTCCTGTTTACAGGTAGGGCTGTGTAATGGTTGGAGTCTTACTTAAAAACCGTTCATCTCTGTGAAGGAAACACGGAGAAACACCTGGGTTTTGGTTTTATTCCAAAACCTAATTTCGCTACCAAGGCAGAACTTGCCTAAAGCTCCGCTGTGTATGTGGCATAGATCACAAATGCCTTAGCTTCTTCACTAACTGTTCATTGCTCATTTCCAAGGTGAATAAAAACAAATGTGTAATTTTTATCAATATTTTATCATTTTACAGGGGTTAAAAGAAGTATAATAATAACAGGCTACCCACCTACAGTCTCCTTTTAGGCGGCTCCATTTTGTGATAGCCCTATTGCAGTTTGAGTGGCTGAGGTGATGTTTAAGCAGAAACATAGCTGACGTTCAGATGCAAATAGCAAAAATCTGTTGATAACAGGATTTTATACTTTAAGCGTAATATAAACAAGTTCCCCTTCTTATAACATTTTACAATTCTTTCGCATGTTGTTTGGGGGCAAATCTTCGAAACAGTGTTACGCAGGTGGCAATGTCAAATTCAGGAAAGATTTTTTTTTTTCTTCATTGCCTTCTTCCCAGCCAAGTTGGTAGCTTCCTGATTGTAGCAGGTTCTTGAAAACTAAATCAGGGGGATCATTACTTTGTCCAGTCTGACCAGTCTATTATGAGTCATTAGATTGCACTGCCTCTGTTGAGGTCTGTCATTTGTGCTTAGCTGAAGCATGATTTCCAGCAAGTCCTCTACTACCACTTGAAGAGATACAAAGGCAGAAAACCTTCTACTCCCTTTAATATTTTATCCAGCGGTTAGTCACCCTCACTGTTGCAATCTTATGCTGTATTCCTAATTAGAAGTTGTCTGGCATCAATTTCCAGCCAGTGGTGTCACAGGGCTCAGAGGTGGATGTCTCCTATATCCTCACTTTTCCTGTGACATAATTGATTTTTCATAAACAGCAGAAAGTAAGGCTGAAATTTGCCCAGCAAAACAATAGGAGCCATATTGGAAAGCCCTTCTGAAAGATATGAGGGTAATTTTTTATCCTATTTATTCTAATATTTTATTGAGCTTTGCATCAGGTTAGTGGATACTCTTTAACCATGACTTCCTCTGAGGCAGCACATTGTTGATGCTAATACTGAGAAAATGTATTAATCATTTGGCCTCTGGCACACTCTGCTCTCCTTCTCTCCTTAGCACAGTCTCCCATTTCTCAACAGGATGGTAATCGACATGCAATTTTGCTGTCTCGCCGATGGTTCAGACACATATAATCCAGATCTCTGTTCCACAAATGCGGCCCTGTAGAACTGGTGTCTCTGTATTGCTTTAGGCTCCTCTGCACATAGGTACACAGCCCGTGTATGTGTAATCTCATTGTATAGGTTTAGGGAGGCATATGCAGATGCTCTCAGGCACTACATCTCGTTTAGATAATAGCATTAGCTGATAGCAGAATTGATTTATGTAGTGTCTTGATGTTTTCATTAAATGGATCATTTATGCACTTTATTTCTTATTAAATATTTGCTGTTTTGGTCTAGTTATACCTCTTCCAATATGGAACTATAGAGTTTTACAGAACAAAATCCAAGAAATAAAAATGAAACACTTGGAAGTTCCACCAGTTTTGACGTTACTTGGAAAAAAAAAAAATCTAGCTCTAATTTGGGAACAGTATCCAATGCATTCTCATACACTGAAGAAATCCAAACTGACTGAAAGTATCTAAGCATTTTCCTGGATAGAGGCCATTTGGTCTGTAAACTTGATCGTGACAGATTCTTTGATCCAGGGTGAGATTTGTGGTCAGAATGATCTAGTGACAGCATCCCAGAATGGGCAAGTGCCAGTACATCAGACTTGTGCATCCCACATATTCTGCTCTTAGCTCTTCCTGCTTTCCCACACCCAAACTATGTACTTCAGCAAACTAAATGTGGAGCCTATTTTTTACAGCTACTAGATCAGTTCCACTTAGTATAAGTAATGTTCCTAACTCTAGAAATGTTGGCATGTCAAAAACTGGTTTAATTCTGACAAAAACATATTTCAACATTTTTTGCAGATTAGAATGAAAGGAAAATCATGTTTTGCAAAACTTAACATGAAATAAATTTTAAGGGGTTTTTGAGTATTTTTCTCATTTTCATATTCTTCCCATTATTAGGATCATTACCTAAATTTAATCTTTCTTTTATTACCAGAGGTAATTGCTGTTGCAGATTTACTATAGGGTATAGCAGCCCATTACTAGCATTGCACATTGCACAGGTCTTGCATGACTTTCACATGGCTGCATCATGGATAAAACTTTTAAGGCTGACCATTATAAACAGATGGACATCCACAGAAAAGAATCAGTTGCATCTATTTTGGTTAAGGCAGTGTTAACTTTCAAGTACTAGCACAATATAGAGTGGCAAACCTTGTATTAGTATGCAGCTCCTTGTCTTCTAGTTTGGTAGCAGTATTTTCTGTTCTAGGAAAAGACCATTAGAACTTTGTCCATCTTTGTAATAATAGTAATAACAAAATTACCATTTTTGTTTGTTTGTCTGTTTTTTTCCAAGTAATGCTTACAAAAAATGATTAAAATATCCATTCCAAAATACCTTGGAATCTGAACACAACACTTTTAATCTTCCCACTTGCCTTGTGTACCAGAGGGTACTGCTCTATGTGTGGGTGGATGAGAAAAAAAGAGTTTCAGAGAAGTCTATGTTAAATGTCAGTGCTGTCTTGGAAGCACCTTTATTATCAGTGATAGCTTGTTGGGTCTCAGATAAAGCAAAATTATTCAAAACATCTTAATAAAAGTATCTGTTTGTCTTTCCTCTGCTAAATGGCAGCTTATTGATTTCTTTACTGTGCTATTACAGTAGCAGAATTTGAAATGTTTTGAAAACATCCCTTAGAGCCACACAACAATAATTAACAACATAGCAAGTGCTGAGCAGCGAGTAGCTGATAATGACAGAGTCTAATGTCGACTGAATGCAATTAATCATGGATACTACCCATAGAGCTTAGGATTTATACTTGGTTATTATAAAGCACTGATGAGGTCCCCTCTCGATCTTTCACAATGTATGTATTAAGACTATCTCTTCTCCATAAGCAGAAGAAAGCAGGAGGAATGCTTTGAGACTTGTATTTCTTAATATGTTTACTATCACTCCATTATGCAGTTAGTGGCTGATATTCTCCTAGGAAAGCAGTATCACAGAGAAGCAGCAGCAGTTCATGCCTCTAATCTTTCCGGCAGAAATGACAACAAGCAGTATATATGCACAATCCCAAAGTGGTGTATAAGTGCCAGCACTGTGGGATACCTTTATCCTACCTAAAAACAACTTTTCATTGCCCAGCTTTGCTTAGGGTAAGCAACCGTGATTTGTGCAGTGTGCCTACTGGCGGCTTCATAATTCATATAAAATGGCATTCATTCTTTTCCTTCTCTGTTGTTCCTGCCATCATGTTCCACTTGATCAATCCACTCTAATAGCTGTTTGGCACTTGACGGGTGACTAGACTCTTAACCCTGAAGTGAGTTCAGAGCAAGTAAAAGGGCGCAGGAGTTTGTCATGTTGCAGCACACTTTCAGTCAGATGTGAAGCTCTTTATAGATGAGTGAAGAGGACCTCAACATACAGAATTCTCTCCCTCCAAACTTGAATCAAACACAGCTCACGGTCTCACCTAATTCCCAAGAAAGAAAAGAGCAGGGAATACTGATTTCTAAATTGTAGGATGTTGCATATACATTCAAGGAGCTCACAGTGGAAGGACCACCCTTATCTTCTCAGTGTTCAAAAAGAAGAGTGTTTACCTGTCTGTATTGTGTTCAACTTAAAAATTGAATGTGAAGGAATATCCACTGGTATATTATATATGTATACTGGTATATTATATATATATATATAGTCATCCAGCTGATAAAAGATGTGGTCATTGGCAGGCTGATCAAAAGTCTTGTACACTATAAACTCTTAAACTGAATATGTGAAGTGAAATATACTGTTTGAATCTTAATGCTCCGTGTTGGTCACCAACCAATTCAGGAGTAAACGTCTGCTGATGAAAGCAAGGTGTCTTTGAGGACTTGCAAGAGAAAACAAGACAACAAACGGTTTTTTAGAAAATACTGGGGCCAAAAGAGTGAATAACGATTGCTGATATGGGTTGAAGGGCTCTTCGGGACTGACTCATAAGTCAGGCTCTTGAAAATCCATTGATGCCAATGGGCATTCAGCACACAGCTACAGAGTTAGAATACCTCTTTCTTGTTGCTGCTATCCACTCCTTTTTATATTTCACAATAAGGCTGTGGAGTATATGGACATGAAATGTTACCTAAGATGAAGGCATAATTGAATTCCATAACTGAGGAGATACTTCAGACAATAAGCAAAAACTCCACTAAAGTGATGTGTTTTTTATTACTTTTGGAAGATAGAAAATGAATGGAAGACGGCTGCGTTTCTGGGTTTTAGGCAAAAAACAATATTAAATTGAGGGAATGGGAAAGAAAATCCCCATGTGTCCAAACTGCTCCATTTCTATGCAGCTGAATTTCCTCAGAACTGGAGTGAACAATATGGATGATTGCTTTCACTAGGATATTATATGATATGCAACTTTTGTCCAACTTTCTGGAGTAACTCCTATGTCCTGAAGGAATTTCATAAGAAAAGACAAAAAAATAAAATAAAAATGTGTTGGACAGTACAGTTTTGTTTTGTTTTGTTTTCACTTTTGATCCATTCCACCATTTATTATTCCAGAATAATAAATGGACATTGCTCTCCTAATACAGTGCTTTAAGTGAAGTGCAATTGCCTTGTGCCTGGTTTCCACAGTTAAACAGAAGAACGCAGCCCACTGGAAATCCAGTTTTCAGACAAGACATAAAACTTAGTATCTTGCATGTTCATTAAAAACTCTACACAACTTTGCACAGAAGGTAGTTATTCTGATATCTTAATCAGTTTATAGGCATGACTTTACAATGATCCCACAAATTCCAGTGGATTTCCTTTAATAATTTCTTTCCGATTAGAATTCTTTTACTGAAAACATAAAAAAATGAAATAGCACATGGGAAAAGGAAAGAAACAAAAAATAATGCCTAAGCAGTGGGGAAGACTGAAATGATACTTCCATGGTTGAATGCCTGGACTTGTCTCCAGAAGTTCATTTTCTGCCTGTAAGTGAAATAGATGGTAGTGTTTTAGTTAGCAAGCTGGGAAACCAAAAACTGCTATTTTGCTTTCCCGGAAAAATTGATCTTTTGAAAAATCCTTCATGTCCCCTATTTATTATTAATAATAAATATTTATTATTTATAAATAAATATTAAGGAAAAAAAGAAACAATAGAAGTGAGCAAAATACTTAATCGCTATGCTTTGAGTAAAGGGAAATTTTTCACTTTACAGGATTTTATTTTAAATTCTGTCAAGGATTCTATTTGTCATGTGTCATTCAAGTCTAATTAAAACCAAAGTTACCTGGAAGATGAAATGATCATTTTCTTTCGTATTACCTACCATTTTCTATCCTCCTGTGTTGTTTTGTTTTGTTTTGTTTTGTTTTGTTTTGTTTTGGTTTGGTTTGGTTTTTTTTCCAAACCTAGAAACCAGTGTAATGCTTCTGAAAGCAGGAGAAATATCCAGGCATTTTTCTTTCATGCATATCCAATTGATTGTACTCCTAAGTGTAAAGAGAACTGTTAGTTTTGCCATTGGTATTAATGGAAGCACTAATGAGAGGTTTTAGCAGATCAGATGTCTATCTAACATCAGAGTACTACTCATATTTTTCCCTTGTTTGCATATCAAAAAGTATAAAAAAAAAAAAAAAAAACTGTTAAAGGCAAGGAGTTAGGATGTATCAGTGCCATAATATAAAATTTGTTTATTTTCTGCCTTACCACTTGTTATCAGTGCATACTTAGCTTCTCCCCATGACAGAGGAAATGCCAGGCAAGTACTGGAATTTTTCATTTTCTGCTACACCTAGAAACATTGTCCCTTTACTTCTATGGCAGTGGCTGCAGTGAGTCTGAATTAATGACTCTGCATGTGTATTATGGTCATGATGGACATTAAGTCTTCCAGATACAATTTTCTGTAAAGAAAAGTCATTTTATTTTCAGCTGAATAGGCACTCAATCATATTACCCAAGTCAAACAAAGTTATTATTTGGCTTTTTGCCAAGTTGTACAGTATAGAAAGGTCATATTTTTAATAGCTTTGTACTTCATGGTAATCAAATTTGTAAGCCTGGAGAAATAAACTACTTGACTATATCAGTGTTGTCTGCATGTTTAACTTCTGCTGCTCTGTTCATATGGTAGCTGCAACAGCAGAGCAGCCTGGGTTTTATCTTGGTTATTAGTTTTGTGTTTTAAGGTATAATGTGCTAATCATATAAGATCAGGGCTAGCTAATTTTAGCTATTTACTGAACTCCAGTTTTGAGGACTAAATCAAAAGATAGTGTTCCTGATCAGATGTCTGCGGTAAACCAAACAAGGTTACAATATTGTAAACCTGGATACACATAAGTGTTACTAACTTTCCTGAATCGACCGTAATTAGAAAGAACACATGCTTTTTTTTAAAAGACATTTTTCTTCTGGTTGACTGGGCATTGCATTTTGTGGGAAATGGATGCTGATTACATGCAAATGAAATTTCTAAGGTTTTCTTGTGTTTCATTTTAAAAAATAATCATGCCCTGTTGTGCACCAGAAGCAATCCAGCCTGGCTGTTGTTCAACAGCACCCGTATGTCAAAAAGGAGCTATTAAACCTTGAGAAGTCTGGAGAAAAGGAGAAAATCTTGCATCACCACTACAGCTATCTATCTTCTTAAACGTTAGATTAACCTGAGGTTTTTGTGATTTTATAGTAGCAGTCGTTATGAATTGGCTTAGAGTCAAGGTACAATCTGACTGGTGAGAGGAGATGAATTATTAAGCTGTAACACAACGGCTGAGATTTGGGCCTGCCAGACAGGACGGTTAGTGCGATGGGTGTCGATGGCTTCTTGATGATGAACTTTTTGTCTGTCTCAGAATAGATGAGGATAGTTGCAATAGTCACGGTGATGTGGTAGTGATGCCTGTCTTGGTTATTAATTTCACTGACCTTTCCTTTTTTTTTTTTTCTCAAAATTTACTTTGCCTGCAATTTGGTGGTTAAAGTGTGAAGTTATTGGCTACACTTATGAACCTCTAGAATAAGGAGACACTCAAATCCTAACAATTATTTTAAATAGTCTTTCTTACTTTTAATAGCTACCAAATGATAAGTAGTACCATCAGAAAACCTAAGCAATATTGTCATGGAGACAGAAATCTTCCTCACCTGCTAGAGATTTACTTGCTGCAGTGCACTGCTAGAACTGTGCTTTACATTTTGCCTATACAACATATGCTGCAGAATTTGAATCCAAACTATATAAAGATGTTAATTTAAACCGGATTGTTAAATCATATGATGTAAATCATTTATTTGAAATTAAAGTGGTCTTCATTGGATTTAGCTTAATTCACTTTGGAAGTGTCCATATAGGATTGTAATGCAGTTTAATTAATCAATTTTAAAACCTTATTCAACATAATTTACTTGAGCATTGCTTGCATAAGAGTACTTTCCTCTGTCTATATATCACATTCTCTGATAAAAAAACATATTGGTGAGCTGGTGCTTTTCATAAACCTTAAAGGAGAAGCACCATATTTTAGTTTAGTTGAACACCCCTTGCTTCACGAATGGGTTCCACAGTAAAATACTGTAACACCCAGGACTCACCTCTGAAAGGCACACATTGCTGCCTGCTGCACTGTGTGATGTGGGTTACTCTCCTGTAGCTGCTGCCACACAGTGGGAAACCCCAGCCCAGCAGAGCACTCTGATCCATCTAATCACAAATCCAACAGCTCGCAAGTGCACGTGGCTAGGGGCCCTGCTTTACATTTTAAGTAGGTCACAGAAGCAAGGGCTCATGTGAAGTGAGCCTGAATAACTTAGAAAATTATAATTTCTAGAGAATTGAAGAGATGTTTCCATATGTTTGACACAGGTTCTTCAGAAGTAGACTCTTTGGGTGTGCACTGAGAAATGAGGAAAATCCACTGTGTTTTAGTTATTATTCATTTTTGTCTTAGATCTCAAGTTTGTAACCATCTTTTCTTCCAGTTACTTTATTTTTTCTTGCCTGCTGAAACTGTTTAAATACTATCCAAAAAGCAGTGCTTTTGGTTGTGAGGCATTTTTTCCCGTCTTTAGAAAGAAGGAACTTGTTCCTGTGCCAACCTGTTCTAAGGTGAGTTTCAGTTTCAGCTAATTATGAACAACTAGCTTGTGTCATCACAGAGAAAATAGTATTTCTGTAACTAAACAGAAATATCAAGAGATTCTTTATGTTTGAAATCAGATGTCACAAAATTTTAACACATATGAAATGGAAGGTGTCATGAGCATAATTACATTTAAAGTTCTATGGCTTCATGTTTATTATGTTCATAGTAATGTCACCATCATCCTGGTGACGAGCAGGCACAGAAGCGTCAAAAACCGTTATCTTGAGACCCAGTTACAAACATTTGCAAGACAAGAATTTTCTGCTTAAATATAGATTTCAACTTGCACAGCTTTGCTCCAACAAGAAGTACTTGAGGACTGAACTGAAAGCTTTGAGGTTAGAAGAATTTTTTCCTTAAGAAAGGGGGAAGTCACCTAGTGCAAATTCTGTTGAATTCCTTCAACAGAAGGAATTAGATCACTGAGTGAAGATCTGAATTCCAGCTCCATGCTGGATGAGGTGACTGATTGCAGTCCTCTTGCAGGGGATACTGTGGATGGACTTCGTGTATGGCGGCAGTGAGGCCAAAAAAAAAAAAGTAGTTTCAAATTTTTCCTCTTTTATGAAGTGTAGACTCTGACTTACTTGCTAGATTCTGTGATCAACATTTGAAAATGGGATACACCAATCTTTGGGAGCAAAACTTGTGATGACAAGTGTTGGGTTATCTTACATGTTCATATGTTTTCTCTCCAAAGTTGTCTGCAAATCTGTTCCTTATTGACCCATATACCATACCCCAAATCTTAAGCAATTTCCTTGCCCTTTTCTCCTTATTTAATGCCTGCTTTTTCTCTTCTCCTTGGTCTGGTGCTACAGGACAGGAATGGCACGTAATCGGCAAGGCGGTGTTTTGCATGCTGGCAGTGTTACAGTCCTAGTACAACCAGTCAAGCAATTGGATTGAATTGGCAATGTCATGATGGACACGATTCTAACACTTCTCAACAAAGTCCTCCAGTGTCTTTTGGATGCGAGTCTCAGACAAATAGACATTACTAAATAAAGCAGAAATGAGGACATTCTCTGAAATATTCATCCAGAAAATTCACATTAAGAGTAAACTGAGATCTTCTTCTGCTAGCAAGTGCAGAAAACAATGGATTTTATTTATTCTGTGCAGTTTTTGTCCCCACATGGCAGCTGGAGCAGTTGGACAACTGTAGGCTGCTCTCCCACCTTGTGGCCTGGGAGGCCTTCAAACTATGCTTTTGGCCTCTAAGTCACAAAGGCACCATTCCAACATAGTGATGTGAAGATCTGGAAACAGGAGATTTATTTTGGTGGCTAGAAATGTGTTGGTTTTTTTTTTTTTTAGTTTAGAAAATGTCAAGCTCAGTCAAGAACAAACTGTACTTTGTAAGCAGTATGCCGTCTACACTCTGGTAATGATAAAAGTGGTCAAAAGATTGTCTGGAAGTCAGGGAGCGAAAGGACAGGAAAAGAAAAGGGACAGTAATAAAGTTAATTCAGTAAAAAACAAAGGAGGGCCACACAAATGTCAGAGTCTATGTGGCAACATATGCTTTTTTATATTCTCTAAAGTTAAGCAAGGGCTGTATCATTGGAAAGGCAGGTTGATTATGTGTGAAAACATCAGTTAAGCTTGAAAGAAAATCTTCAATGAGCATAAAATTCACAAATGCATAAATCTGTAACTTTCTGTGATATGAAAAGGATTCTAGCATTGTTTTTCTCTGCCTCTTACAAATCCTGTCTCATTAAAGGAACGGATTTGGGAGGACTGCAAAACAAGAGGTTTGAGTACAGCAAGAGATTTGATGTAAGTGCAGGGACAAATAAGCAGGGATATCTGCTGAAAATCCCAGAAAGAGGGAAGAATGGGTAGGACTGTGTTCATTACATGATGAAAGTCTGTGGTGTGTGCAGGGACTTGGTGGAATACAGGCAAGAAACCTAAAACTTGAGATTTCCAAAGCCACTGGAGGGAATGAACATGTGCTCAAGCCTCTAAAACTGCTGCACAATCTCTGATCTTAACAGCATGACATTTTCTAGTTTAATACCTGTAATACAGTCTGCAGTCACTGTGCCTGAAGCAGCCAGCAGGGGTGTGAAAGGACAGAGCCCAAAGTCAGCCTCCCCTCTACCCTTCCTTCTCCTTACCTTTCCCCTGGAGCAGGTGGAAAAGGACAAAGCCACAACCTTCATTCATGCTGAATACCTGGCACAGACAGCTTTCCAGTATTTCAGACATATTTCAGGGTTGTTTGCTGTGCCTACTGCAGAGTGCATTTTAAAGCAGCTTGTGCTGCTGTGCGTGGCTCTCTCCAGCGGTATCTCACCAAAAGCAATGATGAGTTACAGCAAGGTAGAGGAAAAGTGGTGCAGGATACAGATCTATGTTGAAAGGCAGGTATGCAGCTTATTTTCCATGGTGCCAAATCCACAGTCCCATGCATATGAAAGGCAGAGGTCAAATCCATTTCTAATGCGTTTTACACAACCGCATTAAAAGACTCTGACAACCTCCCTCTGCCTCCCTCAAGCACTGCAAAGGGCAGAGTTTACACCACTGAGCAGCTATGCAGCTAATTGCTTGCCTGTAAAAGGCTGATAGATTGCATAACAGTGCAAGGGATGTGTATTTAAACCAACAGAGAAATCACCTAGTGATTCCTTTATTGCGTTCATTTATACAGGTAAAGAAGTTGTTCTCTTAAGATTTCAGGCAGCATTGTGTAACATTGGGCATCCCCTGTATGCATTTAATAAAGGCACAGATTTCAGCCCAGCAGAAAAAGGAGTCTGAGGTCTGGGTAGGAAACGAGATACACTGAAGTAAAACATTTCTGTGAAGGAATGAAAATAGGAGCCAAACTCAAATGCTCCTATGTGAATGTGCTTCTAATTGTTTGGATCACACAAGGTATTACTGATACTAGAGTTATTTGGGGAAGAAGCATTCATGTTTACAAACATCTAAGAAATACACAGTCACAAAATGAGAAGGGTAAAACAAAGGGTTGGGGTGACAGGGCAAGGTTTCTTGTGCTTGGTTTCCCTTCTTCTTCTACTTAAATATTTGTATTGCAATACTGAGATAGCAAATGGTTAACAGGCAAAGACAAAACCCACTGTGACCGTCAGGTCTCTGTGCAATCATCAGCAGAACTAGCTATTCTAGCCAATTTAATAGCTTGAAAATGAACTCATTAGTGGTCTTTTATCAGTGGAAAAAAGTCTATTAAATCCGGATGTGTGAAGAAGCAGTACGGAGGCTCATTTCCATCCCACTTGTGACCTGAACAAATCAGAGAAATGCTTTTCAAGGAACAGGGTCAGGCTTGACTGCAAGAAGATATTTTCTCTACACAGCATCCAACTTGTATCTTTCCTTCAAGTTTCTGATGCAGTTAATTTTAATTTACAGTCTATTTGTCACTCCCCACATCTCTCCCTCCAGCCCCCTCCCCAGTACCGCTGTCATCCATAAACATGTGGGCTGTTTATACTTTATAAAGAGAAAATGTACTACAGTCTGTTGGATTTCTTGATATACCTGCCTAGTGACATCCTTCTGACAGGTCTGGACACTACTGCTCATGGACCAAGGTGGTAAGAAAAGATTCAGGTCCTCACCTGGAAACTAATGACGCTGATTCATAGCAGCCTGGGATCCATCCAGAGCTATGGGCAGGGGCAAAACATGCTCCAGCCTTGTGTCTGTCCCTTTGTTGAACATGTGAAATGTTTGAGATGTATATCCCCAGAAGGAGGCAAAAATATTGTATACGTAAGGATATTGGCATTGCTCTGGGATTATGTCTCAAAATTACCTATACGCAGCTGTTTCTGTATTTTTGCTTCTGATGTGACTGACGCACAATGCTGAGTGTGCTAACACACATGAGACTGAAATACGCATTTTCCTCAGAAGGTGGTATATCCGTGGGATAGTGCCGTCAGACAGCTTTCAGTCTTCCAGCAACAGTCCACAGTGAATTTTAAATCTTTAGCCTCTTGAGGATAAGCACAGAAGGACTGTTGGCAGAAATATTCAAAAACTTTCTCATGTCTTGGTATGAATGAGTTAAATATCTCTGTAGGACTACCTATAACAACAACAGCTTCAGACACTACTGGAATTTCCACAACTGATCCAGTATGCAGTCACTACATGGTGAAATATCACTGTTTTCAACACTGCAAGGGAAAGACCGTTTCCCTTTTTCCTTGCAACTATTTGGTCAAAAGTTAAACTCGTAATGGAATTAGATTTTTTTTTAAATTTAATTCCAGACATTTTATGCACATGTATTTAAACTTACATTACTTAATAATATACTAGGATTACTTAATGGCCTCTCATCCTGCCCTGAAACATAACCCTATTATTCCAGCCTTAGCTCTCTTATGAATTGAAAATCCCAGCTATGGTAAATTCCTTTGAAATGATGCTGGGATTTTACACTGAGTCTGTGGGCTAGTTTGAGACCACCAAACTCATTTAATGTTGTCTGTTAAGCCAGGCATGAATCACAGATCTCTGGGGTGAAAACTCACTTTATTAACCCCCTGGGTCACCCAGCTACCAAGGCAACGGGTTTCTGCAATGAGTAACTCCATAACTAAAGCATCAGCTACATGAAACCCAAATCCCTTGATTAGAAGAGGGGCTGGCAAACCTCAAACCGGGCACATAAATACTTCCCAGAAGTTTGTTTAGCTCTTAGCAGAAGCTGTTCTCCTTCACTTGCTTTGAAAGGAGCAAAACTGAAAATTGTTCCCTAGCCCTTCTTGACAGTGTAGAGCCAGCCTGATAACTTGATTTGTGTGGTCTCAGCCTCGCAGCATGCCTTCTCTTGTCATTGTCTTGTGTGCTCCTTCTAGCATGCCTGTGTCCTGGGGGACACTGGGGGTCCAGGAGACCTGGATGTGTTATTAGCTTGTCTTACAGATGCTATAAGGTTTGCTGTGAGTCTATCATGTACTGCATTGTGCATCAGAAAAGGAAACATGGGGGGTGCTTTATCCCATGCAGCCCAAAACTACATAAATTTGGAGTTAAGAGTTGGTATTTATTTAATATTTTAAGGTAAACAGAAATCTCATTTGCCTAGGAAAAAGGTTCTGCCCTCTTATGTCTTCTGAAGTCTAGTTTAATTTTTGCGTCTCCCTGAAAGACATGAAAAAGGCTGCAGAATTATAAGAATGCAGCACATGAGTGTAGCAGGAGAATTTTATTGAACAAATCTAATAAGGGTCTGTCTTATTTAAGGTGTTAAGATTGCCCCGTGCAGCAGTAGATGTCCCGTAGCACAGGCAGGCTGTTGTGCAGCACTCTCAGGCATGTACCATTATTATGGAGCATCACTCAATCTGCTTTCTTGCCGAAGCTTTTGACACGCTGTAAATTTGTTTGTAAAATTCCACTGTGCTTTGCTTAGCATGTCTATAGACCAGCAGATGCATGCATTTGTTGCTGCGAAGTAATTTTATGTTATCTGAAGTCCTATTTTTATGTTTCAAAGTCTTTCTCCACACATCACTGGGAATGTTAAACTCTCACAAAGCAAGGGGAGAGAGCCATTTAAATTACAGGCATACAGATAACATTCTGCCTTTTATTCTTTGTTCTCACAAAGTATGTACTGTACAAGAAAAGAACATGGTCACCTATCCCCTTGCTAGAGAAACTGTCATTCCTAATTCATTTATACAGGGTGCTTAAGATGCCTTAAGCAAACTGAAATAGCTTTAAAGGAAAATTAATCTAGTTTGACTGGAGCAAACTAGTTTTTTTTTTCTAGAAGTGTAACACATTTGTTAAAGAAAGAGGTCACGCTGCTTTTGTAGGCTCATTCACAGGGGCTGTTAATAAAATACTTTGCCACGCTTTCACCTCTTCCCAGTGGGAGGATGGCAGCACAGCCAGCCTCCGAGAACCCATCCAAGCCAAAGTGGCGGGGTGGCTGCTCCCCTCATCCCTGCTTTGGACATCTCCTGGTAAAATAATGGTGAAATGAAGGAGCAAGTCCTCAGGACCCACAAGGGAGGACCAGGCTGGTGGGGTTATAACTGCTAAGAGGTTGCAGTAAACGTTCCTGTACAGGGGGTGATCTGTAGGACCTCTCTGAACTAGGAACGTAGACACTCTCAAGGGCAGTGTTCAACCTCTTCTCCACAAAATGTTATTGAAGAAGTGTGTATTGGCTGAGGGCATCTTCTCAGACACGTCTTCTCATCCATGTCTTCATTTCTTCCCATGTCTCAGAGAGCCTTATTCCTGTGGCTTTTGAAGGATTTCTACTTTGTTGTTCTGTTAATAGAGACAGAAGCAGTAATATTGACATGAATTTTCTAGGGACATCAGAAAAGAACACAGCTTCTTTGCATTAAATTCATCAGCTTGTTCTTTTTGGGAGAAGCGTAGGAAGAAACATAACACAGGCATGTGTGATGGTTCTTTGGTTCTTATGTATATTGCTCTCTTGTCAGCTTGGTGGCAATGTCAATGCACTATTCCTATAGCAATCAAGATTAATTAATGGATAATGTTTCAAAAGAGCAACCCTTCTCTGTTTGACTGGATAACTTCAGGAATACTACAAAAATCTTTCTAATTGTTGTACAGCAGGATTTAATGACAATGTTGTAAAATATATGTAATATATAATAATAACTAAATATAATATATAATAATATATAATCAGTACTGGATTTTGTAGAGTTTATTCCTACATCTTTCAAAATCACACAGATAACTTAAGGGCTAATTTCTATCTATATTCATGGAAAACATTTGGATTTTTGTCCTGAAAATGTCTTTTAGAAAAACTAAGAGCCATAGTCAATTGTGAAATTACAAATGTACGTAAAGAAACAAAATCCCAAGTTAGATGTTTTTGATTGCTTATATTAAAGTTCTATGCATCTATGAGGGATATATATATATATATAAAATAAAACAGAATTGCCAGGGCACATGATTTTCTTATGAAAAAATCCTCTATTTTAGATATGATACTGGTTACAAATAAAGCTGTTCAGAAGGAAGGTGAACGGACTGCAGTGTTTATTTAAGAGTAAAATAATTCCGAAGTTATGTCCTCACATCAGTGAAGAAAAGTTTTTTGGAAAAAAAAAAAAGAGAGAGAGATAAAAGTTCTCTAGAAGAATAAGGGGTTATGCCCAAATACACATTTTAAACAATATCTGAACTATATACATGTAGCATCTCTTTATTTATTTATTTATTTATTTATTATGAATTTATAAGTTGAACTGCCATGGAACATCACATGGATCTTTAGAGCTAGAAATTGCATCATAGTTAAGATATTTGTTTTGCTAGCTTACCCCAAAACTACATTTAGCACATCTAACCTGAAGTTCAGTCCAGTACTTATCCCTGTAATATTTTCTGGTTTGTAAACATAAGTAGTCTGTATATACCAACATAGCTTCCTATTACACAGGTCGCACAGGTTGTGCAACACCTGTTGTGCAGGTTAATATGTGTTAGGTAGTGTTTGGACCATTTAACAGATTTTTATTTTAGGTGAAATTCTTTCTTTGTTCTGGTTTGATTCCTCTAAGGTAGCCATGTTTAAACGTTGTAGCATTAAGAGCATGATGCTCTTAACGAAAGCACATCATGCATAGGCTCAAATGGTTGTTTTCAAGGTCAAATCTTAACATTTAGTAATTACTGAATTTGGATACAATCTAGTGTTATTTTAAAGTGCTTATAATTATGGAAGTGTGTTTATAATCTATTGTAGTATTAGAATCTCATTACTATAGTAATGCCAAGTGCATTGGTTTCAAATACATTTTCTCTTTTTCATGTTCTACCAACTGATTGCTCCCTGTGCAGTCCAGGACATGCTTAAGAAAATGTACCTTTTGTTCTGCTTTGATGGAGAGTGAGCACAAAGCATTAGTCTGTCTGATGAAATGGGATTGAACTGTTGCATAAATCCCCAAACAATGGTAAATTCCACCTCACTGGAAAAATAAATAAATAAAAAAGCATCTCATTAGTTCTCTGCTGTCATTTCCTGCCAGGTTATCAGCTTTAGAGCACTCCTTTGATGTGTCATATAGCTGTTTTTAAAATAGGAAGGAATGATTTTGGAACTTTGGAAGAATGCTGGCATTTTTCCTTTAACAAATTAGAAGCTGAAGGAAGGCATTTGGAAAAAAAAAAAAAAAAAGTGTCTCATCTCGCCTCCCCGCTCCATCAAAACGCTGTCCTTTAGGCAAGATCTTTCAGGGATATACTGTCTACTGACTATCATCATTTATACCATAGAGAAGCAACTATGAAAAGCTGAGACAAACATTGTTTCACCAGTCTACAGACTACTGTAAGTATTAATATGGTCATGTAAAGATTCCTAAAATATTGCAATAATACTAACAAGATGATAGTAGCATCTGGTAGTGACTTACATCTCTGAGCCACCAATGTCAAAATTTTCTTGTTCAGACAGATGGATTTCATAAAACTGTTATAGTCAGACAGAGAAAATATAGTAGCTGCGATTCTTGTGTTGCTCCTGTCTAATAAGTCTGAGCTTTGAAGAAGTCATTGCATGATTATTTTGATTTAAAGGAAAGAGAGGTCGTATTTTCCTATATAGAATTGTGTCTATTGGGGGACATATTATTTTGTGCTGGCTGTATTTAGGGGCCAAAACAGTCTTAAGACAGTATTGATTTAATTTTTCAAGTATGGTTTTGGTTGCAGTCCTTTATTAATCAGAGTGGTCACTGGAGCACTAACTGTTCTCATTCCTGAAAACAATGTTGGCATAATTGGTTCACTCTGACTTCAGCCTACCTTTTTACACCCATGTGTGAGTCCTGGGTAACACAGTCTGAAAGGCAAGAGAGCCAGCTCACAAGCTGTCATTGTTGTACCTAAGGAATATACAAATCACAAACAGTAAAGCCTGTATGTGTATGGCAATAAATTACCCAAGCATCATTCAAGCTGCGTCTTTTAGCATCACTAGCTGGCTGGCAAAAAAATATATAAAAAATAAATAAAAAATAAATAATCTGGTAACATCTATCTCTGAGATGTTACTGTGGCTGATGGCCATGAATGGGCATGGGCTGTTGGATGGGGAAGCCAAATATGCCACGGGCTAGACAGCTGGGGGGCACAGGCTAGACAGCTGGGGGGCAGGAGTGGGGATGCTGGAAAGGACAAATGGACTTGGGGGCATGCTGGGATGGACAAATAAGCAGAGGGAAAGCCCACCACAGCCCTGAGTGAACTCAGCACCTCCTAAGTAAGCCTCCTGACACAGGTTGCTTGTTCCAAGATTGTTTTCCCCATAGCTAGGTGAGATAATAAGGAGCCAGCTTTCAGCTGACTAAAACCCAGTCAAGTGTCTCTCCTGTTCATTCCCATTGTGCTTTGCATTCCCCTTCTGTATTTCCCAGCAGAAGATGTAAGAGAGGCATAATATAAATAACACTGCACCTGTGGTCAGGAGCCCTGCACCAATTTGTAAGACGCATGAACCGTTGTGGTGTGATTCACTTTCTACTGAGCATTTGTTCCATTTATTCTGTTCGTTTTCCTGTGCAGTTAACTTTTAACAAGAGGGAACTCTTTTGAACAAACCCCTTGTTCATACATTTTAGTACTTTCATTTATCTCCTCATGCCCGCTGTGAATAGGAAGCCTTAAGATATTTCATTAATGAGGCATGTGAAAATGAACCAAGTGGACAAAGCAAGCTATTAATTGATTTTCATGTTTGTTGGTTATCAGCTGTGTGCAAAATTGCTCAGACAGATTAAGAACACATTTTAACCTTATCCCAAGCTCTAACTGCCTGATACTGGAAGAAAAGGTATTTAGCAGCTTCTGTAACATGCACTGCTCAGCAGTCAGCTGTGGGTCAAGAACAGTACAAGAATCGAGGGCTTTTGGCTCTCCAAGCACAAGCCACTAACACTCAGCCAAATGGGGAATTCTCACTTGCAAGAGCAGAAGGAGTGCTTGTAATCTCAGGCATGCAACTATCAGCAAGTAGCTTTTCATAGTAACATTTGAACATACCTTTCAATGTATAGTGGACGGAGAAAAACTACAGCAACACTCCTGTGTGGGTTAAAAGGAGACATACACTTCAGTAACACTAGTTTTCTGAATGAAAAGACCCAGAGACTTGTGAATAGCAATTTTATCACAAGAACCTAGGAGGGTCACTACAGCTGGCAGCAGCAGTACACACAGCTCAGCCCTGTGTCTGACTGCAGTCCATGGTGGATATGGGGGCAAAGGAAAGGATGCTCTGAACAGGCTCTCACCCCACACTGAGCAGCAGCTAAAACACTGCCTGAGCTATGCACTGTGTTTTGCACCACTGCAGGCATAACATTAAAAAATGGTGTTGTTTAAATGACCTGAGAAGTGTATATAGGTTATCCATCTGAGGACTAATTGGTAACATTGCATAAAATCACAGAATCCATTGATTTCAGAGCTCTTTTGAATTTCCTGTTTATGAGCTATTCTGTCTGGAGCAGCCTTGGTGCAAGTTGTCCCAAGTTTCACTGATTTATGGGTCTATTCCCGTGAGTGCCAAATGCCCTCCACTCCTAGCTAGTTCAATGCAAGTCAAAGTCACAAGCCACCAGCAGAATTCAGCTGCTAATCCCAGTCCCTGTGATCGTTTGTTTTCTTATTCACTGTATGATTCACTCCCTTGCCTGGATTTCAGAAAACTGCTTCTGCTGTTCATAGTATTCTATCTCCTGAATGACAGACACAGTGTCTCAGCAGCTCATTTCTCCCCATTGCACACCACTTTTAGAGTACTGATCAGACCTGCAGATCTTTCGCTGCCTAGAAAGCTGTTCCTATTTCAAATCTGTTTGGATACTGTTTTCAACCTCTTGAACATATGTAATATTACATTTTTAGTTGGTATCTGCTAGTGTATTTTATTTGCCTTGAACAAATGCTCCAGTACAGGTCCCTATTCCCCTCTTACTGTAGGTTACAATTTAATGAACTTTAATAAGCTTAGATGCCGAGATAGATAGATAGATTCTGCTTTTTACGTTTAATATAACGTGTTGCCATGGAGATAAGTTCTTCTGTATATGACAAGTGGCAAAGAAGCCAATGAAGGTATTGCCAAAATAGTTCAAAGATTGGAAATGTGACATTAAAAATCTTTTTGCCAGTGAACTAAATTATTTATTTTGCTTCTCTTCTTGCTGACGTGTTTTATCTCTTCTTCCCTTTGGGACCATACTCTAATATCTCTACTCCTGCTCTCAGGACAGGCAGACATGTCTCTTTGGAGCCCATCCCAGTTCTGCTCTGTGAACTGGATTATGTTACTTAGAGATGTAACTAGCATGTGAGCAGCCCTCATCAGCAAAGTCTGAAAGGCTTTTCTTCATCATAGACCCATTACTTGGGTTTTTCCTGATCCCTCACCCAGAAGTTCACTGTGCAGCACTGCAGGGATTGTACCAGTTGGGATAACTCATGAGCTCATCTCCTTCTAGGATATTCAGCATCGTAATTTTAGCTTGTCCTTGGTACTTCTCTGAAGCTTTGCACCATTGTGTGAGAAACTTTATTGGACTAGAAATATGGGGCTTTAAAATTGGGGTTTTCTAGTTTAATCAGTTAAATGGATTGAATAATCCATTTAAAATATATGCTTGTCAAGGCAGGACAAGATTATCAACACTATACATGTGTTCAGACATACAACGAAGCACTGGAGTTAGTGTGGTTCTCTTGCCTCATTAAAGCACTTGGGAGCACTGCCACTGATTTAGTCCCTCACACAGAGTAAGAGCTGTGTGCTCAAAAAGCACAAGATAAGTTAGTATTGTCAGAAGTGGAAATAGTATGAAATGTTCCTGCAAGGGCTGTGGGTTTCTGCACCAATCATTACCCTGGCTTGCATCTTACATCATTAGTGCATCCATACCTGCACCATTTATTTGGTTCCACGTAAGGATGGAGTGAAATTCATGTCTGTTGCATAACTACCAACATTTTTAAGGAAAGTTCTGGCTGAGAGTCAGACAAGTGGTAGAGTTTTAGAGAAAAGGACAATGAACCATTAGACTAGGAAGACTAAAATCCCCTCCTGCCTGGGAGGCAAGCTTACTGCTCTCTTTATTGAACATTAATTCACAGATGTTTGATTTTAAATATCAAAGACAAACATGTTTGGGTTGCAGTGAAGTGCTCCTGTAACTACATAAAGCATATTTTTCAAATTTTCAGGATTTTTGTGCTAACAGTGATTCAACTTATAGACAGTTTACAAAGTCTATTTTGGTTTTGTGTTGTTTATTTGTTTTTTTTTTTTTAGCTGAATATTGGATACTTCACATTCAGTATTCTTCTAATCAGCAGAGTAATTTGTTACTTACCTCAAAAAATATTACACTCTTCCCTAGCTTGATGATCTAAGTTATATGGAAAATTCATATCCAACTTAGTTGCTCATTTATTCTGACCTCCAGAAAGAATGTAATTTGGCTAATTAATTTGGCTAATATAACCACATGGTTTTATTATTTATTATTTTTATTTATTTCAAAGTCCTGTTTTTAAATTTTTATTAAATCTAAAAATTTGTCTTAAATCTAGGTGTATCTTAGAAAATCCAAATTCAGAGTAGGGGAAATGAAGCAAAGTAGTCAATGAAGTTCTTAATTTCATGTGCCAAGAAAAGCACTACTCTTTGGTGTTTTCTGTAAGAAATAAATGAGAGAGATGAGTACTCAGGAGTCAGGAGGCAAGGACAATAGGATGGGGCTGTATCATGTAAGAGGGAAAGCAGAACATTTCTGATCTTTGCATTTAATAGTTCATGAATATTTTTTGCTTAAAATTAATTAGTCCCATGAAAACTCAGTTGTCCCCATTGGCAGCTACTCTGCCTAGCTTTCTTCCAGTTGTATATGTTCACATTTTTGAATTTGTTTTGATTTTTCAAGTTTGAATGTATCAGTTCAAACTACTTAGTCTCACTTGGCTTCACACTAGAGCTATTAAAATTCCTGTCATTATTTCTTTGCCATAAATTGGAAGAGATGTGGAAAATACTCTGTGAAACTGAACTGAACTTTTAAAAAGAATTTGCTTATTTCAAAATTTCTTGTGAATATTTGACATATATATATGCATATTTAAATGGTATAAAAATGTGGAGAAAAATATTCTGAAAACTGCACCGAGCAATGTCAATGTGCCAGAGTAAATCATGTTTAACCATTCCAGAATCAACCACCTTAATAATGAAGCTGCATCCGACTATGACAGTGCCATGTATTGAGAGGATTCTCATTTCAGAGTTCTTTTGTACTCATTTTGAATTATAAGACAAGGTGTATGTCATAAAACCATCAAAATGCCAAAATGGTGGTTGGAACAAATTTCATGAGGTCTCTAGTCCAATATTCCAGTTGAAGTGGGCCTGTGGCCAACAGTGGATTAGGTCAATAGAGATGACCTATTAGCCAACGATGGAGCCTCCACAACCTTGTTCTGCCACCTTTTCTTACCAAGGAGAATTTCACTCTGTCACCTTTGCAAGTCCCCTTCAAGTAGTCATAGGCTGCTACTAGATTACCCCTTAGCTTTCCCTGCCCCAACCAACAACCGCAGATGTCTAGGATCCTGTGACCTAGACCCTGGACCATCTGAATAGCCTTGAGCTGAACTCTGTCCTGTTTCTCATGATAACGCTTAAATATAAAATAAAACAATGTTCCATATAAAGATTCACCAGCACCCTGTGGAGATGGGTAGTAACTATCCTGACCTGCTAGCTGCATGTTTTGGTTTATTTGCAATCAGCACACACTGTTAGCTTACATTCAGCTCAATGTCTATCAGTACCCCAGGTCCTGTATAGCAGGGCTGTTGCTCAGCCACTCACTTCCCATTGGTAGTCCTGCCCAGCACATCTCATTGAATCCCAGGAGATTCTGCAGGTTTTCCAGCCACTGTTTTCTCCAACCATTACCTGTTGGAGGATAAGCCACTACCCCTATTTTGGCATCATTTATAAGGATACCATTGTGTCTCATCATCCTGGTAGAAGAAGATATCAAACAACATAAGCCCTGAAGAAGTCCGTGGGATATTTTCACCAAAGAACTTAATGTCTTGCAGTCCTCATGATGTAGTACAATAGCTTTATTTCACTTTGCCAAAAGAGTATTAAAAAAAAATAATCATGTAAATGAAAGATTCCTAATACCCTTTTACATTAGGGTAGAATCGTTCTTCATATAATTCTTCTGAATTTAGAAATGATTTTTCTCCTTATTTGCATGAGTAGATAATCTGTTCTTTCACAGTTTAACAGTAGTAATCAATATTATTAGAAAGGTTTCACTTTTGTATTGAGAAGTCATAACTTTGAAAGAACAGTATTGATTTTTTTAGAGCCCTGCTAACTAATAAGCACCATAAGTTTCTTGTCATTTAAAGAAACTCCTGTTCTTGCAGAAGTCCATCTAGGTACAGAAAAGCTTCTGTGAAATGTTATTAGTGTTTAAGAAAAAGCACTGGGTATTCGTCAAGAGCTTTACTGCTAGCAAACTACAGGTGTTCACTTCAAATCTGGGCACACCAGGTATTTTAGTATTCATCCTGTACCAAGAAAATGAGCTGACAACTAATTATCTGCACAACTTCACAGAAGTGACTTATGCCAACTCCAGTTCAACACCATTGAAGTGAATATTCATTATATCTATTTTGAAGTACCATTTTTCAGAATGAGACACAAACAGATCAGACTGGGAGCAAATGCAAGTCTGAATGAAGCCAGAAATTACAGCACACACTTCCCTTGTGCTTATAGAGTCAGCAGACTTCCTGCATGGGAAGGTTGAAGCTCACATTTTCTTTATTTTTGATAAAGAGAAGACTTAGATAATTAAAGCCTATTGGTAAAAATGTCTCTTTCCACATATCAAAAAATGAGGAAAACTTTTCTTCTCAGAAATGCAGATGGAGTTCAGCTTCACGTCAGGTCATGGACATGCAAACCCAGACCTACTCCTTAGACAGGAAGCATCTAGGAAGTTTGGCCAAGTCTCCAACATTACTTGCAAGAGAACTCAGACTTTCTTGCTGCCTTTGTGATTATAATTTTGCCAATGATATCCCTCCTCTGCTCCCAGGGGAGGATGAATCTCCCCCAGTTGAGTACAAACAAAGTTGTCTACGCTTCTTTAGATTTCTCTGTTTCTCACTCTCTTGTCTCTCTCTCTCACACACATCCTCATCACTTTCTAGGAGCAAGCATATTCTTGACATTTCACTAGTAGCAAACAGGGAAAGAATCACCTTTGTCTAAAACTGTCTTTTAGATAGGTAACTAATGTGAAGTGTTGACTGCTTATATGTCAGATGAATGTGTTTTTCTAAGGGTCTTGGAGAGAGAGAACACAAACCTGAAGGGCCTGTACGATCCTGTAACATTTTTTCATTTGTTTCTTGCTGTTTGCTGATGACAGCAAAAAGAGACCGACTTGATGCTTTAACTAATACAGTAGCCATGAGACAGTTTTACTCTAGTTTATTAAATCTTCTGGCAGGTTGCATATGTGGAGGGAGTCTCTTGGAGAATGAGCAGGTGGACTTATCCATCGTTGTTTAGAGTTGGCTCAAGTCCTTTTGCAGAACCATTGCCATGTTGTTATCCTGAATAAGTTGGTAGCTCGAGGGCTGGACAGTCAATCTATATGATATCTCCCAGGATTCACTTTCAGTCTCTTTGCTGTTTTATATCCACCTGCTTCCTTTTGGAAATGTGGTTAGGCTGTAGGACCAGAGCTGTCACTGTTCTGTCAGTGATAAATAACCAATGCGCTTGTCATTCTCCCTAGTCGTGCCATGAATGCTTCATGTTGCCCTTAGCAGCTGTTCTTTGATAGAAAACTTGCAAACAAACTCGTTAGAATAAAAATCTCATCAGAGGAGGTTTAGTAAATATCTCCAGTCCCATCCTCAGGATTCAGTCCAAGCACAGATTCTTTGGTTTTAGCAAATACCGTGAGAAAGCCTGGAACACTTCCCTTCCACTAAGTCTAAATGTCTTCATTAAATATCAAAATGTAGAGTGCCAACTTCACCCTAAAAGACTAAGTATGTTTGAGGCATCCATCACATGCAGTCCCATCTCAGTCAGCTGCTCAACCAAACCAGCTGGAGCCAAACACTGTGGGGGGCCAGCCTGTGGGACTGGGGCTGCAGTCTCCTGGGGAGGGTGGCACACTGTCCTGGGCTGGTAGCCATCAGCAGAAATGCCTGTCCTCAGACTACCCAAAGCAGTGCCGAGCAATCAAGCAAGTTGCCAAAGCTTTGGAATCATTCCTCAGCTTTGTTTCTTGTACACCTGAGTGGCTGGAACTGTTTTAGGGTTTCAGAAAATTATTATAGAATTTTTCTGTGCCAGAAGTGGAGGCTTTCTTACATTTTTGTTTGTTTGTTACCTGTATTCTGATAGTAGTTGTCACTACCAAGTAAAGAGTTTTTATACAGGAGAGGTGGAAAGAAAAGTAACATTACTGACAAGATCAAGCAAATCTGGAAGAATACAGCACAATGATTTTGATATACATCCTGCACCATGCATATGTGTCCTTCATGCTCTTATAAACCATTTTATCCAAATACCACATTTGTCCAGTGCCCGCTAGATAAGTAGAATTTTCTGTAGTTTTCCTAACAGCAATAGATTATTACTTATCCTTGTCCATATCTTTGAAAGAGCTTCCCTCATAAGCATCAAAGCAAACTGTTCATGCATTTGGATCACAACAAAAGGCTTATGAGCCATCTTCCCTTCCATTTATGTAGGTTTTACTTTAATATCTAGAGAGTTACCCCTATTTTCAGAGTAGTAATCAAAAGGATTAATCTTCAGCCTAATTTTGCTGCTCCTCTTTTACCTGATAATGTTTTCTCATTTCCCTCTGCTTAAAAATAATGATTGTAAGCCTTTACTCCCTGGAGTAGCTCCTATAAAAAAAGTATTGCTTAGTTTTTCATACAGATGTCATCCTCCTGATGAAGTCTGACAAGGCAATTGCAATTACTGGAATGGAAATGTTTCAGGAATTGTATTTGTTTGGCAAACATCTTAAAAGAAATTAGTGAATGTTAGGTCTGATAAAAGGAGCTATGAACAGTACCAGGAAATGAACTCTGTTATTTATCTACCAGGCAGCTACAGACTGGTATGTCTCCATGCTGACCTGCAGGGATTGCTCCTGTGGGTGATCTCCACAGGCAGTCTCCTCAGCATGTTTCTCATGGTTTCTGTAATCCAACTGCCTGCTTGTATTGGTTGTAGCACTACTTTATTAAGGTACACTTTAAAAAGGTGATGAATTGAGCTGGGAATGGGCTCCCGAACTTTCAGGGGAATATCCCCAAAGTGTAGCTCCACTGGAAACTAGCAGGCTTTTCTTGATGTGCATGAGGAGGAAGATAGCTGAGATTATTGGTATTCTCCCTGCCATCAGTAACCACCCCTTCTATGACTTTTAGTTATATTCTTAGTCACCAGGAGGTTACTAAGTCTGATCTCACTCACAATGCTTTCATATCAATGTAGCTCTGTTGAATTTTCTTTCTCACGAGTGTGAGAGAAAAAAATGATGTATCAAGGAAACATTTTACTCTCTCTAATCACAGAAAGGTTATTTTTTTATATAATAATGACATAGGCAAAAACAAAGAGTAGAGTAGCTGAACATTCAGTAAAAAATGAGGCTTGGGATGCATAAAATTTCTTTTAGGCAAGCTCAGGCTAATTTTATGAACCGTTCACCCAGCTCAACTTTCTTTTTCTGTCTCATTTTCCTTACCAGCTAAAAACAAATATAGCAAACATCAGTAGACCTTGAAAAACATATTAAAATTGTGCACAAGGTTCCTCCTTTCTTTCAATATATCTCAGCTAAACTGAAACACCGCTATATTTTTAAGATGACAGCTTTCAAGAAAATATGATATCAAGTTTAACTTTAAAAAAGACTATATTTCAGTTCAGTCTAAGAAACATATGCAATGATATACTCCAGAATACATTGTAAAGAACTATTAGAAGACACCTTTGAAAACAAAATCCAGTATACCAAGTAATTTCAAGCTCTGCATTTGTGTTGCTTGTCTTTACAGGTTGTTAATTAATAAAGTTATAAAACACAGAACCTACAGATAAAGGCATTCATAATGGAATGTATACGATTACATTTGTGTGTACTCATTTCTTTTTTTTATTACCACTTTCTGGATATGAGCTGGCATTTCCATCCCCAGGAACAGAAAGAGTTTCAAATTAATTCCATAGACCGCAGCAACAGGCAGGCAACTCCAGTGACTTTTCAGTACCAGTACCAGTAGACGTGACATGGGCTTTTGTGTGGGGTGGATCTGAGTTAGAAGAGTAGATGCTATTACTTGTTCCCCAAATTCATCAGTGTGCGTAGCTGGGAGTTTGACTAGACTTTCCAGCTTTCAAAGGCTCTTCAAAATATACATCTGTGCCCTGATCCACTGGATATTTTTTGTTTATTGTTTATTTTGTTTATTATATTTTTGATATTTTTTTTATTTTTTGTTTCTGTACCTGGGTCGCCTCCAAGAACAAGGAATGAAGCTGCCTATCTTAACCAGGTAAGCAAACATCAGAGAGAGCAATGAGCAGGAGCTGTTTGAAGTCATTAGGAACAGTTGGTGGAGCAGGCTCAAAGCAACCCCATTCTGGTGTCATTATCAAGATACAGGGGTTGTTTCCCTGAGACTTGTTGATAGTCTTCAGTGATGCAAGTCACTGTGTGTTTTGAAGGAGAGGTCCAAAGACATAGGAATTTCATAGGCTGATACTCTGCCATGAAACATGGATTAGTTACAGGAAAAACAGGCCGTATTCACTAGCTCTCGCACCTTGAGAAGGGATTTTGTAGAAGGCTGCAAGTTCTGTGTGGTGACTCAGACTCTGCTGGATTTTGAGTGCTTTGCTATTGTATTTCTTTAGTATTTTCTTTATTTACTTTAGTATTTCACATTTGGATTCACCTCTCATGGCCAAAAGATCATGAGGGATGTAACAGGAATGAGACATGCACCCACCTGGTGCCACCAACTGGTATAAGTACATGAAAGCTCATAGAAGTGGTTTGATTTACATTGTTTGGAGATTTTGTTCTAAAAACAACAACCTTATTAAAATTAGGACAGATGATACCTGCTGAGCCTCATCACAGCTGTTGTGCTGCTTATATATGAAGACAAACTTCATTTCCTTAAATGAGAAAAATGAACACTCCCCTGGGGCTACCCAGCTCCTTGGCAGGATCCAAATCTCTGTCTGTCCTGCCTGAAGCTCAAGGCAGCCTGTCTTTACGGGTAGTCAGTGCAAAATTGTAATCTTCATGTTTTCTCTGTCCCTTTTCTCTGTTCTCCCATCTGCAGAACAGAAAGAAAGAGAGAAAAAAAAAAAAAAGTTTGCCAAGAGTCACCTTGTGCAAAGTTTCCATTTTTTTTTCTGATTTTGGCATAAAAAGATCTCTTTTTTCTAAACTTCTTAAAAATTGAAGACCTGTCCTTCCAAGAAAGGCTGATATCCAGCCCTTCTGTCTGAATGAAGTTGTAAGTCATTCTCTCTAACTGAAAACTATTCATTAGCTACTGTGTTAACCAGCTAGAAACATAAGTTTGGGGTATTAATTCTTGCAGATGGTTGCTAAAAGCAAGCATGATTTCATTTCATTTCCAGAAAGGTTTGTATTTGTTTTTTCTAGAGCAATTCAGTGAAAAATGTGACAGTATCATAAGCACTGAGAGGCAGAGATTTGATAATTCAAGATGCAAGGTGTTTCTACTAAAATTTACTAAAATATGGCTTTGACTGATATCATGACTGAAAACCACTACAGCTGATTGCATTTTGATGGTGTCTGTGAAATGGAAGGCCTAAAGCTTCATATCATCCATCATATAGAGATATTTACTTTACTTCAAGTGTTTTAATTCATATGAAATGGTTTGCCTGGGTGGACTTCTGTTGGAGTACCAACATTCTGCATGTCGTCCCAACTTGGAGCTCATTGGAGAAACGCCGCACTGTCCAGGTCTGATCCGTTACAGAAGTTCTAAGTTTATTTTATGGCATTTAATGCAAAATAAAAGGCTGATAGACGTGGTGTAGGCAACTCCTCCTGTCTTCTCAAACACCTGCATTGAAAGAGATGTCGGGACATCACTTTGGCAGTTATGTTTTCCACTTGGTTTGATATTAGTGATGGCTGTGGACTGGAGAAAAATAAGTACGAAGTGTCTTTTCTGCAGTCAGAGTTCAGCTCTAATGAGAGTATTTGGTTATTGAGTAATAAGATGCTGTTAATGAAACCTCACTCGTGATCCACTAAGGACTTTGCCATTCATGTTGATGTTTATGTAAGGGCTTAGATGACTACACTGATAGGCCCAAGACAAGCAGGAAATGTGAGAGTGCAAAGATAAGATAATACACGTTCCTTGTTCTTCTGCTATATTATATCTCTAATAAATTGTGCAGTGCTATTTATTTCATTTGTGCCTATTATACACAAGATTGTGATAGATTACTGATGTCTCTTATAAATAGTACGCAGACAAGGCCAGCCTTAGACACAAATTCAAGGGATTATTTGGGACCATACAGGCCTGTCCAGTCCATCCAGGCCAGTTTCCTGATCACCAGATTACTTCATGGTACCTGACCAAGTACCTGGTTTACCTGGTAAAGTCTCTGAGGTTGGTGATGAACTCTCTGCTGGAGATACAAGGGTGCTGCGGAGCTGAGTGGAAACGTGCTCCTGCATCTTCATTGCTCTGAGCAGAAAATAAGCCAAGAGCTGTGCTTCTAGTTTGGGAAATGTGTTATCAGCCATGAAAGGCTGCAGGCTGGGGATGGGTGAGATGAGGGTTTGGTGAACCATGGGAGCAGGGGGCAAGTCGTTGCTTGAGGACTCAAGGTGCAGTCAAGAATGAAGCAGGTTTGGGTGGAGGAGAGCTCACAGTGTGAAAGGAGAAGACAAATTTGCATTTTTAGGACACACCTTGGTCGTAAACTTTGTTGGAATCCAACATGTCTAAGGCCTATCCTGAAAGTAATTTTCAAGCATTACTGAGTTTGCTTATTTCAATAAGACTACATGTGATACCACAGTTCAGTAATACTAGTTTTCATCTGGGGCAAAGTTAATACCACATGTTCAATTTTCTTGCAAAATGTTATTCAAGATGTTTTTTTTTTTTTTTTACCAACAGCATTTGTACTTGTTTGACTCCAGTTGTCCAGTGGCTGAGGGCATGTCAGGTTCATTCTTTCTCTTCTAACACAGACTAGCCAGTAGTTGCCAGTGCTCACGCTTTTAAATATGTATGTACTTATGAAAAAAATACTGTGTCTACACATTGTTTAGAAGCTTGTTTTTCCCTAATAGATCATATTATTTTGCATAATTCCAATTCTAATTAAAAATGCAGCGATTTATATATTGGTGCTGTCTGACAGTGCTTCATAACACTTTTATTGCTCATTAAAATGTAAATGGTAGCAATCGAGGAATTGTTCAATTTATATCTTTACTTTACACATGTAACAAAACTGAATAGTGACATGGCATATCTTCTCCTTCTTTGCTATAATTATTTAGGCAGGTTCTTAAATTTAGCTGAATGTTTTGCATGTGAAAAAAAAAATAGTCAACACTTCCTTCTGTCCAAAGGTAGCTCGGTGGTTAATCAGAGCAGCCAACCCTTGTAAAAGAGAGCAGAAGCCTTCCAAAAGTGAGGAATTAAGTTTCTTTCTGAATATCTTTGAATGCCTAGAATGTTCTCCTTCATACATCCCACTGTTGCTAAAAGATACATGAAATAGAACAGTGCTGTTCATATAGCACCTGAGCTCACCTGATCATGACCTGCTTTTGCTGCAAGCCCTCAAAGAAAACACTTTATCAGGGTCCACCTCTCCTATACAAGAGACTGCAGTTTAAATAGGAGAGTTTCAAGAGCCTGAGACACCTTTAATAAACTATTAAGAGAAAAATGCCTATGCTCCAACTTGGAAATGTAGACGTGCCAAAAGTGTATAGGATCTTGTCTCCCCATGGTCTTGCCCCCCTGCCTCAAGTCACACCTTTGCAATTTTCATAGGATATGCTGTTCCTTGCACAGCTCAGTTTCATGCCACTAGCCACGTAGGCCTATGGCAGGTATTGCCTTTGCTAGCAAGAAGCCATAGGCTTTGTACTGAGTTTGCAAGGCCTCAGGACTGACGCTTGCTGGGTTTGCTCTGGTTGCACTTCTCCTGACCTGCCTGCAGGTTTGTTTTCCCTGGTTTAGCTGTGACAGCAATTTCTGTTACCTACGGCTAAGTTGTTTTACTTCTGTTTACATTTGTGTGGTACAACCATAGCTTTATACAGAAAGCAGGAACAGGAAGTTTTGCTGTGCATAATAAGACATTCATGGCTCTAACACAGTGATGTCATGCATAGAAATTCAGGCCTGGTATGATAACAAAGGCCTTGAGAGATGGAAACACAGGACAGGCAAAGAAGAGTGCAGGCATGTTGTGATGAGAGGTGGGGCGGACTGGCACTGGGGACCCCAGCAATTAAAGAAATGC